>NC_133132.1:33622361-34822361 GCF_048418815.1 Hemitrygon akajei
TTGGTTAGACATGACCTACCATACACAAAGCCATGCTGACTATGCCCAATCAGTCCCTGTCTATTCAAATACTCATATACATGGTCCCTTAGAATACCTTCCAATAACTTTCCCACTACTGATATCAGGCTCACCAATCCATAATTTCCTGGTTCATGTTTGGAGCCTTTCTTAAACAGCAGAACAATCCTCCAATCTTCCGGTACCCCTCCTGTCGCTACAGTTGATTTAAATTTCTCTGCTAGGGTCCCTGCAACTTCTGAACTTGCCTCCCACAGGGTCCGAGGAAACATCTCACTAGACCTTTGGGATTTATCCACCCTAATTTGCCTCAAGACAGCAAATGTCTCCTCCTCTGAAATCTGTATCGGGTCCATGAACTTGCTGCTGCTTTGCCTCGCTTAGAGTCTATATATGTGTCCATTTCTCAAGTAAATACAGATGCAAAAAACATGCATCTAAGATCTCCCCCCATCTCTTTTGGCTCTACAGATAGATTACCATTCCGATCTTCCAACTTTGTCTCTAGCAATCCTTTTGCTCTTAAAATCTCTCTAGAATCCTTTGGGATTTTCCTTCACCTTGTCTGCTAGAGAAACCTCATGCCTTCTTTTAGACCTGATTCCTTTAAGTGTTCTCTTGCGTTTCTTATACTCCATTAGCATCTCATTTGCTTCCACCTCCCTATATGCACCTCATTTTTTATGTTAACCAGGACTTCAATATTTCTTGAAAAGCAAGGTTCCCTAAACATGTTATCTTTACCTTTTATTCTAACAGGCACATACAAACTTAGTGCTCTCAAAATGTTTACTTTTGAAGGCCTCCCACTTACCAAGTACACCTTTGCCAGAAAACAGCCCGTCCCAGTCCACACTTGCCAGATCCTTTCTAATACCATCAGATTTGGCCTTTCCCCAATTTAGAATCTCATCCTGCAGACCAGACCTACATTCTTCCATATTTACTTTAAAAAGTACTGGCATTATGATCACCAGATGCAAAATGTTTCCGTACATACATTTCTGTCACCTGCCCTTTCTCATTCCCCAATAGGAAATTAGTATCACACTTTCTCTTGTTGGGACTTCCATGCACTGATTAAGGAAACTTTCCTGAACACAGTTGACAAACTCTATCCCATCTAGTCTTGCAATGTCACCGAAGATTCTCACAAATTTCTACAGATACACTGCGGAGAGCATTCTAACAGGTTGCATCACCATCTGATATGGAGGGGCCGCTGCTCAGGATCAGAAAAAACCTGCAGAAAGTTGTAAAACTCAGCCAGCTCCATCGTGGGCAACAGACTCCCCAGGCATCGAGGGCATCTTCAAAAGGCGATGCCTCAAAATGCAGCATCAATCTTTAAGGACCCCCACCACCCAGGACATGCCCTCTTCTCATTGCTAGCATCAAGGAGGAGGTACAAGAGCATGAAGACACATACCTAATGCTTTAGGAACAGCTTCTTCCCCTCCACCACCAGATTTCTGAATGGACAATGAACCCATGAACACTACCTCAAGATTTCCTTTTTTTGCTCAGTTTTGTACTACTTAATTATTTTTATAGATGCAGTCTTTCTTATTGTAACTCAGTTTTTTTAATGTTTTAGGCTCTACTGCTGCTGCAATACATATTTTGCGACATTTGCCAGTGATATTAAATCTGATTCGGATATCTTGGTACTGATTATTACTAATATTAGTAATCTGTACACAGAAAGTGAATCGGTTCACCACTTCCACAGGCATTTTCTGTACCTCACATAGTAGACCTCCTCCACAGCCAACGTCTAGAATCCGGAAACCATCAAGGGGATATCCCAAATGTGTTTTCTCACTGTACATTAATAATCTGTCTCTAGAAAGAAATTTTTAAAAAAAACAAAAATCAACCACCTTTCTCCAGAAAGCATCTTCAGAATACAACAATGTGAAAAATAAAACTGTATCTTAAGTCTGCGGTTTCAAATTCTGACTGCATATTTGTTACGGTGATATGTCCATATTCAGAAGTTATAAAATTGCCAGTGATAATCAATAATTGATCACATTGAAGCAAAAATAAAAAGTTTATATCAACTCATTAAGTAATAGCTACAGTGATACAGTATATAGGTTTTGCAATATTTTGCAGAATAAAACCAAGACTGAAACCTCCTAGAACATTCTAGAAGATGACAAAATGACAATAGTGTTGAGCTTATTCTATTTGGTCTGCATTTGACCTAGCTTGAAAGTTCAGGAGATGATTATGGGTTTGAATACTAATATGCTGAAAATAAATAAGCCTGCACTGGCTTCTCCCAGACAGGAAGACTTGAGCAAGGGCTCGCTGCCTCAGGTTTTGCAGCACGAGATTCAGGACTCGGGTGAAGAGAAATTTCTTCACTCAGAGAGTGGCGAACCTGCAGAAATCAATTTGCTGAAGGAGAACACAGAGCATAGAACATTACAGCACAGTACAGCCCAAGAAGTTGTGCCAACTTCTAGACCCGCGCCAAGATCCATCTAACCCTTCCTTCCTACATAGCCCTCCATTTTTCTTTCATCCACGTGCCTATCCAAGAGTTTATCAAATGTCCCCAATGTACGTAACTGTCCCTACCACCGCCCCGGTAATGCATTCCACACACCCACCACTCTCCGTGTAAAACCCCAGCCCCTCACATTTGTCCTACAGTTTTCTCCAATCACCTTAAAATTATGCCCTCTTGTATTAGCCATTTCTGCCCTGGGGGAAAAAATCTCCATTGTCCGCTCTATCAATGCCGCTTATCATCTTGTACACGTCTGTCAATTCACCTCTCATCCTCCTTCACTCCAAACAGAAAAGCCCTAGTCCTTCAACCTACCCTCATAAGGCATACTCACTAATCCTGGTAAATCTCCTCTGCACTCGCTCTAAAGCCTCCACGTTCTTCCCAGAGATGTCGGGGGGTAAGTTATGTGGGTTTTTAATGCAGAGAGTGGTGAGTGGGTGGAAAGGGATGTCGGGGGGTAAGTTGTGTGGGTTTTTTTAATGCAGAGAGTGGTGAGTGGGTGGAAAGGGATGTCGGGGGGTAAGTTGTGTGGGTTTTTAATGCAGAGAGTGGTGAGTGGGTGGAAAGGGATGTCGGGGGTAGGTTGTGTGGGTTTTTAATGCAGAGAGTGGTGAGTGGGTGGAAAGGGATGTCGGGGGGTAAGTTGTGTGGGTTTTTAATGCAGAGAGTGGTGAGTGGGTGGAAAGGGATGTCGGGGGGTAAGTTGTGTGGGTTTTTAATGCAGAGAGTGGTGAGTGGGTGGAAAGGGATGTCGGGGGGTAAGTTGTGTGGGTTTTTAATGCAGAGAGTGGTGAGTGGGTGGAAAGGGATGTCGGGGGGTAAGTTGTGTGGGTTTTTAATGCAGAGAGTGGTGAGTGGGTGGAAAGGGATGTCGGGGATTAAGTTGTGTGTGGTTTTTTAATGCAGAGAGTGGTGAGTGGGTGGAAAGGGATGTCGGGGATTAAGTTGTGTGGGTTTTTAATGCAGAGAGTGGTGAGTGGGTGGAAAGGGATGTCGGGGGTAAGTTGTGTGGGTTTTTAATGCAGAGAGTGGTGAGTGGGTGGAAAGGGATGTCGGGGATTAAGTTGTGTGTGGTTTTTTAATGCAGAGAGTGGTGAGTGGGTGGAAAGGGATGTCGGGGATTAAGTTGTGTGGGTTTTTAATGCAGAGAGTGGTGAGTGGGTGGAAAGGGATGTCGGGGGTAAGTTGTGTGGGTTTTTAATGCAGAGAGTGGTGAGTGGGTGGAAAGGGATGTCGGGGGTAGGTTGTGTGTGTGGTTTTTTATGCAGAGAGTGGTGAGTGGGTGGAAAGGGATGTCGGGGGGTAAGTTGTGTGGGTTTTTAATGCAGAGAGTGGTGAGTGGGTGGAAAGGGATGTCGGGGGGTAAGTTGTGTGGGTTTTTAATGCAGAGAGTGGTGAGTGGGTGGAAAGGGATGTCGGGGGTAAGTTGTGTGGGTTTTTAATGCAGAGAGTGGTGAGTGGGTGGAAAGGGATGTCGGGGGGTAAGTTGTGTGGGTTTTTAATGCAGAGAGTGGTGAGTGGGTGGAAAGGGATGTCGGGGGTAAGTTGTGTGGGTTTTTAATGCAGAGAGTGGTGAGTGGGTGGAAAGGGATGTCGGGGGGTAAGTTGTGTGGGTTTTTAATGCAGAGAGTGGTGAGTGGGTGGAAAGGGATGTCGGGGGTAGGTTGTGTGGGTTTTTAATGCAGAGAGTGGTGAGTGGGTGGAAAGGGATGTCGGGGGGTAAGTTGTGTGGGTTTTTAATGCAGAGAGTGGTGAGTGGGTGGAAAGGGATGTCGGGGGTTAAGTTGTGTGGGTTTTTAATGCAGAGAGTGGTGAGTGGGTGGAAAGGGATGTCGGGGGGTAAGTTGTGTGGGTTTTTAATGCAGAGAGTGGTGAGTGGGTGGAAAGGGATGTCGGGGGGTAAGTTGTGTGGGTTTTTAATGCAGAGAGTGGTGAGTGGGTGGAAAGGGATGTCGGGGGTAAGTTGTGTGGGTTTTTAATGCAGAGAGTGGTGAGTGGGTGGAAAGGGATGTCGGGGGTTAAGTTGTGTGGGTTTTTAATGCAGAGAGTGGTGAGTGGGTGGAAAGGGATGTCGGGGGTAAGTTGTGTGGGTTTTTAATGCAGAGAGTGGTGAGTGGGTGGAAAGGGATGTCGGGGGTAAGTTGTGTGGGTTTTTAATGCAGAGAGTGGTGAGTGGGTGGAAAGGGATGTCGGGGGTAAGTTGTGTGGGTTTTTAATGCAGAGAGTGGTGAGTGGGTGGAAAGGGATGTCGGGGGGTAAGTTGTGTGGGTTTTTAATGCAGAGAGTGGTGAGTGGGTGGAAAGGGATGTCGGGGGGTAAGTTGTGTGGGTTTTTTAATGCAGAGAGTGGTGAGTGGGTGGAAAGGGATGTCGGGGGGTAAGTTGTGTGGGTTTTTAATGCAGAGAGTGGTGAGTGGGTGGAAAGGGATGTCGGGGGGTAAGTTGTGTGGGTTTTTAATGCAGAGAGTGGTGAGTGGGTGGAAAGGGATGTCGGGGGGTAAGTTGTGTGGGTTTTTTAATGCAGAGAGTGGTGAGTGGGTGGAAAGGGATGTCGGGGGGTAAGTTGTGTGGGTTTTTAATGCAGAGAGTGGTGAGTGGGTGGAAAGGGATGTCGGGGATTAAGTTGTGTGTGGTTTTTTGATGCAGAGAGTGGTGAGTGGGTGGAAAGGGATGTCGGGGATTAAGTTGTGTGTGGTTTTTTAATGCAGAGAGTGGTGAGTGGGTGGAAAGGGATGTCGGGGATTAAGTTGTGTGGGTTTTTAATGCAGAGAGTGGTGAGTGGGTGGAAAGGGATGTCGGGGGTTAAGTTGTGTGGGTTTTTAATGCAGAGAGTGGTGAGTGGGTGGAAAGGGATGTCGGGGGTAGGTTGTGTGGGTTTTTAATGCAGAGAGTGGTGAGTGGGTGGAAAGGGATGTCGGGGGGTAGGTTGTGTGGGTTTTTAATGCAGAGAGTGGTGAGTGGGTGGAAAGGGATGTCGGGGGTAGGTTGTGTGGGTTTTTAATGCAGAGAGTGGTGAGTGGGTGGAAAGGGATGTCGGGGGTAGGTTGTGTGGGTTTTTAATGCAGAGAGTGGTGAGTGGGTGGAAAGGGATGTCGGGGGGTAAGTTGTGTGGGTTTTTAATGCAGAGAGTGGTGAGTGGGTGGAAAGGGATGTCGGGGGGTAAGTTGTGTGGGTTTTTAATGCAGAGAGTGGTGAGTGGGTGGAAAGGGATGTCGGGGGTAAGTTGTGTGGGTTTTTAATGCAGAGAGTGGTGAGTGGGTGGAAAGGGATGTCGGGGGGTAAGTTGTGTGGGTTTTTAATGCAGAGAGTGGTGAGTGGGTGGAAAGGGATGTCGGGGGTAAGTTGTGTGGGTTTTTAATGCAGAGAGTGGTGAGTGGGTGGAAAGGGATGTCGGGGGGTAAGTTGTGTGGGTTTTTAATGCAGAGAGTGGTGAGTGGGTGGAAAGGGATGTCGGGGGGTAAGTTGTGTGGGTTTTTAATGCAGAGAGTGGTGAGTGGGTGGAAAGGGATGTCGGGGGGTAAGTTGTGTGGGTTTTTAATGCAGAGAGTGGTGAGTGGGTGGAAAGGGATGTCGGGGGGTAAGTTGTGTGGGTTTTTTAATGCAGAGAGTGGTGAGTGGGTGGAAAGGGATGTCGGGGATTAAGTTGTGTGGGTTTTTAATGCAGAGAGTGGTGAGTGGGTGGAAAGGGATGTCGGGGGGTAAGTTGTGTGTGTGGTTTTTTAATGCAGAGAGTGGTGAGTGGGTGGAAAGGGATGTCGGGGGTAGGTTGTGTGGGTTTTTAATGCAGAGAGTGGTGAGTGGGTGGAAAGGGATGTCGGGGGGTAGGTTGTGTGGTTTTTTATGCAGAGAGTGGTGAGTGGGTGGAAAGGGATGTCGGGGGGTAAGTTGTGTGGGTTTTTAATGCAGAGAGTGGTGAGTGGGTGGAAAGGGATGTCGGGGGGTAAGTTGTGTGGGTTTTTTAATGCAGAGAGTGGTGAGTGGGTGGAAAGGGATGTCGGGGGGTAAGTTGTGTGGGTTTTTAATGCAGAGAGTGGTGAGTGGGTGGAAAGGGATGTCGGGGATTAAGTTGTGTGTGGTTTTTTATGCAGAGAGTGGTGAGTGGGTGGAAAGGGATGTCGGGGGGTAGGTTGTGTGGGTTTTTAATGCAGAGAGTGGTGAGTGGGTGGAAAGGGATGTCGGGGGTAAGTTGTGTGGGTTTTTAATGCAGAGAGTGGTGAGTGGGTGGAAAGGGATGTCGGGGATTAAGTTGTGTGTGGGTTTTTAATGCAGAGAGTGGTGAGTGGGTGGAAAGGGATGTCGGGGGGTAAGTTGTGTGGGTTTTTAATGCAGAGAGTGGTGAGTGGGTGGAAAGGGATGTCGGGGGGTAGGTTGTGTGTGGTTTTTTTATGCAGAGAGTGGTGAGTGGGTGGAAAGGGATGTCGGGGGGTAAGTTGTGTGGGTTTTTAATGCAGAGAGTGGTGAGTGGGTGGAAAGGGATGTCGGGGGTAAGTTGTGTGGGTTTTTTAATGCAGAGAGTGGTGAGTGGGTGGAAAGGGATGTCGGGGGGTAAGTTGTGTGGGTTTTTAATGCAGAGAGTGGTGAGTGGGTGGAAAGGGATGTCGGGGGGTAAGTTGTGTGGGTTTTTAATGCAGAGAGTGGTGAGTGGGTGGAAAGGGATGTCGGGGGGTAAGTTGTGTGGGTTTTTAATGCAGAGAGTGGTGAGTGGGTGGAAAGGGATGTCGGGGGGTAAGTTGTGTGGGTTTTTTAATGCAGAGAGTGGTGAGTGGGTGGAAAGGGATGTCGGGGGTAAGTTGTGTGGGTTTTTAATGCAGAGAGTGGTGAGTGGGTGGAAAGGGATGTCGGGGGGTAAGTTGTGTGGGTTTTTAATGCAGAGAGTGGTGAGTGGGTGGAAAGGGATGTCGGGGGTAGGTTGTGTGGGTTTTTAATGCAGAGAGTGGTGAGTGGGTGGAAAGGGATGTCGGGGGGTAAGTTGTGTGGGTTTTTTAATGCAGAGAGTGGTGAGTGGGTGGAAAGGGATGTCGGGGGGTAAGTTGTGTGGGTTTTTAATGCAGAGAGTGGTGAGTGGGTGGAAAGGGATGTCGGGGGTAAGTTGTGTGGGTTTTTAATGCAGAGAGTGGTGAGTGGGTGGAAAGGGATGTCGGGGGTAAGTTGTGTGGGTTTTTAATGCAGAGAGTGGTGAGTGGGTGGAAAGGGATGTCGGGGATTAAGTTGTGTGGGTTTTTTAATGCAGAGAGTGGTGAGTGGGTGGAAAGGGATGTCGGGGGGTAAGTTGTGTGGGTTTTTAATGCAGAGAGTGGTGAGTGGGTGGAAAGGGATGTCGGGGGTAAGTTGTGTGGGTTTTTTAATGCAGAGAGTGGTGAGTGGGTGGAAAGGGATGTCGGGGGGTAAGTTGTGTGGGTTTTTAATGCAGAGAGTGGTGAGTGGGTGGAAAGGGATGTCGGGGGGTAAGTTGTGTGGGTTTTTAATGCAGAGAGTGGTGAGTGGGTGGAAAGGGATGTCGGGGATTAAGTTGTGTGGGTTTTTAATGCAGAGAGTGGTGAGTGGGTGGAAAGGGATGTCGGGGGGTAAGTTGTGTGGGTTTTTAATGCAGAGAGTGGTGAGTGGGTGGAAAGGGATGTCGGGGGGTAAGTTGTGTGGGTTTTTAATGCAGAGAGTGGTGAGTGGGTGGAAAGGGATGTCGGGGATTAAGTTGTGTGTGGTTTTTAATGCAGAGAGTGGTGAGTGGGTGGAAAGGGATGTCGGGGGGTAAGTTGTGTGGGTTTTTAATGCAGAGAGTGGTGAGTGGGTGGAAAGGGATGTCGGGGGTAAGTTGTGTGGGTTTTTAATGCAGAGAGTGGTGAGTGGGTGGAAAGGGATGTCGGGGGTAAGTTGTGTGGGTTTTTAATGCAGAGAGTGGTGAGTGGGTGGAAAGGGATGTCGGGGGGTAAGTTGTGTGTGGTTTTTAATGCAGAGAGTGGTGAGTGGGTGGAAAGGGATGTCGGGGGGTAAGTTGTGTGGGTTTTTAATGCAGAGAGTGGTGAGTGGGTGGAAAGGGATGTCGGGGGGTAAGTTGTGTGGGTTTTTTAATGCAGAGAGTGGTGAGTGGGTGGAAAGGGATGTCGGGGGGTAAGTTGTGTGGGTTTTTAATGCAGAGAGTGGTGAGTGGGTGGAAAGGGATGTCGGGGGGTAAGTTGTGTGGGTTTTTAATGCAGAGAGTGGTGAGTGGGTGGAAAGGGATGTCGGGGATTAAGTTGTGTGTGGTTTTTAATGCAGAGAGTGGTGAGTGGGTGGAAAGGGATGTCGGGGGGTAAGTTGTGTGGGTTTTTAATGCAGAGAGTGGTGAGTGGGTGGAAAGGGATGTCGGGGGGTAAGTTGTGTGGGTTTTTAATGCAGAGAGTGGTGAGTGGGTGGAAAGGGATGTCGGGGGAGGCAGATACGATAGTGTCTTTTAAGAGTCTCCTGGACAAGTACATGGAGCTCAGAGTAACCCCAGGTAATTTCTAAGGTAAGGACATGTTCAGTACAGCTTTGTGGGTCAAAGGGCCTGTACTGTGCGGTAGGTTTTCTATGTTTCCAGAATGAAGCTACCAGAACTGAACCCAATATTCCAAGCGTGGTCTAGCCGGAGTTTTATAGAACTGCAATATTACCCCCCCCCCCCCCCCGACTAATGAAGACTAACACACCAGATGCCTTCTTAACCACCCTGTTAACTTTTTAGAAGGAAAAGACATCACGGCATTGATGAGTGGTAATATCGTACTTATCATATTGAATGATAGAGCAGACTTGAAGATGCAAAGTCCTATTTTTTATGTAAGACAAGCACGTAGATGTTTGTTAGGATGCAAGGCACTGGCCATGTGTAAAAAGATGAAATTACAGTGTTAGTAGCTTGTCTATTGGAACCAATAAATATTAAGCAATCAAAATAATGGAAGACAAAACATTTTAATAAAATAAACAATGAAAAGTATAAATTCTCACATGAATCTCTATGAAGAATAGCGCTACTACGGTTTTGCGTACGACAAAGTAACTTTTTGCAACAAGTATTAAGCACATCATAAACACAAGATTCTGTAGATGCTGGAAATCCCGAGCAACACACACAAAATGCTGGAGGAACTCAGCAGGTCAGGCAGCATCTACGGAGGGGAATAAATGGTTGATGTTTTGGGTTCAGACCCTGGAAAGGCGGTGGGGGAGCCAGAATAAGGAGTGGAGGGAGCTGAGGAAGTACTAGCTGCCCGGTGTTGGTGAGAGCAGATGAGGGGGTAAGGTGGGTGGATGAAGTGTGAAGTTGGGAGGTGACAGGTGGAAGGAGTAAAGGCCTGAAGAAGGAACCTGATGGGAAGCCATTGCCAATGGGAGAAAGGAAAGGAGGAGGGGCACCAGAGGAAGCTGATGGGCAGGTGAGGAAAAGGATAAGAGGGGAGCAAGAATGGGGGGAATGGAAAAAAGAAAGAAAGGGGGAAGGGGAGAAATAACCAGAAGTTGGACTACTTGATCTGTCCATGCTAGCTGGCTGGAGGCTATCCAGACAGAATATGAGGTGTTGTTCCTCCAACCCGAGTGTGGCCTCATCGCGGAAGCAGAGCAGGCAAGTCGGAATGGGAACGGGAAGCAGGATTGCAACGGACAACCCAGGAAGGACACATGTCTGTGATAGGGAGTCTGGGTGAGCCAAGCAATTCCCACATTTACAAGTAGCACAAGCTGTTGAACAGGAAGGCGATCGTACCGGATAAAAGGGACGCGGAGGTCATTCAATGAATGTAGAGCTGCAAATTCTCCATTTCTGTCCCACCACTTTTGTGACAAGGCCTGAAACTTCTTCATTTCGCCAGGTTCCACAGTTGTCTTTGACGCGCTGTACATCCTAGTAAGGCAAAGAAGCAACACCTCAGACCTTCTTCAGATCTAACATGGTTTGCCTATCAAGATGATAGAAGTTCAAGATTCAAGACTATTTAATGTCATTTTCTGTACACAAGCGTAAAGGAGAATGATATAATTGTTATTCCGGATCCAATTCAGCACAAAACAAAATCACCATAAAGAACACAATAATAAAGAAAAAACACTATAAACATAAATACATTTAATAGCTGTTATTCATAGATTGATTTCACGTCCATAAAGTGACGTTAGGCACAGGAGCATCTGAACGTAAGGTGACTGATAGGGAATGATGAAGTAGTGGTGGTTGGGGGAGTAGAGGGGTGGGTTAGTGGGTGGAGGTGTTGATCGGCCTCACTGCTTGGGGAAAGGAACTGTTTTTGAGCCAGGTGGTCCTGGTCTAGATGCTGCATAGCCTCCTCCTAGACGGGAGAGGAACTAACAGTCCACGACCAGGGTCGGTGGAATCCTTTATCACGTTACTGGCCCTTTCAGTATATATGACCTTTTAGCGGGAGGCTGCCGCAGGTGTAACTTTCTGTTGTCAAATCTGAACTGGTAAATAGTTTAAGAGCCAAGAGGTAAAGTTGGAGCTATACAGGACCCTGGTCAGACCCCACATGAAGTACTGTGCTCAGTTCCGGTCGCCTCACTACAGGAAGGATGTGGAAACCATAGAAAGGGTGTAGAGGAGATTAACAAGGATGTTGCCTGGATTGGGGAGCATGCCTTATGAGAATAGGTTGAGTGAACTCAGCCTTTTTTCCTTGGAGCGACGGAGGATGAGAGGTGACCTGATAGAGGCGTATAAGATGATGAAAGGCATTGATCATGTGGATAGTCAGAGGCTTTTACCCAGGGGTGAAATGGTTGCCACAAGAAGACACAGGTTTAAGGTGCTGGGGAGTATGTACAGAGAAGATGTCGGGGGTAAGTTTTTTTTACTTAGAGTGGTGAGTGCGTGGAATGGGCTGCCGGCAACGGTGGTGGAGGCGGATACGATAGGGTCTTTTAAGAGACTTTTGGATAGGTACATGGAGCTTAGAAAAATAGAGGGCTATGGGTAAGCCTAGTAATTTCTAAGGTAAGGGCATGTTTGGCACAACTTAGTGGACCGAAGGGCCTGTATTGTCTCTGTAGGTTTTCTGTTCCTAAATAGGTTTATTATTGTCACATGCATGAGGTACAATGAAAGACTTGTTTTGCATATCATCCGTGCAGATCTATTCATGACACAGTGCGGCGAGGTAGAGCAAAATAAAAGAACAATGCAGAATAAAGTGTAACAGCTACAGAAAAAGTGCAGTGCAGGCAGACAGTAAAGTATAAGCTCCTAACAAGGGAGATTCTAAAAGATCAGTCCATACACCAGTATATCAAGGGAAAATTAAAACAGAATTCGCAATAAACTCACAGTTACAGAGAAAGTGCGGGCAGGTACAATAAAGTACAAGGTACATCAAGAGTTCTACAGCTCAGTCCTCTGCAGAATTGACAGGAGCCTTTAAAAGCTTACCACAGCGAAAGGTGAAATGATATTTCTCATGGAGAATAACATTTTGATTCACAAAGTACTTCAATTTTGGGGATGATGTAATAATTCTGAACAAAATGATTGCCTGATAACCAATGAGGAATTAATATAGGCAGGCACCTCAATATACGACAGGCCTCCTCCCCCATCTCAGCCCCTGGGGGTATCAGAACAGGAGTACGCATGCACGTTGGTTCCTTAGAATCCATTAGCCAAATTAGATGACCAGCACGAGCAGGTAGGGTATTGATGCTACGTCACTGGCCTGTCTCTCATCAAAATGTCATCATGGTCACTAATGCTTGCAGCCTTTGAAATGTTTCAAAACAAAAACAATCTATAGCTACTTCTGTGTGGTCGTGTCACGGCCTGGTGTGGAGGTGCCAGTGCACAGGATCACGAGAGGCTGTGTAGGGTTAGAGACTCAGCCAGCACCATCTCAGGCATCAGCCTCCCCAGCATCGAGGATCACGGAATTAAGGGAAGAAGGCAGAGAAAGGAAGGAAGGTTGTGGACAGAGGAGGGGAAAAGTAGGGGTGAGGGACTTCCAGAATGGGGGGGGGGCAGAAATAAAGGGCAAACAAAGGGGAGAGACTACCACAAGGCCCGGACACCATTCCCACACTGATATCTCTATCCTTGCCCTCTTGTACAGCCATGCTGAGGCCAAACGCAGGTCGGAGGAGGAACACCTCGACTGCCTCTGGGTGGCCTCCAACCTGATACACGAACATTGATTCCTCTCCACTCCCCTCTGTTATCCCTACCATCCTCGTTTCTCCCTCATTCTGGTGGGGTCTCACCTCTTCTCTTCCCCTCATGATGTCCCTCCTCCTTCCTTTTCTCCCAAGATCCATTCTCCTCTCCTAGCAGATTCCTGCCTCTTCCACCTATCGCCTCCCAGCTTCCCGCATCATCGCCAACCACCTACCGTCCCCCTCACCTGCACTCACCTATCACCCACCAGCTTGTACTAAAACACCCCCCACCACCACCCACCAATCTACCTTCTTCACCCCTTCCTTTCCAGTCCTAATGAACAGTCTCAGGCAAAACATCGAATTTTTATTCCTCACCTTAGATGCTGCCAGACCTGATGATGTGTGTGTGTGTGTGTGTGTGGGGTGTGTGATTGTGTGTGTGTGTGGAGTGTGTGTGTGAGGTGTGGGGGGGGTGGGGTGTGTGGGGGGGGGTGGGGTGTATGTGGGTGTGTGTGTTGTGTGAGTGTGTGTGTCTGTGTGTGTGGGGGTGTGTGTGAGTGTGTTGGGGGTGTCTGTGTGTGTGTGTATGGGGGGTATGTGGGTGTGTGTGTGGGGGGTGTGTGTTGTGTGAGTGTGTGTGTCTGTGTGTGTGGGGGTGTGTGAGTGTGTTGGGGGGTGTGAGTGTGTGTGTGGGGGTGTCTCTGTGTGTGTATGGGGGGAATGTGGGTGTGTGTGGGGGGTGTGTGTGTTGTGTGGGGGGGGTGTGAGTGTAAGTGGGGGGTTGTGCGTGTGTGTGTGTGTGTGGGTTGTTCTGGATTTCCAGCATCTGCAGAATCCTTTGTGTCTCTAAACTCCTTACCACGTTTTCTTTCCCCAATAACTTCAAAGTTTATACTTCTCGCTGCAGTCGCCACCCAATGACCTAATGTACCCGTTGCAAGGACGATTGCTGCTCGTAAAGGGCATTTGATACTGACTGAGCAGCTCCGGAGGGCGAGATCCTCCGCAAGTGATCGCGCTGACAAACTGCCCACCCCTGGGTGGGGGTGGGACTCGGTCCCGGGAGGAGAGGAGCTTCTCACCGGACGCCGGAGCGGAGGCCGGCCGTGCTCGGCGCCTCTCCGCAGTTCGCCCCGAGCCGGAGCCGGAGCCGGAGCCGGAGCAGCGCCCGCCGCACAGCCATCGCAGCGCAGAGAGACGGCAGGACCCGGCTCCGGAACCACAGCGCTCTCCAGCCGCGGCTCCTCTCCGATTACAATCCGGCGGAGAAACAGGCAGCCGACAGCTCGGCCCCCGGAGAGAAACCAGAATCGGGTTTAATGTCACTGGGGGGCGTCCTGAAATTCGCTGTTTTAGGTTTATTGGTTGACATTTGGTTTATTTAAATTACAATGAGAAATATATATAACATTAATTTAAATAAGAAGTGCAAACAAGGTTCCTTAAGGTCACAGCCTGGGGTGGTAATGGGGACAAGCTCCCACTAATGTTAAATGCTCCCAATGGCGGGCGCCTCAAAGTCCAGCCCCTGGTATTCACATGTGGCTGAGCGACCAAACCCGGCGGAACCGTTCCTACTGACAGGAGAAGGGGCAAAGGCGGTTTTCTGGCGCCTTAAAACCAGCCGCTTCGGGCAGATGGGGCTCATTAGCCGTGGTTGGCAGCTCATCTGGGACAGGGAAACTCTGATCTCAAAGCCCCGCTGCCTTGCGGCTATACCCACCCATGGGGCAGGCTTCGGGAGTAGCAAACATCCGGAGCTGGAGTCCCTGAGGCTGAGCTCAACGCTGACTGGCAGCTCCTGTGACGCTGCTGGTACCAGACTGCTACATGGACAACCGCTCTCCAGGTTGCCCTTGCTTATCTAGACAGCTAGGACACAATAGCCCACTGATCAACTCTGACCGTCCGGAGACCTCAGCAGTGCATAAAAGACCAGAAAAGTGAGGTTGTTCATTCTGAAATCTAATGGCAGAAGGGAAGGAGCTGTCCTGAACATGTTCAGACTCCCCTACTCCTTGGTGGTAGAAATGAGAAGACAGAGGTCCTGAATAATAGATGTCTCCTTGTTGAGGCATTTCCTTTTGGAGGTGTCCTCAATGCTGGGGTCGGGAGTGTCCACGATGGAGCTGGCTGAGTTTGCAACTTTCCGCATCTTTTTCCGACCCTGTGCAGTGGCCCCTCCGTGCAAGACAATAATATAGCCTGTTAGAATGCTCTCCACAATGCATCTATAAAAAATAGTGATTCTTTGGTGACATACAGTACAAATTCTCCTCGAACACCTAATAACATATAGCCGCTGTCATGCCTTCGTTGTAGTTACATGAATACTCCATGTTGGGCCCAGGATAAATCCTCAGGGATGTTGAAATCTCAGGGATCTGAAACTGCTCACTCTTTCCACCGCTCATTCCTCAATGAGGGCAGGTATGTGCTCTCCCCCGACTTCCCTTCCTGAAGTCCACGATCGATTTCCTGGTCTTACTGACGCTGAGTGCAAGCTTGTTTTGTTTCAACACCTCTCAACCAGCTGATCTATCTCGCTCCTGTACGCCTCCCCGTCACCATCCGAAATTCCGCCAACGACTGCCTGCAGATGGTACCTGGCCGCAGTGGAGAGTGGAACGGGAGCAGGGCAGCGGGTTGGGCACGCTAAGCGGCTGCGGATGCTGGAAACATTGAGCAGTGCACGGGAGATGCTGCAGGAATTGCCACCCTGGTCCCTCTTCAGTTCCTCTCTCCACCACGTTTCAGCCAATAGAAACACAGCAAAACTCCCTCCAGTATTTTGTGTTTCCCCTCCACAGATGCTGCCAGACTAGCTGAGTTCCTCCGGTATTTCAAAGTTCAAAGTGAATGTATTATCGAAGTACGTACATCTTACCATATACTACCCTGAGACTCACTTCCCTGCAGGCATTCACAGGAGAATAAGCAGTGCACTAGAATCAATGAAAAACTATACATAAAGACTGACAAACAACCCAAGTTCAAAGTGCATTTATTATCAGAGTATGTATGCTTGTACAACCTTGAGATTTATCTCCCTACAGGCAGCCAAAACAAAAAGAATCCCATTAAAAGAAGACGGTCAAATACCCCATGTGCAGGGGGAAAAATATCAAATCGTGCAAACAATGACATTCAGAACTGAAGTCCAGTAACGTGAGTCCACAGCCAGGAAGCCGGTCATCACTGCAGACCGTCCAATGGCCCGTGGGTTGCAGGCCACGGGCTCAGTTCACCGCGGAGAAGAGTGGACCCCTCAGAGCAGCGAGCTTGTCGCGATCCTCACCTCACCTTCTCAATCCGACCTGGTGCTTAGGTCGGCCAAACCTCGGGACGTTCCTCAATCTCAGACCTGGGTCCCGCTGCTTCGATGTGCTCTCGGGCCCAGGCCTTGATTTGGGCCCTTGGCCCAGCACTTAAACCAACCAAACAGTGGGTCATTCCTCGCTCTCGAGCCCAGGCCTTGATTTGGGCCCTTGGCCCGGCACTTAAACCAACCAAACAGTGGGTCATTCCTCGCTCTCGGGCCCAGGCCTTGATTTGGGCCCTTGGCCCGGCACTTAAATTAACCAAACAGTGGGTCATTCCTCGCTCTCGGGCCCAGGCCTTGATTTGGGCCCTTGGCCCGGCACTTAAACCAACCAAACAGTGGGTCATTCCTCGCTCTCGGGGCCAGGCCTTGATTTGGGCCCTTGGCCCGGCACTTAAATCAACCAAACAGTGGGTCATTCCTCGCTCTCGGACCCAGGCCTTAATTTGGGCCCTTGGCCCGGCACTTAAACCAACCAAACAGTGGGTCATTCCTCGCTCTCTGGTTCGGGCCTGGGCCTCACAGCCTCAATTTGGCCCGTACCCGCTAAGCCGCAACCATCCTCCACCTTCGAGACTGCAGTTCACGCCTCAGAAGTGCTAGTTCATACAGGCGATTCAAAAGCTCAACTCCGAAAGGGGAAGTTACAGGCTATCGACTGCAGTGGTTGTACCTGGCAAAAAGGGTGATGAACACGGTAATTTACAGTATCGTTTGTTTGGTTTGCTACCAGCAAGTCGTCGCTGTGCTTCAGCAGTGCTGTCTTGAAAGGGAATGTGCAAAAGAAGACAAGCCGTGCTTAACCGCAGGGAACATGAGTTGTAGAGTCCATAGGTTGTGGAATCAGTTTGTACTTTTACTTCGAGATGTAGCCTGGAGCAGGTCCGTCCAGCCCACCGTGTCACGCCGACCAGCAATTCACCAATTTAACCTAGCCTAATCACAGGACAATTTACAATGACCAATTAACCTGCTAACCAGTGCGTCTTTGGACTGTGGGAGGAAACCGGAGCACCCGGAGGAGGCCACACAGTCACAGGAAGAACCTACAAAGAGAAGATGCCGAAATTGAGCTCTGAACTCCGCGCTGTAATCGTGTCGCACCACCCGCTACGTTTAGCATTGAGGTGAGTGGTGTTAAAAAACAATTATAACTGGACAAGCAGTCAGATATCATCGAATACAAAATAAGATTTGGTTTTTCTTGCAGAGGTGGGGGAGGACCATGGGAATGTGTGCAATCGGGCGAAGAGCAGAGTTGATGCAAGAGATTCTGCAGATGCAGGAAATCTTCAGGTTTCATTATCATTCAACCGTGCGTGAATGTAGCTAAATGAAGCAGCATTCCTCCAAGGTGCAAAACACCAGCGGCAAAGAGCACACTGAACTTTGCACGAATAGCACATATGGTTAAGAGTTCAGGAGAAAACATACAGTCACAGTGAGAGAAAAAAACCCACGTCCCGGAGTTGTCCTGGTCCAGCTTGTTCTTCCAGAGCGAACACCAGAGGGCAGCACCAAAATAACACGTACAAGTGAAAACCTGTCGGTGCTGGAGATCCGAGAAACGCACACGAAATACTGGAGTTAGGGGGAAATGCTTTCATTTCAGGCCAACAGCATCCATGTTGATATTTGTGGCACTTCCCAGCACAGTGTATCAGTAAATATTTATAGGGCGTCGCAGTTCAAGACTAAATAATTGTATAATGAATTTTGTGGGTCAGCGCAAATTCAGGTATTATATATTGTATGAGATTATTATTTATTTTATTTCAAAGTAAGTATTACAGGGAAGCATCTCTTAAGTAAGAATGTTTTTGATCATTTGCAATTACACCTGAACTTTGCAATAGAAATCCCCACAAATTCAGAAAAGCAGAAATCCTCTTTTACCAGAACTGGCTCTGTGGCTGTGGACTCACTTTTGGGGTCTCTGTTGATTCGTGAGTTGTGTGTTAATTGCTTACTTTATTTTATTGATTGCATGGGTTTTTTTTTTGCACATTAGGTGTTGGTCAGCATTTGTTGTATGGGTTATTTATGGATTCTATTGATTGATTTTTGATGTTTTATTGATTGCATGTTTTATTTGCACATTGGGTGTTGGTCAGCATTTGTTGTATGGGTTATTTGTGGATTCTATTGATTGATTTTTGATTTTTTATTGATTGCATGTTTTATTTGCACATTGGGTGTTGGTCAGCATTTGTTGTATGGGTTATTTGTGGATTCTATCGCGTTTCTTTGTTCTGTGGCTAACGGCAAGAAAGATGAATCTCAAAGCTGTATATAGTATATATTGATAATTAATGTGCTTTGAGCACTAAACTTTTTTTTAGAAATAATTGCAATGGAGGTACGAAAGACAAATATATTTATGTAAGGTTATTGGGCTTTTACACCTCATTCCTTAAGGTTGTTATAGCTGGGGGTGGTAGTGGGGATAAGCTCCCACTATCAATTAAATACTCCCAAAGGGACGCGTCTCAAACAGCCTCTGACAACCAAGCCCAGCTCCTGACCTTCACATGTGGATTAGCTACTAAGCCTGGTGGGACCATTTCTGGTGACAGGAGAAGGGGCAAAGGTGGGTTCCTGGTGCCTTAAAACCAGACTCTCCAGGCAGATGGAGCTTGTCAGCCATGGTTGGAAACTCTTATAGGAGAAGGAAGACTCCGATCTCAAACCTCTGCTGCCTCGGGGAAGGCTTCAGGAGTGAACCCCCAGGAAAAATCTGGAGCTGGAATCTCCAAAAGGCAGTCCTGTGTTGAGTTCAATGCTGACTGGCAGCTCCTGTGATGCTGCTGGTGCCAAAGTGTATCCCGGTCTGCCGTTCCTTTGGGTTCATCGGTTGTGTGGAGAGGGAGAGCCTGCTGCGTGGGCAACAGCTCTCTCTCCGTATCGTTCTGTCCTGGCTCGTGTATCACGTAGACGGCTAGGATGCAACCATGTTCGACCCCGACCAATAGAGGGCCCCACAGTGGTTTACATCACTGGACTCTCACACCCCATTCAACGGTGCATAATGAAAACTCGCTGTATGTAAATCAGGAGGGCCAAAAGAAGGCGTGAGTTTGCTCTAGCAGCCGAGGTGAGGGAGAATCCTAAGGCCTTCTGAGGATATGTTAAGAGCAGAAAGAGAGCAAGGGAGAAAACCGGTCGGCTAAAAGATCAGAGTGGCGATCTGTGTGTGGAGCCGAAGTAGATGGGGGAGATCCTAAATGGATTTTTCTTCATCTGTATTCATGTGAGTGACGGACGCAGAGTCTGCAGATGTGAGGCAATGCAGTAGCAAGATCGTGGATCCTATGCAGATTACAGCTGCTTGCTGTCTTGACAAATTAAGGTGGATAAATCCCTGGGCCTGAGAAACTGTTCCCTCGGACCCAGTGGGAGAATAGTGCAGAAATTGCAGGGGCCCTAACAATGACATATAAAGCATCCTCAGCCATGGGTGAGGTGCCGGAGGACTGGAGGATTGCTAGTATTGTTCCATTGTTTAAGAAAGCTACTAACAATAAGCCAGGAAATTATAGGCCAGTGAGCCTGACATCGGTAGTGGGAAAGTCATTGGAAGGTATTCTAAGGCAACACACTTCTCCAGATGCCGGTATTCTAAGGGACTAGCTATTTAAGTATTTTGATAGACAGGTACTGATTAGGGATAGTCAGCATGGCTTTGTGTGTGGTAGGTCGCGTCAAACCAAACACAGAGTTCTTCAAGGTAATTATCATGAAAGTTGATGAAGGCAAGGCAGTGGATGTTGTCTACGTGGACCTTGGCAAGGTCTTTGACAAAGTCCCGCATGGGAGGTTGGTCAAGAGGTTTCAGTTGCTCGGCATTTAAGATGAGCTAGTAAGTTCATTTAAACATTGGCTTCGTGGGAGAAGCCAGAAAGTGGTAGTAGAGAGGGTTGCCTCTCTAATTAGACGCCTTGTGGTGTGCCACAAAGATGGGTGCTGGGTTCATTGTCATTTGTCATCTATATCAACAAACTGGATGACAACGTGTAAGTAAACTGGATCAGCAAATTTGCAGGTGATACCAAGATTTGGGACGTAGTGGACAATGGAATATAATGCAGATAAGTGTGAGGCATTGTACTTTGGGAGGACCAGCCAGGGCAGGTCTTACACGGTGAGCGATAGGGCACTGAGGAGTGTGGTGGAATGTAAGGATCTGGGAATACAGATCCATAATTCCTTGAAAGTGGCATCACAGGCAGATAGTCATAAGGAAAGCTTTTGGAACATTGGCCTTGATAAATTGATGTATTTAGTACAGGAGTTGGGACGTTGGTGAGGTCTAATTTGAAGTACATGTATTGCGTTCATTTTTGATCACCTACCTACAGGAAAGATGTAAATAAGATTGAAAGAGTGGTGATAAAATTTAGAAGGATGTTGCCCTGACTTGAGGACCTGAGTTAAAGGTAAAGACTGAATTGGCCAGGATGGTATTCTTTTAGAATGTAGAAGACTGAGGGGAGATTTGATAAGAGGTAGACAAAATTGTGAGGGCGCAGATAGGGTAAAGGCAAGCAGGCTTTTTACCTCTGAGGTTGGGAGGTCATAGGTTAAGGTGAAATGTTTTAAGAGGAACATGAGGGGGACTCAAAGGCTCGTGAGAGCGTGGAACGAGCTGCCAGCGTAAGCGGTGATTCCAACATTTAAGAGAAGTGTATGTACATGGATGTGCGGGGGGTTATGGAGGGCTATGGTCGATGGGGTTAGGCCAATTAATGGTTTGGCATGGCCTAGATGGTCCAAACCTGCTCTCAACATTCCGTGAGGTTTAGCCAATGCCCTCTGAAGCCTCTGCTTTATACTTCAAAGTTAAATCTGTTAGATAAGAATTACTTGTGTGGAATATGGTGAAGTGATTTCTTGTGCACAAAACCGAGTACATTTTTTTGTCGCATGAGAATCTTTGAAGGCTTTCTAGGATGTTAGGATCATTCCAGTTCACCATCTCCACAGGGAATATAGTTAAGCTCATTTTCTGAAGCACTCCGTGATACAAGCTCCCAGTTTCTTTTGTGTTTACTAGAGTAACTAGTTTACATTATAACTTTTCATGCCAACGATGTAGTTCAAAGTACTTCACAATGGGATAAAGTGCAAACATGACTTGAAAGACAAAAACGTGTTAGTTAAAAGCGAAGTAAAATTAAATAGGTTTTGAGCTCGTGTTCAAAAGTGTCAGCTGAGTCTGCATGTGTTATGGTTTTGGGCATTGAGTTGACACTTTAGCAGAGTAGTTCAGAAAAGCTGATCTACCAAATATCTTTTGAGGGAGACTGCTTAATTTTAAGAGACCAGCAAAAGATGACCAGAGAGCTCAAGCAGGATTATAAAACAAAAATGATTCTGTGGTGCATTTCGGGCCCAGACCATTAAAAGTTTTAAAAACAAGTAAGAAAACTTTGAAATCGATTCTAAAAGATACAGGAAGCCAGTGCAGGACAGGAGTGATGCTCCTTCATCGTAGTTTTAGTTAGAAGTCAAGCAGCGGCATTCTGAATGAGTTGATGTTTGTCAATAGATTGCATTGGAAGGCCAGTGAAAAGTGCACTGCAGTAATCTCGCCTATTCGATATAAGGATGTGAATTAGTTCTTCAGTATCACATAAAAATAGTTCCACCAAATTTGAAGGGTAGTCCTAATGGAGCAGATATTTACTCAGAACTTTTTTGGAAGAGCAGTTAATGAGCAGTCTGTCTCGAGCTCAGAAATTCAGTTTATTCAATTCAAATCGCATAGGGTTTGAGTAGCTCTGTGACTGCACAGCAAGGCATTCAGAGGCAACTGAAAACAATCACAAGATTAAATAAGGAAGAAATATGATCTAAGTGACTGTTGAATGATTGTTGGTGCCAGACGGGGTGGGTTGAGTATTTCATAAGCTGATTGGGGATTTTCACACACAAGAGTTCTCTAGAATGTACAGAGAATGGTGTGAAAAGCAAAACACATCCATTGAGTAGCAGTTCTGTGCACAAAAATACCTGGTTAATGAATGGCCAGACTGGTACTGTGGTGAACTATATATACCTGTCTGGACACGCCCCCCTGCTGACTGTTCCTGTGGCCCCTCCCACTGACCGTGGCTCCTCCCACAGACCCCAGTATAAAGGCGATTGAGGCCTGAGCCTGGCCCTCAGTCTCCAGGATGTAGTATGGTGGTCAACTACTGCTTGTTCTTTCTTCCAGTCAATAAAAGCCGATATCTCGCCTTCACGTCTCAGAGAGAGTTATTGATGGTGCATCAGGTACCAGCTGACAGGAAGGTGGCAATAACTATGTGTTACAACAGTGGTGTGCAGAAGAGCATCTCTGAATGCACTTGCTGAACCTTGAAGAAGATAAACTACAGAAGCAGTAGACCATGTCTATACACTCAGTGGGCACTTTATTATGTACAGGAGGTACCTACTAAGGTGACTATTGAGTGTACGTGTATATATTTTTTTTCAAAATTAAAGAATATGTTTTTAACATGAATGAATAAAAAGTAAAATATCACAGTCAGTCAACTCAAGCTTTCCATTCTGTAGATCGGGATTGAGTTCAAGAGCCGAGAGGTAATGTTACAGCTATAAAGGGACCCTGGTAAGACCCCACTTGGAGTACTGTGCTCAGTTCTGGTCCTCTCACTACAGGAAGGATGTGGAAACTATAGAAAGGGTGCAGAGGAGATTTACAAGGATGTTGCCTGGATTGGAGAGCATGCCTCATGAGAATTGGTTGAATGAACTTGGCCTTTTCTCCTTGGAGCAACGGAGGTTGAGAGGTGACCTGATAGAGGTGTATAAGATAATGAGAGGCATTGATCGTGTGGATAGTCAGAGACTTTTTCCCAGGGCTGAAATGGCTGCCACAAGAGGGCACAGGTTTAAGGTGCTTGGAAGTAGGTACAGAGGAGATGTCCGGGGTAAGATTTTTACGCAGAGTGGTAAGTGGTAATGGGCTGCCGGCGGCGGTGGTGGAGGCGGATATGATAGGGTCTTTTAAGAGACTCCTGGACAGGTACATGGAGCTTAGAAAAATAGAGGGCTATGGGTAACTCGAGGTAATTTCTAAAGTCGTCGTTCGGCACAGCATTGTGGGTCGAACGGCCTGTATTGTGCTGTAGGTTTTCTATGTTTCTGTCCTGAGGAGGCTGATGGGCCCACAATTTACTAACCTGTACATGTTTGGAATGTGGGAGGAAACCTGTGTGGTCAAGGGGAGAACATAGCAGCTCCTTTACAGACAGCGGTGGGAGCTGAACCCTGATCTTACAGCTGGGGTACACTAACACCTAGGCTGCTGTGCCATCCCGATGGATCGCCTGGCGTTTGCAACAGTTCAGAGGAATGAAAGAAAATTTTACCAAAACATAACAATGTTCTTACAGGCCTGATAGGTTTCTGCTGGCTGAATTCTAGAATTAGTCACAGTTTCAGGATAAGAAAATCATTTAGTATCGAAATGAATTAATTCTTCTCAGACACACAGGATGGTGAAACTGGAATACTCTAGCACAGAGGGCTGTGGAGGTTCAGAGTTAAAACAGAGATTGGTAGATCACTCTTGGGTTGGAGGAGCAACACCTCATACTACATAAAAACATAGAAAACATACAGCACAATACAGGCCCTTCGGCCCACAAAGCTGTGCCGAACATGTCCCTACCTTAGAACTACTATGGCTTTACCAATAGCCCTCTTTTTCTAAGTTCCATGTAGCCATCAAGGAGTCTCTTAAAAAACCGTATCGTATCCGCCTCCACCACCACTGCCAGCAGCCCATTCCACACACTCACCACTCTCTGCGTAAAAAAACGTACTTCTGACATCTCCTCTGTACCTACATCCAAGCGGCTTAAAACTATGCCCTCTCGTGCTAGCCATTTCAGCCTTGGGCCTCTGACTATCCACAAGATCAATGCCTTTCATTATCTTATACACCTCTATCAGGTCACCTGTCATCCTCCATCACTCCAAGGAGAAAAGGCCAAGTTCACTCAATCTGTTCTCATAAGGCATGCTCCCCAATCCAGTCAACATCCTTGTAAATCTCCCCTCTGCACCCTTTCTATGGTTTCCACGTCATTCCTGTAGTGAGGCGACCAGAACTGAGCACAGTACTCTAAGTGGGGTCTGACCAGGGTCCTATATAGCTGCAACATTATCTCTCAGCTCCTAAACTCAATCCCATGATTGATGAAGGCCAATGCACCATATGCCTTCTTAACTACAGAGTCAACCTGCGTAGCAGCTTTGAGTGTCCTATGGACTCGGACAAGATCCCTCTGATCCTCCACACTGCCAAGAGTCTTACCATTAATGCCATCACATTTGACCTACTAAAATGAACCACCTCACACTTATTCGGATTGAACTTTATCTGCCACTTCTAAGCCCAGTTTTGCATCTTGTCAATGTCCTGTTGTAACCTCTGACAGCCCTCCACACTATCAACAACACCTCCAACCTTTGTATCATCAGCAAATTTACTAACCCATCCCCTCCACTTCCTCATCCAGGTCATTTATAAAAATCACAAAGGTCCCAGAACAGATCCCTTAGGCAGATGACTGGTCACCGGCTTACAAGCAGAATATGACCCATCTACAACCACTCTTTGCCTTCTGTGGGCAAGCCAGTTCTGGATCCACAAAGCAATGTCCCCTTGGATCCCATGCCTCCTTACTTTCTCAATAAGCCTTGCATGGGGTATCTTATCAAATGCCTTGCAGAAATCCATATACACTACATCTACTGCTCTACCTTCATCAATATGTTAGTCACATCCTCAAAAAATCAAATAAGGCTCGTAAAGCATGACCTGCCTTTGACAAAGCTATGCTGACTATTCCTAATCATATTATGCCTCTCCAAATGTTTGTAAGTCCTGCCTCTCAGGATCTTCTCCATCAACTTACCAACCACTGAAGTAAGACTCACTTGTCTATAATTTCCTGGGCTATCCCTACTCCAACCCCCCCAGAACCTCTCCCATCCCCATTGATGATGCAAAGATCATTGCCAGAGGCTCAGCAATCTCTTCCTTCACTTCCCATAGTAGCCTGGGGTACATCCCATCTGGTCCCAGTGACTTACCTAACTGAAAGCTTTCCAAAAGCTCCAGCACATCCTCTTTCTTAATATCTACATTCTGAAGCTTTTCAGTCCACTACAAGTCATCTCTACAATCGCCAAGATCCTTTTCCGTAGTGAATACTGAAGCAAAGTATTCATTAAGTATCTTCGCTATTTCCTGCAGTTCCATACACACTTTTCCACTGTCACACTTGGTAGATGGTGAAAATGTATTAATGTTTCGGGTTAAAAACTCAGTTTAACTTGTTGAATGTAAGCCTTAAGATCCACTAGTTATACGTCGACCAGCATGTAGATGTCACAAAATTGCTGTAACTACTTATGAAATTAGGAATTCACAACCCCTTGTTTATTTACTGAGATACATTGAGGAAGAGGCCCTTCCAGCCACGCTGCCCAGCAACCCCCGATTTAACCTTAGTGCGACTATTTACTATGCCCAATTAATCTACCTTTGAACTGGTACATGTTTGGACTGCAATAGAAATCAGAGCATCCGGAAAAAACCCACGACAGACTGCTTCCAGATGATGTTGGAATCGAACTCTGCCATCCTAAGCTGTAATAGTGTTATGCTAATCACTACGCTATCGTAGTGCTGCATAAAACAGAATTAAGGTTTACTGTTTCTGCCCAGCTATTAAGTGCTTGTTGAACGTCTCACCACCCCTGTGGCCTGAGCGTAACAGAACCTTGATTATTACTATGGAAGTACAACCGTGAGAACACAGGAACATGGAAGTTAGTTGAATAGACCGGTGAACTCTTGAAGAGTGGTGGCAAGTGATGGTTGGCTCTGATTTGGAGGTTTGAGATGCTGCACTCGCTGGTCCATTTACTACAGTTTTTTTCATATCGGTGGAAAGGATATAAAAGTAAAGTAGTTGGGGAGTTTGGAGCAGTTCTTTGAGGCCTCACCAATAGGCTTGTCGTGAACAATGTCAAGGATTGAGTGGGAGGTGTGCTGTAGAAAGGGACCTGCGCACACCTAGGTAAGTGTTTTAATGCTTGCCCTGTCCTGTTATAATAAACATAGTTTTGTAGTTCTAAGTCGATAATTGGAGTATGTATTTTTTCTTATCTGAGCCAGATCCGAGAAACTACTGAGTATTGGAAGAGCTGTTAAAAAGATTTCTGGACCCACCATCCTTCATGTTTCAGACCTGAAAAATATTTCTGCTTGAATGGTTAAACTGTACAGGTCCATGATGATTGTATAAATATTTTATGACATCATATTTCATACTTGCTGGATTCCATTTGTAATTGTCCTTTTTTCATATGGAAAGTGCAATCTAATAGCCTTAATAATGTCTCACGACCAGTTAAAACATACACACAAATATTCTGAACAAAAATGTTTATTAAAATCTGTAGATTTACTGTTTGGATTTCAAATTAAAATCTTACATTTAATTCTGAATATTGATGTGAATATACTTGTTTGAGATTAGGTGTTGAGCATCAAGATGGATTATTTTGCTTTTTTTGAAAAATAATACCAGATTATTAATAATTGTTTAATTCAGAAATGCAAATGTGCAGAACAAAATTGAAAATTTTTGAAAGGTTTGTACCTTTCCAGAAGAGTTTACGTCTAATGAAAAATTCAAAGGGGCCTGAAATCAGTGACAATGCACAGATAAAATATATTTTACCCTTGTACCACGCTGACAAGGATGGCTCAAGTTTCAATAATTTGTTGAATTCACCTTGTCCCAAAGTGTACTAAAACCAAAGAAACTGATGGTCTTTCTGAAATGATATTGCTTCATCTCACTGAATTCTGGAAACATTTGTTTCCATGTTAATTATAACATACCTCCTACAATTATTATTTCAACCAGTCTGTAGCTTGATACTAGAGTTTCATTCCATCAAAGGTTTCCCTGCAGGTTAAATCAGAATGTACCATGGAGAGCATTCTGACTGGTTGCATCACTGCCTAGTATGGAGGGAATCGGAAAAAGCTGCACTCAGTCACCCCCATCATGGGCACTAGCCTCCCCATCGAGGACAACTTCAAAAGGCGATGCCTCAAAAAGGTAGTATCATTAAGGACCCACGCTATCCAGGACGTGCCTTCTTATTGCTACCATCAGGGAGGAGGTACATTGAACAGTTTAGGAACAGCTTCTTCCCCTCTGCACCAGATTTCTCAATGGTTTTTGAACACTCTCACTATTTTGGCTCAGTTTTTGCACTACTTATTCAAATTTTTAACATATACAGTGTTTTTATGGCAACTTATGGTATATTTTATGCATTGCACTGCACTGTTGCTGCAAAGCAACAAATTTCATAATGTATGTCACTGATTCAGACTAAACATCTAAGTCCCCAAGAAGCCTAAAGGATCTGGCAAACATATTGAAACACCAAATTTGATACTCTACTAGGCCTTACTCCACTCTGTACACCAGTAACTTCTTGGTGGCTCCACACCGCTTCCTTCCTACAAGTACAGCTACTTGTAATCCTTCTGCAGAAACGATTAACTTGCACAGAAGTCTCAATTTGTCCTACTAAAAATAATGTATCTATCAATGGCATTAAATAACATTTCACTGAAAAGCTGACATCCAAAAAGTGCGACTGCTGTGACTTGCAAGTCTGGTAGAAAGGATCTTAAGTTTGGTTATTTTCCTATTGAAAATGTATACAATTCTGACTATAAATTATTCCCTCAAGTTATTTTAAATGAGAACTCCACATTAATCTGTACCAGAGAAAATTTGAAGGAATTTAATATACAGCTTTAAACATATGCACAGATTACAGGTGGGAATTAATTAAAGACTGCAACCTGGTCTCAGAATCTAGATGACTCTTTTGTTTTTGTGTAGCCTTACAACGGACATTACGGCTTTGCGTTCAAGTGCTCTTCATTCAATCTCTTTCAGATTTTGATCCACATACCTTTTAAAACGCCATTAACATCAGCAGTAAACAGTGGGAAATGTTTTAACAAAACCAACCTGAAAAGTTTATTGACAGCCGACTACAGATTATATTAAAATGTTACAACTGAAAGCAAACTGTTTACACTGTGAATAATCTCTGAAGAATGCAATACAAATAAAACCCTAAACAAGTACTGAACTATAGACAGCACTTGGAAAAAATTTACACCTATATACATATAAACACCTACACAGTTGTCATATATGCCTCTATAATGAGACAATCCTCCAAAACTCATGGAATTTCTGATCACAGCAAGGGTGCCGGAGCTTTCCCCCTTAATGCTTACGATTATGGGGTGTTCGCGACCTGCAGAAGAAATGAGAGAAAGAAATAAATTAATAAGAGACAAGATTCCACTTCATTCACTAGCTAGACTAATTAAAATTGTAGTATTTCAACTTAAGCTTTTAATTGTAAATTTTATCTTTACACATTCATACATAAAAAAGACCAATATGTTCGTGCCTTTTAACATTACTGGCCTTACAACTTTACAGATAAACAAAAGAAAATTGTATAAAATGTATACTACCTTGATCGTGATTTAGACTTGTGTTTGCGGCTTGCCTTCTTACCAGACCTTTGAGGTTTTTCCACTGATCTTGAGCGACTGCGTTTTGATTTCTTTGCCTTCTTCTCCCTGCTATCTGGAGAACGAGAGCTGCTCCTTGCACTAGATTCTGTGTCTGAGTGCTTTTTGACATCCTTTGCAGATCCTTTCTTGCTGGATTTGCTATCCTGCCTAGAGTACTGCTGCGGAAGTTTACTGCCGGTACCTCCCGGGTACATCCGCTCTGATTCCCTCTTGCGCTTCAGCTTACTCTCATCCTGACTGCTCGACTTGCGGCCGTCATTATCTTCTTTCTGCTTATCCTTACTCTTCTGTTTTTCTTTCTTTCTGTCCTGTTCCTTTTCCCTGTCCCTTTTCTTCTCCTCTCTCTTCTTAACCCTCTCTGCACTCCCACTCCTGACCTTTTTCCTGTCCCTGTCTTTACTGCTGCCCCTCTGCTTCACTCTTCCTCCACTACGGCTCCTGCGCCTTTCGGGACTCCTGCGTCTTTCTTTGCTCCTGCTGCGGCTGACACGCTTAGCATCGCTTTTGCTCCTGCTCCTGTGCCTTTCTCTGCTCCTTCTGCTGCGGGACACACTGCGGTGCCTATGCCGCTCTTTCTCCCAACTGCTCCTCCTAGGCTGCCCGTGGCTCCTGCTCCTCTCCCTCCTGTAACTCCGACTCCTGCTCCGGCGCCTGCTTTTATGGGACGGGGACCTGCTGTGGCTCCACTTTTTCTTTCTTTTAGGTGAAAGGGAATAATTTGAGCTACTGCTGCTCTCTGTGCTGGCACTGGAGCTCGAGCTTCTGGACCTGCTGCTGCTGCTACTGCCACTGCCACTGCTGCTGCTACTCACACTACTACTGCTTGATGAACTTCGGTTTCTGGGGGCCTTTTCCTTCAAACCTTTCTCACTAAAACCTTTGCCCACTTCTGAGCTGGGCTCGGTTTCACTGTGAGTTCTTTTCTTTTCAGGAATAGTCTCACAATCTCTTTCCTTCCCTTCCTGCTTTACTGCACCACCATGTTCTTTGCTCTGTTCCTTAGAATCCACCTCCCTGAAAACTTTGCCCTCCTGATGATGCTTTGTATCTGGGAAAAGAGGAAAATAAAATATAATTTTAATTTACAAAATATTCATTACTTTTCAAGAGTTAACATTTTCTTAACACATTAACATTTGAAAAGTTATTCATACATTTTAATGAGAAGACTGTACCTTAATTAACCTCAAAGTAATTTGAGACTGAGCACAGAATATAAGAGTTAAACAAGTTACTGAAAAAGAAATTACACTTTAGTGCAACACACACAAAATGCGGGAGGAACTTAGCAAATATTGGAGGGGTATAAATATTCAGCAATTTGGGCTGAGACCCTTCATCAGGACTTGGCTTAAAATGTAGATTGTTTATTCCCCTCTATAGATGTTGACTTGTGTACGTGTTACTCAAGACTTCCAGCATCTTGTGTTTCTGAGTTGCACCTTAATGCATTTCTTTGTTTATTATTTACCATGGAATAGACCCTTCTGGCCCTTCAAGCCAAGCTGCCAGCAACCCTGATTTAACCCCAGCATAATCACAAGAGGTGATTATGAGGTGGTGATCTCTTAAAACTCACCCTGCAGTAGGCAAAGGCAAACCACTGCTGTAACCTGCGGAATACATGATTTCCCAATACGTCAGTCTCAATAAAGGATCAAAACAACAACATTAATGACAAGTGTCGGGACAGAGTGGAGGGAAATCGTCCGCCAACTGGAAATTCCAGATGTGACCTAACAGTGACGACGATAATCACAAGACAAATTACAATGACCAATGAATCTCCTGACCAGTAAATCTTTGGACTGTGGAAGAAACCACAGCACAATGAGGAAACCCACACGTTCAACAGGGAGGACACAGGAACTCCTTAGAGGATGCCGGGATTGAACTCTAAACTCAGATGTCCAAAGCTGTAATAGTGTTGCATTAACTGCTACGCTACTATAGCGCCCAAAATAAAAGCCATGGGCCATTTTTGATCATGCATAATAGCAACTATTTAATGAGCCCAAACAGACGTACTAACATAGAACAGACAAACTTTTGACTCCATATTACTTGATCTGCACCACAGCCTTGGAAACTACATATGATATGCATTTTCCCATTATGTATGACTGAGGCCATGGATTGTTCAGAAGCCCTAGTTTCTTAGGGGAAGATTTACCCATGATGTAAGCAAACATGAAAACTGTTTTTTGTAAATTTGCAGCCAAAGAAACAGAACAAACCAACATTTTATAACCCTGGTGCAGCAGAATGAAACGTTCTGAAACTTACCCAGATTATCTGTAACAACTACCAAAGTTCAAATGTTCAAAGTCAAAAGTACATTTATTATCAAATTTTATGTATTATATACAACCTTGAGACACCTTACAAGCAGGCACAAAAAGAAACCAAACAGAATCCATTTAAACAAATCAAATGTGCAGAAACAAAAACAAATTGTGCAAACAAAAGCAAGGAAGATAAGTGTGAGGGTTCATTTTGGTAGGTCAAATATGATGGCAGAATATAGTATTAATGGTAAGACTCTTGGAGGTGTGGAGGATCAGAGGGATCTTGGGGTCCGAGTCCATAGGACGCTCAAAGCAGCTGCGCAGGTTGACTCTGTAGTTAAGAAGGCATATAGTGCATTGGCCTTCATCAATCATGGGATTGCATTTAAGAGCCGAGAGGTAATGTTGCAGCTATATAGGACCCTGGTCGGACCCCACTTGGAGTACTGTGCTCAGTTCTGGTCACCTCACTATAGGAAGGATGTGGAACCCATCCTGCAGAGATTTACAAGGATGTTGCCTGGATTGAGGAGCATGCCTTATGAAAACAGTTTGAGTGAACTCGGCCTTTTCTCCTTGGAGCGATGGAGGATGAGAGGTGACCTGATAGAGGTGTATAAGATAATGAGCAGCACTGATCGTGTGGATAGTCAGAGGATTTTTCCCAGGGCTGAAATGGCTGCCACAAGAGGGCACAGGTTTAAGGTGCTTGGAAGTAGGTACAGAGGAGATATCAGGGGTAAGATTTTTATGCAAAGAGTGGTGAGTACATGGAATGGGCTGCTGGCAATGGTGGTGGAGGCAGATACGATAGAGTCTTTTAAGAGACTTTTGGATAGGTACATGGAGCTTAGAAAAATAGAGGGCTACGGGTAACCCTAGTAATTTCTAAGGCAGCACAACTTTGTGGGCCGAAGGGCCTTTATTGTGCTGTAGGTTTTCTATGTTTCAAAGAACTGAGTTCACGAAGGAAAGTCCAGTACCCAAAACCAATCATCACTGGAGCTGATCCAGCTGCTCATAAGTTGCAGGCCACAGCCTCAGTTCAGTGCAGAGTGACAAGTAAATCTCATGGAGCAGCAAGCTGAACCAGCCTATCCCTTGACTTCTGCCCCAACACCCTGATCTTTGCAATCTGACCCAGTGCCAAAAACATCCAACCTCCGGTCGTTCCTCTCTCTCAGACTCAGGCCCTTGTTGGTTTGCTACACTCTCGGGCCCGGACCTCACCACCTCAATTCAGTCTTGCCTTGGTTCTGCCACATCGAAGAGCCTCCAAGTCCGTTCCAGCAATGGTGCCAAACACTGGCTCAATCCACACTCTTGGGCCCAGGCCCCAACACCTCAATTCAAAGTAAAACTGTCGGTAGATTTTCTCCCCCCAGTTTGTTTATTGTTTCCTTCTTTATATTTGGTACTGTAGCAATGCCAGGCAGGATAACTGAATGCTCATTTTGCAGGATGTGGAAGGCAGGGATCTTTAGTGTCCCTGACACAACTCTAGCTGCAGCTTTTGATACTCTGTGTTAAGGAGACGGAGTTGGATAAATTCCGGCGGCTGGGGGGAGGGGGGGCAGAGGTGATAGATAGGACATATAGAGAGGTAGTTACACCCAAGGTGCAGGACACAGGAGACTTGGTGACAGTTAGAAAGGGGAAAGGTGTTAAACAGCCAGCACAGAGTACCCCTGTGGCCAACCCCCTCAAAAACAAGTATACCACTTTGGGTAGTGTTGCAGGGAATGACCTACCAGAGGAAAGTCACAATGGTCAAGTCTCCAGTACTGAGTCTCACTCTGTGACACAGAAGGGAAGGGGAAAGCAGAGGTGAGCTATGGTGATAGGGGATTCGTTAGTTAGGGGAACAGAAAAGAGATCTTTGGTCAGGAATGAGATTCCTGGATGGTATGTTGCCTCCCGGGTGCTAAGATCTGGGACAGGTCGGATTGGATCCTCAGTATTCTTAAATGGGAGGGTGAGCAACCAACGTGATCCATGTATGTACCAATGACATAGCTAGGAAGAGTGACAAGGTTCTGTAAAGTGAGTTCAGGGAGTAAGGTTCTAGGTCAAAGGACAGGACCTCCAGGGTTATGATCTCAGGACTGTTACCTGTGCCATGTGCTAGTGAGGCCAGAAATAATAGGAAGATCAAACAGTTTAACATTTAGCTAAGGAGTTGTTGTAGAAGGGAGGTGTCAAATTTTTTAGGCTCCCTTTCAGGGAAGGTAGGACGTGTACCGAAGAGACGGATTGCACCTGAACTGGAGGGGACCAATATCCTGGCAGTAAGGTTTGATAGTGCTGCACAGGGGAGGGTGTGGCTGGACTAGAGTTGCAGGGAGATAGGAACCAGAGTGCCAAAACATATACTGGAGAGGTTGTGGATACAGATCTTGTTAAGACCTCAGATAAAGCCAGGAATCAAAAGGTTGAGTGTGGTGCAACTAATGTCCCTGAGCTGCGTAAATTTCAATGCAAGAAGCATTGTAGGAAAGGCAGATGAGCCCAGGGTATGGATCAACACCTGGAATTATGAGACTTGGTTGCAGGAGGGGCAGGACTGGCAGCTCAATATTCTGGTCTTCTGTTGTTTTAGACATGATAGAAGGGGAGGGATTAAAGGAAGAGGGATGGCATTACTATTAAGGGAAAATGTCATGGCAGTGCTCTGCAGAACAGACTGGAGAACTGGTGTAAGTAAGGTATTATGGGTGGAACTGAAAAATAAGAAAGGTATGACCGTGTTATGGTACTATATTATAGACCACCCAACCATCTGTGGGATTTAGAGAAACAAATTTGTAGAGAGATCGCAGACTGTTGCGAGAAACAAAAGATTGTTATAGGAGATGATTTTAACTTTCCACATATTGACTGTGACTCCCAGTCTGTAAAAGGACTAGATGGGATAGAGATAGTCAAATGTGCTCAGGACAAAGTTTCCTTAACCAGCACATACAGATCTGCAATTAGAGAATGTGATCATAATGCCATTAGTTTTAAATTACCGTAGATGTCGGATTATAAGCCGCTACTTTTTTCCCACGCTTTGAACAGCTTTGAACACTGCGGCCTTTACTACGGTGCGGCTAATGCATGATTTTTTTTCATGCCGCCAAAAACATTTTGCCTCGTAACAGTAGACCAATAAAATTGAAGAGTAGTTCACAGAGGTCCAATGAAATTGTACGATAAATCAAGCGCACTTTCACAATTAAATTATTGTAAATCAGTCATTTGTACTCACCCTCATCAACATGGAAAACACTCGAAGAAAAGCATTGTGCTGCCTTTATGGCAGTTATTTAGTTTATAATATTTTCGCTTAGTAATTCATTTGTTAGTATTTTCTAGTTGAATAAAGTATCTATCTATTTGTTTTCTGTACATCCCGGGATACTATGACATCACATCCGGTTTTGCCGCGGTCTTGTGGGAAATACCGGTTTGCGATAGCACATTAGACCCGAGCACGTTAGCCGAGCACGTTAGACCCGAGCACGTTAGACCCGAGCACATTAGCCGAGCACGTTAGACCCGAGCACGTTAGACCCGAGCACGTTAGACCCGAGCACGTTAGACCCGAGCACGTTAGACCCGAGCACGTTAGACCCGAGCACGTTAGACCCGAGCACATTAGACCCGAGCACATTTTAGCCGAGCACGTTAGACCCGAGCACGTTAGACCCGAGCACGTTAGACCCGAGCACATTAGACCCGAGCACATTAGACCCGAGCACATTAGACCCGAGCACATTAGACCCGAGCACATTAGACCCGAGCACATTAGACCCGAGCACATTAGACCCGAGCACATTAGACCCGAGCACATTAGACCCGAGCACATTAGACCCGAGCACATTAGACCCGAGCACATTAGACCCGAGCACATTAGACCCGAGCACATTAGACCCGAGCACATTAGACCCGAGCACATTAGCCGAGCACGTTAGACCCGAGCACGTTAGACCCGAGCACGTTAGACCCGAGCACGTTAGACCCGAGCACGTTAGACCCGAGCACGTTAGACCCGAGCACGTTAGACCCGAGCGAAAACGCTGCTTTTAAGTTAAAGGCATTTGCAATATGTATTTGTTTATGTTACCATACGGATTTAATTAAAAGTTAAAAAATCCTCACGTGTAATATCTTTCTGTGTAAATAACTCATATTACAACGTGGGACACCTGCCGCCTAAAATCCGGTGCGGCTTGTACAAGTACAAAATTGATTTTCTTTCTAAAATTAGAGCCAGCGGCTTTTAATCAGGTGCGCTCTGTAGTGCGAAATCTACGGTAAGTATGGAAAAGGATAGGTCTGGTCCGCAGGTTGAGATTCTAAAATGGAGAAAGGCCAATTTTGATGGTATCAAAAATGACTGGGGAACTGAATTAAACAGTGATTGGCACATATAGAAGAAGAATTTACCTTTTCAAAACTCACAACCAATCTTCATTAACAAAGGTAATATTAAGTTCTCTCTCCCAATCTTGTTTATTCTTTAGTGACAGGTTCTCTTTTTGTAGTAAAAATAAATTATAAATTCTACCAGTGGAACCTCTCACTAAAGGATTCAATTTCAAAATGGTATCCAACAAATCAGATTCTTGCAAATATGGAAACTTAGATATTGTTGTAAAAATTGTCTAACCTGAAGATATTGCAACAAGTGTGTATGAGCGAGAGAATATTTGTTAATTAACTCTTCAAAAGTCATCAATCGACCATCACAAAATAAATCTGTAAAAGAACGGATCCCTTTATTTCTCCATATGAGAAAAATGGGATCGGTTACTGAAGGTTTAAATAAAAAGTTTCGATATAAAGAACTAGACAATTTAAGTTGCTTAAAATTTTTTAAATTGCGAAACTGAAACCAAATCTGTAAGGACTGTTTAATAACAGGGTAAAGATTTAAATTTGGGATTTTAGAGAGCTGTAAAGGTAATGGAGCTCCTAATATTGAGGATCAAAATTGTTTAAAATTGTTCACCATTATTATTTAACAAAGGAGAGACTATCTAAATTATTTCCTAGTATCAACAACTACTGCAATAGGTGTAAAAGTGAAGTAGCTACTTTGTCACATACGTTCTGGTCATGTTCTTCATTAAAATCGATTTGGAAATCTTTATTTTCTACAATTTCTAAAGCTCTGAAAATTAATTTACAACCTAATAGGTTCTATTTGGAATAGTTCCGAATCATATTCGGGGTATTTCATCTTCAGATCAACATGTTACATTATTGGCAAGAAGGACTATTCTATTCAAAATGATTGGGGAAGGCTCTTTTCTGCCAAAGGAGTACTTGGTAAGTGACTGGCCTTCAAAATAGAAATTTTGAGAGTACAAAGCTTGTAATTTTCTGTCAGAATAAAAGGTAGAACTTTAAGGAACCTTCGTTTTCAAAAGATATTGAGGTCCTGGTTAAGGAAAAAATAGAGGTACATAGAAGTTATAGGCAGGTAGAAACAAATAAGATGCTTATGGAGTATAAGAAATGTAAGAGAACACTTAGAAAAATCAGGAGAGCTAAAAGAAGGTGAAGGAGAATCCCAAGGGATTCGACAGATATTTTAACAGCAAAAGGATTGCAAGAGATTAAATTGGTCTTCTGGAAGATTAGAATGGTAATCTATTTGTAGAGCCAAAGGAGATGGGGGAGATCTTAAATGGATTTTTTGCATCTGTACTTACTTGGAAAACAGACACATATATAGACTCTAAGTTTAGAGGCAAAGCAGCAACAAGTTCATGGACCCAATACAGATTACAGAGGAGGAGACACTGGCTGTCTTGAGGCAAATTAGGGTGGATAAATCCCAAAGTCTGATGTTTCCTCAGACCCTGTGGAAAGCAAGTGCAAGAATTGCAGGGGCCATAGCAGAGAAATTTAAATTAACCTTAGTGACAGGTGCGGTACTGGAGAATTGAAGGATAGCTAGTGTTGTTCTGCTGTTTAAGAAAGGATCTAAAAATAAACTGGAAATTATAGGCCGATGAGCCTGACATCATTATTGGCAAAGTTACTGAAAGGTATTCTAAGAGATGGGATATATGAGTACTTGGATAGACATGGACTAAATAGGGATAGTCGCATGGCTTCATGAATGGTAGGTCATGTCTAACCAATCTTATCCTGTTTTTCGAGGAAGTTACTAGGAAGGTTGATGAAGACAAGGCAGTGGATGTTGTCTACATGGACTTCAGCAAGGCACTTAACAAGGTCCTGCATAGAAGGTTGGTCACAAAGGTTCAGATGCTCATCATTCAAGATGACGCTGTAAATTAGATTAGACACTGGCTTTGTTGGAGAAGCCACAGGGTGGTAGTAGATGGTTGCCTCTCTGACTGAAGGCCTGTGAATAATGGAGTGCTACAGGGATTGGTGTGGGTTCATTGTTGTTTGGCATCTATATCAATGATCTGGATGATAATGTGGTAAACTGGATCAGCAATTTGTGGATTACACCAAATTTGTATAGGCACGTGGATGGTTGGATATGGGAGGCTATGGTCCCCGTGCAGGTCGATGGGAGTAGACAATTTAAATGGCTCAGCACAGGCTAAATGGGCTGAACGTCCTGTTCCTTTGGTGTATTTTTCTATCACTATGTACTGTATATGAAGGTATTTGAAAGACCACATTCCACTTGTAGTTTATTCATAAGTTAACCCCCCACTGGCCGTCTTGTCACGCAGTGACATCAGCGCCAGACTCCGGAGCAAAGATTCCTGAGTTTGAACCCACTTGGGCTGCTCCCAGGCACACTTTCCATCTGTGCCGGGTTGAGTGTCGAGCTCGCAACTCGGCCTCATGAAAAGAAAAACAACTGCGCTGTGAGAAGGACGTGGGGGACCACTCACAGAATCTTTCCTCCAAGACAACCACTTGAAAAAAAAAGTGGTCGTCAAGGCTCTGACAGAGTATGGCACACAAAAAAAACACCCATATATTTAACATGATATACTTGAGCATTTCCTGTTTTATAAAGAATGCAACATTATAAAATGTTTTTGTTTTAATAGGAGTACAGATATGGCCTTGTAAATTCACATTGTAAATAACTTGCACTAGTGCAATGAATGGCTTGAGAAGCTTAAACAAGGAACACAATATGCTAGGGCCCTGCATGAACCATTTTGCAAACTGCTTGTTATCAAAACATTAATTAGAAAGGTCACATCCCAATAAAAAATGCATTAATCCAGAATTCTGATCAGATTCCTTTGTAAGTAAGCAGATTCCAAAGTTTAACCTGTGTAAAAGCAGAAAGGTTGGGAATATGTTGGATTCAGTTTCTAAACTAATTGAATCTCATGCAGGCTGCTACAGAAGTCTGCAGTTTCACTGTCTAATGCAAAAAGCAGAATGACACATTGAAGAACTGTTATCTTTCTCACATCAAAACTGGTAAAAGTCATCCGACGACATATGTCGGTGATCAAAAATTTGATTCTCAATCCTGAGCAGAGATCAAGAAAAATCTAAGAAGTAAAATTAAAGATTTTTGGGAAAAAATGTAACTCTGGGCAGCAGTCATACCTTCCATTTGTTTCTCCTGCTGCTGTTGTAGCAACAGCTGTAGTTCCCTTTCTTTGCGTCTGAAGGCATCTTGTTTTTGTCTGATTCTACGGTGCAATTCTTCGTCATCTGTATCTGAGGATTCAGAGGCTCTCTCACTTCTCTCATCTTCACTGTCAGATCCATACCCGCCCAGTCCACCTGCACATAAAAACCCCAGTTTCTTTCACAGTGGAAATCAAACACATGTTTTTAAGCACATTGTACATTTAGTTTATTATGTACTTGGTTTGATTTATTCAAATCCTGAACCACTGAAAGTCTTTCTACATTATGGCAGAATACATTTCAATAATATGATCAAAGCCACATTATCCAAAAAAACACACTGAACAAAAACATCCAGTTCGGAGCTCCTGACAGTAATTTAAAATATAAAAGTTTAAATTTAACATTGTGGAAAGAAAACTCAGAATGGGGATGTAGCTAAACTGGGGTAGTAACAACTCAACTGGGGCAGCGTGGTAGTGTAGCGGTTGCGTGACCCTTGTGAGCATTAATCTGTGGCAATCCTGTATTTTTAACAGACCATAACACATAGGAGCAGAATTAGGCCATTCAGCCCCTTGAGTCTGCTCCACTATTCCATCATGGCTGATTCATTATCCCTCTCAACCCCATTCTCCTGCCTTCTCCAAGTAACCTTAGACGCGTCGACTAAACAAGAGCCTATCAAACTCAGCTTTAAATCTGCTCAATGCTTTGGCCTCCACAGCGGTCTGAGGCAATGAATTCCAGATTCACTACACTCTCGCTAAAGAAATTCCTCCTCTTCTCTATTCTAAATGGACAACTCTCTATTCCTCTGGTCCTAGACTCCCTCACTTTCTCTCCACGTCCATACTATCTAGGTCTTTCAATATTCGGTAGGTCTCAATGAGATTCCACCCCCCCCCCCCCTCACCCCATTCTTTTAGAATCCAACAAGTAATGGCTTATTTGAAGACATTTAAGCTATGCAGGTCTGGAGCATCTCCAGATGACTTGATATGTAAATCCATCTGTGCTTCTCAGATGACAACTTCCCCCAATTTTAACTCAATCTGCTGTCATCGAATTCAACAGCAGCTCCTGAGAAATTATTTACGATTTTAGTGGGAAGAGAAACAAGGCACTAATATTTTTGAACCTTGACTATCATTTACCCTTCCACAGGAAACCGTGCATGAAGACAAATCTGGGAAAGGTACAAATGGGCTGCAAGTCCCTATCAACTGCAACCAGTCACAACTCACTGGCTTAAGGAAAGAAAACAAAGTCAACCACAAAATAATACTTTTTAAACAATTAAAATTATTATGTTCAACTTTAGCCTAACTAAAGTAAATATATTTTCTTCAAAGCTAGGCTAACCCTTTTATAAAGGTAAATATTTCTTGATAGTTTCAATAAAAATGGTTCAGTGAATATTATTTATTATTTTGAAGTATTTTTCAAGTTTGACACGGGCCATATTTGCTAAACGAAGAAGGGAAATAAAAAGCACTACTTGACAAGATTTCCTATTTTTCAGTAACGGAAAGTTATTACTTCTGAGACTTCTTTGTAAATAAACATTCCTGGTAAACAAAAAAAATGCAGACAGGAGTCACTGTAATACAGGATTAACAAAAAGAAAGCTAAATTATGATTATTTTTGAGTAGTGGCAACATTAATAATACAGATAGACTATCCAGGAAAATGCTTAACATTATGAAGAGCAGTTCATTCCCTGCAATATATAATTACAAATGCAGGCACAGATTCCCAAATTTTATTTTGGGACAGTGGAAATATTAAGTCATTATTTCCTTAGTGATGGATATTTTAAATAACACAATTCAACAATTAATTTGTCTAAGCAACCTTATTCTGTGGAAGTTATAGCTTTTGTAATACACATTCACAACAAAAGTAGTACTGCCACCAAAAATAAGGGTATCACATATTTAAAGCTTCTTGGCTCCCCCACAGTAACTGGCACTGTTGTACAGTCAGAGTTGTACAGCATATAAACAGGCCCTTCACCCTACTAGGTCCACACACACTAATCCCATTTTTCTGAATTTGGTCCTGCTATGCTTTGCCTATTCAAGTGCAACTCTAAATGCAGCGATTGTATCTCATGTCACTATCACCTCTGCTGGTTAGTTCCAGATGTCAACCGCTTACTATATAACCCTCAAATCCCGTTGACAATTCCTTCCTCTCTACTTAAACCTATCCCATCTTATTTTTGATACCTTTACCTTGCATACTCTTTGCTAACAATGCCTCTTACAATTTTATACACTTCTAACAGGTCACCTCTCAGTCTCCTTTGATCCAGGGATAACAAGCCCAACGTAACCAATCTCTCCCTACAAGTCCTCCAATCCAAGCAGCATCCTAGTGAATCCCCTCTGCATTCTTTTGAGAGCAGATGGGACAATTTGCACCATGCACTGAGGGGAAGAACACATGTTGGGAAATTAATCTGTTCTGGAATGTCAGCCAGACCGCTTGGTTGCTAGCATTGTCGAAACATTACAAGCAATGTTTTCATAAGTTTATACAGGAAGCTGCACCTGGATAAGAAAACAAACTCAAAAATGCATAATTGTCACCTTTTGATCAGTATAATGTTCATGATGACAGTTAAAAAGTACAAAGGAACACACACACATTTAAATTGTGAACAAACCCCCTTTCTCCCATTACCCCTGTTTTCTTACAAATGATGTTACTTACCAAGTCCAGTTAGAGAAGCCAGTGCACTGGACTGCGCCAGCTGTTTTGCAGGAGCTTTGTATCACATCAACAACAGGAACAACATGTTAACACTTTTTCAAAGTCATGATTTTCTATGGCATTGCAAAACTGTACTACTACAGCTGCTTTGCAAGGGAGAGAAGAAACATTATAAACAAAAAGATCCATTCAAGAGCACAGTGCTTCACATAACAGGCACATTTTTAAAACAATTTTATATTACCTAAAACAAAATTAGTTAGCATCTACTAACATGAAATGTAAGGCGTGCTTCTCTAATAATGCACCATCAACTAAGAAGGAATAAAAGGATTTTTATCTTGTGTGGTATTTTAAATATGGTAGGAGATACACTTTTCAAAAATAAATCTTCTGATAATTTTCCAGCATTTAGGGAAGCAAGACCTGAAAATATAGTGAAATGCTGACATTAAAAATAAGTTTTACATCTCAATGTGGAAATACTATATACACTTGACAGCAAATTGTTAAAGAATAGGATGATTATATCACATTAAGCTATAATTAGATCAATTTTTGACCCTTAAAGTCAAAAGTGCGTACATCTTAAAAATATGCACTGCATTTATAATCCAAGAAACATAGTTCAGTTTACTACTGAACTATTGCACTGTGATTGTGCACTAATAGAGACAGATCACTGTAAATGTATTACACTATTGTGGAACACGACAAACTTAAATCCATCATGGTGGTGATGAAACCAATCAAATCTTAATGGATATTGAAGACAGACTCCAAATTTGCTAAATTCAATAAAGGGACCTGCAATTTATTCTCATTTGTAACCAAGAAAAAAAAAACTGTCTAAGAAATTGCATTAATTCCGGAACTATCAGGATAACTGCTGTAGTTTTACCAGAATAAAAGAAATTCATTTTTTTTTTTACTATTAATTTACTGAAATAATGTTAGAACAAATCCAAGCTTCTTTTTGAATGGTTACACTTAATAACTCTCAGGAATATCAGAGAACCCAAAACTTCCTTCTATGGACATAATTTCCAGATCACAACAGCTGAAAACCTGTTTAGTAATGCATTTTAGACAAATATCATTGGTGTTTCAAGTATTGGGATATTTTGAAATTTTAGATTTTCAAATTTGGTGAGAGTATTACAGTTTTGTTAACTGAAAATATTTGTTTTGTGTACAGTAAAATCCCATTTAACCAAACCATTGAAACAAGTCTCAATTAACCAGAGACTTGAATCTTAAAACAGACCATGAAAAATCATTTGACTAATAGAGATCCTGAAAGTCTTCTGAAACAATTAAAGAGATCAGTGATCAACCGTAAATAATTTGTAAACTAATTAAAATACACAATGCATGGGCATCTGTGAATTTCAAACATATTTCTTTTATTTTGCTAGCTTGCTGCCAAGGAATGTATTCATATTACTTGGTGCATGTAGTCAAAGGAATTTCCTACAAGACTCTATGCCAACAGACAGATTTGCATCCTGACATCTAGGCTGATTGTTAATCTAATAAGCTGCTAAACTTTTGAACTATGCTCCAAAACTGTGGAATTAAGTAATTAAAAACTATAAAGGATACATTCAGTTGACACTTTTAAACATCAGCAAAAACATATTTAACCTTGCTTTTAACTAACATCTTTTTATTTTGATTTTTTATTTCATTTTAATGGTTGCACTTTATCTCATTGTAAAGCACTTTGAACTCTGTATGAGAAGTGCTCCATAAATAAGTTATTATTATTATTAAAATGTAGTTTGTAAACCATGAATGAAAACGCAGGGTAAAGCAATTTTTTAAATGTCTTGCACTGTCCTGTTGCCGCCAAGCACACATTTCACAACATGTCAGTGGTAACAAACTTAGTTCTGATTCTGTTCTGCACATTCCTCCCCCACCTTCTCTCACTGAAAACTAACTTACAACTTTATATTTTCCCTTCTGACAGAGGGAACACAGGCCTCTGGCCACAGGCCTGAAACATTGACTGTTTCTCTCCTCACAGATGCTGCCTGACTGCTGAGTTTCCCCAGCATTTCCGCATTTTGTTTCACAATTCCAGCACCTACAGTTTTTTAAAAAATGATTTTCAGAAATCATTTATCAGCCTTACAGATTATAAAGAACTATAAATTTTAAAAATACTGTACCCTTAAATAAAAAGTTATTAATTTAATTTGTAGGAATTAAATTTGATGGATCATCCATTCCATCAATTGTGTATTCACACATATTTCACATATCAAAACTACTTATTAATTCAGAATTAAGTTTAATATTTTATTTTTATTTCATTTAGAGATACGGTACAGAACAGGCCCTTCTGATCCAACAAGCTGCAACACTCAGCAACACACTGATTTAACCCTAACCTAATCACAGGACAATTTACAATAACCAATTAACCTATTTCCAGCATCTGCAGATTTCCTCGTGTTTGAACCTATTAACTGGTATGTCTTTGGACTATGGGAGGAAACCAGAGCACCTGCAGGAAAGACACGTGGTTCACAGGGAGAACAAACAAACTTTCTTACAGAGGACGCCAGAAATGAACTCTAAGCTCTGACGTCCTTGAGCTGTAATAGCGTTGCACTAACCGTTCCACTACCACTAGCATTGGTAGATATCACTGGCACATGTCAAGAAATTTGTTGTTTTGCGGCAGCAGTACATTGCAATACATAATAAAAACTATAAATTATAATAATAATAAATATATTTAAAATTTTAAATTAATTTAGTACAAAAAAAAACACAGAAAGAAAATACATAGTGAGGTGTATGAGTTTATTGTCCATTCAGAAATGTGATGATGAAGGGGAAGAAGCTATTCTCGAAACATTGACTATTACTCTATTTACTGAAGAATTAAGTTACGATGGAGAATGGAAAATAATTGTCAATTCATGGAATAAGGTAAAGTAGCATGAGAAGAAGCTCACTGATGCATAAACAGGTCAAATATTCTATTTAGTCACTGGAAAAATTACATATTCCTAATAGTTAAATTTATTGCTCTTAGCTTCCTATTTTTCTTATCAACCTTTGCCAAAAAAATTAGCTCAAAGTGGAATAACTAATACAGCAGCAGATCTGCAGGCATATTTCACTCTACCTTCCTAAATTCTAGCCTGACACATTTTGCATTTCCTGTTTTTTAAAAAATTTACAGACACAGCACAGAATAGGCCCTTCTGGCCTTTCGAACCACACCCAGCAAACCACCGGTCCAACCCTATCCTAATCCAGGACAATGACCAATTAACCTGCTAACTGTACGTCTCTGGGCTGTGGTAGGAAACAAGAGCACTCGGAGGAATTCCACGCACACATGGGGAGGATGTGCAAACTTGTTTACAGAGAAGGCCAGAATTGAACGCTGAACTCTCATGCCCCGAAATGTAATGGCGTTACATTTAACTGGTACACCACTGTGGCTTTGTTGGAATTCAGTCCACAATGGTCTGTCTCAGCTGCTGAACACTGAAACTAAATCAGAATCCTTGCTTGCTTCACTTCCATATTCCACAAATGTTTGATTTAATGAGGTTTTACTGTAACATTTATTCACATCTGCCATTTTAATTGTAAATCTGTATCATAGGGTGTGTAATAAATGTGAAAAATGTTAATTTGAGAGTGGATTACTTCTCAGGAATAAATGCAATTTTCTTCAACTTTCTTTAACATTTTATATCTACTGTCAAGCATAAAAAATGTGAATTGCAAAATACATCATGTCTTAAGGAATTAACATCTGTTGCAGACAATATGCTTCAACTTTTGTTATATTATACAATTCATTTAATTAAAAATACTCAAAGATTTCAAGTACCTTTCGTGGCTTTACGATGGGCTTCTCTGGCAACATAATATATCTCTTCATTTGTTACTTCCAAAAGTACCTCTGTAAGCAGCATCTTCATCATTATCATCTGGGATCAAGATTTAAATAAACACCACATTAAAACATGGGCTCAGAAGGAAGCGTAATACACTTGATAGAGGTATTTAAGATGATTAACAAGCATAGATTGGTTGGATAACCAGAGGCTTTTTCCCAGGGCGAAAATAATTAATACCAGGGAGCATAATTTTAAGGTGACTGGAGGAAAGTATAGGGTGGATGTTAAAGGTAATTTGTGTTCTTTTGGAACACCCTGCCAGGGACGGTGGCATTGGCAGATACATTACAGGCATATAAGGAACTCTTGGATAGGCACATATGGAAGATAAAAAATGAGGAGCTATGCAGGTGGGAAGGGTCTTGGAGGTGGTTAAATTTTGGTGCAACATCATGGGCCGAAGGGTGTGCACTGGGCTGTAGAGTTCTATGTTCTAAAGCAGCAAACAAACCATTACTTTTAGAGATTTGGCAATTGTCAGTGTATTGCATCAAACTTTTCATTTAACAATTCCACGTCGATACACCAGAACCTTGCCAGTGAAGCAACAGTGTTTGTTGCTAATCTGGACGAGTTTTCTTTGGCGATATCTATGACATTGTCAGCCTTATTCTCAACTTATGTTGCTGCTGAGACTATACTTTAAGGGACACCTGGTACAGCACAACTATAATGTCATGCTGGTTGAGCATCCCAATCACAAAGAATTTTCACACACATACATCCAAACTTTTTCCAAGAACAACTTTCAGCCAAGCAAATTCCAAAATATTTACATGAAGTAATTATAACCTTTACAAATGATGTCTGTACATTTCCACAAGGCAGCTTCCCATGCAATAATTATGGTTTAATGTGCAATTTAAAAATTAATTCCTCATGCAACAAGGTGTAATATTCTTGGGTAATTTACAGTAAAAATTATTTGCAACACTGAAGCTCATATCAGAACATTAATTTCTAACAGATGTTGAAGCTGGATACAACAGGGGAAAAGATTTAAAAGGTACCCGAAAGACAATTATTTCCAGTGTGTGGTAGTTATATTTAGTTTTTATTTTATTTAGAGAATCAGCATGGTGACAAGGCCTTCTCAACCAACGAGCCTATGCTGCCCAATTACACACGTGACCAACTAAACTACTAACCAGTACATATTTGGAACTTGGGAGGAAACCAGAGCACCTGGAGGAAATGCATCTGGTCAAAGGGAGAATATACAAACTCTTTAAAGACAGCGACAGCTACGCTACAATGCTGCCCACATATGGAACAAACTGACAGACCAAGAGGTAGAGGCAGGTATAATTATGATACTTAAGGCGTAGGTAGGAACAGTTCAGGCGCAAATGGGACTAGCTCATGTAGACACCCCAGCTCGCAAGGACAAGTTGGGCCAAAGGGGAAGTTTCCATGCTGAATGACTACTAACACCATGGACCTTACAAATAAGCAGCAAATTATTGACAGCAACTTTTTTACATTTCTGCATTTAGCTGTGCCTAAAATGCCTGGCAGCTTCACAGCATTACAGTGATGAATGGTGGTAGTCGTGCTATCATTGTAACAATAATAATTAAGTTGCACTGACAATAACTAGCAAAGTGACCATAAGACATAAGAGCAGAATTAGGCTATTCCGCACATCGATCCTACTCCTCAATTCCATCATGGCTAACTTATTATCCCTCTCAACCTCAGTCTCCTGCCTTCTCTCCATAAACTTTGAATCCCTTACTAATCAAGAACCTATTAACCTTCGCTTTAAATGTACTCAATTACTAGGCCTCCAGAGCCATCTGTTGCAATGAATTCCACAGATTCACCACAACCTAGCTAAAGAAATTCCTCCTCATCTCTGTTCTAAAAGGACATCCTTGTGTTGAGGCTGAATCTTCTGGTCATAGACTCCCTCACTATAGGAAACATCCTTCCACATCCACTCTATCTAGGTCATTTAATATTTGATAGTTTTCAATGAGAAGCCCCTCGTTCTTCTGAACTCCAGCAAGCACAGGCCCAGAGCCATCAAGCACTCCTCATACATTAACCCTTTCATTCCCAGATCATTCTCATGAACCTCTTCATGTGTGCCATAAATAGGATCAAAATGACAATTTTTAAAATTGCAGACAATTTGGAAACATTTTCCGTTGCTTCTACTTAGCAAATATGTAAATTATTTAAAAATTAATTGCCATGAAAAGAGATTTTAAATATCTTGGATAGTTGATCACATTATCACTTACACAAGGAAGTAAACCATAGTATAAACTTTGCGACAGTGTAGAGAATTTCTGATTGGATGCATTAAAATTAATTAAAATAAAGTTGCAAGGAAGAAAAAAGCATGACTAATATTGTAGGAGGTACAACAGTTATAAGGTTTAAAGAATTTAACATCAGATTTTACAGCTATTTTACACTTCACTTCTATATTGTGAAGACATTAATTTCCCTTGGTCTGAATTCTATAATGTCTTCACTTCTTTTCCATTTGGACTACTCCTCAATGGTTGATAAATTTTTACTTTTTTGGGGTTAACTTTGTTTCCTAATTTGTAAGACTTAATGTCAAACCCAATGTACAAAAAAAGTAATAGTAACATGCCATCTGAAATTCCTTTTCTTCTTCAGTCATTTCAGGTTCACTCTGTTCTTCCTGGGCTACAGGTGAAGGACTCCTGCTTTGTTTGTCACTGCTTTTCGTTTCAGTCATTTCGTATTCCTCTTCATCATCACTGTCCTAAAACAAAAACCAGGACCCAATAAGTTAATATTTAAAATGATCTGACATCTTTCAAAAGTACAGTTGGCCCTCCATATCCGGGACCCCCTGCGGATACCAAAATTCGAGGATGCTCAAGTCCCTTACATAAAAGCCTAAGAGAGCTCGTAAGGGTGTTACAAAAAGCAAAAATAGCGTTTGTTTTGCAGCGAGCCGTTATAGAGGCAGCGCGCACCCCAAGCAGCGAGTGACGAAAAGTGAAAAAAGCAAAACAACCACTCAGCATCTCAGAGTCAAGCCACTATAGCTTTGAACTGTGTGAGATATTTGCTATGATTGACAGTGCTGCAATGATTGAAGAAAAGTATGACTTTAATTTTGAAAGGCCATGTAGGTTTAGGGCAGGTTTTCAGGATGTTTTGAGTGCTTACAAAGACTTGAATGACAGCTGTCTTCCCCATTCTGGTAAATGAAACTACACTGTACATACATTATTTCTACTTTATATAGACGTGTGTATTTATCATATCATTCCTGCTTTTACTATATGTTAGTGTTATTTTAGGTTTTATGTGTTATTTGGCATGATTTGGTAGGTTTTTTTTGGGCCTGGGAACGCTCAAAAACGCTCTACTTTCGGATAGCAGGGGAAACCTGTACAATGGAAATGCTATGTAAGTAGTTGTTACACTGTATTGTTTAGGGAATAAGAAGAAAGAGAGAGAACTTCTGCGTTTTTGATCCCGATCCGCAGTTGGTTGAATCCGCGGATGCGGAACCCGCAGATACGGAGGGCCGACTGTATTAATATATACTCACCAAATCAGTCGGATAATATGAAAGTACACAAGAGCAAAATAAGGACTTATTTTAATTTTTGATAATAACATTGCTATCAGAAAAATATACAATAATAACATATAGGAGTAGAATTGTGTCTTTCGGCCCAGACTGCTCCGACATTGCATCATGACTGATTTATTATCCTTCTCAATCCCATTTTCCTGCATTCTCCCCATAACCTATGATGCCCTGATTAATCAGGAACCCATTAACATCTACTTGGTCTTCACAGCCATCTGTGGTAATGAATTCCACAGATTCACCATTCTCTGGCAAAGACGCTCCTTTACATCTCTGCGCTAAAAGGACGTCCTCATGCAAAAGTAAGTTGGATCACTGGACAAAGTATTCATCTGATTTTATTTCCTGTATTTTTTTATACAGTCATACAAAAATGAACAGCAGAAAAAAAAACAGGCCCCTTGGTTCATCTCGTCCATGCCGAACCATTTAATTTGCCTCCTCCCACTGACCTGCATCAGGACCATAGCCCTCCATAACACCTACCATCCACGTACCTATTCAAACTTCTCCTGAACACCGAAATCGAGATTGCTTGCACCACTTGCGCTGGCAGCTCGTTCCACACTCTCACGACCATCTGAGTGAAAAAGTTCCCCTTCATGTTCCCCTTAGACTTTTCATCTTTCACCCTTAATCCACGACCTCTGTTTGTAATCCCACCCAACATCAGTGGAAAAAGCCTGCTTGCATTTATCCTATCTAAATCCCTCAATTTTGTAAACCTCTATCAAATCTCCTCTCAATCTTCTATGTCCCAAGAATAAAGTCCTAACTTATTCTATCTTTGCTTATACCTTAAGTCTGCCCGACCTGGCAACATCCTTGTAAATTTTCTCTGTACTCTTTCAACCTTATTTACATCTTTCCTGTAGTTAGGTGACCAAAACTGCACACAATATTCCAAATTAGGCCTCACCAATGTCTTATACAATTCAACATAACAGCCCATCTCCTTTACTCAATACTTTTGATTTATGAAGGCCAATGTGCCCAAAACTTTCTTTACAGCCCTACATACCTGTGACACCACCTTCAAGGAATTTTGGACCTATATTCCCAGATCCCTTTGTTCTACCACACTCTTCAGTGCCCTACCATTCACTGTGCAAGACTCTCCTGCTGGTCCTACCAAAGTGCAACACTTTGTACTTGACTGCATTAAATTCCATCTGTCATTTTTCCAGTGGTCCAGGTCCCACTACAAGCTCTGATAGTCTTCCTCACTGTCCACTACACCCTTAATTTTTGTGTTATCTGCTGTTCCAGTTAACCACATTATCATCCAGATCGTTGATATAATTCTTTATCCTTATAACTGTTGAATTTTTTTTTGTCACATGTCATGCTCTGACCAACACCAGGACAAATTTCTAATATATGTGAACATACACTCCATGCCAACTTATCAGTTACTGCCTTACCCAATAAACTGGCCGTTGATTGTATGTTCATGGTCTTCTGCTGCTATAGCCCATCCACTTCAAGGTTCAACATGTTGTGTGGTCAGAGATGCTCTTCTGCACAACATTGTTGTAATGCTTGATTATTTGAGTCGCTGTCACCTTGAACAGCCTGTCTGGCTATTCTCCTCTGATCTCTCTCATTTACAAGGCATTTTCACCCACAGAACTGCTACTCTTTATTTTCCACACCATTCTCTGTAAACTCTAGAGATTGTTGTGCATGAAAATCCCAGGGGATCAGCAGTTTCTGAGATACTCAAACCAACCCATGTGGCACCAACAATCATTCTACAGTCAGTCACTTGGATCATATCTTCCCTATTCTGATGTTTTGTCTGAACAACAACTGGACTTCTTGACCATGTCTGCATGCTCTTCTGCATTGTGTTGTTGGCACATGATTGGTTGATTATGTATTTGCATTAGGGTTAGGTGTACAACAAAGTGGCTCATTGGTACAAATGGCAAATACAGCTGATCCATGAGTTGACCTTTGGTAATTCAGCAGAATGTTTCATGTCATTGCATCGAGTTTAAGTTTCTCTTCTCAAAGTGATAAAAATTTTGAATGGCAAACAGTGCATAACCCTCCAAGCCGTTAACCCTGTTGCTCCGCACCTCAACTTTCACAAGGCACAGGCAATATTGTTAGTGTAAGCCTCTCTCAGTAAAGACTTTTGCAAAAACCTGTAAACATTCTCTGTTGAAAAGCAAAATGCATGTACTTACAAATTTACTTTTGTGAGGCAACCTTGGTCCATCAGCTTCTTCAGGCACATCTTCGGTGTCTTTTTTGTGTTTCGATGACTGAGCCCGCTCTTTTTCTAATCGTTCTTTCTCAAGCTTTTTCTGCTTCTCCCGCTCCATCTTCTCCAGACCTTCGCGAATCCAAGCTGGCAGTGTTCTGCGTTTCACAGCATCTGCAATAAGGTGCCATTGGACATTCCAGGTAAGACATGTATGTGCAAACCTGGGAATTGCTTTATAAAATAGTACCGACACAAATGTCACATAAGCGTATTATGCATATAGCAACCAGATCGTAAAATAATTGATATTATTCACAATAATATGAAATGAATTCTCGACCAGATTTCCTAATGTCAGTTATAACGTAAAAGGGAATTCTCACTATTACAGATTATTTATTTCCTGAAGAAAAAGAAACAAAATGGAAAAATACCACATCAAGCACCAGAACTATCAGAAATGAAAACTAGTTATTTTATGTGAAAACTACTAAAGGACCTGCAGAAACCTAAATTACATTGCTCTCAACTCAATATACCGGTAGTTAGGGCTGAAATACGTACCAGAAAATTCAACACAAACATTACTCTTGTGCAGAGAAACTGCAAATAGAGCAGAGATGGGATGTGTAAATGTCATAGTTTGGGGTTATTGGGGTTGTACTTTTGGGAAGGTACAAGGTGGTGAAAAAGTGTCAGAGGCCATTATTACTTCATGCACGTCATACCTATTAGTCCAAAACAAAATGAAGCAAAATTCCGCCATACTAAAAAGAAATGTTGCAATAGTAATATATAATAGAGAACTATCAGGTGGGATACCTGGGTAACTGCATCGTTTCGCATGTTAAAAAAAGTGACTATACAAGGACATTGGGGCCAAATTAGATTAATGTTTTAAAGTTACTAAGGAGTTTGATAATGTGAATTATTATCATTATTGGAAAGCCATCAAGCGACCCAAGAAGAATTTTAGTGGAATCTCTTTATACATAAAATGGAAAAAAAATACAAAATTCAATACCACGCAACCAGTGGAAGTGGTGGATGTAGATTTGATTGTAACACTGGATAAGTTCATGGATGGGAGAGGTATGGTCCAGGTGTGGATCGATGGGAGTAGGCAGTCTGGCTTGGACTAGATAGGCAAAAGGGCCCATTTTGGTTCTGTAGTGCGGTATGACTCCATAACTAGATGAAAAAACGAATTGACATTATGAAGAGAGACTTGGGAAGAAGGATGGAAGCTTGGGAAATGGACAGCAATACGTAATTGGAGAGTAAGAAAATTCCAGTTGGATCAAGAAGTCATATTCAGTGTTGTAGACTGTAAGTTGGAAATACTCAGATATTATAAAATAGGATTCTTGTATTGATTGCTGTAGTTGTTTTTGTAGAGAGATGGGGAAATTTCAAGAAATACTATCATAAGATTTCTGCTTTCTGTCAAAATACCCTATCAAACCCCCTTCTCTAACCCTACCTCAGATACTTCTTGTCATTATTTACAACAGTTTCAAGTAAAACGAAGAACAAATCAGTTTTTATGCCCACGTTCTCTCAAGTTGTACTAGAATCCAGGGAATTAATCTTTAATGTAGTGCTGATCCAGTTAAATTAGTAGTATCGTTAGATTTTACTCATTAAGTAATTTACATTAGACTTGCAGGTAACTGGGTGAACTTTTCTAACTGGATAAAGCTTATGAACACATCAATAAGCCAACAGATAATACAAACAAATTTATACCAATTCCTCATGTTCAAAACCACTAAGGTTCTAAATGAAGATGGTCTGAAAGCAGCAATGAACAGTAAGGAGCAGAGTAATTTCAAATACATTTTGGAAAATACTTTTGATTGCTGCTTTCTTGCTCTACTGACTAACCTAGAACTTTTTGTAACATAATAAACATATTAAAAAGTTTAAACACACTAAAGTATTTTGTTCATATACAATCTCCAACAATATTTTGTGTTGGAAGGTTCAGTGTCTCAGAAAACAAGAGGCATCAATTCATAGGCAACACCTCCTCCCATAGATGCTGTCTGGCCTGCTGAGTTCTGCCAGCACTTTGTGTTTTTAGGCATCAATTCATGAAGCTTCTCAAACGTAAGACCACATCTGTTAAATGATAATCTAAAAGGAACCAGACTGTAATCCCTTGAACATGCGAACATGACATTGTACAAACACAGAAACTAAACTTCCCAATTATCACAATCAATAAAGGCAGCACTGTAGTGCAGCAGTTAACATAACACCTTTTGTATCAATGACCTGGGTTCTACTCCCACTGCTACCTGTAAGGAGTTTGCACGTTCTCCTATGACTGAGTGGTATTCTTCCAGGTGCTCAGGTTTTCTCCCACAATCCAAAGATGTTAGGGTTAGTAAACTGTGGGCATGCTACATTGGTGCCAGAAACAAGGTGAAACTTGTGAGCTGCCCCAGCATATCCTTGGACTGTGCTGGTCATTGATGCAAAAGACATACTTCACAAATAAAGTTAAACTGTAAAAATCTTTTTAACAGTGGACATATTTTCCTCATTAAGGCTAGGTTAGCCAATTTTTTTAATAATATAAACAGAAACATATATAAATGCAATACAATGCTACTAAGGGAAATTTGATCAAAAATATATTTCTTAAATTTCTTGATGACAACATTCATTCTGTGCCAAGAATTACAAATTACATTTTGCCAGGAAAAATATATTTATCTGAAAAGGTCTAAGGGACAGAAGAAGAAATTACCAAGTGCAGGAGGGTCTTGTTTTACTGTTACGGGTGACCGTGGACGATCTCTGTAAGCTGGCCTGTCTCTACGGTTTGGTGGTGGCCCAGGTTGCCAGTAAGGTGGATGAAACCCTCCTGGGGGCCCAAAAGCTGCACCGTGCTGTAAGTTAAAATGTTGTGCACATTTAAAAGGTTACCTTAGCGAAGACTTGTCATGAGCTTATTATAAATTCATCCTAATCTTTCAATGGATGTATAGACATTCTTACACAAAATTCATATGAATAAGCAATGCTCATGATAAACATATTTAAACAAATGAAATATCCTGTAGCAAGATATTATTTTGCATTCTTACACATAATTTTTTCATTTCTAGATTCAGAATACAAGGTAGTGAAAAGATTCTGCATCCGTAGCAGCTACTAGCTTCGATCGGGTTTCTTTGCATCCATGGATAATTAAATCCAGGCTGGATTGGGGACTGGCCCCTCCCGTTGGTGCTGCTCTCGAGTGTAGGCTCAGTGAGAGACAAATTGGGTTGTGAGTGTGCATGTGTTCCTCTGAGCACTGCCGAGGGCTTGTTCTTGCTGACAACATTCATGCTCTATCAATCTATGGGACATGACTTAGGGATTTGGGCATATCTTTTTCATGTGACTACATGTTTACTGCTACCTTATACGTGCTATATATGCCCTGTGTTCTGTATGACTATGTATGACAGTGTTTTGCACCTTGGCCCTGGAGGAACGTTGTTTCGTATGGCTGTATGCATGGTTATTCATGCATGGTTGAATAATAATTAAACTTGAGAAGGTTTTCTGAATTTAACACTGAATTCTGTTTTGAATCTGACATTCTAAATGATCAACAGAGAAGAGCCACACAGAAAAGTACCACTAGAAGTCTTTGCTATTAGTAATAACAATTTCAGTCAATTTCCAGAATGCCACTATGACAGGCAATACTTTTAAGTCCTTGAGTCATGCATCAAACACCAATTCGGAAGACAGATTGTCATTCTGACAATCTATTCTGAACCTTTAGAAATCAGGGCTATCGATGAGCAGAATGGCTTGATGAGAGGGAGATACTTCTAACATATAGTATATTTTGTCTTGTCTCTTGTGGGTGACACAGTAGCATAGCAGTTAGTGTATCGCTTTCACCAATTGAGGTTTGATTCTTTCCACTGTCTGTAGGTTCTCTCCATGACTGTGTGGGTTTTCTCTGGGTGATCTTGTTTCCTCCCACATTATAAAAATGCACAGTTAGGGTTAGTGAGTTGTGGGCATGTAATGTTGGCAACTACTGTGGACTGCCCAAATGATCTGATTTGAAGCATTTCACTATGTTTTGATATTTTGATTTATAAAATGAAGCTTTATAAAACTTTATGGAAAATAACTAAGGGACAAATACTACACGAGCACCATTATAATTTGCAGCCAGAATGGTCATTCTTAATTAAAAGACATGAAATCCATCTGTGAACCTCACAATCGAGTCAAGCGACATCAGAGTTGCAAGTACGGAACTTAAATAGGTGATGTTGCTGTTGATTGATATAATTGAGGAATATAAGAAAGTAAGCATCTTGAAGGGTAAAAATGTTTTCCTGTTTATCTCACGTAAACAAAACCAATATTGGTTTGAAGTCTGTCTCACGATGGCATGAATGCTTATACACCAAGAATGAAACTGCATTAAACAAATTTACCTGATAATCAAACTGGCTGACGGGCACAGATCCCATTCCAAAGTTTTCTGGTGCTCCTCCAAAATTGTTGTTATTGACTTGATTGAACATACGCCTAGAGTCTGGAGCAAACTCACCACTGTCCTGGCTATTGTCCTCTGATGGAGGGACTATGTCCATGGGAGCTGGGGTCGGTATCCACTGCTGGTCTGGTGGTGGGGGAGGTGGTCGATGATGTTGCATTCCCCAGTCTAGTAAACACACAAACAGAAATTCAGTACATATTGCAGTCTATGAAAAGACAAGAGTTAACATACTGATAATGGTCAATTTATTCGTTTAGAGATACAGCACAGAACAGGCCCTTCCAGCCCAATGAGCCACACTGCAGAGTAACGCACCTATTTAACCACAGCCTAATCAAAGGACAATTTACAATGACCAAGTAACCTACTAACTGGTACATCTTTGGACTGTGGGAGGGAACTGGAGCACCCGAAGGAAACACATGCGCTCACGAGGAAAATGTACAAATGTCTTACAGATGGCACTCGAACTGAACTCCAGTCCACCCCAAGCTGTAATGACATCTCACTAACCACTACGCTGCCATGGCATCTATCACTGCAGAACAAGTACACTTCTCTATTACAATTGGAATGCAAGTTTTAAAATGAATACATTTATCACAGAAAAGCAACTGTGGAGCTTTATTTGAATTAAGGCACACAATATTTTTGGGAAATATGATGACATTTTTGAGGGAATATTTCATTCCACGTGCAGTGTTTTCCATCAGGTAGATTTAAGAGAAAATGCGAGGAACAAATTAAGGACAATTGAATTTCAAAGACGGGAGAAATTGTGTTTGTGAAACCTGGAAACATGGCAGCAGGCATCATCTGGAAACGGGGCAAAAAATTGTGCAAATGCTACAAATGACAAGCTGATAGCCTAAGGAAGGGTGTCATTAATAAAAGGGATCAAGGAAAAAAGACGCAGCATAATGAGGAGAGAACTATTTAACAATAATCTTTTAGAATATAAAAGCAAGGATGTATTGCTGAGGCTTTAAAACGCATTGATCAAACTGTGCTTAGAGTATTGTGAGCAGTTTTGGGCCCCTTATCTAAGAAAGTACATGCTGGCATTGGAGAAGATTGAGTAGGTTCATGAGAATTATTCCAGGAATGGAAGGGTTAATGTATGAGGAGCATTTGATCGCTCTGGACCTGTACTCGCTGAAGTTTAGGAAAGTGAGGGGTGTGGTCTCCTTGAAACCTTTTGAATATTTAAAAGCCTAGATAGAGTGGATGTGGAAAAGATATATCCAATAGTAGGGGGGGGGTCTAGGACCAAAGGGCACAATGTCAGAATACAGGGACTCCCAATTAAAACAGTAATGAGAAGGAATTTCTTCAGCCAAAGGTGGCTAATCCATGGAATTCATTGCCATATACAGCTCTGGAGGTATACTTAAAGAAGAGGTTGATGGGTTCTTGATTAAACAGGGTGTCAAAGGTTATGGGGAGAATGCAGGAGAATGGGGTTGATATAATAAATCAGCCATGATGGAATGGCGAAGCAGACTTGATGGGCTGAATGGCTTAATTCTGCCCCCATACCTTCTAGTCTTAAAGAAAGGTAATTTGGTTAAAGAAATCACCTATGTATTGTTCACCACAAAGGAATTTTTTTGACAAAAACAATAATAATGTGTATATATTTTGCCACAATATTATCCACCTTTTTTTCCCCAATACTCTCCTAGGTGGAATACATTGTTTTGAATCTTCCCTCAATACGTCCATAGATAAAGGAGGAAAATTTCTGCAAATCTTGCCCATGGGAAAAATAAGTAGGTTAAAGCACTTGAATGGTAACACAGTATATGACTTATCAAAGGAAATAACTGGATGCCCAACTTGCTCATTCTTATTCTATGCTTCACTGTGCTAATTACTTACTGGAGCAGATAAATCACATAGAAACATAGAAGGTTTGCATGTCCATATCCCTCCATCCTCCTTGTATCCAGGTGCCTATCCAAATGTCTCTTAAGACATTTGCTTTTAATGTATTTGCTTCTACCACCATACCAGGTAGTGCATTCTAGGCATCCACAACTCTAAGCAAAAAACTTACCCTTCACATCCCCCTTAAACCCCTCTCACCTTCAATGCATGCCCTAGGGTATTAGACATTTCAACCCTGCAAAACAGATATTCTCTGTCCACTATATCTATGCCTCTCATAATCTTGTAAACCCCTATCAGATCTGCCCTCAGCCTCCTGTGCTCCCGAGAAGATAACCCAAGTTTATCCAGCCTCTTGTGTTAGCACACGCCCTCTAAACTAGGCAGCATCCGGTAAACCTCTCTGCAACATCCTTCCTATAGTGGAGAGATCAGAACTGTAGGCAATACTCTAGATGTGGCCTAATTATAAAGTCGCAACATAACCTCCTGACTTTTGAACTCAATGCCTTGACTAATAAAAGCAAGTATTCTATAAGCCTTCTTAACCACCTTATCGACCTGTGCAGCCACTTTCAAGGAGCTGTTAACTTGAATCCCAAGATCTCTCTGCTTAGCAACACTGATAAAGACCTTGCCCTTAGCAGTGAACTGTCTCTTTGCATTTGCCCTACTGGGGTGAAACACCTCACATTTATCTGGGTTAAATTCCATCTACCATTTCTCAACCCAAAATCTGCAGCTGGTCTATAATATGCCATATTCTTTGCCAGTCTTCTTACACTATCCACAACTCCATCAATCTTGGTATCATCCACAAATTTACTAACCCACCCATCCACATTTTCATCAAAGTCATTTAGATACATCCCATATATATTTATCCCAGCAGAGGTACCTCCACGACACCACTAATTACAGATCTCCAGCTTGAGTAAGTCCCTTCAAAATGTAGATGGGTAGGTTAGTAAATTTGTGGATGATACCAAGATTGGTGGAGTGGTGGATAGCGTAGAATGGCAAAGAGATGCCCAATGCATCACTGGCACCAGTCTACCAGCTATCAAGAACACATATGTGGAAAGGTGTCGGAAAAGAGCCAGTAGAATCATGAAGGATCCCACCCATCCCACTCATGGACTGTTTGTCATACTCTCATCAGAGAGGAAACTACATAGCATCCATGTCAGGACCACCAGATTCAAAAACAGTTACTTTCCCCAAGCAGAAAGGCTGATCAACACCTCCATCCACCAACCCACCCCTCCACACCCCCAACCACCACTACTTTATCATTTCTTGTCAGTCATCTTACATACAGACACTCATGTGCCTCGCGTCACTTAACGGACATATAATTAATATAAGTAGATTGATTATGTATTTATATTTATTGTGTTTTTTATTATTGTGATCTTTATCTTAGTGGGGGTTTTGTTGTGTTGTATCAGATCCGGAGTAACAATTATTTCATTTTCCTTTACACTTGAGTACTGGAAATGCCATTAAACAGTCTTGAATAAGGGAATAACTCACTTATAGTATAGTTCCAACTGACAGACTTCTCAAATTAACAAACATCTCTGAAAGTAAATGAATACAAACCCTGTTCCCACATTCTGTTGAAATTTGGATCTCCTGGAAAGCTTCCATGATTGTCTTGACTATTTTCAATACCATGTACTGCCTGTCCATTGGGTATTATCACTGGCTGTTGAGGTGCTGCAGATTCCTCAGAGGCCTCTCTCTGAGCAATCCAGGCTTGTGCTAATGCCGCCCAGTCAATCTGACCTGCAAAAAAAAAAGGTTATTGTAAAAATAATATTACACTGGATGCAGAGCTTTGTCATTTTTCATCAGTACATTAACATTTATTACATTTAAAGAACAATATGTATTTTCAACTGAGAAGCCCTTTGTTGATCAGGGTTGATATGGAGAGTAAGCTGGTGCCCATACAGCTAATGAATCAAAAGGAATGGCAGAGACTGATACAGCAGCATTGCAGAAGTTGCCAGTCAGCATTGAACTTAAAGGGAGTCCTTTGGGACTCCAGCTTCAGATTTTTCCTTGGGGCTTACTCCCAAAGCCTTCCCCATGAGTGGGCAGTAGAAGTTTGAGATCAGTTTTCTTTCTCCTCGATGAGCTGCCAGCCACAAGCCCCATCTGCCCAAACCGTCTGGTTTTAAGATGCCAATAACCTGCCTTTGCCCCTTCTCCTGTCAGTAGAAACAGTTCTGCCAGGCTTAGCAGCTAAGTCACACATGCAGGCCATGGACTTGGTTGACAGAGGCTATTTGAGACTCACACCATTGTGAACATTTTCTCAAGCGAGAAAACGCAGCTTTATCGGTAGGATTTGAAATAAGCATCTGATGTATTGGCCTGTATCTGGCGACCTGTGATAATCATTACTGAAGTTGAGGTTAAAGGAAAATATTTTCAAGGAGAGTACCTTAGGATGAAGGATGGTTTATTTCCAGTCCAACTCTCTTGGTTCTGGGGAAGTTGATGTGGTAATGTGGGGTCCACAGACTCACCAAAGGTGTGGCAGGAGGTGCTTGAAAGATTGGCCACCACACTAGGAAGGGCTTGACCCAAAATGTCGACTTTCACCATTTGCCCCCACAGATGCTGCTGCATTGTTCCTGATGCCAGCATCTACTCTCTTATAGCTTTCCTCGTGCTGTCTACAGTGGGCTTCCACGTACAGCTGGAAGAAATTCTGAACGCCACTTTGCCATCAGAGGCCATAGTCTCCGGAGCTGGTAGGGATATCACTTCCCCACCCCGAGGGGTCTCTGAGAAGTAGTAGCCTGAGAGGGGAAACGGACATTGGTATCCTGCTGATGGATTTAGATTTTGGAGGAAGCAACGTTGGTGGTAACTCCTTGTACTATATCAGGTTGATTGTGGGAATGTGGCAAGTACGCATGCAGCCAATCAGTTGCACGGTGAATTGATTGGGCCTCCTCCATGAGAGAGGTACTCTGTTCTGGGCAGATGTAGTTGTTGCTCTGTGCATATGTGGCACTCTTCATTGTTTTAAGGCATCTTCCCCAGAACATACTTTTGCAATTTTACACTGTCATCATAGCAAACATCCTGACATCAGCCCTTACCGTTGGGTTTGGTGCAGAATTCTGCCATCATATACAAAAACTACAGCAAACTGTTGGGTCAGCAGAAAAGGTCATTGTCAGCAGTCTCCCATCACTGGAGGACTTGTATGTGTCCAGGACAAAGAAGAGAGTAGGGAAAATCATTACAGTCACTACCCACCCAGCAAACTGCCTTTCCCAAAAGTTCCTTCTGGAAAGTGTTACAGGGCTATTAAAACAAAAAGCTTCATGTCATCTCAAATGTTTCTTCCCCCAGATAGTAGCACAGTAGTGTAGTGGTTAGCACAACATATTACAGTACTAGTGACCCGGGTTCAATTCCCACCGTTGCCTGTAAGGAGATTATACGTTCTCCCCATGACCATATTGAGTTTCTTACAGATGATCCAGTTTCTGCCACAGACAAAGACAGCTGGTAGGCTAATTGGTGATTTAAAATCGTCCTGTGATTAGGCTGATTAAATCTGTGGATTGCTGGGTGGCATGGCTCAAAGGGCCAGAGGGCCTATTCCATACTGCATCTCAATTTCAAAAAAATTTAAAAGATGGTGAAACACTGTAGCGACACAGTGGGAGTGCTGGGGAATTTCATCATTGTTATCAGCCTTCCCTGTGGTTTCTAAAGATTTGGAAAGTTGACCATAATTTGCAGAATTTCATTGTGGATGCTGGTGAAGCTGATGATCTTCAAGTATGCATCGTCTGCATTGTGCATCTTGATGAAACAGAGGTTGAAATGACCTGGCTCTGGAGTGGAAGTAACAGAGGTTGCACATTCCCATTTTTTGTATAGATTAGCTCCACTCCAGCTGAAAACTTGCTGGATTTGATATGCAATACTGATGTAAGAGACAGAGAAGATTACAAACACAACAGATTCTGCAGATGCTGGAAATCCAGAGCAACACACAAAGTGCTGGAAGAACTCAGCAGGTCAGACAGCATCTATGGAAATGAATAAACAATTGACATTTCAGCTGCGACCCTTCATCGGGACTGGAAGGGAAGGGGGTAAAAGCCACAATAAGGTGGTGGGGGAAGGGTACAAGCTAGAAGGTGTTAGGTGAAGCCAGGGAAGACTATGCTGGGATTGACTCCTTCATGAATTCCATTGGTTGGAAACTTGCATAACTTACGTAGCAAGTGTAACGGATTGAGATTAACAATTATATCATTAGTCAAAGTTAAAGGAAATCATACTAATTGCCAAATTCCCTTGAAATGTCTTTGCCTGCATCAATTAAAATCAAATACATGCTTCTGAAGAACAGGTTAAGCACTGTGAGAATTTCAATTTTGGAAACTTACTTGGATCTTGTTGCTGCTGAAATGACTGCATCCACTGTTGCTGGCTTAAAGGCCACTGCTGCCAAGGTTGACTACCTTGGTCCCACATCCTCAAAGGTTCAACAATAAATGTTTCAAAGTTACCAATAGAAAAATAAAAGGTTGTAGTGTTTCCACTCTACCTCAATGGATGAGAAACTCCATAAAGCTGAGAACATATCCTGGAATATAAAATATACAATTCCTCAGTACATTCAATTGGCTAAATTGCTAAAGGTTATTCCTGTCATGTACATTCAACAGCCGCTTTAGACATGCTGGTTAATGCAATTATCTCATCAGCCAGTCAAGTGGCAGCAACTCAATGCATAAAAACACGCACACGCGGTCAAGAGGTTCAGTTGTTGTTCAGACCAAACACCAGAATGGGGAAGAAATGTTATTGAAGTTACTTTGACAGTGGAATGATTGTTGCTGCCAGATGGGGCGATTTGAGTATCTTGGAAACTACTGATCTCCTAGGACTTTTACTCACAGGTTTCTAGAGTTTACAGAGAATGGTGCAGTTCTGTGGGCGAAAACACCTTGTTAATGAGAGAGACCAGAGGAGAATGTCCAGACTGGTTCAAGCTGACAGGAAGGCGACAGTAATCCATATAACCATGCATTACCACAATAGGGTGTGGAAGAACATCTCCGAACACACAACATGTCCAACCTTGAAGTGGGTGGACTACAGCAGCAGACCATGAACACTCAGTTCCCTCTCTATTTGGTACAGGAGGTATCTAATAAAGTGGCCGCGGTGAGTAGTGTTCCTAATGTGGCACTACTGGTCACTCATATCGTCTTATTGTTTTTCTATATACAATTAAAATCCCAGAATTTCATGAGTTTAATTAATACCTTCATATTGTGGACTTTAAAATGACACTCTACATTTGTGGTGAAATTTACAAACACCTGTTGCTTTTTGCTAACAGGTACAGCACGCTCCTCTTTCCTGCCCCCAAGGACAAGAAAATCCAATTATTTTCCTCTACAATGCTTATTAACTCACAAACAAAGTCTTTGACATTCACAATCAATTTATGGATCATTGCATTGCTATTCTAGCTTTGAAATTTGGCTTGTTTAGTTGTAATTTGCCACTTACTTCCCTCTTGCCTACTCCACCCAGACTATGCTATACTGTTATGGCTCCCCTGACCAAAATAACTCTCAATTCTTTTGTCATCGACTCTACCTTCAAACTACTAATGCCTTTCTATGCTTCCTGCCTCTTTTTTTAAAACCCTGCGTGGAAGTTTTTATTCTTCATAATGTCCATCTTCATTTCTGCTACTTTAACAGTCTTTCAACTTGATCTGCTCCATTTACCCATCATCTATATCTGTCACCGTCTTCTAAGAACTCTATCACCACAGCAACTATTGTGCCATGTTTCTTAACTGACCAGCTCACCTCCAATCATCTCCTACTTGCATGTTATTCTAATCCACCAGATCAAACTGTAAACTTGAATTTTAAAATGTGAAGACAGAGATAGCCATATATCTTGCATTTCCAAACTCTTAAATGATAGAATGAATGAAAAAGATCACTTTTTAAAAATCAATATAGAATTTTCCCTCCGTAGACCACGTACAACTAGAGGCTATTGTCACTTTCTGAATAGTCATCTCCAAATCACATTGGAGAAGAAGTGTTTTATGGGATCTTAGCTACAACAAATCTTCCAGGTTTAACCTATAGAGTAAAAATAAGAGGTTTCTGTTTCCCCTTTTGATATCACTTTAAACCATCACCATCACTGTGTCTCATGTTGTATGATGTAGGCGATCATGGTCTCATGACCATGATTGTTCTTGGCAAATTTTTGTACAGAAGTGGTTTGCCATTGCCTTCTTCTGGCAGTGTCTTTACAAGATGGATGACCCCAGCCATTATCAATATTCTTCACCTCAGACCACTTCCTACTATTAGAGTAAGGAGCTAAGGGATGCTTAAGGTATGTTCTTACTTTGGCTTAGGTAAAAGCTCATTACACTGATTCTTGGAATGAAGAGGGTATTTTGAGGAAATACTGAGCAGAATTGGCCTTCCTTGGAATTTATAACTGAGGTTATCTTAGTAAAATATTGAAGGACACAGCGGGTTAATGCTGAGAGTATGCTTGTCCTGGACCAGTAATCTGGAATGTGAGGAATAATTCTTTCATGATCTGTGAACCTTTGTTCCTGTCTAGCCGTAGAAAGTTGTGAATGTTCATTACATTCAAGTCTGAGATAGGAAGATTTTTGAATGATGATGAAATCAGCTCTAGTAGGAAATCAGGACCAAAGGAGTGCCATGATTATGTTTTGATGTACATGTGACAAATATAGCTAATCTTTTTTAAATAAGGGAAGAGGCCTGAATGGCCAAATTCTGATTTTTATAAATGGTGCTGATGTAGAACAAGCAGTTCTAACCTAGTTTCACAGGGTAAGACATTGGCAGTTTCCTTTACCACAGATACAGCCTGGCTTGCTGAGTCCTTCCAGCATTTTCAGCTTTTGTTTTAGAAGATCAGGCACAATCTGGCTGAATGTGGACGAGTCTCAAAGGGCTTGATAACCCACATGTGTTCCTACTTCTCACATTATTTTCCATTATATTCATTCTATGTTATTAACATGAAACACAATCATATGGAAATAACAATATTCCACCTCTCCTCAATTGCTTATGCAAGTTAAAAAGATCAGAAATTAAGTGAAAGGATGCAGCTCTGCAAAATTTAAGTTTCTTGCTTTTGAGTGCACTTATTACAGAACCAAAACTATAACTGGAGGACAATAACAGGAACGTTAGCCGCTTTACATTACACTGATTGGACGACTGTATCTATACTTGAATGGGTTTTTGGATCAGATTTAGTGTAGAGAGGCAGGTAGACCAAGGAACCAATGAGAATGAAGATGTTTTACAGTTACACAATAATTAGAAAATATAAGATACATTTGTTACCAATGTTGAATCACGTTAGCCCTGGACTTCAAATTTTCTGGGGGGGGGGGGGGAATAAAAATGGCAAAATTTAAGGTTGAGGCACCTTATACCAATGTTTTCCTTGTTGCATGCTAAACATGCTGAGACAAGATGGAAGTTGGATTATGGTACAGAGGGATCTATTCCAGAGTTGATAATGATTGTGCTTCAGAATGTATTTATTATTTAGAGATACAGCAGGTAACAGATCCATCTGGCCCAATGAGCTCGTGCTGCCCAATTGCACGCATGCGGCCAAATCACCCACTAACCTGTAGGTCTTTGTGGAGGAAACCAGAGCCCCGGAGGAAACCCAAGCAGTGATGGGGGGGCGGGGGGAAGGTACAAACTCCTTACATACAGCAGTGGGAACTGAACTTGGGGTCACTGTGCTGTAGTAGTGTTACACTAACCACCGAACTGCCCAATTAATGAGACGGAATTAAAATAAAGTCACTGCTTTATTTATGGTTACACAGCCATACGTCACTCTAAGTACCTGCACATTTGTTTCTCAGATCTGGAAGTTTAAACTTAGACTAGGATTCTTTCCAGTGAGCTCTAAGTAACCTTGCAAATTCCACAACTTAACAGCATGAAAATGTTAAACGGATGAGCTATAAAATAAAAATATGCATTTACAAGTATTTTATTTTGAGACACAGCGCGGAATAGGCCCTTCCAGCCACGCTCCCCAGCAACCCCCAACAACCCCGATTTAACCTTGGACTAATCATAGGATTACTTACAATAACCACTAAACCCAGTATACCTTTGGAATGTGGGAGCAAACCAGAGCACCCACAGGAAACTCCCATGTTCCATGGAGAGGACGGCAGGGATGCCTTACAGAGGATGCTGGAATTGAACTCCGACCTCCGACACCCCAAGTGGTGCCCATATATAACATGTAGTAGTTATGATCTCAGCAAATCTCTAATTATATATTAATGGAGCGAATCTCTGTATGCCATCAAGAATCAAGTGAAACAGAACAACACTGCTGCCAAAAATGAGTACAAAGCTAGCAGGTTGGGTCTGGAATGCATCACTGGAAGAACAGTAGTAAGAGGTTCAATTTTAGCATTCTAGACAGAGCAGCATACATTCAGAGGCCACTTTATTAGCTACAGGAGCGGAACCTGGTGTGGTCTTCTGCTGCTGTAGCCCATCCACTTCAAGGTTTGATGTGTTGTGCATTCAGAAATGCTCTTCAGCACACCACTGTTGTAATGAGTTACTGTCGCCTTACCGTCAGCTTGAATCAGTGGCCATTCTCCTCCGACCTCTCTCATTAACAAGGCATTTTCTTCCACAGGACTGCCACTCTGGATATTTCTCTGTTTTTTGCACCATTTCTGTACATTCTAGAGCAGGGGTTGTCAACCTGGGATCCACAGACCCCTCAGTTAATAGGAGGGGTCCATGGCATTAAAAAAAAATTGGAACCCCAGCCTTAGAGAGTGCTGTGCATGAAAATCCCATGAGATCAGCAGTTTCTGAGGTACTCAAATCATCCCGTGTGACACCAACAATCATTCCACGGTCAAAGTCACTCAGATCACATGTTCCTCATATCATATCCTCATCCTGATGTTTGGTCTGTACAATAACTGAACCTCCAGACCATTTCTGCATGCTTTTATGACAGTTGCCGCCACGATTGGCTGATTACTTACATTAATGAGCAGGTGTACCTGATGAAGTGGCGACTGAGTGTAAAACTAAAAGATTTTGTAGAATTGTTGCAAGAGGGGAGGGGAAGGGGGATTAGTTAAATTGCTTTCTACCAGAACAAGTATGGATACGTTGGGCCAAATGGCTCTGTGCCATAATTAACTAGTCAATGATACTGAAATATCAACATTGTATTCTATTCTTAAAAATAAAGATGTATCCAAGTAGGATACTTCAAAATAAAAATGAAAAACACTTGGTGTTTCTCTGTATGCCATGTTTATGAAGTATTTCACAGACCAACAACTCTGAAATAGATGTCTCGATCAGGACTATTTTAAACCAGATAAGTGTAACGGGTGCACTTTTATTAATAACCTTCATCTGGCACATGGTGGGAACCCTGATTACATTTCACACTCTCAAGTTTCCTTGGCTTTGCAGAAAAAACATTGACAACTTCCTTTCGTCAACTGCAACCCAATGGTGTGATATCTGTAACATGGCTACATTTCTTAGGGTTACCCATCCCGTTGCCAAAGGTAGATCAGGAACTGACCCACCCTTCCTGCCGTCCTATTCTATCCGATCTCACCGTTACAGTGGACCCAACCAGAAAGAAGGCAGGCAATTCTCCTTTGGCCCTATGCGGGTCTCAGGCGATGCCCTCCACAGATTTAATCATCACAGGGAAGGCAGGCCTGAACTGCAACTTCCTCCTCACCTCGGGAAACTGCACTCACTACCGTGTCCCTGTGCCAGGCTGCTTGCATCCCCTCGTACTCCCAGGGAGCTGTATTCCCTCCTCTCCACCCCCTGGGGAATTGCAACCTCCTCCTCTCCCTGGGGAGTTGCCCCCCCCCCCCACTTTCTCTCCTCGGGAAGCTGTACCCACGACCATGTTCTTGTTCCAACCTGGTAGCACACCCTCCTATCTCCAGGAAGCTGCACTCATTCCTCTCCACCCTACTCCCTAGTGATTTGCACCCTCCTCCTCTCTACTCCCTGGAGAACTGCACCCTCCTCCTCACCTCGGGAAGCTGTACCCACTACTGTGTTCCTGTTCCAGGCCGATTGCAACTCCTTGTACACCCAGGGAGCTGCACACCCTCCTCTCCACCCCCTGGGGAATTGCAACCTCCTCCTCTCCCTGGGGAGTTGCCCCCCCCCACTTTCTCACCTCGGGAAGCTGTACCCCACTGCCATGTTCTAGTTCCAGACTGGTTCCTACCCCGCAGGGAGCTGCACTCCTTCCTCTCCACCTCCTGGGGATTTGCGCCCTAATCCTCTCCACTCCCTTTCTCACCTCGGGAAGCTGTACCCACTACCGTGGTTCCTGTTCCAGGCCTGTTGCACCCCCTCCGGATTTGCACCCCCACTCCTCCCCCCTTTATCACCTAGGGAAGCTGCACCCCTTCTTCCCTCCCTCTAACCGACCCCCGGGCAGGTGCACCTCCTCCCTCCCATCCCAAGGGGAATTGCACCTCCTCCACGGAACTGGAATCTCTCCTCACCGCAGGGAGCTGAGACCCCCCACCCCACTGATTAAATTACTGGGGATCCTTCCCTCCAAGAGCCCTTGTCCCACTACACGGGCAGTCTCCTGTCCCGCTAGGGGAGGGGAGTGAGAGGCCGAGCCCTCGGCCACCAACAGCGAAAGCTCCATGGAGACTCAGGGTCCCGCGGGGCGGAGGCGGTTCCATGGCTGGACTCGGGCCCCGGTACATCGGGCTGTTTCCCCACTCCCCGCCGCTGAGCCGGAGTGCGGCGAAGGATATTTTACCCTCATCTCCAACCGGTCACGGCGGGGAGGGGTATTGTTTCACGGGGGTGGGGGTTATTATTTTCCACAACCTCCGCTAGTCACGGTGCGTGAGGGCATTGGGAGATGGAGGGGGAGGGGTTCATTCACCTCGGCGACGGCGAGTGAGTGCTGAGGATTCGCGGATGTTTTTCACTCACCTCCCCTGAAAAGGGGGAAAAGGAGAGCGCGCTGCGTTGCAGGATCGGCTCCGGTTTTTCACTCACCACCCTCGGCGGCCACTCCGAATCCGCGCTCCGGACCGATCAATATGGCGCCGGCACCGCCGACCCGGAAGCAAAACCCAGTCTCCCGTCTCCGGGCCTCAGGCCCTGAACTCCCTCCTCCTCAGCTTCCCCGGGCCTTAGCCCATCCGCCGCCCATCACTCCGGCCAGGATCGGGATCGAAGGGAGCGCTACCGATTCCGACACACCCGTCTGATTCCGTGACCCCACTCCCCCCAGAGGTCGGGGCAGAGGGACAGAGGGGGGCGAGGGGGAGGGACAGAGGGGGGCGAGGGGGAGGGACAGAGGGGGGCGAGGGAGGGGGAGCGGGGTCGACGTGCGGTGGGCTGAAATTGGGAGGGGTTCAGGGGCGGGTGGAGCAGATTAGGGGGCAAGGGGAGGGGGCAGTGGTGCGGGGATGAGGGGTTAAGGGGTGGGAGGGGGAGGGGCAAGGGGTGAGAGTGGGGGGAAGGGGGAGGGGGTTTAAGAGTGGGAGTAGGGGCCAAGGGTGGTGGGGGGCAGTGGGAAGGGAAGGGGAGGGGAGGGGAGGGGAGGTATAGGGTGGGGGAATAGTATAGAGGAGAAGGGAGAAGAGGACTGGGATGGCGGAAGGAGTAGGAAGAGGGGGTGGAGAGCTGTAAGGAGTTGGGTTTGGTGAGGGAGTAAGGGGAAGGGGTGGGGAGGGAGGAGGGGATGGGGAGAAGGGTGTAGGGGAAGGTGATGGGAAGAGGGGGTGAGGGAAGAGGATAGGGTTGGAGAGGAGAGCATGGGGATGGGGAGGAGGACGGGAGTAGGGGTGGGGAGGGAGTGGGGGAAGGTGGGGAGGGGAGGGAGTAATGGGAAGAGGGAAAGGAGGGGAGGGGAAGAGGGAATGGAGGAGAAGGTAAAGGGGAGTGGAGGAGTTGGTATGATGGGATTGAGGGTAGATGAGGCAGTATTGAGGGTGGGGAGGAGAGGGAAGTGAGGGCAGAGAGTAGAGGGGAGGGGTAGTGGCAGTAAGAGTGGGTATGGGGGCATTGAGGCTGGGGAGAGAGCAGGGGAGTGAAGGGAGGGGATGGGGATCTGGACAGGAGTGAGGGTAGAGAGTAGGAGGGGAGGGAGGGAATGAGCGAGCGGGGAAGTTTTGTTCACTCTGTTATAGGAAAGATATAGTTCAACTGGGAACAGTGCAGAGAACTATTGCACTGTACAGCTGCCACAAACAATAAATCACACAACGTTTGCCAGCGATGATTAACCTGATTCTGATTGACGATTTAGGGGGATGTTACCAGAACTAGAGAAACGAATTGGTTTATTGTTGTCCGATGTACTAAGACACGGTAAAAATCTCTACACAGATCAAATCTTTACACTATGCAACAAGATCATGCAAGATAAACAGTAGCAGAACGCAGAATAAAGCGTTAAAGCTACAGACAAATGCAGTGTAGGGAGACAATAAGGTGCAAGATCACCAAGAGTTAGACTGTGAGGCCGGACATTCATCCTAGGGAACCATTCAATAGTCACAGTGGGCCTGCGAAATAAGGAGAGGATGTCTTGTCAATTCCTTGGAGCATAGGGGAATAGGGGTGACCCTTATAGAAATGTTTACAATAATGAGAGGCATAGATAAAGTGGGTGATAACTATCTTTTCTCCCAGGTTAGGTGAGTTCAAATCTACAGTGTATAGGTTTATGGTGCGGGGGGAAAGATCTAAAAGGGACCCAAGGAGCAACTTTTTCATGCAGAATGAGATAGTTATATAGGTCGAGCTGCCAGAAGAAGTCGTTGAGGCAGGTGTAGTATAATCTATGAAGCTCTTGGATAGGTAGATGGAGTGAGGGGCCAGGAGGGATATGGGCGAAAGGCAGGAAGTTTGGACTAGCTAACAGAGCATGTGGTCTACATTGACTAGTCAGAAACCTATGATACAGTCAGAAACATCTGTAATAGCTGTGCAAAATTCCACCAGGAAGGCTCCGGTGACTCGACCATCGCCCTGGGCAACAATGGGTGTCAGGTTTCCAAATTGAAGAATTCTTGACATAATAGCTCATTTGCGTTCTGTCTGTGCAGAATGTAGTTTGGTAGCGATGCCTTAACGTGTGGGGCAGACTCAACGAAATCTAAGAATCCAGTCAGAAGTATTAGCTGTGGTTTGCTAGTTTTACTCTGATGCTAACACAGCGTAACGCTCTACAGTGGCAGCAGTAAGAGCAGGGTTCAATTCTGTAAGGAGTTTGCAGTGTTGCTGCTGGAAGAATGGCATCTCTTGCAGACCTCGCCCAGTGCATCCTGGATTGTGCTGGTCATCGACTTAAACGACGCATTTCACAGTATGTTTCGCTATACGTGTGACAAAGTTTATACTGTATTGAGTAAAAAGTTTTGGAATAAATTTAGAGAAGTTTCAGTGTAATTTTAAAAAGAAGATGGAAAATCTGTCTCTTGGATGAGGTGTTAAATTGGTGCCTCATTTGCTTTCACATGGCACAATCTGAGAAAGGACAGAGTTCAAAGACGAGAGATTCTGGAAATCCAGAGTAACACACACAAAATGCTGGAGGAACTCATCAGATCAGGCAGCATCTATGGAGGAGAATAAACGGTCAACGTCTTGGGCTGAGATGCTTCATCAGGACTGGAAAGGTGGGGGGGGGGGGGTAGAAGCCGGAATAAGAAGGTGGGGGTAGGTGAAGAAGGACAAGCTGGAAGGGGATTGGTGAAGCCAGGTGGATGGGGAAGGGAATGAAGAAGTTGGGAGGAAGGTGGAAAAGGGAAAGGACTAGAGTTTTCCAGTAGTGTTGTCTGCACCTATAATAGTTAACTTTAACAATATTTAACCCTCAATTAACCTCTCACAAGCAGTTTTAATTAAGAATTTTCATATTCTCACAGGGATTATCTTTAAAACTGCGAAGCTTGTGAACAGGAAAATTCAATGTCATTGCTACAAAATAATATCTATCACAAACAGAAACACAAAAGACCATGAAACAGAAAAGCTACATTCCTACAGTTTCACATTGTAGCAGAAAGTATTTCCTACATGGAATGACCTCACATACAAAACAGGACATATTTAGTTGATAGTTAGCAAAAGAAAATCTGCAGATGCTGGAAATCCGAGCGACGCGTGTCAAAATGCTGGATGAACTCAGCGGGCCAGGCAGCATCTGTGGAAAAGAGTAAACAGTCGATGTTTTGGGCTGGGACCCAGTCCTGATGAATGGTCTCGGCCCAAAACATCGACTGTTAACTCTCTTCCATAGATGCTGCCTGGCCTGCTGAGTTCCTCCAGAATTTTGTGTGTGTTGATTTCCTTTATACACATATTTTCCATACCTCTAAAACATTCTCAAATCTTATCGAAAGAAACATTTTGAAACCATTTGACTATAAGTAGGCCTGGGCTTGACTGAATCGGACATGGATCACTCAATGAAGTTAAAATAAACTGATCAGAATATATAAGATTCAAGATTGTTTAATGTCATTTCCAGTGCACACGTTAAGGAGAACAAAATAATTGTTACCCCAGATCTGATCCAGCACACTAAGATAGAGGACAATAATATTTTAAAACAATAAATATAAATACACATAATAGATTATATACCCAGGACATCTTCAAGGAGCGGTGTCTCAGAAAGGCAGCATCCATTATTAAGGACCTCCAGCACCCAGGGCATACCCTTTTCTCACTGTTACCATCAGGCAGGAGGTACAGAAGCTTGAAGGCACACACTCAGCGATTCAGGAACAGCTTCTCCCCCTCTGCCATCCGATTCCTAAATGAATATTGAACCCATGAACATTACCTCACTTTTTTAATATATATTATTTCTGGGATTTTTTGCATGATTTTTAATCTATTCAATATTTGCATACTTAATTGATTTACTTTATTATTATTATTTTCTTCTACAAACGTTTGTATATTGTTTATTGCATTGAACTGCTGCTGCTAAGTTAACAAATTCAACGACACATGCTGGTGATAATAAACCCAATTCTGATTCTGATACGTAGATTAATTGTATGTCCATAACATGATGCTTGTTATATGAGGTGACTTATAACCATATAACAATTACAGCACAGAAACAGGCCATCTCGGCCCTTTTAGTCTGTGCCGAACGCTTACTCTCATGAACTTCATGATAGTTGGCATCAGTGCCTTCGAGCAGTAGAGAGGCATGGACAGTTTCTGGTTGCCATACAAACCACAGTAAAGTTCAAAGCAAATTTATTATCAAAGCACATGTATGTCACTATGTACTACCCTGAGATTAATTTACAGTAAATACAAAGAAATGCAGTAGAATCGATTAAAACTGCACACAAAGTCTGACAAACAAAAAATGACAAAAAGTAATCAGTACCTCTAGGTGAGAAAGAAATAGATATGACAAATATTTTTTAAAAATTTCACACAAAACAAAATCTGCAGATGCCGGAAATCTGAGCAACGGACACAAAATGTTGGAGGAACTCAGCAGGCCAGGCAGCATCTATGGAAAAGACTTTGGCAGGACTGGAGAAAAAAAGCTGAGGAGCAGATTTAAAAGGTTGGGGGAGGAGGGGAGGGAGAAACAGAAGGTGATGGGTGAAACCTGAAGGGGGAGGGGATGAAGTGAAGAGCTGGGATGTTGATTGGTGAAAGAGACAGAAGGCCATGGAAGAAAGAAAAGGGTGGAGGAGCACCAGAGGGAGGTGATGGGCGGGCAAGGAGATAAGGTGAGAGAGGGACAAGGGGATGGGAAATGGTGAAGGGGGTGGAGGCATTACTGGAAGTTTGAGAAACCGATATTCATGCCATCAGATTGGAGACTACCCAAACGGAATATAAGGTGTTGTTCCTCCAACCTAAGTGTGGCCTCGTCATGACAGTGGAGGTACGTTCAAGGTTTGTGATCAGTGATAGTGAGACCAACCTTTATTGTGCATTCCTGCTTTCTCTTGAAATGACAAACATGTTAGACCTTGTCAGACAGCAATAAAGAGTGAACCACATAGCTGTGGGTCTGGAACTGCACAAGCCAGGCCAAGCAAGAACAGCAAATTGTAAATATTATAGATTAGCTTTATTTGTCGCATGTTCATTGAAACGTACGGCAGAATATGTCACCAGCATCAAATCAGCGAGGGTTCTGCTGGGGCCGGCCCACAAGTGTCACCACACTTCCAGTGCTAACACAGTACCGGAACTTAATAACTCTAACCTGTCTGACTCTAGAATGTGAGAGGAAACTCACATGGTCACAGGGAAAACATACAAGCTCCTTACAAACAGTGGTGGGCATTGAACCCTGAACTTAGAGCTGGTGCTGTAATAGAGTTACACGGTTTGCCAAGCAACCATGCTACCCTACAGGACAATATGAGTTCGTATAATATTCTATAGCTTTATGGTCGCCAATATCATGACCAGTTTCTCTTTTAAAATCCCATTATGTGAATGAGCAATGCAAAAAAAAAGTGGAATTCATACTAAACAATAAATATGAAGACCAAATCTGAGTTAAACATCACGTTGAAACATAAACCAGAAGCTTCAACACTCCAGGTTCTTTTTTCCATTGAGGTGTTAAAAGGTAGTGTGCTTCCCTCCATTGTACAAGTTTCCTCGTAAATATTGTCTATTAGCATTTTCATCACCAAGTGAGCTGTAACAAACAGAAAACATTCCTCCGTAATTGTTGGAAGCCAAAGTTCAAAGTATATTTATTATCAAAGTACCCGGTACATATATGTCAACACATACACAAGAGATTGAACAGATGCTGGAAATCCAGAGCAACACACACACAAAATGCTGGAGGAACTCAGCAGGTCAGGCAGCATCTCCGGAAATCAAAAAACAGCCGACATTTGAGATTGAGACCCTCAATCAGGATTCCTCCAGCATTTTGTGTATAATCCATAAGATCGTAAGATGTAGAAGCAGAATAAGTCCATTTGGCCCATCGAGTCTGCTTTGCTTTTCCACTGTGGCTGGTTTATTATCTGTGTCAATCCCATTCTCCTGCCTTCTCTCCATAACCTGGACTAATCAAAAAACTATCAACCTCCGTCTTAATTGTTTGGCCTCCACAGGCCCGTAGCAATGAATCCCACAGACTCACTACCCTCTGCTAAAGAAATCCCTCCTCATCTCTGTTCTAAATGGATGTCCCTCTTTTCTGAGGCTGTGCCCTCTGGTCCTAGACTCACCCACTATGGAAAATATCCTCTCCACATCCAGTCTGTCTAGGCCTTTCAATATTCAAAAGGGTTTCAATGAGATCTCCCATCATTCTTTTGAACTCCAGCAAGTACAGGTCCGGAGCCATCAAACACTCCTCATACATTAACACTTTCATTCCCAGAATTATTCTAATAAACCTCCTTTGGATCTTCTCCTATGCCAGCATATCTTTTCTTAAATAAGGGGCCCAAAACTGGCCACAATACCTCAAGCATGGGTTGACAAAAGCTTTATAAAGCCTCTGTTCTTATATTCTAGTCCTCTCAGAATGAATTGTAATACCAAAGTACATACACTTCTCTACACTAAAATCCATCTTCCACTTCTTTGCCCATTCTCCCTTTCTGTCCATCTGCAGACTCCCTGTTTCCACCGCACTACCTTCCCTCCACAGGCCTTCATATCATCTTCAAACTTGGCAGCAAAGCCATCAATTCCATCATCCAAATTATTGACATAAAACAAAAAGAAGCGGCCTCAACACTAACCACTGTGGAACACCAGTAGTCACTGGCAGCCAGTCAGAAAAGGCCCCCTTTATCCCATTCTTTGCCTCCTGCCAGTCAGCCAATGTTCTTCCCTAGCTAGTATCTTTCTTGTAATACCATGGGTTCTTATCTTAATTAGCAGCCTCATGTGTGGCATTTTGTAAAAGGTCTTCTGAAAATCCAAGTAATCTACATTCACTGACTCTCCTTTGTCTATCCTACCTGTTACTTCCTCAAATAATTCCAACAGATTTGTCGAGCAAGATTTTCCCTTAAGGAAATCATGTTGACTTTGGCCTATTTTATCACATGCCTCCAAGTACTGTATCCCAAAATCTCATCCTTAATAATGCACTCTAACATCTTTCCAGCCACTGAAGTCAGGCTAACTGGCCTATAATTTCCTATCTTCTGCCCTCCTCCCTTCTTAAACAGTGGAGTGACATTTGCAATATTCCAGTCCTCCAAAACCATTCCAGAATCTGGTGATTCTTGAAAGATCATTACTAATGCCTCTACAAGCTCTTCAGCTACCTCGTTCAGAACCCAATGGTGTAGTCCATCTGGTCCAAGTGGCTCATCTACCTTCAGACATTTCAGTTTCCCAAGCACCTTCTCCCTAGTAATAGCAACTGCACTCACTTCTGCCCCGACACTCTTGAACTTCTGGCATACTGCTAGTGTCTTCCACAGTGAGGGGAGACTGACACAAAACACTTAAATTCATCCACCTTTTCTATGTTTCCCATTACCATCTCTCCAGTATCATTTTCAATATTCACCCTTGCCTCTCTTTTACTTTTTATATATCTGAAGAAAGTCTTTTGTATCCTCCTTTATATTATTGGCTAGCAGACCTTCATATTTCATCTTCTTTCTCTATGGCTCTTTTAGTTACCTTTCCTTGGTTTTTAAAAGCTTCTCACTAATGTTTGCTATATATGCCCTCTCTTTTCCTTTTTCTGTCATGGTTGTCTAAGTACTGTGCTCAGTTCTGGTCACCTCACTACAGGAAGGATGTGGAAACTATAGAAAGGGTGCAGAGGAGATTTACAAGGATGTTGCCTGGATTGGGGAGGATGCCTTATGAACATAGGTTGAGTGAACGGGGCCTTTTCTCCTTGGAGCGACTGAGGATGAGGGGTGACCTAATAGAGGTGTATAAGATGATGAGAGGCATTGATCATGTGCATGGATAGAGGCTTTTTCCCAGGGCTGAAATGGTTGCCACAAGAGGACACAGGTTTAAGGTGCTGGGGAGTATGTACAGAGGGGATGTCGGGGGTAAGTTAATTTTTCTATGCAGAGAATGGTGAGTGCACAGAATGGGCTGCCGGCAACTGTGGTGGAGGCAGATACAATATGGTCTTTTAAGAGTCTCTTGGATAGGTACATGGAGCTTAGAAAATAGAGGGCCATGGGTAACCCTAGGTAATCTCTAAAGTGGATGTTCAGCACAGCATTGTGGGCCAAAGGGCCTGTAATGTGCTGTAGGTTTTCTATGTTCTATCATTTTGTCTTATATATTTCCATTTTATTTTACCATTACCAAGGAAGAATTAGATTTAACTTTTTCCTAACAGTAAGGTAAACTGTTACACTTCTGGGCAGAATACTTGTCACCAACGCAAACCTAATAAACATTTTACAGCATCAACCTACATATATTTATGCAACAATGTACTGAAGACGTTGGAAATCTACCTGTTAGAAGTATTCAGTGGGATCCTTGAGATGTGGAATATTAGGTTCAGGTCTATGACCTAAAGCCCAAGGTATTGTTGCTACCTTTCTCTCTACATGCTTTTCATAGCATTTTATATAATTGTACACAGAAATTGGAGTAAACTCTGAGAATGATAGATAAACTGAGCTGGCCTGCTCCCCCAGAATAACTGCTTGCTTTCTTCCCACACTAACCTAGATTAGATGCTGAGGACTTGTGTACTTCATGGGACCCCTGTACTCCAAAGTCCAACAGTGTAACCAGAATCCTCTGGTTACATAACAGAGGACCCTCCCCAAAGCTATAATTACAATTTGGTCTTTGGTAAATATAAAAGTTCAGAATCAGGTTTATTATCAGTGACATATATCATGAAATTTGTTGTTTTGCGGCAGCAGTAAGAGCAATACATAGAAATCCGTCGGCGAGGGAAAGAAGCTGTACCTGATATGTTGAGTGTCTGTCTTCAGGCTTGTACCTCCTCACTGATAGCAATGAGAAGAGTTGCCATTAATTTTAATAGTTTTGGTATTTGGGCATACTTAAATTACAAGTTAAAAGATGACAATAAAAGTTTAATGATGTAAAAACAACAAAAATTAATAAGTATCCATAGTCTTCTTTGCAAAATGAACAGATTACCTTTGTCTTTAGCCTATAATCCCTCTTGAAATATAAAAAAGTCTTGATTTCTCAGACAGGCTGGGTTCTGAGACTCAGCATGATGTCCAGAGGCAGCGTGAACAGATGGATCTTACCTGAGACTTCCACGTTTCACAGTGCATGTGTGGAAGTTCAGAACTTATTTAATGTCAATAGCTGAATGATGGGCTCTATGAACGGGTTTCTTAGCAACTCAGTATAATCCAGCCAAACATGGCAGTAAATACACACAATTATAAATACACATTATAATTAAAGTTACTGTAATGGTAACTGATTATGTCAATTCTGTTTTCAATCATTTAGAAAATCAGCTCATTTAAAGTGTTGAATTCCATATTTTCAGTGAAGGTGTGAATCAGCAGGCTTGCACACAGTAAATGAAAGAGACAAAAGTCCATTTAATAAGGATTATTAATCTATTGTGACTAAATAATTAATTAAATTGGTTTCCGATTGGTTTAAGATAAAGGCTAGCTCTGCTTTTAATCAAAAACAAGATAAAAGCTGGAGATGCTGAAAATCCAAGCAACACACACAAAATGCTGGAGGAACTCAGCAGGCCAGGCAGCATCTATGGAAATTGGTACGGTCTCCGTTTGCCAGAAGAAGCAGGATCTCCCAGTGGCCACCCATTTTAATTCCACTTCCCATTCCGATACGTCTATCCATGGCCTCCTCCTCTGTCACGATAAAGCCACACTCAGGTTAGAGGAACAACACCTTGTATTCCGTCTGGGTAGCATGAACATCAATTTTTCGAACTTCCAGTAATAGCCCACTCTCTCCTTCACCATTCCCCATCCCCTTTTCCCTTTCTCACCTTATCTCTTTCCCAACACATCACCTCCCTCTGGTGCTCCTCCCTCTTTTCTTTCTTCCATGGCCTTCTATCCTCTCCTATTAGATTCCCCCTTCTCCAGCCCTGTATCTCTTTCACCAATCAACCTCCCAGCTCTTTACTTCACCCTTCCCCCTCCTGGTTTCACCTATCATCTTCTGTTTCTCTCCCTCTCCTTTTAAATCTACTCATCTTTTTTTCTCCAGTCCTGCTCAACGTTTCGGCCCAAAACATCGACTGTACTCTTTTCCATAGATGCTGCCTGGCCTGCTGAGATCCACCAGCACGTTGAGCGTGTTGCTCTGCTTTTAAAATCAATTTTAGATGCATTTATTTGATTTTGACAAATTATTTACAATTTTTGGAAATTCTGCGTAACAAGATATTGAAGCTGGTAATAGGACGTAAACCAATACAGCACAGGAACAAGCCCTTTGACCCACAGTGTTGTGCTGATCCAATTAAATCAGTAACCAAATGGGCAACTAATACCCTCCGCCTACACAATGTCCACATCCCTCCATTTTCCACATATTTATGTGCCTATCTGTCTGTGCTGCGCCTACCTCTACCAGCACCTCAGGCAATGCATTCCAGTCACCCACCACACACTGTGCAAAAAAACCATGCCCCTCACATCTACTGCCTTTTACCTTAAATGCATGCTCTCTGGCATTAGACATTTCAGCCCTGGGAAAAAAGATACTCTCTGTCAACTCTAATCTTTGCCTCTCATAATCTTATAAACCTCTATCCGATCTCCCCGTAGGCCTCTGCCACTCTGGAGAAAAACATCCCAAGATTGTCCAACCTCTCATCATAGCACAAGCCCTCTAATCCACGAAGCATCCTGATAAACCTCTTCCGCACCCTCTCCAAAAATGTATTGAAGATGAATTGTATTTGTTCCAGAATTGTATTAGTACCATAGTCTGATTTTACTTAAGCTATAAGTACAGGTTGTAAATATATTACAGATGTTTTATTTCAAATTAGAAATTCATTTCAAAATCTTGTTGAATAATTCAAAAGAACACATATTAGGCAATAATTGTTTATTAAGATATTGTTGAGCAAACAACCTAGTGGGCATCAATAAAGCCTTGCAACGTAAAATACATAAATTAAATGATACTGTGAAACTGTTAACAAAGAACTCAGTGCACCTCACTGGCATATTTTGAGTAAATTACCACACAAATACCAGTTCATGCATTACAGTCCAGAATTTGTGACATAATAATTTTATAACGTGATGCCAAGATAACAATGCATGAAGTGAGATGAGCTTCCAAAGAACTTAATTTTATTCTTTTTAAAAAATATATATATATATATATATAAATCTATCAGATAATTTGTTCAATATTCTTTGATATTGTTCTTTACATGAAGGTCAGTCACAAAAATAGGAAGTTTTAACAGTCTTTAAGACCAGACACTAAACTTCCTCTTTTTGAATGTAAATAGTCATTGTGTTATTAAGTACAATCGAAGTAGGATTATTCTGAAGTTGAAAAATATATATTAAATGTAAATAGCCATAATGAAAATATGTGTATTTCTATCAGTCTGGGACAGGATAGGGTGGTATTGGTGGGATATAATAGGGTTCAAAGGCATAATTTTATAAGTAAACCTCTGACTGCTTTTCATTACTTTCATACTCAAAGTGCATTTAATTTCTGCTGGTCGTAGCAAATTTTTATCATGATGAACTTCTAACTTTATCTGATAAATTAAAGATAGCGCAAAAAGTTTGTAAAACCAACATGAGTAGTTATAAATTAGACAATATTACAGCCCATATTTTTATGGAAGTTGTTCATAGAACAACAAGTAGGCCTGAGCATTAAGTACTCGAGCTTCAGAAACCGTTTGTACATGGGTGTCGCTGACGTAAACCCATTGACCTGGTGGTGCTCCAACATCCCTGAAACCTGGAAAGCAGAAATCATCATTAATAAATCCATTAAATTCAAATGCAAATCAACACCAAATTGCTACAGCAGGATAATCAGAGTCATTTTCATTCAAAATGATTCAAAGTAGAGGTTCTCAAAATAATGGTAAGTGAAGAATACATTTGAAATTAGGCCTCACGGTTTGATTGGAACATCATTTCCTGTTTATATCTGGCTCTATTGCCTCAGAAACTGCTGATCCCCTGGAATTTTCACACACAAGAGTCTCGAGTTTACAGGGAATGGTGCAGAGAACAAAACGCATCCAGTGAGCGGCAGTTCTGTGAGTGAAGATGCCTCGTTAGTGAGAGAGATCAGAGGAGAATGGCCAGACTGACGGGAAAGCGACAGTAACTCAAATAACCACGTTACAACAGTGGTATGCAGGAGAACATTTCTGAATGCACATGTTGAACCTCGAAGTGGATAAGCTACAGAAGCAGAAGACCAGACTGCATTCCACTCCTGTACCTAATAAACCAGTGTATTTCCAATAGGCTGTACTATGCTTCAAGAGGAACTTATTCTAAAGATCAGTGAAGCAATTACCTACTCAAATGCAGCTGCTTTTCACACAGTGATCTTTTTGATACAACTTTTATTGGGATTTCAATATCATCTTATTGCCATTATCAATATAATCTCTCTCACCTCTAACATTAGGATTGCTTGATATAACCATATAAGCTTTGTAGATCAAATACCTAGAGTCAAATACACTGCAAAGATAACTGATAAAATGATAGATTCATTTTGTTATAAGAGATACAATAGAATTTTGAAAAATTATTAACAAAGACTGACAACCAATGTGCAAAGATAATACTGAAAACGTAAGTTATGAAGAATCCTTGAAAGTGAGCCTGTATGTTGTAGAATCCATTCAGTTCAGGGTAATGGTAATTTCAAGTTATCCATACTGGTTCAGGACTTCCCAAACCTGGTGGTGTGGAAACTTAGGCTTCTGTTCCTCCTGCCCGATGGCAGTCGCTCATTGGGATCCTTGTTGATGGATGCTGCTTTGTTGTGGCGGCGCGCCTTGTGAATGTACATAATGGTGGGGAGGACTTTGTCTATGATGGATTGGCTGTATCCAGTTCTGATTTTGTAATTAACATTAGCAATGTTAGCAACATTAGACAACTTAAGGACTGTAATTAGTGAACAAGTAAAAGAAAACATTCTGTTCCTTAAAGAGTGCATGCTTTAGGATCATCTAAAACTTTGACAAACTTCTATAGATATGTGTAGAGTAAATTGACTGGTTGTATCATGGCCTGGTAAACACCAATACCCTTGAACAGGAAAAACTGCCAAAAAGTAGTGGATACGGCCCAGTCCATGATGGATAAAGCCTTTGCCACTATTGAGCAAAACTACACAGAACACTGTTACAATAAAGCAGCATCCATTATCAAGGACCCCCACCATCCAAGGTCATGCTGTCTTCTCACTCCTGCCATTGGGAATGAGGTACAGGAGCCTTAAGACCCACACTACCAGGTTCAGGAACAGTTATTACCCCTCAAACATCAGGCTCTTGAACCAGAGGGGATAACTTCACTCACCCATCACTGAACTGTTCCCACTAAATGGACTCACTTTCAAGGACTCTTTATCTCATGCTCTTAATTTTTATTGCTTATTTATGTATTTATTATTAGTTTCCTCTTTCTTCTTGCATTTGCACAGTTTGCTTTTTATTTGCACATTGATTGTTCGTCTGTACTTTTGGGTACATGAGAACGTAAGAAATAGGAGCAGGAGTCAGCTATCTGGGCCTCCTAGTCTGCTCTGCCATTCAATAAGATCATGGCTGATCTAGCCATGGACTCATCTCAACTTATCTGCCTTTTCCCCATAACCCTTAATTCCCCTACTGTGCAAAGATCCATCCAACCTTGTCTTAAATATATTTACTGAGGTAGCCTCCACTTCTTCATTGGGCAGAGAATTCCATAGATTCACCACTCTCTGGGAAGATTCAAGATTCAAAAACTTTATTGTCATTCTAACCATAAATCAGCTCTGCAGGGCAGAATGAGACAGCGTTTCCCAGGGGCAAGTGCAATCATAACATAACAAACACAACAATAAATAGTAAACACAACAATAAATGGTGAACACAACAATAAGTAGTAAAACACAACAGCCACATGTCAGTTAAAAACAAGTTACAAGTGTCCAAAACAGTCAGGTAGAGCAGCTATTTAGCAGTCTGACTGCCTGTGGGAGGAAGCTGTTTAGTAGCCTTGTGGTTTTAGTTTTGATGCTCCTGAAACGTTTGCCTGATGGCAGAAGAGCAAACAGTTCATGGAGAGGGTGTGAGGGGTCTTTAATGATGTACCGTGTCTTCTGGAGGCATCAACTCTGAAAGAGGTCTTGGACAAAAGGTAGGAAGACCCCAATAACCTTCTCTGCTCCCCTAACCACCCTCTGCAAGGCTTTTTTGTCGGCAGCACTGCAGCTGGAGTACCAGGCTATGATGCAAAAGGTCAGTGCACACTCAACCACTCCTCTGTAGAATGTAGTTAAGATGTTAGTGGGGAGTGATGCTTGTTTTGAGCTTCCTCAGAAAGTGCAATCTGTGCTGGGCTCATTTCACAATCCCAGTGGTGTTCCTGGACCAGGTGAGATTGTCCGAGATCTGCACCCCAAGGAACTTGATGTTTTCCACTCTCTCCACTGTGCAGCCGCTGATGCTGAGGGTGTGTGCTCAGGCTGAGACCGTCTGAAATCGACGATCATCTCCTTGGTTTTGATGACATTAAGCATCGAGTTGTTGTCACTGCACCAGCTCTCTAGGTGTTTGACCTCCTGCCTGTACATTGTTTCATCATTTTTGCTGATGAGCCCCACCACTGAGGTATCAGCAGCAAATTTAATGATCAGGTTCCCCTTGAATCTGACTGCACAGTCATGTGTTAGCAGTGTAAACAGCAGTGGGCTGAGCACACAGCCTTGTGGGGATCCAGTGCTCAGTGTGATGGAGTCAGAGATGTTCCTGCCAACACGGACTGACTGTGGTCTCTCTGTCAAGAAATCCAGAATCCAGCGACACATGGCAGTGTTAAGGCCAATCAGCAACAGTTTCTCCACTAGTCTCTGTGGGATGATGGTATTGAACGCTGAACTGAAATCAATGTACAGGATTCTGGCATAAGTGTCCTTATTGTCCAAGTGAGAGAACTGTGTACAGTGTGGTGGATATTGCGTCCTCCGTAGAGCGGTTGGGACGATAAGCAAACTGTAGAGGAGCCAGCGATGAAGGGAGGCTGGCTGTGATATGAGGCTTGACAAGCCGTTCAAAACATTTCATCACTATGGGGGTCAGGGTGATGGGACAGTAATCATTCAGACAGGCTACAACTGATTTCTTTGCTACAGGGATGATTGTGGAGGTTTTGAAGCATCTGGGGACAATGGCTTGACTAAGGGAGATGTTGAAAATGTCTGTCAGGACATCTGCTAATACATCAGCACATTCCTTGAGCACACGTCCAGGGATGTTGTTGGGACCTCCTGCTTTTCGTGGGTTGACCCTGGCAAGGGTCCTCCGTGTGTGCTCTGAATCAATGATTGGAGCCGGCTGGTCAGATGGTAAGAAGGGACTGGCTCTCCCCCTTGCTGTAGTGTTTGATGCTTTGAAGCATGCAAAGAGATTGCTGAGCCTGTCTGGAAGAGAGGTGTTGCTGTCATCAGTTTTCTGCCTGATCTTGTAGTCTGTCAGAGCTTGAATTCCCTGCCATATCCGTCTGGTGTCACCTGTGTCACAGAAGTGTCCATGTATTTTGCCCACATAGGCCCTTTTTGCTTTCCTGATCCCTAGTGAAAGCACAGTCCTGGCTGAGCGAAGTGCACTCCTGTCCCCGATCTGTAGGCTGTGTCACGGGCCTTCAGTAGTGAACGCACCTCTGTTGTCATCCATGGCTTTTGATTACCACGGGCGGAAAAGCAGTTCCTTCTCATCTGTGTCCTATATCTACTCACCTGAATCTTGAGGCTATGTCTAGTCTCACATATCAGTGGAAACAACTTTCCTACTTCTACGTTATCAACCACTTTCATAATTTTATGTTTCTATAAGATCTCCTCCCATTCTTGGGTGTGGTCTTCCACAAGGAAATGAATCTCAGAGTTGTATCTGATGACAGATTCATACTTTGAAAATAAATTCACTTTGAACTTTAAGAGTGGCTACTGCATTCTCTGTGTGCAAAGAACACAAGAAAGCTACGACAATTAGAGTGCAAATATTTAATTACACCTGACCACAGTTCAGGCATTTTACCTGAAATATTCTTGTTTGCTGAGGACTGTTCAGAGAGCTTTTTGTTGGCTGTTCTGACTTGCACATAAGCTGCATAATGTCCACCACGCATTGAGCCACAGTGTTCAACTATTCCATAAAGTCCATACAGCACTTTGCCTTTGTCTCCAACATTCTAGGTGAACAAACAGCCATCAAAATTTGATAGGTTATTTTCATGGTATAATTAGATTTTCAATATACCTATAACATACAAAGACATTTTTATACTCAGACTACAGAAACTAATCATAACATCTAACATGCACTCATTAGGACACTTCTTTCCCCCAGGTACACAATCAGACCTGGCATAGATAATTATTCATGAAACCTATTTTCTTTTATATCATTTACAGTTTTTCTTTTAACCCAACTTTAGGCAATTTCTGTTTTCAGGCCTTTACTGTTCCCTACTTAACTTTGACACAGTTCCTTTATATATGAACAACCATTGCTTCCTTCCTGAACCAGTTACCCAAATGGCTATAAATGCTACTACCAGCCTTACTTCACTGAACAGCTAATTTATCTTAAAGAATCTCAGCTTAAGATACTTGGAAAAATAGAGTGTGAAACTATGCTTATTCCTGCTTCCAGTTTTTAAGCCTCAATTCTTGAGCTCCTTTTCAAAACTGTGATAGGAGCTGATAACTTTTGAATATTTAAAGGCCTAAATAGAGTGGACATAGTGAGGATGTCTTCTGTTGTAGGAGTGTCTAGGACCAGAGGGCACAGCCTCAGAATAGAACAGAGAATGAGGAGGAATTTCTTTAGCCAGAGGGTGGTGAATCTGTGGAATTTACTGTCACAGTTCCCTGCTGAGGCCAATCATTGAGCATATTTAAAGCAGAGGTTGATAAGATTCTTGATTAGTCAGGGCATCAAGGTTAGAGGGAGAAGGTGGGAGAATGGGGTTGAATGGGACAATACATTTCCCATGATGGAAAAGTGGAGTGGACTTGATGGGCCGAATGGCCTGATTCTGCTCCTGCGTCTTATGGCCTCATTTTCCAGCTGTAGATGTTTGGAAATTGTCTGCAAACAAGACATTGATATTGATAAAGCAAACAAGATGTTGATAAAAGTGCAGTTAACTGTTCTAGCATCATTTCTGTCAACTTAGCCCATCCAGAATCTCAGTTGCAACTTCCTTTGATAAGGCTTGAGCAGAAACACTTTTATTCGTTAAGTCTAAAATAAAGTACTTGTTCTTCAGCTGTGCCCTCTTTTTCTCCATGAATCTATGTTTTTTTAATGTTTGGGTCTCGGATCAGCCCACTTCTCCTCGTACAATCCATTTCCTGTTCACGCATATGAGTATTTTTAGATTCCTTTTTGCTTCCTGTACATATCTTTTTCATTTCCATTCTGTGCCCTTCTTCTTTGTTCCTTTTGTTCTGAATGTTCTGTAATCTTAAGTAACAACTTTGCATCTGCCTTTTATTCCTCTGTTCTGTAGATACCTTTTTAGCTTTAATTTCCCTATTTTTCTCATGTGGTAATGCACCTATTTTCTTGAAACATTTCCACTTTAAAGGTTTTCCATTCTTCAGTTAGGTTTTTGTCTGTCAAGCCTGAATTCTATTTCACTTTGGTTAGATTTGTGTTCATCTGATTGAAATTGGCTCTTCCCTACTTTCAGGTAATCCACTCTCGCTGTGTTTTATTTCCAATCACACCTGTTTATCCAGGATCTCCATCAACTTTTCCATCAGTTCGCATCCTCTTACCTAGATTCATTACCCTCACCACCTGGTTCCATCTTTATCACATATATAATTCTCTTCTTGGCTTTCTTGTCCTTCGCAACACCTATCCTATCCCCCCATCTGGTCCCTCTGCCCCTTATCCCTTGTTATCTGTTCCATCTATCAGCTCCCTCAGGAGGCACGGAGGGTTTCAGCCTCAGCCAGCTCCATCATGGGCACAACCCTCCCCACCACTGAGAACATCGTCAAGAGGCGATGCCTCAAGAGGCAACATTCATCAATAAAGGCCCTCACCATCCAGGATAGGAGATCAGCACAGTGGAAAGTCAAATGGCAGAGGGGAAGACACTATTTCTGAATCATCATGAGTGGGTCTTCAGGCTCCTTCTTGTTACTATCATGAGGGAGGAGGTACAGGAGCCTGAAAGCCCACTCACAATGATTCAGAAACAGCTTTCAGAATAAATCTGATTTTTCACTTTCTTTTTTCTCATCCCACACATTGGAGAGCCAACTGGGCAAGTGCCAACATCTTAACATTAAAAACTCATTGAAGTTGAGTTGAACGTGCTGATAATTGTGTCGAATAAATCACTTTGACCATTGCATCACAGGCATTCCTTGTTCTGCACATCTCTCCCCTAGCTTCTCTCCTACTGAAAACTAACTTTCATCTCTCTTTCCCAGTTCTGGTGAAGGTTTGCAGAATTGAAACGTTGACTGTGTTTCTTTCTATAGATACTGCCTGACTTGCTGAGTGTTTCCAGCATTTTTTGCTTTAACTTCAAATTTCCAGAATCTGCAGATTTTTGGATTTTCTCTTGATTAAAATCTACCCTGTTGCCAAGAGAAGATCAAATGCTTCAGTAAGATACACCTTTAATCTTCTAAACACCAGCAATACAGACCCAACAAGTTTAGCCTCACTTGATTAATCAATGGAAATAGTTATGGATCTTTTTTTGATAGCATGAAGAACAAATTTAAAACATTTTGTAAAAATATATTCTTAAGTACTTTGTGTGCATAGAACATACCTTGCAGTTGGAGGAACAGAATGGTGCCAAATCCAGAACCAAAGGGAAGTCGACATGTTTATTGACCTTTCGTAAACTCAAACCTGCCTGGCAAGGAACATAAATCTTTTTAAAGTAACTGAATTATCAACTTACATTACAGTGTGATTACAACCATCATGTAAAAATTGTTAAAATTGTTTTCTTATTCAAAAGATATCTGCGGTCATAGTCCTGAATTTGATATGGGATCCTTGATTTTAGAAATATTAGGGATATAGAACAAAGTAGTGTGCATTGTTCTGAACACTGTAAGAGAACACAGAACAGTACAGAATAGGAACAGGCCCTTCCGCACACAATGTAGTGCCAAACTAAATATATTAATAATCAAATGGCCAACTACACTAATTTATTCTACCTACACAATGTCCATATCCTTCCATCTTCCTCACATTCATGTGCCTATCTGTCTGTCTCTTAAAAATCCCTAATTTATCTGCCTCTACCACCACCCAGGCAGTGCATTTCAGGCATAATTGTATAATGAAAGCTAACCACAGAATAAAGAAAGTGTAGAAGGCATTCATTAACATAGTTTTAAAGCTGAAAGGTTTTAGAAAGAAAGTAAATAAATCAGTGTAACTAAGAACAAGACTGAGGCAATCAAAGACACATGTTGTAAAATTTTCATAAAGGTATATTGAAAAATAAAGCCCAGTCAAATAATGACACTTCAAGGTTACCACCAAAATTGAACGAAATCACCATTTTTTTCTGAAAACATTTAATTTTTTAAAGCACTTTAAATATAGGAGAATGTTTCATGCCTGTTATTAATTTGAAATTATAGAAGATGACCCAACGAGATCAGTAAAATAGTTAGGCTTTAAGATAATAATAAGTAGGAAAAAGTGGTGAGGAGGCAGAAAGGTTTAGGGAGATAATTCTAGAAATGGAGCATGGCCACTTACTAAAATCCAAATTAATCAAAGGCCAGATATAGAGGAGAGCCAGGTATAACTGGAGAAGATTATATCAATGAGAAAGAGCCAGTCTGGGAAGATGAGAATGCTAAAATTGAGGTATTGCTTGAAGGAGCATCAAGAAAGGGAGCTGAAAGGTGCAAGAGACTTAGAGCAAATTAAAATGTGGACATGAGTTTTAAATCAACTAAGATTTACAAAGGAGAAACAGAGATTGCCCAGGAATGTCCTGAAGTAACTGATATATTTAAGCAGAGGGACATTAGATTATTGAACACTAGAGGAAACTGTAACGGCAGAAGAACTATGCAATTAGATAAAATAATTGAAAAATAATTATTTGTTGGGAATGAAAAAAGAGGGAATGGGATTAAATGGATTCTTCATAAGGTACAGTACATAGTAATGATAGATTTAATTGCTTTCTTCCATGCTATAAAATGTGATGATTCAATTTTTTGATTTTATTAGTGGAAAGAGTTTAATTTTAAACCATTAACTTGTAATGGACAAACTATACATTTTTGCTTTGAATAAAAAACTTTGTCAGAACCGTCTTAAAATAATTTATAAAAAAACAGATTTAGACTAAGCACTCAATTACTGAACAAATATTTGATTTTAAATACATTTGTATATAGAAGTGCTTGAGAAATTTTCAGAATCAGAATCAGGTTTATTATCACCGGCATGTGGTGTGAAATTTGTTAACTTAGCAGCAGCAGTTCAATGCAATACACAATATAGAAGAATAAAAATAAATAAATTAATAATATTGATCAAAAGGCATGTTTGTCTATTTGATTCAAATTTATTTGTCACTTGTACATCAAAATATACAATGAAATATATTGTTTAACAAGCAACACACCCGAGGGTGAGCTGGGGTCCAGCGCAGTATGCCTACAATGCTCCGCTGAACAACACAGAACACAAGCAACAAAACTGAACTGATGACGCAAAATGACCTAACATGAAAATAATAACAAATAATTTTTTGTAACATCCTACTGATAATTACCTGGTGGAATCTTTTAAGGTGAAGATTTAATATCGGTGGAACAGCAGAGATCAACATTTGCTTCCGAGCATTTGTATATACATGTTCCGATTTCTTTTCTTTTGAAAGAAAATATATAGTAAAAATAAGTGTTAATGTGAATAATAATAAAAAAAATTACTCAAGGTAACTACATGATAAGTATTTAATAAAAACGGTGCCTAAGTATAAGTTATAAAGATTGATTTCATTTACTTATCTTTTATGTTAATTCATCCTCAACTTTTGCAGGTTACTGTTTATATTGTCATTTTCCCTCCCCACATAAATGGAAGAAATATTTCCTTTGCTGCTTGGAGTAAGACCGAGATGTGTTTATTTACAGGGCATGGCCATCATTGGCCATCAAATTGCTCTGGAGGTGGTGGTGAGTCACTACTTCACAGTATTATAATTGATATGGTACTGCTACTCCCCTGATGACTCTGGCCAGGATTTGGACACAATGACAATGAAGGAAGGGTGATACATTTCAAAGACATGAGAGGGGAGCCATCAGCATCTGGCATTCCCTAGCACCAGCTGTCCTTTTTTCCCTTAGTGGGTCTGGGATGTGTTTTATTTAGAGATATGGCATGGAATAGACCTTCTGGTCCTTCAAGCCATGCTGCCCAGCAGCCCACCAATTTAACCCTAGGACCACAGGACAATTTACAATGGCCAATTAACCTACTGACTGGTACGTCTTTAGACTGTGGGAGAAACCGGAACACTGAAGAAACGGGGAAGATGTAAAAACTCCTTACAAATGACATTGGAATTGAATTCTGAACTCCAATGACCTGAGGTGTAATAGTGTTGTGCTAATAGACAATAGACAATAGGTGCAGAAGTAGACCATTCGGCCCTTCGAGCCTGCACCGCCATTCTGAGATCATGGCTGATCATCTACTATCAATACCCTGTTCCTGCCTTGTCCCCATATCCCTTGATTCCCCTATCCATAAGATACCTATCTAGCTCCTCCATAAGATACCTATCTAGCTAATGCTATGCTATGCTTGCACCAGCCTAGTGAGTAACTGTGGTAGAATATACACGGTTACCATAGGATGTAGGATGCTACATAGGATGCTAAGTAGCAAATGTCTAATGCGGTGGATAGAGTGCTAATCGTTCAAAAGTATAAAATTCATTACCAAAATACATATTCATTTTCTTGCAGGCATTCACAGTAAAACAAAGAAATACAAAAGAATCAATGAAAACTACAACTATTGACAAATAACCAATGTCCAAAGACAAATTATGCCAATACAACCAACCAACCAAACAACAATGAGAACATGAGTTGCAGAGTCTTTGAAAGCAAGTCCATAGGTTGTGTTCAGTAATCTGTTCAGTGTTGAGGTGAGTGAAATTATCCACAATGGTTCAGCAGCCTGACGCTTGTAGGGTAATAATTCTTCCTGAACCTGGTGGTGTGGAACCCAAGGCTCTCTCATTCAGGTCAAAGCTTGTTGAATGCATTCCATCACACTTTTGGCGTGATTTCTATGTGGTAAAAAAGTTTTGAAGGGCCTAAATATGATTCACTCGCCCAGAATAATCAGATTCTAAACTGCTCTTGTAGCCATACTACTTACAGTGCCTATAAAAAGTATTCAACCCCCTCGCAAGTTTTCATGTTTTATTGTTTTACAACATTGAATCACAGTGGATTTAATTTAGCTTTTTTTGACACTGATCAACAGACTCTTTCGTGTCAAAGTGAAAACAGCTCTCTACAAAGTGATCTAAATTAATTACAAATATAAAACAAAATAATTGATTGTATAGGTATTCACCCCCTTTAATATGACACACCAAATCATCACTGGTGCAGCCAATTGATTTTAGAGACACATAATTAGTTAAATGGAGATCACCGTGTGCAGTCAAGGTGTTTCAAACAATTGTAGTGAAAATACAATTACTACATACAACAACTGTTGCCCGGGTGCTTCACTAGTCTCAGCTTTATGGGAGTGTGGCAAGGAGAAAGCCACTGTGGAAAACAAACCTCACATGACATTTCATGTAGAGTTTGCCAGAAGGCATGTGGGAAACTCTGAAGTCAGCTGGAAGAAGGTTCTATGGTCTGATGAAACCAAAATTGAGCTTTTTGGACATCAGCCTAAACACTATGCTTGGTGATAAGTCAAACCCTGCACATGATCAAAAACACACAATCCCTACTGTGAATCCTGGTGGTGGCTGCATCATGCTGTGGGGATGCTTCTCTGCAGCAGGCCCTGGAAGGCTTGTGAAGGTAGAGGGTAAAATGAATGCAGCAAAATACAGGGAAATCCTGGAGGAAAACTTGATGCAGTCTGCAAGAGAACTGCGACTTGGGAGAAGATTTGTTTTCCAGCAAAACAATGACCCCAAGTATAAAGCCAAAGCTACACAGGAATGGCTTAAAAATGACAAAGTTAATGTTCTGGAGTGGCCAAGTTAGAGTCCAGACCTCAATCCAACTGAATATCTCTGACTGGACTTGAAAAGGGGGCTGTTCACTCACAATCCCCATGCAATCTGACAGAGCTTGAGCAGTTTTGTAAAGAAGAATGGGGGAAAACTGCAGCGTCCAGATGTGCAAATCTGATAGAGACCTATCCACACAGACTTAAAGCTGTAATTGCTGCCAAAGGTGCATCTACTACTGACTTGAAGGGGGTGAGTAATTATGCAATCAATTACTTTGTGTTTAATAATTGTGATTAATTTAGATCATTTTGTAGAAATCTGTTTTCACTTTGAAATGAAATAATCTTTTTCTGTTGATCAGTGTCACAAAAAAACACCAAAATAATTCCACTATGATTCTATGTTGTGAAACAATAAACATGAGAACTTCTAAGGTGGTTGAATACTGTATGATGGTAATTAACTGATGGCCCAATTAACCAGAATCTATATGTTGGTAATGCAGCTGAGACATTGTGAAGGCAGTAAAGAACCATGGAACATTCAACCATATCTCCAGCATAGGGAGAAGATGGCTTTTATCAATAGGAAGGCCACCTGTAAGACTTCTTTTAGGAGGATGTGCTTAGTTTTTGATCATACCAACTGGATATTCAGCAGGAACATAGAAACACCTTGAAACTTCACTTGTGATCCCCCTCTAGATCTCTCTCTATGGCACACAACATCCTGTTTGTTTATTTATTTTGCGATACAGAGTGGATTAAGTGTTTCTGGCTCTTTGAGCTGTGCCACCAGCAACCCACCAATTTAACCCTAACCTAATCATGGGACAATTTACAATGGCCAATCAACCTACTAACGGGTATGTCCTTGGATTGTGGGAGGAAATATGCAGAAGACTTGGAGCAAAATTAGGTTACTCAGCCTAGGTTATTCAGTTAGTGTGGCGTCCGGGCTGGGTCGGGGGCCGGCCCCTCCAGTGTTCAATCGTGCCTTCTCCTCACAACTGTTGACACCCTTACAAATCAATAACCTATCAAACTCTGCTTTAAATATGCCCAATGATTTCGCATCCACAACAGTCTATGGCAATGAAATTCACAGTTTCACCAGCTGTTTACTAAGGAGATTCCTCCTCAACTCTGTTGTAAAGGGGCGTCCTTATATTCTCAGTCTTTGCCCTCTAGTCTTAGACTCCCTCACTATAAGAAATGTCCTCTCCCCATCCACTCTGTCTAGGCCTTTGACACTTATTGAGTACTCAGTGAGATGTCTCCCACATTCTTCTAAACTCAGTGAGTACAGACTGTTCAAACAACAACTCATTCATTCCCAGAAGGATTCTCATGAACCTTCTCTGGACCGTCTCCACGCAGCACCATCCTTTCTTAGATAAGGGGCCCAAAACTGCTCACAATACTTCGCTCGGTCTGACCTATGCCTTAGAAAGCCCCAGCTATAGCTATTCTTTTATCAGCTCCGGTCAGAACCCCTTGAAGAAAGCAGGCTAGCATCATGTTATGAAGGAATTAGGAATGAAGAACAAACAAAATCTAAACCTTGACAGTGACACCCATATCTGGAAAATGATTGCAAAAGTAGGTTGGCATCAAGGCAGGTAGAATGCAACATTCATCCATCAATGGACATCTATAGGATGTTTCTGGCACTTATGCATCACCCACCTGCTGACTGTGCCTTCTTGTGCTGCTTCTGCTTTCTCTCTGTACATTTTTCACACAACAGTTTGTTGTTACCCATTAGTAGATCTATGGATGTGAACTGGGCAAGACAAGACTGAAGAGAACATTCCTTAGGTCTGGCTCTGTAGCTTCGCGATAGTGTTTGAAAAGCCGTATGTGCGTTTTTCGAAACAACACATTTCTCTTTTGTGTCTTGAACACTGTCGGTTTGATCCTCATAAGTAGAATCAATAATTAGATTTTCCTTTTTAGTACTGCCAAGGTTGAGTTTTGATATCCCACTGGAAAGAGAATCATTACAGCTAAAGTCGGCATGTTTGAGTTGCACTGAATTGCTGTTCAAAAATTTGTGGCTGACAGTTGCCAAACCAATGCTGGAATCAGTGCTGCCACTCAGGGACTCCACTGGCTTTGACGGGTTCTCAGGTTCTGATGCTTCAGTGTCTGCATCATTGCTTCGGTCTGATTGATTGCTTCTGTCTGACTGATTCCCATCTTTATCGCTACCTTCAGACTGACTTAATATATTGCCTTCCACCGGATTAGAGCAATGAAGTGCCTGGTTACTCTCCTCCTCAATGTGTCCATTACTTTGTTCTGCAGAAGCTTGCCAACTGTTCTCGTCATCTGTTGACTTCTTTATTCCCTTTATCCTTTGCTTGTTTACGTAACTCTGCTAAAAATACAATAATGAAAAATGTTGGCATATTGTGTGGAAAATCTTTGCCTGAGAATATCTCAGATTATGAAGACCCTAGGTACCATATAAAGAACACTGGGCAATTAAATTGTTGGGAGATCCTTTTACTTTAGAAAGATAGGTCATGAATTGGTTAAGTCTCACATCTAGTTCAGTATGTCAGATTGACCTACTGATAAGAGGGCCATTAATCAGATGGTCACTGAAAATTACTACACAGGAACAGGCCCTTCAGCCAATCTAGACCTTGCCAAACTATTAACCTGCCCAGTACCATCGACCTGCACCTGGACCATACCCTTCCATGCCCCTCCCATCCATTTTCCTACCCAATTCTCTTAAACGTTGAAAGCAAACCACTTCCATACTCTCACCATAAGACCATAAAACATAGGCGCAGAATTAGGCCATTCAGCTTATTGAGTCAGCTCTGCCATTCCATCATGGCTGATCTCAGATCCCACTCAAACCCATACACCTGCCTTCTCGCCATATCCTTTGATGCCCTGACCAATCAGGATACTATCAAATTTTGCTTTACATATACCCGCAGACTTGGCCTCCACCGCAGTCTGTGGAAGTACATTCCTCAGGTTCACCATCCTCTGAAAAATTTCTCTTTACTTCTGTTATAAAAGGTCACCCCTCAATTTAGAGGCTGTGCCCTGTGGTTCTGGATACCCCCACCATAGGAAGCATCCTCTCCACAGCCACCCTATCCAGTCCTTTCAACATTCGGTAGGTTCCCCTCGAACATTTCATCTTTCACCTCTAACCCATGACCTCTGGTTCTAGTCTCACCCAACTTCAGTGGATTTACCTTATCTATACCCCTCATAACTTTTACACATCTCTCAAACCTTGCCTTATTCTCCCATGCTGTAGGGAAGAAAGTTCTAACCTATTTAATCATTCCCTATAACTCAGGTCCTCAAGTCTTAGCAACATCCTTGTAAATTTTCTCTGCACTCTTTCAATCTTATTGATATCTTAGTATCCTTAGATCTAAGCTTCCTTACAAAAAAACCACCAGTCTCAGATTATTTCTTCTTCAATATGAAAGATCTGCTAAAAACCTAGGCTTCCGCAATGCTGAAAGACATAGAAAGCCAGTCTTCCTCACCTGCTGACTGTTTCCAGTGTTCCTTGTTTCTGTGCCAGCTGACAGGTTTGCAATGTTAAATTTTAATTTAAAAATCTAATGTCATTTAAAAGTAAAATATCGCAGATGCTAGTGTTGGATTCTGATTTAATCCAAAGTTCTTTCAGAAGTCAGGAAAGAAGTAAAATGTAATAGAACAAAGAAAGCTAAAAACAGGAGCAGAGGCTAGCAGCAGAAGGGAGAGATGAAGAAGAAAAAAGACAAAGAGACTAACACGGTACTGCCTTGTGGTTAGCAATTTTTATACTCCATAGATTTAAAAAATCCATTCAAGTTCGTAGATAAAAGTTAACCAATGAGATACCCCCTATTCAAATAATGCAGCACCAGGGAAGCTCCCAAAACCTTCCAGAATCATACCACTAGGGGACACAATGAAAAGTCATATACATACTGTGGCTACCAGGAAGCATGGTTAGCAGGTACATGTATATCAAAATTACTTAAAGTACAAGCAGACAATCAGTTGTTAAACCACCAAGAAAATAACAAACAGTTGGATCTAACAATGCTGGATATCTGAAATAATAAAAATGCTGGAAAATTAAGGTCATCTGTGGACATAGAAATAATAAACAGCTGTGGAATATCTAACTTATTCCATAAATGAGAGAAAAAACACATTGATAAGGCTGCCTAATCTAACCAAAAAATATTGAATAAATTAAATGCTAGTGCAGCTTCTGACAAGAACAAAAGGCTCTAGTGGCAGGATTAACTAACCAGAGATTTGCACTATTTTCTGGTTTTTTAAACATTTGTTTAAAACAACTATCAGTTACTTGCACTGAGCTGCTAGTTGAATTTAACTGGATGTTTATCTAGTAGAACAAAGGTTTAATTCTTACTGGAAAGTTACGAATATCATAGGGAGTTGTATGTAGACAGCTTAAGGAGCTTGTTTGAATACAGAACAGTACAGCACAGGAACAGTCCCTTCAGCCCACAACGGTCTGGCCATCCAAATTATGAATCAAATAGCCAACTAAATTAATTGCTTCTGCCTACACAACATTGATATCATTCCATTGTTCTCACATACAAATGCGCATCAAAATGTCGCTTAAAAGTCCATAATATATCTGCCTCTACCACCACCCTAAGCAGCACCCACCACTCTGGGAGGGAAAAAAAACTTGCCCCTTGCATCTCCTTTGAATTTACCCCTCTTACATTAAATGTGTGCTTCTGGTATTAGACATCTAAACCCCAGGAAAAAGTTACTGTCTGTATACTCTATGTCTCTCATAATCTTATAAAATTCCACTCAGCTTCTGCTGTTCCAGAGTAAATCCAAGTTTGTCCAACCTCTCGTTATAGCAATGGTTTCATTCTTTCTGAAAGTTGCTAAAAACCACAAGGAGTGATATGCCAGTTGCTGAAAGACCACGTTTGGTTGTAAGGACTCAGTAATAACCAGCTGCACTCAGACATGGTGTACTAAAGTTCAAAGTAAATTTATTACCAAAGTACATACATATATGTCACCATATCCAACCTGAAATTCATTCTATTGTGGGCATACTCAATAAATCTATACAATAATAACCATAACAGAATTGACAAAAGACTAGAGAGTTCAACCAAGGTGCAGAAGGCAAAAACTGTGCAAATACAAAAAGAAGAAACAATAATAATAAATTAATAAGCAATAAATTTCAAGAACACAAGATGGAGAGTCCTTGAAAGTTTGTCGATTGGTTGTGGAAACATTTTAATGATGGGGCAAATGAAGTTGAGTGAAGTTACCCCCTTTGGTTGAAGAGCCTGATGGTTCAGGGGTAGTAACTGTTCCTGAAGCTGCTGGTGTAAGTCCTGAGACTCTTGTACCTTGTTCCTGATGACAGCAGATAGAAGAGAGCATGTGTTGGGTGTCCACGATGATGGATGCTGCTTTCCTGTGACCAGGGTCAATGTAGAGGTGCTCAATGTTTGCGAGGGCTTTACCCGTGATGGACTGGGCCATATCCACTATTCTTTGTAGGATTTTCGGCTCAGGGGCATTGTTGTTTCCATACGAGACCATAATGCATCCAGTCAATATACCCTCCACCACATATCTATAGAAGATTGTCAAAGTTTTGGATGTTATGCTGATTCTCCACAAACTCCTAAGTAAGTAGCGTGTGCTTTCTTCATAATTGCACTCACATGCTGGGCCCAGGACATATCTTCTGAAATGATAACATCGAGGAATTTAAAGTTGCTGACCCTCTCCACCTCTAATCCTCTGGAGGGCCGGCTCATGGACCTCTGGTTTCCTCCTCCTGAAGTCAATAATCAGCTCCTTGGTCTTGCTGACATTGAGTAAGAGGTTGTTGTTATGGCACCACTCAGCCAGATTTTCAGTCTCCCCCCTGAATGCTAATTCGTCACCACCTTTGATTCAGCCAACAACAGTGGTGTCATCAGCAGACTTGAATATAGCATTGGAGCCATGCTTAGCCACACAGTCAAAAGTGTAAAGACGGTAGAGCAGTGGACTAAGCACACAGCCTTGTGGTACACCTGTGGTGATGGAGATTGTGGAGGAGATATTGTTGGCAATCTAAATTGACTGAGGTCTGCAAGTGAGGAAATCGAGGGTTCAGTTGCACAAGGAGGTATTTGAAACTTAACTGATCAGTTTTAATGGGATGATAATATTCAATGCCAAGCTGTAGTCGATAAAGAGCATCCTGAAATATGCAACTTTGATGTCCAGATGTTCCAGAGTTGAGTAAAGATCTACTGAGATGGAATCTGCTGTGGACCTATTGTGCTGTTAGGCAAATTAGAGCAGAGCCAAGTTGTTTCTCAGCCAAGCGTTGATATTTTTCATCTTAGTGGACATAAATGCTACTGCACAACAGACATTGAGACAGGCTACCACATTCTTCTAACCAATAAAATTGAAGCCTGTTTGAAGCAAGTGGATACCTCAGATTGTCAAAGTGAGAAGTTAAAGATCTTGGTAAACAGTCAAGCCAGTTGATCAGCACAGGTCTTTAGTACTTTGTCAAGTGTCCCATCTGGGCCTGATGCTTTCTGTGGGTTCACCATCCTGAAGGATGTTCACGTTGCCCTCAGATACTGAAATAATAGGGTTATCGGGGGCTATGGGAGTTTGTGTGTTTTTACAGTCAAAGTAAGCACAGAAGGCATTGAGCTCATCTGGAGGTGTAGCTCTGTTGTCACCTGTATTGCTTGATTTCAACTTTGTAATTAGTAATAGCATTCAAGCCCTGCCACAGCTGTCGAGCATCCTTTAGAGACTCAAGTTTAGTCTGCAATTGCTACTTTGTCTATGAGATGGCTTTCCAGAGATCGTACCTGGACCTCTTGTATCTAACTTGGTCACCAGAGCTGAATACCTCTGGTCTGCCCCTCAGCAGATTGTGGATCTCATGGCTCATCCAGGGTTTCTGGTTGGGGAAAACTCCGAAAGTTTTTTTAGGGAAATAAGTAACAAATTTAACACTAACAATACTATAAAACTACTAAAGCACTACTATAAAACTGTGTATTAGTTCCTAATGCTTATTGATGGAGAAATTCATCTGTATTGCCTTCTTTTGAATGTAAATGAACAAAATCATTATAGACACCTAGTGCAGATAATGGACTGCCTTCAAACAATGCTGTTGATGCTTGCATCCTCCAAATCTTCATTTTCATTGTAACATTCAAGATGATTGGCAATACCTTCAAATTCTTTATAGTTCCTTACTTGTTGAAGTAGTGGAGTTGTTTCATTTTCACTCCTGTCGTTTCTGGCATCTCCAAGCCTGAATCCTTGAAACCTCAGTTAGCGAAACAGCTCTGAATTGTCTTACTGCTTATTTCCCACCAACTGTCAGTGACAAAAATTGCTGCCTTTTGAACACAAACACATGCAACTGTGGCTGTTTAAAAACTTTGCTCAAAGCACGGTGTTATGTCTAATGATCACACAAGTACATGTGACTGACGCTAGTTAGAAACTGGCAACAGTTTGCTGTCCCAATTAAGCGACATAATGTCCCAAATAAATTAAGAGAACTCCAGCTATTTTCTCGATTAGTTTTTGTCCTTTAAGGGTTGCACTGCCTCGATTAACTGATGCTCTAATTAACCACTGTACTTGGTTTGTTCCAAAGCTATGAAGAAGGTTTAAATAGAGGGCAAACCCGAGTGGTAACTAATGCTGAGTAAACCAACCGCAAATAATGCTTATAAAAACCTACACACAGTATACAGATGATAAATGTTTTAACTACTTTGTACACAAAAAAACAAAAATTGTCTTACCCTTTCTTCAACAATAGGAAGTGAAAGATCGATAAATGGCTCTCTAACAGATGAAATCTAAAAAATCCAAAAAATTGTAAATAATTGAAAATTAGAACTGTATAAAAAAGCACAGTTCATAACACAAAATACAGAGCATTCACACGTCATATAAACAGAAAGCCTAAAATTAGACTTGCGGTCATTGTATCAGACATTATTTTCAGAATAAAACTGTGGATAATGGTTACGACTGTAGCAAACTTCCGAATTTTCTTCTCAGTTTCAGCTATATATCTTTATGTGCAATGACTAAAAGGAAGATATATATATATTTGGAGAAATTTTGAAGAAAGTCCTAGATTTATAGACAATTATCTAACCCTAATGTACACCCACAGTCTAAGAACCTAATGTTTTGTTAAGTTATAAAAGGATTCATTGTTGTATCATTTATGTAAAACAACTTTTAAAAAGCATTACAAACATTTGTTTATTGTGAACCTACTTAGTCAAAATCAGGGAGTGAAATTGGGATGTATTACATTTTTCTCTAATGACCATGTTTTTAACTACTTATGATGGTCCTTTCTGCCATACACATATGGTCTTACAATAAAAACCAAGTATATGATATAGAAGCAGAATGAGGCTATTCAGCTCATCGAGTCTTCTCTGCCATTCCATAATGGCTGATTTGTTATACCTCCCAACCCCATTCTCCTGTTTCTCTCCGTAACCTTTGACACCATTACTAAAGAAGAACCTACCAAGCTTCACTTTAAAGATACCCAAAGACTTTGCTTCCACAGCTGTCTATGGCGATGAATTCCACAGATACACCATGCTCTAGCTATAGCAAATAACTTCTTCCAATAATTTTACAGTATGTTAGAACTGCTTCATAGCTGCTACTGTATTTCTAACCGTTGCTGTTTTATTGTTTTAGACATGATAGCAATTTAGCAACAAAATTCCATAAGCAGTAATGTCGCTCTTCTTTGTTGCAACTACAGAAATCATTAGGTAGAAGACAAAAGGGTGTGAAAGTACTTGCTCCACTCGAGATAAAATTATTATGTTTAAAACATACATTTCCCACCAACTGCCAGTGACAAAAATTGCTGCTTTTTGAACACAAACACATGCAACTGAGGCTATTTAAAAACATATACATTTGCCAAACAATTCTATAATTTCTACATTACACATTCAGTTATGTACTACTTTTAATTGTGATTCATGAAGACAAATAAGAAACTGAAGTACAATTGTATTATTTTTATTACAACAAAAAAGTACAACTAAATACTCACATGCAAACACTCTTCACACATGACGGTACTGATCAATTCTCCGACAAAAATCTGGTTGATAAAATTCATCTTCACACCTTCTCTTCCATATACTGTAACAACATTATATTTTGGGATAAATTTAACTCGTTTCCTCAGCAACACATTTTTTTCCAAATTCATGACTTCAAAGTTTCATAATAATTTCTAAATGACATTTGCTAAAAAAATTATAGCCTAAAACATTTTCATTCACATTATTTGTTAAAATCTCTAAAGGCTGATAATTGTGATTTTAAACTGTAACTGGCCCAGACTGCACTATGTGTAGGTTTTCTGCTTTCTGCTAACTGGGAAGAGTTAGTTAAGTTTAAATGACCATAAATACAGTAGATGGCGCCCTTGAACTGAGTAACATCCCCACCTTTCACTTTTCGTTTTGTTTCTTCATCAGCAGTTTTGACTGTAGGGCTGTTGAAGGCTTTTAAGATGGCACTCTGTATGCGCTGCATCAGGAGAAGAGATTGTTTATAATCTTTTACAGTATATGTAACAAATTGTTAATACCGAGCACAATAACGTACAAGTAACCTTATTCCACATCTTGTCAAAGGCACCCAAGAGTAATGCATGAAAAAAATCCACAAGCCATAAAAATTAGAGCTGTATCACAGCAGGGTAAACAATTTTCCTATCAATGCTGTATTATTTATCCTCTGAGGCATCTATTATACCGTACATTTCTCAGTACACAGCTCTCAACCAAAGGAAAATAAAATGCAGAGTGACAAAAGCTGGAGGAATTCAGCAGGTCAGGCTGCACGTGGAAAGGAATAAACAATGTTTCAGGCTGAGACCTGTCATTTGAAGGCGTTTGCCGCTGAGTTCCTCCTGCATTTTGTATGTCTTTCTCTGGATTACATATGCTATTTCACAGGTGACAGAAGAAGACATTTTAACATTTGTTAATCTATTTAATACACCTTTCCCAGCAAGTGGTGAAGCTTTGGATCCCGGGCAGCTGTAGACAATGTCAAATTGGAAATATGACATTTGGATTCTTCAGCCAAATCATTGATATAGATTGTGAATGGCTTGGGCCTGAGTACAGATACCCCATTGCGCCACTAGTCACAGCCGATCAACCACAGAATGATTGCTTAATCCCACTTTTTGCTTTCTGACTAATAATGAATTCTCTGTATTATTATCACTAATTAATACTATAAGGTCAATACTGCGACCTCAAGTTTTACAAATTATGTAAATGACTTGGATGAAGGGACCAAAGGTAGAGGGGCCAGATTTGCTAATGACTGGTAAGAAAGTAAGACGAGGAGGACATAGGAGGGTTCAAAAGGACACGGATAGGGTAAGTGGGTTGCAAAGATCTGATAAATGAAAAATGAAAACATGATTATCCAAAGCGTTAAGAAAAGTAAAAGCACCCTTTATGTAAATGTTCAAATATTGCAAAGCTTAAAAATGTAGAGATATTTGGATGAGCTGGTGCCTATTACAAAGGCCAGTATTAAGGCAGTAACAGTCAGGTAAAACTTCTAAGGAAATATTTTCATCAACAAAAACAGAGTACAGCACTCCATGTGAGCATATGCAATTCTGATAAAAAGTACAGACCACTAAACTTAAATGAAAGCACAACCCAGCTAAATGAAGAAAAAAAAACACTACAGAAGAAAAAGTTAACCAGTCAAAGAGCATGACCCTCCACAGAAGACATCCCCACAATCTGAGCAGACTAGATGTCAACAAGGAAATGTTGAACACCTGGCTCAGAGTTTAACCTCCTACAAAGTTAAATCTTGCAACACAGGGGACAGCAGAGCTTCACTTCCAGATGAGCTCAATGCATTCTATGCTCGCTTTGATCACAAGAACAGGGAGGAACCATTACGTACCCCCATGTCTCCCAATAATCATCTGGTCCAGATGGAGTACCTGACCGAGTACAGAAGACCAGTGCCAACCAACTGGCTGGTGTATTCACAGACATCATCAACCTCTCACTCCGGCAGTGTGTGGTACCCACCTGCTTCAAGCAGACTTTAATCGTACTGGTGCCCAAGGAGAGTGTGGTGACCTGTTTAAATGACTATTGCCCAGTGGCACTTACATCCACAGTGATGAAGTGGAAGCATATCAGCTCCTGTCTGAGTGGCGACTTGGATCCGCTCCAATTCGCGCACTGAAGCAACAGGTCTACCGCAGACACCATCTCGTTCACCCTTCATGCAACCCTGGCATATCTGGACAGCAATGGTGCATACATCAGGATGCTCTTTATCAGATCAGGTCAGCATTTAATACCATCATCCCCTCAAAACAAATATTAAACTCCAAGACCTGGGCCTCAATACCCCCTTGTGCAATTCTATCCTGGTTGCCTCACTTGTAGGACCCAGTCAGTTTGGAATGGCAAAGACATTTCCTCCACAATCTCCATCAGGACAGGAGCACCGCAGGGATGTGTGCTTAGCCCCCTGCTCTACTCATTTACACCTGTGACTGTGTGGCTAAGTACAGCTCCAGCACCATATACAAGTTTGCTGATGACACCACTGTTGTGGGCTGTATCAAAGGGGCTGATGAATCAGCATACAGGAGGGAGACTGAAAATTTGGCTGAGTGTTGTAATAACAACCTCTCACTCAATGTCAATAAGACCAAAGAACTGATTGTAGACTTCAGGAGGTGGAAACCAGAGGTCCACGAGCCGGTAATCATTGGAGGATCAGAGGTGGAGAGGGTCAGTAACTTTAAATTCCAGGGTGTCACTATCTCAGAGGACCATCATATAAATATAATTTATATATTTATATCTCTGCGGAGATTCGGTATTTCTTCAAGAACCTTGGCAAACTTCTACAGAAGTGTGTGGAAATGTGTTGACTGGCTGCATTATAGCCCGATACAGGAACAACAATGTCTTTGAGTGAACAATCCTACAAAAGGTAGTGGATTTGGCCCAGTACATCACGGGTAAAACCCTCCCAACCATTGAGCACATCTACATGAAATGTTGCCGTAGAAAAGCAGCATCCATCATCAGAGATCCTCACCACCCAGGCCATGCTCTTTTCTCGCTGCTGCCATCAGGTAGAAGGTACAGGAGCCCCAGGACTCGTGCCACCAGGTTCAAAAACAGTTACTACCCCTCAGCTATCAGGATCTTGAACAAAAGGGGATAACAACACTCATTTAAGGCCTCTTTTATATTGTTATTTCATGCTCATTATTTATTGCTTTTTATCTATACCTGCATTTGCACAGTTTATTTACAGTTTACAGTTCCTGATGTTTATAGTTTTCAGATCCTGTTTACAGTTACTGTCCTATACATTTGCTAAGTATGCACAGAGAATAAAATAATCTCAGAGTTGTATGTGGTGACATGTATGTACTCTGATATTAGATGTTAATTTGAACTTTAAAGACCTCTTCCTAGAAAGAGAGGGCTCCTTGTGGCAATTCAGGACCAAGTGGTTAACACAAAAACTTACCAAAAATACATAATAAAAGACCAACAGATTTAAGAGGATGCTGAGAAATGAGAAACAATCCAACACATTAAAGGATCCCACAGTAGTTTAACTCAATCTGATTACTTACACGGGCAAAATTAAGTGGCAAACAACATTCACCAAAATCTTGTCTTAAAATAAAAACTCAAAAAAACCATACCTTACTATAAATAGAAGCCTAGTCCAGTTTTAGAGTCAGAGTCCTACAAATTATTACAGATAGGACAATCCATAATAATCGTCCAGATATTACAGGACAAACAAGCAAGAGCAACTGACTTAATAGACATAGCCATTCCACACACAAACAACTTAATGAAGAGGTGGAGCTGAGTGACGATGGCGCTAAACAGCAACTCCTTTGCTTGCATCTTCGGAAACAGCTCTATTTCTATCTCTGATATCTCTTTTTTTCTTCTTTTTCAAGGTTCTTTTGAAGACCCTGACCTGGAGTTACACTCTGAGTTTGGTTCTTTGCGGGAGTGGGGCCTGCTCTCAGGGGCCTCACGACCGGCCGCTTTTCGATATGTCAGGGACGCGGCCTGGAAGACCAGCGTGCCTTCAGGGTGCCGGATTTCCGTGGCTCTGGAGGCGGGCGGATTCAAGGCCGGTGCCGCCGCTGCCACTGACTGATGCGTCGCGGGAGAACGAGGAAGATCGGAAGCAGTGGGCTTGTTGCTGCATTTGTGCCCAGAGGCACAGGGCTCGGAAAAAGCAATGCAACAGTCTTCTAACACCATTGATCAGTGAGTTGTTTTATTACGTCTCCCCTCTCACTGTGAAATGGGAACACCTCCTTTTCCCTTATTAGGGAGAGAGAGAGAGCCTGTGGTATGTCAAATTACTAGGTGAATGAGTAGTCTTTGTAGTACTGCAAGTCTATGTCTTTATTGATGCACTCTTGCATGCTTGGTGGTGGGGAGGCACCGATGCTTTTTCGCTGGTGGGGGTGTCATAGCCTTGCTGCTGCTTCTGCGTGGGAGGGGGGATCTGGTGGGGCTTTGGGGTTCTAACATTTAATCGTCCTTCATTCTTTGGCACATTCCTCTGTTTTCATGGATGTTTGCGAAGAAAAAGAATTTCAGGATGTATATTGTATACATTTCTCTGACATTAAATGTACCTATAGAAACCTACTGAAATCAATAAGTGAAAAACACCAGAAATATGCTGAATTAAAAGAGGAAATTGAAACACTGTGCAACATGAATAGGGTATACACTGTCTCAATAGTAATACAGTTTCTACAACTGCTATCAATTAGGCCTACACAGCAATATTTATTTAAATCTCCAGAGATCCACAATACTAAACACCACTAGAATAGTCCGAAAGTTCCTAGCAATTGAGAAATGAGTATGCTTGGCTACGCCCATACCGCAGGTTTTACCAGCTTGAGCTGAGAAAAAATAAAAATAATAACTTATTTACAGAGCTCTTTTCATACAGATGATATAGTTCAAAGTGCTTTACTATGGGATAGCAAAGATGATGCAAATAATTAGGAAAATTCATATACTATGGCTGTTTGTCACGAAGGGTGAATATAGAAGTATGAGGTAGTGCTTCAGTTAAAAGGGGTATTGGTGAGATTACATCTGGGGCATAACACAAAATGTATTAGTATAATAAGTACAATAGTTTTGTCTATTTAAGGAAGTATTATATGCATTCAAGGCAGCTCAAAATAGATTTACTGCACTGATACCCTGAAGGACTGTTTGTCTTAAATGACAAAAGGTTGGACATACTCTGTTTCTATGGGGTGCTGTTCAGCAGTGAGAGCTTCATTGAAACATGATTCTTTGGGATCTTGACAGGGCTGGTGTGAAGAAATGGTTTCCTTTTATAGAAGAAAATAGAGCCATGGTTCACTGTTCAAAAAAATCCATTCAAGAAGCAGAAAGGTTATTTTTTCTTTCAGAGGATTCCAAGTCTTCTGGTGTCTCTGCCACAAAGAGCAGTGGAAGTAGAGACTTAAATATTTTTAATGTAAATTAAAGATTCAAAGTATATTTATGGAAGTATGCATGCAGTATACAACCCCGAGATTCGTCTTCTCCACGGACAGCCACTAAACAAAGAAATCCATGGAACCTGTTCAAAGAAAAACATCAACCCCAGGCACAAAACACATAATAGAATCATTCCAGGCATGTTCAGTTCAGCTCAGTATTCATTATCTGCAGGCTGTCCTGATTCAAAATTGCTCAAAATAGCAACAATAAAAGGAGTGACAAGAAACCAGAAATAGTGTGAACTACAGAGTCCAATCCACAAACCGTGTCGATTAAACCTTGCCCAAGATCCAGAACTCTGGCACCATGCTATGACAGCATCAAGGGAGGGAGAGCACTCGAATACAGATCTAATCTGATCGGATTCAACCAAGTACCATTCTGTTCTTATAATGAGATAGATCCCGAAATGCTCCGGGAACTTAATCACCTTAATATTTCTCAAGACATTTTCTCATCCTTAATAGCAACATGACCTATAATATCAACACACCCCTCCCTAAACTCTCAATTAACCATGTCCTTCTTCATAGCTGAGCGCAATCTCTCTGAATAATGCATGTAATCTAAACGAAGTAACTTAACCACCCTAACCCTAATTTAATCCTCTGGACCAGCCTACTGATCAATGCTTTACTAAGATCTATGTAGACAACATTCATTACTCTACTCTCGCCAATCATCTTTGTCACTTCCTCAAAAAAATCAGTTACATTTTGATTGCCCCTAAGTCAATGCTTTTTCCAAATACAAGTACACATGTCACTAAGAATCTTCTACAACAATCTCCTCCAATAAATTATAGACTAGTGAGGCATACATCTTAGTGATGTAAGTCTCACTAGTCTATAATTTCTGGTTTACCACCATCTTTCTTCTTAAAGTAACTTCATTGGATATTCAAGCAACACACACAAATTGCTGGTGGAACTCAGCAGGCCAGGCAGCATCTATGGAAAAGAATCGACCCTTTGGAAGATCTGGAGAAAAAAAAGCTGTGCAGTAGATTTAAAAGGTGGGAGGAGGGGAGAGAGAAACACAAGGTGATTGGTGAAACCCGAAGGGGGAAGGATGAAGTAACGAGCTGGGAAGTTGATTGGCAAAGGAGATACAGGGATGGAGAAGGGAGAGTCCGATAGAAAAGGACAGAAGGCCATGGAAGAAAGAAAAGGGGAAGGAGAACCAGAGGGAGGCAATGGGTAGGCAAGGAGATAAAGTGAGAGGGAAAAGGGTATGGGGAAGGGTGAAGGAGATGGGGGAAAAGGGCATTTCTGGAAGTTCAAGAAATCAATGTTCATGCCATCAGATTGGAGACTACCCAGACAGAATATAAGGTGTTGTTCCTCCAGCCTAAGTGTGGTCTCATCATGACAGTGGAGGAGGCCATGGATAGACATATCGGAGTGGGAAAGGGAAGGGGAATTAAAATGGATGGCTGCTGGGAGATCCAGCTTTTTCTGGCGGACGGTCTCCCAATCTACGTTGGGTCTCACCGATATAAAGGAGGCCACACTGGGAATACTGGACACAATACTTTATATGACTCCAACAGACTCACAGGTGAATTGTCGCCTCACCTAGAAGAACTGCTTGGTGTCCTGAATGGTAGTGAGGAAGGAGGTGTAGGGGCAGGTGTAGCACTTGTTCCGCTTGCAAGGCTAAGTGCAAGGAGGGAGATCAGTGGGGTGGGACAAATGGACAAGGGAGTCGCATAGGGAGCGATCCCTATGTAGTTCTCTTACAGACTGCATCAGGTTTTCCTCCAGGATTTCCCTGTATTTTGCTGCATTCATTTTACCCTCTACCTTCACAAGCCTTCCAGGCCCTGCTGCAGGGAAGCATCCCCACAGCATGATGCAGCCACCACCATGCTTCACAGTAGGGATGGTGTGTTTTTGATTATATGAGGAGTTTGGCTTACACCAAATATAGTGTTTAGATTGATGGCCAAAAAGCTCAATTTTGGTTTTATCAGACCATAGAACCTTCTTCCAGCTGACTTCAGAGTCTCCCACATACTTTCTGGCAAAATCCAGTCAAGATTTCATGTGTTTTTTTTCAACAGTGGCTTTCTCTTTGCCACTCTCTCATAAAGGTGCAACTGATGAAGCACCCGGGCAACAGTTGTTGTATGTGCAGTCTCTCCCATCTCAGCCACTGAAGTTTGCAACTCCTTCAGAGTTTTCATAGGTCTCTTGGTGGCCTCCCTCGCTAGTCCCCTGTTTTGAGGACAGCCAACTCTAGGCAGATTTACAGCTGTGCCATATTCTTTCCATTTCTTGATTGACTTAACTGTACTCCAAGGGATATTCAGTGACTTGGAAATTTTCTTGTATCTACCTCCTGACTTGTGCTTTTCAATAACCTTATCGCAGAGTTGCTTGGAGTGTTCTTTTGTCTCCATGGTGGAGTTTTTGCCAGGATACTGACTCACCAGCAGTCGGAGCTTCCAGATATGTCCATACATGGCCTTCTCTACTGCCATGATGAGGCCAAACTCAGGTTGGAGGAGCAACACCTCATATACCGTCTGGGTAGTCTCCAGCCCCTTGGTATGAACATCGAATTCTCCAACTTCCGGCTATTCCCTCCTTCTCCCTTCCCCCATCCCACTTTCACTCTGCCTCCTCTTCCAGCTGCCTATCACCTCTCTCATGTAGTAGGTCTTCTTCTATTACCCATACTGCTTTCCCCTTACATTCCTTCTTCACCTTTCCTGCCTATCCCCTCCCCCACCCCTTGATCTTTCCTCTGATTGGTTTTTCACCTGGCACCTACTAGCCTTCTCCTTCCCACCCTCTCCCCACCTTCTTTATAGGGCTTCTGTCCTCTCCCTCTTCAGTCCTGACGAAGGGTCTCTGCCCGAAGCGTTGACTGCTCGTTTCCAAGGACGCTGCCCAACCTGCTGAGTTCCTCCAGCGTGTTTTTACGTGGAGCTTCCAGATACAGGTGTATTTTTACTACAATCAATTTAAACACCCTGACTGCACACAGTTATCTCCATTTAACTAATTATGTGACTTTTAAAATGAATTGGCTGCATCAGTGAGGATTTGGTGTGTCATATTAAAGGGGGTGAATATTTATGCAATCAAATATTTTGAGTTTTATGTTTATAATTAATTTAGATCACTTTGCAGAGATCTGTAATCACTTTGACACAAGTCTTTTTCTATTGATCAGTGTCAAAAAGCCAAATTAAATCCACTGTGATTCATTGTTGTAAAACAATAAACCATGAAAACTACTGGGGGGTGGGGAGAAATACTTTTTTTTATATAGGTACTGTAGTTAAATCAAGTAAAATTATGAGAGACACTGACAGTGTAGATGACCAGAATCTTTTTACATGAGTAGAAATGTCAAATGCAGGAAGGTACTTTAAAGTGAGACAGTTTTGTTTAGGTGCCTAGAATTTACTGACGGACAGGAATATGGATTATGATGGGATTAGACATGGCTGACCAAAGACCCTTCACTGTGCTGTACAGTTCTATGGCTACTGTCACTTTTCCACTTCAGGTCCCAAATGGAAAATTTCATTTACAAAATAAATAGCAGCAGGATATCAGTCAGCCTCCAGGACCTCCACCGCCATCGCTCAATTCCTCAAACCTCCTGAAACCCATTGTCACGACTTCAGAAGCAAACAATGGCTGATCCTCTGCTGTCATCCTGAATAGAAAATTACAAAGGCTTATCACAGAATGTAGATCAGTACAGCACAGGAACAGGCCCTCTGGCCCACAATGTGGTGCTGAACTAGTTAAATTAGTAATCAAATGGCCAACTGAACTAATCTCTTCTGTCTATACCATGTCCATATCCTTATATTTTCCTCACATTCATGTGCCAATCCAAACAGATCTTAAAACCCCTAATGCAGGGGGTTCCCAATCTTTTTTTTATGCCACGGACCCCTACCATTAACCGAGGGGTCTATGGACCCCCAGTTTGTATTTGCCTCTATCACCATCCCAAGGCAGCACAAGCCAGGCAAAAAAATTGCCCCTCAAATCTCCTTTGAACTTACCCCCTCTCACATTAAAGGCATGCCCTCTGGTATTTGACATTTCAACCCTAGGAAAAAGATACTGTCTGTCCACTCTATCTATGCCTTTCATAATCAGAATCAGGTTTATTATCAGCGGCATGTGTCATGAAATTTGTTACCTTAGCTGTAGTAGTTCAATGCAATACATAATAGAAGAAAAAAAGTAAATCAATTTACAGTATACGTATATTGAATAGATTAAAATTGTGCAAAAAACAGAAATAATATTGTATATATCAAAAAAGTGAGGTAGTGTTCATGGGTTCAATGTCCATTTAGGAATTGGATGGCAGAGGGAAAGAAGCTGTTCCTGAATCACTGACTGTGTACCTTCAGGCTTCTGTACCTCCTACCTGATGGTAACAGTGAGAAAAGGGCATGTCCTGGGTGCTGGAGGTCCTTAATAATGGACGCTGCCTTTCTGAGACACTGCTCCTTGAAGATGTCCTGGGTACTTTGTAGGCTAGTACCCAAGATGGAGACGACTAAATTTACGACCTTCTGCAGCTTCTTTCGGTCCTGTGCAGTAGCCTCTCCATACCTGACAGTGATGCAGCCTATCAGAATGCTCTCCACGGTACAACTATAGAAGCTTTTGAGGATATACATAATCTCATAAACCTCCATCAGACCTCCCCTCAGTCTCTGCTGCTCCAAAGAAAACAACCCAAGTTTCTAAGTTCAAAAAGTACAAAGCAAATTTATTATCAATATATATATATATATATATATATATGTGCGCCATCATATACAAGCCTGAGATTCATTTTCTTGTGGGCAATCACAGTAAATACAAGAAACACAACAGAATCAATGAAAGACCGCACCGAATAGGACAGACAACGACCAATGTGCAGAAGAAAACAAACTGTGCAAATACAAAAAGAAAGAAAATAAAAAAGAAATAATAATGATAATAAATAAGCAATAAATATCATGAACACGAAATGAAGAGTCCTTGAAGGTGAGCCCATAGGTTGTGGGAACAGTTCAGTGATGGGGCGAATGAAGTTATCCCCCTCAAAATCCATATAGTTGAGGGGTAATAACTGTTCCTGAACCTGGTGGTGCAGGTCCTGAGGTACCTTCTTCCTGATGGCAGCAGCGAAAAGAGAGCATGTTTTCGCACATGCTCTCTAATCCAGGCAATGTCCTGGTAAACCTCTTCTGCATCCTCTCTAAAAGCTTTGACTTTTTTCCCTATATCACCCAGATGGCCTGCCTCTTAAGGATTTGTATAGTTCACAACTCCTTACCAAGAACATTTTTCTACAGCTATCCTGTAATGCCTTTACAAATTTTGTACATCCCCTTGAGGTTATCCTTCCTTCTAAATTCTAGAAAACAAAAGCCTAGCTGACTCAATATTACTCCTTCAGCACCTGCCACTATAGGGACCAGAAAGGTGAATCTTTGCAGCAACTCCCTCTTATTTTTGTTCTTGTGTGAGGAGATCAGAATTGTACAGAGTACTTCAGCTATGGTTTTACTTAGGCCCTTATAATTATAGTAAAACAGCTTCTTTAGAAGTTTCCATCTTAGGAGGCTGTGGCTGCTTAATTGCTCGCTTTAGGGGTGCAATGATGAACAGATTCTTGGGTACTAAGGAAAATGGGAATAAAGCAGGGAATTTGGCTGAAGGAGCTATTCACTTACTCCGGCTGAATATTCATGACTCATGTCCAATACAGTAAGATGTCTGACAAAACATTACATGACTGAATCTTTATTACAAATAACAAAATTTCTCGGTTTATGATATTGTCTTACAATCACTTTAAATTGAAATTTGTGTTAAAATATAAATAATGTATTGAAAATCTTTTTTAAAAATTGTGCAGGATACAATTAAAACAAGTTTTGTCCTTTGCTTGTGGTACATGTCCATTGCAAATATGACCTGGTTGGTAACTCTTTTCCAAACTGAGCAATGGTTGAGTCACACGAGTATTCAGCACATTGAATACCCTGAAATAGGTTTAGGATTTTATCAACAGTCCCATTAGTGAAGCTTTGAGCACTGAACCATTTATTTAGGTCAGACAAAGGCATCATCCCTGCATGGTCAGGGAGCTAGTGACAGTGGTGACAGACACTAATTAATTAGCAGCAGGCTTCAACTACTTCTCCTGCCACTGTACTAAATAATCCATTAAAGATAATATGGGAAAAATACAACTGCCCTGCAGGACTTATTGACTTATTCCCTCCATCATCTTTAAGTTACCAAATTCTTCTCCAAAAGATTCAAGACTGTTCAAGATTCAAGATTGTTTAATGTCATTTCCAGTACACAAGTGTGAAGGAAAACTAAATAATTGTTACTCTTGATGCAACACAAAAATCACAATAATAAAAAACAAAATAACTCTTAATACATAAGATAGCTTATATACATAGATTGATTGTATGTCCATGAAGTGACACTAGGCATAGAGTGCGTGTACATAAGGTGAATCTGACAGGAAATGATAAAAGTGGTGGTGGTGGCGGAGGGGTGTGAAGGGGTAGGTTAGTGAGTGGGAATGTTGATTAGCCTAATGCTTGGGAAAAGAAACTGTTTTTGAGCATGGTGTTCCTGCAGAACACAGTCAATTTGCAATTATTCTCTCACACTGAAGTGGGACTATGCAGCTCAGAACTGTAGAGTTTCAGCTGCGCTGCTGAGGACAGGAAGGATCTACAACGGGTAGTCAAAGCTGCCCAATGCATCGCCAGCACCAGCCTGCCCAATATCAAAGATATATGTACAGAAGTGTGCTGGAAAATGGCCAGTAACATCATGAAGGGTTCCACCCATATTGCTCATGTCCCTCTCCTTTCATGAATGAGGCATGTAGCATCCACATCAGGACTACCAGACTCAAAAAACAGTTACTTTCCCAGCAGTATGGCTGATCAACACCTCTACCCATTAACCCACCCCTCCACATCCCCCCACTACCACTACTTTATCATTTCCTGTCAGTCACCTTATGTACAGACACCCCTGTGCCCAGCGACACTTTATGGACATACAGTCAATGTATACAATCTCTTTTATGTATTTATATTTATTGTGTTTTGTTCATATTATTAGTATTTTTGTGCTCTTTTCTTTTTTTTGTGCGGCACTGGATCCGGAGTAACAATTATTTCATTCTCTTTGACACTTGTGTACAGGAAATGACATTAAACTATCTTGAATTACCTTGAAAAGGCAACGTCTTAAACCATGTTTCTTGGGAGACAAACATAGTCATCAAGTTTGAAGGGTTTTGTTAAGATCACTGGCAAGAGTAATTTATGACCATTACAACATATCCTTCATGGAGTTTTCTAAACAAGAGAATGCTCGTGGTGGTAATCCTGCTAAAGGATTCTGGTGGCAGGCACGTCGTTGCAGGCTCTCTCCCTCTCTCGACACCACATGGTTGTGACACTCCACAACAATAACTCGATTAACAGCTGTGGTGTTCCCAGGACGGACAATGCTCTGCTACTCGGGTACCCGCGGTTCTGACTGGCACAACTGTCACTGCTGTCGAGTTTGAATAGATCCAGAGAACTGACAGTCTAATTTTGTCACACCGTCTAAAGTCCTTCCAATCATGTTTTTGCCCTGCTAGCCGTCTCCCTCACTACTCTGCTTCAGGAGATACAATGATAGTCAAAAATAATTTACATTTTAAATTGAAAACACGCATTGCATGATACACAGCATTAAGCATCTATTTTGGTGCAGTAAATGAGCACAATAGTTCAAAGTAAATTTATTATCAAACTACTTATGTGTCACCATATACTACTCTGAGATTCATTTGCTTGCAAGGATTTACAGTAGAACCAAGAAATACAATAGAATCAATGAAAAACTACACACAAGACTGACAAACAACCAATGTACAAAAGAGAAACTGTGCAAATATAGATAGCAAGCACATAAATAATACTGAGAATGAAATGTAGAGTACTTGAAATTGAGTAAATGATTTGAATTTAAATAGTACTTTATCATATTTAATTATTTAATGATTATACTGTAAAGAACTTCAGAAAGTCACCAAGAACTTTTTAATCCAACTTTCCTCACCTGCATTAGAATGTCTTATACTATTTCCGTTCTTCGACAGAAAGCAGAACTGTTTGAAAGTCTCTGTATGGTATCAGCAAGTTGTCCAGCAGAGGTCCAGGGTTTACATGAACTCCCTATCATTTTTCTCTCTTAGACCTATATAAGGAGTTTCTTCAACATCTGCGCCAAGGATGATTTGCTACTGACTGCAAATACTGAGCTAAAGTTCTTGATGTACATTGCTTTTCATGCTGATAGATAATATCAGAATTCATGCTTAGTCATCAATGGTTTGGCCCAGTAATGTGAATATTCCAGGCACCCATGTTAAAGAAAAGTTTACTACATGGATCATTTTCTAGGAAAGCAACCCACAAACTCACACCCCCTCCCCCCACCCTCAGCCCCTGTTAATGCAAGGATGTCCTGTATCAATATTATGCAAATGATAAAGTTTTTAAATTCCCTTTAATTGCCCTCCTTTAATGTTCAAAGTAAGCTTATTAGCAAAGTACATATGTATCACTATATACAATCTTGAGGTTCATCTTATTTAAAGATACATGCACTTCTAGCGCAACGAGCTGCATCACCCAGCAACCTACCTATTTAACCCTAGCCTAATCACAAGACATTTACAATGACCAATTAATCTACTGACCTGTTTGTATTTAGACAGTGGAAGGAAACTGGAGCACCTGGAGGAAACCCATGCGGTCACAGGAACCACTGGAATGAAACTCTGAATTCTGACACCTTGAGCTGTAATACTATAGTGCTAACTGCTGCATTACCGTGGCACCCTTACTGTAAATGCAGACAACGACTGACAAGCAACCAATGTGCAAATATTTCCATAGTAGATATATAATTACCTTCGTTTCCTCAATCTGCATTGCATTGAGTAAATAGTGAAGCAGCTCCTGGCTGTCCTGCTGTTGGAAACCCTTAAAACGTGGTGCTCTGTTGGGCAGAGAAGCAAAACATATTGTAAAGCACCCATGTGCCTCTGTAATTATTCTATGCCAGCAATACTAGAGCACTGTTTCAGTTGATCAGCATTGAGTTCCTCAGCCTTTTACACAGCACAATTCTAATACTGTCAAAATTGGAACTGGAATCGGTTTATTATTGTCACAAGTACCAATTTACAGTGGAAAGCTTGGCTTGCACACACTTCACAAGGTTAGATCAAGCAGGCAACCAAGATGATGCAGGCAACATACGGCAATGTTTTGTGGGAAGCTCATAAACTACCAGAAGCTGAGGTTTGATAGAGGTTTATAAGATTATGGCAGGCATAGATAGAGCAGACAGACAGTATATTTTCCTAGGGTTGAAGTATCTAATACCAGAGGGCATGCATTTAAGAGGAGAGGGGGTAAAATTTCAAAGGAGATGCAAAGGGCATTTTTTTTTACATAGTATGATGGGTTCTTGGAGTGGTGGTAGAGGCAGAAACATTAGAGATTTTTAAAAGATATTTAGATAGGCACAGGAATGTGAGGAAAGTGGAAGGATATGGACATGGTGTAGGCAGAAGGGATTAGTTTAGTTGGCTATTTGATTACTAATTTAACGGGTTTGACACAACATTGTGGACTGAAGGGCCTGTTCCTGTGCTGTACTGTTCGATGTTCTACTACATATACAAGCAAATAAAATCTGTCTTGATATATTTGAGACAGTTAACCATAGATCCTGATTTGTACAAACAGCAGTCCCAACCTGTTCTGCAATGATACAACAGGTTGTGCTGCATTGGCACTGGGTTCCATATGTCAGCACATCTGTGTATGTTCTAGTCAATCAAGCATCCAAAAGTCCTCAAACACAGCAATGATCTTGCTTCTAGCAAGCTTTTCAAGGAGAAACAAGTGCATATACATATTTGTTAGATATATGATTTCACCATGAATAAACTTCACAAATAATTTTAATTACAGGCGATGTTCTAAAGACATAAAAACAAATATACATTCTTTATTTTGGTTTAAAATGTTATTTTTTGCAGCTTTAAAAAGTAAGATTTTTGGAATTGGCATCAGTGTCACATCAATTCTAGCATCTTTCCCATCATTATGTTGGATTCCAGCATGTTAACATCCTAGCAGCAAAGAAGCAGAAAGATGCACCTGAACCAGCAATGTATTTGACTCGGAGGTGATTGTGCTCCAGTAATATTTCTGCCTTTGCTTTGTCTATTGACAGAGATGGTGGAAGTTGTGGTAGGGCAAGAATTAACAGAATCTCCAGGCAAGGATAGATTGCAAATAGAGTGCAGACAGCCTTTGAAAAACACAGCTTCCCTTTGCATAGCAGGCTCAGATACTGGAGACAAGATAAAAATATAATGAGAGGGTGAGAAACACACACACCAACTCGGGAACAATTGCTTTATTATCTTTAAAATATCATTGGTAGTTTGGAATATCTATTGACTTTTAACACCTCTATTGAGGTGATTTATCTTGCCAGTAAGGAATTCAATTACACACAGTTTACGAAATGGTCAAAACCTGCAAATGCTAGCCAATTCTGTATAAAAGTGGCATTTCCCTGATCAGACTTCAGAACTGTCTGGTGACAGAGGCCATACTGTTCTCTTTGCGCACGTAAAATAAAGTATGATTGAGGAATAAGTGTGAATACAGGCAATCCCCGGGTTACAAATGAGTTCTGTTCCTGAGTCCGTCTCAGTCAGATTTGTACGTAAGTCGGAACAGGTACAACCGGTATTACTTAGCGTCAGTTAGTCAAACGATTATCTTAGTATATAGTATATATTTTACCTTTCTATGCATATAAAACACTTAAGAAATGTATGTATGTCAATAATTAAATCACTGTGTTGCTCAGTAATAATTGTAGCTTTCATCGGGGCAGGGCCTTTCACATGTTCCATTATTCTCACTTTATCCTTTAAAGTTGTTCTGATAATTGACTGACTGTAGCCTAAAGCTTTTCCAATGACCAATGGCATTTTACCTCTTTCTAATCGCTTTATTATTTCCACTTTGTTTTCAATTGCGATCGTTTTCCGTCAATGGAACAGAAAATTGCGGATTTTATATTCTGTCGCTGAGCAGCAGTGAACCGTCCGATTGGCCTATCAGAGTTCTCTTTAGGAACTAGTTGACTTGATCAGCATTTCTGATCTGGCTATTGTTCACGATCACACTCAATTAAAAAAATACAGCAGCCGCAGGCGGCAGGTCCTCTGCTCCCCGCGGGTCCTAAAATCCACCCGCACTGAGACAGGTTAAATAGGACAAGTGGGGGGCGGTGCTGACTGGAAGGGGGGGGGGGGGGTCAGGGTGAATCTTGCTAAGAAATATTTAAGCCAATTACAAAGTTACACACTCAACAAAGTGTTAACAGCAATGACTTAAAATGGCAGACGGCGTTGTGATTTGACTTAAAATGGCGGACAGCGTTCTCCTCCCTCCGTTCATAAGTACGAGTTGTCCGTAAATTGGACGTTCGTAACTCGGAGACTGCCTGTATTCAGAGTCCAGTTAATCAGTGACAACAAGATCACTTATGAAGGTATAGTTGATCAAACTTTGGTGGGGTATACACGTATGAGTATACAACCTTCTTGGCCATCAAATAGATGAAATTACTTCTGTTGAAAGATTATTGATCAGAAATGTGAATGCTTCTTCTCTTCAGAGATGCTGCCTGGCTTGCTTAGTATTTCCAACATGTTTTTTAAAAAATTTTCATTCGCAATTTCTACCAGATCTTTTTTCTTTTGGAGTTAGTGTAGGTTAGTGTACACCGAGTCCAGTAATAGTCAACCTATTTTTGTCATATGCAGAATAATTATATCCAGTTTATTTGAAGAATAGCACCCTTCCCACCATCAGGGACATACATTTTCAAGAAGCAGTACCTCAAAAAGGTGGCATCCATTTTTAAGGAGCCTCACCATCCTGTACCTCCTCCTGATGGTAGTAACATTAATACCATCAGGGAGGAGGCACAGGAGCCTGAAGACCAGCACTCTGACCATGAATACTACCTTGTTTTACTTCTATTTTGCACTATTTATTTTTGTAAATTATAGATTTGTCTTGCACAGTTCTGCTGTCACAAAGGAACAAATTTCACCATACAAGGACCATTTTCTGAAGATTAGACAATATTCAATTCCATTCACTAGTCCTTAGCAACTGAAGCAGCCAAGACCTTCATAAATCAAGATCCTGACATTTGCCATTGGCTGATGAATGCACGTTTAAATGCCTTGAAATAACCACCTCCAACCAAAAGGAGTCTAATACTCCTCTTGAATTCAATGGCATTACCATTGCAGAGTCTCCCATTATCATCATGCTGTGTGTTTACCATTGACCAGAAACTCAATTGGACCAGTCATGCAAATCCGAGGGCTACAGGAACAAGTCAGCTGTTGAGCGTTTTTGCAGTATGCAATTCACCTCCTGATGCACCAAAGCCTTTCCATCATCAACAAGACAGTAGGTAGAAACACTATGGAATCCTGGCCAGAACCTTCAAGAAATATAACACTAAACAAGTGGCCCACACACATCCTGAACTACAAATATATCATCTATCCTTAATCATCAATATATCTTAATGCTAGAACTTGCTATCCAACAGCACTACGACAGTCTTGCAGTAATTCTAAACACTTCTCATCTTCTCCAGGACAATTAGAGATGGCTTATATACAGTGGATTTAGTTAATCAGGGTAGCCATTTATTCAGGATAATTCTTAAAGAACAAAACCTAATTGAGAAAATTGCCAGGATTCCAGTTGTTTATTTGGGATATTATGCTGCTTAATTGGGGCAGGAGCCTGTTGCTAAACAGTTTCTAACACCAGTCGCGCACACTTGTGTGGCTGTTATAGACACTACAAAATTAGAAGTTCCAGCTTATAAGTAGCGCCAGCTGTGTGTATTTGTGTTCAAAAAGCAGTGATTTTTGTCACTAATAATTGGCAAGAAATAAGCAGTAAGACTATTCAGAACTGTTTTGCTCCCTACAGTTTCAAGCATTCAGGCTTGCAGATGCCAGAAACAGCCAAGAGTTTAAATGAAATGATTTCACTACTTCAACAAGTAAGGAACTACAAAGAAATTGAAGGCATGAACAATCATTTTGAATGTTACAATGAAAATGAAGATTTCGCATTGAAGTGTTGTATCGAGGCAATCCAATATCTGCACTAGGTGTCTGCACTGATTTTGTTCATTTACAGTCAATCTAAAGAACACAGCAGTGTAATTCCTCCGTTGATACCTATGAGAACTAATACACAGTTTTACAGTACTGTAGAAGTATTGATAGTGTTTTAATTTGTTCTGTACTTAAGTACATTATTTGTTACTCAGTTAAATAGTAGTTTTTTTTTATATACCTTTTTAACTTTTTCCATGAAACTTCAACTAATTGGGGCAGCCACTTAATTGGGTGAAAATATACTGGTCCCAATGAGTCGCATTTAATCTGAATCCTCTGTATATGGCCTTTCCAGCAATGCCTGGATCCCAGAAAATGGATAGATAAAAGGACCTAATCTTTCCAGTTTGTGTCTATTAGCTCCTGTACAGTTATTTCAAAAAGCACTAGTGATTAAATTATATTAAAACTAGGCCTAAACAATTAAAAATGGCCTTTAAGATAAAATGAACAAAAATGGGAAGGACAAAGAAATAAGAAAACAGAAAATGAGGCACGAGTTAAAGAAAAACCAGGAAAATATTAGCAATAGATATTATCCAAGATGTATTCAAAGTTTAGTAGTAATTATTTAAAAGGAATCCTCTTAACCTAGCAGTCACAAGAAATCACGGTCAACAAAATATATGTGTAACCTTTAATAAATGTGTTTAATGACTAATTGATGTATCAATCACTTGCTCATCTGATCAGTCAGAAGTCAGCAATCCTAAAATTCAGTACAGTGGAAAACTGAAGGGCCCTGCAGCAATATACACAATCTGCCCCAACATTATGTTTGCCAGCTGTAACACTAACTAAATTAACAGCGGATGGATTGGTACCAGACTCCAAGCAGCCTATTACAAAAGCAACCTATCCTAAAGCAGAAACCATAAACTTCACCACATCCAAAGAAATGTTGCACAACATTGAAGATGATCTCTTCAACAGAAGTACATTGGGGCATGTTGCTTATTAAAGAAAAAAGGTGTGGCATCATCCTAGTATAAAATAATAAGCATAAAATATCAGCAAACTGTTCTTATTCTGTCACTTGCAAAAACTACTTTGTGAACTAATTATTTCACATATTGCTCTTAGAACTAAAACACAAGGTCAATAATCCTCAGATAGGATAGAATATCAATGATACAAGGCATGGAATAGAGCTGTATACTGATACTAAGTTTCTCACCCTTATGATAAATCTGGAATTAACTTAATATCAGCTTTAGACATATCTAAGCAAATCAGGATTAGGTTTAATATCACTGGCATAAGTTGTGAAGTTTATAGTAAATTGCAGTACATTGCAATACATAATAATAAAAATATCAATTACAATCAGAACTATATTTTTAAAAAAATGGGTAGTGCAAAAAGGGAGAGGAAATATAGTGAGGTAGTGTACGTGGTTTCATTGTCTATTCAGAAATCTAATGGCAGAGGGGATGAAGCAGTTCCTGAAATGTTGTTTGGATTTCCAGCATCTGCAGATTTTTTTGTTTGTGCCTGAAATGTTGAGCATGTATTTTCAGGCTCCTGTACCTCCTCCTTGGTGGTAGAAATGAGAAGAGGGCCTGATTTATGACACTTGACACTTAATCTCTTCACAAGCAAAACTTCCAAAAAGGCAGCTTATGAATAATGAGTGAATGGGCTCCACAACTTGAACGATTTATCCCATGTTATCCAAATGCCAAGACTACATTTTTCTACCCAACGAGGCAACATACATAAATTTGGAAAATGGCGAAGCACAGCAGGAAAGATGTAAAACAAGGTAATCATTCTGGAAGAAATCTGCCAAATGAAATACAATGAGTTCCCTTATAATTTGACAGATAAGAGTCCTGATAAAGGGCCTCTGCCTGAAATGCTGACTAAGTCGGGCATGATGCTATTTAGCCATATTTCAGTGAAAATCAGAGCGGTTTATCATCTCTTTCTGTGCCTTCATTCTTAGTGAGTCTATTTCATATTCAAGTGAGCGAACATTGGCCAGGAAAGGTGATGGTACTGCTGGCCTGGTCAAGTTAGCTTTTAGTCCTTGAATTGAAAATTCTACAAAAAGTACAGGAAATGACCTAGTCCATCATGGATAAAGTCCTCTCCATCATTACGCATATCCATGTGAAGTGCTGTCACAGGAGAGTGGCATCCATCACCAAGGACGCCTACCATCCAAGCCATGCTCTTTCCTTGATGCTGCTGTCAGGAAGAAGGTACAGGAGCCTCAGGACCCACACCACCAGGTTCAGGAACAGTTTTTACCAGTCAGCCAACGGGCTATTAAACCAGAGAGGATAACTTCAATCGCCCCATCACTGAATTGTTCCCACAACCTATGGACTTACTTTTAAGGACTTTTCATCTAATTTTATCAATATCTATTTATTATTATTTTTTCTTTCTTTTATATTTGTAATTTGTTGTCTTTTGCACATTCTGTCCTGCTGAATGTCCTGTTCATTGATTCTATTGTATTTCTTGGATCTACTGTGCAGACCTGCAAGAAAATAAATCTCAGGGTTGTATATGGTGATATATGTACTCTGATAATAAATTTACTTTTAACTTTTGAGCCTAGCTGGTGCCCCGGCTCTATAGCCACATTGCTGCTTCCTCTCACGCTGCCTGTATCTGCCGTTTCCTCGGCTGAGCTGCCAAGGCCAGGTTGCTATTGCGGTGTTGGTAGTTCATAGAATCTCTAGACCAGTATTTTATTGCTGGCTGTCCACGGCATAAAAAAGGTTGGGAACCCCTGCTTTAGATAAAACAAGACAATAGAACATTGAAGGAAGAAAGGTCTAGAGCTTTCATTACAACAATCATCTTGGTTAACTGCTACACCAAGACTTCTAAATTTAAAACATGCACTTAGCTGCTGTTTGCTCTTGCCTGCTGTCCATCTTCTTGAATCCAGTGAGAGTGCTGATCTAATGTCAGCATCTAAATTTTACTTATATGGCATCCTCTCACAGTCACATTTCCTGTTTTGTGATATAATGGTATCACTATTTTACTCGTGCCTACGAGCTAAAATGTCAGTCAGTCTGCCCATCCCATGTGCAGCTCTGTACAACTAAACAAGGGAGAACAGTCAACGCTTTTTCACAAGATCAAATGGAGAGAGGCCCTCCGTGGGTCAGTGTCAACCATGGATGTTGTGTCTTAGCTGTATGCAAGCCAGGGTGGTATGACATGGAGAGGAAGCTGTTAGCCATGCAGCAGGCTCCTCCTCTCCACCATCTGATGAACCCAAAGGAACGGCACAGACCAATACAGTTTGGCACCAGCAGAGTCGTAGGAGATGCCATTCAGCATTGAACAATGCAGGACTGTCTTAGGGGACCCCAACTCTGGATTTTTCCCTCGGGGTTTACTCACAAAACCTTCCCAATAGCTGTAAGGCAGTAAAAGTTTGAGATCAGAGTTTTTCTTTTCCTGGATAAGTTGCCAATCACGGCGGGCGAGCCCCACCTGCCTGAAACAACTGATTTTAAGGCACCAGTAACACAACTTTACCCCTCTCATGTCAGTAGAAATGATTCTGCCGGCTTGGTAGCTAAGCCACCTCTCTTAGCCAAGAGATGGACTTGGTTGTCAGAGGTTATTTGAGATGCAAGCCATTGGAATCATTTAATAGGTAGACAACCTAATAGGTTAAGATCCAAACTGCAAATTAAACGTAACTTGTAACTGACAGCTGTGGTACTGCCTGCAACAGTAAAGCATTACTGGAACTAAATAAATTTTACACTTAGACTTCTCTTGTTTTCACTTTCACAGACTTGTCACAAAACCAGAAAGACTGTTGCCTGCAAGTGCAATTCCCTTCTCAAGGGCAAAAGTCTCAAGTGGAAGACACCACTGACTATTGGCTCAGGATGGCATCCACTCAGAACTATTGCTCAGCTGATGTCAAACACTAGTTACTCACAGATCCTTAGGCAGCAGATGTCCTTGCTGCACAGAAGGAAGGAGTGACATTAATTAATGAAGAAAATATATGCAGAAATGCAAAAAATTGTTGAGGATTACATACTTCTGCTTAGTATTGGGGTGTACTCTCACTTCTGTAAAATTTGTGCTCTGAGATTTACTAGTGGCTTAAAATTATACATCTTATAGTCCAAGGGTTTAATAACATAAATAGATAACTTACAAAGGAGCAGAAAGTGATGGTATCTTTGTATTACTCATCAATGGTTATGTAGATATTTACTAAAAACTAATTTAAATATACTTCATTATTATAAAGTATTAATGGATAACATTTTTCCCTTATGCCTTTTTTGCCATTACTTCAAAGTTAAAAGTAAATTTATTATCAAAGTACATATAGTGTATGTCACTATATGCAACCCTGATATTCATTTTACTGTGGGCATTCACAGTAAATACAAAGAAATACAATAGAGTCAGTGAAAACCCTCACAATACGGACAACTAATGTACAAAAGACAACAAACTACGCAAATACAAAAGGAAAAAAAGACAAACAAAATAATAATAATAAATAAGCAATAACTAGCGAGAACATGAGATGAAGAGTTCCAGAAGTGAGTCCATAGGTTGTGGGAACAGCTCAGTGTTGAGATGAGTGAAGTCATACACTCTGGTTCAGAAGCCTGAAGGCTGAGGGGTAATAACTTTTCCTGAACCTGGTGGTGTGGGACCCATGGCTCTTGTACCTTCTTCCTGATGGCATCAGCAAGAAGACAGCATGGATGGTAGATTTTATGTGAAAAGTCATGAAAACACACGGCAATTTATGCAAAGTTACATCGTGACATTTAAGAATTAAGCAATTAGGCATAAAATATAAAAAAAGACAGAATAATCTTAAAAATTTTAGGCGCATGAAGCTACAGCAATATGTTTGGCTCAGCATATTTTAGTGAAAATTTTCTTTTTAACTACTGTTAATAAAGGAGACTATTCTTAGTGAAGTGAATCTTTTAAATATTTAGACATAACTTTTCATTTTACCTTACATGATGCCACAGCCAAATTTACAGAGGGAGGAGTCTCGTGACGGTGGGAGAGTAGGAGAAGAGGGAATGTGGGGGTAGACAAATGAAAAATAAATTGTGTTGTTTCAGCTTTAAGACATAACCTGATGCAGATTTTCAGTACTTTTATTTTCATTTTGTATTTCTAGCAAGAGTACTTCATGTTATATAAACCATGTGTCTTCATAATATCCTTTTGGTGAGTGTGTGACCTTGCAGTACATAAACCCAAAAACACATTTTATTTGGAGATACAGCACGATAACAGGCCCTTCTGGTCCAACGAGCCCACGCCGCCCAATTACATCCATGTGACCAACTAACCTACTAACCCAGACATCTTTGGAATGTGGGAGGAAACTGGAGCACCCAGAGGAAACCCACATAATCACAGGGAGAACATACAAACTCCTTACAGATAGTGATGGGAATTGAACCCTGGTTGCTGCTGCTGCATTAGCAATACACTAACGCCTACGCTACTGTACAGGTCAATTCCTTCCTTATATCATAGAGATTGCAAGTTGTGGAATATTTCAAGATGCTGCAAAAATACAATTACCTCTGACATAACAGATTGAAAAGAATTCTTGGTACGAGCGGCCCTTTTCCTGTTTCTTTCATACTATGAAGAAATAAATGCACAGCTGAGGTTAAAGATCCAGGGCTGGGAAGTATCACCATCAACGGATCCTGAGCACAAATGATATATTAAATAAAAATTAGTATTCCAGTATAACTGCCATTCTTGTTTGCATAATAAATCAAAATTGAATTCACTTAGTAATGATTTTTTAAAATTCCAATTACAAGTCAGAACTTTGAATCCATCTTGGCTCAACTTCAGAATTTGAATAGGAAATTGAAGTTAACTTTAACCAGGAGAAGTCGCATCACCTACCAAATTTGATTCCATAGGCGGACAGATCTTTAATTTTGTTCCCTTTTCCTTCACCTCATGCATAAGATCATTAAGTATATGGGTCTGAGCCATGTTCTAAAACAAAGAAAAAGTTATAATATAATTTGTTGCATCACATATGCAACAGCAATAAAGAAACCCAAATATCATATATGCAACACAAGAGATTCTGCAGTTGCTGCAAATCCCAAGTAACACACAAAACACTGAAGGAATGCAGCAGGTCAGGCAGCATCCACGGAAGGGGATAAACAACTGACGTTTTGGGGCGAGACCTTTCAGGACTGGCATTCCTTATTCCCTATCGCATCTGAAACCAAGTTTGCAAATCATTACAAAGTTTTTATACTTCTCACTTTGTTAATACGGCTTTGAGTTCCAAGAGTACTCCAGTATCTATAAAACGAGTGAAATAATCCCATTTTTAAATATACCAAATTAAATATATTTGAGAAACAACATTTGATTCCCCCTTAGTGCTTTGTGTATATTTTCCTCTTTGGAAATGTGAAATATTTTTGAATTATTTCGGGAAATTCATTATTGTGTAGATGTGTAACAAAAGGGAAATGGAAAGGGAACAGACTAGAAATGTGGAGAAAAGGGCAGTATTGAGTCTCAGTTGCTTACCTGCATAACAGCATTAAAAAAACAAGTATTTCCTAAATTGCTCAGCCCTTTGACAGGAACGGCTGCATTAGTGATTGTATGTTTTCCCCTCACTGTTTCACCACCATCTGAGTTTTCATCTTGAACTTTCATCGAATTAGAACTTAAACCTTAAAGGAGAAAAGGATTTTTTCATAAATGTTGGTAAGCCACAAATATAGCACTCATGATATATACAAAAAATGCTTATGAACAAAACAGTCATTTTCAGCCAAAGTGCAATACACACACACAACGTAAGAAAGCAGCAAGTCAGGCAGCACCTATGGAGGGGAATAAAACAGTTGATATTTCCTGGTGAAATGGAAGGTCTCAGCAAGAAATATCGACTGTTTACTCCTTTCCATAGATGCTGCCTGATTTCATGAGTTCCTTCAGCATCTTGTTTGTGTTGCTCAAAATTTCCATCAGCTATAGAATCTTGTGTGCTTATATTCAGGTGTTGGAAAATATTTAAGAATATTTCAAATGGTCTTTTTTATTATGTGTTAGATACGGATTTACCCCTTTATCCAATATCCATCTTAAAAGTTACTGTTTACATTTTTTGGCTTTCCACCTACATATCAGCCTAAAACCCAATATATCTTCAATTCTGAAGTATGTCCAGAAATGCAATAGTTCTATTTGCTTACCAATTTAAGTATTTTCATACATTAGTTTAAGGTTTGAATTGGCTATAGGCAAGAACAATTCTGAAATGCCAACTATGAAGGCAAAGAGATGAACTTAAAGAGGCACTTGATCTATAGGTGTTCACTTCTCCACCTCAAGCAGCAAAAGCAAATAAGGCAATTTTTCCAAGAGGCAACCAAGTAAGCACTAAATGATTTTTACCCTAAGCCGAGCAAGCAGGATTATATTTATAAACAGTTTGAGAAGTGGTTCTGCATTATGATTAGGGGGAGAACACTTTATGATGTCAACCTAACATGACAAGTTCAAGGAAACTAGATTCAAGATTGTTTCATGTAATTTCCAGTACACAAGTGAAAAGGAGAGCAAAATAATTGCTACTCCAGATCTGATGCAGCATATAAAAATACACTAAGATAAAGAACACAATAATTTAAGAATTAAATATAAATACAAATATATTTGATATACATAGATATGTGCATTAAGTGATGAAAGGTACAGAAGCGTCTGTACATAAGGTGACTGACAGGAAATGATAAAGTAGTGGTGGTTGGGGATGTGGTGGGGTAGGTTAGTGGATGGAGGTATTGATCAGCTTTACTGCTTAGAGAAAATAACTATTTTTGTCTGGTGGTCCTGGTGTGGTGTTACATAACAACCTCCCTGATGGGAGCGGGACGAAATGTCCTTGAGCAGAGTGGGTGGCATCCTTAATAATATTGCTGGCTTTTTCTGTATATACTGTATGTCCTTGATAGTGGGTAGGCTGATGCTGTTGATGCACTGGGCAATTTTGACTACCCATTATAAAGCCTTTCTGTCTGCTGAAGTATGTTTCCATAGCATGCAGTGATGCAGCATGTTAGGATGTGAGTATGGATGTGAAAAGTCCAGCTCTCTTCAGCCTCGTCAGAAAGAAGAGGCCCTGGTAAGTTTTCCTGATTGAATAAGATTTGTTCTAGGGCTATGTGATGGTTGTGCGAGTTGTGCATTGCTAGGAGTTTGAAACTAATGAATTGCTTTCTTAACTAAACAGTGCTTTAGGAACCTGCTGCGGAGTAGTGTCATATTGATTATGTTTGCATAGAAGGTGCTTGGTGCAAGAAGGTAGCAAGAAGCAAATTAATGTTACCATGAAAAATAATACCTACAGAACATGCAAAATTAAAATGTACTTGGCAAATGATTATGTTGAGAGATATACAAACCATACAACCTGCATTTAAATCAACTTATTTAAAAAATAGGCAAGTATCAATATCGCACATAAAACTTTCCTGCTGGCAAAATTCTAAAGAAATTGGTAGCAAAAAATAGAACACAGAACTGTACAGCATAGGAACAGGCCCTTCAGCCCACAATGTTGTGCTGAACCAATTAAATTAGTAATGAAAAATCTCTTGCAAAAATCTAGGAAGTAACAAAGAATGCATTTTTCTTTAATCTTATGTATTAAAAAATAAAAAAAATATGTTTACGTCACAAATAAATCTCACAGAATGCAGATTCCTAAGAATCTCAATCTATCCTAACAAAAGTTGACTTGAAATGACAAGTGGTATTTGGTTTACAGCCTTGATTACTTAAAATATATCACAATTACTGTTTCAATTGGGAAAAATTAACTAATAAGTTGCATTTATTCTTTTTAATTTTATGCAATCACACATACATTACAGACTGTTGTGCACAAGTAGTTTTAGCCTTAATAGGATTATTATTATACATTCAAATATGAACATAGTTTCTGTCATCTGTTATCACAGATAACAGCTGAAAGTTTTTCGCCGCGAGCACCAAGATCTGCTGGGTAGGGTGCAGCTGCAAAAGGAAGCAGTGCTTGAATCATACTAGAAAGCAAAACAGATGTCCAAAATGTCCCAGTAGAAAGTGCAACCAGCATGGAGACCTTGTAAATCTATTTGCCATATCACTTAAGAGCCGAGAGGGCAGGGAAGAGACGGGCATCATTAATTTCTAGCCTACAGGAATAGCATAGACCTGACTGCGATAGTCCACTATATTCCAACTTTTATTTGGCAAAAGATTCTGCAAATAAAGACATTTGACCTATTTGGAGTTTAGCAACAATGAGCAGTAGAAAGTGTTAAAATCTAACTGATAGACAACAGAAGTCACAGCGGATGGATGAGTGGATTAATGGTTCATATTGAACTTGCCTTATATTAACATTCTCTTGCATGTTAAGGATAGGAATCTAATCATAAGAGAATATACTTATGTAGAATAAGTTTTTGTGCCAGTTAATTCTATTTATCCTGCTGCATTAACATAAAATTTACTTGTACAGGAGAATAAGGTGCTTTGGTATGGTAGCATATTGCTAATTGTCAAATGTTCAAGTCAAAGTCAAAGCAAATTTTTTATCAAAGTATGTATGCTACCTTGAGATACATTTTCTTGCGGGTATTTACAGAAAAATAAAGAAATACAATAACTTATGAAAAAATATATCAACAAAGATTGACAATCACCAATGTTCAAAATAAGACAAATTGTGTACATAAAAAAATAAATAATACTGTGAACATAAGTAGAGTTCTTGAAAGTGAGCCTGTAGGTTGTGGAATCAGAGTGAAGTTATCCACACTGGTTCAGGAACCTAATGGTTGTATGGTAATAACTTTCTTGAAGTTTGTACTTAAGTTTGTTCCTGAAGGTTGTATTTGTAAATCTATAGTTAACCGTATTTTTGCCAATGTTTCACCACAAATCTTCTACTGTACAATGCTAAGCATACTTTCTTCTTAAAAATATGACTACTCAGAATGCAAAATAATCAGAAAAATAAGATAGTTTGTAATCCATGATTGCTCCACATATTGACCATTTTAGGATTTATGTATGTTATCTCCCAGTTCTGATAAAGGATCTTTGACCTACAAAATCATTTTCCACAGACACATATCTGACCCATTGAGTGTTTCCAGTATTTTCTATTTGAACTATCAGCATCTCCTTACCACTCACCTCAAACAAGTTATCTTCTGCAATTTCACTTGCACCTTCTGTACCATTAGAAAGATAATTTTACTTCGAAGTGGTCCCAAATGATTTAATTCTAATTTTGAAAATTTTTGTTATTCCTTTGGAGCTGGTGAAGGCCTCAAGTTCTCCTTCCAAGTTGCTCTGCTTATTATCGAAATAATTTTTTCTCAACTTGATATTCCTCATTTTCAACATCTTTATTCTCTGCAATTTGCTATTCAAAATCCAAGAAATTCTCCGTCATGGACATGGGTATTACATTAATGAGCTCACAATCTGTAAATTGTACAAATGCTGAATTACTACATCTGAATATTTTCCATGTCCCTTAAAGATGAAAAGAAAATTTTGTTTCTTATAAGTCTCTCAAAGACTCATTTGACATGCCAACAAATTTAAGTTCTACTCTCCCTCCAGAGATACAGTCTTAAAAAAAACTTTTTGACATTTTTTAGGATTTTTATTTTATTTCACCATAATAATGTATCTCACAATTTCGTCATTGCTGAAGTTACCAAGTTTGGATTTTGCTTTAATGCCAGGCAATCATTTTCCCTTAAACTATACAAAGTCAAATTCCATGAAAAGCATCAGTATCACATAGAACACAGAACGGCACAGCACAGCACAGGAACAGGAGCAGGACCTACAGCCCACCATGCTGTGCTGAACCAATTAAATTAGTAATCAAGTGGCCAACTATACTAAGCTAATCCCCTCTGCCTACACAATTGTCCGTATCTTCCTCACAATCATGTGCCTATCCACGCATCTCTTAAAAGCCTCCACCACCATGCCAGGCACCCAACACTCACCCTCTATGTAAAAAAAACTTGCCCCTTACATCTCCTTTAAAATTATTCCCTCACCTTAACTGCATGGAGTCTGCTATTATATATGTCAACCCTGGTAAAATATGCCATCTGCCTAGTCTACTTATGCCTCTCATATTCTTATAACCCCCTATCAGACCTCTCCGCAACCTCTGCTGCTCCAGGGAAAACAGCCCAAGTTTGTCCAACCCCTCATTATGGCACATGCCCTCTAATCCAGGCAGCATCCTGGTAAACCACTTCCACAACCTCTCCAAAGTCTTAATAACCTCCCTATAATGGGACAACCAGAACTGTTACATGTCCCTGTATCTAGGCAATTTATTTCAACATCACTGACAAACCTGACGGAGTACAAGAACCTGCTTCAATCACAGTTCCAATATTATAAAATAGATGAAATGTGGTTGCTCCAACCTTTAACTTTCAAACTTTTCAGGTAAATGCTCGATCCAGTTTTTAGGTACAACTTGATTTTGCTTTTCCCCATGATTCCAAAACGGATTCACAACCAGCTGGGATGTTGGCCTGAGGAAGGGAATATCTTGCCAATGGATGTGGCAGTAACATTCCCCAGTGCTTGCTGTAGGTAATGCATTTTTCAGGAAGGAAAGGAGACCTGTTGATCAGCAGACCATGAATTTGTGCTGAGTTTTTCAGATCCTGATGTTTGAAGAGTTGTTTTTTCCGGTCAGACAGCCATAGGCTGTGGTATCATATTGAAAGTAAAATAAATTTATTATCCAAGTACATATTTGTCATCATATACTGTACAACCCTGAGATTCATTTTCTTGCACAATAAATCCAAGAAACACAACAGAATCAATGAAAGACTGCACTCAACAAGACAAACAACAGAAGTGCAAAAGACAACAAACATTGTAAATACAAAAGAGAAAATAAATAAATAAAGATAGATAGATAAATGAATAAATAAATACCAAGAATATGAGATGAATAATTCTTGAAAGTGAGTCTACAGCTTGTGAGAACAGTTCGGTGAAATTGAGTGAAGTTATCCTTTCTGGTTCAAGAGCCTCCTGGTTGAAGGGTAATAACTGTTTCTGAACCTGGCAGTGAGTCCTGAGGAAATTAATGTTGAAGTAATGGTAAACTTTAACATCAACTTCTGTCCTCAGCAAGATAGGGCCCCTGAGATTATGGAAAGTGATCTACATTTACCAGGGACTAAGTGTGATCAAAGGGTAATGTATATTTAGACCTGACACTTTTCTTTATTGATCATATATCCATTTATATTCAGAACCAAAATACCTAAAGCCAATGTAATACTTGCAGATTCAAAATATCCATCCATTACATAGACAAGGAGTGGCTTCAAGTTTCTTAAAGGAATCTTTTATTGCCTTGAGGCATTCAAGGAGGGTAAATTGTCAGACCAGATCTATATTTGCACCAACATAGTACTGGTGTGACACCAGTAAAAATAATTATGACCTTACGGATAACTCTTTACACTGGTCAGAATGAATTAGGAGGACTCATCCCCATCTTCCCACTCCATTACCATTACAATGCAATGCTCTGTGTGGTACATGGTTACTTTTTGCTGTTTGCATGATTTGCTCCTTTCTTTGCACGTTGGGTGTTTGATGTTTTCTTTATACGGTTCCATGATGTTTCCTTGTTTCATGGCTGCCTGCAGGAGGACGAATCTCAAGATTGTATGCTGTATAAATACTTTGATAATAAATGTACTTTTTCACATTTGAAACTCTGAGTGTGGATTGCTACTCAAACTGAAGAAGTCTTGTACGTGCAGAACACTAAACATTGAAAAATTTGAACCAACTTCCATTATGTTTTTAAGCTATACTGCATTTTTATTAAACGGCATCAATCATTAAGGACCCCCATCACCCAGCACATGCACTCTTCTCATTGCTACCCATCAAAGAGGAGGTACAGGAGCCTGAAGGCACATACTCAACATTTTAGGAACAGCTTCTTCCTCACTGCTATCAGATTTCTGAACGGACAATAAACCCATGTAAATTACTTCACTACTTTATGCTCTTTTTTTGCATTACTTAATTTTAATGTATTTCTTATTGTAATTTATAGGTTGTTTTTATATGTACTGCTGTCACAAACAACAAATTTCACTATTTATGCTAATAATATTAAATCTGATTCTAATGCTGATATAGAAGTACTCTGCAAGCAATATTTAGTTTATTAAACCACAGTATTTGAATGTAAAATTACCATCTAATAAGTTAAAAATTATGCCAACATATTCTTAGAAAGAGGCAGGCGGCTGTGAAATGCCCATGGATGAATCCCACATCTGGGGCAGCATCGCAAGGTAAACAATGTTCACATTGCCATCTGGACCAAACTGCAGGCAAAAAATAAACCAGAAACATATGGAAAAGCAGATTTTTCTCTTCCCTGCAGCACTACAGAACGGCAAATGTCAAGCCTGGATCTGTCTACGCTTCACTGTGCTGAGCTTTACAGCACCACCTGGTTCTTGCTCAGCCACCAAATATGGATTGTACTGGCGCTGCAGAGCATATCCACAGGGCAAACTCAATAAATGCATTCAGCTTCATAGCTAAATGACATCTTAACACAAGTAACATAGACCACATTTGTTCCTTTGAGTATTAAAACAAAAAAGGAACAATTTAATTCGCAATTGTCAAATCGCATAAGTGTATTATCTATTCAGTAAGAATTAAAATTAATTAGAATAGTTAGAAAACAACTTGGCAATAGGAACAAATACTGCAGAGTAGGGTATGAATTAGAGGGCGTGCTGTAACAAGAAGTTGGACTGACTTGGGTTATTTTCTCTAGGTCGGTGGAGGCTGAGGGGAGATCTGACAGGGGTTTATAAAATTATGACAGGCATAGATAGAGTACATAGATACAGGCAACATCTTTTTCCAAGGGTAGTAATGTCTAATATTAGAGGGCAAGTTGAGAGGGGGTAATTTCAAAGGAGATGTGAGGAGCAATTTCTTTTTCACACAGAGAGTGGTGGGTGCCTGGAATGCACTGCCTGGGGTGGTGCTAGAGGCAGCACTTCAGACTTTTAAGAGATGTTTAGATGGGCTCATGAATGTGAGAAAAATGTAAGGATATGGACATGGTGTAGACAGAAGAGATTAATTGGATTACTACTCCATTGGAATACTAATTTAATCGGATTGGCACAACATTGTGGGTCGTAGGGCCTGCAACTGTGCTGTACTGTTCACAGAGGTGACACTCCGATGATCAATTTTTGTGTAGCATATTAATTCCAAGGCAATAATAAATTCTGAAGCTCTAGTTTCCTTATGAAATTTTTAAAATAAATTCAAAGAAATGTAATTATTCAAGATCACAATTAAATGATTGGTAGTCTTTTCCAACTTCAAAACTGTCACTTCAGAGGAAGACGCAAAGGATGGCAGTGAACTATGGAAATAAGTTTAGCACTGTCTAGTGACAAGCTGACAACAGCAGTGTTGGTTGTCCCCAGTTACAGCACCCGGCTGGTGAACAAACTGTACGTAGGAACGAGGGTTTGAAAGACCAGTGGGAAGGATGGGGATGAATCTACCTGCTGCTGTGGGCTGCAGGCATTCCTGCATGCCTTCCCCCCACCCCCACCTTCCACGCTATCTCTGAGCTACATTACTCTAGGAACTGAATCATGCAGAGCTCTTCCTGAGCCTGCTCACTCTCACATCACTGCTGTTTCTCTGATCCGCTCCCATGTACTGCTTTTGTTCATTTCTGATTTGGGAACAGTTTAGCTTATGAGCAGTTCCCAGGAATGTGTTCTTGTTGTAACCTGGGGTCGCTCTGTGGTTTCCTCCTGGTGCTGGTGGTATTGGTACATACATTTATTTGTCTGTACATATGGGGCACCATGGTAGCATATAGGTTAGTGCAACGCTATTACAGTTTCTGGCTTCACTTCAATTCCACAGTTCTCTAAAGGAAAGGTTGTACATTCTTCCTATGCGTGCATGGTTTCCTCCAGGTGCTCCCGTTTCCTTCCACAGTCAGCTTACTCGTTAGTAGGTTAATTATTCATTGTAAATTCTCCTGTGATCAGGCTAGGGTTAAATTAGTGGGTTGCTGGGTAGCATGATTTAGCGGGCCACAAGGGCCTGTTTGATGCCGTATCTCTAAATAAATAACAATAAAAAATCTTTCTAATGATTGTAATAGAGCCAATACCCCCAAATTTACCCTTGCTAACAAGGATTAAAGTCACCTGGACCAGATGGTGTACACCCCAGGTTCTGAAAGAGGTGACTGAAGAGATCGTGGAGACAAAAGTAATGATCTTTCAAGAACCCCTAGATTCTGAAATGGTTACAGAAGACTGGAAAATTGCAAATATCATCCCACTCTTCAAGAAGGGAGAGAGGCAGAAGAAAGAACACTATAGGCCAGTTAGTCTGACCTCTGATTAGGAAGATGTTGCAGTCGATTATTAAGAATATGGCCTCAGGGTATTTGGAGGCACATGATAAAATAGACTGCAGTCAGCATGGTGTCCTCAAGGGAAAACCTTGCCTGACAAATCTGTTGGAATTCATTGAAGAAATAACAAGCACGATATACTAAGGATGAATCAATGTTGTGTACTTGGATTTTCAGAAAGCCTTTGACAAGATGCCATACATGAGGCTGCTTATCAAGCTACCCCATATTAGGAAAGATTCAAGTATGGATAAAATAGTGGCTGATTGGTAGGAGGTAGAGTGGAAATAAAGGGAGCCTGTTCTGGTCAGCTGCTGGTGACTAGTGGTGTTCACAAGGGTCTGTGTTGGAACCGATTCTTCTTACGTCATACATCAATGATTAGGAAGATGCAATTGGTGGCTTTGTTAGGCAATATGAAGATAGGTGGAGGGACAGGTAGCTTTGATGAGATAGAGAAGCTACAGAATGACTTGCACTAGTTGAATGGACAAAGAAATGGCAGATGGAATACAGTGTCAGGAAGTGTATGGTCCTACCCTTTGGTAGAAGAAATGAAAGGGTCGACTATTTTCTAAATGGAGAGAAAATTCAAAAAATTGAGGCACAAAGGGACTTGGGAGTCCTTGTGCAGGATTTCCTAAAGGTTGATTGCAGGTTGAGTTTGTGGTGAGGAAGGAAAATGCAATGCTACCATTCATTTCAAGAGGACTAAAATATAAAAGTAAGGATGCAATGTTGGGACTTTATAAAGCACTGGTGAGGCCTCATGTGGAGTATTGTGAGCAGTTTTAGGCCCCTTAGCTTAGAGAGGATGTACTGAAATTGGAGAGGGTTCAAAGGAGTGCATGAAAATGATTCTAAGCTTGAATGACTTGTCATATGAAGAACATTTAATGGTTCTGGGCCTATATTTACTAGGATTCAGAAGAATAAGGGATGACCTCATTGAAATCTCTCGAATAATGAAAGGCCTTGATAGAGTGGCTATGGAGAGGATGTTTCCTATGGTGGGAGAGTCTAAGACCAGGGCACACAGCCTCAGAATAGAGGGCCATCCTTTTAGAATGGAGATGAGGAGGAATTTCTTTAGCCAGAGTGTGAATCCATGGAATTCTTTGGCAGATGCAGCTGTGGAGGCCAAGTCTGCTTGTATATTTAAGGCAGAGGTTGATAGATTCCTGATTGGTCAGGGCATGAAGGGATACAGGAAGAAGGCAGGAGATTGGAGCTGATGCAATGGCAGGAGACTCAATGGCCCAAATGGCCTAGTTCTACTATATCTTCTGGTCTTATGGAATACACAGACTTCCTCAATTTATGTTCTCAAGGGACTTTTTCTTTACTTTGGAATAAAGTGGGTAGAAGAGGATAATAAGATTGGAAGAAACTCCTTAACTGATTTTATAGCAGTGCCAAAGGGATCAAGGGACATGGGGAGAAAGTAGGATGAGAGAAGGGAATCTGCTAAGATTGAGATTACCAGCTGAAGAGCCTAACGTTCATGTCCCTCTCCTGTTATCTATATTTTTATGTTTACTAAAAAAAAAGACAATTTTTTTCAGATCACTTTAAACGTAGTCTCATGTCTTCAAAGTCACTGCACAATAGTAAATGTTGAAATCCAAAATTACTACATTTGTTAAGCTTCTCAGCCTCCAGAAATTTCATATCTTAATTCCATTACATTGGAATTGGCAATTGTTGAACCTAATGGAACTTTAAATGTTCACTAATGTTTTATACCCTTCACCCTAACTTTCTCTGTATCTTCCTTATCTTTCCCTAAATAGACATTAAACATGAAATACTCTTCCTAATTCAGTCTTAAGAAACTAACACTTTCATATCAACCTTCTCAGAGATGCAAGTTCACATCTTCATAACTAAAAAAAATGATTGTTTTAATCATTCTCTAATTTTGTTGCTTTGAATCTAAGTTCAATTACTCTATAAAGGAATTGTCAATCTATTTAAAATAATAGTGCCTTTCAAATTACTGGCTCAAGAAACAAATCTTAACATAATATAGGACCCTATAAAAGAACTTGGATCTTCTCACCATTTAATATTTAATTACTTGTTCACTTACAGCTTTCAGTTAGTAATAGCGAGCAGAGGGTTCATTGCATATCAAGAACTAGTATGTATAGATATAATAGCAATATCTTGCCAGTCATAAACATATTATACATTAAGGGGAAAATATTCATTTTATAGAATATCAGGCAAAATTAAATTTTAGCAATGAGATGAATTAAGTGATATAGAATTGGCTAACCATTACGCACAGCACCTAATTTTCCAAAGTTAATAAAAGAATAATTCAGCATGATATATAACAAATATCTAACTTAATAATCACACAAAGGATTACGAAATATCCTTCTCAAATCTGGTGTGTGTCCATCCATCTATCCATGATAAAGCACGAAATAAGTCCTTCTGGCCCTTCGAGCAATGCTGCCCAGCAATCCCCTAATCACGGGACAATTTATAATAATCAATTGACCTACCAACCAGTACGTCTTTGGACTGTGGGAGGAAACTGGAACACCCGGAGGAATCCCACATGGTCACAGGAAGAACATACAAACTCCTTACAGGCAGCAGCGGGAATTGGTACTGAAAAGCATTATGCTAAACATTGTACTATCATGCTGCTCCAATAATGACAGACAAGCCAAAATCAGGTTTAATATCACATGCATATGTCATGATTTTTTTTGTTTTTGCAACAGCAATACAATGCAACACATAGTAATAAAAACTGAATTAAAGTGTGTGTATATATATGTTTCAAAACAGATAAATTAAATAAGTAGAGCAAAATAAAAAGTAGTGGGGTAGTGTTTATGGGTTCAATGCCCATTCAGATATCTAATGACAGAGTGGAAGAAGTTGTTCCTGAACTGCTGAGTGTGTGCCTTCAAGCTCTTGTACCTCCTTCCTGATGGTAGCAAAAAGAAGAGGGCATGTCCTAGGTGATGAAGGTCCTTAATGATGGATGTTGCCTTTTTGAGGAATCACTCTTTGGATATATCCTGGATGCTATGGAGGTTAGTGCCCATAATGAAACAGACTGAGTTCACAATTTTCTGCAGGTTCTTTCGATCCTGTGCAGTACCCCTCCCACAGCAGAATGCCACGAATCTAACTCTCTATATAATACATATAATATATTTAAATATAAAATAGATATAAATATACATGAACATGAAATACAAATGTGTGTACATATATACAATATAAATGCACATATAAAATATATACACAATATAAGCTACAGATATTTTAAAGCACACAAATTTATGATCCTTAAAGATATACAGTGGATTCTGGTTAATTGGGCCATCGGTTAATCAGGTTAGCCATTCATTTGGAGCTACTCTTAAAGAACAAAAATTAATTGAGCAAATAGCTGAGATTCCCTTTGTATATTTGGGACACTATGCCACATAACTAGGACAGGAGACAGTTGCCAAACTTGTGTGGCCATTAAACACTACATTGTGCTTAGACTGAATAGTTTTTAAATAGTGTTAATTGTATGTGTTTGCCTTCAAAAAGCAATGATTATTGAAGAAATGAAACAATTTCACTACTTCAACAAGTAAGGAATTATGAAGAATTTGAAGGAACCGACAATCATCTTGAATGTTACAATGAAAATGAAGATTTGGAGGATGCAATCATTTTTAGCATTGCACAAAGGCAGTCTATTATCTGAACTAGGTGCCTGCACTGATTTTGTTCATTTACAATCAGTCAAAAGAATATGGCTGTGTACACAGGACAAATTCCTCTGTTGATAATTATTAAGAATTACAGTTTTATAGTACTCTAGTAGTATAGTTAGTGTTCTTATTTGTTCTGTATTTCATTTATTACACCATTTGTTCCTTAGTTTAAATAATGGTTTGTCTTTTTTTGTATGTTTTCATTATTTCCATGAAGTTTCATCTAATTGGGGCAGCCACTTAATTGGGCCAAAATGTACTGGTCCTGATATGTCCCAATGAATCCGAAGCCACTGCATTGCTAACTTATTAATACTGTATTAAATTCAAAAATAAAAGCTGATTATTTTCCAACAGGCATAAATGCTGGAGAGAAAATTTCTTGAAAACAGTTGGTCTCCATTTTTACTGCGATTCTACATCCAAACTAATGCAACATACGATCACAAAAAAAACAATTTTTACATTTCAGTTATCAAGTAGCAAAATCACTTTTGTTGCTTAATATTTCATAAAACCTTGAATTCAAAATATGCATATCATTGAAAAAAGGTCAACTGGTAAATATGAAGCAAATTATAAAGGCACGCAAATTATTACTTTTCAGAATTATCTCTATGTGGTACTAATAAATATTACCTTTATAATAATAACATTTAACTAAGCCTTCAGTGGCATGTTATGTTTCTGTTGTGCCACCAGTAGTGTCTGTCTTGGTAATGGGATAACTCCATACGTTGTCATGAACTGCAGGTTACTCAATAGCTAGCATATGTTTCTAACTAGTGTTTTCTCTCTCCACCCCAAAACATCTGGATCACTCCTTAATAGAATGTACTGGTCTAATGTTTTATGACTCCATAAGTATATATGATATGATATCGAAGGTCTAGAGGAGGTTGATGAGAATTAAAGGGTTAACGTATGAGGAGTGTTTGATGGCTCTGGGCCTGCCTCACTGGAGTTTAGAATGAGGAGGGATCTCATTGAAAACTATTGAATATTGAAAGGCCTGGGCAGAGCGGATGTGGAGAGGATGTTTCCTATAGTGGGCGAGTCTAGGACCACAGCCTCAGAACAGAGGGACGTACATTTAGAACAGAGTTCAGAAGGAATTTCTTTAGCCAGAGGGTAGTGAATTTGTGGAATTCATTGCCAGACTGCTGAGGAGGCCAAGTAATTGAGTATATTTAAAGCAGAAGTTCTGGATTAGTCAGGGCGTCAAACGTTATGGGGAGAAAGCAGGAGAACGGGGTTGAGAGGAATACTAAATCAGCCATGATGAAATGGCAGAGTAGACTCAATGGCCTAATTCTGACGTCTTATGGACATTTAATGTTGATTAGTAAAAACATTCCAAGTTATACTGCACTATTGTGATATTAATACTCCTTTCAAAAATAGTGCAAAACAAAATGCTGCTGTTAGACGGCTTTTGCAAGCAGCCATAACACATGATGTACCAAAAGGGGACTAATATTCCAATCCAAAGGTGTTGTGAAAATCAGTGCCAGAACTGACAGCAAGTGGTAGAGAGACAGAGAGATTAAGAAATCAGTGCTCCAAGGTCACCTTGCATGAAGTCAGAGGCAGAATTACCCGAGTGCCATCAAGGTGAGTGCTGTCAAAATCATCTGCAGGTACAGAATAACTAATATTCACAGTTAAAGGGGTAGCTTTATTTATTTAGAGATACAAAGTGGAACAGGCCCTTCCAGCCATGCCACCAGCAACCTACCAATAGTCTAATCACAAGACAATTTATGAAGACCGATTAACCTACTAACCAGAACATCTTTGGATTGTGGGAGGAAACTGGAACACCTGGAAGAAACCCACACGCTCACAGGGAAGGATGCTAGAACTGAACTCCGACACCCGAGCTGTAATAGTGTCACACTAACCACTATGCTACTAAGATGCTCCTTGCAGGAAAACAGGATTAACCATGTGTAGGAGAGATCAGCAGCCATATCTGAGGATTAAAATGTTTTAGGTACTGCAGGCAGAGGTCCTAAGAGTTTGCTGCATTTTATATCATGCCTCAAGTAATTTCACAGAATAGTGTGTGCAATAACTGATTATTGACTACAGGCAGAGGAAAACGGAGGTCCAGGAGTGGTTCCTCACTGGGTGATCAGAGGTGGTGAGGGTCAGTAACTTTAAATTCCTTGGCGTTATCAATTCAGAGGATCTGTCCTGGGCCCAGCACGCAAGTGCCATTACAAAGAAAGCGTGGCAGCACCTCAACTTTCTTAGAAGTTCACAAAAATTCTGCATATTATCTAAAACTTTGACAAACATCCATAGAAATGCGGTGGAGAGGACTCTGACCGGTTGCATCACAGCCCAGTCCTTGAAGGAGCCTACAAAAAGTAGTGGAAACTGTTCAATCCACCATGGGTAAATCCATTTCCATCTCTGAGCACATCCACATCAAGTGCTGTCACAGAAAAGCAGTGTCCATCATCAAGGATCCCCACCATCTAGGCTTTGTTCTCTTCTCACTGCTGGCATCAGGAAGGAGGTACAGCAGCCTCAGGACCCACATCACCAGGTTCTGGAACAGTTATTACCCCTCAAGCATCAGGCTCTTGAACCAAAGGGGATAACTTCACGCCCCATCATTGAAATGTTCCCACGATCATTTCAGACTCACTTTCAAGGCCTCTATCTCATGTTCCCAATATTTTTATTCCTTTTTGTACTTGCAGAGTTTGTTGTCTTTTGTACATTGGTTGTTCGCCCATCTTGTGGTTTTTCTGATTCAATTGTGTTTCTTTGAATTTACTGTAAATGCTCCCAAGAACATGAATCACAGTGCTGTAGATGCTGACATATATTCTTTAATTATAAATTTACTTTGAACTTCATCAATTGTAGTGTTTACATTTTGTTATTTTATTTGTGGCATTGGTTGTGTATCAATAGACTGTTGAAGTGGTACTGTTCTGCAAACTTCATATTTTTCCCACTCTGATGGGTTCAAACAAAACAGCTGGAGGAGAAACCATCTGAGATAGTTGCCTTGATGCATGTGACCTCCCCACCAACGGTGTAAGTTGGTGCTCGGTTGAGTCATTTACCTCAGTTGCTCAGCCATAAACTTGACTATAATAAATGACTAAGTTCTATTTTTCATATTGTAGGAAAGTAAAAGATGAAAACAAATAGATTTTCATACAAATCTTAAAATTAATTCTAAAAATTATAATTTTTCAGAATTAAACTTTTCAAAATTAAAAATTAGCTTCTTTTGTCACATGCAGATTAAAACATTGAAACAAAATCAATTCAACGAATGGAACAAGATGCTATCAAGGTATATTTGGTATCAAGGCCTAGAGTTCGTCTCAAAACTTTGCAATTAGCAAAGGAAAAGGGGGGATGGGGGCTTGCCTTCTCTTAGAGATTATTATTTTGCAGCACAGTTGAGAGCTGTGATATGTTGGTGCAACCAACCCATCATATGATGCTCAATGGAAAAACACTGAGGAGCGGGTACTTCCCATCCCCATACAGGCAATTTTGGCTGATAACAACCTGCAAAGGTACATAAATACTATTGATAACCCATGGGTGAAATTGACTCTTAAAATATGGTAAACTACTATAAAAGAATATAATCTAGAGGGAGATATTGCAATTCTTAAATGGTGTGCATATTACACCAAATAAACTGGATGCTTGATTTAAGGACTGGACAGCTAAAGGAGTAACAGTTCTTTGCAACATAATGAAAGAAGAAACACTTCAGTTTTGAAATGCTTAAAGAGAAACACTTATTAGAAAAACAAGATTATTATCGGTATTTACAGATGCGACAATATGTTAATAAGACGCTTAAAAACGTAACCAAGGCAAATACATGCTTGATAGAGCTCTTTAGAAAAGCATATAATTCAGATAATGGTAGTAGAATCATTTCAAGCATGTATAAGGGGTTGTCAAATCTTAAAACACATTCAACTTCATACATTAAAACAAAACAAAATGGGAAAAGGAAGGAGGGATAATTATATCTGAGGAAGAATGGACAACAATATGGAGATATCAATGGAAGTGTACCAATTCACAGAAATGGAGAGTGTTTGGATGGAAAAACTTAATAAGATAATTTATTACACCCTCTCAGAAATCCCATTATGATAGTAACATCCCTGTTTGCTGGAGAAATTGTGGAAATCAAAATGCAAATCATTATCCTGACGAAATCCTGACAAAGGGTCTCGGCCCGAAACGTCGACAGCACTTCTCCCTATAGATGCTGTCTAGCCTGCTGTGTTCTACCAGCATTTTGTGTGTGTTGTTGTTTGAATTTCCAGCATCTGCAGATTTCCTTGTGTTTGCAAATCATTATAATATTTTTTGGGACTGCCCTGTTATTAAAAACTATTGGAGGGGGGATACACAATGCCCTACAACACATCTTTAAATGTGAAATACCCTTGGAGAGTAAGACCATATATTTTGGATATATACCTCAAGAATGGTTGAAAAGAGATAAATATTTAATGAATATACTGTTGGTGGCTGGTAAAAAGACTCTTACTAGGAAATGGTTATCACAGGAGAGCCCAACTTTAAATACATGGATGGAAATTACAATGGACATTTACAAAATGGAGAAGATAACAGCATCTGTTAATCATAAGCTGGAACAATTTGATTCATACTGGGAAAAATGGTTTAACTACATAATGCCTCATAGGCCTGATTTTATTCTCACAAATCAATGAATCTGTTGTAAAAAAAAATCACTCCCTACTTGTACATAGTTCTTTCCTTTTGCTTGTTTTTTCTTTCCACTCTTTTCTGTAAGTGTATACTCCAGATAAATACTTTGTGGAGATTTTGTGATATATATGATTATATGATATATATGTACAATGTCTGAAATACATCTTATGGAAATGTTTGTTTGATGAACTTCAATAAAAAAATAAATTACAAAAAAAAAGAAACCCACAGTGAAATGTGTGGCTCACGTCAAATCAAACCAGAGAGGTTTATGCTGGATAGCCCACAAGTTGTCTCCATGCTTTTGGTGCCAAAGTAGGATGACCAGAACTTACTAACCCTAACTGTACATCTTTGGAATGTAGGTTAAAACCAGAGCACCCAGAGGAAACCCATGTGATCACAGGGAGAACGTACAAACTATTTACAAACAAAGGCGGTAACCGAACTCTGAGCAGTGATCACTGGTGTTGTATAAGCATTATGCTACTTCTGTTATATAGATGAACCGCTGGTGTTTGGAGAGTTAACAATTTAATACTGTACACTACAATATAGTTTAGAAAATAATGTCATGCCAGTTCTGCACCTGTTTTGACAGTCACAGATTTTGTGAACTACAACCTAAAAAGCTACAGTTGGTCTCCTATCTTACCCCCGAGTATAACATTCTGGGTGGCACATCTTGGGAAACAAAACCCCTGGCCTCATCTTTTTATATAGCTAATGAGATCTCTTTTTTCCCTGACAATTTCCCTAAACGGAACAGGGCTAGTTAGAGTAAGTCACTGAATTGGCAATGCATTGTTAGCAGCTGTTTACGTTCTTTTGGGATCTCAGCATGGAGATGGAAGGGATGATTTCAACCGATTAATGTAATTACCGCAACCATTCACGTATGAATAATGTAATTAGAACATTTTTGCAGCTGAAGCCAACTACAGCAGAGATCACATGGGAAACCAGGAGCCTACTTCCCTTATATTAGTACCAGATGCCATGAAATTTTGTTTTTGAATAGTTGCTTTGGGAAATTTTGGTTTATTATGCTTGTTACATAATTAAAGATCAAACATTAACACACAAGTATCCAGAATATCCAAAGACAGTGGAATTTATTCTGATATTTCCAGGAATGGGAATATTAGAATCAGCTTTATTATCACTGACACACAACGTGAAATTATTTGTGGCAGCTGAACAATGTAAAGACATAAAATTTATGTTATTATAAATTACAAAATAAATAAATAGTGCAGAAGGGTAGAACAGGGTAGTTCTCATGGGCCATTCAGAAATGTGATGGTGGAGGGGAAATGTCAACAGTTTCTAAAATGTTAAGTGTGAGTCTTCAGGCTCTGGTACCTCCTCTCCATTGGTAGTAACAAGAAAAGGGTCCTTAATGACTGATGCCACTTTTTTTTTTTAAAAAAAGGCACCATTTCTTGAAGAGGTCTTCAGTGGTTGCGAAGTGATGGAGCTGGTTGAGTAAACAACCCTTTGCAGACTCTTGTGATATGTACCTTGATGCCACCATACTAAGCTGTGATTCAACCAGTCAGAATGCTCTCTGCTGTACATCGGCAGCAATTTGAAAGCGTCTTTGGTGATGCACCAAATCTCCTCACCAGTGCGTCATCTTCATCACTGCACCAATATATCGACCCAGGAACTTGAAGCTGCTCATCCTTTCCACCACGCTCCCCTCACTTGTGTGAGCTTTTCTGTTGTCCACAATCAATTCATTGGTCTTCCTGAAGTTGAGCGCGAGGTTGTTTTTGTGACACCATTCAACCAGCCATTTTACTCCTGTACACCTCATTGTCATCTGAAATTTTACTTGCAACAGCAGCATCATCTGAGAATTCATAAGGGGTGTTTGAGCTACACTTAGCCACACAATCATAAGTTTAGCGAGAGTAGAGCTGAGCATGAATCCTTGGGGTAGACCTGTGTTGATCGTCAGTGAGGAGATGTTATTACCAAGCAGCACTACCAGTGGTCACCCAACAAGGAAGACAAAGAGGAGGTAGAAATCCAGGTTTTGAAGTGTGTTTATTGGTAGTGAGAGGATGATAGTGTTGAATGTTAAGCTGCAATCAATATACAGCAGTCTAATGTATACGTTGCTGCTAATTGCTCCGAAGTGGAGTGAAGAGCCAGTGAGATTGCATCCACTGTAACAAGATGTGGCAGTCAGTAAACTACAACACCCTTGCTCAGGCAGAATTAATTTCAATCATCATCAACCTTTTGATGTGATGCATCACTACAGATCTAAGATTTAAGTGTTACCAGGGAATAGCTACTGAGGCAGCTCACCCTGCTCTTTTTGAGCACTGGTATAATTGCTGCTCTTTTGAAACAAGTGGAAAACTCACACCACAGCAGTGAGGCTGAAGATGTCCTTGAACACCCCAGCCTGTTGGTCAACACAGGGTTTTCATACCTACCCAGGTAGACATCAGGGCCTGATACCTTGCAAGGATTCACTCTTGAAGATTGTTCTAACGTCAATCACCAAGACAGATTACAAGGTTGTTGGACGCTGTAGTGATTCGCACAGCTGTTAGTTTCCCTTTCAAAGCATGCATAAAATGAGTCCAGCTCACTGGAGAGTGAAGCATCACCACCATATAGTTCATAGTTCAAGGTTTAATAAATATAGTTAGGTTTCAACTTATATATGAAATAATGGCATGCAAACTCTGCCACAGCTATTGTGCATCTGGTTGTCTCTAACTTTACATGGATTTGCCTTTCTGCTCTCACAATGGCCTTCCATAGGTTGTACTTTGACTTCTTGCAGAGCTCTGGACCTCTGGTCTCCACCGTCACAGATCTAGCCCTCTGCAGACTGTGAATCCCCTGGTTCATCTAACCAGAGCTTCTGTTTTGGGAAAATTCTGCATGTTCTCTTCTACGCAGGTCTTAATGAAGTCAGTGGCAGCTATGGTCTCTTCATTCAGATCTAAAGATGAATCCCAGAATTTGGTCCAGCCTACCAATTCAAAGCAGTCCAGTAGACGCTGCTCTGCCTTTCTTGAACACACATTTGTTGTCCTCACCACTGGTGCTGTTGTCTTCAGTCTCTACCTATACGCCAGGAGCAGAAGTCCAGCCAGGTGATCGGACATACCGGGCAAAGGATGGCATAGTAGGTATCCTTGACGGTGGTGTAACAATGTTTGAGTATGTTGCCTCCTCTGGTTCTGCAGGTGACATGCTGGTGTCAGCTGGCAGAGTAACATACTCAAAATGCTGGAGGAAATCAGCAAATAAGGCAGCATCTATGGAGAGGAATAAATAGTTGATGTTTCAGGCCAAGACCCTTCATCAGGACAGAGAAGACATAAAAAGGCCAAAGATTGCTTCAAGTTATTCTGTTTGAAGCCCCTCCCCCCCCAACCCCACCTTTCGCCTTACAATGACTGGGAAGGCATCAGTAACAGATTTTCCCCCAAGCCATCGGACTACCAACCAACTGACCTCTGCTGTGCCTATTGTCTTATTATTTATTGTAATGCTTACACTGTTCTGTGTACTTTATGCAGTCCTGGGTAAGTCTGTAGTCTAGTGTAGTTTTTGTGTTGGTTTACGTAGTTCAGTGTAGTTTTTGTATTATTCATGTAGCACCATGGTCCTGAAAAACGTTGTTTCGTTTTTACTGTGTACTGTACCAGCAGTTATGGACAAAGTGACAATAAAAAGCAACTTGACTTGACTTGAGGTGCACCGCCTTGTGAAAGTCGATCCAGGTCCTCAGCCACTCCAATGCCAGCTTGACATCTGCTGAGGGGGAATGTACACCACTGCTAGGATGACTGCAGAACCCCCTCAGCAGATAGAACTGAAGATGCTTGACCACCAGATATTCCAGGTTGGAGGAGAAGGACTGCGACAGAATTGCCACATCCATGGAGCATGATGAATTAATCATGAAGCAAATGCTGCCATCTCAACCTTTACCTGATGCTGCTCTCCATTCCCTGCAGTGAAAGATGAAGCCTTTCTGGCTGGAATGCCGTGTAGTGAGCCATGTTTCTATGAAGCATAGTTCTCAACAGTTCCTGTTGTCCTTCTGGTATTACAGTCTTGCTCTGAGGACTTCAGTTTTCATTTTCCAAAGACTGTACATTAGCCAGGGGAATAGAAGGCGGAGGTGGGGGCTTAGGGCCTGCACTTGTTTTACCTGCAGTCATCCTAGCAGCCATGTTTCCTAAGACAATTGAGACTACCCCTGAGTTTCCAGCTACTGCATGAGTTCCCTTGGTGATCTGGAGTCCTGAGTGTTAGGCCTTAAGGTTTGTTAGTTCTTATGAATAGTTTTAAACATTACTTACTGCAATCTGTGCATTTCTGCTATAATAGCTACAAATGGGAGAGCTTGATGATTCCTTTGGGAGTCACACAAAAAAAAGGTGCCCTTCTCCAGCACTTGTTTGCAGGGACATTTAACATGCCTTATAGAATATAAAATGTAGTGTACAACACAAATATAAATGTTAAGACAATCTATGTATCACCAATGATGCCCTCTTCTCGTTACTACCATCAATGTGGTGGTACAGGAGCCTGAAGACACAATCTCAACATTTCCGGAACCATTAGATTTCTGAATGGACAATGAACCCATGAACACCACCTATATATTATTTTGCTCTCTTTATGTACTACTTAATTTAATTTTTAATATACATTTTTATTGTAATTTATAGTTTTTAAATTCTGTATTGCAATATATAAAACAACACATTTCGTGGCATGTGCCAGTGATATTAACTCTGTTTCTGATAATGTTTTGACATTGCTCTATGGGTTAAATTGAAAGCACACTATTAGAAAAATTGCAAAACTTTGATGACATCTGCTACCACAAAGAAGAGGGAATGAAACATATCATGAAATCATGAATCATCTTAAATGTACGCAAGATGATTGCACAAATACTTGGAAAGGAAAGTCATAAGAACTGATAATATAGACAGGCATGGATGAGGCCTGTTTCTGCGCTGTACATTGCTGTGATCAAGGTGGCATCCAACCTTGGTCTCTGTCGAGATCTTGGCTCAACTTGGGTTTTTTTTAGGCTCATATGGATGGTTTTGGGAACAAAAAGGGGGATTAGGGACAGGGTTGTGTGCGAACTCAGGAGGGAGGAAAGGGGGCTTGTTTTGCTTTTGTATTGCTGCTGTTGTTATTGTTGCTTGTGTTATTCCGCTGAACATTGTGGACATGCTATGTTGGCATCAGAATGTGTGGGGACACTTGCAGGCCAGCAAGTGTGGGGACCCAGCACATCCTTAGGTCATGTTGGTTGTTAACGCAACGATGCATTTCAATGCATGGTTTGATGTACATGTGATAAATAAATCCGAGTACATAAATCAATTAATGCTAACACATATGGGATCATTTATCATGAATGATCACGATAATGACTCCCACTCAAACCCTGCAATATACTGCATAGCAGAGGGCTTCATCTCCTCTTAGAGGAGGCCCAGAACAGTCATGACCCACTTACCCTCATTATCGGAGAGGTTAAACTGATCTTAGCAGCCCCTAGCTACATGTCTATGTATAACAATCAAGTTACCTTAGATTTTATTTTAGTATTTATTGAGATAGAGCATGGCATTGGCCCTTCTGACCATTTGAGCTGCGCCACCCCACAAACCCCAATTAATCCAAGCCTAAGCAGGGCACCCGGAGAAAACTACGCATTCCATGGGGAGTATGTACAGACTTCTTACAGATGATGTCAGAGTGGAACTCCAAACTCCAACAACCCAAGCTATAATAGCTTCGTGCTAACTGTTATGCGACCATGGCAGCCAAAGTTGGCCATATACTCGGTGGTAGCTCTGCTACAGTTATTGATACCGGCAAGTACAGTAGAGTCTTTTTGGACCCTCCCTTTCCACCTCCAATGCCCAGAGCAGTTTATCCCGATCAACAAAATACACTAACTCTCATTCAACCCCTGTATTACGTTCCTTGTATTTTCCCCATAACTCTAAAATGTAGATGTAAGTGTTAAAATGCTGAAGTTTCTTCATCGCTGCTTTAATAGGAGAGAAGATGGCTGAGCTCTGTACAGATGCAATAAATATAAAAGTAAATTACCTGAATGTGTCTTTGTTGCATGCTTTTGCAGAAAGTCCATTAAAGGAGCAAGAACCTTTTTATTGCATGGTGTTAGTTCCTCATCACATTCATAGCACCTAGGAAATTAAAAGAAGGGATTCTAGAATGCAAACTGTGCAGAACTGATTTTAAGAACATAACTTGTGCTCACATAGAGACCAATATAAATGAAGAATTTGGCTTCAACTGCAAACATTTAATTTCTTTACTGAAAAAAGCCTGAGGCAAAAACAGCAGAATGCAGTTTACATGCAATCTGATTTGTGTTGCTTTATAGGATAGATTACTTGTAACAATTAAAATGCTGATCTGATTAGATACAATTTAATCTATTGATTTTTGAGCGCCAAAATAGCATAGCGGTTAGCGTGACTCTATTACAGTCAAAGCTTAGATTTGATTTCCAACGTCAACTGTAAGGAGTCAGTATGCCCTTCCTATGGAACATGTGGGTTTCCTCCAGGTGCTCCAGTTTCCTCCCACAGTCCAAAGATGTACTTGTTAGTAAGTTAATAGGTCATTGTAAGTTGGCTAGATTTACATCAATCAGGGGTTGCTAGGTGTCATGGCTCAAAGGGCCTGTATCTCAATAAGTAAATAAATATTAAGATGCTGCTTAATTTAATGATACTCAAGGAAATTTTTTTAAACAGTGGGAAATTAGTTTATTCATTGCACTGATGAGCTCAAAATGAAACAATTTCTATTTTGCTACATTTTCAAATACTATGGATTTTGGTTAATTAGACAATTAGTTAAGTAAGTCAGTCGCTTATTTGGGACATGTAATAGGCCTCTGTTAGTCTCAAAAGTCCATGGATTTGCACCTTGGAAAGTTTCCAGGGTGCAAGTCTGGGCAAGGTTTTTTTTAAATGGAAGACTGACAGTTGCCCAAGCTGCAAGTCTCCCCTCTCCATGCCACCAAAGTTGTCCAAGGGAAGGGCATTAGGACCCATACAGCTTGGCACCGGTGTGGTTGCAGAGCAATGTGTGGTTAAGTGTCTTGCTCAAGGACACACATGCAAGCCTCAGCCAAGGCTCAAACTAGCGACCTTCAGATAACTAGACAAACACATTAACCACTTGGCCACGTGCCAACACATTTGGGACAACCCTTAAAGAACAAGAAAATTGCTGGAATCTCTTTATTAATTTGGGACACTATGCCGCATATTCGGCACAGGAGACTATTGCCAAGCAGTTTCTAACCAGCATCAGTTGCACGAGCTTGTGTAGTTGTTAAATACCACATCATTCTTAGAACGAACAGTTTTCAAATAGCATCAGTTGGGCATGTTTGGCTTAAAAAAGCAGTGATTTTTGTCACTGATAATTAACAAGAAATAAGCAGCAAGACAATTCAAAGCTGTTTTGCTTACTGCAGTTTCAAGCATTCAAGCTTGGTGATGCTAGAAACAGCCAGGAGTAAAAATTCTTAACTTCAACAAGTTAGAAATTATGAAGAATTTCAAAGTATCAACAATCATCTTGAATGTTGCAATGAAAATGAAGATTTGGAGATTACAATTATCTATAACATTGTATGAAGGCAGTCCATTATCTGCACTAGATGTCTGCAATGATTTTGTTCATTGCGTGTACTGGATCAATTCCACCAGTTAGGAACTAATACAGTTTTATAGTACTGTAGTACTATTGGTAGTGTTCTAATTTGCTCTGCATTTCATTTAAATACATAATTTGTTACTCAGTATGTCATTATTATACCCTCTCTACTATGTCCATGAAGCTTTTGCTAATTGGGGCAGCCGCTTAATTGAGCCAAGATATACTAGTCTCAATGTTTCCCAATTAACTGGAATCCACTGTATATTCTTTTAAACTTTTTCCTTTTCAAATAGTTATCCAATTTATGTTCATGTTAAGTTACAGCACTTGCCTCAATAGACACTTATATTAAGTCATCCAAATTTACTGAAGATGGCAGTAGTAAAAGCCAGTTTTTTTTCAGCTTCATACTATTGCCAAAATCAAGCAGTTTCTCTCTTTCAAAGTCTCAAGAAAGTCGTCCACGCTCTTATACCCTCCCCTGCTTGGACTACTCCAACTCCCTGTATACTGGGATTAGTCAGTCGTCCCTGTCCCATCTGCAACTGGTCCAGAACGCCGCAGCCAGGCTCCTGACAGGTGTCCGGAAGAGGGACCATATTACTCCTATCCTGGCTTCCCTCCACTGGCTGCCAGTACGGTTCAGAGTTGATTATAAGATTCCCCTGTTTGTTTATAAAGCCCTAAATGGGCTGCCCCCACCCTTATATCACAGACCTTCCAACCCCTTATTCTACTTCCAAGTCCCTCAGGACGGCTGACTTGGGTCTCCTGGCTGTCCCGCGATCTGAACTTAAGCTCAGGGGTGGCCTCGCCTTTGCTGTTGCAGCCCCTAGACTGTGGAACTGCATTCCCCTCCCTATCAGATCTGCCCCCTCCATCGACTCTCTTAAATCCAAGATCAAAACTTACTTTCTTTTTTTTTTATAAATCTTTTTATTAATTTTAAGAAAAACATAGATGAAATATGAATACAAAGCATTTGAGAATACATAATTAATAGTTTAAATAGACAATCAGATATATAATAATCAATATATAAGGCCTCCCAAACTCACAGTATTTATGTAAAAGAAACAGAAAAAGAGGAAAAAAAAACTAAACAACATGGTCCATTATATAATGTTAAATACATACAGTAGTGCCAATAACTCCGAACTTCCATCCAAATAATTAAGGATAATAAAAGTAAGGTTTAGGAAAAGACCATTTAACTCATATGAAAATGTTGAATAAATGGTCTCCAAGTTTCTTCAAATTTAACTGAAGAATCAAAAACCACGCTTCTAATTTTTTCTAAACTCAAACAAGAGATAGTTTGAGAAAACCACTGAAATACAGTTGGAGGATTAATTTCTTTCCAATTCAGTAAAATAGATCTTCTAGCCATTAATGTAACAAATGCAATCATTCATTGAGATGAAGCGGATAAACGGTTATTATCCATCATTGGTAAACCGAAAATTGCAGTAAAAGGATGCGGTTGGAAATTGATACTTAAAACTCTTGAAATAATATTAAAAATATCTTTCCAATAATTTTGTAAACAAGGACAAGACCAGAACATATGAGTCAATGAAGCAACATCAATAAATCTGTCACAGGTTGAATTAACATGAGAATAAAATCGAGCAAGTTTATCCTTAGACACATGAGCTCTATGTACAACCTTAAATTGTATTAGGGCATGTTTAGCACAAATAGAGGACGAATTTACCAATAATAAAATTTTTTCCCATTGCTCAGTGGATATAGGACAATGCAATTCTTCTTGCCATTCCTTCTTAATTTTTTCTGATACATCTGGCTGTACACTCATAATCATATTATAAATGATAGCTACTAAACCCTTTTGACAAGGATTGAGGGCTAAAATTCTTTCTGTAATGTCCAATGGACATTCTTTCGAAAAAGACTTTAATTCATTATACAAGAAATTTCTGACTTGCAAATATCTAAAAAAATGGGTTTTAGGTAAATTATATTTATTAGCTAGCTGTTCAAAGGACATAATGTTATCATCCAAAAACAGATCACGAAAACATGTTATACCTTTTGTTTTCCATAAAAGAAAAGCTTAATCCATAGATGAAGGCCGAAAGAAATAGTTAGATATTATAGGACATGATAAAATAAACTTATTCAAACCAAAAAATTTACAAAATTGAAACCAAATTCGTATTGTATATTTGACTATGGGATTAGTTATCTGTTTATTCAATTTGAATAAAGAAAAAGGAAGTGAAGATCCTAAGATTGAAATCAGTGAAAAATCTTGCACAGATTTACATTCCAAATTTACCCATTGTGGGCAAGCAGCTATAGTCAATTCTTGTGTCCAGAATATTAAATACCGTATATTAACTGCCCAATAGTAAAATCTTAAGTTTGGTAGAGCCAAGCCGCCCTCCTTCTTAGGCTTCTGTAAATATTTTTTGCCTAGTCTAGGATTTTTGTTCTGCCACAAGTAAGAAGATATTTTAGAGTCAACAGTATCAAAAAAAGATTTAGGAATAAAAATTGGCAATGCTTGAAATAAATATAAAAATTTAGGTAGTATCATCATCTTGATAGCATTAACTCTGCCAACCAATGACAAAGATAGTGGAGACCACCTAATAGCAAGTTGGTTAATTTGGTCAATTAAAGGTAAAAAATTAGCTTTAAATAAATCTTTATGTTTTTTAGTAATTTTAATACCTAAATAAATAAAATAATCTGTAACAATTTTATATGGTAAATATTTATAAATTGGAACTTGCATATTTAATGGAAATAGTTCACTCTTATTAAAATTCAATTTATAACCAGAAAAGTTACTAAATTGAGCAAGCAAAGAAGAAATAGCAGGAATAGATCTTTCAGGGTCAGATATATATAATAACAAATCATCAGCATATAATGATACCTTATACGTCTTCTCCCCACGGGTAATACGTGATTTATCCCACGGGATTTATTCAATGACCCCTAGCAAAGAACTTTATAAAGAAAGAGTGGAACTTCAAATGGAGCATAGCTTATTATTATCCTCTTCGATTGAAAGTCAGTTAATTAAATCAGAAACCCAATTCTATATATATGGAGATAAGTCTGGTAAATTATTGGCTAACCAATTGAAAATTGTTTCGGATAAATGACAGATTACTAGGATTCGTAAACAAGATGGTACTCTGATGATCGACCACAAAGAGATAAATAAGGCCTTTCAAGATTTTTATAATTCCTTATATCAATCAGAATTTACTAAGGACTCTTCTATAATAAATGAATTTTTAAGGAAATTGAATATCCCAAAAGTAACTGTTGAGGATAGCGTATTTTTAGATACACCTATTACGGAGTCTGAAATAGAAAAGGCTATTTTTTCAATGAATTCGGGTAAAGCTTCTGATCCAGATGGTTTTTCTGCAGAATTTTTAAAATCTTTTTCTTCTATACTTTCTCCTTGGCTTTGTAAATTTTTTAAAGATGCATTAAGTATAGGCAAATTACCACAATCTTTTTATGAAGCTTCTATTTCTTTAATTCTTAAAAAAGATAAAGACCCTACTGAATGCGCATCCTATCGGCCTATATCCTTGCTGAATACGGATTTTAAGATTTTTAGTAAAATTTTGGCTATTAGATTAGAAAATATATTACCTCGAATTATTTCTGAAGATCAGACTGGATTTATTAAAAATCGCTATTCATCTTTTAACATTAGAAAATTAATTAATATTATTTATACCTCCATCTAAAATACCAGAACGTGTCATTTCTTTAGATGCCGAAAAAGCATTTGATAGAGTTGAATGGCCATATTTATTTAATACAAAGCAACATTTTAATTTTAGTTCAAAATTTATATCATGGATTAAATTAATATACCATAAACCCTTAGCTTCGGTTTTTACCAATAATCAAAGATCCCCTTTTTTTCAGTTATTTCGTGGTACAAGGCAAGGTTGTCCTTTAAGTCCTTTACTATTTGACATCGCTTTAGAACCTTTGGCTATAGCTATTCGTGAATCACCCAATATTCTGGGTATTACCCGTGGGGCAAAATTACTTTCATTCACTGGCGTTTGAATCCTCCTGATGTGGCTGATTTTCAGTTTGTGCCTAGGCCCTTGTGCTGCTTCTTTTGTGTCTATAAGCTGTTTGCTTTGTTGGTTATGTCTGTGCTTCTTGTATTTGTGATTTTAGATATCTGCTCTGATCTGTACAGCACTTTGATCAAGGTGGGTTGTTTTAAAATATGCTATATCAGTAAACTTGACTTGACCTGACTTGAAATATGAAAGTGAGGATCAGGACAAAAATACCTCTGACCTGGTAATCATAAAGCAGGTGTACATTTATTGTTTTAGGTCTACTTATTCTGCACTTCCACATATCTAATCTGTTCCCTTTGTTGAGAGGTACACACACATAATGCTGGAGGAACTATGTCAGCAAGTTAGCAGCATCCATGCAGAAGAATAAAGAGTCGATGTTTCATAAGACCATAAAATACAGGAGCAGAGCTAGGCCTTTTGACCAATTGGGTCTGCTCCGCCATTCCATCAAAACTGACTTACCTTTCTCAAACCCATTCTCCTGTCTCCTCTAACCCTTGACGTCCTGACTATCAAGAATCTATCTACCTCAATGGCTTGGCCCCCACAGCTGTCTGTGATAATGAATTCCACAGATTCACCACCCTCTGGCAAAATAAATGACTCTTCATCTATGTATAAATGCTGAAATCCCTCTAGTCGGAGGCTGTGCCCTCTCATCCTAGACTCATCTACTAAAGGAAACATCCTCTCCGCATTCACTCTATCTAGGCTTTTCAATATTCAATAGGTTTCAATGAGATTCACTTCCCCATCATTCTTCTAAATTCCAGTTGAGTACAAGCCCAAGGTCATCAAACACTCTTTATACATGAACCTGTGTACTCCTGGAATCGTTCTTGTGAATCTCCTCTGAACCCACTCCAATGACAGCACAACTTTTCTTAAATGAGCCCAAAACTGTTCACAATACTCCAAGTGCAGTCTGACCAAGCTTCAGCATCACATCCTTGCTCTTGTATGCTCACCCTCTCAAAATGAATGCTAACAATGCAGTTGCCTTCCTTCATCCCAAGACCTTTCACCAGGGCTTCAGCATCCCTTTATTGAGGGTGTCCTCATCAAGTCTAGGCTTGTGTGAAGCCTCTGAGAGAAATAGTCAAGGTACCCTGCATATATCTGAGCTGAGTAGATTCTGAGTATGCTAGATGTCAAAGAGTTTCATTGTCAAAGAGTTCAAAAGGAAAATTAGGCTCAAAGCATAAAGAGAAACAAAGTAAACTGCCAAAAACTTATGCAACTTCTACATTTCCAGAAATCAAAAATAAATCTTGCATCGGAGTCTAGGACCAGAAGGCACAACCTCAGGTACAAGGATATCTCTTTAGAACAAAGATGAGGAAGCATTTCTTTAGTCAGAGTGGTGAATCTGTAAAATCCATTGCCACAGATGGCTGTGGAGGAAAAGTCATTGGGCATCTTTAAAGAGGAGGTTGATCAGTTCTTGATTAGCCAGGGTGTCAACGTTTAGAAACATAGAAAACCTACAGCGCAATACAGGCCCTTCGGCTCACAATGCTGTGCTGAACATCTACTTACTTTAGGAACTACCTATGGTTACCCATAGCACTATTTTTCTAAGCTCCATGTGCCTAGCCAGGATTCTCTTAAAAGACCCTATTGTATCCACCTCCACCATTGTCACCAGCAGCCCATTCCACGCACTCACCACTCTCCGCGTAAAAACCTTACCCTTAATATCTCCTCTGTACCTACTTCCAAGCACCTTAAAACTGTGCCTTCATTTCAGCCCTGGGAAAAAGCCTCTGACTACCCACACGATCAATGCCTCTTATCATCTTATACACCTCTATCAGGTCACCTTTCATCCTCCTTCGCTCCAAGTAGAAAAGGCCAATTTCACTCAACCTACTCTCATAACACATGCTCCCCAATCCAGGCAACATCCGTAAATCTCCTCTGCACCCTTTCTATGGCTTCCACATCCTTCTTGTAGTGAGGCGACCAGAACTGAGCACAGTTCTGAACACTGCAGACAGTACTCCAAGTGGAGTCTGATATAGCTGCAACATTACCTCTCGGCTCCTAAACTCAATCCCACTGTTGATAAAGGCCAATGCGCTGTATGTATACCTTCTTAACCACAGAGTCAACCTGTGCAGCAGCTTTGAGTGTACTATGGACTCGGACCCCAAGATCCCTCTGATCCTCCACACTGCCAAGAGTCTTACCATTAATACTATATTCTGCCATCATATTTGACCTACCAAAATGAACCACCTCACACTTTTCTGGGTTGAACTCCATCTGCCACTTTTCAGCCCAGTTTTGCATCCTATCAATGTCCCACTGTAATTTCAGACAGCCCTTCACACTATCCATAATACCCCCAACCTTTGTGTCATCTGCAAATTTACTAACCCTCCCCTCCACTTCCTCATCCAGGTCGTTTATAAAAATCACGAAGAGAAGAGTTCCCTGAACAGATCCCTGAGGCACACCACTGGTCACCGTCCTCCATGCAGAATATGATCCGTCTACAACCATTCTTTGCCTTCTGTGGGCAAGCCAATTCTGCATCCACAAAGCAATGTCCCCTTGGATCCCAAGCCTCCTTACATTCTCTATAAGCCTTGCATGGTGTACCTTATCAAATGCCTTGCTGAAATCCATATACACTACATCTACTGCTCTACCTTCATCAATGTGTTTTGTCCCATCCTCAAAAAATTCAATCAAGCTTGTAAGGCAAGGCATGCGTTTGACAAAGCCATGCTGACTATTCCTAATCATATTATGCCTCTCCAAATGTTCATAAATCCTGCCTCTCAGGATCGTTTCCATCAATTTACCACTGAGGTTAGACTCACTGGTCTGTAATTTACTGGGCTATCTATACGCCCTTTCTGGAATAAAGGAACAACATCCTCAACCCTCCAAATCTCCAGAACCTCTCTTGTCCCCATTGACGATGCAAAGAACATCACCAGAGGCTCAGCAATCTCCTCCTTCGCCTCCCACAGTAGCCTAGTGTACATCTCATCCGGTCCCAGTGATTTATCCAACTTGATGCTTTCCAAAAGCTCCAGCACATCCTCTTTCTTAATATCTAAATGCTCAAGCTTTTCAGTCCACTGTAAGTCATCCCTACAATCATCAAGATCCTTTTCCATAGTGAATACTAAAGAAAAGTATTCATTAAGTACCTCTGCTACCTCCTTCGGTTCCATACACACTTTTCCACTGTCACACCTGATTGGTCCTATTCTGTCACGTCTTATCCTCCTGCTCTTCACATACTTGTAGAATGCCTTGGGGTTTTCCTTAATCCTGCCCGCCAAGGCCTTCTCATGGCAACTTCTGGCTTCCTAAATTTATTCCTAAGCTCCTGCTAGCCTTATAATCTTCTCTATCATTACCTAGCATTTTTGAACCTTTCATAAGCTCTTCTTCTTGTCTAGATTTTCAAAAGCCTTTGTACACCATGGTTCCTGTACCCTGCCATCCTTTCCGTCTTATTGGAGCGTACCTATGCAGAACTCCACACAAATATCCCCTGAACATTTGCCACATTTCTGCCGTACATTTCCCAGAGAACATCTGTTCCCAATTAATGCTTGAAGTTCCTGCCTGATAGCCTCGTATTTCCCCTTACTCCAATTAAACCCTTTCCTAACTTGTCTGTTCCTATCCCACTCCAATGCTATGGTAAAAGAGGTAGACTTATGATCACCATCTCCAAAATGCTCCCCCACTGAAAGATCTGACACCTGACCAAGTACATTTCCCAATACCAAATCAAGTATAGCTTCTCCTCTTGTAGGCTTATCTACACAATGTGTCAAAGGTTATAGGAAGAAGGCAAGAGAATGGGGTTTGGAGGGATAATAAATCAGCCATAATGGAATGGCACAGCAGACCCGATCTTCTCCTCTGTTTTATGGTGTCAAACTTTTTAATAAACGTACCACATTAAAGGTATGGGTTAAACAGGAAAACAACAATTGATCGCAACAAACCATTGGGCAAGGACAACATAACATTTACGTTTCCCCCTTTTTCTTTACAGACCTTACTGAAATACAAGTTAAAATTCACGTATCTGAGGTTTACAAATGCAAGTAAAATACACATCTATCCAATAAAATTGTGGTTTAACCCAATGTTATTAGTTATGGATAACCCAACAAGGAGAGTAGAACTCTGTTAATCCACTATCTAAATATTCAGAATTTCTAACAGTTTAGTATCTAGCTCACCAGAAAAGGTTCCCCAATCTCTCTCCATGTTCACTGGGAAACCCGGTTCTCACAATCTGTTCCCACTCACCTCAGGCCCAATGACTTGTCCCTGTCCCATTAGTTGCCCCCCACCCCCGATTTCCCTGCTCTCTTCCCACTCACCAGGAGCCACTGCCTGTGCTCCTTTGTGCTCTGGATCCCATGCTACCTTTAAAGTGACGGCACCTTGTTTAATAAGAGAACAGTCAATAAAATGGAAATATACTACTAATTTGGCACCGAAGTCCCAAGGATGCCAGACTATTGGAGTTTTATTGATTCAGTATATTCTACACAAGGCAAGAAGAGAAATTAGAAAATGTGATGCTCTATAAATCCAAACTTTGCTAATAATTATACTTCAAAAATGCAAACTTTGATGATGAATAAATTCTGCTCGTTACTTGATCATTCTTACCAAACAGTCCAGGAGTCCAAACTGACTGCAATACAATGCGGATCCAAATGCGTAGAGCAGAAATGCTTCAGGGAATGCTGCTCTTGTGAGTTTGGACCACAACCCTAAGTTACAAAAAAATGGCAAATCTAAAAATGTGACAGATTTATATTTGTTACTCAAGTTTAGCTTTAATGGCACAATTCCTCAAGGCAAAATACTGCACAAATAGAGTTTTATCTCAAATATGAAAAAGAGATGATCTATTTAAACCTGAACCACAATAAATTATACATTCTTATTAACACAATACTTTTTATGTCGGAAGATTTCAGAGAGGTGCAAGCAGACAGAAATAAAGGTCAAATGAGCAGGTTTTAGGAAAAGTCACTAAAGCTTCATCAAAGAGGTAATCTTCCACTAGAACCTCAAGAAGAAAGTATAGTGTGATCAATTTGGACCATTTGAGACCATGGAAGCACAGCCTCTGTAAAAGAGATGGGGAATGCATAAAAACACAGAATCGGAGGATGCAGATGCTTAACCAGGTTGAGGCTGCTCAATGAAAGATTAGAAGGATTTTGAAGGCAAGCTGATGAAGAGATAAACATTTTGTATGTGGAGTGTTGGAGACCCAAGAACCAATATAGATTAATAAGGACAGAGATTAGAGAATCATAGAAAATTAACTGGGAAGAAAACCATTTGGCTCATCACTGTACGTGATTCCACACCTTATCTTTTAAAAATCTATCAACCCAGATTTAAAAATAAAATCAAGCAACTGTAGACATTTATGAAAAGTTTTCCCATTTTTACTTCTCTTTACATGTCAAAAGTTTCCTAACATTACCCTGGTTCTAATATTTTTGGACATTATTCACTAGTTATGGACTCTACCAACAGTAGAACAAGTCTCTCTCTCCATCAACCTTGCCAATTGCCCTTAAAAGCTTGAGAACTTCAACCAAATCATCCTGATGTCTTCTAAATTCCAAGGTCCACAATCATTCATATCATATTTATGTTCTGGAGTGCAGTTGTCAATTTGTTAAATCTACAACACATTCTTTTCCAGCCCAATCCATCCGTTCTTGGGTCCTGTATCCTAAACTGTCCATGGCACTCCAGATTTGGCCTGAATTTCACAGATTCACCACTCTTTGGCTGAAGAATTTTCTCTTCATCTCTATTCAAAGGGATGTCCTCATATTCTGAGGTTGTGCCACCTGGTCCTAGACTCCCCCAATACAGGAGATATCCTTACCACGTGCACTCTATCTAAGCCTTTCAATATTCGATTGAACACCCTCTTTTTCTTTTCTACCACTAAAATAGTCTAAACATTTTGGACCTAAAGGGTAAATTATCACATTTATCTATTGCTAAATCCATGAGGCAGAATTATTCCTTCACTATCACAGCAATTCTGTACTTCCATCCATATCACTCGCAGTACTAATTTGGACATGTGACTTCTTATACCATTATTTCAGCCCAAATATAGATATTACATCCTGCCAATATGGATACTCATCCATTGTCTTTGCTCTGTGCATTGCTACTCAGCTTACTTCTTGTCCATATCAATAAATTCCTTTTAATTCCACAAACTTCTACTTTAGCTATTCATTGCTTGTGAGAAATTTCTCAACTACATTAAGTTGAAACAAAACATTTCTGTAAGATCATGAGACACAGGAGCAGAATTAGGCCATTTGGCCCATTGAATCTGTTCTGCCATTTCATCATGACTGATTTATTAACTCTCTCAACCCCATTCTCCTGCTTTCTCCCTGTACCCTTTGATGCCCTGACTCATAATGAACCTATCAACCTCTGCTTTACATATGCCCAATGACTTTGCCTCTACAGCCATCTGTGGCAATCAATTCCACAGATTCACCACCCTCTGGCTAAAGAAATTCCGCTACTATATTCTAAAGGGACATCCCTATATTCTGGTTCTAGACTACCCCATTTTCAGAAGCATCCTTTCAAAGGCTCCTTACCTGTTAGCCCTTTAATTCCCGGAATCATTCTCATGAATCACTAATCCCCAATTTTGATAAAAAGGTTATCAACCTGAAATACGGACTGATGCAGTTTAAAATGCTGCCTCCAGTAGATTCTGAGTTTATTGAAGATCTCAGATGTCAGCAGCTTTCATTTTTCAACATGCCTCCAAATTAAATCTTTGTCTGCACAGCTGGGCACCACTGACAATGTAATATTCTTTAAGTATGTCCCTGAAGTATGGCCTAGCTTGTGAGCACACATTCTAGAAGGAAACTTCTACCTGCTGTATTTTTGTGAAATTTTTTAGTGGGAATTTCAAGATTAGTAAAATCTTAGGAAATTTCATCCTGCAAGTCTGCAGAAGCCAGAATGAAATGTGTTTATGAATTATGCCAGTTTTCAATAGTTAAAAGATAGAGTAGACAGACAGCATCTTTCTTCCAGAGTTGAAATGTCTAATACCAGAGGGCAGGTACTTAAAGTGAAAGGGGGGGGAATTTTAAAACAGATGTGTGGAACAAGTTTTTTAAAAATAAGCAGAGTGGTGGGTGCCTGAAAAGAGCTGCTTGGGGTGATAGTAGAGGCACATATATTAGGGAATTTTAAGAGATGTTTAGTCAGGCATATGAACATGAGGAAAATGGAAGGACACAGATATTGTGTAGGCATAAGGGATTAGTTTAGCAGGCCATTTGATTACTAATTGGTTCAGACAAATTTGCGGGCCGAAGAGCTTGTTCCTGTGCCGTACAGTTCTCTACTACAGATAATATCCCCACCATTTATCAACATCAAATTTTCCTTATCTTAGGGTTTTGTGATCGTGGTAATACTTCAAACACAGCTTCACACCATACCACGCATAAAAAAGAGGAATAATTTCTTGTTCTAGTATCTGAATACTCCTTTCTGAAAGTAAGTGTAAACTAGGCTATAAAATAGTATACACGAGGAAATCTGCAGATGCTGGAAATTCAAACAACACACACAAAATGCTGGTGCAACACAGCAGGCCAGGCAGCATCTATAGGGAGAAGCACTGTCAACGTTTTGGGCCGAGACCCTTCCTTGTTTATAAAATGGTATCATTGGCCATAAAAGTATGTGCTAACTTCACACAAGCTTTTCCTTCTATATTTTATTCAAGTGCTCGAGCCAATTTCCTGCAGAGGAAATGCTGCTGTTGAGCCAATCAATTACCTGATAGCCACATTTCAGACACATCCAAATAAGTGAGGAAATATCTGAGTCTTCATTAGATGCTTCCAGAGTTCTAGCACATTCTTCACAAACTGACCAGTGGCTCTGGGTGACTGCCTTCTTCACCTGGATCAGATCTACTCCTCTGCCCGCATGCTGGCAGGCAGAACCTAAGCGTATTGGAAAATAAAACAGCAAATCTGAATTTGGTTTGGTTTATAGAAACTAAAAGCATACAGGTAAAACACCAAGTCAAATTATGCATTACAACTCAAGTTCATTGTCATTCAACCATACACACATATACCACCAAACAAGACAAAGGTCCCCAGGATCAGGGTGCACAACACTGTATGTATAACTCACACATAGCACAAAATATTATTATCACAAATAAATTAACAAATATTAAGGTGCACATATGATAGAAGTCAAAAAGTAAACAATATAACGCTATAATGCTACTGTTGCTTCATATGTGATGTGAGCTGGGTGGTGGCAGGGAATCCATTAATCTTATTACAACCTGGGAGAAGAAGCTGTTTCTTTTCCAAATGCCATGGTACCTCCTGCCTAATGGAAGAGGGTCAAAGAGATGACTGGATGGATACAAGTGACAACTGACAATACTAAGGGCCTGTGTATGCAGCACTCCTGAAAATATCTCTAATGGGTGACAGAGAGACCCCGATGTTCTTCTCAAAAGTCCTTGCAGTCAGATCCCTTGCAATTTCCGTACCAGACAGAGATATAGCTGGTTCAGACACCCTCAATGGTGCTCCTGTAATAATTGTCGAGGTGGGGAGAGAGTCTCACTTGGCTCAATCCCCTCAGGTAGTAGAGGAGCTGCTGCGCACAGCCAGAGAAATGGTGTTGAGTGACCAGGTGAGATCCCCAGAAATTTTTTTTCCAAATAAATTAAGCAATAACAGTTTTTCTTAGTAATGTTCCCAACTACTGCTTAAAGCACATTACAGTAACGAACAAAGGCTTCATCTTAAAACTGTTTATGAATTGAATATGTATCATGTGATACATTGTCAAATCAGCTACAAATGTTAATTGCACATTGTTTAGCATCAATAAGAAAAATGTCATTAGAAGCTCAATCTTCATTGCTTGCTTTATTAACAGCAATACAGAAGAACCTCTAACTCAGAGGTTTCCAAACATTTTTTTTTAAATGTCATGGACCCTCACTATTAACCAAGGTGTCTGTGAACCCCAGCCTGGGAATCCCTGTTCTAACTGCCACAAATGTCAACGAACATTCAGTGGCCATTTTACTATGTACACCTGCTCATTGATGCAAATACATAATCAGCCAATCATGTGGCAGCAACTCAATGCATAAAAGCATGCAGACATGGTCAGGAGGTTCAGTTGTTGTTCAGACCAAACGGCAGAATGGGGAAGAAATGTGATTTAAGTGACTGTGGAATGATTAATATTGCTAGACTGGGTGGTTTAAGCATCTCAGAAATTGCTGATATCCCAACACTTCTATGCACAACTGTCTCTAGAGTTTACAGAGAAAAGTGTAAAAAACAAAAAATGTCCAGTGAGCAGCAGTTGTACAGGTGAAAATGCATTGTCAATGAGAGGTCAGAGGAAACTGATTCAAGCTGACAGGAAAGTGACTGTATCTCAAATAACCATGTGTTACTATAGTGTTGTGCAGAAGTGCATCCCCGAATGCAGACGTCAAACCTTGATGTGGATGGGCTATAGCAGCAGGAGATCACATCAGGTTCCACTTCTGTACGTAATAGTGGCCACCGAGTGTACCTGCAATTCTAAAAGTTCCTTACAACATGCACTGGTCTACTACATGTCACAAGTAAACAAATGGGACACTTGTCAATGTCATAATGTACTCATTACATCAATAAATACCATTTTCAAATCTATAGTCTCACTCTGAAAATGACTGCTCCATTTTATACCTACTTATTTCTAATTTGTGCCTTTGTTTTAAATTCAGACTTCATATATTACCTGAAAAAGCCGACTAGAAGACAAATAAAATTGCCAAGGCATGCGACTTCAACCATCAAGTTCCATATAAGCTGGCTAAGTGAAAAATTTTGTTGTGTCATACTTTTAAACCATATAGCAAAACCTTTATCACACAGTCTTAAATTTGCCTCTTGAGCAATCTATGGGTTATTAGGTGAAATAACAGTGTCACAGGAGATCTTAAAGTCCATACAGACAAAACTGGAAACCAGGACTAAAACTGGGTTGCTGGAGCTATTAAAATGCAGCTTCTGTTCTTCAACGACACACATATATACAGCTAAATGAAACATCATTCCTCTGGGGCGAAGGTGCAAAACACAGAACGTGTAGTCACATTCAGCACACTTAGTTAAGAACCTACACATACAGTCACAATATAATATTAGCACAAGTCCAGCATAGCATAAGCTGAAGACTGACAAGGTTAATGAAATGTGTAAAACAGTGTATTGTAACATTACTAGCACTATTATAATAAAATAAGCAGTAGTCTAAATATGTGAAACAGCAGCAGTACTTGCAATGAAAATTCTATTTATTTTCCTATACTTGCTTAAATGGCTAGCGATCTCCAAAAAAACATACTGGAACTTTTGTCACTGTTACTGACAGCTATCTGCAGTACTACAATGCAATCCTCCTTAAAATCTTCTTAGCCTAAAAGATTATTCTGTGGAACTATGATTACAAAAAAAAATCTACTTACTCAACACTTCATCAGATGACTCATCATCTTGAGGCTTTTTAGGTCTTCTGCTCTTCTTTGTCATATCACCATTACCCTGGGAGGATGGATCTTTCACCCGCATCTGTCACTGATAATTTAATATGCTTCATAAATATCTCAGCAGAAGTACACTAGTACAATACACCCTGATGACTGCTATAAAAGATGGCATTTAAAAAGACTTAAGTGTCGGTCAAGTCTAAAATCAAAAATAAATGAAAAAGGTCTGTAAGGTTAAAGTCAGTCCTTTCAGATAGTTGCTTTTCAAGTTAAAGTTCAATTTATTGTCATTCAATTATACACCTGTATAACGCCAAAATAAAACAACGTTCCTCCCTTATAACTCACAAGAAATTATTATCACAAATAGATTAACAAATAATAAGGTGCATATATGATACAAGTTAAAAAATGAAGAGTATATCACTACTGGCACTTCATATGTGATAAGACCGACCGTATGATGATTCATAAGTGGTGGCAGGGAGTTCAGTAGTCCCACAGCTGTTTCCTATCCTAATGCTACAGTACCTCCTTCCTGATGGCGGGGGGGGGGGGGGGGGTGCAAAGAGATTGTTGGACAGATGGGAGGAATCATTGACAATGTTAAGGGTCCTGTATACTCAGCACTCCTGGTAAATATCACTGATATTGGCTGTTTAAGGTGTAAAACTAACAGTTTGTCTGAAATTTTACATACTGAAAATCAGGTGCAAAGGTCTGTTCTTTTATTCGACTCACCAATGAGCGGAGTGGCTGAACAACGATATCCTGAAGAGAAGGTCTACATGTACTTTATGCTCGATCATCAGCTTTACCTCAAGGGCATTCTGCATTCATTTGAATACAGTCGGCCCTCCTTATCCGTGAGGGATTGCTTCCGGGAACACCCCCCCCCCCCCCCCCCCCCGCGGATACCAAAATTTGCAGATGCTCAAGTCCCTTATTTAACATGTATCAGTGCAGCGGTCTTTAGGACCCAGCAGAACCCTGCACTTTATTTAACATGTCTCTGTGCGGTGGATATTAGACCTGGCGTCGCAGCTCTGAATCCACAGTGTTTCTGTTCACGAAAATAATCATGATCGCGATTGAAAATAAGGTGGAAGTAATAAAGTGATCAGAAAGAGGTGAAACGCTATCGGTCATTGGAAAAGCGTTAGGCTACAGTTGGTCAACGATCGGAACTATTTTAATGGAGCATGTGAAAGGCCCTGCCTCGATGAAAGCTACAATTATTACTAAGCAACACAGTGGTTAAATTATTGAAATACGTATGTTTCTTAAGTGTTTCATATGCATAGCAAGGTAAAATATGTACTATATACTAAGAAAAAGTTTGACTAACTGACGATAAATAATACCGGATGTACCTGTTCCAACTTCAAATCCGACTTAAAGATGGACTCAGGAATGGAACTCATTCATAACCCGGGGACTGCCTGTACTTTTAAGTCATTTCTAGATTACTTATAATACCTAATACAATGTAAATGCTATGTAAATAGTTGTTATAATGTATTGTTTAGGGAATAATGACAAGAAAAAATAGTCTGTACATGCTCAAGCAACGAGCGCTGGAGAGAGAACTTCCGGGTTTTCACGATCCGCGGTTGGTTGAATCCACGCATATGGAATCTGCGGATAAGGAGGGCCGACTGTAGTCTCACTGACTCCATGATAAATGCTAACAGCTGATTAGGAATGTGCTTAACTCATGTTATCCTACTCTCAGTGGCCACTTTACTAGCTACACCTATACACTTGTTCATTAATACAAATATCTAATTAGCCAACCATGTACCAACAACTCAATGCATAAGTATCATACGAAAGCAGTTTCATCATTAAAGATCCTCACCTCCCAGGACATGTGCTTCTCGTTCTTGCTGTCAGGTAGAAGGTACAAGTGCCTCAGTACTTGCACCACCAGGTTCAAGAACAGATGCCACCCCTCTTGAACAAAAGGGGATAACTATACTCATTCTCTTTCTGGTGTTCCCGCAAGCAATGATCTCACTTTAAGGACTTTATATTGTTATTTCATGCTCTCGAGATTTATTGCTATTTATTTATAGCTGCATTTCAACAGTTTGTTGCCTTCTGTGCTCTTGCTCTTTCATGGATCGTGTTTACAGTTCTATAGTTTTGCTGAGTATGCCCACAGGAAAAAGAACATTTCAATAGGAAAGTTTAATGTCAGAGAAATTTCTTTCCACAAAGACAGAGGAATGCTCCAAAGAATGAATGACATTTAAATGTTAGAACCCCAAAGCCCCCCCCAGCTCCCCCTCCCCACGCGCAAGCAGCAACAAAGCAACGACCCCCCTCCCCACCAGTAAAAAAGCACCTGCATCCTCCACCAAGCACTCAGTGATGCAGCAAAGCATTAATAAAGACACAGACTTGCAGTACCCCAAAGACTACTCGTTCACCCGGTATTCGACATACCACAGGCCCTCTCTCTCCCTAATAAGAGGAAAAGAGGTGTCCCTGTTTCACAGCGAGAGAGGAGACATAACAAAACAACCAACCAATATAAGGTGTTAAAAATCTGTTGCGTCATTTTTAGGGTGAATCATAGGGTGGTATGTAGTGACATTTATGTATTCTGGTAACAAATTTTACTTTGAACTTTGATAACTGCATGCAGACAAGGTCAAGAGGATCAGTTTATGTTCAGACCAAATATCAGAGTGGAAAAGCAATGTGATCTAAGTGACTTTGACCATGGAATAATTGTTAGTACTAGACTGGGTGGTTTGAGTATCTCAGAAACTAATCATTCTGGTATTTTCAAACACAACAGTCTCCAGTTTACAGAGAATGATGCGAAAAACAATAAATATCCAGTGAGCAACAGTTCTGTGGGCAAAAATGCCTTGTTAACGAGAGAGATCAAGGAGAATGGCCAGTCTGGTTCAAGCTGACAGGAAGGTGACAGCAACTCAAATAACCACACTACAACAGTGATGTGCAGAAAAGCATCTATGAACACCCAACACGTTGAAACTTGAAGTGAATGGGCTAAATGCAGAAGACCATAAACATACAGAAATACAATGAGTGTATCTTGGTGTTTATAATTATCTGTCAGTGTCCTATTTCAGAATGAGACAGATTTAAAAACTCTTAAAAACCTTTGACAGCCTCCAGAACCTGCAGCCTGACCATTCCAAAAAAAATAGTGCCTGTTTGTCTACTCTTCAAATGGGAATTGCTCCTCACTAGATAACTTATTAGCTTTGAAGATCTGTTTGACTGGTCCTCAAATAACAGGAACGGCATGCAGTTCTTTTGGACAGTGACTCATCAAGAGCTGGATTATTGTCTTCCAAAGTGTGGATAGATAGAATTATGGAGTAATGCAGCATGGAAACAGGCCCTTTGGCCCTACTTGTCCATGCTAGTACCCACAGTTCCCATTTACCCATACCCTTCAAACCCCTCCTCTCCATGTACTTTTCTACCACATTTTTCTAGCAAGTCTTTCTATGTACGCACTACCCTGTGTGAAGTTCAAAGTTCAAAATAAATGTATTATCAAAGTACATACATGTCAGCATATACTACTGAGATACACTGCCTTACAGGCACTTACTGTAAATACACAATAGAATCAATGAAAAACTGCACACAGATAAACAAAGTGCAAAAAACAAACTGCAAATACAAAAAATATATAATTAATAAATAAGCAATAAATATTGAGAACATGAGATTAAGAATCCCAGAAAGTGCATCCATAGGTTGTGGGAACAGTTCAGTGTTGGGGTGAATGAAGTTATCCCCTCTGGTTCAATCGGTGGATGTTTGAAGTTTCATAAAGATGGTTAACTTGATCCTCAGATCCCTTTTAAATCTTTCCCTTCTCACTTTAAAATTATGCCGTCTAGTTCCCCTTCTCTGGGGAAAAAAGGCAACATGAATTCACCCCATCTATTCATGATTTTATACACCTCTGTAAGGTCATCCCTCAATCTTCTACATTCCGAGGAATAAAGTCCAAGCCTGCTCAACCTCCCCCTATAATTTAGACGCTTGAGTGCAGGCAGCATCCTTGTAACTCTTCTCTGCATTCTTTTCAGTTTAGTGCCTTTGCTATAACAAGGAAACCAAAACTGTACACGACACTCCGCGTGCAGTCTCACCAACATCTTGTACAACTGCAACATAACATCCCAACTCTTGTGCTCAATGCCCTGGATGATGACGGCCAGCATGGCAAAGACCTCCTTCAATACTGTCTACCTGTGACACCACTTCCAGAAAAAATTATTTATTGTCAAATTACATATATGTTACCATATACTACCTTAAGATTCATTTTTCTTGCACCATTACAGGAAAATAAAGAAATACAATAGAATTTATGAAAACTATATATAAACAAATATTGACAAGCAATGTACAAAAGACAAATTGTACAAACAAAAAATAAATAATATTGAGAACGTGAGTTGTAGTCTCTTGTTTTCAGAGTCCTTGAAAGTGAGTCCATAGGTGTGGGATCAGTTCAGAGTTGTGGTGAGTAAAGTTATCCATGCTGGTTTTGAAGCATTATCGTTGTAGAGTAACAACTATTCCTGAACTTGGTGGTATGGGACCTAAAGAGCTAGAAAGATCTTAGTGAAGCTCTGTCATAGACTTGCATCATTTGTAAATTTACCAATGTCATGAAGGAATTGCTTATTTAAGGAGGATTTTTGTTTGCAAAAAATCTGGTTATTTCCTTGAAAACTCTGACCCAAAAAGTAGATGTGAAATTTCTTGCAGTGGCAGAAAACATTTCTATATTTGTTTGGAATTTTTAGCTGGCAGTTATTTTTATGCTCCAGCTTTAAGCTGGTATGATTGGTAGATGAATCTGTCAGGTGGCGGCGCAGGAGATACAGGAGCCTTAGAACCCACACCACCAGGTTCTGTAACAGTTATTACCCCTCAAACATCAGCCTCTTGAACCAGAGGGGATAACTTCACTCAACAATGAACTGTTCCCACAACCTATGGTCTCACTGTCAAGGACACTTCAACTCACGTTCTCGATATTTATTTCTATTTATTTTTTTCCTCTCTCTCTCTCTTTCGTATTTGCACAGTGTGTTGTCCTTTGCTCATTGGTTGTTTACTAATCCTGTTGGGTGCAGTCTTATGTGGATTTTATTGTGTTGCTTAGATTTACTGTGTATACCTGCAAGAAAACAAATCTCAGGGTTGTATATGATGACATATGTACTTTGATAATAAATTTACTTCTGAACTTTGATTACTGTACTGCTATTGTATTTCAATAGACAAATACCTGGTGTTGATTATGTTGGAACAAAAGTGACTAATAGAATTCACTTGGACATGTGAGCTAATGTACATGGAAATGACAACAAGATAAATGAGTAATGATAATACTGAGACATGAAACCAATCTTGAAATTGAAATTCATTACAAGATCTCTCTGGAAAAAAAAAGTGGTCTATCTAATATGGGAGCAACCAAGCATCGGACCAGAAGTCACTACAAAGGACTGTGAGAACAGCTGAAAGGATCACAGGGGTCTCCCCACCATCCACTGGGGACATTTATCAGGAGCTCTGCATTCGCAGGGCCCTTGGTATTATTAAGGATCCCACACATCCAACATCCTCCGATTTTCTACCATCAGGCAGGAGACTACAATGCATGAAAACAAGAACAGTCAAGACGGGAAAAGGTTTCTCCCCTCAGGCCATTAGGCTTCTGCACTCCCTGCCATATTGTATTTGAAGTGTCACTGGTTAATCTGCTCCATACCTTTCAATATTTAATTTATCTACTTTAGTTTGTTATTTTGCGTGATTCATCTGTAGATTTTATCTTTGCCTTCATGAGTTATTACATTAGATAGATAGATAGATAGATACTTTATTCATCCCCATGGGGAAATTCAACTTTTTTTTTCCAATGTCCCATACACTTGCTGTAGCAAAACTAATTACATACAATACTTAACTCAGTAAAAAAAATATGATATGCATCTAAATCACCATCTCAAAAAGCATTAATAGCTTTTAAAAAGTTCTTAAGTACTGGAGGTAGAATTGTAAAGCCTAATGGCATTGGGGAGTATTATGTGCATTACAACCTGGATCAGAGAAACACTGTACCGTTTCTATATACATTATATGATTATATAATTATATACATTATACACCTGTATATAATTGAATGACAATAAGCTTGACTTGCTCAAGAAAAAAGTTAGGTGAAAAATGCTTACTTTGATATAGAAAAGTCCATGTCTTCTGCCGTAATCATATGGATAAAAAGCAAGAATGCAATGCTGAGGCTGTACAAGGCACTGGTGAGACCTCACTTGAGTATTGTGAGCAGTTTTAGACCCTTATCTAAGAAAGGATGTGCTGACATTGGAGAGAGTTCGGCAAAGGCTCTTGAGAACGATTCCAGGAATGAAAGGTTAATGTGTGAGGAACATTTGATAGCTTATACTTGCTGGAATTTAGAAAGAATGGGGGCAGCATCTCAATGAATAAATAGTCAACCCATCGAATATCACTGAATAAATAGTCAAACCTATCAAATGTTGAAAGGTCTAGTGCAGAGGTTCCCAACTTGGGCACACGGATCCCTTGGCTAATGGTTAGGTGTTCACAGAATAAAAAAGGTTGGGACGAAGAGAAGATGTTTCTTATCATGGGGGAGTCTAGGACGAGAGTCCACAGCATCAGAATACAGGGACATCCCTGTAGTATGGAGATGAAGAGGAATTTCTTTAGCCAGAGGGTAGTGAATCTGTGGAATTCATTGCCATCGATAGGTGTAGAGGTCAGGTCAATGGGACTATTTAAGGCACAGGCTGATAGGTTCTTGATTAGTCAGGGCACAAAAGGTTACAGGGAGAAGGCAGAAGATTGGGGTTGAGAGGGAAAATGGATCTCCATGATGAAAGGGGGAGCAGACTGGATGGGTCGAATAGCTTAATTCTAATCCTATCTCTTATGTTCTAACACAATTTGTCTAATTAAAAATAACTTTCACTGCAGTTACTAAATTTGTTGTAGGTATCTGAGATACTAACAAATTGTGGTCGAACACTTTCTTTTTGTCTGTATTTTAGGTTCACTGAATTGATGTGAGTATTTGACCAATGTAGATTCCCATTCAACTAAGCCTATTTCAGATGCCGCACAACAATCAAGGCATTTGGAAAAGTGATCCACATTCATTTGCTGAATGAATTTAACCCAAATAAATACTGGTTTAAAAAAAGATAGGTCAGTAAATGACTGGTTATTATAACTGTAAGGCTGTTGAAAATCTGGTTCGTTCATGTACGTTAAAGAAGGGGATTGGTCAGACCACACATGGAGTACAGACAGCAGTTTTGGGTCCCTTATCTGTGAAAAGTTGTGTTGACATTGGAGAGGATCAAGAGGTCATTCACGAGAATGATCCCGGGATTGAAAGGGCAAACGTATGGCTCTAGGCCCGTACTCACTGGAGTTTAGAAACATGGGGGGTGGGGGGGGGGGGGAAGAATCTCCTTGAATAGATAGTGAAACCTTTTGAATATTGAAAGGCTTGGATAGAGTGGACTTGGAGAGGATGTTTCCTATAGTGGGTGAGTCCAGAACCAGAGGACACAGCCTCGGAATAGAGAGATACCCATTTAGAACTGAGGTGAGGAGGAATTTCTTTAGCTTAGCCAGAGGGTGGCGAATCTGTGGAATTCACAGACAGACAGACATACTTTATAGATCCCAAGGGAAATTGGGTTTCGTTACAGCCGCACCAACCAAGAATAGTGTAGAAATATAGCAATATAAAACCATAAATAATCAAATAATAATAAGTTAATCATGCCAAGTGGAAATAAGTCCAGGACCAGCCTATTGGCACAGGGTGTCTGACACTCTGAGGGAGGAGTTGTAAAGTTTGATGGCCACAGGCAGGAATGACTTCCTTTGACGCTCAGTGTTGCATCTCGGTGGAATGAGTCTCTGGCTGAATGTACCCCTGTGCCTAACCAGTACATTATGGAGTGGATGGGAGTCATTGTCCAAGATGGCATGCAACTTGGACAGTATCCTCTTTTCAGACACCACCATCAGAGAGTCCAGTTCCACCCCCACAACATCACTGGCCTTACGAATGAGTTTGTTGATTCTGTTGGTGTTTGCTACCCTCAGCCTGTTGCCCCAGCACACAACAGCAAACATGACAGTACTGGCCACCACAGACTCGTAGAACATCCTCAGCCTCATCCAGCAGATGTTAAAGGACCTCAGTCTCCTCAGGAAATAGAGACAGCTCTGACCCTTCTTGAAGACAGCCTTTGCCGCAAACATAGAGGCCAAGTCATTGAGTATATTTAAAGCAGAGGTTGATAGATTCATGATTAGAGGAGGTATCAAAGGTTTCTGGGAGAAGACAGGAGAACGAGGCTGAGAGGGATAATAAATCAGCCATGATGGCAGCAGGGGCCTGATGAGCCGAATAGCCTAATTCTGCTCCTACGTCTTATGGAAATCTTTACCTGGGTCAAGATTCAAGTTTGTGCATATCCAAACATACAGTAAAATCTATCATTTGCTTTAACAACCAACACACCCAAGGGAATGCCGGGGGGCAGCCTGCAATTTTTGCCATACATTCCAATACCAACACAGCATGCCTACCATGCTCGGCAGAACACAAATAACAAACAACAGCCCCGTTCCTCCCTCCCACCCACACACATACACAGTCCTTGCATTGGACAAAATCTGCAACTCAGGACCCAAAGATTCTTACCCAGCTTCTGAAATAGCCCAAAAAAAAACAATTTCGCTGAAAGAGGATTAAAATTGGCGAACTGGTGGCCTGAAACACGAACTAATTTCACAACACACCCTGGTGATATTAAATCTGATTCTGAATAAAAGATGGGCAAAAAGAAAACATGCCAGTCCAGAATAAAGTTTATTATCGCTGTCCTATAATAACATTACGTTTTTTTTCAGCTATATAGTGCAAAGACAAAATATTACTCTACAAATAGTGAAAAAGAAAACGAGGTAGTGTCCGTGGACTGTTCAGAAATCCTACAGCGAGGAGGAAGAAACAGTTCCCTAATCATTGCACACAGGGCATCAGACTCCTCCTCCCTGATGATCGTAACAAGAAGGGATACCACACAGTGAGGGCCCAGGCATCTCACTAGTGTAATAAAATTTCACAGCGACATCAGTATTTGAACGTTAGAGTAAAAAAGCTGCTCCAATGATACTCAATATATCAGAGGTCAGGTGGGCCAAGAAAAGAATGCTGACAATCAAGGTACCATAGAACCAAGGTGAACTACGTATCGGAATTCAATTCATAAACATAAGAGATTCTACAAATGCCTGAAATCCAGAGTAACACACACAAATCCTGTGGACCTTAGCAGGACGATGCTTCAGGCTGAGTTCCACCAGTATTTTATGTCACTCCGGAATTCAATCCAACTTAGTCACACAATAAATGGTACAGACAAATCAGAATCAGGTTTACTAACACCGTCTGATGTGACATGAAATTTGTTTTGGGGCTACAGGACGTATATAAATCACCAAATATAGTGTAAGCGAATAACCAGGTAGTGGTGTTCGCTGCTGGGTTAATGGGCGGACAGAACGCTCGGACCGTGCGGTCTGGAATGAAGCCACCGACCTGGCCTTACGGGCGGACCGGCTGCCACTCACTCACCTACCCACTGTAGGGGGCCGGTCACCCCCTGAACCTCTTCGAGGTGTCCCGGAACTCAGTGGGCTTCAGTCGCCCTGTTCCTGGAGGTAAAGAATCACCCACCGCGGCTCCCAGAACGGTGAACCGAGCGACCTTACACCCTCCACCGCCTTCCAGGAGCTTCGACGCCCACACAACCGGACACCCAGCGCCCAGGTTCGCGGTGACTCGCTCGGGCCGGCGCCGTCGCTCTATCGCCTGCGCATGTGCAGAGCCGAATCCCCGGACCTGATTGGAAGTCGGGAGCCGGCAGCCTCTCCTCCGTCTCGAGCGCGCGCGCAGAGCGGCCGGCGCCGTTATCCCGTCGTTTGCGCGTGTGCCGGCCTGAAGCCCAGCCGGATGTGGCGGGGGGAGGGGTGGGGGGGTGTCGACGTCGGCACCGAGCATGCGCAGTGCCTGTTCGGGGAGCGGTCGGGGAGACATGGCTCGGGTTGTCGGCTTGGTGTCGGCGCTGCTGCTGCGGGTGGCGAGCCGGAGCTCGGTCGTTGAAGTCTGCCGCCCTCAGAGGAGGTATTGGGGTGAGTTAAAGAGGATGAAGTCGATAGCAAACGGTAACTGAAGGAGGTAACAGAGGCAAGTAGACGAGGTGCTGGAAATATTCAGCCTTAAACAGGAGTCTCTAATGCCTCAGAGACCATTCCTCACAACAGGAATGAGACTAAAGTTTATAAAGCCACAGTGAGGGTGGGCTGCGGAGGGGATGACTCTGGTAGGGTCTTCACGCTACAACTGCTGTTATCTTCCAAGATCAGGTTTATTGTCATCTGTGCCTATATACCGCCTATATATGTAGTCCTCCGGACTACAGTACACCCACAAAGCATATATCACGCACAACACGTGAACAAAATATTACCACAAGTAAGTTAACAAATCTAATTCAAAATGCACGTCGAGTGCGCAGTAGCGTTAAACAATAAACTGTTCCTTTCATTTCTCTTAAGACTGCCTTGTCCTGTTCCTACTCGCCCAACCTGCAGTGGAGTGCTGATTGTTCTCTCTTACCATGGAGTAGGAGCTACAGAAGATTTTAAATCCCACATTGCCAGGTTCAAGAACATTTACTTCCCTTCAGCCAACCTCCCCGCACAACTCTAATCGCAGGAGTTCAGCAGCACTATGACCACTTTGCATTAAAATGGACTTCGTTGTGTTTTGTTCTAATTGTGTTTTCTTATTTTAAAAAAAGCGTATAATTTCTGAATGCTGTTTATATGATGCTATACACTTGTAATGCTGTTAAAAATAATATTTTATTAACTTTTGGTAACATTTTGTTTTATGTGCTGTGTGTGATGTTTTGTGGGTGCACTGTGGTCCAGAGGAACATTGCTTCATTTGGTTGTATACGTGTACAGGCTGATGACAACAAACTTGAAATAAGCTTTACATTGTACCTGTGCATAAACATATCTGTGTACCTGACAATAAACTGAGACTCAACAAGACCAAAGTGGCATACCTCGCCGGCTGCCATATTGGGATTAAACCCGGGTCAGTGGAGCTGCAATAGTGTAATGGCAAATGCTGCTTCCGTGTGAATGTCTTGCAGACTCTGTTTGGGTCTAACTTAACACAGTACATGTGATACGTAGAACTCAATGTTTTAGGAATAGCTTCTTCACCTCCACTGTCAGATTTCTGAGTGGGCAGTGAACTCACGTCCACTACCTCACTATTTTTTCTTGCGTCTTTTTACACTGATTTAGTTTTTTTTTACATATATTTCTTTAAAAGTTTCAAAGGTACATTTAATATGAGAAATGTATACAATATCCATCCTGAAATTATTTTTCTTCACAAACATCCACAAAAGCAGAGAAGTGCCCCAAAGAATGAATGACAGTTAAATGTTAGAACTCCAAAGCTCCCCCTCCCATGCACAAGCAGCAGCAAAGCGTCAATAAAGACACAGACTTGCAGTACCCCAAAGACTAGTATTCGACATACCACAGGCTCTCTCTCTCTCACTAATAAGGGAAAAAGAGGTGTTCCTATTTCATATTGAGAGGGGAGACATAACAAATCAACTCGCTGATTTATGATGTCAAAAGTCTGTTCTGTCGCTTCTTCCAAGCTCTGTGCCTAAAGAACTCGGGTCTCTGGGCACACAGCCAGCAGCCAGCTCACTGGTTTCGATCTTCAGTTTCCCACGACTCACCAGTTTCCCGCAGAGGCACTGACCTCGAGTAAACCTGCCTCCAGAGCCACGAGAACCTGGAACCCTGAAGGCACGCTAGTCGTCTAGGCTGCGTCCTTGGCATATCGAATAACAGTCAGTCGTGAGACCCCAAGAGCGCGTCCCATTCCCACAAAAAACCAAAGTGAGCATGTAACTCCAGGTCAGGGTCTTCAAAAGAACCTGAAAGGGAAAAATAGAGATATTAAAGATAGAAATAGAGCTGTTTCTGAAAATGCTAACAAAGAAGTTGCCATTAGGCACCATCGTCTCCTAAATTCCAGCCTCCTTATTGTAAACATAGAAAACCTACAGCACAATACAGGCCCTTTGGCCCACAATGCTGTGCCGAACATGTATTTATTTTTAGAGATTATCTAGGGTTACCCATAGCCCTCTATTTTACTAAGCTCCATGTACCGATCCAGGGGTCTCTGAAAAGACACTACTGCCTCCACTGTCGTTGGCAGCCCATTCCACGCACTCAACACTCTCTGCGTAAAAAAACTTACCCCTGACATCTTCTCTGTACCTACTTCCAAGCACCTTGAAACTGTGCCCTCTCGTGTCAGCTATTTCAGCCCTAGGAAAAAGCCTCTGACTATCTACATGATCATCATGTTATACAACTCTATCACATCACCTCTCATCCTCTGCCGCTCCAAGGAGAAAAGGCTGAGTTCACTCAACCTGTTCTTATAAGACATGCTGCCCAATCCAGGCAACATCCTTGTAAATCTCTTCTGAACCCTTTCTATAGTTTCCACATCCTTCCTGTAGTGAGGTGACCAGAACTGAGCACAGTACTCCAAGTGGGGTCCGAACAGGGTCCAATATAGCTGTAACATTACCTCTCGGCTCTTAAACTCAATCCATGGTTGATGAAGGCCAATGCACCGTACACCACCTTAACCACAGAGCAAACCTGTGCAGCAGCTTTGAGTGTCCTATGGACTCGGACCCCAAGATTCCTCTGATCCTCCACACTGCCAGGAGTCTTAACATTAATACTATATTCTGCCATCATATTTGACCTATCAAGATGAACCACCTCACACTTATCTGGGTTGAACTCCATCTGCCACCTCTCAGTCCAGTTTTGCATCCTATCAATGTCCTGCTGTAACCTCTGACAGCCCTCCACACTATCCACAACACCCCCAACCTTCATGTCATCATCAGATTTACTAACCCATCCCTCCAACCTCCTCATCCAGGTCATTTATAAGAGAAGGGGTCCCTGAACAGATTCCTGAGGCACACCACTGGTCATCGACCTCCATGCAGAATATGACCCGTCTACAACCACTTTTTGCTTTCTGTGGGCAAGCCAATTCTGGATCCAGAAAGTAAGGACCCCTTAGATCCCATACCTCATTTCTCAATGAGCCTTGCATGGGGAACCTTATCAAATGCCTTGCTGACATCCATATACACTACATCTACTGCTCTACCTTCATCAACATGTTTAGTCACATCCTCAAAATATTCAATCAGGCTCGTAAGGCACGTCCTGCCTTTGACAAAGCCATGCTGACTATTCCTGATCATTTTATGCCTCCCCAAATAATCATAAATCCTATCTCTCAGGATCTTCTCCATCAACTTACCAACCACTGAGGTAAGACTCGCTGGGCTATAATTTCCTGGGCTATCTTTTCTCCCTTTCTTGAATAAGGGAGTAACATCCACATCCCTCCAATCCTCCGGAACCTCTCCCGTCTCCATTGATGATGCAAAGATCATTGCCAGAGCCTCAGCAATCTCCTCCCTCACCTCCCATAGTAGCCTGGGGTACATCTCGTCCGGTCCCAGAGACTTATCCAACTTGATGCTTTCCAAAAGCTTCAGCACATCTTCTTTCTTAATGTCTATATGCTCAAGCTTTTCAATCTGCTGTAAGTCATCCTTAGAATTGTCAAGATCCTTTTCCGTAGTGAATACTGAAGCAAAGTATTCGTTGAGTACCTATGCTATCTCCTCCAGTTCCATACATGTTTGTTCACTGTCACACTTGATTGGTCCTATTCTCTCATGTCTTATCCTGTTGCTCTTCACATACATACTTGTAGAATGCCTTGGGCTTTTCTTGAATCCTACTCGCTAAGGCCTTCTGATGGCCCCTTCTGTCTCTCCTAATTTCATTCTTAAAGCTCCTTCCTGCTAGCCTTATACTCTTCTTGATCGCTGTCATTACTTAGTTTTTTGAACCTTTTGTAAGCTTTTCTTCTTGATTAGATTTTCAACAGCCTTTGTACACCACGGTTCCTGTACCCCTACCACCCTTTCCCTGTCTCATTGGAACGTACCTAAGCAGATCGTCACGCAAATATCCCCTGAACATTTGCCACATTCTGCTGTACATTTTCCTGAGAACATCCATTCCCAATTTATGCTTCTAAATTCCTGCCTGACAGTTTCATTTTTCCTCTTACTCCAATTAAACGCTTTCCTAACTTGTCTGTTCCTATCTCTCTCCAATGCTATTGTAAAGGAGATAGAATTATGATCACTATCTCCAAAATGCTCTCCCACTGAGAGATCTGACACCTGACCAGGTTCATTTCCCAATACCAGATCAAGTACAGCCTCTCCTCTTGTAGGCTTATCTACATATTGTGTCAGGAAATCTTCCTGAACACACCTAACAAATTCCACCCCATCTAAACCCCTCGCTCTAAGGAGATGCCAATCAATATTTGGGAAATTAAAATCTCCCACCACGACAATCCTGTTATTATTACACCTTTCCAGAATCTGTCTCCCTATCTGCTCCTCGATGTCCCTGTTACTATTGGGTAGTCTGTAAAAAAACACCCAGTAGAGTTATTGACCCCTTCCTGTTTCTAACTTCCACCCACAGAGACTCCGTAGACAATCCCTCCATGACTTCCTCCTTTTCTGCAGCTGTCACACTATCTCTGATCAACAGTGCCACGCCCCCACCACTTTTGCCTCCCTCCCTGTCCTTTCTGAAACATCGAAAGCCCGGCACTTGATGTAACCATTCCTGCCCCTGAGCCATCCAAGTCTCTGTAATGGCCACAACATTACTGATCCGCGATCTAAGTTCATCCACTTTGTTCATGATGCTTCTTGCATTAAAATAGACACATCTATGTTGGTGAGGAATGAGATTCAGTCCTTTGCAAGGGGGGACATAGGGTCAGGAGAAGTAGAGTCTGTGTGGATAGAACTGAGGAACAGTAAGGGCAAAAGGACCCAAATGGGTGTTGTCTACAGGCCACCAAACAATAGCATGGATATTGGGTGCAAGTTGAATAGGGAGTTAACATTGGCATGTGACAAAGGTAATGTTGCAGTAGTTATGGGGGATTTCAACATGCAGGTGACCTGGGAGAATCAGGTTGGTGCTGGACCACAGGATAGGGAGTTTGTAGAGTGCCTACGGGATGCATTCTTGGAACAGCTTGTATGAGAGCCGACCAGACTATTCTGGATTTAGTGTTATGTAATGAACAGGATTTGATAAGTGATCTCGCAGTAAAGGAGCCATTAGGGGGTAGTGATCACAATATGATAAGCTTTTATCTGCAATTTGAGAAGGATAAGGGCAGCTCGGAGGTGTCAGTGTTGCAGATGAACAGGGGAAACTATGGAGCCATGAGGGAGGAGCTGGCCAAAGTTGACTGGACGGATAGCCTAGCAGAAAAGACAGTAGAACAGCAATGGCAGGTATTCTTGGGAATAATGCACAAGGTGCAAAATCAGTTCATCCTCCAGAGAAGGAAGGATTCAAAGGGGGGAACGGGGCCACAGTGGTTGACAAAGGAAGTCAGAGATTGCATAGCATTAAAAAAAAGCAAGTATGACAGAGCTAAGATGAGTGGGAGGACAAATGATTGGGAAGTTTTTAAGGAACAACATAACTTAACTAAAAAGACAACATGGGGAGAAAAAATGAGGTACGAATGCAAGCTAGCCAGGAATATAAAGGAAGATAGCAAAAGCTTTTTTAGGTATGTGAAGAGAAAGAAGATAGTTAAGAACAATGTTGGGCCCTTGAAGAATGAATTGGGTGAAATTGTTATGGGAAACAGAGAAATGGCAGAAAAATTTAATAAGTTTTCACTAAGGAAGACACAAGCAATCTCCCAGATGTATGGATGGGCCAAGGACATAGGGTAACAGAGGAAATGAAACAGATTGACATTAGGAAGGAAACGGTGATGAGAAGACTGATGGGACTGAAGGCTGACAAATCCCCAGGTCTAGATGGTCTGCACCCTAGGGTACTAAAGGAGGTGGCCCTGGAAATTGCAGATGCATTGGTAATCATTTTCAAATGTTCCTTAGATTCAGGATCAGTTCCTGAGGATTGGAGAATGGCTAATGTTATCCCACTTTTTAAGAAAGGAGGGAGGGAGAAAACAGAGAACTATCGACCTGTCAGCCTGACATCGGTGGTGGGAAAGATGCTAGAGTCCATTATTAAGGATGAAATAGTGGCATATCTAGATAGCAGTGATAGGATTGGGCCGAGCCAGCATGGATTTACCAAGGGTAAATCATGCTTGACTAATCTGTTGGAGTTTTTCGAGGATGTAACCAGGAAGTTAGACGGGGGAGATCCAGTGGATGTAGTGTACCTCAATTTTCAGAAGGCATTTGATAAGGTCCCACATAGAAGATTGGTGGGTAAAATCCAAGCTCAGGGCATCGGGGGGAAGGCATTGACATGGATAGAAAACTGGTTGGCAGATAGAAAGCAAAGGGTAGCGGTGAATGGGTGTTTCTTGGAATGGCAGGTGGTGACTAGTGGGGTGCCACAGGGCTCGGTATTGGGACCACAGCTGTTTACCATTTACGTTAACGATTTGGATGAAGGCATAGAAAATAACATCAGCAAATTTGCTGATGATACTAAGGTGGATGGCAGTGTGACGTGATGATGTTAGGAGAATTCAGGGTGACTTGGATAGGCTGGGTGAGTGGGCAGATACTTGGCAGATGGCGTTTAATGTGAATAAGTGTGAGGTTATCCACTTTGGGAGTAAGAACAGGAAGGCAGATTATTTGAACGGTGTAGAGTTGGGTAAGGGAGAAATACAAAGAGATCTCGGAGTCCTTGTTCATCAGTCACTGAAGGTGAATGAGCAAGTGCAGCAGGCAGTGAAGAAGGCTAATAGAATGTTGGCCTTTATTACAAAGGGAATTGAGTACAAGAGCAAGGAAATCCTCTTGCATTTGTACAGGGCCCTGGTGAGACCACACCTGGAGTATTGTGTACAGTTTTGGTCTCCAGGGTTAAGGAAGGACATCCTGGCTGTAGAGGAAGTGCAGCGTAGATTCACGAGGTTAATTCCTGGGATGTCTGGACTGTCTTACGCAGAGAGGTTAGAGAGACTGGGCTTGTACACGCTGGAATTAAGGAGATTGAGAGGGGATCTGATTGAAACATATAAGATTATTAAGGGATTGGACAAGATAGAGGCAGGAAATATGTTCCAGATGCTGGGAGAGTCCAGTACCAGAGGGCATGGTTTGAGAATAAGGGGTAGGTCATTTAGGACAGAGTTAAGGAAAAACTTCTTCTCCCAGAGAGTTGTGGGGGTCTGGAATGCACTGCCTCGGAAGGTAGTGGAGGCCAATTCTCTGGATGCTTTCAAGAAGGAGCTAGATAGGTATCTTATGGATAGGGGAATCAAGGGATATGGGGACAAGGCAGGAACCGGGTATTGATAGTAGATGATCAGCCATGATCTCAAAATGGCGGTGCAGGCTCGAAGGGTCGAATGGTCTACTTCTGCACCTATTGTCTATTGTCTATCTCAAATCATCAGTCTGAGCATATCCCATCTCTATCTCCTACCTAAAACCACCAGTCTGAGTGCATCCCTTCTCTGTTACCTACCTATCCTCCCTCTCGCACTGTCTTCAAGGTTTCTCTATTTGTGAGTCAACAGCCCCTTCCTCTGTCTCTTCAGTCTGGTTCCCACCCCTGCAGAGTTTAAACTCTCCCCAATTGCCTTAGTAAACCTCCCCGCCAAGATATTGGCCCCCTTGGGATTCAAGTGTAACCCATCCTTTTTGTACAGGCCACTCCTGTCCCAATGATCCAGAAATCTGAATCCCTGCCCCCTGCTCCAGTCCCTCTGGCTGTTCTCCTTCCCACTGCAGGATATCTTGGACGCTATCAGAAACATCCCTGGCACCTGGGAGGCAAACCACCATCCAAGTTTCTTTCCTACATCCACAGGATCACTAGTCTGACCTCCTAACTATAGAGTCCCCTATCATTGCTGCCATCCTCTTCCTTTCCCTATCCTTCTGAGCCACAGACTCTGTGCCAGAGACATGACCACTGTTGCTTCCCCCCGGTAGGCCATCTCCAACAGTACTCAAGCAGGAGTACTTATTGTTAAAGGGGACAAACGCAGGGTTACTCTCTGGTATCTGACTCTTGCCCTTCCCCCTCCTGACTGTTACCCACTTATCTGTCTCCCCAGGTCCCAGTGTGGCTACCTGCCTATAGCTCTATCACCTCCTCACTCTCCCTGACCAGACAAAGGTCATTGAGCTGCATCTCCAGTTCCCTAACCTGGTCCCTAAGCAGGCGCAGCTCGACACACCTGGCACAGATGTGGCCAACCATCAGCTGTACTTTAGAGTTCTTCTTTTATTATTATGTATTGCAATGTACAGCTGCTACAAAACAACGAATTTCATGACATATGCCAGTGATATTAAACTTGATTCTGATTAAGGACCCCATGACCCAGGACATATCCTCTTATTGCTACCATCAATGAGGAAGTACAGGAGTCTGAGGACACCCTCTAAACTTTTTGAATATCAGCTTCTCCTCTCCCCACCCCCCATGATCAGATTTCGGGACAGGAAAGGAACCTATGTGCACAACATCATTTTTTTTGCTCTCTTTTTACACTAATTTAATGTATTATTTATTTTTTCTTTAATCGTTACGTACTGCAGCAAAACAACAAATTTCACTACATATGCCAGTGATATTAAATCTGATTCTGATTAATTTTGTCAGCAAATCCATGCTTCAGCACCATGATGTGGTGACACATTTGCTAATGTCACCCATTCACTGAGCTCAGTACCTCTGCATTCAGGCATGTGTGCGGAGATTCTGAACTTTGTGGATAAGGGAAGACAGTTCACCCCACAGATGCCATGACTAAGCCAAATGCAGGCTACTGTACTTCAGTGCAGTAGGGTGTCACAGTGACGGTTCGAGCAATGCTCTTACAGCTCGGACTACTGAAGAATGGAGTTCAATTCCGGCGCCATCTGGAAGGAGTTTTTATGTTCTCCCTGAGACTATCTAGGTTTCCTCCAACAGTCTAAAGATGTACTGGTCTGTAGGTTAATTGCTCATTGTAAATTGTCCTATGATTAGGCGAGGGTTGCATTGGTGGGTTGCTGGGTGGTGCAGCTCAATGGGCCAGAAGACCTGTTCTGCATTGTATCTCTACATAAATAAATAATGACTTCTTTAGATCTTGTAATATTCTGAATACTACCTGACTGTTGAATCTTTGCAATATTTATTTCAGTTTCTAGTGTACTTATCTTTTTATAGGCATTTTCTAAAGGCTTAATCTTTTAACATTGTGAGTAGACCATTTGGCATATGGTTTACAAGGTCTACAATGCCTTGCCTTACGAATTGTTAGCATAAACTTGATTCGATATTGCTTGGCAGAATTCCTACTTTTACGTCAATTAATTGCTATCAATTGTATATGTAACAAAAGAATGGAATTTTAAATTCTGAAGCTATTTTTGTTTCTGTTATTTAGCTCCTGTTCCCCAAAGCCAACCCAAAGCTTGTTACAGTGTTTGTACAGCGCCATCTGAAACTGTCACTTACCAGGAATTAAAGCAGTTGCTCAAATCAAACAAAATTGTTCTGATTGATGTCAGAGAACGCTGGGAACTTCAGGAGTACGGGCAGATACCCAGATCCATAAATATACCACGTAAGTACACCATGACAGATCTGGACTTAACTCATCTGTTGGTATATTGTAACATTAACCAAAATGTTGTTTAAGAACACAAAACATGTGAAGCATTAATAAATGACTTGAATATGTTATCAAATTGTTTGTGATTTGGACTCCTGAGTTGATGATATATTTAATGCCTTTGTGTATCAGGTACAGGTCTGGCCACTGATTGTGGATCATGGTGTTAAGTAAGCAACAGAGTGTAGAAGTTGAAAACAATGGATAGATAAGTAATGTTGACTCCATGAAGAAAAACTAAGCAAGCTAGGTCTGCTCAATTTTGAATAAAAAAAAGTGTCACGAGGGTCATCTTAAGGTTTAAAGATGTGTGAAATATAAAGTAAAAGGATTGGGGAGGAAGAAGATCAGTGTAAAGGCAAAGATAGGTAACATAGACAACAAGGCTATCATGAGAAAATGGTGAAAATGGTCTTCTGCATGAATAAGAAAGAGTATGTAATAAGTGAGTTTGAAATGTTCACATGATCAACTTCTTCGCCTAATTTGTAGCCTTTGTATTTAAGTGTTTTGCATCATTGGGGAAGTGAAAAAAGTTGCCAGTGGTGTTCAACTGATGAAGCTACTGTTCTTCCTTTACCTTTCCTGGGTGGTTGATGAACAACCCTTAAGGAAGGAATCAGTGGAAATCTAGATCAGGAGGACAATAGGTGCAGAAGTAGACCATTCGGCCCTTCGAACCTGCACCGCCATTCTGAGATCATGGCTGATCATCTACTATCAATACCCGGTTCCTGCCTTGTCCCCATATCCCTTGATTCCCCTATCCATAAGATACCTATCTAGCTCCTTCTTGAAAGCATCCAGAGAATTGGCCTCCACTGCCTTCTGAGGCAGTGCATTCCAGACCTCCACAACTCTCTGGGAGAAGAAGTTTTTCCTTAACTCTGTCCTAAATGACCTACCCCTTATTCTCAAACCATGCCCTCTGGTACTGGACTCTCCTAGCATCTGGAACATATTTCCTGCCTCTATCTTGTCCAATCCCTTAATAATCTTATATGTTGCAATCAGATCCCCTCTCAATCTCCTTAATTCCAGCGTGTACAAGCCCATTCTCTCTAACCTCTCTGCATAAGACAGTCCGGACATCCCAGGAATTAACCTTGTGAATCTACGCTGCACTTCCTCTACAGCCAGGATGTCCTTCCTTAACCCTGGAGACCAAAACTGTACACAATACTCCAGGTGTGGTCTCACCAGGGCCCTGTACAAATGCAAGAGGATTTCCTTGCTCTTGTACTCAATTCCCTTTGTAATAAAGGCCAACATTCCATTAGCCTTCTTCACTTGCTCATTCACCTTCAGTGACTGATGAACAAGGACTCCTAGATCTCTTTGTATTTCTCCCTTACCTAACTTTACACCGTTCAGATAATAATCTGCCTTCCTGTTCTTACTCCCAAAGTGGATAACCTCACACTTATTCACATTAAACGCCATCTGCCAAGTATCTGCCCACTCACCCAGCCTATCCAAGTCACCCTGAATTCTCCTAACATCCTCATCACATGTCACACTGCCACCCAGATTAGTATCATCAGCAAACTTGCTGATGTTATTCTCAGTGCCTTCATCTAAATCATTGATGTAAATCATAAACAGCTGTGGTCCCAATACCGAGCCCTGTGGCACCCCATTAGTCACCACCTGCCATTCCAAGAAACACCCATTCACCGCTACCCTTTGCTTTCTATCTGTCAACCAGTTTTCTATCCATGTCAATGTCTTCCCCCCAATGCCATGAGTTTTGATTTTACCCACCAATCTCCTATGTGGGACCTTATCAAATGCCTTCTGAAAATTGAGGTACACTACATCCACTGGATCTCCCCCGTCTAACTTCCTGGTTACATCCTCGAAAAACTCCAATGGATTAGTCAAGCATGATTTACCCTTGGTAAATCCATGCTGGCTCGGCCCAATCCTATCACTGCTATCTAGATATGCCACTATTTCATCTTTAATAATGGACTCTAGCATCTTCCCCACTACTGATATTAGGCTGACAGGTCGATAGTTCTCTGTTTTCTCCCTCCCTCCTTTCTTAAAAAGTGGGATAACATTAGCCATTCTCCAATCCTCAGGAACTGATCCTGAATCTAAGGAACATTGGAAAATGATTACCAATGCATCCGCAATTTCCAGGGCCACCTCCTTTAGTACCCTAGGATGCAGACCATCTGGACCTGGGGATTTGTCAGCCTTCAGCCCCATCAGTCTACTCATCACCGTTTCCTTCCTAATGTCAATCTGTTTCATTTCCTCTGTTACCCTATGTCCTTGGCCCATCCATACATCTGGGAGATTGCTTGTGTCTTCCTTAGTGAAGACAGATCTAAAGTACTTATTAAATTCTTCTGCCATTTCTCTGTTTCCCATAACAATTTCACCCAATTCATTCTTCAAGGGCCCAACATTGTTCTTAACTATCTTCTTTCTCTTCACATACCTAAAAAAGCTTTTGCTATCCTCCTTTATATTCCTGGCTAGCTTGCGTTCGTACCTCATTTTTTCTCCCCATATTGCCTTTTTAGTTAAGTTCTTATGGGGCTTGTTTCAAAATTGCTGATTCTTGTGGTGTTCTGCTGAACATGTGGGGATGTTGGCACCTGAATGTGTGGTGACATTCCCAGGCAATCCCTAGGTTGTGTTAGTTGTTAATGCAAACAACACATTTCACTGTATGTTTCGAAGTACATGTGATAAATGAATCTGAAAACTCAAAATTCAAAGTAAATTGATGATCAAAGTTCATGTATGTTACCATATACAAGTCTGAGATTCATTTTCTTGTGGGCATTCACAGTAAGTACAAGAAACACAATAGGATCAATGAAAAACTGCATACAAGAACAGACAAACAGCCAACGTATAAAAAACAAATTCTGCAAATATAATAGGAAAAAACAATAAATAACAATGAATATTGAGAGCATGAGATGAAGAGTCCTTGAAAGTGAGACCGAAGGTTGTGGAAGCAGTTCAGTGACGTTATCCCCTTTGGTTCAAGAGCCTGATGCCCGAGGGGTAATAATTGTTCCTAACCTGGTGATGTGAGTTCTGGGGATGTCAGCCAGGTGAAATGAGACATTGCCAACTACGAGCAAAGCTCTGTTGTCTTAGTTGTTTCTCACACAGTATTGTTCAACAGGAGAAAACCAGAGGACTTGAGCTAAGGGTGAAGGGGGAAAAGTTTAAAGGGAACATTAGTGGGAGCTTCTTCACACAGAGAGTGGTGGGAGTGTGGAATGAGCTGCCAAATGAATTAGTAAATGTGGGCTCACTTTTAACATTTAAGAAAAACTTCGACAGGTACACGGATGAGAGGTATATATGGAGGGATATGGTCCAGGTGCAGGTCAGTGAGACTAGGCAGAAAAATGGTTCGGCACAGCCAAGAAGGGCGAAAAGGTCTGTTTCTGTGCTGTAATGTTGTATGGTTCTAAGGATAGGAAGTGGAGGAAACACCATGATGCATTATTGGATGTGCAGCTCAATTGTCCAGGCTTTTCTGTTAGATCATGCCATGAAAGGATTGACTTTTAAAAAGAAAAAAAAAGATCTCGGGGTAGTATGTGGTGATACATACGTACTTTGATAATAAATTTACTTTGCCTTTCGAAGAATAAAGGCATTTTCAAGCTGCAGGGTTTATACTGTACCATAAATGACCAATCCGTAGGAAGGGTAGTAAGAAGCAAATCAGTAAAAAATTAAACTTGTGCAGTAGCTCTGGAGTAGTAAAGATAAAGATTAATGTTGTTTGTCACATATACATCTAAATATACAGTGCAATGTGTTGTTTGCATCAAGGATGTGCTAAGGGCAGCCCATAAGTGACACCATGCTTCAGGTGACAACATAACATGCCCAAATTTAATAATCTTAACCCTTGTGTCTTTTTGGAAAGTGGGAGGAAACCTATGCAGTCACAGAGAGAACGTGCAAACTGTTTAAAAACAATGGAAGGAATTAAACTCCGATTGCTGACTATAAACCGTTAGGCTGTTGTGCTGCCCTAGTTTTGATGGGGGGGGGGGGGAATCACCTGTCCAAATATTCGGATGTAATTGCACTGGAGAGAGTTCAGAGATTTCCCACGAATCATATCTGGATTGGAGGACTTCAGTTGTAGGGAGAGATTATGGGCTGGGCTTGTTTTATCTGGAGTGAAGAATGCTGGGGTTCACTTCTTAGAAGTGTGCATGAATACGAGAGGCATAGACAATGCAGGTGGTCAAAATCTTTTTCCCGTGGTGGGAGTGTGGAAAACGCAAGCATAGTTTTAAGGTAAGAGGTAAGAAAACTGAAGGGAATTTTCTCAAATTTTACTGTAACAATGTCTTGTGGGACATATCTAATGAGAGAATAGTTTGAGTGAGATGGAGCTTTTCTCTTTAGAGCGGAGGAGGATGAAAGGTGACTTGATAGAAGTGTATAAGATGATAAGAGGCATTGATAAGAGTGAACAGCCAGAGACTTTTTCCCAGGCTAGAAATGGCTAAAAGGAGGGGGCACCATTTCTAAGGTAATTGGAGGATAGTAAAGGGGGGAGGTTTTTCACAGGGAGCAGTGGATACGTGGAATGTGCTGTCAGGGCTGGTGGGAGAGGCATTTAAGAGACTCATACATATGGATGTGGGCAATGTTCAGACGGGCTTGATTGATCTTATGTTAAAAGGTCGGCACAGCATTGTGGGCCAAAGGGCCTGTACTGTGCTGGAATGTTCAGCGTTCTAGTTTGACAATATAATTGGAGGACATCAGAAAGATCCATATAGGACTGAAGTGGAGCATTAGAACGACAGCGTTACTCTTTCTGACTGCAGTATTCCATATATTAAATAAAGCCTGTTCGTTTCTCCCCGGTGTAGCAGAGTGCATTCTGTTCAGTGGGTATTGTATATTGAAACAATTCATTCCCAATGTTTGCAAAGCTCAGATTGTCAGCAGATGAAGTGGCTGATGTTGCACATTTATCCTCGCATAGAAAGGCACTGGCAGAACAACAACGCAATGTGTGAGGGTTAAAGTAAAGAATACTACATATTTCTTTTAAGACAGACATAACTTGGGTTGCTATCCTGCAAAACATGATCATTATATTGAACTTTGCACACAAATGCTGGAGGAAATCAGCTAATGCAGCATCTATCAAAATGAATAAACAGACAACATGTTGGTCCAAGGCCTTTCATCAGGACTTGGAGACACTTGGGGGGAGAGTGGGGAGAATGAATTGTCAATATTTCGGGTAGAAACCCTGCATCGTATTGAATTATTAACTTCTACAGGATCAGCTTGTCACTTTCAAAGATAAATTGTAACACTGAGGTTTGAAGGAATTCTGTTAGGTAATAGGAGGTGTTCGGCTCTGTAATTCTGATTTTAATCTGCATTGGAATATTATCCTTTTGACAGATACTGATAATTTGGATTACAAGGTATATGCATACACTAACCTGCAACGTTCAGTGTGTGCAGTATTTCATATCTCTAGAGCTACATATGTAAAATGTATCTGCAGATGCTGGAAATCCAGAGTGACACACACAATGCTGGAGGAACTCAAGCAGGTCAGCCTGCAACAACAGTTGATGTTTGGACCTTTGGGGCACACGAGTTATTTCTCTCCTCGGCCTATTATGCTGAGCTTCTCCAGCATTTTGTGTGTAAAATGAACCTCTTATTTTTTTTTTGTAATACAGTGGTAAGCACAAAAAAAAGTCATCTTGGATCTGTGACAATTTTTTAAACAAAAATACCGTCATCATTTTACTGATATTGGTGGGAATGTTTACAATTTTTTCTCATTTGCTTTAAGTGGGTGAAGTGGAGCAAACCTTGCAGCTGGATCCTGAACGTTTTATGGAAATGTACAAAGAAAGAATGCCAACCACGTCAGATAAAATTGTCTTTTCCTGCTTGGCAGGACTCAGGAGTAAAAAGGCCTTAGATACTGCTACATCTTTAGGCTACAGTAGGTGAGTACCGTACTAGCAACTTTTCTTTTCAAATCTTTTTATTAATTTTTTAAGAAAAACATAAGAAAAATATTAGTACAAAACATTTGAGAGTACATAATAGATTAATTAACAATCAAATATGTATTAATCAATACATAGAGTCTCTCAAACTCATAGTATAATGTAAAGGAATTAAGAAAAAAAAAAGAACCCCCCCCCAAAAAAAAACAACTAAAAAAAACTAAAAAAAAAACTAACCAACATGGGCAATTGCATAATGTTAAATACATACAGCAGTGCCAATGACTCCCAACCTCCATCCACACAATTCAGGATAGTAACAATAAGGTTCAGGATCAGACCATTTAATTCATATGAAAATGTTGAGTAAATGGTCTCCAAGTTTCCTCAAATTTAACTGAAGAGTCAAAAACCACACTTCTAATTTTTTCTAAACTCAAACAGGAAATAGTTTGAGAAAACCACTGAAATACAGTTGGAGGGTTAATTTCTTTCCAATTCAGTAAAATAGATCTTCTAGCCATTAGTGTAACAAATGCAATCATTCGTTGGGATGAAGCGGATAAACGCTTATTATCTATCATTGGTAGACCAAAAATTGCGGTAAAAGGATGTGGTTGGAGATTAATATTTAAGACTCTTGAAATAATATTAAAAATATCTTTCCAATAGTTTTGTAAACAAGGGCAAGACCAAAACATATGGGTCAACGAAGCAATATCAGAATGACATCTATCACAGGTTGGATTAACATAAGAATAAAATTGAGCAAGTTTATCTTTAGACATGTGAGCTCTATGTACAACCTTAAATTGTATTAGAGCATGTTTAGCACAGATGTACTAGCAACTTGTAGTAAAAGCACAAGAGGTTCTGCAGATACTGAAAATCTTGAGCAACACACAAAATGCTGGAAGATGGTGTATTTCTTGAGTTCAATAGTTTTCCATCCTATTACAGACTATCTCTTTTATTCTTTTTGCCCTTCCTTGCAATTTGTTTAATTTCTAGCATTTCGTGATTCTAATTAAGCATCGTCAATATAATTGTTAACTGGTTCTTCCTTAACAGATGCTTCCTGACTTTGTTAGTGCTTATCTATGTTTGTATATGTTTTTTTATTCTTTACCTTCTCTATTTTCTATTCAAAGAACAGTTAAATAACTAACTTGGTAACAGTAACTTTGTCTCATCTGTGGAGAGAAACTTCTGGACTATGACTTGTATAAAGAGGATGCAGTGTGATTTTAGGAAATACGCAGTAGCTTGTATGGCATTTATAATCTTCATGAAAGGCAAATAATTGTGTCACTTCCACCATAATTGCCATCCTTCAGCAGCAGTTCAGCGTATTGCTTTGAGATTTTAATGTGATGTAATGCTGTATTTATTCAAATATTTGCCATTAATGCAAATAAGATTCTCTCTTTTGGCACAGCATCAGGTGTTTAAATAACTGAATTTAAATGTTTTTGTTTTAGAGCTGTACATTTTCCAGGTGGTTGGGAAGAATGGCAATCCCGCGAACTTGCTGAGAAAAAAGGATAAGCCATTTCAGGAGTTTCTTACTGAACGAATTCCCAATGAGTATGAGAGTCTCAAATCTATAAATGAAATGTGTTCTTTCTAGTTTATAGTACATTGATAATTTGCAAATGTTATATCTGTGTTTTTTTAATTCTGATCTTTTTCCACATATGTAAACAATGCTTGAGTACAAGATTTGAAATTTAATAAATTTTGAGGTTCTTTTTTATTTGAAAACGGTATTGTTCTGTGCATTCCATCAGTTGATGGAAGTAACAATCTAATGGTGGCATAAACTCTTAAGTGTTCTTTTGAATAAAATCCTGAAGTCAAAATTCAAAAGTGTAATATAAGTTTGTTCTCAAAGTACATACACATCACCATATGCTATCCTGAGATACATTTTCTTGTATTCACATTAAGTACAAAGAAACACAATGAATGAAAAAACGCACATGGAAAGCAGGGTCTTGCGGGCTGCCTGCAGCATGTCCTCGAACTGTGTTGGTTGTTAATGCAAACAATGCATTTCACTATAGCTTTTGATGTACATGTGATAAATAAAGCTTATCTTTAAAATCTTTAACTTTATTGAGCATGGTTACAAGACACAATTACACTTACTCTTCCTCCCACACTCATCCTAATGTCATAAATTCAAAACCGCAAGGTGGCCATGTAATCAAGTGTAACGGCTGTTTTTACTATTATGCTTGCAGATTGCAGATTATTTTCAGAAGCCTTTACTACACGCACAAAATGCTGGAGGAGCTCAGCAAGTCAGGTAGCATCTATGGAAAGGAGTAAAGAGTCAACACTTCAGGCTGAGACCTTTCATCAAGACTTCAATCAAAATGTTTCATCTTTTCCATAGATGCCGTCCGACTTGCTTGTTCCTTCATTTTTTTGTGTGTTACTCTGGATTTCCAGCATCTGCAGAATCTCATGTGTTATTGGTTCTAAGCTGGTACTTGTATAATAAATATAAGATCATAAGACATAGGAGTAGAATTAGACCATTCTATCATGGTTGATTGATTATTATCCCTCTCAACCCCATTCTCCTGCCTTCACTTGGTAACCATTAACATCCTTACTAATCAAGAACCTATCAACCTCTGCTTTAAATATATGCAATGATGTGGCCACCACAATCATCTGTGGCAATGAATTCCAGATTCACCATCCTCAGCCTAAAAAAATTCCTCCTCATCTTTGTTCTAAAGGGACGTCCCTTTATTCTGAGTCTGTGCCCTTTTGTCCTAGTCTCACCCTCTATAGGAAACGTCCTTTCCGCATCCACTCTATCTAGGCCTTTCAATATTTGATAGGTTTCAGTAAGATTCAATGAGAATTAAATATCTCATGTGAAGAGGTATTTTGCAATATTTACTAAGAAATTTCATAATATTCAAATTGATCCTCAGTTGCAGCATTGTTTACCAGATTCATGAATCACTCTTCTGCTTCATTTTAGTTACATCCTATATCTGTGATGGTTATATTTTGTTTACAATTTTGTACAAAAATATGTGTGTCTTGAAGCCTACAGATGGCTTTCCAGTTAGCCAAGAAATTATATTTGTGTTGTTACAGACTATGACTTAATTACAGTATGTCTATAGCCAAATCCCCTACTTCCCTTTCCCACCCCAAAATGAACACACAAGCTTTTTAACACAATTTCTGCCTGTGCTTTCACTTTTTTTTGTATCAAAGTTTCATACCACTTAGCCAAATGAGATAAGTCAGTATCTCATTTTTCTGCCTTTCTGACTTCTCTAGCTTCCTGGTTTCAGCCTCTTCCTTTCCAGTCTAGCTGAAAGGTCTCAGCCTGAAACATTGACTGCTCATTCCTCCCCACTGATGCTGCCTGACTTGCTGAGTTCCTCCAGCAATCTGTGTCTTTTAAGTCAGTACTATAATGTTTTCAAGTCACATGTAATCTTTTGAAAGCCAAGCATAAATTCAAAAGTTCGAAGTAAATTTATTATGAAAGTACATATGTCACCATATACATCTCTGAGATTCATGTTTTGCAGGCACACTCAATAAATCCACAATAATAACAATAGAATCAATGAAAGACAGCACTCACTAACTTGGCCATTCAACCAATCTGCAAAAGACAACAAACTCTTAAAAAAAAACAGAAAGAAAGAATAAATAATATATAGAGCATGAGATAGTGACTTTTGGGGACAAGTGAAGTTATCCCCATTGGTTCAAGAGCTTGATGCTTGAGTAACAACTGTTCCTAAACCTGGTCCTATGAATCATGAGGTTCCTGTACCACCTTCCTGATGATGGATGCTGCTTTCCTGCGATAGTGCTTCATGTAGATGTGTTCAACATGGGGACTGCTTTACTCATGATGGACAGGGCCATATCCACTGTGTGGTCATGTTTATAAGCCTAAAGGTTTATTTTATAAAATGCTTTTCCCATACTGACATTTGCAGGTTTTTAAAATCCTATTTAGTACTTTTGTTCAGTGAACCAAAGATAGCCCATGTTGGAGAGTGTTGTTGTTAGTATCTGCATTTACTGAGTTGATTAATGGGAGGTGAAGAGTATTTCTGTTTTCTTGTGGATCCTTGTCAGTGGTATTTGGTATCACAGCGGAGGCAGTTTGGTTGAGTAACAGAATTGTAAATTTTTAGTACTTATCAGGTATACTCTTCAGTGAGCAAAGTGATGACAAGATTGTTTATTGTCATTCTTCAGTACATGTAAAGAAGAATGAAATGATTGTTACTCCAGATCCAATGTTGCTTAAAAAAAACACAATAAGCATATAGAACACAATATTTTAAAATGCGCACTTTTTGAACTTGGATTCCAGAAGTGCACGTCATCTGCATGCTGCAGCACAAGAACAGAGGTAGAGTAGTTTGCCATTCTGTAAACTACCTTCACAAAAACATAATACGAATTGGAGGCAAAGTATAATATTGCAACAAAAATATTGATAAATGGGTCAGATTATGGCATGTAAAGTCCACTTTTGTGTCCACCCTTTTTCCAGAAGTGGGCAATTATAAATTCACATTCTAGCAAGGATATCACCCTCCCCATTTCTTCAGTCTCTGCACTGTAAACACTTTAAACCACTCTTTATAACGTGTAAATTTTATAACTTTGTAAATACGTAATGGTAATTATGTATTTGTGCACATTTTATTCCAGATCTGTACTTTAACCTCCAAGTTTTTTAAATAATTTATTCTTACTGTTGAATGTTTTTGTTGCATGTCACACTAACAACCCACAGCAAATTCCTAATACGTTAATTGTATATTGTAACGACGTGCTACACACAGCGCTGAAATAATGACACGCTATTTCGAGACTAGTTTATTCTCGTAAGTCTAGTAAGTCGTTTCGAGACTAGTTTATTCAAACTTCGCAGCGCCCGCCCTCTCCGGGCGGAAATGACCAAAGGTGCATTCCCAAAGTCTCCCCCCGCGCGCTGGCTATTTGTGAGCCGGTTCGCCTGCGCAGAAAGTGGGTCACCCACAGAACCGGCGATACACCCCCCAATGTCCACAGTCTGGATCAGCCTCTGTTTGGGAGGTCTGCCTCTGCACCGCGGTGCCTGAACCTCAACCGGCTGCGCCAAGTCCACATGGGCTGGTTTGAGTCGGTCCACCGTGAAAACCTCCTCTTTCCCCCCCAATGTCCAGAACGTACGTGGACTCATTGTTGTTGATCACCTTGAACGGCCCCTCTTACGGCCGCTGTAGCGGTGCCCGGTGTCCGCCCCTTCGTACAAACACAAACTTACAGTTCTGCAGGTCTTTGGGTACATGGGTCGGGGTCCGTCCATGCTGTGAAGTCGGTACGGGGGCCAGGTTGCTGAGCCTCTCGCATAGTCTGTCCAGGACTGCTGCGGGTTCTTTCTCTTGCCCCCTTGGGGCTGGTATGAACTCTCCTGGGACGGCCAGGGGTGCGCCGTACACCAACTCGGCCGACGAGGCGTGCAGATCTTCTTTGGGCGCCGTGCGGATTCCGAGCAGGACCCAGGGAAGCTCATCCACCCAGTTAGGTCCTCGCAGGCGGGCCATGAGAGCCGACTTCAAGTGACGGTGGAAGCGTTCCACTAGTCCGTTCGACTGTGGGTGGTAGGCAGTTGTGTGGTGTAGCTGCGTTCCCAACAGGCTGGAGGTGAACTGGGCGCCCCCTGTCGGAGGTAATGTGGGCCGGTACCCCGAAGCATGCTACCCAGGTTGCGATCAGTGCTCAGGCGCAGGAATCGGCAGATGTGTCGGTGAGCGGGACCGCCTCTGGCCACTTCGTGAACCGATCTACTATAGTTAAGAGGTACTGCGCTCCTCGGGACACTGGTAGGGGGCCCACGATATCCACATGAATGTGGTCGAACCTCTGGTAGGTGGGTTCGAACTGCTGCGGCGGGGCTTTAGTGTGCCGCTGCACCTTGGCTGTTTGGCACTGCGCACACATTCTGGCCCATTCACTGACCTGCTTGCGAAGTCCGTGCCACGCGAACTTGCTGGAGACCAGCCGGACGGTTGTCCTGATAGATGGGTGCACCAAACCGTGTATGGAATCGAAAACTCGCCACCTCCAGGCTGCCGGGACGATGGGGCGAGGTTGGCCGTAAGCCACGTCGCACAGGAGGGTCCTCTCACCTGGGCCTACAAGAAAGTCCTGCAGCTGCAAACCCAAGACTGCGGTCCTGTAGCTGGGCATCTCGTCGTCTGCCTGCTGCGCCTCCACCAGTGCTGCAAAGTCCACCCCCAGAGACAGGGCCTGGACAGCTGGTCTGGAGAGTGTGTCCGCCACGACGTTGTCCTTTCCCGAGACATGCTGGATGTCCGTTGTGTACTCGGAGATGTAGGACAGATGTCGCTGCTGGCGAGCCGACCAGGGATCGGACACCTTCGTGAACACGAAGGTCAACGGTTTGTGGTCCGTGAACGTGGCGAATGGCCTGCCTTCCAAGAAGTACCTGAAATGCCGGATTGCCAGATACAGTGCCAACAGCTCCCGGTCGAAAGCACTGTACTCGAGTTCGGGTGGTCGTAGGTGTTTGCTGAAGAACGTCAAGGGTTGCCAGCGCCCCTTGATGAGCTGCTCCAGCACACCACCGACTGCTGTGTCGGATGCATCCAACGTGAGGGCGGACGGAACGTCCATTCTGGGGTGCACCAGCATCGCGGCATCTGCCAAGGCTTCCTTGGCTTTAACGAAAGTGGCCGCGGCCTCCTCGTCCCAAGCAATGTCCTTGCCTTTACCTGACATCAAGGTGTACAAAGGGCGCATGATACGGGCTGCTGAGGGGAGGAAACGGTGGTAGAAGTTCACCATACTAACGAACTCCTGCAAGCCTTTGACCGTGTTGGGCCGGGCAAAGTGGTGGATCGTGTCTACCTTGGTGGGCAGAGGTGTTGCCCCGTCTTTGGTAATCCTGTGGCCCAGGAAGTCGATGGTATCAAGACCTAACTGGCATTTGGCCGGGTTGATTGTGAGGCTGAAATCACTCAGGCGGGAGCAGAGCTGGTGGAGGTGGGACAGATGCTCCTGGCGACTACTGCTGGCTGTGAGGATGTCGTCCAAATAGATGAACGCACAGTCCAGGTCGCGTCTCACCGCATCCATTAGCAACAGGCCGAACGGGGTGATGAGTGCTGTTTTGGGGATGTCTTCAGGGTGCACCAGGATTTGATGGTGTCCCCGGACGAGGTCTACTTTGGAAAAGATTCTTGCCCCGTGCAGGTTTGCTGCAAAGTCCTGTATGTGCAGCATGGGGTAGCGGTCTGGAGTGGTAGCCTCGTTCAGTCTGCGGTAGTCGCCGCATGGTCTCCAACCCCCGGCTGCTTTGGGCACCATGTACAGGGGGGAGGCCCATGGGCTGTCGGACCTCCGTATGATCCCCAATTCCTCCATCCTCTTGAACTCCTCTTTTGCCAGGCGGAGCTTTTCCGGGGGGAGCCTTCATGCGCGGGTGTGGAGGGGTGGTCCCTGGGTCGGGATGTGGTGCTGAACCCCATGTCTGGGCATGGCTGCTGTGAACTGCGGTGCCAGAATCGATGGAAAGTCCGCCAGGATTCTGGTGAATTCGTTGTCCAACAGCGTGATGGAGTCCAGGTGTGGGGCCGGCAACTTGGCTTCACCCAGGGAGAACGTCTGGAAAGACTCGGCACATACCAGTCTTTTCCCTTGCAAGTCGACCAGCAGGCTGTGAGCTCGCAAGAAGTCCGCCCCCAGGAGTGGTTGGGCCACCGCGGCCAGTGTGAAGTCCCACGTGAACTGGCTGGCGCCGAACTGTAGCTGCACTGTGCGGGTGCTGTAGATCCGTATTGTGCTGCCGTTTGCGGCCCTCAGGGTGGGTCCTGGCTTCCTTTTGCGGGTGTTGTACCCCGTCGGGGGCAAGACGCTGATCTCCGCTCCGGTGTCGACCAAGAAGCGGCGTCCCAACTGTTTGTCCCAGACGTACAAGAGGCTGTCCTGGTGGCCAGCAACCATAGTCATTAGCGGCAGCTGGCCCTTGCAGGGCGGGCGACAACGGCGGGCTTCTGTGCCCCACCGCTGGTGGTAGAAACACCACTGTTCACTGGCCTCCTCACTCCTGCCTCTGTGTTGTGTGCGCCCCCCTGCCGGGCCTGGTCAGGTAATCTGACCGACGGACGCCACGCTCTCCCTCTTGGCTTTCCACAGCACGTCTGCCCCAGGCCGACACCTTCCGGGGGTCGCTGAAATCTGTGTCGGCCAGCAGCAGACGTATGTCCTCAGGCAGCTGCTCTAGGAACGCTTGCTCAAACATGAGGCAGGGCTTGTGTCCGTCAGTCAGGGCCAGAATCTCATTCATCAATGCTGACGGCAGTCTGTCTCCCAAACCGTCCAGGTGAAGCAGGCGGGCACCCCACTCACGCTGTGAGAGGCCAAAGGTCCCAATGAGCAGCGCTTTGAATGCTTCATATTTGCCTTCTTCCGGGAGCGACTGTATGAAATCCGCAACCTGGGCGGCCGTCTCCTGGTCAAGGGCGCTCACCACGTGATAGTAACACGTGGAATCAGAAGATATCTGCCGAATCTGGAACTGGGCTTCCGCTTGGCTAAACCACACGCGTGGTCGCAGCGTCCAGAAAGTCGGCAGTTTTAGCGAAACTGCGTGATCAGATGAAGAGTCGGTCATCTTTGGTCCAAATCCCGTTTGGACTGTCGGGGTCACCAATGTAGCGATGTGCCACACACAGAGCGAGAGACAACGACACGCAGTCGTTTCGAGACTAGTTCATTCAAAACTTCGCAGCGCCCGCCCTCTCCGGGTGGAAATAACGTCAGAGGTGCGTCACCAAAGTCTCCCCCCGCGCGCTGGCTACTTGTGAGCCGGTTCGCCCGTGCAGAAAGTGGGTCGCCGGAGTATGGCAAATAAAGTTGATCATTGATCTGTTTGAGGTTTTGCTGCATTTGAATTGTAAATAAATACAGAGCATGTATTAAAAAAAACTATTACTAATAATTCAAATGGTTTATTTTGAACATCTTCACATTTGTTAACATCTGCCAAATAGAGGTATAAAAACTTTATTTTAATCTATTGGAGAAATCGCTTGTGGATGCTTTAATATGAATTTCAGTTTATTGTTTATTCTATTGTTTAGGTTAACATTCATTTACCTTGCTATATATCTGCCCACCATCATCTCCCTCATCTTTAATAAGAAGCAACTACTGTAAGCACCCTTAGATCATTATTTAACCCACAAAGATTCAAGGAGAAATAAAGTCAAAGCTCCATTGCTGTGCACCCAATATGCTGGTGAAAATTACAAGTCCTCTCCCATATGTAGCTGTTTAATTTAGATGCTGTGCCAGGTTAAACTCAGTACCACTTTATTAGGTACACCTGTATTCCTGCTTGTCAATACAAATACTTATATAAAATCAGTCAATCATGTGGCAGCAACTCAATGCATAAAAACATGCAGACATGGTCAAGAGGTTCAGTTGTTCAAATCAAACATCAGAATAAGGAAGAAATGTGATCTAAGTGACTTTGACCGTGGTATGATTGTTGGTACCACGGGGGTGATTACAGCATCTCAGAAACTGCTGGTGTCCTGGGATTTTTGCACACAACAGTTTCTAGAGTTTACAGAGAATGGTGTGAAAAACATCTAGTGAGTGGCAGTTCTGTGGGTGAAAATGCCTTGTAAATGAGAGAGGTCAGAGGAGAATGGCCAGGCTGGTTCAAGCTGACAAGGAAGGCAGTAGTAACTTAAATAACTACAAATTACAACATTGGTGTGAAGAAAAGCATTTCTGAATGCACAGGTTGAACCTTGAAGTGGATGGGCTACAACAGAAAACCACACTTGGTTCTTCTCCTGTACCTAATAAAGTAGTCACTGAACGTAGATAAAGGCATGCCAAGCAGTTAATCGATAGACTGACGGTTTGAGGCTTAAAATAAGGAATGCAGTTCTGAAACAAAACCACTTAGTTGCCATAAACTAAAATGAAAAATGTCCACTTTATTGCAATACAACTCTTAACATTAATTTCACAATTCACTTTAATAGGAAAAACATCTGAAAATGTGCTTTCTAGGAATTTCAGTAGAAGTTGCTCTTCACTGTTTGGTGTAATAATTTCTACTGACCTGATTGTTTCAACCACTGTACTTTCAGAAAATATTAAACATCACAAATGTTAGTCATATTTTAGCATGGCTCAAAAAGGTATCAAATATGACAATACTTCTGTTCATTACAAGTAGCTCCCTTTCTGTAACAGTCAGTGAATAAAGGACTTAGAATTGTGTTCTATTTTGTTACTTATAGAAATCCTGAAGGCCATTACAGACTAAAACACTTTTAAGTGTTGTCATTTTTGTGATAGCTGTATTCAGTTACACAAAGTTCAATGTGAATGTCACTTCAACGATGACAAATTTAATAAAATCAACATCCAAATAGTGATGATGAGGAGAAACCTCCAAGAGGAAATGATTTAAACAGGCATGAAGAGAAAAATACAAAGTCCGCACATTTATTCCTCATACACATCAAGACAGTTAAAAAGCAGCCATTGGCACCAATTCATTTCGTTTGCTTTTGAAGTTCAGCTGGCCACTTTCAAGTTAATAAGTAACCAGAGTATTGTCAACCTCATCAAATATTACCATGCATCTTGTACAGATGCTACGGCCAAGCCCAAAGATCAGTTGTTGTATCACAAACATTGCAATAGGACTCTATCTACCAAACTAGAAGTAACCCTATTAAAAATCATCTTTAAAAATGGTACTTCAAATTTTCTTCCTTTACTTTGTTTAAAGATTAAAATAACAGTTTTACCCCAGAGCTTTGCAAATAGAAAGGGTCAATCCTAATGCATCTGGAAACCTGAAACTTGAATTCACAATAGAAATCTCTGTTGCAAACTTTATAGATTCAATTTCATAATTAATTCCACATATTTCAAGTACCAAACATTATTTTGTTGTTTCTTAAAAAGGTACACACCCTTACCCAGGGAAAAGAAAATCAGAAAAATGGAGCTACATTCCCCCTTATCCTCCCAAATGCAGAACAATTTTCCCTTAGATTTTAATTCAGAATTCAAATGGGGAATCTACATAAATTCTTTCCCCCGGTATAGGTTTCACTAGGCATAGATCTAAAATGCAGCATGAGTAGGACAATCAACAAAATGTTCTCTCTAAAACATTAGACAAAGTCACAAACATAAATGAAACTCAAGTGTTTTTTTCCACAGCAGCAATTCTTAGTTTCCAATAATAGCTTTTTATCTGAATAACTGTGATGATTCACATTCAGTCTCAATATCAGGGCTCTTCCCTCCACTGTGCTTACTAGCAGAAAAGTCTTTGTGAAGTGCAAGGAGGTTCCTTGTCTATCAGACAGTCGAAATCCACTCAGCGCTACATCTTTGGGTACATGGAATTGTCGGTTTCTTACGACTGGCTGTACGTTGAATTCTGACTACCATTAGGGCCCTGTTCTCCCTCACTGTATGGGAAGGGTAAAGAATATGAATTAAAACAGTGAAAATAGAACATTTTCTCCTTCATTTTTAACAAAAAAATCAAAATCAGGTTTATTATCACTGACGTATATCATGAAATTTGTCGTTTTGCACAGCAGTACATAAAATATTTATTTATTTAGAGATACAGCATGGAACAGGCCATTCTGGCTGATCAAGCCACACCGCCCACCAACCCATCTATTTAACACTACTCTAATCAGAGGACAGATTATAATGACCAATTAACTTACTAATCGGTACATGTTTGGATTGTGGGAGGAAACTGGAGCACCCAGGGAAACCAATTCTACCACGAGGGGAACATACAAGTTCTTACTGGCGCAGTAGGAATTGAACTCCGAACTCCAATGCCCCGAGCTAGAATAGCGTCGTGCTAATTGCTACGCTACCATGGCACCCCCACCTGTGAGTAACAGACTCCATCGTTCACAAATCTGAAGATGGTTAGGCCTCCGACAATATCTTACAGAACGCCTGCAGAGAAATCTGGGACTGTGACACTTAACCTTCCAACAAACATGGTCACCCCTCTTTTGTAATAATTATGATTCCCTACAATGTACTCTGCACATTGCATCCCACCAACTCTGAATTTGCCAGTCACACTGCTGCTATGTTGTAGCCATCCATCAGCAGCTGTGATTAGAAACTCACCTTCTGCAATATTGCCAGCATGTGCATCTACTGGGGCTCCACTCTAATATTCAAATTCCATTTTTTTTAATGGTAGCCCAGAACTAACAGGAGTGGAGGACCTTCACTGCTGCCCTACATGCCACTAGGCAATTTTTTTAATGCCTTAACATTTGACACCCTCCACACACACACCACCCCCCGCCCCAAGTTTCACTGATCTTTCTATAGAGAGTTCAAATTTAAAAATTCCATTTTCTATACAGTTTTAAATGCCCATTATTACACACCGGCTCCGTGATGCATCATTCAATGAAATACCTGTTTGGAGGTGGTTTAGGTTTTGGCATCTTGTTAAGGATTCCAGCCATTTCTTTTCGGTCATCAAAATTCTTCCATAGATCATACAGCTTCAGAATGACTCGGATTATTTCAAGAATCTACCCAAAGAATCCAGAATATTAAAACTTAAGTTTAAAGAAAACCCAAATACATGTTCATAAGAAAGCGTCATTCATTATCAAGGACCCCAACCATCCAGGCCAAGCTCTGTTCTCACTGCTGTCATCAGGAAGGACATACACTAGCCTTAGGTCCAACACCACAGTTATAACCCCTCAACCATCAGGCTCCTGAACCAGCATGATGACTTCACTCACTTCAAAACTGAACTGATTCCACCATCTATGAACTCCCTTTCAAGGACTCAACTTACGTTCTCAATATTATTTATTTTTTTTGTAATTGCACATTGGATGTTTGGCTGGCTTTATCATTAGTTTTTCCCTTCTGTTCTATCGCGTTTCTTTGTATCTGCTGTGAATGCCCGCAAGAAAATGAATCTCAGGGCAGAATATGGTGACATAAATGTACTTTGGTAATAAACCAATTTTGAACTTTCCTCATGTATTATAAATAGATATTTACTAAGCATCTTTCAGAACCCTATAGATTCGAGCCTTTCCCCAACTACCCCGGTTGTTAACTGGTCAACAATTCCCCTTTTGCCTTTTCTTTCTAACCACTCCGCCGATCTTCAGGAACCAATCCAGAATGTGCAACATTCAAAAAAGAACAGCAGAAACATTTATTTGTTCCTTATCACCTCATTCAAAACTCCAAGATGTAGATGATAAGGTCCTTGATTTGCTGGTTTTCAAATTAACTAACATACCTAGTTGTCTTTATTTATTATTCCTTGGCAAACAAAATGGTGCCAACAATGTAGGGCCATGTTTTGCAGGTAACTAACAAAACTACTAGCTACCTTGATTTGGCATGGTATCTAAAACGTTGACAAACTTCAATCACAAATAAGAGAAAATCTGTAGATACTAGAAATCCAAGCAACACACACATAGTGCTGGAGGAACTCAGCAGGTCAGGCAGCATCAACGGAGAAGAGTACATACTTTGGAAATGCTGGAGGGTATTTTCCTGAAGGGTCTCGGCCTGAAACGGCAACTGTATTCTTTTCCATAGATGCTGCATGACCTGCTGAATTCCTCCAGCATTGTGTGCGTGTTGCTTCTATAGATGTGTGATGGAAAGGATGTTGACTGGTTGCATCACAGCCTGGTTTGGAAACACCAATACCCTTGAACGGAAAATGCTACAGAAAGTAGTTGATACTGCCCAGTCCAGCATGGTCAGAGACCCCCACCACCCAAGGCATGTTCTCTTCTCACTGCCGACATCAAGAAGGAGCCTTAGGGCCCACAACACTAGGTTCAGGAACAGTTATTACCCCTCATCCATCACGATATTGAACCAGAGGAGATAACTTCATTCAACTCCACTCACTTCATCACTGAACTGTTCCCACAACCTACAGACTCAATTTCAAGGACTCTTTATCTCACGTTCTTGATATTTATTTGTTTATTTATTATTATTACTTATTTCTATTTCTTTTTTTCTTTCTTTATGCATTTGCAGTTTGTTGTCTTTTGCACATGGATTGTTTGTCCATCCTGTTGGGTGGAGTCATTCATTGATTCTATTGTGTTTCTTGTATTTGCTGTGAATTCCCACAAAAGAATGAATCCCAGGGTTGTAAGATGGTGATTGATACACACACACACAACACACATACTTTGATCATAAATTTACTTTGAACTTTATTCTACTAAATATACTTTTTGTGGATCATGATCACTGCAGTCACAGTCTGAAGTTCCCCTATGGGAGCTGTCCTTTTGAACCATCTGTACAACCAGTCACCTTTCTGGTATCTGAAGGAGGATTCAATGAACTGGACCCTCGACAGTACAGTTTCTGGAGTGGACTTGAGGCCGGACTGAACAGCGGGGCCCAGGCCCAAACCCAAGAGTACAAAAGAAACCAATGCTTAGCCGATTCAAGCACCAAGCCAGATGAAAAGATTAAGGTGTGGATGCCTAAGGCAGAGGACGAACCGGTATTCACCTCACTACTCTGTGTCTTACTCTCCTCAGCACCGAATTGACTCTGCAGCTATGGCCAGCAGTCGTTGGGCTACGTGCCCAGCTGTAGTCGCCTCAGAGCTGCACTGCCTCCATGGCTGTGGATTCACTTTTGGGGACTCTGCAGCTCATGTTCTGTGGATTATTTGTTTACCTTTCTTCACAGTTCGCACGGTTTGTTGTTTTTTCGCACATTGGCTGTTTGACAGTTTTTGTTGTGTGGGGTTTTTCGTGGACTCTACTGAGTTTCTTTGCTGCAAGAAGACAAATCTCAAAGTTGTATGTGGCATACATACTTTGATAACAAATATACTTCAAGTTTTGAACATTTTAACAATTATTTTTAAAAAATTTCACTTGCACTGAGCCCGATTCTCAAATATTTATGAGGACTTTTATCTTCCTTCATAAAGACAGACTTGACGTATTTGTTTTAATTCCTCCAGCTTGTCATTTCCCTCCCATAACCCATTCTTCTGTCGATCTGTGAGGGATCAATATTTGCTCTCAGAAATCTCTATATTTCTAAATGTATCTCTAAAAAGCTTTTAGCCTACTATTATTTCATGCCAGTTTTGTTGTCGCCCACTTTTTCACCCTTTCTTACTTTGTTGGTCATTCTTCCACGAAGAATTTGTGCATGCTCACAATCCGCTGACCTCAAACTCAAAAGTTCAAAGTGAATTCAAAATCAAAGTGCATCTATGTTACCTGATGAATCATTTTTTTGCAGGCATTTACAGGAAAATAAAATACAATAGAATTTATGAAAAGGTATACAGTAGATAAACAACCAATCTGCAAAAGCCGATAAATCGTGTAATGAAGAAATAAATAATACTGATAACGTGAGTTGCAAGGTCTTGAAAGTGAGTCTGTTGGCTGTAAAACTGATTCAGAGTTGGAGTAAAGTTTATTCATGCCATTTCAGAGCTGATGGTTATGGGTAATAACTGTTCCTGAAATTGCTGAACTAAGAACATAGAACAGTAGAGCACAGAAACAGGACCTTCAGCACACAATGCTGTGCTGAAACAATTAAATCAGCAACCACATTGCTAACTAATCTCTTCTGCCGACACAATGTCCACATCATCCTATTTTCCTAACATTCATGGATCTAGTCAATCATCTCTTAAAAATCCTTAATATATCTGCCTTGACCACCATCCCAGGCACTCTCTGTAAAATCAAAACTTGCTCTCACAACTCCCTTGAAATTATCCCACTCACTCACCTTATATCTATGCCATTTGGTATTAGATATTTCTACCCCTTAGAAAAAGATATAGTCTTGTCCACTCTGTCTCACAAAATCTTATAAACCATTATGCTCTCACTGATCTTCCCTCAGCATCTGCTGCTCCAAAGAAAACAAACCAAGGCTTAGCAGTTCTCTGCGCACCCCCTGCCCCCCGACCCCATCCAAGAAATGTTTTAGATGCCTTTTAGAAACATGGAAAAACCTACAGGCCCTTCAGCCCACAATGCTGTGCCGAACATGTACTGTACTTACTTTAGAAATTACCTCAGTTACCCATAGCCCTCTATTTTTCTAAGCTCCACGTACCTATCCAGGAGTCTCTTCAAAGACCCTATCGTATCCACCTCCACCATCCTTGCTGGCAGCCCATTCCATGCTCTCACCACTCTCTCTGTAAAAAAACTTATCCCTGACATCTCCTCTATACCTAATTGTGCCTTCTGTGTTAGTCATTTCAGCCCTGGGAAAAAGCCTCTGACTATCCACATGATCAATGCCTCTCATCATCTCATACACCTCTATCAGGTCACCTCTCATCCTGCGCTGCTCCAAGAAGAAAAGGCCGAGTTCACTCAAACTATTCTCAGAAGGCATGCTCCCAAATCCAGGCAACATCCTTGTAAATCTCCTCTGCACCCTTTCTATGGCTTCCACATCCTTCCTGTAGTGAGGCGACCAGAACTGAGCACAGTACTCCAAGTGGGGTCTGACTAGGGTCCTATATAGCTGTAACATTACCACTCAGCTCTTAAACTCAATCCCACGGTTGATGAAGGCCAATGCACCATATGCCTTCTTAACTACAGAGTCAACAACCTGCACAGCAGCTTTGAGTGTCCTATGGACTGGGAACCCAAGATCTCTCTGATCCTCCACACTGCCAAGAGTCTTACCATTAATACTATATTCTGCCATCATATTTGACCTACCAAAATGAACCACCTCACACTTATCTGGGTTGAACTCCATTTGCCACTTCTCAGCCCAGTTTTGCATCCTATCAATGTCCCGCTGCAACCTCTGACAGCCCTCCTCATTATCCACTACACCCCCAACTTTTGTGTCATCAGCAAACTTACTAACCCATCCCTCCACTTCCTCATCCAGGTCATTTATAAAAATCACAAAGAGTAGGGGTCCCAGAACAGATCACTGAGGCACACCACTGGTGACCGATCTCCATGCAGAATATGACCTGCCTACAACCACCCCTTTGCCTTCTGTGAGCAAACCAGTTCTGGATCCAGAGAGCAAGGTCCCCTTGGATCCCATGCCTCCTTACTTTCTCAATAAGCCTTGCATGGGGTACCTTATCAAATGCCTTACTGAAATCCATATACACTACATGCACTGCTCTACCTTCATCAATGTGTTTAGTCACATCCTCAAAAGATTCAATCAGGCTCATAAGGCACGACCTGCCTTTGACAAAGCCATGCTGACTATTTCTAATCATATTATGCCTCTCCAAATGTTCACAAATCCTGCCTTTCAGAATCTTTTCCATCAACTAACAACCACTGAAGTAAGACTCACTGGTCTATAATTTCCTGGTCTATCTCTACTCCCTTTCTCGAATAAGGGAACAACATCTGCAACCCTCCAATCCTCCGGAACCTCTGACGTCCCCATTGATGATGCAAAAAATATTGCAGAGTCTCAGCAATCTCCTCTCTTGCCTCCCACAGTAGCCTGGGGTACATCTCATCCAGTCCCTGAGACTTACACAACTTGACGCTTTCCAAAAGCTTCAGCACATCCTCTTTCTTAATGTCTATATGCTCAAGCATTTCACTCTGCTGTAAGTCATCCCTACAACTGCCAAGGTCCTTTTCCAAAGTGAATACTAAAGCAAAGTATTCATTAAGCATCTCTGCTATTTCCTCTGGTTGCATACACACTTTTCCACTGTCATATTTGATTGGTTCCATTCTCTCACATCTTATTCTCTTGTTCTTTACACACCTGTAGAGTGCCTTGCGGGTTTTCCTTAATCTTGCTCGCCAAGGCCTTCTCATGGCCCCTTCTGGCTCTCCTAATTTCATTCTTAAGCTCCTTCCTACTAGCCTTATAATCTTCTAGATCTCTATCATTACCTAGTTTTTGAACCTTTTGAAAGCTCTTCTTTTCTTCTTGACCAGATTTACAACAGCTTTTGTACACCACTGCTCTTGCACCCTACCATCCTTTCCCTATCTCATTGGAAAATAATTATGCAGAATGCCACGCATATATCCCCTGAACATTTGCCACATTTCTGCTGTACATTTCCTTGAGAACATCTGTTTCCAATTTATGCATCCAAGTTCCTGCCTGATAGTCTTGTATTTCCCCTTACTCCAGCTAAACGCTTTCCTAACGTCTGTTCCTATCACTCTCCAATGCCATGGTAAAGGAGATAGAATTGTGATCATTACGTCCAAAATGCTCTCCCACTGAGAGATCTGACACCTGACCAGGTTCATTTCCAAATACCAGATCAAGTACAGCCTCTCCTCTTGTAGGCTTATCAACATATTGTGTCAGGAAATCTTCCTGAACACACACAACAAACTCCACCCCATCTAAACTCCTTGCTCTATGGAGATGCCAATCAATATTTGGGAAATTAAAATCTCCCATCACGACAGCCCTGTTATTATTACACCTTCCCAGAATCTGTCTCCTTATCTGCTCCCCCATGACCCTGTTATTATTGCGTGGTATATAAAAAACGCCCCTTCCTGTTATTGACCCCTTCCTGTTTCTAACCTCCACCCACAGAGACTGTAGACAATCTCTCCATGACCTCCTTTTTTGCAGCCCTGACTCTATCCCTGATCAGCAGTGGCACACCCCCCACCTCTTTTCCCTCCCTCCCTGTCCCTTCTGAAACACCTAAAGCCTGGCACTAAGTAGCCATTCCAGCCCCTGAGCCATCCAAGTCTCTCTAATGGCCACAACATCATCATAGCCCCAAGTACTGATCCACGCTCTAAGTTCATCCGCTGGGAATGGGGAATGGTCAAGGTTAAATAAACAGGTGTTTAAAAATGTCAACTGAGTCACATCCTTAATAGTTTACATATTGAATTCCACAGTTTAGGGGCACGGTTTATAACAGCTAACCTGCCAATTATCTTTTGAGGGAGATAGATTAAAAATTTAAATGTCATCTAGTCTTCCACTGTACTTTTATGCAATGCCATAATTAAATAACTCATGTAAATATTAAAAACTTGTCTTGCACGTATCACTACACTACTATTCAATACTTTTTTAGTTTCATATTTCTAAAATAATTTTGTAAGCCAGAAGGAATTTAAAAACTAATTCAAGTGATCAATTTGATTTGTAGGCAGACATCACCTTTTCCATATCCACTGAGAGTTCAGCAAACCACTGGCGGGCATCTTTCTGCTGGACTACGCATGCTACGTGTAAACAAGCTGTAACAAGAAATTAACAAGTTCAATTTACTATTTAATTATGTTTTACAAAATACTACTTTCTAAGAGGTTTCACTCTCCATAATAACAACATATACAACTATGCCAGCAGCATTGTTGAACACAGAATCCTCGTTACAAAAGTGAGCAAACTAAAAAAAGAGAATACGTGAGACCATAAACACAGGAGATTCTGCAGATGCTGGAGCAATACACACAAAATGCTGGATGAACCCAGCAGGTCAGGCAGCAGCTATGGAAATGATTGAACAGTTGACATTTCAAGCCCAGACCCTTCATCAGGACTTGAGACCATGTGTTCTCAGAAATAAGGGATACATCTACCACTCTGTATCTGAAGGCAGAATATAATCCACATATTGTAGTAATGGTGATCAAGTAAAATGTTAGGTTTAAATTTTCTATTTGATAAAAAAGGATCTAGTCAGCAGCCTGTTTTAGTATTTTCAAACGGATCGTCCAGTCGTTTAGCTAATAATTAAAGAGAATTAGTCGTTCAAAGTATCCAGCAGAAAGGTCACACCCGAATTATTTGAAGTTTAAAGGTCACATTTGTGTGGGCACTAGTCAATAATGCAGAGCTTGTGAGCAACACACTTGGCGGAACTCAGCATGACAGGCAATATCTACAGGGCGAATAAACAGCCAACATTTCTGACCAAGACCCTTCATCAAGACTGGAAAGGGAAAGAAGCCAGAATGGTAAGTTGTGGGGGGGGGGGGGGGAGGAGGAGTACAAACCGGCAGGTGATAGGTCAAACACCGGGTGAGGGGGAAGGTGACTGGGTGGGGGGGGGGGGGGGTGGAAGATGAAGTAAGGTGGGAAGAGGGAAAGGTAAGAGGGAGGATTCTGATAGCAGAGGACAGTAGACAATGGAAGAAAGGGGAAGGGGGAAAACCAGAGGGAGGTGAGAAGAGGAAGAAGGATTAGAGAGTAAATCAACACGTACAACACGCTGGAGGAACTCAGCAGGTCAGGCAGCATCCGTGGAAACGAGCAGTCAATGTTTGTGTTAGGATTAGAGGGTAACCAGGTGCGGAATATAAAAAGAAAGAAGGGAGGGAGATTTCCAGAAATGGAGAATTCAATGGAGTCATCAGGTTGGAGGCTATCCATCCTATCATTAAGGCTTCACAACCCAAGATAATTTAGCCAAGCTCAAGGCTTCTAGATTTAGCACAAACTTTATACTGAGGGTGGAGTATCCAGGGTGATAATTTCTTCGAAATTTGTTTTTCTTTTTCTCCTAATATTTGCCCTTTGCAATCTAAGCTACAGGACTGAACGTGTGATTTATAGCTTGGGTCTCAAACCTTCAGATTCAAGAGCTTAACGGTCAGAAATAGAGATGCAATCAGTCAGCCTCCGCCTTTAACAGATTATGTTTAGTTTAGCAGCATTACATAATAAACTGTGGAAATCAGCATTCAAACCCTAATCATTGACAGCTGTGCATTCACTCATCCTCAGTGAACAAAAGTTGTAGAAATCTATTAAACATCAAAAACACATTATTCTTCATCACTCTTCTGATAAAGCAAAATTATGTTGCTTATCTGTTTGAATACATTTCTGCATTAGCTAATCATAAGCCCATAAGACACAGGAGCAGAATTATGCCTTTCAGCCCATCGTCTGCTCTACCATAGCATCATGGCTGATTTATTATCTCTCTCAACCCCATTCTTCTGCCTTCTCCCTGTAACTTTTGACACCGTTACTAATCAAGAACCTACCAACCCCCACCTTAAATACAAAGACTTGGCCTCCACAGCCATCTGTGGCAATGAATTCCACAGATTCACCACCCTTTAGCTACAGAAATTCCTCCTCATCTCTGTTCCAAATGAATGCCCCTCTATTTTGAGGCTGTACCCTCTGGTCCTAGACTCCCCCAGTAAAGGAAACCTCCTCTCTATGTCCACTCCATTTAGCTTTTCAATATTTGATAGGTTTCAGTGAGATCCTCCCTCATTCTTCTAAACTCCAGTGAGTATAGGCCCAGAGCCATCAAACATTTCTCATATGTTAACCCTTTCATTCCTGTGAACCTCCTCTGGTCTCACTCCAAAGCCAGCACATTTTTTCTTAGATATGGGCCCAAAACTGCTCACAATATTCTGACCAGTACCTTATAAATTCTCAGCAGTACATCCTTGCTTTTATACTCTAATCCTCTTGAAATGAATGCTAACATTGCGCTTGCCTTCCTAACTATTGACTCAGCCTGCAAGTTAACCTTTAGGGAATCCTGCACGAGGACTCCCAAATCCCATTTTGAATTTTCCCACTGTTTAGAAAATGTTTAATGTACCTTAATTTGTTAACTCGCGTTAGAAACATTAACTCCAAAATGCTTATAAGAATGATGACTTCAATTTAATGAGTGATATTCAACAAACTTTATCTCAAGTCCACTAACTATGTACTCACCCAAGGCTATCATGAACGGGGGATACATGAGGCAAAGGTCTGTTCTGTAGGTGTCGTTCACTATCCTCCTGTGCAGATTAAGGGACGTAGTTTTAAAATTATATCTTTTCTTAACGAAAATAAACATATTTACAACAGATCTGTCTTGGAAGCTGAACAATGTTATTCTCAGTAAGCCTAAATGTAAAAGCTCAGTGATGTTAGAATTATTTTGACTCAGCCTATATACCAGTCGATTCTGGTTTTTCTAAATTTTTATTATTTTTATAAATTATAAAATGTTATTTTATAAATTTTTATACAGCGCAGAACAGACTCTTCCGGCACACCGAGCCATGCTGTACAGCAACCCACCAATTTAAAATAAGCCTAATCACAGGACAATTTACAATGACCAATTAGCCTACTAACCAGTATGTCTTTGTACTGTGGGAGGAAACCGGAGCACCCAGAGGAGACCAACCACGGTCACGGGGAGGAACATACAAACTCCTTACAGACAACGCCGGAACTGAACTCCGAACTCCGACCCTGAGCTGTAATAGCATCACTCTAACTCCTACGCTACCATGGCGCCTACTGCTGGAAATACAGCTATAAAATAAAGAGAGGCAAGTTTATTTATCTTTGGCTCATTTTGCTAGTGGTCTCACCTCGAGGACTGGCTCACATTATCTAGGCTGAAACTTCAGTGCAGTACTGAAGGAGAGGAAGTGCTGCATTGTTACAGATGCCATCTTTCAGACAGGGCTCTGTCTGTCTCTCTGTTCAGCTGGTCATAAAAGATCCTGCGGCACTTTTCCAAAGAAGAGCTGGCAGTTTTCCCACTGTCCTGCCGAACAGCCAATACCATCAAGTCAGATTAATTGGTCACTTATCTTGCCACTGTGTGCAAACTAGTTGCCACATTTCCACACTTCAAATGTAATTCAAAGGCTCTGAAGCTCTAGGGTACATTGAGGACGTGAAAGGTACTATAGAAATGCAAGTACTTTGCTCCCCCTGCTGATAGGTCTGCTCACAAACAACAGGTAAATTGCTAATGAGTGCTGTTTGTAAATACTTAATATAAAAACATGCCATGTACAACTTCCAAGAGAAGTGGTTTCAAAAATAGAACAGCTCTACTTTATTGGAGCTGTTAACGTATATCTCAGGGTGTATAATATACTGTCTGGGAATTAGTATATTATATTAATTGTAGGACTATTTTAATTTATCTGTTTAACATCAGGAAGTAATGACAACACAAATGCAAATCTTAGAACATAGAACATTACAGCACAGTACAGACCCTTCGGCCCACAATGCTGTACCAACCTTTTGAACTAACTCTTCCCTCGTTAAAATCCCTCCATTTTACTATCATCAATGTGCCTACGTAAGAGTTTTTTTAAAAGCCCCTAATGTATCTGCCTCTACCACATTCAACACACCCAATACACTGTGTTAAAAAAAACTTACCTCCGACATTCTCCCCCATACTTTCCTCCAATCACCTTAAAAGTATGCCCCCGTCATTTCCGCCCTGTCTATCCACTCAATCTATGAGTCTTATCCTCTATCAAGTAGCCTTTCATCATCCTTCGCTCCAAAGAGAAAAGCCTTAAATCGCTCAACCCGGTAAGACATGCTGTCTAATCCAGGCAACGTCCTGGTAAACCTTCAATCTGAAGAAACCATTTCTTTTTTGCAGAATGACATAACATGAAATTTTGCACATCAAACAAAATTAGTCAATAAATATCATAAAAACAAATTATCGAAATCTACAAACGCCACAGCATACAGAAAGATTGCTGATTTCTGGACAATCTTACCATGCTAATGGTAGTAACATGTCCTCTTGGCCCATATCTTGTACATACTGTAGTAGTGGTCTATATGGATGGTACACTATCAGACAGCAATCCTTCATAAAGAATGTAAAGTAGTATTAAATAGTTGACACAAATCTCTAAAACAGTTTCAATCAAACCCAAAGTCATATGGTATGGCATTGACTAAAATATCATTTTGCTTCAGGAATGTTGAAGCTGTATAAGATATTAGGTGGGGCCAAATTTGGAATATTGAGTGCTGTTCTAGTCACCCACCCACATGAAAGATATCAATAGGCAGAAATTTACAAGGATGTTGCCCGGACTTGAGGATCTGAGGTTTAGGGAATAAATTAGGACTTTATCCTTGGAGCATAGGAGAATTGGCCTCTGTTGGTCAGGGGTCACCATGGATGTTGCATCCTAACTGTCTAGATATGGCAGCCGGGGCAGCACAATATGGAGAGCAAGCTGTTGCCTATGTAGCAGGCTCCCCCTCTTCATGCATCTGATGAACCCAAAGGAATGGTAGAGACTGATACACTTTGGCACCAGCAGCATCACAGGAGCTGCCAGTCAGCATTGGACCCTACGCAGGGCTGCCTTAGGGCTTTTTCCTCGGGGTTTACTCCCGAGGTCTCCTCCATGAGCGGGTACAGCCACAAGGCAGTGGAGGTTTGAGATCAGAGTTTTCCTTCTCCTAGATGAGCTGCCAACCATGGCTGACGAGCCCCTTCTGTCCAAAAGCAAGGGCGAATGAGGGGAGATTTATTAGCAATACACAAAGTTTTGACGGGTATAGATAGGGTAAATACAAACAGGCTATTTTCACTGAGGTTGGGTGAGACTAGAATCAGAGGTCATGCGTTAGGATGAAAGGTGAAATATTTCAGGGAAAGGGGGGAACTTATTTACTCAGTGGAACGAGCTGCCAGTGGAAAGAGTGGATGTAGGTTTGGTTTCAACATTTAAGAGCAATTTGTATAGGTACATGGATGGGAAGGGTATGAAGAGCTGTAGTCCAGGTGCAGATCAGTGGGTCTAGGCAGAATAACAGTTTGGCATGGGCTAGGTGGCTAGATGGGCCAAAGGGCCTGTTTCTGTGCTAGTGGTCTATGACTCTATCCAGAATCTGAATTTAGCCTAAACGGAACTACTATGCCTATTGTTATAAGGATATACTGAATTATATCTGAGAAATTAATATTTACAGTGCCTTGAAAAAGTAATCAGCCACAACTATTTTCATACTTTGTTTCATTTTCTAAACTTAAAATATGCTGAATTAGAATTTTTCTGAGCTAATCTACAAAATATTGTGCATCATGTCAAATCAAAAGAAAATTCCAAAACCTGTCATCAATGTTCTAAAAATTAGAGGAATAGACAGAGTGGACAGCCAGCGCCTCTTCACCAGGGCACCACTGCTCAGTACAAGAGGACATGGCTTTAAGGTAAGGGGAGGGAAGTTCAAGGGGGATATTAGAGGAAGGTTTTTCACTCAGAGAGTGGTTGGTGCGTGGAATGCACTGCCTGAGTCAGTGGTGGAGGCAGATTCACTAGTGAAGTTTAAGAGACTACTAGACAGGTATATGGAGGAATTTAAGGTGGGGGGGTTATATGGGAGGCAGGGTATGAGGGTCGGCACAGCATTGTGGGCCAAAGGGCCTGTAATGTGCTGTACTATTCTTTGTTCTATAAAAATTAAAAGCCAAATTTGTGAGGCCGAAATAGTATTCATCCCTTTGTAATTTACTACGCTAACTTTCCTCAGGTGCAATACTGTATGTTACCATACCAACTCATCCAATTTGTTGGCATGAAAAAATTGGTGGATCACCTGAATAAATACCCCCTCTCTCTGTAAGGTTATATTTTCAACAGGTCAAACCAAAATGAAGACAAAAGAGAATTCAAGCCAAGATAGGGAAATGATAGCACAAACCTAAAGAAGGGTGCAAGACCATCTCAAAGGCAATGAATGTACATTGGAGTTCAGTGCAATCAATCATAAAAAAGTGGGAAAAATATGAAACAACAGCCACCCCCTCTAAACCTAGTCATAGGAGAAGAATGGCACTTCTACTGTGATGCCAACAGTTACTCTGAGTGAGCTGCAGAATTCAGTGGCTATATCCAGAGGTGAAGTTCAAGGCTCCACAAACTCTAGGGCCTTGTACAAAAAGGGTAGTTATGGAAGAATGACAAGGAAGAAGCATAACATTGCCTGTGAAGACTTTGCAAAGTGTCACTTTGAAGATATTGTAAAGATGTGTAAGATCTTGTGTTCAGATGAGTCAAAAATGGCCTCAACATCTGTGCATCAGCCAAGTAACACAAATCCCTGCTGTACAGTATGGTGGAGACAGCATCATGCTATGGGGACTGCAAACGTGGACAGAATTGATTGGAAGATAAACGCTGCTAAATATGTTGGATAAAAACCTGCTAACCTCTGCCAGAAAGTTTAAACTGAGGAGGAAGTTCATCTTTCAGCAGGACACAACCCAAAGCACATGGACAGAGCAATTTTAAATAAACAAAATATAATGTCCTTGAGTCATGACCTTAACTCAATCGTACATCTTTGGCCAGACCTCAAGATTGCTGTCCACCGCTGCTCCCCAACTAACCTTGCAAAGCTTGAGCAACTGTGCACGGGGGAATGGACAAATCTTGCTCCATCATATTGTGCAAAGCTAATAGATTTAACCAAAAAGACTACAGGCTGTAACAGCTGCAAGATATGGTTTGACTAAGTACTGAGCAAAGGGGGATAAATACTTTGGAACTACTGACATTTTAGATTTAGAATTTTTATGCTTTATAATTTTCTCTGTTTTTTGGGCATGAAAAAAGGAACATGTGATTCACAAATAAAAATTCTCAGTGAAATTGATCAAAATTCCTGATTGTAATACTCATTTATATGAACAAAGGGTTCGGGTCTACAGCAGTGTGGAGTCAGAGCACAAAATTACCCGATTTGAAAGTGATTGGCATGGAAAGTGTGCCCAAAATAGGGAGTTTCAACGGCCATCAGTTTTAGTTACAAATAAAAGCAAATGCAAACCACTTACCATTAATTCTAACAAATAGAATTCACATTCCAATATCTGTTTAAAAAAAACAAATTATGAAACATGCTTTAAGAATTGTGCTTAGAAATTCTATAAATAAATGTTTTTAAATGTCTTGATGTTAACAATCTGCCTGTACATGAAGCATTTGGAGAAAAGATATCAAGCTAGCATTTCCCTTTGGAAAATTTAAGAATAAGGTGCCAGAGGGAAATGTCCTAATTACATGAGGAGTTTTAATGATTGACTTAAAATGCAAATTCAAGATTCTTGTCCAGAGAAGTGGTTTTTGGAAGCAAAGGCAAAGGAGACAGGACTCAATGTTCTGCTCAGTAGAAATTTATCAGGCTGCTGGCATTAGAAGGAGCTGCAATCTTACCACTGAGTGATCACTTGCAGTAGAAAAGGGGGATGTTAAAGAAGAAAATGAAAATCAGGGATGATGTGTGGAGGATAGTGGCATGTGCTCTGGAAGGATATATGTAGAAAGGGATTTTGAATTCTGTGCCCTATGAGACATGGTGCAAACCACCTTTTGTTAAAGCAGAAACCACAATGGAACTGCCGGCAATGACTATTCTGAAATAGGATGAGTTCATGATACCCGCTGAATGTTTTCCCTGGATTTTTAGAAATGTACTATAAAGAAATGTCACAAATGTTTCAAATCAATTAAATAAAAAAAAACAAGGAATGCAGTTTTTTATCTTCTAAAATGACTACTTTTATAAGAAATCTATATTCTTAACATAAGCTTTGAAATAAAATGTTAAGATGGACAATATAATCTAAATGGAGTACTAAAAATAAAGGAAATTACTAAAATTTCTGGGGGTGATGAAACGTATAGAGAACTTGAATGTTGCACTAGCGTATCAGATAAGATTCAAGATTGTCCATTGTCATCATACACACGTGTAAAGGAGAATAAAATGATTGTTACTCCAGATTGAATGCAGCATAAAAAAATACAAGAAGCATAAAGAACACATTTAAAAAGTACAATAAATATAAATATATAAGATTAATTTATCTACATAGACTGATTGCATGTATTTAAAGTGACGTTATGTACAGGGGTATCTATCTGTACTTACAGTGACTGACAGGAAATGATAAAGTAATGGTGATGGGGACGGTGTGGTGGTGGGGGCGGTGTGGTGGGCTGGGTTAATCACCCTGATGGTTTGGTGGTCATGGTACGGATGATGCGTAGCCCCTTCCCTGCTGGGAGAGCAACAGAGAATTTATAATCTCCCGTGTGCTTCTTAACGATGTCCAATCTTGACTGAGTGGCATTTAACAACATCCTACAATATTTTTGACATTCTGAAAAACTCTCATACTGATCCACCACCTTAACAGTGAGCTAAAGGAAAATAACTGGTTTTATAAAATTACCTTTGTACAAACAAGCATCATGAAGGATGAACTATACTACATTAAATAAAGACAAAACTGCAATACTTACATGATTCATTCTGTAGGGAAACTCCTTAGGAAAGGCATAAGAAAACCTGGTTTTCACTATATCATGGAAAGGTAAAAAAAAAACAATGTTAAAAAAATTAAACCAAGTTCAACACACTATGCAGTTTGCTTGTTTTCTCTACTCATAAATGAAACTATACACTCAGTGGCCACTCGATTAGGTACAGGAGTGGAAGCCGGAGTGGTTTTCTACTGCTGTAGCCCATCCACTTCAAGGTTCGACATGCCGTGCGTTCAGATGTCTTGCTGAAACCATCCAGAGCCTTCATCAGATCACATGTGGAGTTTGATCTCCTAATCTGAGGAGGGACATTCTTGTCATGAGGGAGTGCAATAAAGCTTTAGAAAACTAACTCCTAAATTGGCAAGACTGACATACAAGAAGAGACTGTGTTGGTAAGATCTACACTCACTCACATACTAGTCAGAATGGATGAAAGGAGCTCTCTTGGCAGGGCCAAAAAGGCAGATTAAAGATCAATTTTATTTGGTACATGTACATTGAAACATACAGTGCACCAACATAACATGCCCACAATCTACTCCCCCTAACCCATACGTCTTTGGACTGTGCTGTTTTTTCTAAATAAAATTTATAAACAGATAAACAGATACTCAAGAAAGTCAACTAACGACTGTAAAAAACATATGAGCTTCAGTACCCATACAACCTCCAATGCAGTGCAGGCTGAGGAAGAAACCAATAGAAGTTTAAGATTATGAGACACATAGAGTAGACAGCTGGTAACACACACAAAATGCTGGAGGAACTCAGCAGGCCAGGCAGCATATATGGAAAAAAGTACAGTCGACGTTTCAGGCCGAGACCCATCAGCAGGACTTCCAGCATTTTGTGTGCGTTCCTTGGATTTCCAGCATTTGCAGGTTTTCTCTTGTTTGTAGGCAGCTGGTATCTTCTTTCCCCCCCCAGAGTCAAAATAGCTAATACTGGAGGGCGTGAGATGGGAAAGGCAAGTTTATTTTTGTTACAGAGAGTGTTGGGTGCCTGAAATGTGCTGCCATGGGTGGTAGTGGAGATAAATTCAATAGAGGCTTTCAAGAGACTGCACATGTATATGCAGAGAATGAAGGGATATGGACCTTGTGTAGGCAGAAGGGACTATATTAGTTAGATGTTTAATTAGTCTGGCACAACATCACGGGTTGGAAGCCCATTCCTGTGCTGGGCTGTACTGTTCTATGCTCTATAGACAATTTTTCCAGTTGTAAACTACAGTGTTAAGTTAGTTGACTGTGTCAGAAAGCTAGCAAACTTGAAACTCAAACACTTATGTATCGCAAAACAAAAGCAACACATGGTTAACAAAATGCTAACTTTGAAGTTATGGAAAACATTTACATTTATATTAATAAATTCCATTATAAAGCAGCCACTTGCTACTAATCATTTACATGTCATCATTTATGCATGCCTTCAAATTGACTAGCCTCAGCAGCTGCCAACAATACACAATTTGTTGTCTGCTAGTCAGTGCACAGCTAACTCAGAAACCTGCAAAAGCACTGAGTAGATCCATCTGCAAAAAGTGGAATTTCCCGGTGGCCAACTGTTTCAGTTCCTATCCCCAATCCTGTTCCAACACATTTGTCCATGACTTCCTCTTCTGCCACAGCAAGGCTACTCTCAAAATGGAGGAGCGTGACCTCATTCCTCCTGGGTAGCTTGAACATTGATAACTCCAACTTCCAGTAATTCCCCCCCCCCCTTTTCTTCAGTTCCCCACTTTGACGTCTTAACTCTTCTCCTCACCAGCCTATTACCTCCTCATGGTGTCCCTCCTCCTTCCCTTTCCTCACATCCTCTCCTATCAGATTCCTATCAGATTCCTCCACTTCCTTACCTTTTCCACCTATCACCTCCCAGCTCCTCACTTCATTCCCTCCTCCCCCAACCTTTATATTCTGTCATCTTCCTCCTCCTTTTCCAGTCCTGATGAAGGATCTTGGTCTGAAGCATCAAATGTTTATTCCTTTCCATAGATGCTGCCTGGCCTACTGAGTTCTGCCAGCTTTGCTTGGGATTTCCAGCATCTGCAGAATCTCTTGTGTTTTCTGTACAGATCCAAACAAAATTTCTACTAAAATTAGCAAGAACTCTTGCACTGGGACAACCAAACAGCAAATATAAAATATAGATGATAAAATATGGGTCCCAAAACGTTTGTGTGTTGCAGCTTCCTAATATGAGCAAACAGATTTTAGTACACACAAAATACGGCAGGAAATCAGCAGGTGAAGCTGTGTTTATGGAAATGAATAAACAGTCCGTGTTTCAAGCTGAGGCTCTTCATCAGGACTGGAAAGGGAAGGAAAAGATGCCAGAAGGTGGAGGGAGGAGAAAGAGTGCAAGCCAGAAGGTGTGAGGTGGGTGAGGGAGATGAAGTAAAAAGCTGGGAGGAAACAGGTGGAAAAAGTAAAGGGCTTGAAAAGTAGGAATCCAATAGGAGGGGAGACTGGACCGTGCAAGAAAGGGAAGGAGGAGCAGCACTACGGGGAGGGGATAGGCAGATGACAGAAGAGGTAAGAGGCCAGAAGCCCATTTTTAAGTTGTAACTGTTGGATCTGGTAAGATATTAAAATTAATGGAAAATTTTATAAACAATTACACAAATACTGTATGTAAAGGGTGACATGGTAGCATAGTAGTTAGTGCCACACTATTACAGCTTGGCAGCTTGCCAAGTCAGAGTTCGGAGTTCACTCCCGACGTCCTCCCTGTGGAATGCATGGGTACTCCAGTTCCTTCCCACCGTCCAAAGACATATCAGGTAGGTTAACTGGTCATTGTCATTGACCCGTGATTAGGTTGCTGGGCAGTTTGGCTGAAAGGGCCAGAAGGGACTATTCCAAGATTAGATTAGCTAAAATAGATGTGATTGTATAAAAATTATAAGTATACAAAAGTCAAACAGGGAAAATAATTTTACAAATAACAACTGTACACCCTAATTCGACATACAGTAACTAATATGCACTAAAAGCGCAAACTAGCACATTTATTCAACTTAAGCAGCTGCTTCCTTTTTCCTATAGGTCCTGATAAAAATTTACTGGATAATCTTTTAAATTTAAAACCTTTTGTTAATGGTTCTATTACCGGTATCTATAACTTATTGATTGATACTAGACAAGACTTTTTAGATAAAATAAAAAAAGCTTGGGAGGATGATCTAAGTTGTCAGATGTCTGATGAAAGATGGAATAAAATTCTTAAACGGGTTAATAAATCATCCTTCTGTGCTCGTCATTCTCTTCTACAATTTAAAGTGGTTCATAGAGCTTACATTTCTAAACAGAAGCTGTCCAGTTTTTATCCGAACGTTTCTCCATTTTGTATTAAATGTAACTCTGCTGATGCCTCTTTAATTCATATGTTTTGGTTTTGCCCTAAAATTGAAAAGTTTTGGCGGGAAGTATTCCATACCTTCTCACAACTTTTTAGGGTCCAATTTGACCCAAATCCTCTTACTGCCTTGTTTGGTATTATTGCAAATGAAGATATAACTTTAAATACTCCTAACCTACAGGTTTTAGTTTTTACCTCTCTTTTAGCAAGGAGAGTAATCTTGCTTAAATGGAATGAGTCTACCCCTCCTACACATCTTCAATGGCTACATGATATTATGTCTTATTTAAATTTAGAGAAGATCCGCTGCTCAGTCTTAAATTCGAAACATTCTTTTTATGATATCTGGGGACCTTTCCTAAATTACTTTTCCAATTTATAAAGTTTAACAGTGCACAGACTTTTATGTACATTTCTATCTTCACTTCATAAGCGAATATGTTTTTTTATCTAATTATCTATTACCATCCATCAGCTTTTTTCTTTGATAGTTGGTAGGGGGTTGACTTTTTTTAATATAAAAAATTTCTTTTATGATGTATGACCGATCTTTAAATTTTTGATTACAGAGTGGTATACCATTATGTGATACGCTATAACATTTTGATCAATTTTATTACAATATATGAATGTACACAATTTATGTTGAGATGTATCTATGTGCTGCACTCTGTAAATCTTGTTTTTTCTTCTGAATAAAAATACTGTAAAAAGAAAAAGAAGCAGCTGCTTCCATGGCCTATCCATGTTTACTGTTAAAAAGTGATAACATTGTCTTCATTCATGCAATAAAAAGAATTTAACACTTCACATACAAGTGAACCCCATATTACAGCCATTCAAGAATACAGAAATCACTACCAAAAAATTTGAGATACTGAATATACTTACTCTCTCTGAATTTATGTGAAGCAAAATAGTAAAAAAAATGAACATTTTCCCCAACTTGTGTTTTTGACATGAGCAGGTTATGAGGGTTTGTGTTATGAAAAACATGGTGATGCAGGCAGTTTTCTAGAAACACAACATCCCATAATGAGGGGATTGCTTGACTTTTGCCTTCTGCCAGTTTTCTGTTCAGTGTATAATATTAATGGAATATTTAGCTAGAAAGTTTCAAGAAATAACAAATAAAAAGACTTTGTACTTACGCACAGAAGTGGAAGCTGAAATCAAACGTGTGTTTGAGACTACACCAAATTCCTAAAAACAAAAGAATTAATTAGGTCAAGTTTCATCCAATATAAGGCATGGTATAAACTGAACTGAATGTTTTGGTTTAAATTACATTAGGAATAATCAATCTTTCTTCCATATCACGAGCTCCTCATAATGTGTAATGTTAATTGTAGCTTTTAAAAATATTTTATGCATCTATTGTGCAGTTCTTAATATAATGTTCAAAAACTGCAGCAACTACATTACCCTAATTAATCTTTCATAATAAATGTAATTTACCCATGAATATTCTAGCAGTTTTCGATATGATACAAAAAAGGACATTCTTAATAAACTTTGTAGATAAATTTGACAGGGGTACAGATACCCTGTTTGATTATCTATACAGATATGTAATTGAGTTTCCACAACAGAGAATTCCTAATGTTCTCAAGGCAAATTCTGCCAATACCAATGTCAACAAATTAGACAGAACCCTCTATGAACATGACTAACTAATATATAGACATAAGAGCAGAATCAGGCTATTCAGCGCATCATGTCTGTTCTGCCATTCTATCATGGCAGATTTATTTTCCTATTCTCCTGCCTTCTGCTCGTAATCTTTGACACTCTGACTAATCAAAAACCAACAACCTCATATTAAATATATCCAACGACTTGGCCTCCATAGCTGTCTGACGCAATGAATTCCACAGATTCAGCATGCTCTGGCTAAAGAAATTCCTATCTCTGTTCTAAAGGAATGTCCTTCTATTCTGAGGCTGTACCCTCTGGTCCTAGACTCTCCCACTATTGAAAACATCCTCTCCTTGTTCTCTCCGTTCAGACCTTTCAATATTTGGTAGCTTTTATCTGTTGAGTTAGTTAGCTGCATACTGACTAGCAAATGAAGATCTGTCCATTGTTGGCAAAGTGTGAGGGTAGTTATGTTGAAAGCATACCTGTTGATGTAGGTATCGGTATTACTGATTATAAATGCTTGCTTAAGGTAATGTTTCAATACAAGGAAAAGTAAACTTACCTAATCTGAACTACCACTTTTCCTGGCTTAAAATTATACCACAAAACAGAACAAGACAACTGTGGCTTTGTTTTAGAACATCTGAAATACTCCTCGATATAAACTCATTTTTCCACTTTGGCAATGCTAGATGGAATTAATTCTATTCATTAATTGAATAAAACAACTAAGTGTGAAATATCCTTTCATCCTTACATGCAACCTCAAATACACACCAGTTCTCATCTATTTTCATCGATGGATGTTTATAGGGATCTTTGGATATGGACATCTATGGATCTTTTTACATTTTGTTTTACGCCACATTTTATGAGGAATAAACTTCTCAAAATCAGTGTAATCATGCATTAAGTTCAGATATTGTGTCAAAGTCAGTTCAGTTATACAACAAAACTGAAGTATCAACTGAATGCCTCCACATGTAGTACTTAACGGTCAAATCTTGCATTACTAAATGTCCCCTCTACAAATCTACCAAAATTCTATACATGCACAATGTCTTAAATAAATCCATCAACCTCTAGTAATTAGAACATAGAACATTACAGCACAGTACGGGCCCTTCACCCCATGACACTATACTGACCTCTTAATCTACTCTAAGATCAATCTAACCCTTCTCTCCTAAATAGCACTCCATAATACTCCCATTATATGTACAGCAATAAATCAAAACTGGTTTATATTAATCAGTAAAAAAAATGATTGATATACCTCTACTTTCGATGCTAAAAATACACAAGTTGGAGCCATCAATACTGGATCTATACTCTTCAGTGAGTACCTAACATGACAAAAAGATTAGAGTAAAATTTTGCTCATAATAGATTTTGTTTAAATGAGTAAATGAATGAAGACAACATTGAAAACAGAATACTTTTAATTGAGTCATTGAAATATGACTTTTCTCTCGTCTCTCTAGCACTATTGAAAGAAAAATAAAGAAATTTCCCTGAGATATTTTCAGTGAAATATTGCCAAAACAGATTTTCTGATCATTCGTTTTAATTTGTCTGCACGATTGGGACTGTACATAACAACAGTGTCAGGACTACAAATAAAAAACAATTTCTTTGGTTGAAGTTTTGGAAATGCTCTGAATTCACAGAACGTGCTACATAAATGCCTTATACCTTTGTATGTCCAAATTAATTCAGGAACAATTACACCAGAAATTGAAATAATAGCAAAGTTATAAGAACATGATTTAAAATTAATATAACACTATCTCATGATAGTGGCATAATTTAAATAGATAATTTAAAATCAATAAAATATTATCCTCATAAGTAAAATAGAAAAACATTTTACAGAATACAAACACAATTGTTCATAAATCTCTAGTTAATTGGGAGATCAGGGAATATACAACATAAAACTAGCCAGCCACTTGACACAAAGTCCCAAGCAAGGCCATAACTTTAGTCATGGGCATAACTGACAGTTTATATGAAAATAAATCTATGCTTATTACTGTATATGTAGATGCTGAGTATCAATGATAAGAAAGTTAATGGAGAAATAAGTTCCCTTTAGGTGGTGGTTTCACTTGTCAAACATACTCTGTACAACTTTAACAGGTACACCTGCATGTTATTTCAGATATCTAATCAGCCAATCATGTGGCAGCAACTCAATGTATAAAAGCATGCAGACATGGTCAAGAGGTACAAATGTACCTCAGACCAAGCATCGGGATGGGAAAGAAATGTGAGCTAAGTAACTTTCACCGTGGAATGATTGCTGGTGCCAGATGGGGTGGTATGAGTATCTCAGAAACTGATCTTCTAGGATTTTCATACAGTCTCAAGAGTTCATGGAGAATGGTGCAAAATACCAAAAAAAAATCCTGTAAGCAGCAGTTCTGTGCATGTAAATGCTTTGTTAATGAGAGAGGTCAGAGGAGAATGGCCGGACCTATTCAAGCTGACAGGAAGTGACAATAACTCAACTAACAATGCGTTACAACAGCAGCATGTAGAGAAGCATCCTGAATGTACAGCACGTCAAATTGTGAAGTAGGTGGGCTACAACAGCAGAAGACCACACCGGGTTTCTCTTCTGTACCTAATAAAGTGGTCACTGAGGGTACATCAGCACTAACACAGCTTATGCATTCAGTGTTGTATGCATTAATGGAACAGCAAGAAAACAATTGCAAATCTTAGTACAAATGTCAATAGCCGGCTGTATTAGAATTGGTAATTTATACTAATGAACAGTTCAGAATAAAACTGAATGGAAATGTAATGTTACCTGGCATAGAATCTCTTGAAGTAGACTGTTGCTGTTGCAATCACCTGCTGCCTCAATTTGAGGTGCTCCCCCAGGGCTTGAATTACTATTGGTAAGAAAACCAGAAATGTTTATTCACAAAGTTTCCCCTGCCCTTTAGAAATTGACTTAAATTTATTAAACCGAGTTTGGGTTCATCCATATATCTTAATCCAAATCTTGCATTTAAAGTCAAAGTTCAAAGTAAATTTATTATCAAAGTATATACAGTGCTCACCCCCCCCCCCCACGGAAGTTTTATTGTTTTACAACATTGAATCACAGTGGATTTAATTTGGCTTTTTTGATACTGATCGAAGTGAAAACATATCTCTACATAGTGATCTAAATTAATTATAACTATAAAACACACAATAATTGATTGCATAAGTATTCAACCCCTTTAATATAACACACCAAATCATCACCAGTACAGTCAACTGGATTTAGACGTCACATAATTAGTTAATGGGGATCACCTGTGTGCAGTCAGCGTTGATTGGAGTAAAAATACACCTGTGTCTGGAAGCTCCAGCTGCTGGTGAGTCAGTATCCTGGCAAAAACTCCACCATGGAGACAAAAGAACACTCCAAGCAACTCCACGAATGGGTTATTGAAAAGCACAAGTCAGGAGATAGATACAAGAAAATTTCCAAGTCACTGAATATCCCTTTGAGTACAGTTAAGTCAATCATCAAGAAATGGAAAGAATATGGCACAGCTGTAAATCTGCCTGGAACAGGCCGTCCTCAAAAACTGAGTGACCGTACAAGAAGGGGACAAGTGAGGGAGGCCACCATGAGACCTATAACGACTCTGGAGGAGATACACGGTTTAGTAGCTGAGATGGGAGAGACTGCACATAAAACAACTGTTGCCCAGGTGCTTCACCAGTCACAGCTTTATGGGAGAGTGGCAAAGAGAAAGCCACTGTTGAAAAAAACTCACATGAAATCTCAGCTGGAGTTTGCCAGAAACCATGTGTGAGACTCTGAAGTCAGTGATCTGATGAAACCAAAATTGAGCTTTTTGGTCATCACACTAAACGCTATGTTTGGTGTAAGCCAAACACCGAACATCAAAAAACCCACCATCCCTACTGTGAAGCATGGTGGTGGCTGCATCTTGTTATGGGAATGCTTCACTGAAGCAGGCCCTGGAAGGGTTGTGAAGGTGAGGGTAAAATGAATGCAGCAAAATACAGGGAAATCCTGGAGGAAAACCTGATGCAGTCTGAAAGGGAGCTGTGACTTGGGAGATTTGTTTTCCAGCAAGACAATGGCCACAAGCATAAAGATAAAGCTACACAAAGTTTAAAAACAATGTCCTGGAGTGGCCAAGTCAGAGTCCAGACCTCAATCCAATTGAGAATTTGTGGCTGGAATTGAAATTGGCTGTTCACTCATGACCCCCAGTCTGACAGAGCTTGAGCAGCTTTGTAAAGAATAATAGGAAAAAAATTCAGTGTTCTGATGTGCAAAGCTGATAGAGACCTATCCACACAGATTCAAGGCTTTAATTGCTGCCAAAGGTGAATCTACTAAATACTGACTTGAAGGGGGTGAATAATTATGCAATCAATTATTTTGTGTTTTAATTTTGTAATTAATTTAGACGACTTTGTAGAGATCCGTTTTCACTTTGACACAAGTCTTTTTCTGTTGATCCGTGTCAAAAAAAAGCCAAATTAAATCCACTGTGATTCAATGTTGTAAAACAATGAGAAATGAAAACTTCTAAGGGTGTGAATACTTTTTTTTGGCAATGTATGTCACCATATACTACCTTGACATTCATTTTCTTGCAGACAATAACAAAAATAAGGAAATGCAATAGAATTCATTAAAAACTATACATAAAGACTGACAAACAAAATGTGCAAAAGACAAGTAGTACAAAGAAAAATAAATAATACTGAGAACACGAGTTGTAGAGTCCTTGGAAGTGAGTTTGTAGTTTGTTAATCACAATAGTTACAGGATGAAATTTTATACATTTTTTACAACTATAACTTCACTGTTGGTATAGCTTAAAACTCTCTTCCCATAACTGGTGTAGCATTTTTAGTAGCATAGCATACACTCAGTTAACAAGGGCTAAGATTCAGTGGATTCGCCATGGAGTTAGCAAGTCTGAAAATTATAGCAAACTGGCCTACATACTAGTTCCTCAAAGTGGCACAGAGATAATGACTGTGTTGGTGGTAATTTACTGAACTTCTCCGGATCTTACAGAGGCCCAAGAGAGTTGCAAAACTGGAAATATAATACCACTGTTCAAGATAGGGAGACAGAAAGCAGAAAACTACAGGCTAATTAGGCCAAGACCTTACTGATTGACAAAGCAGATTGTGGGACTGAATGTCCTACTGTTGCTCTTGTCCTTAGTGTTTAAATGTCCTGCAAGTTTACAGCAATAAAATACAAAGCGGAACAAGTGCTACACCTGCCCTTACACTTCCTCCCTCACCACCATTCAGGGCCCCAGACAGTCCTTCCGGGTGAGGCGACACTTCACCTGTGAGTCGGCTGGTGTGGTATACTGCGTCCGGTACTCCCGGTGTGGCCTTTTATATATTGGTGAGACCCGACGCAGACTGGGAGACCGTTTCGCTGAACACCTACGCTCGTTCCGCCAGAGAAAGCAGGATCTCCCAGTGGCCACACATTTTAATACCACATCTCATTCCCATTCTGATATGTCTATCCATGGCCTCCTCTACTGTCAAAATGAATCCAAACTCAAGTTGGAGGAACAACACCTTATATACCGGCTGGGTAGCCTCCAACCTGATGGCATGAACATTGACTTCTCTAACTTCCGTTAATGCCCCTCCTCCCCTTCTTACCCCATCCCTGACATATTTAGTTGTTTGCCTGTTCTCCATCTCCCTCTGGTGCTCCCCTCCTCCTTTCTTTCTCCCGAGGCCTCCCGTCCCATGATCCTTTCCCTTCTCCAGCTCTGTATCACTTTCGCCAATCACCTTTCCAGCTCTTAGCTTCATCCCACCCCCTCTGGTCTTCTCCTATCATTTCGCATTTCCCCCTCCCCCCACTACTTTCAAATCTCTTACTATCTTTCCTTTCAGTTAGTCCTGATGAAGGGTCTCGGCCCGAAACGTCGACAGTGCTTCTCCTTATAGATGCTGCCTGGCCTGCTGTGTTCCAACAGCATTTTGTGTGTGTTGTTTGAATTTCCAGCATCTGCAGATTTCCTCATGTTTGCTAAGTAAATCGTTCACTGTTTTCCCACAGAAACCACAGTTGCAAAAAATGCAACTAAATAACATTACCATTTGCAAAAAATATTTGTAGTTTCCAATATTCTTCTTCTGCCAGAAATTTCAAGTCTTTCTGTCGCTCTTTCATCACATCTTGCTTGTCAAGAATCCACTGTAGGCTGGGACAGAACAAGCAAACTTGTAGTTTCAAATAGACAACAGGTGAAATTGTATTGCACAGCAAAGAAATTAAATGCAAAGTACAATTATTAGAGGGATTAGATGGATCATTACGTCAGCTAAGCACTCAAAGGTTGAAAATCTGAATCTAAAATACCTGGCGATGGAAACATTCAGCAGGTAAGATAGCAACTGTGTATTGAGAAACAGATATAACATTTCATCAAAACCAATGGCTGTAAGGAATTCTGAAGAAAGGTCTTCAACTCAAAATATTAACTGTTTCTCTTTCCAAGATACTGCCTGACCTGCTGCAGGTCTCCAACACTTTCCACATGTATTCCTATTATTGCCTTAAACAAACATTTGCAGGGTTTTACACAAAACAAGTTCAAACGAGGGAAGGGTTAAATTGATCTTACAGTAGGTTAGAAGTCTGGCACAACATTGTGGGGTAAAGGGCCTGTGGTATGCTGAAGTGTTCTATGTTCTTTTAATGGGAATGGCATAAATCGAGTGAACAGCCAGAGACCTTTTCCCAGGACACAAATGACTAATACTATGGAACATAATCTTAAGATAATTGGAGGAAAGTAGGGGAGAGTGGTGGGTTGTGGAACACCCTTGCAGGGGTGGTGGTGGAGGCACTTAAGAAACTTTTAGAAAGCCACATGGATGATAGAAAAATGGAGAGCTATGTGGAAGGGAATGGCTAGATTGATGTTAGAGTAGGTTGTAAGTTTGGCCCAACGTGATTTCCTCCAGTATTAAAGACATGGGTTATTGGGTACATTGCCCACTGTAATTGCCCCTAGCAAGCATGTGTGCAATGGAAGCTGGAGGGTGGAGAGAGCAAATGGGAAAACTAAAGATGAGTCCTTGATACAAACTCCATATAACTGAGATCAGTTTCCATGCTGTATGACTCTCAGTTCAACTGATGGAGTATTTAACTCACAACAGTAATCCTTGGGCATTGTGTATACTGTTTAAGATCGACCACCAGGACATCATTCCATGCACATCAATCTACAGCCCATGACTCTCAGGGATTTGGGTTATACTTTGTTTAGTGTGACTGTATGTTTTGCTGCTATCACATGCGCTGTATGTGCCTTGTGCTGTGTGCAACTATCTTAGTCTCCGAGAAATGCTGTTTCGATTGGCTGTATCCGTGTGTATGGTTGAATGACAATTAACCTTGAAGGCAATTTCTCCAAAACTATTAGCCATGGCTCATTTGGGATCCCTCTTGCCCAAGTCAGAAATTCCTGCATTAAAGCTCCACTCTTATACGAAACAACAGAACAGATACTATGCAGGGGAAATTAAACTACCTGCTTTTTCAAATGACACAAGAAATCCTATGGTACCTGAGCATTACAGTAGGGACAGTTATCAACGATTCAGCAACTTCCTATTCCCCTTGCATCAGTCACTATCACTCCTTTTCAACCATCCATGCCTCCTTAATTATATTCACACCACCACAAGAGATCCTGTAAAAATGCAACTCTTATTTCTCTCAGGACAACGTAGAACCCTATCACTTTCACAGCCAGCCCTTTAATGATTGCCTACATCTGGTCACCCATACATGCTCAATTTAAACAATGACCACACTTCAATTTTCTGTTTCTGCACAAATACAACTCTACTGCTAGCAGTTGTGACATACACAATAGATGATCACCGATTCTCTTCCAGCTTGCCTCCTTCCCCTCCCACAACCCTTTTATTCTGGTGACTTCCCTTTCTTTCTCAGTCCTAAAGAAGGGTCTTGGCCCAAAATGTCGAAACGTTTCCAAAGATGCTGCCTGACCTGCTGAGTTCCTCCAGCTTTTTGTGTGTGTTGCAATACAAAATATACTTTTAAATTTAAAAACATGTCTGAAGTGTAACTGTAAGTTATCTTCTAGATCTAAATAAATACATTTATATTACAGCATTTAAAATTAAAAGAACAGCAAATGTCACAATTCAGTAGATCCTTCAAAATGGTGGGCAGTTGTTTTTGTTTTTTGATGGCAAGTTTTAGACCCAAATGCCACAAATTCCTCTTGTGCCCTTGCTGAATCCAACTGTTTAAATTTTTAAATTAGACTGTTTAGTTGATTTTGTTTGCAGTTAACCAATTATCTGCTTATATTTTGTATATTTATTAACTGCTTACTATGTTTCCTTGTGGCTATATGTATCTGCAAGTTTAATGTGTCTCTAGAGGTTATACAAAGTATAATTCTGAACAGCTTTTCTGTTCTGTATTGTTTGAACAATGACTTTCTCATTGATTAACTCTTATCTATAAATTTGAGTGGAATTTTTCCTGGTCTATGGATATCAAATAGCCAAACGGAAAGCAGCACATCTTCTTAGGCCTTCGTTCCTGTCTCTCTCTTTGCTTGGTAGACCTCTATCACTGTCTATTCCAACTTTCCTTTGTTCCTTCAAATGTCAGTAAAATAGTCATGAAGCAACAAATGCTGTGCCTCTTTCCTGACTGCTGAAAGAACTTTCAATCAAATACATCAGAATCCAACGCCTCCTTAATCTCATTAATTACTATCCCAAAACCACAAAATTTAAGAATTCCCCTTAGTTAAGATATTACTTTTCAAAGATGAACTAAGCTTTTGGTACATTCTTCTTTATAAAAATAGTCACTTACAAGCCTTGAAGTTTCTGAATGCTCTACCACAGCCCAAACTTTAAATAAAAGTCCTGTACACCTAACTTTCTTTCCTTTATTTAAACCAACTAGTTAACCTTTCTAGATTCAAAAAGGAAGGAAAAAACCCAAAGTGAATTCAGTCTGATACACAGTTCAGGATCACAAAAAAACACTAGAAGCCATGAAGTTTCCAAAGCAGGATATCATCAGTCAAGGTTGGCAAACAATATCAGGGTTGAGTAAAGAAGTTGCCCAGAATGATTAGGTGTGGTACTGAATCCGGCAACTATCTCAATCACAGGTAGCCACACAGATTCAGGACTGTATTAGATCAAGATTGTTTAATGTCTTTTCCTGTACACAAGTGTAAAGGAGGATGAAATATTTGTTACTCTAGATCTGATGCAGCACAACCACAATATATGTAACACATACTATAGCTTACATACATAGATTGATTGTATAAAGTGACACAAGGCACATGATTTCTGTAGAGAAGGTGAATGACAGGAAATTAGGAAGTAGTGGTGGTGAAGGTGTGGAGGGGTGAGTTAGTGGGTGGAGGTGTTGATCAGTCTTACTGCTTGGGGAAAGTTACTGTTTTTGAGTCAGGTGTGGATGCTACAAAGCCTCCTCCCTGAGCAGGGGTGTGTGGGTTCCTTCATGTTGTTACCATGCCCAAAGAGTGTTAGAATCAGTTCAAGGATGGAACCCAGTGAACTGCTTCATTGTGTCCAGCCAAAGAGAATGGGATTGAAAGGGAAATGCCCAGTTAACCAGGCAATGTCCATGCTAGACAAGGGTACGGCCAAGTGTAGAGAACAGTGAAACCCTACTCATGCCCAAATCACACTGAGCCCCCACCTCCTGTCCAGTTCACCCACTGAAACCTGCTCCTCGTGTCCAGATCACCCACTGAAACCTGCTCCTCGTGTCCAGATCACCCACTGAAACCCCGTCCTCGTGTCCAGATCACCCACTAAAACCCCCTCCTCGTGTCCAGATCACCCACTGAAACCCCGTCCTCGTGTCCAGATCACCCACTGAAACCCCTTCCTCGTGTCCAGATCACCCACTGAAACCCCTTTATGTCCAGATCACCCACTGAAACCCCGTCCTCGTGTCCAGATCACCCACTGAAACCTGCTCCTCGTGTCCAGATCACCCACTGAAACCCCTTATGTCCAGATCACCCACTGAAACCCCTTTATGTCCAGATCACCCACTAAAACCCCGTCCTCGTGTCCAGGTCACCCTATGAAACCCTCTCCTTATGTCCAGGTCACCCACTGAAACCCCTTCCTCGTGTCCAGATCACCCACTAAAACCCCTTCCTCGTGTCCAGATCACCCACTGAAACCCCGTCCTCGTGTCCAGATCACCCACTGAAACCCCTTCCTCGTGTCCAGATCACCCACTAAAACCCCTTCCTCGTGTCCCGGTCACCCTATGAAACCCTCTCCTCGTGTCCAGGTCACCCACTGAAACCTGCTCCTCGTGTCCAGATCACCCACTGAAACCCCTTATGTCCAGATCACCCACTGAAACCCCCTCCTCGTGTCCAGATCACCCACTGAAACCCCCTCCTCGTGTCCAGATCACCCACTGAAAACCCCTCCTCGTGTCCAGATCACCCACTAAAACCCCTTCCTCGTGTCCAGGTCACCCTATGAAACCCTCTCCTCGTGTCCAGGTCACCCACTGAAACCCCTTTCTCGTGTCCAGATCACCCACTGAAACCCCTTTATGTCCAGATCACCCACTGAAACCCCTTTATGTCCAGATCACCCACTAAAACCCCCTCCTCGTGTCCAGATCACCCACTAAAACCCCTTCCTCGTGTCCAGATCACCCACTAAAACCCCTTCCTCGTGTCCAGGTCACCCTATGAAACCCTCTCCTCATGTCCAGGTCACCCACTGAAACCCCTTTCTCGTGTCCAGATCACCCACTGAAACCCCTTATGTCCAGATCACCCACTGAAACCCCCTCCTCATGTCCAGATCATCCATTGAAACCCCTTCCTCGTATCCAGATCACCCAGAAACCTCCTCCTCGTGTCCAGATCACCTACTGAAACCCCCTAGTCGTGTCCAGATCACTCAGTGAAACCCCCTCCTCGTGTCCAGATCACCTACTGAAACCCCCTAGTCGTGTCCAGATCACTCAGTGAAACCGCCTCCTATGTATGTAAGTACCCAGTGAACACCTTCCTCATTTCCAGGCGGTATGGGTACGGTTGGGACCAAATGTGAAATACTGGCTGGTTGTGAGGATCAGCCGCTGAACCCCCCACAGTTGGCTGGGAGTGGGAGAAGGGGAAGGTGCAAGGCCAGTTGGAGAATGGGGAATGGACAGCAGGAGTATGGGGTTAGTTGGTGAGAAGGGGGAGGGGCAGTTGGGGGCCAGGTTTGGGGAGGAAGTGGGAGAGGGTAGAGATCTTGGTTGAGTTGGGAGTGCGGGGAATGGAAGGAATGGGGAGAGGGACAGAATGGGATGCAGGAAGAGGGGGGGTGAGGGGGACTGGTCGGGGTGCGGGAGGGGGAAGTGAGGGGGACGGGTCGGGGTGCGGGAGGGGGAGGTGAGGGGGACGGGTCGGGGTGCGGGAGGGGGAGGTAAGGGGGGAGGAGAGGGGGACCGGTCGGGGTGCGGGAGGGGGGAGTTGAGGGTGATGGGTCAGGGTGCAGGAGGGGGGAGTTGAGGGGGACAGGAGAGGGAAGGTGAGGGAGACCGGTCGGGGTGCGGGAGGGGGGAGGTGAGGGCGTCGGGTCTGGGTGCGGGAGGGGGGAGTTGAGGGGGACCGGTCAGGGTGCAGGAGGGGGGAGTTGAGGGGGACAGGAGAGGGAAGGTGAGGGGGACCGGTCAGGGTGCGGGAGGGGGGAGTTGAGGGGGACAGGAGAGGGAAGGTGAGGGAGACCGGTCGGGGTGCGGGAGGGGGGAGTTGAGGGGGACGGGTCGGGGTGCGGGAGGGGGGAGTTGAGGGGGACAGGAGAGGGGAGGTGAGGAAGATCGGTTGGGGTGCGGGAGGGGGGAGGTGTGGGGGACCGGTCGGGGGGAAGTGAAGGGGACGGGGAGGGGGGAGGTGAGGGAGACCGGTCGAGGGGAAGTGAAGGGGACGGGGAGGGGGGAGGTGAGGGAGACCGGTCGGGGTGCGGTGAGGGGGACGGGTCTGGGTGCAGGACAGGGAGATGAGGGGGACCGGTCAGGGTGCGGGAGGGGGGAGTTGAGGGGGATGGGTCTGGGTGCGGGAGGGGGGAGTTGAGGGGGACAGGAGAGGGAAGGTGAGGGAGACCGGTCGGGGTGCGGGAGTTGAGGGGAACAGGAGAGGGGAGGTGAGGAAGATCGGTCGGGGTGCGGGAGGGGGGCGGTGAGGGGGGCAGGAGAGGGGAGGTGAGGAAGATCGGTCGGGGTGCGGGAGGGGGGAGGTGAGGGGGACCGGTCAGGGTGCGGGAGGGGGGAGGTGAGGGGGACCGGTCGGGGTGCGGGAGGGGGGAGTTGAGGGGGACGGGTCTGGGTGCGGGAGGGGGGAGTTGAGGGGGACAGGAGAGGGAAGGTGAGGGAGACCGGTCGGGGTGCGGGAGTTGAGGGGAACAGGAGAGGGGAGGTGAGGAAGATCGGTCGGGGTGCGGGAGGGGGGCGGTGAGGGGGGCAGGAGAGGGGAGGTGAGGAAGATCGGTCGGGGTGCGGGAGGGGGGAGGTGAGGGGGACCGGTCAGGGTGCGGGAGGGGGGAGGTGAGGGGGACCGGTCGGGGTGCGGGAGGGGGGAGTTGAGGGGGACCGGTCGAGGGGAAGTGAAGGGGACGGGGAGGGGGGAGGTGAGGGAGACCGGTCGGGGTGCGGTGAGGGGGACGGGTCTGGGTGCAGGACAGGGAGGTAAGGGGGACCGGTCAGGGTGCGGGAGGGGGGAGGTGAGGGGGACGGGTCGGGGTGCGGGAGGGGGGAGTTGAGGGAGACCGGTCGAGGGGAAGTGAAGGGGACGGGGAGGGGGGAGGTGAGGGAGACCGGTCGGGGTGCGGTGAGGGGGACGGGTCTGGGTGCAGGACAGGGAGGTAAGGGGGACCGGTCAGGGTGCGGGAGGGGGGAGTTGAGGGGGACAGGAGAGGGAAGGTGAGGGGGACGGGTCGGGATGCGGGAGGGGGGAGTTGAGGGGGACCGGTCGGGGGGAAGTGAAGGGGACGGGAGGGGGGAAGTGAGGGAGACCGGTCGGGCTGCGGAAGGGTGAGGTAAGGGGGACAGGGAGTGGGGAGTTGAGGGGGACCGGTCGGGGTGCGGGAGGGTGAGGTGAGGGGGACGGGAGTGAACACCCTTCACATCCGGGCCGGCGCTGGCGGATCTGTCAGCCCTCCCCATGTCGGGCCCTTGCATCAAACACTCACTAATGCGAGCTCTGCCAGAAATTGCCCGCCATCTCCTCAGCCACTGCCGACTCCGGCTTCTTCCCTCCCTTCCTCTGCAACTTGTAAATGTTTCCGCCGCGGAACCCGAGGTCACGCCGAAACGGCCCGTGTACAAACATTCCGGGCGGTCTGCAGAGCCTCTCCCCAAAGTGAGGAGGGGGGGAGCAATTTTCTCCTCAGGATAATTCCCAAATCGAAGGGTACAATAGCACATTTGGGATGCGCTCCCTTTATTTGATAGTGCCCTTTAATCTAAACTCAGCTCTCTTCCGGTAAAGTAACGTTCAAATGTCCACCCCATCAAAATGCAATCCTAGATTCCCTGAAAAGACGAGAATCCAAGTACATTAAAGTTCAAAGTGCATTTATTATCACAACATGGACACCTTATACAACCTTGACATTCATCTTGTTGCAGGCAGCCACAAAACAAAGAAACACAATGGAATGAAGTTCAAATTCAAGTTCATTGTCATTCAACTGTACATGTGTATACCTCCAAATGAAACAATGTTCCTCCAAATCAAGATGCACAAGACAGTACAAATAACACACACAAGATACTGGAGGAACTCAACAGGTCAGGTAACATCTATGGAAATGAATCAGCAGTCAAAGTTTTGGGCCAAGACCCTTCATCAGGGCTGGAAAAGGAAGGGGGCAGACACCAGAATAAAAAGGTGGAGGGGGAGGGAAAGGAGGATAGCTGGAAGGTGATAGGTGAAGCCAGCTGGGTTGGAAGGGTAATGACCTGGAGAAGAAGGAATCTGATAGGAGAGGAGAGTGGACCACAGGGGAAAACAAAAGAGGACGGGCACTGGAGGAGGTGATAGGCAGGTGAGAAAAGGTAAGAGGCCCAGAGTGGAGAATAGAGGAAGAGGGGAGGGGGAGGGATTTGTTTTTACTGGAAGAATGGATCAATATTCATGCCATCAGGTTGGACACTACTCAGATAGAAAGTAAGGTGTTGTTCCTCCACCCTGCCCGTCATTGTGGCGCAAGAGGAGGCCATGGACCAACATGTTGAAATGGGAATCGGAATTAAAATGTTTGGCCAACAGCAAGTTCCACTTTTGGCGGATGGATTAGTGGTGCTCAATGAAGCGGACCCTCAACTTACGACGGGTCTCACCAATGTAGAGGAGGCCGCGCCAGGAGCCCTGCACACAATAGACAACACCAGCATTGCTGTGTCTGTGCAACTACATATCAAATAAATAAAAGCACAAGCTCAGAGGAGACGTTAACTGGTATATTCACTTCAACAGGTTCAATTTCATGTCAGAGAAATGTATACAATATACATCCTGAAATGCTGCAGAAAGAGCAATAAATCAATGCACATGGGTAAGTTATCAGTCAATACAGCGCTAAGGGGGGGGTCATTGCACTAAAAGAAATAGATCCATACATTACACTTCCTCCCCCTTTAGATTAACGCAACATAAAACTGTATATGTACCAAACATTCAATTTCCCTTTCACAACCCCATATTCCAAATAAACATGTTTTCACAATAACAGTCCATAACTAACTGCACAGTTCTAAAGATTCAGACTTTACGTGGTGCTTTGTTTTTTTTTCAGGATAGCGCCTCTGGACCTGTGGAGTGGCATCAGGTTTGGCAGGTGTCTTGTCAAAGACAATGTTCTCTGTTTCTGGTGTCACGTTGCTGTCAGTGACGTGATCATCACAGAGAGGTAAGTCTGGTGGCTGTAAAGTGTCCGTCTTGTGTTGGATGCAGTTGACTCAGGTGTGTTCTTCGGTTGAGCATCCAGTATCTGGTCCACGTGATGTCTCCAAGTCTGATCTCCAACATCCACTGTGTACGTTAGTGGTCCAGTTCTTCTGGCTATCCTACTGCGTGTCCACTTGTCTTTTCAGTCATCACTCGCTAGGACTTCGTGTTCAACCTCGAAGATCCTTGCTGATTTACTTGGCAACTGGCTGAACTGTTTATTCTGCACTTCCCTCTGTAGGTCTGGTTTCAGGAAGTCTATGCGAGATCTCAGATTCCTGCTCATGAACAGCACTGCAGGTGTTTGATTTGTCATCATATGAACAGAGTTCGAACACTCAGAAAGGAAGTTGTCCACCTTGCACTGCAGAGAAATGTCCTCCTTGTTCATCGCTTTAATGGAGTCCTTGAAGGTTTGGATAAACCTTTCAGCTAACTCATTTGTTGATGGGTGGGTGAGGAGCTGACTGGAAATGTCTGATGCCATTTTTCTTCATGAACAGTCTGAATTCTTCTGACGTGTATTGTGGTCCATTGTCACTCACAATTTGTTCAGGTAAGCTATTTCTGGCAAAGATAGTCCTCAGGGCAGAGACAGCCCTTGCTGAGGTGGTTGACCTCATTGGTATGACTCCTGGAGACTCCAAATGAGCATCCACACCAATCAGAAACAAGAAGTCCAGCAAAGTCAATATGGACTCTTCGCATGGTGAAGACAGCCACTCCCACAGGTGTAACAGTGCTTGTGGGGCTACATTTCCAACTTAATAGCATCCTGAATAGTTGTTGGCCAAGTCTTCAATCTGTCTATCTATTACTGGTCACCACACATAGCCCCCAACAAGTCTCTTCACCTTGACTGTACCCAGGTGACCTTTGTGCAGGTTCTCTGACACTCTGGTGTGGTTCAGAAGAAATCAAAGCACGAGATCCACACATCAGTGGGTTTTGGACATACGGACAATTGGTCTCATCTCACTAAGAGCTCTGGAAACATGGGATCGTCATGAGCTGGCTATCCTAGCACAGTGATGTCATAGACCTTTGACAATTCCTTGTTTCTCTTTGTATTTCTGAATTTGTTACTGGCAACTGGTCCACCAGTGCGGTGTGGAACACATCTGCTGGGTCATGGTATGAAGGCTTCCCTTCTTCAGTTGCCAGTAGTGGAAGGCGTGACAAGCCATCAGTGTTGCTGTGTTGTTTGGTATCCTTGAACTCTATGTCATAAGAGTAGGCTCCTAGGAAAACTGCCCAACATTGCAACCGGCAAGTGGGATCTCCTTCCTGGGATTGAAAATAGACACAAGGGGCTGGTGGTCTCTCATTAGTGTAAACTTTTGTCTGTAGAGGTAGTGGTGAAACTTCTTTATTCCCCATATTAGACTAAGAGTCTCTCGGTCGATCTGTGGGTAGTTGCATTCTGTGCTCATCAGTGATCTTGAAGCAAACACAATCAGGCATTCAGATCCATCTTTCATAGTGAGTGGCAAAACGGCTCCAATGCCGTAAGGGGACACATCGCACGCCAGTCTGATGGGCAGCGATGGGTCATAATGGCTGAGCAGTTCATCTGATGTTATTAGTCTCTTTGTTTCCTTGAACGCTCTTTCACATCTTTCTGACCAGTCCCACTTTGCTCCTGTCTGTAACAGTGTGTTCAATGGGTGCAGCACTGTAGCAATGTTTGGGAGAAACTGGTGGTAGTAGTTTACAAGGCCCAAGTCTGACCTGAGTTGTGACACAGTTCTTAGTTTGTGTATCTGTAGCACTGCTCCAATCTTCTCGTGTGACTTACGTAACCCATGCTTGTCAATGACACGTTCACGATATGAGATTTCATTTTTGAAAAGCTCATGTTTCTCTCTCTTTGCGTGCAGACCATACACACTCAGCCTGGTCAGCACTGTACCAAGGTTCTGCTGGTGCTCTTCATCATTCTTGACCATCTCGATGATGTCACCAAGGTAACATTGTGTTCCTGGGATAGCTTGGAGCCGTTGGTTTATTGCCCTTTGCCAAGTTGCTGGAGCTGACACAGCGCCAAAGACGAGATGATTATACTGGTACATCCCTCGTGAGTGTTGATTGTGAGGAACTTCTTGCTTAACTCCTCAATCTCCACTTGCAGATAGGCTTGTGACAAGTCAATCTTTGAAAACCTCTCCCTACCTGTCAAAGATGCAAAAATGTCTTCTACTCGTGGCAGGGGATACTGCACAGTACACAGCACAGGGCTGATGCTCACTTTGAAATCCCTACGTATGTGAACGGCTTCGGCCTTCCCTTTCTCGATCACTGGGACAATGGGTGTGTCCCAATTACTCCACTCAACCTTGGAGAGAATGCCAGATGCCTCCAAGCTCTGAAGTTCAGCATCCACTTTAGGATGTAGTGCTTAAGACACCTCATGGAATCTTGGTGTTGCTGCTTCATCCAATTCAACTCTGGCCTTCATGCCTTTGAGTTTACCAATCCCCTTCTCATTAGCATTAAGCAGTTGTGGCAGTCCCTGGTTAGTGCTACCATTTGGGCTGCAGCTACCTTTCGGTGACACATTGAGAACTTTGCGTGCTAGTCTAGTTGGATTTTTCTCAACCATTCATGTCTGAAAAGTGCTGCCTCTTCACTTTCCAACACATAAAGCTCTAACTGCTGTGTTGCCTCCTTTCAGTTTGCCTTTGGGAGACACTTTTTTGCCTGTATAGGTCTTCAGCATCACCAAGATCTTTTCTACTGGTAGCTTAGAAAGCAGTGTGTTGTAGTTAGCCTCTGAAATTATAGATGAAGCTGACCCTGTATCCAGCTCCATTTTCAGTTTTGCACCAGACACATCTGCTGTAATCCATACGATTTTGCAATCTGCTTCAGTAATGCTTTACATTTCCAGGCATAACAGCTCACCTTTGTCAGACTCTGTGTTGTCTGATTCAGTTTCACATTCAGTCACTTCAAGCATCTGTTTTGTTTGGTGTTTGAAGTGAACTTTGTCAGACTTGCACATTCTCTCTATGTGGTCTTGTGTGTGACACTTTCTGCAACTTTTTCTTTGAATCAACAGTCATTTGCATCATGGGAGGATTTGCCACATTGATAAAATTTTTGGCTTTTTGCACCATTTAGAGACACTTTGTGCATTTCACATTATAAACTCTTATTCTTTAGTTCTGCTGTATTCTTTGCTGTATTCTCTAATAATATTGTAATGGTCAATGCCCATTCTAAAGTTAGGCCTCTTTCTGACAGTAGCCTCTTTTGAGTGCTTTAACTATGTATGCCACATACAAGCTTGTCCCTTAATGCATCAGAAAGTCCATCTCTAAAGTCACAGTACTGGGAAAGTTTGCACAGTTCTGCGATATATTCAGAAATGCTTTCATCCTTTGATTGGTTCCTTTCGTGAAATCTAAATCCCTCAGCTACTAGTAGTGGGCTCAAGCGATTTTGAAAAATTACAACAATTTTGTTCACTGTCTTGCTTGCTGGCTTTTCAAAAGCTACTAGGCTGTGTAAGAGACAGTACGTTCTAGCACCCATTAAGCTAAGAAATGTGGAGATTTTCTTTCCCTCATTCACATCATTATCATTACAATACAGTTCAACCCTCTTGATATACGAATCCCAGTTCTCATTATCACTATGGAATTCATCAGCTTCCCAGACTAAGGCCATTGTCATGTTATTTTTACTTTATCTTTGCTAGTTGTGCACCTCTCACTGTGCACTGGTACTCATATGCCTTTTCCTAGCATCTGTGACCACCTGCTCTGTAACGGTTCACTCTTTCCTCTCACTGTCTCTCTCTCTCTTCCTCCGAATTCTGTCATCTCATGACTGTCGGTGCAGTTGGTTATATTCGCTCGTACTCATCACCAATTTGTTGTGTCTGCACAACTAAACAAAGGCGCACGCTCGGAGGAGAAGCTAACGTGCATATTCACTTTACAGAGAGAACCACAAATCGTTGCACGTGGGTAAGTTATCAGTCAATAATTAGTGCTACAGGGGAGTCATTGCACTAAAAGAAATAGATCCGTACACTACAAGCAGATTCTCAGGTGAAGTGTTGCCTCATCTGGAAGGACTGTTTGGTGCCCTAATGAAGGAGGTGAGGGGGGAGGTATATATGCAGGTGTAGCACTTGGGCCATTTGCAGGGTTAAGTACCAGGAGGGACAAGCGAATCGCGGAGGGAGCGATCCCTGCAGAAAGTGGGGGAGGGGTGGGGTGGGCGGCAAGGAAATGTTTGGCGGTAGGATCCCTTTGGAGTTGGCGGAGGTTGCGGTGGATGATGTGCTGGATGTGGAAACTGGTGGGGTGGTAGGTAAGGACAAAAGGAGCTCTATCACTGTTAAGGCGATGGGAAGAAGATGGGGTGAGCGCCATTGTTTGAGAAATGGAGGAGATGCGGCTGAGGGCAGCATCAATGCTGGAGGGAAGGACCTCCTACTGTTTGAAGAAGGAAGGCATCTCTGATGTCCTGAAGAGGAAAGCCTCCTCCTGGGAACAGATGTGGCGGAGGCAAAGGAACTGAGAAAAGGGAACAGCATTTTTACAGGAGATAGGGTGGGAAGAGGTATAGTCAAGATAACTGTGGGATCTTGTTGGTTTATAAAAGGTACTGGTTGACAGAGATAGAGACAGTTAGTTTGAGAAAGGGGAGGGAGGTGTCAGAGATGGACCAAGTGAATTTAAGGGCAGGGTGGAAGTTAGAGGCAAAGTTGATGAAATTGAGGAGCTCAGCATGGGTGCATGAAGCAGCACCAATGTAGTCATCAATGTGGCGGAGGAAGAGTTCTTTCTTTCTCAATCGTTTTTATTGAGTTTCGAGTAGATAAACATAGCAATGATAGTGATACAAAGAGATGGGGATTACATTAATAACGGTTAACGTATACAGAATCAGACTCCGAGTAACATGTGTAATCTAAGCCTCCCAATCTCTTAGTAACTAAACATGAAAAAGATTCAAAATAAAATTTTATAAGAGGAAAAAAAGTCCCCCAAAACTAAAAAAATAACAAAATAAAAACAAAACAAAACAAAAGCTGGGCTGCCATGTTTCATCGGTTAAAATCATTACTTGTCACTAACTCCGCTCCTCTATACACGAACAAAAAGTTATTGAGAAGGATTCGGAAAAGGTCAGCTTACATCATATGAAAATATTGAATAAATGGCCTCCAGGCGGAGGAAGTTGAGGAGCATTACTGGTGGAGGCTTGGAACGTGGCCTGTTCTACGCAGCCAAGAAAGATGCAGGCATAGCTGGGGCCCACGTGGGTGCCCGTGGCTACTGCTTGAGTTTGGAGAAAGTGGGAGGACCTGAAGAAAAAAATTGTTGAGGGTGAGGACCAGTTCTGCCAGAGGGAGGAGGATGTCAGTGGAGGGAAATTGTTTGGGTCCTTTGTCAAGAAAGAAGCGGAGAGCTTTGAGGCCTTCCTGATGGGGAATAGAAGTTTAGAGGGCCAGTTACTGAGGAGATCGAGAGCATGAGAAGTGTCGTGGATGTAGGTGGGAAGGGACTGAACGGAGGGGGACAGAATGGAATTGAGGTATGACAACGTAGTTCAGTGAGGCAGGAGCAGGCGGAGACAATAGGCTTACCCGGACAGTCTGGTTTGTGGACCTTGGGCTGAGACCCTTTATCAGGACTGTTGAAGGGTCTCGGCCCAAAACTTCGACTGTTTGCTCTTTTCCGTAGATGCTGCCTGGCTTGCTGAGTTGCTCCAGCATTTTGTGTTTGTGGCCAGAAAATGAACTAAGAAAGATACTGGAGCATGCCTCAACTGCTTCCATGCTGTACACCATGAACCGTTGTCCAACAGAGGCCAAGCAGGTTCTGGTGCCGATCTCTGTGCCTCAGATTGGAAAGCATGGACTGAGGAAGGATCATGCTGCATAGAGGAAGTGTGAAACTGACAAAAGCTGTGGTCTGACTACAACAGTCTTTGTAGGCAACATATCCAAGTAAGCTTCTGATGTGCTATTCAGGCAGTTACTTGCAAAATGTGGCTTGGTTTTAAGCTGAAAGAGAGTTCAAGGAACTTCAGGAAAGTTGCAGGCATTTGGCTTTTGTGAGTATAAAGAACCAGAATCTACTCTGTGTGCATTAAGGAAATTGCACGAGCTTCAAGTGGGAGACAAAAAGCTGCTTGTAAAAGTAGATGCAAAGGCCAGCTGGATGAATGGAAGGTCATTAGGAAAGGAGTCAATGGAGATCTGAAAACAGAGAATTCGTCAGGTGATGCTGTGGGTGAGGAAAGATCAGATAATAAAGGAAGCAATAGAGGATTAATAAGAGAATTCTCGAGTGAACTAAATGCACCTTCCCAAGATCAAGATGCACAAACTAGAAGAAAGACATCCAGAGCTGTCAGAACCACTTCCTGAGGTCTCAGAGTCAACTCCTACAAGCACCACAGAGGAGGCCCCGCCACCTGAGATTGTTTCACAGCCACAAGCCTCACCAGGCAAGCAGAAGGATTCCCCTTGTCAGGAAAGAAAGGTATCCCACAAGTGTAAGAAATCCTCCACAGTGATTAAATCTGTAGGCCTGAATGGGACAATTTAAAATTTTCATATACTGTGAATGTCTATACAACTACTGTCTATATAGTATTTGTATTACATAGTATACTGTGTAGATAGTTGAAGTGCATTCTATATTGAGTTGGAGTATATAACTAAGCAGGGAGGAGTGTTGTGTATTTAATATTCAATAATATTTGAGTCACCTTGTAAATATATATATGTTGATTAAGCATTCTTGTTCTTTTAATTAATTCATTATGAGGTATATGTAAAAATCTGTTAATTGCATACGTCAGCAAGCTCGTGGGCGCCTCGCTTAAAGTAAACTCGAAGTTAGAACTGCGTTTTGGACTCCTGTGTCTTCATTTGAATTACTTTAATGTTTTGAAGTTACAAAGTGTAATGTGGCCTATTCAGGAAAGACATCTCAATCTACTACAGTTCTGCATAATTTCTGCCCCTAGTCTTCCTCCAGGGAACCTCAGCACAGAGGTTGGTTTTCTTTAGTAGGTTCTGAGGCAGCAGGACAGGCCTCTGTGGGAGGTCACAGGTTCTTCCTCAGATGTCAAAGGTCAAAGTCAAGTCCCACGATCAGCAGCTCCTGGGGTCGACACCCCACTGGGGTCAGTGAGGTCTGGAGGTTGAAGTCCAGGGATTGGTGAGTCTTGAGGTCAAAGCCTGAAGGTTGAAGACCAAACTTGGCGAGTCCATAGGTTGAGGCACAAAGGTCCAAGTCCCTGGGTTAGTGTGTTCGGAGGCCTGATGTTTCAGAGTCTGCAAATCTGGGCGAAGAATGGGGGGCTGGAGGCCAGGTGTCACTGCAAGTCTCAGAATCCAGGGCTAAGGACTGTTGGTGTGAGTGTGAACAACTGTTTAGCATTTGTTGTTGAATTTGCTGCTTGTGTTGTTCTGCTGAACTCTGTGGACACGTCATGTTGGTGCTGGAATGTGCGGTGACACTTGTGGGCTGCCCCCAGCACATCCTTGGTTGCTAATTCAAATGACACATTTCTGTGTATGTTTCAACGTGACAAATAAATGAATCTGGATCTGAACCGGATGTGGCAGGGGTTGAGTGATAGGGTAGTTGATCAGGTATTCTAACTCTCTGCAGCTTATACAGGGCAACTCTGCACTCCCAGTGCACCGGCTCAGTGATTTCACCATCATCACCCCAATTGGCTCTTCTCTACTTTGAGTATTCGCGAGATTTTGACATAATCCCTTCAAAGCCTATTTTACCCAGTCTCTACCACCACCCCTGACAGTGTATTCCATACACCCACTACTCTCTGTGTAAACAAACTTACCTCTGACATCCCCCATACTTTCCTCCAATCACCTTAAAATTATGCCTCTCTGCTTCCACCCTGGGAAAAAAGTTTCTGTCTTGTCCACTCAATCTGTGCCTCTTATCATCATATACACCTCTATCAAATCACCTTTCATCCTCCACTCCAAAGGGAAAAGCCCTAGCTTGCTCAATTTTTCCTCATAAGACATGCTCCCTAATCCAGACAACATCCTGGTGAATCTCCTCATCGGTATCACCCACAGTTGTTGCCTGATTTGATCCACAGATCCAGCATCCAGCATTTTTCTACCTCCAAGATGTGCATTTTGTTTTTTTTTGTAACATGTAAAAAGACTTTGCCAGTTTCAATGAGACTCACTGAACATTAAATGTAGTCATCTTTTGGTAAACTTGTGAATATACACTCAGTGGCCACTTCATTAGGTAGACCTGTACACCTGCTCGTTAATGCAAATATCTAACCAGCCAATCATGTGGCAGCAACTCACTGCATAAAAGCATGCAGACATGGTCAGGAGGTTCATTTGTTGTTCAGACCAACATCAGAATGGGGAAGAAACATGATCTAAGTGACTTTGACTGTGGAATGACAGTTGGTGCCAGATGTGGTGGTTTGCCTATTTCAGAAACTGCTGATCTCCTGAGATTTTCATACACAACAGTGTTTAGAGTTTATAGAGAATGATGGGAAAACAAACAAAAAATATCCAGTGAGCAACAGTTCTGTGGGTGAAAATGCCTTGTTAATGTGAGAGCTCAGAGGAAAATGGCCAGACTGATTCAAGCTAAACGGAAGGCAACAGTAACTTGAATAGCCACGTGTCACAACATCTCTGAATGTACAACGCGTTGAAATTTTGAAGGGTATGGGCTACAGCAACAGACAAAAAGACATAGGAGAAGCAGAATTAGGCCATTCGTCCCACTGAGCCTGCTCCATGAGGCACTAACATACACTCAGTGGACACTTTAGTAGGTACCTCCTGTACCCAATAAGATGGGCACTGCACGTAATGAATGTTGCTTAACACTACTTCAATAATAAGCCAAAATCAGAAGTCAAAATTTGAGACCTTTTTTGCACGCTACTGATACAGATTCTGATTCTTTTCCTCTTGAGCCCCCCTATATGCGTAAAAAGGAACTCATCGAGTGATTAAAACGCACGGAGGATTCTTACACGGAACTGTGCCTCCCGAAAGCAATCTCATTATCAAGGACACCCACCATCCAGGCTATGCTGCTGCCTTCGGGAAGGAGGTACAGGAGCTTCAAGCCCCACACTACCGGGCTGAGGGATAGTTATTACCCTACAGCCTTCAGACTGCTAAACCAGCGTGAATAACTTACCTCAACTCAGAACTGATTCCGCAACCCACGGACTCAGTATTTATTACTTTGTGTTTACCCGTGGTCTTACTTTAATACATGGGTTGCTTGCCGGTCTTTGCGCGTAGTTTTTCCACCGATCCTGTTGCATTGCTTTGTTCTACCGTGAATGCCCGCAAGAAAACGTACCTTTCAGGGCGACATACACCTACTTCGATAATAAATGTATTGTGTGCTTGTACTTTGGATATTCGGCGAGAGATTAGGGCACGTTCTGCACACTGGCGCTGATATTCACATCTCATGAAAGTAAGAATAATCAGTTTGCCCTCCTGTACGTTTTGTGGAGGTCGATGGCAAATTAGTCTCAGCCGTATTATAACCAGTAAAATCTTCTACACTAAATATTTCTAAAGAAAACAAATATTGAAGCGATTCTGGGTGCAGCGGATCAAAGGCATTTGTCAAGTTACTACATTTAACCGTGCATCCATTGTTTTTAAAGTATGTTTATTTAACATCCAAGCTTCGTTTTCCGAGCAGTTACGCTTCGATTACAGCAAGGTGGTGGCTAATTGATTGAAAGTATTATTTTAAGATTCTGCTTTACTGCTGTTCTCCTTAAACGTCCGTGACAATTATGGAGGGTGAAAGCCCGCCCAAACTTTGAGGGCCAGTCAACCATTCCGAACGGTCTCCCCTGATCTGCATGGAGAGTATAAAATGCACGCGATCAGGCCTAACTGAAGGGCCGGTCTACAGGGGCGAGAAGCAGCCCGGGGAGCAAATCCTCGTACTGCCGCCGCTTTGAGGGCCATATGGCCAGCAGCGCCTCGTACCGTGGGCGGGTGTCCGGCCGCAGCGCCGCCTCAGCACTCGGAGCGGCCGCGCTCCCCCCGTTATAGCCACATCTCCGACCCAATGGCAGGCGGGCCACTTCGCAACTTCCTGGGTGTTGCACAGTGAGAGGCAGAGGTCTGACCATTTTCCTCTCAACTGTACTGCAAACTAAAAGTTTTGTAAGAGATACAAATAGAACTATTTGCTAAATAAAACAAAAAAAATCACAATAAGTCAGCTCTTAAAAAAATATCAAAATTGTCATAATATGATTTGATCAGATGAGAAGACCCTCAAAACCTTGATCATTCCACCATCCTATCTGGAGTCTCAATGCTCAGAGTAAATTTATGATCGAAGTACATAAATGTCACCATATGCCACCCCGAGATTCATTTCTTGAGGGGATTCACAGTGCGGGCAAAGGAACGCCGTAAAATCAATGAGAAATCCCCGCACACAAGATGGACAACCAAGGTGCAAAAAGGCAACAAGCTATGCAAAAACAAAATTGTTATAAAGACAACATTTATAATATCAATGTTAGAAATGCAAAATGTTCCAGGACTAGATAGATAGATAGATAGATAGATAGATAGATAGATAGATAGATAGATAGATAGATAGATAGATAGATAGATAGATAGATAGATAGATAGATAGATAGATAGATAGATAGATAGATAGATAGATAGATAGATAGATAGATAGATAGATGAATGAATGAATGAATAAGCAAGCAAGCAATAAATATCAAGAACATGAGATGTCATTGAAAGTGAGTCCAGAGATTCTGTGTTAGATGAGTGAAGCTGAGTTTGAATGCAGCTCCTCAATTTGTCAGTGTTCCATTACCGTATCTGAGTAAAGATTTATCAAATCTATACCAAAGTTATGAGGATAGCTTTTGTGGATGACCCTTGAATTAAGATGGTTTATTGATGACAGAAAAGGATATTTTTAAACATTCCAAATGGTTCTTCTTTCCTCTCCCCTCCCCCCCCCACCTTCTTACTCTGGCATCTGCCCCCTTCGTTTCCCGCCCCCATGAAAGGTCTCGGCCCAAAATGTCGTCTGATTATTTATCTCCATAGATGCTGCCTGACCTGCTGAGTTCCTCCAGCACTTCGTGTAAGTTGCTCTGGATTTCCAGCATCTGCAGAATCTCGTGCTTCCAAATGGCTATAATAGTTTTGAAAAAGGTAATCCGATTTCTGCAGCAAGAATATGTAGCTGAGCTTCCATAATGTGCTGTACTTACTACTGCTGTGGTCTAAAAATGTTACAGCGAAGTTGCACTTTGTTATAAGCAATAGTAAATAATTTGTTTAATAATGTTGGCTGTAGGATAAGTATTAACTTGACTGGAGACCACTCCCTTGTTCTTTGAAGTAGTACCAAGGTTATTTAAAATCCATTTGAGAGTATAACCAGCACCATTCTTTAACACATGGAGCTTAGAATGCAGAAAAGTACAGCACAGTAATCAAAATCAGAACCCAGTTTAATTTGTTGTTTTCAGCAGTACATTGCAATACATAAAATAAAAAAAAGTAAATTGCAGTAAATGTGTGCACGTGTGTATGTATATACAAAATAGAAGAAAATGTAGTCAGGCTGGTGTTCTATACTGAGTGTCAGATGTGGGAGGTCTGGGAGACTCCCAACCTCCCGGATGGCCATATCTGCACCGGGTGTGTCGAGCTGCAGCTCCTTAGGGACTGCGTTAGGGAACTGGAGATGCGGCTCGATGACCTTCATCTGGTCAGGGAAAGTGAGGAGGTGATAGAGAGGAGCTATGGGCAAGTAGTCACACCGGGGCTTCAAGAGACAGATAAGTGGGTAACAGTCAAAAGAGGGAAGGGCAAGAGTCAGATACTAGAGAGTACCCCTGTGGCTGTCCCCCTTAACAATAATTACTCCTGCTGGGGGAGGGGGGACCTACCTGGAGGAAGCAACAGTGGCTGCACCTCTGGCACAGAGTCTGGCCCTGTGGCTCAGAAGGGTAGGGAAAGGAAGAGGAAGGCAGCAGTAATAGGGGACTCTATAGTTAGGGGGTCAGACAGGTGATTCTGCGGATGCAGGAAAGAAATACGGATGGTAGTTTGTCTCCCAGGTGCCAGGGTCTGGGATGTTTCAGATCGCATCCACGATATCCTTAAGTGGGAAGGAGAACAGCCAGAGGTCGTGGTACATATTGGTGCCAACGACATAGGTAGGAAAAGGGAGGAGCCCCTGAAAACAGATACAGGGAGCTAGGAGGGAAGTTGAAAAGTAGGACCTCAAAAATAGTAATCTCGGGATTACTGCCTGTGCCATGTGACAGTGAGCATAGGAATAGAGTGAGGTGGAGGATAAATGCGTGGCTGAGGGATTGGAGCTGGGGATAAGGATTCAGATTTCTGTATCATTGGGACCTCTTTTGGGGCAGGTGTGACCTGTACAAAAAGGACCAGTTGCACTTGAATCCCAGGGGGACCAATATCCTGGTGGGGAGGTTTGCTAAGGCTGTTGGGGAGAGTTTAAACTAGAATTGCTGGGGGTGGGAACCAGACTGACGTGACAGAGGAAGGGGCTGTTAGCTCACAAATAGAGAAAGCTTGTAGACAGTGCAAGAGGGAGGATAGGGAGGTGATCAAGAAGGGATGTGCTCAGACCGATGGTTTGAGATGCGTCTATTTTAATGCAAGGAGTATTATGAACAAAGTGGATGAGCTTAGAGCGTGGTTCAGTACTTGGAGCTATGATGCTGTAGCCAATACAGAGACTTGGATGACTCAGGGGCAGGAATGGTTACTTAGGGTGCCAGACTTTAGATGTTTCAGAAAGGACAGGGAGGGGGGCAAAAGAGGTGGGGGGGGGGGGTGTGGCGCTGCTGATCAGAGATAGTGTCACGGCTGAAGAAAAGCAGGAAGTCCTGGAGTACTGAGTCTCTATGGGTGGGAGTTAGGTACAGGAAGGGGTCAATAACTCTACTGGGTGTTGTTTATAGACCACCCAATAGTAACAGGGACATCAAAGAGCAGACAGGGACACAGATTCTGGAAAGGTGTAATAATACTAATCCCTTCTGCTTACACAATGTCCATATCCTTAATTTCCTGCTCATTCATGTATCCATCTAAACACCGCTTGAAGAAGTCATCTGAAAGAAGGCCATCTAATAGTACAAGCTGAACAGAACTTTGGCAGGACTGAAACTTTGTGCTTCAGTCTCCATAGTAAAATTTCAGCCAGTAAACTGGCAACTCAGGTGAGTGTGCCACCAGGTCACAGCTAAAACCATCTTAAAATTCATGACAAAGCATTTTGGTCCAGTATTTTGTGTGTGTGTGACTCCAGCATTTACAGAATCTCTTGTGTTTAAAATTCCAATTGAGCTTTTTTGGAATTGAAATTGCAATAGTCTTGTTTCACGTAAGAAGAGTCGAATTCTGGAACTTGTTTTCAGATAACTGCACATGCTTAGGAAATTACATCCACAAGTGTAAAATTATTGGTCTTGCTAATAAAGCTTCTCACATCATCTCCCCTCCCCCACCCATCTAGCTTCCACCTCACCAGGGCTCACATATCATCTGCCAGCTTGACTCTTTCCCCTCCCCTACCTTCCTATTCTGACTCCTTCCCCCCCACTTCCTTTCTAGTACTGATGAAGGGCTTTGGTACGAAACATCGACTGTTTCCCACTCCCTGTGGATACTAACTGACCTGCTGAGATCCTCCAACATTTGCGTGCTTTGCTCAAGCCCTTCAGCATCTGCAGAATGCCTTGTGTTTATGAGGACTGACTAGTTTCCTTCTCTTCCTGTGATTGTACTCTGCTTAGAAAGACGGCCATCCATTGGAACAAGAGGCATTACTGTTAGAAAGTTGAATTAAACATTTGAATTTATCAGTGATTGGTGACATTATAAATCATAAGCCATAAGGCTTCGGTGCAGAACTAGGCCACTCAGTCCACCAAGTCTTTCTGCCAGTCCATCCTGCTTGTTCATGTAACATACATCGGTCCAAGTTGTCAGTTAATATAGAGGCTTGACCCAAAGGCACAGCAGCGGAGACAATTCAGCAGTGAGTGGTATCTTTAACAATAGACAACAAAATAACAAGCCAGGAGGGGCAACAAGGCAAGAGAGAACCGAAACTAAACACAAGGCAACAAAGTAAACGTGAGGCAGGGGGAGTGAAGGTTAAGCCAAATGGATGGAGGCTGGCTGGTTCGATGGGTGAACAAGGACTGTGGATGAGAACTGGGGTTAATAGGCTGCAGGTGATGAGTCTGGAACAAGCAGCAGGTGAATCCTATTAGCTGAGCAGCGACTGGGAGGCATCTTCATATGCAGGCCTGAAACTAAATAGGTCGAAACATTTTTTTAAAAATGACAGTAAGTAATTATTCCTAGGGGGAGAGAATCCAGGAGCATGATTTATAAATAGCCAATGTCAATGTAATGCAACATCAGATCTGAAGCATTTTTGCATTGTTCATTTGCCATTGAATTTTACTGCTCTTACCTTCTGAGGCCAGTTAAGAAGGGTCAGATCAGCCTAACTCCAAATGATAGCAAAGATCATTTCATGAAGTCTCCTTAGGTGATGGTACTTTGAAATCAAGAATTGCTCAGTTGCGAAACTGCCATGAGCCCGGCGGCCTCTACAGCTAGCTGGAGAACGTTGAGCTTCTGGGGTTCTTGAGGACCTGTGTTCCCTAATTGTTCTCATAACTAGAGCTGTTAAGCCCTTGTGCTGTCAGTTTTCTCTTGTCAAGTTAACTGTGACTGTCAAGTTAATTGTTTCTGCATTCTATAATGATTTCGTTTAGTACCTCAGCAGAGTCATTGTGTTGGGGAGAATGAACTGTCTTCCGGTGTCGCTCAGCCACTCCTCCTATCTCTAACCTCGTGTTTCCATCTTCTCATGGGGAGTCGGCCTTGGGAGCATCAGAGCTGTTCTGGATTTCCCAGCCCTGCCCCGGGAGCACCAGGTCTGCCTTGTGTTTCTCAGACCTGCCTGGAGAGCTCTCCATCTGCTCCAGGTTTCCCAGCCCTGCCCCGGGAGCACCAGGTCTGCCTCGTGTTGTTCAGACCTGCCGCGAGAGCTCCCCAAGCCGTCAGATGCCGGCTTTCGTTGGGGAGTTATTGTCATAAGCTTTTCAGCTTGCCATAGAGCGTTGAGGTGCTAGGATTCATGTATTTAATGTTCCTTATCACAACTAAAGCCGGTGAGCCCACGTGCTTTCGGTTGAATCTTGTCAAGTTGATTGTGACTGGCTTGTGCTTCCCGCAGTCTATAATTGTTTTAAAAGTCTCTCGTTGAGTGCCTTTGCAAAGTCATTGTGATGGAGAGAATGAATTGTCTCGCAGTGTCACTCCGAGGAGGCTCTGTTGGTATTCCCATTTCTAGAATCTTGTTTCTGTCTCTTGGGGATTCTGCCGTTCCCCAGCTCCTGGGTCCAGACCTCCGAGAGCACAGCGTGACAGAGACATAGATGTACTTTGTATAGTCATTCCCTCTGTTCATTGCGAGCCCGACATCTTCTGCCTCTAAACCGAAAAGAAGTGTCTTTCAAATATTAATTCGAAATGATGTAATTTATACATTTAATAACACATCCGTTGTATTAGACAGTGGATTGTTTGATTCAGTTTTGCTAGAATCATTATTTCAAAGTTACAACATCGAGTAATGTTTTAGCATCACGAGACGAGTTGTAGCGGGCTGTGGGTAGAAGCTTGTCTAGACGCGTGGACGTGTGTTGTGTGTTCCGTCCGGTGATGGTTTCTTTTCCCTTCCACCTGATCTCGACACAGGAGTGGAATAACCAGCTGCATTCCCCATGCCCCCACCCCCCCACACCAAACTCTACACATCCCCACTCCAACTACTGTCACCCTCTCTGACGCATCCACACACTGAAACGTTCACGCGCGCGCGCGCACACACACACACCATCAGATACTCGGAGATGTGAGAAATAAAATATATTTTAAGTTGTATAATTATATACGTAAAGCTTTATGATAAAAGAAATATCGGCATTTCTGAATGATAATAATGAAAATCTAACTTTTAAACCAATGCGTCACAACACGCGCTCGTTCCGCTTATAAGCTAATTATGGCCTTCCTCCCCTCTTGCCTGCACGGCCAAAGAATAATACAGGTTATTTAAAATTATTGTAATATTGTTCTATATGAATCACAGTATAGAAATGTTAACAGACTGTACCATAACTGGAGTTAAAATAAACCATCTCGAATCCCCCAATAAGCAATTCGAAGAAGTTTTTGTAAATAAAAGAAAGCACTTTCTGAGACCATGAAGCGATCTCAGCATTGCTGAGGTCCACATTGTTGAAATCTGTGCGACTTGTGTCATTGAAGCTTACGCCGATCCCCTAAACTGTGGAAGTCAATACCTAAAACTATAAGGGATGCAGGTTGACTCTTTTAAACACCAACTCCAAACCTACTTATTGTAACCTTGCTTTTAACTAACATCGCTTGGCATTTTAATGTCATGTTTATACCTTATCCCATTGTAAATCGCTTTGGAATACGTAGATTTAAAAGAAAACTGAAATGTGTTCTTTTTTTTTTTACATTTTTTACATTTATTTATTCCTATTGGATGCAAGTGAAGTATTCCATGCCGGGATTTGCTGATTGCTTCTCTCGATCAGTTCATTTCACGACTTTCATTGGGCAATGAAAAACATTGCAATAGATTCCCGAGTCGAATCTACCGGCAAAGATCCGTTGCTCTTTTATTTGGAAGGTGGAGGGAGTTTGTAAGAACACCATACAGGAATATAAAAGTTGATATTATTGTCCCGCGGCGCCGTGCCTCCGTGCATTACTGCTTAATCTCCTAAATCGTACGGTACTTCCTTATTAGTAATACATCTCACCAATAGTTAAAAATCCACCGACACACAGCCCGTTTTTTCTTGTAGGGTGCTGGAACCAAGGGTTGTTTTGTAAAAAGGACTTTATAAAAGAAAGCACGAGCAACCTTTCGTATTTGAAAAGACATTGTAAACAGATTGAGGTTGATTCACCACACTCAAACTGCTGGAGGAACTCAGCAGTTCAGGCGGCATCTCTAGAAATAAATTCGGTGTTAAGTAGACTTCCACCATGAAACTACGAACAGAGTAGTACATAAGAACGTAAGAAATAGGAGCAGGTGCAGGTGTCTCTGGCCCATCGAGTGAACTCTGCCATTCAATAAGATCATGGCTGATCTGACCATGGACTCATCTCCACCTACCTGCCCTTTCCCCATAACCCTTAATTCCCCTACATTGCAAACATCTATCCAAACTGGTCTTAAGTATATTTACTGAGGTAGCCTCCACTGCTTCCCTGGGCAGAGAATTCCACAGATTCACCACTCTCTGGGAAAAGCAATTCCTCCTCACCTCCATCTTAATTCTACTCCCCCAAATCCTGAGGCTATGTCCCCTAGTTCTAGTCTCACCTACCAGTGGAAACAACTGTCCTGCCTCTACCTTATCTATCCCTTTCATAATTTTATATGTTTCTATAATATCTCCTCTCATCCTTCTGAATTCCAGTGAGTACAGTCCCAGGCGACTCAATCTCTCCTCATCTCTGGAATCAACCTGGTGAACCTCCTCTGCACCGCCTCCAAAGCCAGTATATCCTTCTTCAAGCAAGGAGACCTGAACTGCACGCAGTACTCCAGGTGCAGCCTCACCAGTACCGTGTGCCATTGCAGCATAACCTCCCCGCTCTTAAATCCAATCCCTCCAGTAATGAAGGCCAACATTCCATTTGCCTTCTTGATAGCCTGCTGCACCTGCAAACCAACCTTTTGTGATTCTTGCACAAGCACTCCGAAGTCCCTCTGCACAGCAGCATGCTACATTCTTTTTAACCATTTAAATAATAATCTGCTCTTTCACTTTCTTTCCAAAGTAGATGATCTTGCATTTACCAATATTATACTCCATCTGCCCGACCCTTGCCCACTCCGTTAACCTATCTATATCTCTCTGCAGACTCTCCATATCTTCTGCACAACTTGCTTTTCCACTCGATTTAGTATCATCAGCAAACTGAGGTACACTACACTTGGTCCCGTCTTCCAGATCGTTAATGTAGATCGTGATCAGTTGCGGGCCCAGTACTGACCCCTGTGGCGCACCGCTCACCACTGATTGCCAACCAGAGTAACACCCATATATCCCAACTCACTGCTTTCTATCAGTTAACCAATCTGCTATCCATGCTAATACTAATAGTACTTTGACTGGAATTGGAATTGGTTTATTATTGTTACATGTACCGAGATATTGTGAAAAGTTTGTCTTGCATACAGATCAGATCATTACACAGTGTATTGAGGAAGTGATGTTAAAACAGTAATAATGCACAATAAACCATTACAGCTACACAGAAAGTGCAGTGCAGGCACACAGTAAGATCCAAGATCATAAAGGGCTAGACTGTGTGGGCAAGAGGGCATCTTACTGTACTGCAGACCATCCAGTGATCTTACGATAGCAGGGTAGGAGCTGTCCTTGAGCCTGGTGCTTAATGGATCCAAAAGTCGCGTTTTAATTCCGTTATGAATTGAAGGGATTTAAATAGATTGATAACCATGGAATTCTGGGAGATGGCAAAAGCGCAAACGGCACAAGTATGGAAGAAGTCGATACTATAGCGTAGCGGCTAGCATGACGCTGTTACAGCTCGGGGCGTTCCGGAGATCAGAACTCAACTCGGGCGTCGTCTGTAAGGGGTTTTACATGCTCTTCCCGTGGACCGCGTGGGTTTCCATCAGGTGCTCTGTTTTCCTCCCACAGGCCAAAGATGCAATGGTTAGTTGATTAATTGGTCGTTGTAAATTGTCCTGTGATCAGGCTAGGGTTAAATAGGTGGGTTGCTGGGCGGTATGGCTCGGTGGGCGGGGAAGGGCCTGTTCCACGCTGTATCTCCAATTAAAATAGATAGAATAGACAGCCAGCGCCTCTTTCCCAGGGCACCACTGCTCAATACAAGAGGACATGGCTTTAAGGTAAGGGGTGGGAAGCTCAAGGGGGGATATTAGAGGAAGGATTTTTACTCAGAGAGTGGTTGGTGCGTGGAATGCACTGCCTGAGTCTGTGGTGGAGGCAGATACACTAGTGAAATTTAAGAGACTACTAGACAGGTATATGGAGGAATTTAATGTGGGGGATATATGGGAGGCAGGGTTTAAGGGTCAGCACAACATGGTGGGCCGAAGGGCCTGTACTGTGCTGTACTATTTTATGTTTTATGTTCTAAAATAAATAATTTACCTGTTCTGTCCAAGAAGTTATTTTTTCCACATTCATAACTAATTGAATGGTTCATCAAAAGCATCTGTGAATAATTCCATTATCGCTGCGTCCGATATCACCTAATTCCCCGGTGCCCTACTTGGTGCGCAGGTATGCTCCCATAAAAGAGAGCGCTTATGGAATCAGCACTAACGTGGGTAACCATAAAATTTTATACAGACAGATGCATTATGGGCAATGGGGTTTTGGGAATCTGGTGCGAATCCAACATCTAACGGGTGAAGAGAGTCCCACTGTGAGCACTGTTTCTTTCATTTGTTTGTTTAATGTTTAATGTCATTCCCAGTACACGAGTGTAAAGGAGAACAAAATGACTGTTAATCCAGATCTGATGCAGCGCAAAAAACTCCCAATAAGATAAAGAACACAGTAATAGAAAAAACATAATAAATATTTAATGTAATATAAATATAATATTTATATAATAAATATAAATACTAAGATGGTTCATATACATAGATGGTATGTCCATAATGTGACGCTAGGCACAGGAATGTCTGTACACAAGGTGCTGACAAGAAATGGTAAAGTAGAGGTGGAGCCAGTAGGCAGAGGTGTTACTGCTTGTGGAAAGTAACTGCTTTTGAATCTGCTGGTCCTGGCGTGGATGTTACCTGGTCTCCTCCCTGACAGAAGTCCAGCGTTTGATAAGGTGCCACATACGAGGCTGTGAAACAGGATGAAATCCTATGGCATTACAGGAAAGATACTGGCATGGATAGCAGACTGGCTGACAGGCAGGAGGCAGCAAGTGGGAATAAAAGGGGTATTTTCTGACTGGCTGCTGGTAACTAGTGGTGTTCCTCAGTGGTCAGTACTGGGACTGCTGCTTTTCACATTGTTTGTCAATGATTTGGATAATGGAATTGATGGCTTTGTGACAAAGTTTGCGGATGATACGAAGATAGGTGGAAGGGTAGGTAGTGCTGAGGAAGCAATGTGATTGCAGCAGGACTTAGACAAATTGGAATAATGGGCAAAAAAGTGACAGATGGAATACAGTGTTGGGAAATGTACGATAATGCTTTTTGGTAAAAGGAAAAATTGTGCAGAATATTATCTAAATGGGGAGAAGGTTCAAACATCTGAGGTACAGAGGGGCTTAGGAGTCCTCGTGTAAGACTGCCAGAAGGTTAACTTACAGGTTGAGATGTGGTAAAGAAGGCAAATGTAATGTTGGCATTAATTTCAAGGGGAACAAAATATAAAAGCAAGGAGATAAATCTGAACCTTTATAAGGCACCAGTCAGGCCGCCCTTGGAGTGTTGTCAACAGTTTTAGGCCCCATATCTCAGAAAGGATCTGTTATCATTGGACAGAGTCCAGAAGAGATTCATCAGGATGATTCCAGGAATGAAGGTGTTAACATATGAGGAGTGTTTGGCAGCTTTGGGCCTGTACTCTCTGCAATTTAGAAGAATGCGGGGTATCTCATTGAAACCTACTGTATGTTGAAAGGACTAGATGGAGTGGATGTGGAGAGGATGTTTCCTATGGTGGAGGTATGCAGAACTAGAGGACAGTGTCAAAATTGAGGGGCAACCCTTTAGAACAGAGGTAAGGAGGAATATTTTTAGCTAGAGAGTAGTAAATATGTGGAATGCTATGCCACAGACCACAGTGGAGGCCAAGTCCATGTGTGTACATAAGGTGGAAGTTAATCATTTTTCTGATCGGGCAAGACATCAAAGGACACGGTGAGAAGGCGGGTATATAGGGTTGCGTGGGATCTGGGATCAGCCATGTTAAAATGTGGAGCAGACTCAATGGGCTGAATATCCTAATTCTGCCTCTATGTCTTATGGTCTTATGAGCAGGTGAGTGAGATCTTTCTTGATGTAACTGGCCCTTTTCTGGCTAGACTGGCTTGGCCACATCCTTATTATTGATGGGACAGATTGAAAATGCTCTGATTCTTCCATCCCTCTTTGTATATTAGGGTTCAAAGTAAACTTATTATGAAAGCACAGACACTCGGTGGCCACTTTATTAGGCACACTTGTACACCGGCTCGTCAATGCAAATATATAATCAACCGATCATATGACAGTCAATGTTAATGCATAAAAGCATGCAGACATTGTCAAGAGGTAGGAGGCCCCCAAACTACACTCACCTGGTTAAGCCTGCCTGGCGAAGTGATTAACGGGGTGTGGCCACTGGCTCATGCAAACAGCTACTTGGAGCCACAGGTGACAACTGAGCAGCACACACAAAATGCTGGAGGAACTCAGCAGGCCAGGCAGCATCCAGGAAAAGCGTACAGTCGACGTTTTGGGCCGAGGCCCTTCCCTGGAACTGTTTTCCAGAGATGCTGCCCGGCCTGCTGAGTTCCTCCAGCATTTTGTGTGTGAGACTCCGATTTCCAGCATCTGCAGATTTTGTGAGAACTGACTGTCCGGTGGGACCAAAGGTGAGTGAGCTGCCACAGAATGGACACAACAAACTCCTTTACCAGAGGCATTACTCCTACCTGGACACCACGTACACATAGAAGTAACAGTTACCAACACTTCCCCCCCCCACCCCCGCCCCGCTTTTTGGATCGCTAGACGGGGTGTCTCAACCAAAGGAGGGGTAAGGAGCTCTTTCCCTCCGCCAGCCTGGAGGCCACCCTTGGCCAAGGTGTAGCACCTGCTTAGCTCACGTAAAGCTATGGGAGCAGGGGTGGTGGATGGCCGTATGGGCAGCTGGTGCATATCACAAGTCCTGGTCTTGCGCCCACTGACGCCAGGCAGACCATCTCTGAAGAGTATTGATAACGGCTGGGGTCACCCGTCTTGTAAAGACACTGACCAGAAGAAGGCGATGGCAAACCACTTTGGCAGAAAAATTTACTAAGGACAATCATGGCCATGAGACCATGATCGCCCACGTCATTCGACTCGGCACGTAGTGATGACGAGACTACCTTAGCGCCATTTTATTTAGTTCATCTTCTTTATTTAGCTATACAGCGCGGTAACGGGTTCTTCCGGCCCGACCGCCCGCGATGTGACCAACTAGTCGGCACAGACTTGGTAGACTGTACGGCCTGATCCGCTGCTGCTCTGTGCTCAGTGTAATTCCTCTTTGGTTCTGCTCGATCCCATTATTCGTTTCAGCATTCTCTTATCATTATAGACTCCAGCAATCTCCCTGGCACTGATATCAGGTCCGCTGCTCAGTGCTTCGTTCTGTTTCTCACTTCAGCTTTTCTTCACTAGTGAGGTCGCACTCACTCGTCTCCAGGCCATGGGAACAAGTCTTGGAACTTTGGTAGATAGTAACTGTTACCCTTAAAGGCATCTCTTTCAAAACTCTGCGAGAGAAGTGATTGAATCTATGGAATTTATCAGCTGTCAATCTCAGCAACTTTCCAACACAAACACTACTTTTTGACCGTGCGAGGTGCGAGAGCCTCCGTCGGTCAGAGTTGATCATGGATATTGCATCCAAGCTGTCTAGATACGCAAGCCTGGGCAGCTCGATGCGGAGAGTGAGCTGTTGCCCATGGAGCTCGCTACCCCTCTTCACGCATCTGACGAACCCAAAGGGGCGGCGGAGACCGGTACAGTTTGGCTCCAGCAGCGTTGCAGGAGTTGTCAGTCAAGATTGAACTCAATCTAGCACTGCCTTAGCGACTCCAGCTCCGGATTTTTCCCTCGGTGTTTACCCCCAAATCTTCCCCTTGAGTGGGTGTCGCCGCAAGGCAGCGGAGTTTTGAGATCAGAGTTTCCCTCTCCTCGATGAGCTGCCAGCCATGGCTGACGAACCCCATCTGCCCGAAGCAACTGGTTTTATTGCGCCGGTAACCCGCCTTTGCCCCTTCTCCTGTCGGTAGGAACGGTTCCGCCGGGTTTAGTAGCGGCGAAGCTCTTTAACTGAATTCCATTTTAGTTTGCGTTCGTTAGCAAAGATTCAGCCTCACGTCGTCAATCGACAGGTGTGAAAATTCAGCGGCTGTACCCTTGCTACAGATGGACCCGATTGATTTTCCAATGCTGGAAGGTGTCGCCGAATGCAGCTTTTTGTGGTTAGCCCCTGGCTGAGATGGTACAAACGTTTGATTTAAACAGTGTTTGCGTGTCTTCCCGGAAGAAGGCACCCGATGCCTGCGGGAATGGATTGGAAAATCATGCATCTCGCTTTTTGCCTCATAATTAGCTCTCTGTTTACATTTTACATTTCTTATTGTGACATGATGGTATTGTTTACGCCTTACCGCGCCCATATATTTTTTGACAACATACACTCAATGGCCACTTTATTAGGCAGAAGAGTGGAATCCACTGCGGTCTTCCGCTGTAACTTTTAAAATCACGTTTCTTCCCAATCTGCAGTTTGGTCTGAACGACAACTAAACATCTTTACCGTGTCTGCATGCTGCCATATGATTGGCTGATTAAATATTTGCGTTAACTTTATTAGGTATACCTAATAATGTGATCATTGACTGCGTATCAGTGATGATATACGCTGGTCCAGATTCAATGGTCTAAAGAGATCAATGAAATGAAATAAAGAGGTAGTAGTCAAAAAGTTCAAAAAGGTTGTTATAATGGGTACAAGCTCCCACTTGGGTGGGGTTCGTCACCGCGGGTCGGCAGCTCATCTAGAAGGAGAACTCTGATCTCAAATTTCCGCTGCCTTGCCGCTACACCCACTCATGGGGAAGGCTTCGGGAGTAAACACCGAGGGATAAATCCGGAGCTGGAGTTCAACGTGACTGGCAACTCCTGGTGCTAAACTGCGGTTCCTTTGTATTCAACAGATGTGTGGAAAGGGGGAGCGAGCTACACGGGCAACAGCTTGCTCTCCATATCGTACTGCCCTGGCTTGCGTATCTAGACAGCTAGGTGGCTCCGAACCTAATTCTACTACTATTAGAAAAAGTGCTAATAAAATTCTTAAGGATGTTACCGAGTCTTGAGGAACTGAGTTTACAGGGGAAAGTTGGAATAGGTTAGAATTTTATTCCCTGGAGCGTAGGGGGATGAGAGAAAATTTACAAAATTATCAGGGGCACAGATAGGGTAAATGCAAACAGGCTTTTCCTACTGAGGTTGTGCGAGAGTAGAACTAGGGGGTCATGGTTTAAGGGTGGAAGGTGAAATGTTTACGGAGCAAACGGAAAGGGAACTTCTTCATTGAGACGGCAGTGAGGGTGTGGAGCGAGCTGCCAGCGGCACTGGTGGATGCCAGTTCAATTTCAACATTTCAGAGAAAGTTGGATAGGTACGTGGATCGGAAGGGGAATGGCGGGCTATGGTCCCGGTGCAAGGACGAGGCTGATTGATACTCTGGCTGGACTAGATGGGCTATGACTCAATGTACTCTTGAAATTCCTCCGCCGAATCGACATTTGCCACGGCATAAACACAACGACAGCACCGACACGCTGTTTCTTGTTTTGTGGATGTGCGGTGCCAGTTCCATTACTACGAGTTCGACTATTACCAGGAAAGCAGAGAACTTTTAAAGATTTTTGTTCATATTGCCAAAGAAAAGTAAGTAGAATTATTACACGGCACCAGCTTGTGCGTTGCCAGAAAACAGAGGCATTAACTGCATGTAATTTATTAAATATATCGTTCTTTTGTTAACGAGTGATCCGTGTACCGTTTTATGACAAGCTCCTTTGAAAGTTCTAACATCCAGTCGTTTGCCGCCACTTACAGTTACGGACTGCATTCTGTTGACCGGTCGGCAGGAATTACTCACGTTCCGAGTTATGAATCGGAATTATTATCAGCTGCGGAAAGTAAGATCCTCCATTCTGAAAATGTACCCAATGCTTACTGAAAAAATAGTTATGTAAACAGCTGAAGGAACATTTTAAATGATGTGGATTACAGTGGGTATTAACGTAACATAGACCTGTGTAAATCATCTGTATTTAATCTAATCTCGATCTATATGTTGGTCCATGACTACCCTACCATATAATCACGACAAAGTATGCTAATATTCTTAATGTCTTCCTTATTCTTCAAAATGGTTTGTAAGAAATTTCAATGATGTAATTTTTTGAAAGTAACACAAAGTTACTCTGAAAGATTTGAAGTTGCCACTCACACACTGGGTGGCCACTTTATTTGGCATCTCCTGTACCTAATAATGTGGCCACTGAGTGTATGTTTGTGGTCTTCAGCAGCTGTAGCCCATTCACTTCAAGGTTCAATATGTTGTGCATTCAGAGATGCTCTTCTGCACATCGCTGTTGTAACGGGTGGTTGCTTGACTTACTGTTGCCTTCCTGTCAGCTTGACCCAGTCTGGCCATTCTCCTCTGATCTCTCTCATTAACAAGGCATTTTGCCCACAGAAGTGCTATTCACTGGATTTTGTTTTTTGCCCCATCTTCTACAAACTCTAGAGACTGTTGTGCATGAAAATCCCAGAAGATCAGCAAACCTCCTCGTCTGGCACCAACCATCATTCCACAGTCAAAGTCACTTGGATCACTTTCCTTCCCCATTCCGATGTTTGGTGTTAACACTCAACCTCGTGACCGTCTCCGTGCTTTTAATGTTTTGATTTGCTCCCACGTGATTGACTGATTAGATATTGCCATTCTTGAGCACGTGTACAGGTGTAGCTAATAAAGTTCAAAGTAAATTTATTATCAAAGTACATATATGTCACCATATACAACCTTGATATTTGTTTTCTTGTGGGCATACTCAGCAAATCCAAGAAACATGATAGAATTGATGAAAGATGCACCCAACAGGGCGGACAAACAACCAATGTGCAAGAGACAACGAACTGCAAATACAAAAAAAAATAAACAACTAATAAATAGCAAGAAAAAGAGATGAAGATTCCTTGAAAGTGAAACCATAGGTTGTGGAAACAGTTCAGTGATGGGGCAACTGAAGTTAAGATAATTTATCCACAGTGGTGCAAGAGCCTGATGGTTAAGGGGTAATAACTGTTCCTGAACCTGGTGGTGTGGGTCCCGAGGCTCCTGTACCTTCTTGCTGATGGCAGCAGTGAGAAGAGACCATGGCCTGGATGGTGGGGTTCCCTGATGATGGATGCTGCCTTTCTGCGAAAGCACTCCGTGTAGATGTGCTCAGTGGTGGGAAGAGCTGTATCCACTATATTTAGTAAGCTTTTCCATACAATGGCACTAGTGTTTCTATAGCAGGCTGTGATGCAACCAGTCAATATTCTCTCCATCACTCATCTATAGAAGTTTGTCAAAGTTTTAGTGACAAACTAAAACTTCCAATATGCTGATTTGTCACCACCTCTGATTTAGCCATTAACAGTGGTGTTGTCTGCAAACTTAAATATGGCTTTGGAGCTGTGCTTGGCCTCACAATCCTAGAGCAGGGGGCTAAACCCACAGCCTCGTGGTGCACTTGTGCTGGTGCAGATTGCAGAGAAGATGTTGTCGCCAATCCAAACTGATTGGGGTCTGCAAGTGAGGAAATCAAGGATCCAATTGCACAAGGAGGTATTGAGGTGAAGGTTCTGAAGCTTAATGATTAGTTTTGAGCGGATGATAGTATTGAACGCCGAGCTGATATCGATAAAGAATTTCTCTTCTCCAAAAGTTTCAGGTTTGGGTGAAGAGCCAATGAAATGGCATCTGCTGTGGACCTGTTGTGACAGTAGGCAAAATGACACTGATCCATGTTTCTTCTCAGGCAGGAGTTGATGTTTCATCACCAACCTCTCAAAGCACTTTATCACAGTGGAAATACTACTGGGTGATAATCATTGAAGGGAATGCATTCTGTCCTGATGAAGTCCCGGCACAAAACATCGACTATTTACCCTTTTCCACAGATGCTGCCTGGCCTGATGAGTTCCTCCAGCATTTTGTGTGTGTTTCTTGGATTTCCAGCATCTGCAGATTTTCAAGTCAACAAGGGGTGTTACCACATTCTTCTTCGTCATGGTATAACGGAAGCCTGCTTGAATCAGGTGTGTACCTCAGATTGCCAAAGCGATATCAGTAAGCACTCCAGCAATTTAATTAGCCAGGTCTTTAGTACTCAGCCTGATGCTTTCCGTGGGTTCACCCTTCTAAAGGATGCTGTCACGTTGGCCTCAAAGACTGGAATCACAGGATCATCGGGGGCTGTCGGAGCTCCTGAATGTTTCTCCATGTTTTGATGGTCAAAGGAAGCATAGAAGGCTTTGAGCTCATTTGCAACTGAAACCTTGTTGTCACCTGTGTCACTTGGCTTCACTTTGTAAGAGGTAGTGGCATTCAACAGCTGTTGAGCATCCTTCACTGATTCAAGTTCTGTCTGGAATTGCCTCTTCACCTGTGAGGTGGCTTTCTGGAGATCATACCTAGACCTGTATCTCTCTTGGTCACCAGACCTGAACACCACTGATCTGGCCCTCAGCAGATTGCAGATCTCATCCAGAACACACTCATCAATGTCTGTTTTTATAAGTTCCAGGGAGTGTATTTTCTAGCTGATGATATAACTGTACCTATATTGTCATTAATTATAAGACCATAAGATATAGGAGCAGAATTAGGCCATTTGGCCCGTCAATTCAGTTCCACCATTTCGTCATGGCTGATCCGATTTCCCTCTCAGCCCCAATCTCCTGCCTTCTCACCATAAACCTTCATAACCTGACTAATGAAGAACATATCAAGAACTTTGCCTTAAATACACCCAATGACTTGGTCTCCACAGCCACCTGTGGCAATGAATTCCAGAGATTCACCACCCTCTGGTTGAAGAAATTCCTCCTTATCTCTGTTCTAAATGGTTGTCCCTCTACACTGAGCCTGTGTCCTCTGGTCTTAGACTCACCCACCATAGGAAATATCCTCTACACATCCACCCTTTCAACATTTGGTAGGTTTTAATGAAATTTCCCCACATTCTTCAGAATTCCAGTGATTACAGCCCCAGAGCCAAATAATGAGCCTCATATGATACATTTTTTGTCATAAGGGGGGCGTGGAGACTGGACCCAAATGCAGAACGCAGACACTGAGGTACTAGAAACAGGACAGGACAAAGCTAAAGGACAGGACAAGTTGTGGAGACCGTGGCGTTCGAGGAGATCTTAGAGTTCACAGAAATCTTGGAGGTTTTGAGGCTTGGCTTGAGGCCGGGGTCTTGAGGCTTGGCTTGAAGCTGGAGGCTAGGAGTTCTAGGAGGCTAGCCTCCTGGACAGGCCACAGAACTCCTGGGCAGGACGCAGGGGCCTGGGCAGGTCGCGGGGCTCAACCCGACAGAGGCAAGGAACAGGAAGGGACAGAACCAACCGCAGGGCAACGGCAATCTGGCCTGGCTTACCCAACAGAGGCAAGGGACAGGAGAGGAACTCAGTCTGGGGCGGTCTACAGAACAGCCAAATCCATAACTCACTCCACGCAGAAACTGACAAGATCCCCCAACTACACTCAATCCCAGAGCCCCTTATATTCACAGCCAACTGATGAGCATCAGGTGCAGATGCTTGAGACCAAGCTGAAGCAAGGGACAGTTGGAGGACCCGGAGTCCGCGGACCGGTCCGTGAACCGGAATGTGGACTTCGGACTGGACCATGACACCTTTCAGTCCTGGGACAATTTTCGTGAACCTCCTTTGTACACTCTTAAATTTTAACACATCCTTTCTTAGATAAGGAACCCAAAACTGCTTGCAATACTCCAAGTGAGGCCTCACCAGTGCCTTATAAAGCTGCAAAATTACATCCTTGCTTTTATATTCTAGTCCTCTTGAAATCAATGCTAACATCCTCACCACAGACTCAACCTGCAAATTAACCTTAAGAGAATCTTGCACAAGGACTCCCAAATCCCCTTGCACCTCAGAGTTTAGAATTTTTTCTCATTTAGAAAATAGTCTACACTTTTATTTCTTCTACCAAAGTGCATGACCATACATTTCCCAAAAATCCATTCCAGTTTTCACTTCTTCACCTATTATCCTAGCTGTCTGGGTCCTTCTGTAGCCTTACTGCTTCCTCAACACTTCCTGCTGCTCCACCTATCTTTGTACCATCCGCAAACATGGCCATAAAGCCATCAATTCCATCATCCAAATCATTGACATATAATGTAAAAAGAAGAGGTCCCAACACAGACCCCTGTGGAACACCACTAGTCATGGGCAGCCAACCAGAAAATGCTCCCTTTATTCCCACCCTTTGTCTCTTGCCAACCAGCCAATCCTCAATTCATGCTATTGTCTTTCCTCTAGTACCACGGGCTCGGATCTTGCTAAGCAGTCTCAGATGCGACACCTTGACAAAGTTCTTTTGAAAATCCAAGCCCCACTACATCCACCAATTCTCCTTTGTCCATCCTGCTTGTTATTTCTTCAAAGAATTTCAACAGATTTGCCAGGCAAGGTTTTCCCTTCAGGAAGCCATGCTGACTTTGGCCTATTTTATCATGTGCCTCCAATTACCCCAAAGCCACACCCTTACAATAGACTCCAACGTCTTCCCAATCACTGAGGTCAGACTAACTGGCCTAAAGGAAATCCTTTCTTCTGCTTCTCTCCCTTCCTGAAGAGTGGAGTGACATTTGCCATCAAACTCTCCTTGCTAGGAGTCTCACTACACTTTGCCTCTGTTTGTAATCCAACCACATCATCTTCAGCACTATAACTCTGGTTCCCACCCCCCTGCCAAATTATTTTATACCCACCCAAACAACTCAAGCAAATTTGTCCTCAAAGATGTTGGTCCCCCTTGTGTTCAGGTATAACCCATCCCTTTTGTACCCTCCCCAGAAGAGAGGCGAATGATGCATAAATCTGAACCCCTGTCCCCTCCACCAGTTCCTCAGCCACACATTTATCTGCCTATTCTTACCCTCATCCTAATTATGAGTGAGTTTAAGCAGCAATATAAATTTGTGACATGTTCACGTTTTCTACAGTGAAGGATCATGCAGTCCAGCATTCAATGTATTGTTTAACATCAATGTTGTTCTTTGTTTTCAGTATTTCTCTCTCCCACCTTCTCCCAGCCTCACTCAAGTATCTTCTATACATTTGAAATCTCAAATGCTGGACAATACATTCAGTATTACAGCGGTTTGCTTGGAGCTCTTGTCTGCCAGGTGCAATCTGAATTTTATTAATGACCTGAACTTTCTACCATCACAGCAGGAGGACTGTGGATAGGGTCTCCTCTGAATCTGGTCACCACGACAGCAGTGAATCAGGAGTTCATGAGCACCAGAATCATAGAGTCATAGAAATGTGCAGCACAGAAAGAGTGGCCCATCTAGTCTATGCCAAACTATTTAAACTGCTTACTGCCATCGACCTGTACCCAAACCGTAGCCCTCCATACCCCTGTCATCCATGTACCTATCCAAACTTCTCTTAAACGTTGAAATCGAACTCGCATGACCTCTAGCTCTAGCTTCACCCAACCTTAGTGAAAAAATCCTACCCTATTAATACATCTCATAATTTTGTATACCTCTATTAAATCTTACCTCATTCTCCTGCACTCTGGGGAATAAATCCCTCAACTATTCAACCTCTCCCTATAACTCAGGTCCTCAAGACCCCGCAACATCACTGCAATTTCTTTCTGTACTCTTTCAACCTTATATCAGAACTTAGAAAGTATGATTTGGATGGCTTCATTTCTCCTTTTGTGATCATTTAAAATAATTTATGTGAGTGGAAGCACAGGAGGTTCTGGAGATGCAGGAAATCCAGAGTAACACACACACAAAACGCTGGAGGAACTCAGCAGGTCAGGCAGCGTCTATGGAGGAATAAACAGTTGATGTTTCAGGCTAAGACCTTTCATCAGGACTGGAAAGAAAAAGGCAAGATCCAGAATAAGATGGAAATAGCAAGTCTGGATGAGTACATGGTCGAAGAGTCAGAAAGCAGCAGGGACCACGGAGGGGGAACTCAAAAGAGAAAGTCTCAAGATCTCAAAACCATCCTGTTCTGGCTTCTGCCCTTTCCTTTCCAGTCCTGATGAGGAGTCCTGGCCTGAAATATCAACCATCTATTTCTCTCCTTGGATGCTGCCTGGTTGAACGGATCAGCAAATCTGCGGATGACACCAAGATTGCGGGGTGACGTGAGGATGACTATCAGAGCTTACAGCAGGACCTGGATCAGATGAAAAAGTCGGCTCAAAATGGCAGATGGAATTTCATGCAGACAAGTGGGAGGACCAGCCAGGGTCGGTCTTACACAGTGAATGGTAGGGCACTGAGGAGTGTGGTAGAACAAAGGGATCTGGGATTGCAGATCCATAACTCTTTGAAAGAGCTGTCACAGGTAGAAAGGGTCATAAAGAAAATTTTTGGCACACTAACCTAAATAAATCAAAGTATTGAGTACAGGAGGTGGGTTGTTATGCTGAATTTGTATCAGACATTGGTAAGGCCTAATTTGGAGTATTCTGTGCAGTTTTGCTCACCGACCTGCAGAAAAGATGTAAACACGAGGAAATCTGCAGATGCTGGAAATTCAAGCAACAACACACACAAAATGCTGGTGGAACACAGCAGGCTAGACAGCATCTATAGGGAGAAGCGCTGTCGACGTTTCGGGCCGAGACAAGTTTGAGAGTACAGAGAAAATTTACAAGGATGTTGCCACGTCTGGAGGATCTGAGTTATAACCAGAATCAGAATCAAGTTTATTATCACTGGAATATGACGTGAAATATGTTAACTGAGCAGCAGCAGTGCAATGCAATACATCATCTGGCAGAAAGAGAGAAAAAAAATTAAATAAAACAAAACATAATAATAAACAAGTAAACCAATTAGGTGTATTGAATAGATTTTTTTAAATTTGCGAAAACAGAAATACTGTAAATTTAAAAAAAGTGAGGTAGTGTCCAAAGCTTCAATGTCCATTTAGGAATCGGATGGCAGAGGGGAAGAAGCTGTTCCTGAATTGCTGAGTGTGTGCCTTCAGGCTTCTGTACCTCCTCCCTGATGGAAAAGGACATGCCCTGGGTGCTGGAGGTCCTTAATAATGGACGCTGCCTTTCTGAGCCACCGCTTCCTAAAGATGTCCTGGGTACTTTGTAGGCTAGTGCCCGAGATGGAGCTGACTAGATTTACAACCTTCTGCAGCTTCTTTCGGTCCTGTGAAGTAGCCCCTCCATACCAGACAGTGATGCGGCCTGTCAGAATGCTCTCCATGGTACAACTATAGAAAATTTTGAGTGTATTTGTTGACATGCCAAATCTCTTCAAACTCCTAATAAAGTATAGCCGCTGTCTTGTCTTCTTTATAAATACATCGATATGTTGGGGCCAGGTTAGATCCTCAGGGATCTTGACACCGAGGAACTTGAAGCTGCTCACTCTCTCCACTTCTGATCCCTCTATGAGGATTGGTTTATGTTCCTTCGTCTTACCCTTCCTGAAGTCCACAATTAGCTCTTTCGTCTTACGTTGAGTGCCAGGTTGTTGCTGCAGCAGCACTCCACTAGTTGGCATATCTCACTCCTGTACGCCCTCCCGTCACCACCTGAAATTCTACCAACAATGGTTGTATCGTCAGCAGATTTGTAGACGGTAGTTGAGCTATGTCTAGCCACACAGTCACGTGTATACAGAGAGTAGAGCAGTGGGCTAAGCACACACCCCTGAGGTGCGCCAGTGTTGATCATCAGTGAGGAGGATACGTGATGCACCATCAATAACTCTCGGAGACAGGAAGTGAACAATAGGCTTTCATTAACAGCGAAAAGGGAGCACGACATCTCGGAGATTGAGGGAGGAGCAGTGCTGCAATCACCTTTATACAGGGTTCTGTGGGAGGAGCCACAGGAGCAGTCAGCAGAGGGGCGTGTCCAGACAGGTATACATAGTTTATCACAATATGTTATCACCAATCCGCACAGACTGTGGTCTTCTGGTTAGGAAGTCGAGGATCCAATTGCAGAGGGAGGGTCAGAGGCCCAGGTTCTGCAACTTCTCTATCGGGATTATGGGAATGATGGTATTAAATGCTGAGCTATAGTTGATGAACAGCATCCTGACGTAGGTGTTTGTGTTGTCTAGGTGGTCTAAAGCCATGTGGAGAGCTATTGAGATTGTGATAGGTAAACTGCAATGGGTCCAAGTCCTTCCTGAGGCAGGAGTTCAGTCTGGTCATGACCAACCTCTCAAAGCATTTCATCATTGTCGATGTGAGTGCTACGGGGTGATAGTCATTAAGGCAGACCACATTATTCTTCTAAGGCATTGATATAATTGTTGCCTTTTTGAAGCAAGTGGGATTATCTTCCCGTAGCAGTGAGAGGTTGAAAATGTCCTTGAATATTCCTGTTAGTTGGTTGGCACAGGTTTTCAGAGCCTTACCAGGTACTCCATCAGGACCTTCTGACTTGCAAGGGTTCACTCTCTTTAAAGACAGCCTAACATCGGCTTCTGAGACAGAAATCACAGTGTCATCAAGTGCAGCAGCAATCTTCACAGCTGTAGTTGTGTTCTTCCTTTTCTCCCTTAAAAAACGGGCATAGTTGAGTTCATCTGGTGGTGAAGCATCGCTGCCATTCATACTATTGGGTTTCACTTTGTAGGAAGTAATGCCTTGCAGACCCTGCCAGAGTGCCGTGCATCTGATATTGCCTCCAACCTCATTTGAAATTGTCTCTTTGCCCTTGAAATAGCCCTCCACAAATCATACCTGGTTTTCTGGTACAGGCCTGGGTTGTCAGACTTGAGTGCCACAGATCTAGCCTTCAGCAGACGATGTACCTCCTGGTTCATCCTTGGCTTTTGTTTGGGAATGTACAGTAAGTCTTTGTAGGCACACACTCATCCACACAGATTTTAATGAAGTCTGTAACAACCGCAGCATACTCATCCAGGTTCGAAGATGAATCTCTGAATACAGTCCTGTCCGCTGATTCAAAGCAGTCTTGTAGGTGCTCCTGTGCCTCCCTTGTCCAAAGCTTCTTGGTCCTCACTGCTGGTGCTGCAGTCTTCAGTCTCTGCCTATACTCAGGGAGTAGAGGTACAGCCAGGTGATCAGACTTCCCGAAGTGAGGGTGTGGAATAGCACAGTAGAATTGAATAGATTAGGACTTTATTCCTTGGAATGTAGAACACTAAGGGTCTGATAGAGGTATACAATATTGTGAGGGGTATAGATAGGGTAAATGCAAACAGGCTTTTTCCACTGAAGTTCGGTGGGACTACAACCAGAGGTCATGGGTTAAGGGTGAAAGGTGAATAGTTTAAGGGAACATGAGGGGAACTTCTTCACTCAGGGGGTTGAGCGAGTATGGAACAAGCTGCCACAAGCTCTCCTCACAAATTATATTTACTTAAGTATCAGTTATTGAAAGACAACAAAAAGTAATGTTATGAATGAAACATATTAAGTGCGAGGAGGGAAGCAATTTCTGTCCATTTTGGCTTCTACAGTTAGTTTGAAGTTCAAGTTTAATTGTCATTCAATCATACTGATGGGTACAGCCAAACGAAACAGTGTTCTACTGGGACCAAGGTGCAAGAGAGAGTACCAACAGTCGCGCACACAGCAGAGGACACATAGAGCAGAAAAATAGCAGGGAACGGCATGGGCTCTACATCAATGGTGCTTGAGATATCGTCCTGGAGCCACACTTCAGCACAAACGGGCACGCAGCAGTTCCTCATCACAGAATAACGCAGTCCAGCTTGTCTTCCACTGGGTGAACACTAGGGGATAGAAACGATAGGGGGGGTGGCCAGCTCCCAACCCAGCACAGATTCCAGCGTGCCCTCAGGGGCCTCTCCCACACCACCTCCATCACCCCCTCTCCTGGGCTGCTGCAACCCAGGTCACGGTGGCGGGAGGGCTGGGTCCATGCAAAAACCGAGGCAGCGCAGTTTCCCCGCCATCGGTTTCACCACTGACCCAGTGAACTGTTGGGGTGCCGTGGCTGGAGCAACACTATCACAGCTCAGGGTGTCGGTGTTCAGAGTTCAATCCTGGCATCCTCCCCTTGGAATTTGCAGGCTTTTGCCGGGTCCTCCGGGTTTCCTCCCACAGTCCAACGTTTAATCGGTCATTGTAAATTATCCCATGATTAGATTAGGGTCGAATGGGGGCTGTCTGGGGTTGCTGGGCAGTGCTCTACATTACCAATGCCCGACAGGGTCTTGCGATCACAACAAAAACGTCCAAGACAATGATTTGCACCGTTTGAAGAAACACTCGCAGGGCAACCTAAGAAGAGCTTACACTTGGAATCGAGCCCTCACCCTAACCGGAGATGAGGATGTTGTGTTATAGCTTCAGGAGGTGCTGAAGTAGTGAATGTTCCATTCTGCAGCGCTATCATTCCTGACCTTGAACAACACAATAAACCATCTGGTTCTATTCAGGCGAATACAGTTACTTGTCAGGCTATTCATATAGACTTTCAATATACCTTTGTTCAATGTGTGCTCAAGGTCTTTCTAGGTGGTGTGTCATGCTATTGTGTCTGCTGAAAAACTGAGGGTAAGAAATGAAAAGTATGAAATAAAATTGTGAAAACATTTTTTTTTCAAATAAAACAGCAGAAGAATATCTTTTTGAAGAAATGGCCATGCTCTCAGCCTGCTCATTGCTTTGCAGTCGCATTGTGATTGCTATCAACCTATTTTCTTCTTCTTGGCCACAAAATACCACAAAACACAGCCACAAATATTAACTAGAACTGATGAAAGAAAGCGCAGTGTTATTGTATTCAGAGTTAATTGTAATTGGATGTTTATCTTCAGTTACTAATTGTTCTATGTCTTAATTTCTCCAAGGAAATGGATGAATGGCATAAAATCAATTAGCTTGATCTGAATCAGAAATCTGCCAACACATTGAAAACACGCAAAGTACAAGAGAACGGCTTGTTGAATATAAAAAAATATAAGTAGGCATTATTGCAGCAGTCCTTCATGTTGCTGACAAATTTAAAAGACTTTCTTCATGTGTTCAATGTACATTTTGAGCTTGTGTGATAGTATATCTAAATGGATTTTTTTATTTGTACAATTTGACTTCTTCTGTCAGTCTTTGTAAAGATTTTCATAAATTCTATTGTATTTCTTTATTTTCCTGTAAATGCAACAAGAAAACAAATCTTAGGACAGTATGTGGTGGCATATAAGCCCTTTGATACTGAACTTACTTTGAACTTTGAAAGATTTAAAGATATTTGTCATGTCTACATTGAAACCTATAGTGAAATGTGCTGTTAGTGTCAAGTCAAATCAGTGAGGATTGGTAAGAGTTGCCATGCTTCTGGTGCAAACATAACATTCCCACAATTCATTCAAACTGTAACCCGTATGTCTATGCAATGTCAGAGGAAGCTGGATTATCCCGAGGAAACTCACCTAATCAAGGGGAGAATGTACAAACTCCTTAGATCCCACAACAACAGGTTCAGGAATCGTTATTAACTTACAATCATCAAGCCCATGAACCAGCACGGATAACTTAACTCACCTCAACTCTGGACTAGTTCCACAGTCTGCAGGCTCACTTTCAAGATCTCTGCAACTTACGTTCTCAGAAATATATACATGTATATTATGTATTGTCATATAAATATGAAGTATACACAGTGGCCACTGTATTCAGTACCTCCTGTACCCAATGAAGAGGACATTGAATGCATATTCAAGATCTTCTGCTGCTGAAGCCCATCCGCTTCAAGGTTCAAAGATGCTCCTGCACACCACTGTTGTAACGTGTGGTTATTTGAGTTACTGTCACCTTTCTGTCAGCCTAAACCAATCTGGCCATTCTACTCTGACCTCTCTCACTAACAAGGTGTCGATTGCCCACAGAAGTGCTGCTCACCAGGTGCTTTTTGTTTCTCACACCATTTTCTGTAAACCCTGGAGGTTGATGTGAACAAAAATCCCAAGAGAACAACAGTTTCTGAGATACTCAAACCACCCCATCTGGCACCAACAATTAATCCACAGTCAGTCATGTAGATCACATCTCTACCCCATTCTGATGTTTGATCTGAACAACAACTGAACCTCTTGACCATGTTTGCATGCGTTTCTGCATTGAGATGCTGCCATATGATTGGTTGATTAGATATTTGCATTAACGAGCAGGTGTACCTAATAAATTAGCCACTGAGTTATGTATGTTTTATTTGCACAGATTGTTTTCTTTTGAACATTGTTTGTTTGTCAGTTTTACATTTGTAGAGTTTTTCATAAATTCTACGGTACTTGTTTTCCTGTGAATGTCTGCAAAAGAATGAATCTCATGGTAGTATATGGTGGCAGATAATATACGTACATTGCTAATAAATTTGCTCTTACTTTGACTTCAACTTTCCCATTCCTTTTCCAGTCTCTGTTACCCATATTCCTATCAACATACCTCCTTGTGCAACTCGATCCTCAATTTTCTCACTTGCAGACCCCAGTCCATTTTGATTGGCAGCAACATCTCCTCCATGATCTCCGTCAGCACAGGTGCACCACAAGGCTGTGTGCTTAGCCCCCTGCTCTTCTCACTTTACACTTATGACTGTGGGGCTCCAATGCCACATTCACGTTTGCTGATGAAACCATTGTTGTGGGCCAAATCAAAGGTGGTGATGAATCAGCATATAGGAAGGAGACAGAAAATCTGGCTGAATCAGGCCATAACAACAACCTCTTTACTCAATGCCAGCAAGATCAAGGAGCTGATCATTGATTTCAGGAGGAGGAAGCTGGAGATCCATCAGCCAGTCCTCATTAGGGGATCAGAGGTGGAGAGGGTCAGCAACTTTAAATTCCTCGGTGTTTTCATTTCAGAGGACGTGTCCTGGTCCCAGCACAAAAGTGCAGTTATGAAGAAAGCGTGGCAGCGTCTACTTCCTTAGGAGTTTGCAAAGATTCAGCATCACATCTAAAACATCGACAAATTTTTTTTAGATGTCTGGCGCTGAGTATATTGACTGGCTGCATTACAGCCTGGTAGAGAAACACCAATCCCTTTGAATGAAAAATGCTACAAAAGGTTGTGGATATGGCACAGCCCATCATGGGCAAGTCCCTCCCCACCAATGAGCACATCTACACAGAGAGTTGTGGCAGGAAAGCTGTATCCATCATCAGTGACCCCCCACTACCTAGGTCACCCTCTCCTCTTGCTGCCACCATCAATAGGAAGGTACAGGGACCTCGGAACTCAAACCACCAGTTTACTCCTCATCCATCAGACTCTTGAACCAAAAGGGACTAACTTCACTCATCTTCAACTGCCCCATCACTGAACTGTTCCTATAACCTATGGACTCTCTTTCACGGACTCTTCATCTCACATTCTCGATACGTATTGCTTATTCATTTATTATTACTACTACTATTATTGTTTCTTTTTGTATCTGTACAATTTGCACACTAGTTGTCCGCCCTGTGGTGTGGTATTTCATTAGTTTTATTATGGTTATTGGATTTATTGAATATGCCAGCATGAAAATGAATCTCAGGGCTGTACATGGTGACATATATGTGCTCTTTGATAATAAATCTACTTTGAACTTTGAATTTCGGAATGATACATTGAAGACATCTTCAAAAGACGGTACCTGAAGAAGATGGCATGCATCATTGAGGACCCTCACCATTCAGGACATGCCCCCTTCTCACTACTACCATCAGGGAGCAGGGACAGGAGCCAGAAGACACACGCTCAATGTTTCAGGAACAACCTCTTTTCCACCGCCATCAGATTTTTGAATCATCCATGAAGAAATCCATGAACACTACCTTGCTATTTTTGCTCTCTTTTTGCACTGCTTATTTAATTTATTGTTATATATATATAATTGTCATTTGTATCTTTTTTTATGTATTGCTGCAGCAAAACAAAAATTTTGACACAAGAGGATCTGCAGATGCTGGAAATCCAGAGTAACACACACAAAATGCTGGAGCAAGTCAGGTAGCACAACATATCATGGCTTATGTCAGTGATATTAAACCTGATTCTGATTCTGAACAGTCAGGTTGGCACTTTAGAACACTGAACATAGAACACTATAGCACAGTACAGGCCCTTCGGACTGTAGTGTTGTGCCAACCTTTTAACCTACTCTAAGATCGATCTAATCTAAGCATCCTGGTAAATCTCCTCTGCACTCTCTCTAAAGCTTCTACATCCTTCCTATAGTGAGGCAACCAGAACTGAACTCAATATTCCAAGTGTGGCCTAGCAAGTGTTTTATAGAGCTGCAACATTACCTCATGGCTCTTGAGTTGCTCCCCAAATTTTGGAGTAAATGCAGTGAACTTCAAAGATAGAGTAGAACACGTTGACACAGTTAAATGTACTGAGAAGTGGTGAATTCTTTGATTAAAAAATCTAAATCAGGAAAATATAAATTAGAAAATCTACCTCATTGTAAACTCTTTGTTTAATTTCCAATCATAATTATATTCCAAACAATTACACCAGTAAAATTCAGTTTTTATAGGTTGTTTGACTAATTAACTGTTGAAATTAATTTACATTACATCCATGAGAACTGTCTCTAATTTTATCTGCTCTGTTTAAAAGGCAAGTGTTGGATATTTGACACTATGTCATAACCTTCAATGCTGAAATTTACCAGCAAATCTTAAAGAGAATTAGACAGTAACTACACGATTTTCCTACGTAACTGCATACTGCTGTGTGGTATACAACAAGACACTATATCTGTTCCCTACTGAATTGTTCAATATTAGAATCAGAATCTAAGGTTTATTTCACTGACATAGGTCATGAAATTTGTTTTTATTTGTAGCCGCAGTCTTACAAAATCATAAACTATATCATAAATTATAATGAGAAACATACAGTATATATTTTTAAATAAGTAGTGGGAAAAGAGAGCAAAATTAGTGAGGTACAGTTCACGGATTCATTGTCCATTCAGAAACCTGATGGCAGAAGGGAAGAAGTTGTTCCTAAAACATTGTGCGTGCGTTCAGGCTCCTGCACCCTCTCTGGTGGCAGCAATGAGAACAGGGCATGTGCTAGATGGTGATGATACCAGCAAGTCCTGGTATTTGCATAGCTATTTGTAGTGAATAAATTTGCAATCATGCTGTTCTATTGTGAGAAAGAATCCTTGGAACAGCCTACGTGTAGATGTTGTACTGAGCAGCAGAGGGTAATGGTAGGTTTGAATACAATTATATTTTAGTAAATTATTATGAACATTTGTTAGTCAATACCAAAGTGATTTTATATATTACACTTCCAGAATAAAGCTAAGAGCTTACAACAAGAGTTGGATGCAATCAAAGAAAGGTTGTCCTGCCTTTGTGTGACCATCAAGACCTGCTCAACATTAAGACGGCTCTCAACAGAGAATTTACAACATACAGGTAAGGGATTTCCAGTAGACACAGGAACTACAACCTAAGTATTGGAAGTATGCAGATAATTCAATAGTACATAGAAGGAGAAATTATGTGTTTGTACTTCCACTGGAGTTTGAGAGATAGGTTACAGTTACCTGTGAGCAATCAGCATCAGACACCCCGCCATCCAGGCCATGCTCTCTTCTCACTGCTTCCATCAGGAAGAAGGTACAGGAGCCTCAGAACCCACACCACCAGGTTCAGGAACAGTTATTACCCCTCAACCATCAGGATCTTGAACCAAAAGGGATAATTTCACTCATCTTCACTCACCCCATTTTCTGAACTGTTCCCACAAACTGTAGACTCACTGTCAAGGACTCTTCATCTCATGTTCTCAATGTTTATTACTTATTTTATTGTTATTATTATTTTTCTCTTTTGTATTTGCAGAGTTTGGTTTTTTTTTGCACGTTGGTTGTTTGGCCTTCCTTGGGGGTGGTCTTTCATTGATTCTATTGTGTTTCTTGGATTTACTGTGTATGCCCACAAGAAGGTGAACCTCATGGTTGAATATGGCTTTATAAGTCAGACAGCAGTTTTGGGCCCCTCGTTGAGAAAGAATGTGCTGCCGTTGAAAAAAGCCCAGAGGAGCTTTATGAGAATGATCTCGGGAATGGAAGGGTTAACGTATGAAGAGCGTTTGATGGCTCTGGGCCTGTGCTCGCTGGAGTTTAAAATGAGGGGAATCTCATGGAAAACTATTGAATATTGAGAAGCTTAGACAGAGTGAACATAGAGAACAAGTTTCCAATAGTGGGGGAGTCTCGGACCAGAAGGCACAACCTCAGAATACAAGAACATTCCCTTAGAACAGATATGAGCCGCAATTTCTTTAGCCAGAGGGTGATGAATCTGTGGAATCCATTGCCATAGACGGCTGTCCTTGGCTGTCCAAGTCATTCGATGTACTTAAAGCAGAGATGTTTAAGTCAACAGTTACGGGAATAAGGCAGGAGAATGGGGTGGAGCCATGATAGAATGGAGAAACAGACACGATGGGCAGAATGGCCTATTCACTCCGAAAGCTTATGGACTTAGGTCAAATACTAGAGTGTGTAGATTTAAAGTGAGAGGTGAAAAGTTTAAAAGAGATTTGTGAGGCATATTTTTTCTTGCAAAGAGAGACAGACACCCGAAACACATTGCCAGGGGAGCCGGTAGAAACAGTTAGGATGACAATGTTTAAGGGGTATTTAGAGGGGCAGATGTAGAGGCAGGAGATGGGGGGGCAATATTGACATGTGCAAATGGTATTAGTTCAAGCTGGCATCATGGTCAGCACAGACATTAGGGTCTGTTCCTATGCTGTACAGCTATACAGCTAGCCACTTTATTAGGTACATCTGCTCGTTAATGCAAATATTTAATCAGCCAAACAGGAGGCAGCAACTCAATGCATAAAAACATGCAGACATGGTCATGAGGTTCAATTGTCATTCAAAACAAACATCAGAATGGGGAGGAAATGTAATCTAAGTGACTTTGACTGTGAATTGATTGTTGGTGCCAGACAGGGTGGTTTGAGTATCTCAAAAATTGTTGTTCTCCTGGGATTTGTACGCACAACAGTCTCTAGAGTTTACAGAGAGTGTTGCGAGCACTGAAGAATATCCAGTGAGCGGCAGTTCTGTGGGTGAAAGTGCCTTTAAATGAGAGAGGTCAGAGGAGAATGGCCAGACTGGTTCAAGCTGACAGGAAGACGACAATAACCCAAATAACCACACATTACCACAGTGGTGTGCAGAAGGGCATTTCTGAATGCACAATGCTTCAAACCTTGAAGTAGATCGGCTACATCAGCAGAAGACTTCGAACATACACTCAGTGGCCACGTTACTATGTACAAGAGGTACCAAATAAAGTGGCTACTGAGTGTGTGTTCTATGTTCTTCAATCATTTCACTGAACTTTAGTGCACAGTATCAAAGGTATTTGTGAGAGAACTGTCTTCCTTCAAGTGAGCACAAATTGACTTCACTTTTTCACGATTCTCACAGGAAGTTGATTGAAGTAGTGGTTTCTTGCCCGTCAGCGGCGATAAATGAATTTTGTGTGTTGAAATAAGGACACTCCAGTGTTCCCCTGAGAGTGCTTGTAAGGAGCAGGCCGTTCAGGTGATTGAAAGGAAAACCATACAAATCAAGTAAAATAATCCAGTGCCTCAAATAACATGGAACAAATTAGAAATTACTTTTTTCTTTATGTTTTGTGATAAGCAAGAAGAAGAAACATAAAGTAATTAATAATATATTTATAAACAGAAGAAATTTTGCAGATGCTGGAATCTGGAGTTGAGGCCCCCCACTGATTGAGGTCAAGCACGGATGTTGTGTCCTAGCTGTCTACGTTTCCATCTGCAAGTCAATGCGGAACGATATGGAGAGATCTCCGCACGGCTGCTGAATGAATCCAAAGTAACGGCAGAGACCAGTATAGCTTGGCACCAACTGTATTGCAGGAGTTGCCAGTCAGTGTCAAACTCAAAGTAGGATTGCCTTAAGGCACTGGCATTTGCCCCTTCTCCTGAGAGTAGGAATGGTTCTGCTGGGCCTAGTATCTGCAAGCCACATGTGAAGGCCAGGAGCCGGACTTGGATGTCAGAGGCTATTTGGGATGCTTGCCATTGGGGGCATTTAATAGGTAGGGTGGGAGCTTATTCCCACTCCCCCTCCCCAGCTATGACAACTTTAAGAAATCCAAAGTAATGCAAACAAAATGCTGGAGGAACCCGGGAGGTCAGGTAGCATCTATGGAGAGGAATAAGCAGTCGATGCTTTGGGCAGAGACCCTTCATCAGGCCTAGAAAGGAAGGGCGGAGAATCCAGAGTAATAAGCTGGGTGGGTTGGGGAAGAGGGGTGAAGTGAGAAGCTCAGGAAACGTAAAAGGCTGAAGAACGTTAAAGAACCCTAACCCTAACCCTAACCAAATTTAAAATGTCTGTTTGAGATTGAAGAACTAAATCTCATCTTCCTCTCCTGACAGGGGAGAAGAAATCAGGGCAAGGTGTAAAATAATGTTAAAGATGACGCACTATGTTTCGTTTCATTTTCACGGACTTCCTGAGATATGAATTATACGGTAGTGTGGCGGCTCATGAGACACTATTACAGCACCAGGAACCCAGTTTCAATTCCCGCCACTGACAGTAAGGAGTTTGTTTTGTTCTCCCCATGGGTTTCCGCCCGGTGATTCGGTTTCCTCCCACAGTCCAAAGATGTACGGTTTCGTAGGTTAATTGATCACATGGATTTAACTGGGAGGTGTGAGCTTGGAAGGACCTGTTACTGTGCTGTATCTCGAATAAAACAAATAAAATAAAAATAATGGTAATATCAATCATCGGATAAATCTGAATGAGTGAATCTGGACGATAAACAATTGGTTCTATCGTGTCTGCTTCCATTTGAAATATCAGCTCATTGAACAAGTACGGATGAGATACTTGACTGTGTTTGTGTTACTCGTGCAATGTTCGGAAAATCTAGGCGCATACTCTCTGCCATTTTCTATTCAGTTCCTGTTAGCAAAGCCTGCATTAGGATAATGAGAAAATTAGGATAAAATTATATCAGAATATTAACCCAAAATAGTTCTTTCCTTTCTGCTTGTGGTAGGAAACAGGAGCACCCGGAGGAAACCGAATGTGGACACGGGGAGAACGTGCAAACCCCTTACAGACAGCGATGGGGAATGGACGCCGATCACTGGAGCTGTAAAGGTACAACTGCAATCTACAAGCTTCCGATGAGAATAAATTGTTGAGAGTTCAAGGCCACATATTAGTGTAAGGCCGACAAGTCTAATGCAATATTAACGTCAAGGAATCATAATCAGGTTTATTATCATTGGCTTATGTTGTGAAACTTGTTGTTTTTTTCTGTTGTTTTGAGGAAGAATTTCTATAGCTAGAGCAGGGGTTACCAGTCTGGGTTCCACGGACCCTTCAGTTAATGGGAGGGGTTCATGGCATAAAGAAAGTTTGTGAACCCCTGTGCCAGAGGGTGGTGGATCTGTGGAATTTGTTGCCACAGATGGCTGTGGAGGGTATTTAAAGCAAAGGTTGATGGAAGTGATTAGTCAGGGTGTGGGGAAGGCAGGGGAATTGGGTCGAGAGGGATAATAAATCAGCCATGATGGAATGCGGGGCAGACTCGATGAGTCGGATAGCTTAGTTGTTTTCCTGTGTCTTATGCTACCGTGTTGCTATATTGGAGACATACAAAGGACAGACAGCTAACTAGTTCTTCATCCTGCCAGCTTGAAGTTAAGTTTCTTTCTCTTTTTTCCATTCACTGGTAAAGACAGCAGATGGCATGAACATCGATTTCTGTAACTTCTGGTAATGCCCCCCCCCCCCCCCCCCCCACACTTCAACATTCCCTATTCCCGTTCCCTCTCTCACCTTATCTCCTTACATGCCTATCACTTCCCTCCGGTGCTCCTCCCCCTTTTCTTTCTTCCATGGCCTTCTGTCCTCTCCTATCAGATTCCCCCTTCTCCAGCCCTGTATCTTTTTCACCTACGTATCAACTTCCCAGCTCTTTACCTCACTTCTCCAACCCTCCCTTCCCAGTTTCACCTATCACCTTGTGGTTCTTCCTCCCCCCCACCCACACTTTCTCACACTGACTCCTCATCTCTTTCTCCAGTCCTGATGAAGCGTCCCAGCCTGAAATGTCGACTATACTCTTTTCCATAGGTGCTGCCTGGCCTGTTGAGTTCCTCCAGCAATGTGTGTGTTTTGCTTGGGTTTCAAGCATCCGCAGATTTTCTCTCGTTTGTGCTCGGTATTTCTATCTGGCATAGTAAAACTCTAGATGGGTACAATTAATACTAAGATCTGTGACTAATGAACTATATAAACACAGATTTCTTTATTATACTTGCACTTTTATACTCTAGATCAGGGGTTCCCAACCTGGGGTCCACGGATCCCTCAGTTAATGGTAGGGGTCCTTGGCATAAAAAAGTTTGTGAAGCCCTGATCAAAAGGCAGGTTCTCCTGTCCTTGCGTTTGAACTGTTGGATTAGCTGACACAAGGTATAGAGACGGCAAACTTGTGAGATTGCTGATGTTATTATTTTCCTTTTTATCATGGAGCAGCATTTGCTATAATGTATTGGGATCCTTAATAAATGTGCTATTATACCATTCAATATAACTCCAACATTTTTATAATGGTTTGAATTCCTTAATGAATGTTCCTTTAAATTCAAAAGTATGGAATTTCAATGACATGGGCTTGAGTAATAGACCATATGACATTTGAACAGATTTAGGCCATTCAGCCCATCAAATCTGCTCTGACATTCCATTAAGGCTAAATTATTAACCTCTCAACCCCATTGTACTGCCTTCTCCTTGTAAGCTTTAATGCCCTTACTGATCAAGGTAAGAGGTAATCATACTAATGAAAGTAAAATATAATGACAATCATCTGTGGTGCTGCTTCTTTAAATAAAATTACCAATATTAAGTCATATGTTGGGAGTTATCATGTCTGCTATGTAAGCAAGGGTGTTTTAAAATCACTTTATGATAATTATTATGGAAGTTGTTCTGAACACGAGCCATAACAAATAAGAAATACTTCCTTGGCAACATGATTTTTTTTTGTTATATATGTTAACCAGACGGTTGAGCTGCACTCAGTAATACTCTCAGAAGGGAAAATACTGGATGTAATCTGAGGGAATGGAGCCAGGCAGATGGATGAAGTGTCAGCGGGACACATTGGAGATCATGACCGACACTCTGTAAGTTTCAATGTAGGGATAATGGTGGCCGAGATACTAATGTCCTAAACTAAAGGAAGGTACAATGAGGGCCTCGACTTACAGACACATGAGACCCTGTAGAGGGCCGCATGCAAAATGCCGCAGGAACCCAGAATCTATGGACAGGCATAAAAAGTCGCCATTTCAGGCTGAGACCTTTCATCAGGATTCATGTAACCTGTCGCTGGTTTTCTGTTTAAACATAGAAACATGGAAAACCTACAGCACAATACAGGCCCTTCGGCCCAAAATGCTGTGCCGAACATGTACGTACTTTAGAAATTACCTAGGGCTATCTATAGCCCTCTATTTTGCTAAGCTCCATGTACCTGTCCAGGAATCTCTTAAAAGACCCTATCGTATCCACCTCCACCACCATCACCGGCAGCCCATTCCACGCACTCACCGCTCTCTGCTTAAAAATCTTACCCCTGACATCTCCTCTGTACCTTCTTCCAAGCATCTTAAAACTATGCCTTCTCATGCTAGCCATTTCAGCCCTGGGAAAAGCCTCTGACTATCCACACGATCAATGCCTCTCATCATCTTATATACCTCTATCAGGTCACCTCTCATCCTCCGTCACTCCAAGGAGAAAAGGCCAAGTTCACTCAACCTATTCTCATAAGGCATGTTCCCCAATCCAGGTAACATCCTCGTAAATCTCCTCTGCAACCTTTCTATCGTTTCCACATCCTTCCTGTAGTGAAGTGACCAGAACTGAGCACAGTACTCCAAGTGGGGTCTGACCAGGGTCCTATACAGCTGTAACATTACCTCTTGACTCTTAAAGTCAATCCCACAGTTGATGAAGGCCAATACACCGTACGCCTTCTTAACCACAGAGCCAACCTGCGCAACAGCTTTGAGTATCCTATGGACTCAGACCCCAAGATCCCTCAGATCCTCCACACTGCCAAGAGTCTTACCATTAATACTATATTCTGCCATCATATTTGACCTAACAAAATGAACCACCTCACACTTATCTGGGTTGAACTCCACCTGCCACTTCTCAGCCCAGTTTTGCATCCTATCAATGTCCCGCTGTAACCCCAGACAGCCCTCCACACTATTCACAACAGCCCCAACCTTTGTGTCATCAGCAAATTTACTAACCCTTCCGTCCATTTACTCATCCAAGTCATTTATAAAAATCACGAAGAGTAGGGGTCCCAGAACAGATCCCTGAGGCAGCCCACTAGTGACCAACCTCCATGCAGAATATGACCTGTCTACAGCCACTCTTTGCCTTCTGTGGGCAAGCCAGTTCTGGATTCACAAAGCAAGGTCCCCTTGTATCCCATGCCTCCTTACTTTCTCAATAAGCCTTGCATGGGGTACCTTATCAAATGCCTTGCTGAAATCCATATACAATACAACTACTGCTCTAACTTCACCAATAGTCACATCCTTAAAAAATTCAATCAGGCTCATAAGGTATGACCTGCTTTTGACAAAGCCATGCTGACTATTCCTAATCATGTTATGCCTCTCCAAATGTTCATAAATCCTGCCTCTCAGGATCTTTTCCATCAAGCTACCAACCACTAAAGTAAGACTCACTGGTCTATAATTACCTGGGCTATCTCTACTCCCTTTCTTGAATACGGGAATAACATCCGCTACCCTCCAATCCTCCGGAACCTCTCCTGTCCCCACTGGTGATACAAAGATCATTGCCAGAGGCTCAGCAATCTACCCCCTTGCCTCCCACAGTAGTCTGGGGTACATCTGATCTGGTCCTGGAGACTTATCCAACGATGCTTTCCAAAAGCTCCAGCACATCCTCTCTCAATGTCTATATTCTCACACTTTTCAATCCACTGTAGATCATCCCTACAATTGCTAAGATCCTTTTCCGTAGTGAATACTGAAGGAAAATATTTATTAAGTATCTCTGCTATCTTTTCCAGTTCCATAAACACTTTTCCACTGTCACACCTGAATGGTCCTATTCTCTCATGTCTTATTCTCTTACTCTTCACATACTTGTAGGATGCCTTGGGGTTTTCCTTAATCCTGCTCTCCAAGGCCTTCTCATGGCCCCTTCTGGCTCTCCTAATTTCATTCTCAAGTTCTTTCCTGCTAGCCTTATAATCTTCTAGATCTCTATCATTACCTAGTTTTTTGAACCTTTCATAAGCTTTTCTTTTCTTCTTGACTATATTTTCAACAGCATTTGTACACCATGGTTCCTGTACCATACCACCCTTTCCCTGTCTCATTGAAATGTATCTATGCAGAACGCCATGCAAATATCCCCTGACCATTTGCCACATTTCTGCCATACATTTCTCTGAGAACGTCTGCTCCCAATTTATGCTTCCAAGTTCTTGCCTGATAGCTTCATATTTCCCCTTTCTCCAATTAAATGCTTTCCTAAATTGTCTGTTCCTGTCTCTCTCCAATGCTATGGTAAAGGAGATAGAATTGTGATCACTATGTCCAAAATTCTCTCCCACTGAGAGATCTGATGCCTGACCAGGTTCATTTCCCAATACCAAATCAAGTACAGCCTCTCCTCTTGTAGGCTTATCTACATATTGTGTCAGGAAACCCTCCTGAACATACCTAACAAACTCCACCCCATCTAAACCCCTCGCTCTATGGAGATGCCAATTACAGGTGTCCCCCACTTTACGAATGTTCGCTTTACGCCGCTTCGCTTTTGTAAAAGACCTACATCAGTAACCTGTTTTCGCATTACAAAGAGGATTTTCGCTTTTACGAAAAGGTTTCCCATATAAATTAATGCTTCTTCGCTTTATGCCATTTCGGTTTAAGAAAGGTTTCATAGGAATGCTCTACCTGTGTAAAGCGGGGGACACCTGTAATATTTGGGAAATTAAAATCTCCCACCACAACAACCATGTTATTATTACACCTTTCCAGAATCTGTCTCCCTCTCTGCTCCTTGATGTCCCTGTTACTATTGGGTGGTCTATAAAAAACACACAGTAGAGTTATTGACCCCTTCCTGTTCCTAACTTCCTCCCACAGAGACAAACCCTCCATGACTTCCTCCTTTTCTGCAGCTGTCACACTATCTCTGATCAACAGTGCCACGCCCCCACCACTTTTGCCTCCCTCCCTGTCCTTTCTGAAACATCTAAAGCCTGGCATTCAAAGTAACTATTCCTGCCCCTGAACCATCCAAGTCTCTGTATTGGCCACAACTTCATAGCTCCAAGTACTGATCCACGCTCTAAACTCATCTGCTTTGTTTGGAAAGAGTGCAAACAAGGATGGACCAGACCAAAACTGGTGCTCATCCAGTTGACTGGCATGAACAATTTTACATGAGATTAGATGCTGCAACTGTGGAACAGGAGCAGAGTGCAAATGCAGCACTGGATAAGAAGAGAAATGAACAGATACAGTGGGATTACAATTGTGGATTATCAGACAGGTTCCAGTCCCAGGCTGCAGATCAATACCTGTTGGGAATTTACAGAAGTGAATATGGAATGTTTCAGAATCAGAATCAGGTTTAATATCACTGGCATATGTTGTGAAATTTGCTGCTTTTCAAGAGCAGTAAAGTGCAATACATTTAAAAAACTATAAAATACAATAAGAAATATGTATTAAAAAATTAAATAAGTAGTGACAAAAGAGAGCAAAAGGAAAGGAGGAAAAAATAGTGAGGTAGTTTTCATGGGTTTGTTGTCCATTCAGAAATCTGATGGCGGAGGGGAAGAAGCTGTACCTGAATCGTTGAGTGTGTGTCTTCAATGTCTGTAGTGAGATGCTGAAGATGTTCTATAGGTCAGTTGTGGAGAGCGCCCTCTTCTTTGTGGTGGCGTGTTGGGGAGGAAGCATTAAGAAGAGGGACGCCTCACGTCTTAATAAGCTGGTAAGGAAGGCGGGCTCTGTCGTGGGCAAAGTACTGGAGAGTTTAACATCGGTAGCTGAGCGAAGGGCGCTGAGTAGGCTATGGTCAATTATGGAAAACTCTGAACATCCTCTACATAGCACCATCCAGAGACAGAGAAGCAGTTTCAGCGACAGGTTACTATCGATGCAATGCTCCTCAGACAGGATGAAGAGGCCAATACTCCCCAATGCCATTAGGCTTTACAATTCTACCGCCAGGACTTAAGAACTTTTTAAAAGCTATTATTAATGCTTTTTGAGATAGTGATTTAGATGCATATCATATTTTTTACTGAGTTAAGTATTGTATGTAATTAGTTTTGCTACAACAGGTGTATGGGACATTGGAAAAAAGTTGAATTTCCCCATGGGGATGAATAAGGTATCTATCTATCTATCTATCTTTCAGGCTCCTGTACCTCCTCCTCAATGGTAGCAGTCAGAAGGAGGCATGTCCTGTGTGACAGAATGATGGTTGCTGCCTTTTGAGGATGTCCTAGATGCAGGGGAGGTTAGTGCTTGTGATGAAACTCGCTGAGTTTGCAACCCTCTGCAGCTTTTTCTCATCCTATGCAGTGGCCCTTCCATGCCAGACAGTGATGCAATCAGTTAGAATGCTCCCCACATTTTCAAACACATCTAAGATGACAGACTGTGGTCAAATCTCCAACAAGGACTGCAAACGGAGGAGTGTTGGGCATAGGGCTAACAGGAAATTGCTTGGGTTAATAGGAGCTAGGGTTAATTAGCGAGGGCCAATAAAAAGAAGCATGGCTTAAGTGGAGCGGCCAGTGTTGGAGCTAGCCAATGTTAGAGTGGCTTAACAGGCTTGGGTGAAGAATAGGCACAGGTTATAACTGAAGTTTGAGAAGCTAGAGACAGAACAAGTGCAGGTGGGATGGTGGTTCAGGCAGTGGAAATCTCCTGTGAGATGTGGGATTTCAGGGTATCTAACAAGTCTCCCAGGTAATTACATCTGCAGGAAGTGCAGCCAACTTTAGGTCCTGACCGACAAGGTCAAAGAACTGGAGCTGGAACCGGATGTACTCAGGATCATCCAGGAGGCTGAAAACTTCATGGAGGTGTTTTTTTAACTCAAGTGATCACACCCAGAGTGCAGAATGGTGACCACCAAGAGAAGTGAGGAGAGGAGGCTGTCGGTGCAGCCGTGGCCCTGTGGCCTTTCCCTTCAGCTACAAGTATACCCCTTTGAATACCGCTGGATGGCGGGGGGGGGGCAAATGACCCATCAGGGCACAGCAGCAGCGGCAGCCAGGCTAGTGGCACTGTGGCCGGCTCTGAACCTCAGCAGGCAAGGGTAAAGTCATGAAACGGGAGTTGATAGTTGGGGAAATGAACAGCAGATTCTGTGCCTGTGAAAGAGAAGCCAGGATGGTGCGCGGCCTGCCAGGTGTGAGGGTCCTGGATATCTCAGAACAGACGAAGGAGATTCTCAAGAGGGAGGGTGAGCTGCCAGAGGTCAATGGCACCAATGACATTGGTAGAAAGGGGGGAGAGGTCCTGCGCAGTGAGTAGAGAGCGTTGGGGAAGAGGCTGAGGAGCGGGACCTCCAAGGTAGCAATCTCTGGATTATTCCCACTATCAGGGCAGGAGTAGTCTGATAGTACAGACGAATGGATTGCTGAGGAAGTGGTGCATGGGGCAGGGTTTCAGATTCCTGGATCATCGAGATCTCTTCCGGAAAAGGTTCTGTATAACATGTACAAACAAGGACAGGTTACACTTCAACCCAAGGGGCCCAATATTTTTGCAGGCAGGTTTGCTAGAGCTGTTAAGGTGGGTTTGAACTAATTTGGCAGGGGGATGGAAACCAGAGTGGGAGGGCTGACGTTGGGACAAATGGTTTGCACGTTGGTGCAGTGTGTCGTGAGACTGTGAGGAAGGTCGGGCAGATGATAGGTCAAAACTGCAGTGAGTGGGATGTCATGAAATGTGACGTGGGGGCAAATTCAAAAAGGGTGCTGAAAAAAAGTGTTATATTTGAATATACGCAGGATATGGAATAAGGTAAAAGATCTTGTAGTGCAATTAGGGATTGACAAGGATGACTGTGGGCATCACTGAGATGTGGCCGAAAGAAGATCATAATTGGGAGCTTAACCTTCAAGGGTTAACATTGTATCGATAGAATATCAGGGAGGCAGAGGGGGTGGGATGGCTCCCTAAAAATGAAATCAAATCCTTAGGAAGAGGTGACATAGGATCAGAAGATGTAAAATTCTTCTGTGTAGAATTAAGAAACTGCAAGGATAAAAAGACCCTGATAAGAGTTATATATAGGCTCCCCAATAGTAGCCAGGATGTGGGGTATTCATTTCAATTGGAAATAGATAAGGCATGTAATAAGGACAATATTATGACAGTCATAGGGAATTTCAATATGCAGGAAGATTGGTGCTGGATCCCAAGAGAGGGAATTTGTCGAATGTCTATGAGATGTCTATGGATTTTTAGAGCAGGTTGTGGTTGAGCCAACTAGGGGAAAGGAAATTCTGGATTGGGTGTTGTGTAATGAACCAGATTTGATTAGGGAATTTAAGGGAGAGGAATCTTTGTGAGGCATTGATTATAATATGATAGAAATTTGGATAGATCCTGGATCTCTGATTTCTTCACTTGCAGACCCCAGTCAGTTCAGATTGGCAGCAACATCTCCTCCACAATCTCCACCAGCACAGGTGCTCCATAAGGCTGTGAGCTTAGCCCCCTGCTCTACTCACTGTATACTTAAGTCAGTGAGGCTAAGCACAGCTCCAAATCCATATTTAAGTTTGCTGATGACATCGCTGATGTTGGCTGAATCAAAGGTGGTGACAAATCAGTATACTGGGGCAAGACTGAAAATCTGGCTAACTGGTGCCACAACAACAACCTCTCACTCAATGTCAGCAAGGCCAAAGAGTTGATTATCGACTTCAGGAGGAGGAAACCAGAGGTTCATGAGCCAGTCCTCATTGAGGGATCAGAGGTGGACAGGGTCAGCAACTATACTCCTTGGCGTTATCATTTCAGAGGACTTGTACTGGGCCCAGCTTGTAAGTACTCTTTCAAAGAAAGCATAGCAGCACCTCTACTTTCTCAGGGGCTTCTGATGATTCGACATGACACCTAAAACTTTGTCAAACTTCTATAGATGTGTGGTGGAGAGTATATTGACTGGCTGCATCACAGCCTGGTGTGGAAGCACCAATGTCCTTGAATGGGAAATCCTACAAAAAGTGCTGGATACAGCCCAGTGCATCACGGGCAAAGCCTTCCCCACCACTGAGCACGTTTACAGGAGTGTTGTCACAGGAAAGCAGCATCTATCATCAGGGAACCCCACCACCCAGCTCATGCTCTCTTCTCACTATTGCCAGCAGGAAGAAGTTACAGGAACCTCAGAACTCACACCACCAGGTTCAGGAACAGTTATTACCCCTCAACCATCAGGCTTTTAAACAAGGGTGGATAACTTCACTGAACTGTTCCTACAACCTGTGGACTCACCTTCAAGGACTCTTTATCTCATGTTCTTGATATTTATTGCTTATTTATTATTACTTCTTATTTTCCTTCTTTTTTATCTGGTCAGTTTGTTTTCTTTTGTACACAGGTTGTCTGCACTTATTGGTGCAGTCTTTCATTGATTCTATTATGGTTATTGGATTTGTTGAGTGTGCCCGCAAGACAATGAATCTCGGGTTTGTACAGTATGGGAATTCTTTGAGGAAATAACAGGCAGGATAGACCAAGAAGAGTCAGTGGATGTTCCTTACTTGGATCTTCAGAAGGCTTTTGACAAGGTGTCACACATGAGGCTGTCTAACAAGATGGTATTACAGAAAAGAGACTGGCATGGATAAAAGATTGGCTGATTGGTAGGAGGCAGATCGATGGAATAAAGGGGGCCTACTCTGGTTGGCTGCCAGTGACAAGTGGTGTTCTGCAGGGGTTGGTATTGGGGCCGCTCCTTTTCCTGTTATATGATTTGGATGATGGAATTGATGGCTTTGTGGCCACGTTTGCAGATGGTGCAAAGATAGGTGGAAGGCCAGGTAGTGTTAAGGACAAAGGGAGCCTGCAGAAGTATTTGGACAGATTGGGAGAATGGATGAAGAAGTGGCAGGTGGAACGCAGTGTCAGGAAGTGTATGGACATGATCTTTGGTAGGAGGAATAAAGAGAAGACTATTTTCTAAATGTGGAGAGAATTCAAAAATCCAGAGGTGCACAGGGATTTGAGAGTTCTTGTGCAGGATTCCCTAAAGGTTAACTGCAGGTTGGCTTGGTAGTAAGGAAGGCAAATGCAATGTTAGCATTCATTTCAAGAGGACTAGAATATAAGAGCAAAGGTGTGATGCTGAGGCTTTTTAAGGCATTGGTCAGATCACACTTGGAGTATTGTGAGCAGTTTTGGACCCTCTATCGAAGAACAGGTGTGCCAACATTGGAAGGGGCCAGAGGAGGTTCACAAGAATGATTCTGGGAATGAAAGGGTTTATATATGAAGAGCGTTTGATGGCTATGGGCCTGTATTCATTGGAGTTTAGAAAAATGTTCCGGGGTGGGTGGGGTCTCACTGAAATGTGTTGAATATTGAAAAGCCAAGACAAAGTGGATTTGGAGAGGATGTTTCCTATAGTGGGTAAGCCTTGGACCAGAGGTTATGGGGAAGAGGCTGGAAAATAGGGTTGAGAGGAATAATAAATCAGCCATGACTGAATGGCAGAGCAGACTCAATGGCTAAGTAGTCCAATTTTACTGGTATGTCTTGTGGTATTATAGTCTTGTGCCCTTATCCCTGGGAGAGGAAGGATCTTTGAGGATGGGTACACCTGGGAAAGAGGACTCTAACAAGCTGCTCTCGGTGGCCTCTGCCCCAGTAGGGTTGATGGGCTTAAGAAGAAAGATGTCGAAGTGTTGACTGTGAACTCAGTAAACCTTAACTTAAAATGAGATTATGAGAGTGGCCAGGAAGCCCCGTGGGGCACCAAGGTAGCATACCATTTAGCGCGATGTTATTACAGCTTGGGCATCGGAGTTCCGAGTTCGATCCTGACATCCTCTGCAAGGAATTAGTGTAGAATAGTGTAATTGGTGGAAGCTTACATAATTAACAGCCACCAACACTGAGATTTCACTTCAAGAGGCTGTTCTGACGTATTGCGTAAAATGCTTTGACCGCATTTTGTGTTCAGTGTTTGGAGTTACAATAAAGTAGTTAGTATGGGTTTTCTTATACATAAAATGCCTCTGCCATTATACTTGTGAAAACCTACGTTGGTGACCCTAACGCTCTAGGACGATTCCAGAGTTATTGGAGAGCAACTGTCGGCTGATGCAGTCACTATGAAACTGTCGGAGTTTTTTAGGAGCAGAATGCCGATGCTTGGTTGGACAAGCCAAGGACCAATTCGTGCTGCGAGAAATCTCTGTCAACAGTACCAGATACTTCATTGTGGTTGCGTCGCTCAGTAACTCCACGGTGGCAAGGGTGGTGAGTCTACTAGAACTCCCGCCCAAACACGATAAGTACCGATCGCTGATAACTCATACATTACTGACTATCAGAGACTGAGCGCGCCAAACAGTTGTGCTCCTTGCCCGGTCTCAGCAACGCCAAGCCGTCGGAGCTAATGGATCACATACCATCTCTCCCGGGAAATCACCAAATTTGTTTTATTTTAAAAACTCTTCATGTAGCAAATGCCTGATCAAGTTTTCAGAGTCCTCTCTAATGCACCAGTGAAGGACTATAGGAAGCTGGCTAAAATGGCGCAGTTCATCATTCCTCCTCTTTCTCTACTTCAATAAGCTCGGTCAGCAAGGCCCCCAACGTAAGGATGCCTGTGGCTGCGAAACAGACAACGCCGGGCCTGATTTACCAAGTTCGTTTTGGTGCGAATACAAGGAAGCGCTGGCCGCCTTGCAGATTCGACAGTGTCAGCACATCGGGACATCAGAGGTTCCAGCTGTCTGTGTTCACTGCGGACACCCTTCCTGTGTGCTGAGTGTGCTGCCAGCATCGCCTATTGATCTAGAGACAGAGAGTGATGAAACCTCGCTGGTGGCCACCCACGGCAGCAGGATCCAGACCTACGGGACACGGTGGGTGACGCTGTGCTTCAGTGGGCGACATTACACATGGGATTTCATCCCGGCTAAAGTGGCTAGACCTCTGCTCAGTGCAGATTTCCTGTGTGCCCAAAGACTGTTAGTTGATCTTAAGAATTCCTGGCTTGTGGATGTCAAGAACTATGGATCATTACCCTGCTCCCCCAGTGAGTTCCCCACAACGACTCTGCCAAGCACAAGCACCACTGCCTGTGAGTTTACTTGACTACTGGGCAAATTCCCAAACCTCACCATGGCCACATTCTCCACAACAATCCCAAAACATGGAGTAGAGTGCCACATTTCTACAACTTGGTCAGGTCATTTGGTGATGCCTAATGAGCTCTTTCCAACACGACCCTACCAGCACACTCGCTCCCCAACGCACCCATAGCCAATACTACTGACACCCCAGACTACCCTGTGGGTGCTGTGCACGAACAGATGGTCGGAGGCGTGTGGCAGCCGCTCACCTTCTCCAGCCGGCAGCTCCGTCCCCCCGAAAGGAAGTACAACACGTCTGACCGTGAGCTTCTCGGTCTCTAGCTGGCTGTCCGCCATTTTCATGTTCTTCCAGAGGGTCGCCATTTCACAGACCCCTTGTGCACGCGATGGCCAAAATATCAGACCCTTCGCCTGCACGGCAGCGACACCACCTGGCGTACGTATCCGGGTTCATAACTGACACAGAACATGTCAAGGGGAAAATTAATGCCGTGGCTGGTTGCCTCTCACGGCCAGCCGTTGAGACCGTACACATAGGGGTTGACTATGCCGGCATGGCAGCTGACCAGCTACTGACCCTGAGGCCCAGGCTTTCCGAACAGCAGCCTGTGGTTGGGGAAGCTGGGACTTCTCTCCTGTGCGATGTCTCAACCTGTCGCCCTTGCCCCAGAATGCCCGCAGACTGGAGTCGGACTGATTTTGACTCCATGTGTGGCCTTTCGCATCCGGGCCGGAAGACCTCAGAGAAACTGAAGTTTGTTTGGTGCGTGATTAGACTGCAGCCTGTGTGGAATGCCAGCGGGCAAAAATTAGCCGTCATGCTCAGGCGCCATTGGCACCTTTTGAGGTCCCTGGGCGACGGTTTGACCATGTTGGTCCTCTTCCCCCTTCCCGCGGTTTCACGCACCTTCTGACCATGGTGGGCCATACCCCCAGGTGGCTGGAAGGTGTCCCTCCAACATTGACATTGGCCACGGACGTGGCTCGGGCATTCACCAGCACCTGGGTTGCTCGGTTTGGCACCCCGTCTTATTTCCTCTGACTGCGGTCCCCAATTCATATCAGACCTCTGGGGCTGCGATGGCCCAGATCCTCGGCGTATCACCCGCAGTCCAATGGCCTATGCGAGCGGTTTCACCGCTACTTGAAGGTTGTTCTGAGGGATTCCCTGACCGATGAGTGTTGGCGTGATCATCTCCCGTGGGTCCTGCTGGGGCTCGGAACAACTCCAAAGAGGACCTGCAGTTGTCCGCGGCTGAGCTGGTATATGGGCGGCCGTTACGAGTGCCAGGTGATTTCCTTTCTGACGCCACAACCACCTGATCGGCCTCACAACAGCGTTCTACCCGCCTCAGTAAATTCAATTCCGCCCTCCCATCATGGCGTACAGCAATCTTGGGTTCCTGTTGACCTGTGTTCCACCTCGTTTGTTTTCATCCGCCAAGATCCACACCGGTATCCCCTTAGGCCCGCTTAAGATGGCCTGCTCTGCATTTTGGAATGGAGAGAAAAGGCTTTTATCATTGATGAGACGGGTAAACCTGAATGTGTTTTGGCAGATCGTCTTAAACTGGCCAACCAAGTTTTGGAGGTCTCTGCTACCAGGCCCCTGCTGTCATGACATGACCAAGAGTGTGTCAACACGGCTCTGGAGGCCTCTGCTGTTCCTCCACCCATGGAACATGGGACCAAAGCCCTGGACAGGCTCACAATGCTGGTTTTAGTGAATTCTGCGGGGGGAGGACTGTGTAGGGTAACGTAATCGCTGGAAATGTACATCATTCACAACCATTGACATTGAGTTGGAGTTTCACTTTAAGCGGCTGGTCTGACATGATGACGTGATTATGTGAATTACTTATACCGCGCTTTGTGTTCGGTGTCTTTGGAGTTATATTACGTGAGTTGCTAAGGTTTTTCTTAAACGTAAATTGCCTCCGCTGTTTTATTTGTGAAAACCTACATTTATATGTCCTCCCCGTGAAATATGTGGGTATTCTCCGGCTACTCCTGTTTCCTCTGCAGTCCGAAGATGGACCAGTTCGTAGGTTAATTGGTCATTGTAAAATGTCCCGTGATTGGGCTAGGTTTAAATTGGGGGTTGCTGGCCAGCACAGCTCAGAGAGCTGAAAGAGTCTGTTCCATCTCTGAAAAAAATCTAAATCTATGCTCATTCCCACTCAGTTTGTTGTAACACAGCAGGGAATTAAAGTTTTTTTTTAAAAAAACAAACTTTAATACACAAAAAAACCCAGAATGCAAACTGGGTTTACTAAATAAATAAAGGGTACCACCAAGTGGAACACACATTGGTTTCAGTGTCCATTTCCATAAAAATGCACTGGTGAAAAAAAATGAAGTTAATGATACACACAACTTTAAACTAAATAATACAGGTTGCTCTGACCTTTTAATTGTGTCATCTAATCTTTAATGAAAGCCTGATTTGAGACTGGCAGCAGCAGCGACACAGAACAGGAAAGGAGCAATACCCGGCAGCACCATATTAGCATAACACTTCACAGCACCAGCTGTAAGATCGGCGTTCATTTCCCACTGCTCCCTACAAGGAGTCTGTATGTTCTCCCTGTGGCTGTGTGGGTTTCCTCCGGGTGCTCCAGGTTAGCATTAGTGAGTTGGGGCATGCTCTGTTGGCACCGGAAGTGTGGCAACACTTGCGGGCTGCCCCAGCACAATCCTCGCTGATTTGATTTGAAACCACACATTTCACTGTATGTTTCACTGATGTTCCATGTGACAAATAAAGCTAATTTTTATCTTTAGAATGTTGTTCCTCTGACTCACCTTTCATATGACAAAGAGGGAAATAAAGTCAAGATTTACCTAAATTTATGCCAACAATTCCGATATCCTGACTAAAGGGAGGCTCGCCAATAGTTTTTACGACTGCAAGTGTGCAACTTCATCTGTTGCCTAAGCCCGAAAGGGTGTCTCGTCTATATCTTTTTATGAAAGTTGCGAATGTGAGTGTATTCTCTTTAGAGCAAGTAGAGATGAGCCTTTCAAATAATCTCTGGCATTCTGGAACCCAGGACAAATAATTTAGGGAAAGGCTGTGTGGGTTCTCTTAGGATTCCCTATCTAGAAAATCCGATATTTTGACTGAATTTTTTTTAAAATTCTGTTTAGAATTTAGGCATGAACATCTATTTCTCTAACCTGGTAATTTCTACTCTTCCCCTTCTCTCTTTTTCTATTCCCCAGTTTGGCTCCGTTCTTACTCATTTTCTTCTCCTCGCCTGCCTATTACTTCCCCCTGATGCTCCTCCCTCTTGCTTTTATCTCAATAGATTCCCTCCTCCTCAGCCCTTTACCTTCTCCACCTATCACCTTCCAGCTTCTCACTTCATGCCCCTCACCCATCTTCCCTCTCACTTGGTCTCACCTATCACCTGCCATCTTGCACTCTTCCTCCCTCCTCCCCTCTCCCTATTCTGGCTTCTACCTCCTTCTTGATGAACTGTCTCAGCCTGAAATCCTGACAGTTTATTCCCTTCCATCGACGCTGTCTGATTTACTGAGTTCCTCCAGCATTTTCTCTGTGTGTGTTGCTCAAGATCTCCAGTGACTGCAGAATCTCTTCTGTTTAGATTATTCTTTTAATTCAAGTGCATCCAAGATCCAATTGAATAGGTTGATCTGAAAAGACATGTCATTTACATCCCATTTACTTAAGAACAACCACCTCCCCCCCCCCCCCCACGATAGACTAGCAAACACACTTAAAAATGCAGGACAATCGTTTCTGGTTTTCCATTTTCCTGGATGAAATTCCCTCTGGGAATATATTGATTATCCAAAAGTCAATATATAAGGGGAATAGTCTGATTCCTGTCTGATCCAACACCAACTGATATTTTCAGACTGTCTCCATTCATTTATCTATGACCAGTTCTGACCAGGAAAGATTTCTCACTGTCAATATGATTGCAATTTATCAATTATCTCGGTAAGTAATTTTTTCATCTGAAATTACTTTAAATCTGTTTTGATCTGTATTTTCGAGGGATGGAACTGGTCAGAAGACCGATGAACATTTACTCCAAATGCTGGCTCCCCACATTCTTTCACTGCTAACTACATTTTCGATAAAACTATGTGTAATTAAGTCCTTCCAATTTTTTATTTTGCCTTATTTATTATCACAGGTTAGGTTATATTTGCGGTCTATATAAATTTAGAGTTGCAGATTCATACATAAGTACAGCACAGAAACAGGACTTTCGGCCCATCTAATCTATGCTGAGCCATTTAAGCTGCCTTGTTTCATTGACCAGCACTGGGACCACGGTGCTCCATACCCCTACTATCCACGTACCTATCCAAACTTCTCTTAAACATTGAAATTGAGCTTGCTTGGATCACTTGAGCTGGCAGCTCCTTCCACGCTCTCATGACCCTCTCAGCGAAGAAGCCTCCACTCGTTCCCTTAAACTTTTCACCTTTCACCCTTAACCCATGACCTCTAGTTGTAGTGCCACCCAACCTCAGCGAAAAAAAGCTTGCTTGCATTTACCCTCATAATTATGTGTACCTCTGTCAAATCTGCTCTCAATCTTCTACCGTAGGTTCCAAGGAAAAAGGTCCTAACCTATTCAATCTTTCCTTATAACTCAGATCTTCCGGACCCGGCAACATCCTTGTAAATTTCTCTGCACTCTTTCAACGTAATTTGCATCTTTTCTGTATGTAGGTGTTCAAAATTGCACACAATACTCCTTACTAATGTCTTATACAACTTCAACATAACATCCCATCTCTCCTAACTCAATACTTTGATGTATGATGCACCAAAATCCTTCCTTCTGACTCTTACATTGAGTTGTGTACCTGTATTCCCAGATCCCTCTGTTCTACCACACTCCTCAGTGCCCTACCGTTCACTGTGCAAGACTTACCCTGGCTGACCCTACCAAAGTGCAGCACCTCGGGCTTGGCTGCATTAAGTCCCATCTGCCATTTTTCCCGACTGGTCTAGATCCTCTTGCAAGCTCTGATAGTCTTTCTGACTGTCCACTACACCCCTAATCTTGGTGACATCCACAAACTAGCAGATCTGGTTTACCACATTGTCATCTAGATTGATGATACAGATGACAAACAACAACAAACAGGCCTCAGATAACCTTTCGCAGAAAGCTAACTCCCATGCAGGATCAAATGCTTTGGTTAAAGTCCTATGTAGACAACATCCACTGCCATCTTTTCACCCAATACCAGTGATTTTCAAGTGTTTGGATCAATAATACATCACGGTACCCTGACGATACAACGAGCCAACCACATGACCAATTAATCTTTGGAATGTGGGAAACTCATGTGGTCACGGTGGGAATTGAACCCGGGTCACTGGCACTGTAATAGCGTCGCGCTAACCGCTACGCCACCGTGCTGCTCCTGAATGTTATTCCGGGACGAAGCATAGGTTTTGCAAGATTCACAAGCTGATGGAGGGTCTAAACCCGAAAAGACAACTGTTTACCATTGATGATGCCTGACCTGCTGAGTTCCTCCAGCATTGTGTGTGTGTGTGTGTGTGTGTGTGTGTGTGTGTGTGTGTGTGTACGCACATCTAGTAATGTGCTATACTTCACGAAATGCGGCGGTGAGGTGCGGCGTCGAATCGTGTAGGCGGGAAGTTTGCTTCGTAGTTGGTGACCTCGCGAGATGGTTGGAGAATCTGTCAAGTTGATCACATAATCTAGCTATAAACACTAACTTAACTTCACCTGGTCTACACCTCATGGGCTGATGTTGTCACCTGATTTGTACAAATCGCTTCAGCGCAAATACCGGGTTAAAAACCCGAAGTCAAACCTGAGAGGTTTCCCAAGCGGCTTCCCGGCTGAACAAGCGGGCCCCATTTTATAGAGCTGCGTGTCAGTCAAGTTGTTTGGTTAAATCACATATTTTATTGGTCTACAGCACATTGACATTTAAAAGGCTGCTGCGCCTTTTTGTTCGACGTCTGAGACATGTGCTACTCAAAGCAGGGCTCTGAAAGCAGCCCGTTCTGTTCCGAGCGGCTTTGCTGATCCCGCAAACTTCGTAGCATTAAATGATCTCCCCTCTCGTTTCAAAATGCTTCGACCGCCGGTGGAGGGGGGAAACAAAAAAAACTTCCGTCTGCAAATTTCAAGTAAATTTCATAAATGGCCATGCAAATTTTAAACACGAGATTCTGCAGATATTGGAAATCCAGAGCAACATCTAGTCCACGTTTCGAGCCAAGACCCTTTATCGTGCTATTTTTTTAAAGAAAGGCTTGGTGCACGTGGAATAACTTGACAGGAACTGAATTTCCAAAGCCAGTATATTGAGATATATTTCGCGCGCTGTTTTTGGCCAAATAAGATTCTAGATTTTTAAGCGTCATTTCCAGCACACAAGTGTAAAGGAGAATGAAATTATTGTTCCTCCGGATCGCAGGCAGCACAAAAACACAATAAGATAAAGAGCACAATAAATACAACTACGTAAGGTAGCTTATATACATAGATTAATTGCATGTCCGTGAAAGTGACGCTGAGCTGTAGTAGAGCTATAATGGAACAAGAAAATCCGATGTCTATATTTTATCGAAGGGACGATATAACAACATCTATAAAGTCGCTCAACGGTATAGGTAAAGCAACAAATAAGCTTTAGACTGCATTGTAAGACGCTGTGTTATTCAGGATGGCTGGAAATTGGCTGGTTACTGATCTTGTCCTGTAATATAATGAAACCTGAGAATTTCTGTCATTCTGTGCATATGGTCCCGAGTGCTTTAATCCCAATTAGGGGCGGCTGACACACGGTCCTATTCATTGCGCCCAGGCTCTGAATTCATTTGCCTAGAAATGAACTTCGTAAATAGGGTCTCTCCTAAATGTGCCCAACAGCAAGGAAAATCGAATTGAGTGGAGAACTCATTCTAATGCGATCGAGTGAGAAAAGGTATGAATTTATAAGGTACACCGAAACATTGCAATTCAGCCACAAATCTCTGGTCTTTTATCTTCGACACGTCAACCGAAAGCGACGTAAAAGTTAGAGAGATCTGTTTAAAAAAAAGTCAGTTGACTTCTTGCATACTGAAATCGCGGCATAAAGACATCTTCAAACTTAGGTAGGGGAGGGGTGTTAAATCTTAATTTTAGACTACTTATCTTGCATGGGAAGAGAAAGTTTCCTTTAACAGACGTGAACATTTAGATTAATTAGTGTTAAATTGTAAGTAGCTTGTGGCGGGCTTCACAGCTAACCTACGTGTTGGCAAAAACTTAATAAATAACAATTTCTTATTTATAGAGCACTTTTCATCCAGGCGGTGTAGTTCAAAGCGCTTTACAGTGGGATTAAGTTCAAGAATGAAAATAAAAGACAAAACGACGTTAGATAAAAAGCAAGGTTAAATAAGTAGGTTTTGAGCTGGCGTTTAAAAGTCCGCATCCCTTACAGTTTTAAGCACTGAGTGCCACAGCTTTGGGAGCGCAGTTCAAAAAAGATGACCCAACAATTAACTTCTGTGATGATGGATAACCACTGAACTCGTGAGGTTTTGTTTTGTTTCGGATTATTAAACTAGCGTTTATCTCGGTACACGTTTTAGATCAGACTATAATGAGGATGGACTTCCTAACTAGCTGATGTTCTTTTTCGAATCTTTCCAGGCTAGCTCCTTCGATGTGTTACAGCAACTTACTTCATTCAAAACAGCCCGTGAAATCAAATCACTTAACGTTTAATAAAACGGACATTCAAAAAAAAAAGTTGAGAAGCACCTTGGAGGCAGCAACATTGCACCAGGGTTAAATCAGGGGGAAAATGCCTTAAAGAAGGGGGTTTGCAAGATCTTCAGATTTATTCCACTGTTCGCCAATGATTAAGTTGGCTCTATATACAGGCATTCACGCTGGTTTGAATGTAATGTTGAACCTTCCCCAGCCAGAAGCATTTTGATGTGTTGAATGGAGCTCCCTGGTGGGACATTGGCCCAAGCTGCTGTGGTTATGGACGTCTGTTGTCCCTCAGCATTCATGGCAGATTATCCGGCAACCTGTTAAGTCAAAAAGAACATTATGCCAAAAATGTTTCTCGATGGCGATGGCAGTTCAACGGCACGCGCAAAAAAAAAAAAGGAGCTCAAGCTGCCGCGGGCTCTCTTATCAAAGTATATTTCTGGGCAAAGCTTATCATCTTTCGTTGATGCTTGGAGAATATCGGTTTGCCGCCAGTTCAGACTCTGTGACAACAAGCCCTGGAATGTTTTGATTATCCCCCATCCACAACATTGTCCTGGAATAAAGCTGAAACCATGTAATTAATGTGTCCTTTTATAAGACACAATACAGTCGTTCAAGCTATTTAATTTCATTTAATTTTCCATCCCATTTGCTCCGAACACTGCGTTACTTTGAACACCCCGTCTTTCACTCTGCTCCTGCTCCAATGGGCACATTAGATTGGTTTCACCCTTGCTTTTTTCGGGAGGGAAAATATAAAAGAAAACGTGTTCCTTCCCTCTCCTCTGGCCAATTTATTTCACTCGGGATGGTTCATCTTTGAGTCCGAGTTGGGAAAAAAAATAACGGGCTGGTGTGAATGATTTCAGAGGAGGCTCTTTTATTTTTTCCCCGGCTGGGAACCAGTCACAATTGGCGAACATTAATAAATAACTTTCCTCCCAGTCAGGTTTTACATGGTTCTATTGATAAAATTGTTCGCGTGTCGTTCACGCTTTGAGATCATTAAATAAAGTATGGAAAGGCTCCACAAATAGAGCAGTGGGGTACCTTGCAGTCCAAAGCCATCTACCTCTCCTTGTCCAATTGGTGTCATCCTAAAGTCGCCAGGCCAGAGGTTACCGGGGGCATCTTCATGGCTTAAATTTATTGCCCCCTAACTTCTTGCTCCTTTTACTTGCGCCATCGAGATAAACACCAACGAAGAGTTATCGGGAAGGTCAGGCCCTACTTCTTAAAAATAAATCCGGCTGCTCCACGACTTTATCATTTCCTGTCAGAGTCACCTTATGTACAGACACTCCTGTGCCTAGCGTCACTTTATGGACATACAATTAATCTATGTATATAAGCTATCTTACGTACTTATACGTATTATGTTTTAAATTATTGCGCTCTTTGTCTTCTTCTGTTTTTTTTTGCTACATCAGATCCAGACTAACAATTATTTCACTCTCCTTCACACTTGTGTACTGGAAATGACATTAAACAATCGTGAAAGTGAACAGTAGCTGCGTCCAATTCCATATTAATTATGATTATATAACAAGGGGTGCATTGAATAACATATGAGGTATATCTAGAGATTAAATTTACCGAGATACAATCTCGCGTGTTTCAGATTCTATTTTAATTTGTTTTCAGCGCTGATGAATTGTGTTGGAGTATAGATGGCATTCCGTCCGGCATTATAATTTTTGATGAATTGATGATGGTTGATATAAACGCTATAAGCGTAGCTTTAAAGGAAATCTGTACTGATACTGTGCTTGTTGAATGCTGTCAGTTAATATACTTTTTACGGCAAGCAAAAAAAACAAAACCAAAAACCTTTGTTAAATAACCTACCCTAATCATTAAAGTTTTTTTCCTGCAGCATGGCGAATCGTCTCTCGGACGATTTCACAGCGCGTTTGAATGGATTCTTAAACGGGTTGCTATCAGTTTCACAATAAAATATACGTACCTGGTGGTAACATGTGGAAACATTAAATATATAATATGGCAATATTTAAATTTGTTACTGATGTGCATTTCAGTCGTGGGATCACGAACTGGGCATTCGGCAAAGATTGATGCGTGGACCGGATATGTGAAATAGCCATTTCGCTATCTAATTGCCTTATCTAATACATTCAACGCTGGCGTGTATCGTGCAAGGTGTACAGTAAATCAAAGTTCACTGTGAATATATTACTAAAGTTCGTAAATGTAACCATATCAGAAGGCTGTAGTCAACAGCTTCCAATTCCAATCAATGGGAGAATTTTGGGATGTTACTATTGAATTGTAGACTTAATTTAACGCGATATTGAATGTTACTCCCAAAAGTACCTGATTTAAATAAAATCCACAATTGCTGTAACAAATTGGGATGTTTAATGTCCTACAGGGCAACTCGCTCTGTTTGGTGTGTTAACCAAACACACTTAAGTGGAAATAGAAAACAGAGCGTGAAAAACAGGGGAAACTGTTTCACAGATAAAACGAGGAATATTAATATATAAATATTATGTATAATATTTAATACACGTCTTACAGGATAGAAGGTGCATCAACTTCAATAACAGGTTAAACAGTTGAAATGTTTTACAGCTAACTTATTGCGTACAATGGCGACCAAAGGAAGAAATATTTTTCTTCGTTAACGAAACCTTCGTTAACTTCCGCCTGAAAACCAGATGTAAAACTGTTGTCAATTTTAATTCACGGATAAAACGACTAGACCCAAAACGGTTTTCAAAAGGAATGTGGTAACGGTCATCTACAAACAGCGTGAGGCGATCACTCCGAGGCAGAAGTAGTCATTCTTTAATTTGTTTTTCCATATATAAGAGATAAGATATCACATATCTATTTCTAAAAAAATATATATACGGAAAGCTTTTGTTGTGTGTTTAATTAAAAGGGCGCTTAAATTTGTCCCTTCCCCTCAGAGAGGTTGCTCAGAAGGCAGTTATAAAGCGTGATCGTATCTGAACTCCCAAATGATAGACTCAATTAATTTCCGAAATAGCGGGATATTGGCTATGCTTGTGTGGAATGACTGGCTTAAAATAATTCGGTGAACTTTACGGGCAAGAGTCTGACGCGGGAGGTGGACAAATGGAGATGGTAGTTATCCCGAGACGATAGCGACTTTTCTGGTGTTCTACCATCAAGTACCTGCCCCGTTTCTATGCGGCACACGCCGAGTCAATAGAAGTTAACAAGTCCTCCAAACATTTCTGCTCTCTTTGTTTAACTGAGATCCACTCCTCTGAGAAAATAAAAAAAACAAGAGGGAGAGAAAAATCTTTGAAGTATATTTAACCTGAAAGGAATCAGCCAAGTAGACTTAACTTTAGTCACTTATTTTCCCAAAGTTTTGTTGGCCGCAATAAAAGAAGGTAAAATTTATGGAGAAATTATACAGTGAATTTGTCACTTAAAATATCGTAACTGTCTGCCGGACAATAACACAAGCTGACGATTAATGGACCCGCCAGACCTTTGATTCACAATCGCCTTTCTTGCTCTCTTGACAAATTGGATTTTAGGAAGGGGAAGGTCGCTAAGGCCATTGTTCTTTGCCGTTTCGAGCACTTTATTATTCAGTTGGGTAGGGAAAGTCTCCATGTGTTTCTCTCTGACCCTCTTGGGCTGCGGCTCGCAGCTGTGATCGCACCAAAACTCTCTCACCAAACTGAGGCACTCTGTGCCCTCCGCTCCAACGCAACGGTCCCCCCTTTGGATAGAAAAAGCGCAGCGCATGGGCTCCGGCGCGTCATTTCACAGGCGGAGACCAGTGTGTGTCCATCTCCTCTCTCTCTCTCTCTCTCTCTCTCTCTCTCTTTCTCCCCTCTCCCTCCCTCTCTCTCTCTCCCCTACTCTCTCTCTCTCGCTCGCTCACACACACACACACACACACACACACACACACATATCTGTCTCATCTCGCTATCAACCCACCCCTCTTCCCTCAGCCCCTTCTTTTCCCCTCTCTGCATTCCCGGAGCTATGCAAACCCCCCGGAGTTCGGCGATCACCGTCACCGCGGGAAGCATCATCCCGGCCGGGCTCCGTCTAGGTCCCGTACAGGGCATTTTTAAGCTGGGGAAATATATGTCCGATCGCAAGGAGCATTGCAACAAGAAAAAGGTAATGCATTTGTTGCCGACCAGAAATATTTAATATATAGTTTTCCTTTTTCATTTCTCGAGAGCGGGAGAGAAAACGCTAACTTCCGAGTAGTTGGACAGCAGCTTCAAATTATAATTAGAATGTATTATTCGCACTCTTAAATCAGGCAAAATAATATTTCAAATAAATCCTTTATTCATCTATAAAACACTAGAGGAAGAACCACTCACCCTGGAGTTCTCCCGGTATTGTTTTCAGTTGTCCATTGTCATGGATCCCAGTCTAATCGTTTAGTCGCTAATTGTTAGTTAATTGTATTTTCCTTGCAAATTACCATACAGTGTGAACTTCTGTTAAAGTTATTGACAGATTGCTTTTATTGTATCTAATTTCTACAATTGCGTGCGGTTAAAGGGTTCAATATCACGGTCTACAGTTAACCGAACGGTCAGATTTCAATTAATTTATTTTGCTTTGTCGAGATCCATAATCTAAATGGAAAATGTTGTTTGCAAGATACTTAATTATTTTCATTCAAAATCGTTGCACGCTAGCTTTAACCATGTCCCTGATAACACAGAAATAGTACCCCCTTTATCTTGACTTAAATCTTAAATTATATTGGAATAAATTCAGTTTATGCATTTAGCGACGAGATTTAGCGGAACAGTTGATATTAGCTGGACTCGGCCCCCTTCCATAAACCCATATTTATTTGTCTATGATTTAACTGTTAGGCTTAACGCAATCAATCGCAAATGATACAAGCTACTCTCCTTGCTGGCATATTAAAACGAGGAATATGCACAGGAAGATTATTTGTGTGTATAGAGGAAAAGTTATGCAGTGCCTTATGCCACATATAACCGCGAGTTTCGTTAAGCAGGTGTAGATACCGTGTCGTCACGGTCAGATTCTTAATTTGTTAAATCCTTTTTAAACGGCCTGACAAACAATGTTATTTATTTCTCGTCTGTTTCCATTTTATTGCGCGCGGAAGGACTGCTCTGCCTAATTAATAGCTAACCGCCCCCCCCACCACCCTGCGACCATTTGCCCCGCCCATATTTTGTTAATATCTCCCCTTCACGGCGCATGATTAACGGTGCTTATTTTCAATGTCTGTTAGTTGGAGTTGTCTGCTCGTCGGACAGCGTGTTCGAATTCTCGAGAGGCATAGTATAGGCTCGGAGATAGGCACTGAGTGCGCCGCAGAGTTCGATTCCCCCATCGGACAACTGCCAGACACGAACAGGTGTCACCACTACCTCACCGGCCAATGGACGGCAAAGCCGCCGTAGTATCTGTAGGGTTCAACTAAGAACAGTGTTCTCAGATTCCGAAGCTCGGATGTGTAGTAATTTTCAAACTTTTAAACTCATTTTATTACCGAAGTCCGTGTACGTCACCATATACTCCACTGAGATTCATTTCCTTGCGGGCATTTAGAGGAAGTAAAGAAATACAATAGAATTTATGAAATCCGGTTCGCCCTGCTCTCTCACGCCCTTGCCCCTATATCTTTGCAAATTTCCCTCTGTTGATTATGTCAGGATGAACCAACCGGATTTCATAAATACTATTGCATTTCTCTCCTGAGACTGCAAGACTATTGAATCTCTATGCATGAACAGCCAGTGTGCAGAAGATAAGTATTGATTTGCTAAGCACATCGGATTTGCTTGCTTATCCTTTACTGCCTGTAATTCGAATCTTAAACAATATACAATCAGAAACACCGGGGAACGCGCAGTGACAATGTGAGAAAGCTTTCAACACTATCTAACAACAGCTGAATTCTGCTTCAATGTAAACGGCGTTTGTTCGTTTGTTTGAGTGTAAGGTTCAACTCTTCCAATGTTTGTGTCGCTTAATGAAACATAAGCAACCCAGGCCTACATAGAGTTCAACACTCTCTCTTGTCCCTCTGTCTGTCTGTCTGTCTGTCTGTCTGTCTCTCTCTCTCTCTCTCTCTCACACACACACACACACACACACACACACACACACACACACACACACACACACACACACACACACACACACACTCACATATACACAATCACAGTCACACTCACATTCACGCACACCCACCCACTCACTCACGGGGAAACAGACGCACGGACGCGCACCACCACTCTGGGTGGTTTTTGGTGTCATCATCATCAGTTCCCGTCAGGTCACACATATCCTTTAGTATTGTCTTGTTACAGCTAACATCTTTGGTTGGCGAAAACGTCTAGTATACACACTGTTGCTTAACCAACTTTAAAACAATCCCGCATGTTTAAGATAAACATGCGCGCCCATATATTTTGTTTTTGCTTTAATCGGGTGTTTTTATAATCGGAGCGATGTGAACACGATTCTATATTTTATGATGCGGGTGTCTATTGCAAATAACCAGCGAAGTGGAACGAATATTAGAGAGATAAAGCAGGAATCTGAAAAAAAAATGCTCTTCCCTAAATTGTGATGCTGTGGACGTGTTTCAGGTGCGTTTTGTTAGAGGGGATTTGGTTGATGAAGCCGGCGACTCCGTGCCGGAATGGACAGAGTTAATCCGACCAGCCAGACATATCCAAGAGCAGAACTTAGAAGCAATCACCGACCTTCCGGGGGGACAGGTACATCAACATCCGCTGTATTTGGGACAGAAATATAGTTTTCCATCAACCCTGTTTGGTAACATCTAATCGTTAGGAGTCGGTATCCGTTCCTTTCCGCAGATATTTTACCGAACACTGAGGGAAATCCAGCCTGGAGAGGAGTTAGCTGCTTGGTATTCCAGTTCTTTAGCTCAGTGGCTCGATATACCAACCACAGCTACACCGACACACGATGAGAAAGGTAGGGACAATCTTCTCAGCTCTCGCTGCACTACAGTAATGGGAAAGAGCAACGCTAGACGTGTACGCTGCTTCGAAAGTATTTCTGCAGTTTTTCCGCACACAGGTTTAAGAATCAATACTCTTGCACGAATCTTCTGTGTGTATAAATATATAAACGCAAAATTACAAGTGTCTGCTTTATGTCTACGAGCAGTGCTAATATTTACGTATCAATCGACGGCAGAGCAGTTTATATTTATATTCGATAATACCTTAATTATGCACTGGGTGTATTTTGTCTCTTTGAGTATGGTTACAACAGATAGCCAAATCCCCTTTATTTTAACACTCTCACCCTCCAATTTCAGGAGAGGCGGGGTAATCGCAATTCGCGAAAGACGAACGAAAAGTTCGAAGTCCAAAGTGAATTTTATAACCGGATGAAATTTAACGCGTGTATCATCACCACATTCTACCTTGAGATTCACTTTCGACGATAAGCCCGTTAGGCGCAGGAGGGGAAGTGGCAGAAACAGAGCGTGTTATCCATTTACAGTTTAGATGCAATGTAACGTCATTGCGCTGAACCGAAGTGGGACCCGATCATGTGGGCACTGGGGTAGCATTTGGAAAATTTGCAGTCTCTGCCGGTAGTAGTTAACTCATGTGAAGTTGTTCGGCAACAGAACATTCTATTTATTTCCTGAATAAGTTCGCATTGATTCCAATTGGGTGTTAATATACACAGAAGATAAATTAATCCCGTGGTTGAACTGCAAGCGGTATTGTTCTTTTCAGTTCTATTGCTGTGTTAGAGTCAATAGCACTTTGTCCAATGAAATAGTCTGAATTTGATTATGCTGGGTAATTTATTATAGAGTATGTTCGGTTTGAACTTGCAGTAATTGGAATTTCAGTGTACCGTCCTTTGTAAATGACTGCTCGCTCTGTATCCCTGGTCAAACTCCAGTTTCTAATCTGCGCCCCAGAATATCAAGGTCGTTGCGAATCACGGCGGTGTATAGTCATAGAGTAAACACACACACAAAATGCTGGAGGAACTCTGCAGGTCAGGCAGCATCTGCAGAAATGAATTAACAGTCGGCGTTTCGGGCCGAGACCCTTCGTCAGGACTGGAAAGGGGGTGGGGGGGGGGGGGGGAAGAAGAAAAATCCAGAAGGATGTCGACTGTTTATTCACGTCCACAGATGCTGCCTGGCCTGCTGAGTTCCTCCAGCATTTTGTGTGCTTCACTCTTGCTTTCCAGCATCTGCAGAATCTCCTACGTTTATCATTGATAGTCATCCGCAGCAGCAGCAAGTAGCGGTGCTGGCGTGGACTTGAGAGAAGCCAGCCGAATACTTCCCCCCCACCCCCACCCCGAGTGGGAAATTCTCCGTTGTACTTAGGTCAAAGTAAACGCGAGTTTATTGGAAAATCCATCCACTGATCTGCCGAGAAATTGACCTGTAATTACGGCCGAACAATCTTGGCTTCTCTTTTCAATTTGGAAGGCGCATTTTTAACGATCTTGACAGAGGTTTTGTTAGAATCGAATGCAACTTTTCCTGCTTTGTTGAGATCTCTGGGACGAGAGACTCCTCAGGGCTTCGGCAATAAAAACTGAAAAGTCTGGGCAACTTTCAGCAGATCAGGCTGAGCACTTGCCTGGCTCGTAAGGCCATTAGGCGTAGGAGCAGAATTACGCCATTCGGCCCTTCGATTCTGCTCCGCCATTCCCTTCATGACTGACTGAATTTCCCTCTCAACCCCATTATCCAGCCTTCTTTCCGTAAAATTCGATACCCGGACTAACCAAGAACCCATGAGCCTCCACGTTAAATACATGTCCCCAATATCCTGCCCTTAGCGGTCGGTGACCGTGACTTCCGTATGTTCACAACCGCGGAGAGACACGGCGATATCGTGTGGGCAGCTAACAGAACTACTAACCATTCTATTGAATGTACTATTCTGCTCTGGACTACGATCACTGCCACCCGCAGCCTGCTACTGCCCCTTGAGAGTTGTGCTCTTGAGCTGTCTGCACGGCTTGGCGTTTTCGCGGTACCCTGAAGGATTCGGCGGACTGGACTCGGTAGAATTTATTTCCTTATCTACTTAGCGATCCAGCGCAGACTAGGTTCTTCCGGCCCCCCGAGTCGCGCCGCCCAGCAAACCCAGATTTAACCCTAACCCTAACCCTAACAGGACTATTTCCGATTAACCCGCTCACCGGTTCGCCTTTGGGCTATAAGCGGAAACCGGAGCGCCCGGAGAAAACCCACGTAATCCACAGGGAGTACGTACAAACTCCTTACAGAGGACGAGTCGCGCTAACCGCTTCGTTACCGTGGAGAATGCAGAAATGGCTGCGGTCATTTGCTGGAACCTCTGGGTGTCTTCAGCATTCGCCGTTCCTGTTTTGACAACTTCTGCGGCCTTTTCCACAGCTACAGGGAGAATGGGGTCGAGAGGGGTAATAAATCAGCGGACTGATCCTGAGCCCATGTTTTATCGTCTTCCGCGCTGACGTGAAACATATGTAATTTCAAGGAAAATTAGATTAAAAGTATAATTAAGAATCTGTCAAGCTGTTGGCTGACCTTCGCCCCCTCCCACCCCTTCGACGCTGGTGATTTCATATATGACCCGTCTTCATTTCCAGAAATGTTTAGCGGACTGTGAGAAGTAATACAGGGAGATCCATGTTTTAGTAATTGCATCGTTATTCATTTCAAATGTGGAAGTGAAATGATTATTACAGTAGGTATACTGCCCTGAGATGAACTTCTCCGTTGTGAGCAATGATGTTTCTATATCAGGTCGTGATGCAACTGTAAATAACACACGCAGGCAGACCCGAGTTTGGTTAACGTGGTTTCCTGCACGCAAGTGCAAGGAGAGCGAAACCATTGTTACTCCGGATCCGATGCGGCCCAAAAAAAAAAGACCCCGCAAAAGATAAAGAACATAATAATAATAATAATAATAATAATAATAATAATAATAATAATAACCGCAAAATATAGATATAATTGTTTAACGAAATTGGTCAATGCGAAATAAAATGGGGCAAGGGCTATTTGCGTCAGGGTCCAGGGGGCGCGCAGAGGTGATGTGGGGTGGACTTCGGGTGCATTAACTAGAAGGCACAATTGGCTCCAAATTGTGGATGGGCGCAATATTGTGCTCTTCAAAGGAATACTCGCATAGTACATCCAATATTGAATTCAGCTTGAAGTCCCACTTTTCAAAGGGACGTGGTGCTGGTGATTTTTGACGGAGAAGGGGAGGGTGGCTAAACCTCTGTCATCTCTAATCCAAGTTGTAAGGTAATGGGGGTTACTAAAATTCTGGCTTGGGCTACGTTTTCCTCACTGCCACCGTACAGGAGCCTGAAGACAAACGCTGACCGTGTCAGGAACAGCCTCTTCCCCCTCCACCATCAGATTTCTGAACAGAAAATAAACCCAAGTAAACTGTCTCACTCGATTTAAAAAAAAATTTTGCTCTCTTTTTGTCCTACTTATTTAATTAATTTATTTATCTATTATTACAGTTCTTGATGCAATTTATAGGTTCCTTTTAATTGTACTTTTCGTAGAACAACAAAATTTCACAAAACATGCCAGTGATATTAAACCTGACTGTGATTCTGATTTTGAAAACAAAACTCCCCAATTATTACAAGAAGCTTTACAGAATCTCCCCCCCCCAAAAAAAATCAACGTACACGCCTCTTCCCGAGACCTACGGCCCCATCCCAACGCTTAAAGACCACCTACTATAGATTGGATGTGCATGAAGGACCCTGAATAATAACGGACCGAGCGCACAGCAGTGCAAAACGACTGTTGCAGTTTCTTCCTTTTGTAATACAATGTAAATACGCCATACACGCAGTCCAACGCTGCTGCGGAGACCCGAGCTATTAAAAAATGTAATGTCTGTACTTCTAATAAACCTGAAAGAAACAGGTGTAGTTAAAAATACTCCAAAGCGACCCTTCAACGTACAATGAATCAATATTTCAGTCAATAGTTTATTGATGCGGTAATACTGAAATTATAAACACCAATTCAGAGTCAGAATCATGTTCAATATCACTGGTATATGTCGTGAAATTTGTTGTTTTGCGGCAGCAGTAAAGTTCAATACATAAAAAAGCCATAAATTACAATTATCTATATTATTAAATAAGTCGTGCAGAACAAGATGAAAAAAAAATAGCGTGGTAAGGTCCGGTTCAGAAATCTCATGGTGGAGGGGAGAAAGCTGTTCCTGAAATGTTGAGTACGTGTCTTCAGGCTCTTGTATCTCCTCCATGATGGTGGCAATGAGAAGAGGGCATGTCCTGGGTGATGGGGGTCCTTAATGATGGATGCCACCTTTTTGAGGCATCATCTATTGAACGTGTCCTTGTTGCTGAGAAGGTGTTGTTGCCTTTGGAGGATGTCCTGGATGCTGGGGAGGCCAGTGCCCATGATGGAGCTGGCTGAGTTTACAACTTGCTGCAGCTTTTCCCGACCCTGTGCAGTGGCCCCTCCAGACCGGACATGAGGCAACCAGTTGGAATGCCCTCCAAGGGTACATTTGTAGAAATCGAAGAACTCGCTTTCTGTAAGGGGTTTTTGCAGGTCGCGTAAAATCATTTCACCTGAACTCCGATGCTGGCATTAAGACCATTGCTCACTTTGAACCCAGACGACTGAACCAGTCATATAAACTACTGAATCGTGCAGCAGCGATTCTGCAGACGCTGGAAATCCAGAGCAACGCACACAGAATGCTCCAGGAACTCGGCCGTTCAGGCAGTATCAATGGAAATGACATTTGGAGCCGAGGCCCGAGTTCCTCCAGCATTCTGTGTTTGCTGCTCTGGGTTGTGCACTCGATATCCGTAATCCTTAAATAGGCTGCGGATGGTATTTATACTCCATAATGTGGACTACCAGTAAAAATATCCGAATCATTTGACTTCTGTACAATTTAAAATACACTTATAAATACCTGTTTTATTGGTTTGCATTTTTCACACTATTTAACGTTTCTGTTTGTTTTTTCTTAGAATAGAGGTTTCAGCTTGTAACTAACGATTGCACCCCGTTTTAAAATAAGGCTTTGAGCCCCTAACCTCACCACCCCCTCTTTCCACTATACATTTGTATAACACAGGAAACGGTAAATAATAATATTTCGATAAATAATGTTTATTTTATCGGTTCATTTATTTTTATCAGAGGCACAGCGCGGGGCAGGGCCTTTCGTCCCAATGAGCCGCGCTGCCAAGCAAATTGCCCATTTTAACCCTAGTCTAATCACAGGGCAGCTTACAATGAACAATTAACTGTGGGAGGAAACCAGAGCACCTGGAAGAACCCCTCACGTTCACGGGAAGCACGCAGAGTGAACTCCGGAATTGTACTCCGCACTCCGACACCGAACCGCCACGCTACCTTGACGCCCCTGGTGCCATGCTTCCTGAGATGGCATTAGTTTCAAAACTTTGTAAGATACAGCGTTAATCTTTATTTAATTAGTATATCATACGAATTATTTTAAAAAGCTATTGATAACAGATTCCAAAGTGTGGTTTTAATCAATTACTGAAGATTACGTTTCCATACCTAGTTAAGGTGAACGACGGATTTACAAATACATTGCCGCAAGCTGGTTAGAATAAAGTGCATTGTTAGGCATGCAGTAGCGCCAGCTTGAAAGCGAGCATTTAAGTTGAACGGAAACAGCCCCGAAACTTGCCACTATACATTTATTCGATGCCATTGAAGCTTTCAACGTGATAACAACATTTCAAAATCACAAGCTTGCCGCTGGAAGAACTAAAACCGTGCATTTGGACCGTTTCTGTAAGAAATATTCAAGTCGGATATTTATTATGTCTGGCGTGTGAATCGGCGTTGTTTCTGGCGCGTTTCCTGAGACAGAGTCAGAACAAAAGTATCAGCGAGTTAGGAAGACGAAATGATTTTGTCTCGTGCTAATTTTCAGCAAAGCACCGGCAGACTAACACATTCAGATGCTTTGCAGGCGTTTCCAGTCTTAAAACACCAGAACAAAGTTCGATCGAACTTTTCCAATTGTACACAATACGTGCACATTGTTAAAATGAAAATCGACAATGCGTCAAGTTAATTATAATTATACTTGTAATATAGGCTTGTCAGTTACAAAATAACATGGATTCTAATGGACGTGGGAATAGACCGTAAGCAAAGTTTTCTATGAAGAAGCATTAGGTCGGGGCACATATGTTGGGACTGCATCCAAGAAACAAAAAGATGAGAGAAGAGAACTACATTAAAGGGGAATAGGTGACGAGAACGGATATAGTAAAACAGAATTAAAGAGAATAAAGGGGAAAATAGTTATAGTGAAATTGAAACATTGGAAAAGATAAACACACACAAAATGCTGGAGGAAACCAGCAAGTCAGGCAGCATCTATGGAAAGAAGTTGACGTTTCGAGTCGAGACCCATCATCAGGACCGAAATGTCGACTGTTTAATCCTTTCCATAGATGCTGCCTGACCTGCTGAGTTCCTCCAGCATTTTGTGGGTGTTCGTCGGGATTTCCAGCATCTGCAGAATCTCTTGTGTGAAAAGATAAAAGAGTGAGCTGATGGTCAAAGATTGAGAGCCTTGCTTTATGTTGTACAATGAACAGTTTGACGCCATTCTTTCATTGCAGTATCTACAAATGAGGGCACCTCAAGGAATTGTTTGTCTTTGAATAGCGCACGTTAATATTCTGGACATTGTTCCCACTTTAATGAGAAGCTTATGATATATATATTGCTCTTTGGGCAGTTTGTTCAACTCCTTGCCATACGCCTCCTCTCTTCAGCATCAACAGATGGGCTTAGTGCATTGTTTCAAGCGCCCCATGATTTCAAGGAACAGCTGTTATCACCTCGAAGGCTGGTAAAGCCCAAAACATTAACTGTCTAGATTGTGTATGCCTGATCAGGCTTACGTTTCCTCCTTAGAGAAGAGAATAATGAATAACCGGACTAAGAAATGCATATACATCACTCCGCTGAGTTGTTTGTCCCGCTGACTTCCTTTTACACTTACTACCATTTAATTTGTAAAGTTTTTGGGTTGGGTCACAGAACTCGGCCTGGTGCACATCAATACTCTCGACCTTCTACAGATGCGCAGTGGAGAGCACCCGAACACGCGCATCAGAATCAGAATCAGGTTTTATATCGCCGGCATATGTTTTGAGGTTTGTCGTTTTCCCGCAGCAGTACTGAGCGACACATAATAAAAAAAAATATAGGTTACAATAAGATATACGGTATACAAAATTAAATAACTTGTGTACGGCAAGAGAAAAAATAGGTGGTGTGCATGGGTTCATTGTGCATTCAGAGATCCGATGGTGGAGGGGAAGAAGCTGTTCCCAAAACGTTGAGTGTGTGTGTCTTCAAGCTCCCGTACCTCTTCGTTAATCGTAGCAATGAGAAGAGGGCACGTCCTGGGTGATGGGGGTACTTACTGGTGGATGCCGCTTTTCTGAGGCTTCGCTTTTTTGAAGATGTCCCCGATGCTGGCTAGGCTAGCGCTGATGATGAAGTTTACAACTTTGTGCAGACCTTTCCGATCCTGGGCAGATAGATGCACTGCGGCGGGCTGGAGAGCTCCACAACGGGTAGCTAGGATTGCCCAACGCAGCCCCGGCACCAGCCAACTCGTCAGCAAGGACATATATACGGGAAGGTGTCTGACATAAAGGCCAACAGTATCATGAAGGATCTCATTCACTCTGTTCATGGACCATCAGAGAAGAGGCTACGCAGCCCACCCACGCCAGGATCACTAGACATAAAAAATAGTTACTTCCACCAAGCAGTAAGGCTGATCAACCACTCCGCTCACTAGCCCAAAACCAGTAAACCCAGAACCAGTAAACCCACATCAGACACGCCTCCCCGCAGCGCCTTCACACCCCTCATGACTCGTAGCACTGCCACTTTACAGTCACCTGTACATTGTGTTCATGGGGTTATTTTCTATATTTTCATTTATTGTGTTTCTTTGTGCTGCATGGGATCCGGAGTGGCAATCATTTTCTTCTCCTTTACACCTGTGTGCGAAAGAATGGCAGTAGACAATCTTGTGAATCTTGAATCTTGAAGGCAGAGGGTGTGAACAAGAATTGAAAACTGATCTTTGCCCTACCTTAATATCAGACCTTTTGTTTTGCAACGTGCAGCTTATTTCTACGTTCTATATATTTTTGTTTACTTTTTTGTATTTTTGTATCATTTTGTACCATTGGTAGAATTGGTACTATTTTGTACCAATGTACCGTTTTGCACATTGGGTGTTTCGGTCCTGTTGGATATGTCGTTTTTTTTCGTGGATTCTATTCTAGTTCTTTGTTTTCCTGCGGGTGCCTGCAAGAAAATGAATCCCGAGATGGCATTTGATGTCCATTGATAGGAAACTTATTTTGAACTTTACTCACTTAACTGTTGAAATATGAGCAATAATTTGAAAGCCGTGTAAGGAAAACAATTTAGGCAATTCGGCCCATCTAGCCTGATCTGCCATTCCGTCATTGTTGATGTATTATCCCTCCCAACCCCATTCTCCTGCCTCTCCTTGCAGCCTTTGTCGCCCTGACTAATCAGGAACCTATCACCCCCCCCTCCTTTAAATACACCCGAAGACTGGCTCTCCAGAGCCACTCGTGGCAATGGATTTCACAGATTTACCACCCTCTAGCTAAAGGAATTCCTCCTCATCTCTGTTCTAAAGGGGCATGTCCACTCGTGTTAAATGGCTCTTGTGCTTAACGTCTACGTTTCTATGGTTTATCCTTGCTGTATGTCTTTCCAGTAAAAAAAAACATTTGCAATTTCACTCTAAAACTCAGTGTGTTTTTTTCCTGTTCCGTAGGCGAAGAGCGCTATATTTGTTGGTACTGTTGGAGAACGTTTAAATATCCGAACACGCTAAAGGCTCACATACACTTCCACTGCACCCTGAGTAACGGCAGAGGTTTCATCAACAACGACCAGACTCGGATCTCGGAAACTTTCAGCAGGTCGCCGAAGAGTGCAGACAAATCCAGTTCAGCGACGCTGAGGAATGGCCATCAAATCTCACCCGTCTCTGCAGAGGAGGGTAAACCATCAGTTTCGCCATTCCTGGCCAAAGCCTCCCTGATTAAGAAGTCAGCGGGGTCGGTGGATGAACAGGACCGGGCTTTGGATATGAGCGTTAACTCAGCCCGAAGCCACGCTTCCCTGGCCACCCTCAGCGAGACTTCCTCAATAGTCAGTGCGATGGGCTTTCATCCTGGGATTAGATCCGCGTTCAAACCTACCGGATTATCAAAGTTAATATCTTCCGAGCCGGGCGGTGACTGCAGCGGCAAGACAAATGGAATGACTTTCAATAAACTGCTCACCAGCATGAAACCGCCGCGTTCTACCAGCGAGACCATGGTAGGAAGCCACCCTTCCAAGTGCATCCACTCAATAGAGCCCCCGGCCCCCGCACTGCCCTGCAGTGACAGCACCAGAGGCTTTCCTTTGTTTAGCAACTTTGAAGAGACGTCGGCCTTCAAACACGTCGAAAGGGGTTTCCACACCAGTCTGTCTCCGAGCCGCTGCGCCACCATTCCAAGCGGCGTCCATTTTGAGAGGTTCTCCATTCCTCCCTTTGAAGGTGTGAAGCCTTTCCCCGGGGAATGCAACATTCCGCTGATGCCCTTGACCGTGTACAATGGCGAATTCCTCTACAGCTCCCCCTATTACCCCCTGAAGTTCCACTTCAGCAACTTGGTCAAGTACCCAGAGACCGTCACCTACTTTGGCGCCCCATCCCTCAATCCGGAACTTGGCTCCATCACCAACATCGACCGAGAAATCGCAATGCACACCCAGCAACTGAGCAGCATCGCCGCGGAAAAGAACAGATCCCGACTGGAGTCCATTTCGACCACCACCACTTCCAGCGGCAAACCCAAAAAGGGTCACCTCTGCCTATACTGCGGTAAGCTCTACTCCCGTAAATACGGCCTTAAAATCCACATGCGGACACATACGGGCTACAAGCCTCTAAAGTGCAAAGTTTGCCTCCGACCTTTCGGAGATCCCAGCAACCTCAACAAACACATCCGCTTACACGCGGAGGGGAACACGCCTTACAGGTGTGAATTCTGCGGCAAGGTGTTGGTGCGTCGCAGGGATTTGGAGAGGCATGTGAAATCCCGACACCCAGGGCAAAATATTCACAAGGCAGACAGCAAAATGGACGAAGCCGAGCAGAAAAGTGACCACAGCAACGAGAGCGACGTGGATGTGTGTTTTACTGACGATCAGAGCGACCAAGATTCAGGAAGGAACAATGATCAGTGAATAGAACTGACACGTGAATTGCCAAAACCCCAAAACGCTTGAAGCCTGTTTATTTTGTATATAAGATGATAGGAATTGTGCCTTTCGGTGACCGTATCGTATAGGATATTTATTAGGGAAGAGCAATATCAGAACCAGTATCCGAATCGTTTTCCATTCTGTGCAATTCTTGAATGCCAAGCCTCTGCCGTTTAATAATTAGAGAACTTAATAGAGGGCGCCACAGTAGCGTAGCGGTTAGCGCGACGCTACTACAGTAAGGAGTTTGCACCTTCCCTCCATGAACGCGTGGGTTTCCTCCGGGTGCTCCGGAAAGACGTACCGGTTAGTAGGTTAATTGGTCTTTGTAAATTGTCCTGCGATTAGACTAGGGTTAAATAGGCGGGATGCTGGGCAGCGCGGCTCGTTCCCCCGACGGGACTGTTCCGAGCTGAATTTCTCAATACAATAACTTAAAACGACCGTGACAACATAACAAATTGAGTATCAGTAACTTCACTAAAAATCTCTATACTTCCTATCAGTTTTAGCTGTCGTTGTAATATTCTCATAGCGTTAATTTTAAATTCAACACACACTGCAATAAACGGAAGAATCCTCATCGTGACTTCCCGTTGATTAATCAGTCATCAGGACCAGAATGAATAACAATCGCTTAGGCAAATGTGTGAATATCAAAATACTTTTCTAGCAGACAAAGCTGAAAGTGACATATGATGTAGAGCTGGGAGCAATTATTTAATTTGGTGTAAACTCGCGTCCTTAAAGGGTCAGGCTTTAAAGCACTAAACGTGGGCGCGGAACATTACAGAGGCACTGTTGTTTATAGATTGATGGTTACGATTTTTTAAAGCATCTGATTATTTTGATCATTTTTTTCTGTTCACGTGTTTTCTGAAGACGTATTAAAAGCATGAATCTGAAAGTACGTGGCAATGCTATATATAATTTTAAAGAGAATATAATTTTTCGTGGTCGATAAACATGTTGTGAATTTGTTTTTTATATATTGACTGATGTACAGTGCACCCGATAATCGCCTTTTCGTTACCATGCATTGTGCGCGAATTTGCAAATAAACTTTTAACTCCGAAATAAGTTCTTTTGAGTTTGAACTTGCAACTAAAGTTAAAACAGTGCGTCAATTAACGCCGTCTTGAAATAAATCCAAACTTTCCTTTTGTTTTAGTTTCTTAAACTAACATTACTTGGAAATCATTCGAGAATCTGCCGCTGATTAGGACCAGGGTGTGGGAAAAGCGATTTATGTAAAAGCAGTGATGCATTTTAGGATTTTGTCATCGGGTTGTCTCGATTAGATCGAACATTTCCACTGTAAACATAATTTTCAACCCTGACTTTCCCCCCCCGTCTGTCTGAGATGTCTAAACAAAACCTGTCGCACTCTCATTGGGAGGGAGGCTACCCCAGGATCATCAGGCTGCAAAGCAGTTACTTTCCACAAGCCTCAAGGCTGATCAACACCTCCACTCCTCCACTAATCCACCCCTCCACACTCCCAATCACCACTACCTGTCACTGTCAACATGCGCAGACAGTCCCGTGCTTAGCGTCACTTTACATACATGCAATCAATCTATGCATATAAACTATCTTATAAACACCTTTTCTACGTACTATTAAAGAATCCATTAAAAAAACCTCAATAATAAATCTTAAGTGTTTCAAAACATAAATTGGCAGATACTTGGTGCAGAGGGAAATACCGTGGAGCTTGAGATGCAGTAATAGTTTCTGACGAGAGCGTGGCGTGTACACTCAGTGGCCACTTTATTAGGTGCACATGTACATCTGCAGATTAATGCGAATTTTTAATCACGCATGCAAATCAGGCCATTCTGCCCATCGAATCTGCTCCGCCGTATCATCATGGCTGATTTATGGTCCCTCTCAATCCCATTCTCCTGCCTTCCCCCCGTAACCTTTGACGCCCTGACTAGTAAATAGCCTATCAACCTCCGCGTTAAATGTGCAAAATGACATGGCCTCCACAGCCATCTGTAAGAATGATTTCCAAAGATTCACCACCCTCTGGCTAAAGAAATTCCTCCTCATCTCTGTTCTAAATGGGCATCCCTCTATTCTGAGGTTGTGTCCTCTGGTCCGAGACTCACCACCTCCACTCTACCCTGACCTTTCAATATTCCATAGATTTCAATGAGATCCCTCCTCATTTTTCTAAACTCCAGCGAGTACAGGCCCAGAGCCATCAAACGCTCCTCATACGTTAACCCTTTCATTCCAGGAATAATTCTCGTGGATATCCTCTGGACCCTCTCCAATGCCAGCACACCCTTTCTTAGATAAGGGGCCCCAAATTACACACAATTCTCCAAATGCAGTCTGACCAATGCCTAATGAAGCCTTATCATTATATCCTTGCTTCTACTATTCCAATCCTCTTGAAATGAATGTTGCTATTACATTTACCTTCCTTGTGACTGACCCAACCTGCAAGTTAACCATTAGGGAATCCTGCACAATGACTCCCAAGTCCCTTTGCACCTCTGATTTTTGAATTTTCTCCCCATTTAGAAAATAGTCTATGCCAAGTGATGACTATACACTTCCCAACACTATATTCCATCTGCCAGATCTCTGGCCATTCTCCTTTTCTGTCTAAGTCCTTCTGCAGATTCCCTCCTTCCTCCACACTACTTGCCCCTCCACCTATCTTCATATTATCCACAAACCTGGCCACAAGGCCATCAATTCTGTTATCCAAGTCATTGACATATAACGTGAAAAGAAATGGTCCCAACACCGACCCCCGCAGAACACCACCAGTCAATGGCAGCCAATCAGAAAAGGCTCTCTTTTCTTCCACTGTTTGCCTCAATCTTCTATCCATGCTGATATCTTTCCTGTGACCATGGCTTCTTGTCTTGTTAAGCAGCAGCTCATTGCATAAAAGCCATATAAACGTGTTTAAGAGGTTTAGTTGTTGTTCAGGCCAAACATCAGAAGGGGGAAGAAATGTGATCTAAGTGACTTTGACGGTGGAATGATTGTTGGTGCCAGACGGGGTGGTCTGAGCGTTTCAGATCACCTGGGGTTTCCCCGTCTGGAGTTTACAGAGAAGAGTGCGAAAAACAAAATCGAAAACAAACAAAAAAAAACCCCACACACCCTGTGAGAGGCAGTTCCGTTGGTGAAAACTCCTTGTTAATGAGAGAGGTCAGAGGAGAATGGCCAGGCCGGTTCAAGATACCAGGAAGGCGTCAGTAACTCAAGTAGCCACGCGTTACTGTAGTGGTGTGCAGAAGAGCATCTCTGAACGCACAGCGTGTCGAGCCTTAAAGTGGATGGGCTACAACAGCAGAAACCACGAACATAAAATGACCGCTGCGCATTCATTCTAAATCTAAACACCACGCTCTAAGTTATTAACGGCCCATAGATGAGGGCAGATTTGACTGGTGTACTTGCAGTGTCTTCTGTTCCAGTTTCAGATTTTCTGCAAGAGTTAGTCCTCTGATATTTCCGATATTAGGGCTGGTCAGCTATGCGGTGGTATATTATACTCGGATATAATGTACACTTAATGCGGGGGTTGATTAGTCAGGACGTTACGGCGAGAAGGCAGGAGAATGGGATTAAGAGGGTTAATAAATCAGTCATATTGGAATGGCGGAGCAGTCTCGGTGGACCTTTTGGCCAAATTCTGCTCCAATGTCTCATGTCTTAATTACATGACGCCGAGGCTGTTAATGTGTGAGGGTGTTTGGAGCTGGACTGGTTCTCTTGACATTTAGATGGCAGGGCCGGTTTGATTGACAGTTGGCCTCTCCATGGGAATAGTACAGTTTCCGAACGCCGCTCCTGCCCCGGTATGCACTTAAATAGATAGGAAAAACTTACGTCCTTTTCATTATAACGGGGTCTTTATTATAATTTAGTGAAGTGAGATAAATCCAGGGGGAAAAGGCGCTGAAATAGGGCGTGAGTAATCACCGACTGAATGCGCACGAAGGCCGGAGAATGCCTGGTGGGCCGTGGTTCGCCGAGCAGCCGACGAATTATTTGCTGTACAGAGCCTGAATTCGGACAGTATCCCCAATAGACAAATGGTCCAAAATCAGCGGTAACTCTCCTCGCCCGCATCTTTAGTTTTATGCCTCATTCACGAAGTTTTTCTATCTTTTGATCTTTACCGCTTGCCTGCGTGGAATCACTGGCAGTAATTGTTTGTTTAATGTTTACCGTCATTCCTAGTACACAAGTGTAAAGGAGAACGACATAATTGTTACTCCGTATCCCATGCAGCACAAAAAACTAAAAAAAACCACAATAATTAAAAAAACAATACATATAAATACCTAAGGAGCGAACACGAGGAAATCTGCAGATGCTGGAAATTCAAACAGCAACACACACAAAGTGCTGGTGGAACACAGCAGGCCAGGCAGCATCTATAGGGAGAAGCACTGTCAATGTTTCGGGCCGAGACCCTTCGTCAGTAATAGCTTATGCACACAGACTGACTGCATGCGCATAAAGTTACGCTTGGCACAGGAGCGTCTGTACATGAGGTGACCGACAGGAAATGATAAAGTAGCGAGTGGTAATGTCATTTTGTAGTAGAAAGCAAAGCAAGATAAATATCAGAACCCAGTCCAAGTAAAATAAATGTCTGCAGGCATTTTAATGAACAGAGAAGCTTTTTTTTTGGGGGGGGGGAGGAGGAGGAGGAGGAAGAGGGTCAGAGAGTAAATGAGAGGCACAAAGGGAATTACGTGGAAAGCAAAGCTTTTGACTCGTATTCGGTTTAATGTTGCATTAATTGTGCTTTGGAGTTTCATTTTAAAATCCATCCATTTTAGGAGAGTTCACGCAGAGTCTCAGATGCATAAAGACTGGGGTTTCCTGAGAAGTATTAAAAGCCAATAACACAACAGTCTTACAGGTTGGACTGATTGGTAGAAAATGTCAAATTTCCCATCAACTGTTGGCAATATTTATACCGAATGTTTTAGGAACAGCTTCTTCCCTTCTGCCGTCAGATTTCCGAACTCGTGAGCACTACCCTCCTATTTTGCTCTCTCTCTCTCTTTTATAGTTCATTTGTCTTTAAATATATTCTTATTGTAGTTTATAGTGATTTTATGATTTGCACTGTACTGATAGCACCACTACCGCCATGGCTGTGAAAGGAGGAGTTTTGGGCATGGGGCTGGCAACCCCAATCCCGTTAAAAACCAACTTTAAAAACTAGCCCTAGTCAGAGGACTCCAGCAAGCCACTGTCAGCAGGCTGTGCCCCAGCAGGACTGATGGGCGTAAGTAAGTAAATAACGGCACTGCTGCTGCAAGACTACAAATTCCACACTTATCAGTGATAATAAACCTCATACTGGTTCTGAGTTGTTTGATCTGAATGTTCACAAGTCATGCCTGTGGTACATTGCGGCCTCGTGTGGAACCCACCCCGATTGAAGTGGAACTGGGGCAAATGATGCCAGGGACATAAAGAAGACTTTCACTAGTAAAACCTCAAAACCCAGAAAGCACGAATAAAAAAATGCTCTGATATGATCCCACTATTTTGTAAATGGGAGGAGGGGTTTCAATAATATCAAAGGCCTGGAACCAAATTTATTGGGTTTTTTTAAAATAAAGTATATGAATCAGGTAGTCTTATCCATGTTTTTATATCCACACCTTAGGTATAACAGAACATTAATAGAATAATATATTAGTAGATTAGACAAAGAACTGATGGATGGATTGATTTGGGTGACAGAGGTGGCTTAGATGTAAAATTCCAGTCCAAGTATTTTTAAAGATGAGCTTTATTTGTCACATGCACATTGAAACATGCAGTGAAATGCATTGTTTTCATTAACAATCAACGGCCTGTGGATGTACTGAAGGGAGCGTGCAAGTATTGCCAAGCTTCTAGTGCCAACATAGCATGTTCACAACATTACTCACCCTGGCTGGTAAGGCTTTGGAATGTGGGAGGAAACCCACACCGGAACATTGAGCATGTACTAATTCCTTAGAGACAACTGCAGTAATCAAACCCTGATCACTGGTGCTGTAAACTAACCACTACACAACATGCCACCCAATGTTTTTACCTCTGGACAAAGTTCTGATTGGTATTCCAGGTGAATCTATTCCTCTTCAATCATTACAATTTTCTGTAGCCTTTGAATTTGGTAACCCTATAATTGTCTTTAATTTGTCTGTAGCTCTGCCAGTGAAGTGCATTTGCAGCTTCAAGTTCCTGGGTGTCAACATCTATCCTGTGTCTGACATGTTAGCACAACAATGGAGAAGGCACATCACTGGTTATATTTCTCTAAGAGTTTGGGGATATTTGGTCTGTCACCAAAGACTCCAGTAAATTTCATCGGAGGTACCGCGGAGAGCGCTCTAGCTGGTTGCATTGATGTCTGGTGTGAAAGGGCGACAGCACAGGACTGGAAACATCGGCAGGAGTTTGCAACCTCAGCCAGCTGCATCATCGGCATGAAGCTCCCCACCATCAGAAGACGATGCCTCAAGAAGGCAGCATCCATCATTAAGGAAACCCACCATCCAGGACTTGCTCTCTTCTCATTACGACAATCAGAGAGGAGGTACAAGAGCCTGATGACACACACTCACACGATTTTAGGAACATCTTTTCCCTCTGCAATCAGACTTCTGAATGGTCCTAGAACCCATGAACACCACCTCTTTATTTTTGCACTACTTATTATATATCCATGTATATGCTGTCTATATCTTAGTGTAATATATAGCACATTTTATGTATTGTTAGCACAAAATGACTAATTTCATGACATACATCAGTGATATTAAACCTGATTCTGATTCAACTGGCTTCCATTCCCCATCATCTAATGGTTTCTGAAAGCCACTTGCAGCTTCGACCCTTCCTACGACTGCACTTTCACCATTGGTGTTCCTCAAGGATCATTGCTCGAGTCACAGAAAGCAACAGGAAAGAAGCAGACCCTTTGGCCCATCTAGTCTGCGGTGAATCATTAATCTGCCTAGTTCCATCGACTGGCACCCCGACCAGAGCCCTCCATACCCCACCCATCCATGTAACTATCCACGTTTCTCTCAAATGTTGAAATTGATGCCGCATCTACCAGTCGTGCTGACAGCTCATTCCACTTTCTCACCACCCTCTGAGTAAAGAAGCTGCCCCTCATGTTCACCTTTCACCCATAACCTATGACCTCTAGTTGTGGTCTCATTCACCTTCAGTGGAAAACACCTGTTTGCATTTACCCTATACATACCCCTCATAATTTTGTATACCCCTATTAAAGAGAGGTGAGAGTGGATATCAAACTGCTGAAAAACAATGCTGGAGAGGGGACAACAAAATGGTGGATGAACTGAATAAGTATTTTGCATCAGTCTTCACCGCAGAAGACACGAGAGTATGATGGAGTTCCCGGCATCAGGGGCATGAAGTGTAGGAAGTCACCATAACTAGAGGGAAGGTTTTTGGGAAACAGAAAGATCTAAAGGTAGATGTCACCAGGTGTCCACCCCAGAGTTCTGAAAGAGGTGGCTGCAGAGATTGTGGAGGCACTAGTAACGATCTTTCAAGAATCTCTAGATTCTGGAATGGTCCTGGAAGACTGGAAAATTGCAAATGTCACTCCACTCTTCAAGAAGGGAGGGAAGCAGAAGAAAGGAAACTGGGTCAGTTAGTCTGATCTCAGTGGTTCGGAAGGTGTTGGAGTTGTTTAATAAAGATGATTCAGGGTCCTTGGAGGCACGTGATAAAATAGCCCATAGTCAGCATGGTTTCCTCAAGGGAAAATCTTGTCTGACAAATTTGTTAGAATTGTTTGAAGAAATATCAAGTAGGATAGACAAAGGCGAATCAGTTGATGTTGTGATTTTCAGAAGGCCTTTGACAAGGTGCCACACATGAGGTTGCTTAACAAGCTACGAGCCCATGGTATTACAGGAAAGATTCTATCATGGATAAAGCTGTGGCTCATTGGCAGAGGCAAAGATTGGGAATAAAGAGAGCTTTTTCGGGTCAGCTGCCGGTGACTAGTGGTGTTCCACAGGGGTCTGTGCTGAGATCGATTCTTTTTACGTTATATGTCAATGATTTGGATGATGGAATTGATGGCTTTGTTGCAAAGTTTGCAGACGATATGAAGATAGACAATAGACAATAGACAATAGGTGCAGAAGTAGACCATTCGGCCCTTCGAGCCTGCACCGCCATTCTGAGATCATGGCTGATCAATTACTATCAATACCCGGTTACTGCCTTGTCCCCATATCCCTTGATTCCCCTATCCATAAGATACCTATCTAGCTCCTTCTTGAAAGCATCCAGAGAATTGGCCTCCACTACCTTCCGAGGCAGTGCATTCCAGACCCCCACAACTCTCTGGGAGAAGAAGTTTTTCCTTAACTCTGTCCTAAATGACCTACCCCTTATTCTCAAACCATGCCCTCTGGTACTGGACTCTCCCAGCATCTGGAACATATTTCCTGACTCTATCTTGTCCAATCCCTTAATAATCTTATTTGTTGCAATCAGATCCCCTCTCAATCTCCTTAATTCCAGCGTGTACAAGCCCAGTCTCTCTAACTTCTAGATAGGTTGAGGGCCAGGTAGTTTTGAGGAAGTAAAGAAGCTACACAAGCATTTAGACAGATTAAGAGAATGGGAAAAGAAATGATAATTGGAATACAGTGTCAGGAAGTGTACAGTCATGCACTTTGGTAGAAGAAACAAAAGGGTTGACTATTTTCTAAATGGAGAGAAAATACAAAAATCTGACGTATAAAGGGACTTGGGAGTCAAGTCATTTCGACCATAACTGCTGGTACAGTACATAGTAAAAATGAGACAACGTTTTTCAGGACCATGGTGTTACATGACACAGTACAAAAACTAGACTGAACTATGTAAAAAAAAACAGAGAAAGCTACACTAGACTACAGACCTACACAAGACTGTGTAAAGTGCACAAAAACAGTGCAGGCATTTACAATAAATAATAAACAGGACAATAGGGCAAGGTGTCAGTCTAGGCTTCCGGTATTGAGGAGTCTGATGGCTTGGGGGAAGAAACTGTTACATAGTCTGGTCGTGAGAGCCCAAATGCTTTGGACCCTTTTCCCAGACGGCAGGAGGGAGAAGTGTAGGATAGGATTCCCTAAAATTTAATTTGCTAAAAGTCCCTAAAAGTCCCTAAAAGTCCCTAAAAAATTCCCTAAAAGTCTGTGGTGAGGAAAGGAAAATGCGATGTTTGCATTCATTTCAAGAGGGTGAGAATATAAAAACAAGGATATAATGTCGAAACTTTATAAAGCACTGGCGAGGCCTCACTTGGAGTATTCTGAGTCCTGGTAACATCCTTGTAAAATTTCTCTGCCCTTTTTCAATCTTATTTACATCTTTCCTGTGGGCATCTAGGTGAGTAAAACTGGGCACAATACTCTAAATTAGGCCTTTCCAACATCTTATACAATTTCAACATAACATCCCAGCTCCTATACTCAGTACATGAAGGCCAATGGGCCACAACAGGCCCTCTGAGGTAGTGACACCCAGGAAGGCCAATTGTGAGAGCCAATGTGCCAAAAGCTTTCCTTATGACCCTATCTACCTGTGATGCCACTTTCAAGGAATTATGGATCTGCATTCCCAGATCACTCTGTATTCCACACTTTTCAGAGCCCTGCCACTCACCGTATAAGAACTACCTTTGTTGGGCCTCCGAAAGTACAACACCTCACACCTGACTATATTAAGTTCCATTTGCCATTTTTCAGCCCACATTTCCATCAGATCCAGGTCCCATTGCAACTATCGATAGTCTTCCTTGCCTGTCCACTATATCCCCAGTCTCAGTGTCATCTGCAAATCTGATGATCCAGTTTACCACATTATCATCCAGATCGTTGATATAGATGACAAATACCCGTGGACCTAGCACTGATCCTTGAGGCACAAAATAGTCACAGGCCTCCAGTCAGAGAGGTAACCATCTACTTCCACTCTCTGGCTTCTTCTGCGAAGCCAATATCGAATCCAGTTTACTACCTTATCTTGAATACTAAGCGACTGAACCTTCTTGACCAGCCTCCCATTAGTGTCCTTGTCAAAGGTCTTGCTAAAGTCCATGTAGACAACATCCGTTGCCTTGCCTTCATCAACTTTTCGTAACTTCCTTAAAAAACTTTATAAGATTTGTTCTACATGACTTACCACACAGAAAGCCATGTTGACTGTCCCTAATCAGTCTATGTCTATCTGAATGCTTACATAGCCGGTTCCTTAGAATTCCTTTCCCTCTACTGATCTCAGGATCGCCAGCATATCATTTCCTGATTTATCCTTAGAGCTTTTCTTAAACAACGGAACAACATGAGCATTCTCTAATCCTCTGGCACTTCGCCCGTGGCTAAGGATGTTTTGAATATCTCTGCTAGGGCTCCTGCAATTTCTGCACTAGCCTCTCACAGGTTCCGCGGGAATATCTCGACAGGCCCTGGGGTTTCTCCATCCTAATACGCCTCAAGACAGGAAACAATTCCTCCTCTGCAAACTGCATAGGGTCCACGATCTCTCTGCTGCTTTGCCTCACCTCTGTAGACTGTCTGCAGAGTAAATACAGATGCAGAAAATCCATTTCAGATCTCCCCCATTTCTTTCAGCACCACACAGAGATTACCATTCTGATCTCCCAGAGGACCAATTTTGTCCCCGCTATCCTTTTGCTCCTAATGTATCTATAGGATTCTCCTTCACCTTGTCTGCCAGAGAAACCTCATGCCTTCTTTTAACTGTCCTGATTAAGTGTTCTCTTGCATTTCTTGTACTCCTCAAGTACCTCATTTGTTCCTGCCTGCCTATACCTGCTCTGCACCTCCTTCTTTTTCTTAATCAGAGCCTCAATATCTCTCAAATACTGAAGTTCCATAAATATCTCTCAAAAACTGAAGTTCCATAAACCTGTTGCCTTGCCTTTAGTTCTGACAGGAACATACAAACTCTGTACTCTCAAAATTTCACTTTTGAAGGTCTCTCACTTACTATGTACACCTTTCCCGGAAAACAACCTGTCCCAAATCCTTTTATTCTGCCATCAAAACTGGCCTTTCTCCAGTTTAAAATCTCAACCCGAGGACCAGACCTATCCTCTTCCTTAATTATCTTGAAACTAACGGCATAATGATCACTAGATGCAAAGTGTTCCCCAACACAAAGTTCTGTCACCTGCCTTGTCTCATTTCCTAAATGGAGATCTAGAATCAGACTCTCTCCTGTTGGAACTCCTATGTTCTGATTAAGGAAATTTACCTGAATACTTTTGACAGACTCTGTCTCACGCAGCCTTTTACAGTATAAGAGTACCAATCAATATGTGAAGAGTTAAAATTACCTACTATCACAACGTTACATTTCTTGCTACAGTCTGCAAACTCTACAAATTTGCTTCTCTAAATCCTGTGGATTTCCTTACTTGCAGACCCCAATCAGATTGGATTGGCAAAAATTTCTCCTCCACATCTCCATCAGGACAGGAGCACCACAGGGATGTGTGCTTCGCCCCCTGCGCTACTCATTTACACCTGTGACTGTGTGGCTAAGTACAGCTCCAGCACCATATACAAGTTTGCTGATGACACCACTGTTGTGGGCTGTATCAAAGGGGCTGATGAATCAGCATACAGGAGGGAGACTGAAAATTTGGTTGAGTGGTGTAAGAACAACAACCTCTCACTCAATGTCAATATGACCAAGGAACTGATTGTAGACTTCAGGAGAGGGAAACCAGAGGTCCACGAGCCGGTAATCATTGGAGGATCAGAGGTGGAGAGAATCAGTAACTTTAAATTCCTGGGTGTCACTATCTCTGAGGACCTGCCCTGGACCCATCAAATAATTAGAATTGCAAAGCAAGCATGATAGCACCTCTACTTCCCCAGGATTCTGCGGAGTTTCAGCACGTCATCGAAAACTTTGGCGAACTTCTATGGATATGCAGTGTACTGACTGGCATGAGGACACCAACGCCTCTGAGCAGAAATTCCTGCAAAAGGTAGCGGATTCCGCCCTGTGCGTTACGGGTGAAGCCCTCTCAGCTACTGAGCGCATCCACATGAAACGTTGCCGTAGAAAAGCAGCATCCATCATCGAAGATCCCCACCACCCAGGCCGTGCTCGTTTCTCACTGCTGCCATCAGGTAGAAGGTACAAGTGCCCCAGGACCCATACAACCAGGTTCAAGAACAGTTACTACCCCTCAACCATCAGTCTCTTGAACAAAAGGGGATAACTACACTCATCCCATTTCTGATGTTCCCACAATCAATGGTCTCACTTGTTATTTCATTCTCGTTATTTATTCCTATATATATATATTTACATTTGTGCCATTTGTTGTCATTGATCCCATTTAGAGTTATTGGTCTATAGATTTGCTAAGTATATGATGCACCATCAATAACTCTTGGAAATGGGAGGCAAACGATAGGCTTTTATTAGCGGCAAGAGATCCCCACACAACATTCTGGAGACTGAGGGAGGAGCAGTGCCTCCAACCGCCTTTATCCAGGGGTCTGTGGGAGGAGCCACAGGAGCAGTCAGCAGAGGGGCATGTCCAGACAGGTATATGTAGTTCACCACAGTATGCCCGCAGGAAAAAGAATCTCAGGGTTGTATGTAGTGACGTGTATGCACTCTGATAATAAATTTTACTTTTGAACTTGGAAATCTTGACTGTTGGGTGGTCTATAATATCGTCATACCTTTCTCATTTCTCAGATGTGCTTTTAAAGTCTCACTAGACGAGCTCTCCAGTCTGTCCAGACTGATTACTGCTGTGACATTTTCCCAGACTAGCAATGCCACCTTTCATCACTCTTGCTCTTTCACGTCTGGAAGCCCAGAACATTGAGCTGGCAGTCCTGCCCCTCCTGCAACGAATTCTCACAAATGGCTACGGTGTCATAATTCCGTGTGCTGATCCATGCCCTGAGCTCACCCGCCTTTCCTACAATGCGCCTCGCATTGAAATATACACAGCACAGCTTAACATCTTTTTCTACAACCACTCCACTACCTGTTCTGGTGCTCTGGTTTCCACCCCCTGCGACTATTTCAAACCCACCCCCGTACAGCACTTGCAATCCTTCCTGCTAGATATTTGTACCCCTCTTGTACAGGTCCCACCTTCCCTGGAAGAAAGCCCGGTGATCCAAAGATCTGAAACCCTCCCTCCTGCACCATCCCCTTAGCCACATGTTAAACTGTATGATCTCCCTACTTCTGGTCTCACTCGCCCGCGGCACGGGAGCAATCCTGAGATCACAACCCTGGAGGTCCTGTCCTTTAACTTAGCACCTAACTCCATGAACACATTTTGCAGAACCATGTCATACATCCTACCTGTCTCATTGGTATCAATGTGGACCATGACCCCTGACTGCTTACCCTCCCAATTAAGAATGCCGTGGACTTGATTCGAGATGTAACTGACCTCGGCACCCGGGAGGCAAGAAACCATCCGGAAATCTTGTTCTCATCCACAGAATCTCCTTTCTTTTCCCCTAACCACTGATTCCCCTATCACTGCAACTCATCTCTTCTGCCCTCTTCCTTTCTGAGTCAGTGCCAGAGACCCGACCATTGTGGCTTTCCTCTGCCAAGTCATGCCCCAGCCCCTCTACAGTATGCAACAGTTGAGGGGAACAGCCACAGAGGTACTCCGCACCAGCCGTCTGTCCCCTTTCCCCTCCTGACGGTCACTCGGGTTACCTGCTTCCTGCTCCGTAGGTGTAACTGCCTCCGTAGATGTTCAGTTTATCAACCCCTCAGCCTCCCGAATGATCCAGAATTCATCCAGTTCCAGCTGCAGCTCCTTAATGCCTCTGTTAGAAGCTGTAGTTTTATTCACTTCTTGCATGGGTAGTTGTCGGGGACAGTGGAGGTCTCCCTGTCTTCCTTTATCCTGTAGGAGGAGCATTCCATTATCTGTCTGGCACCCCCTCTGCTCTAAATACACAACACCAATGAAAGAATAAATAATGAAAGAAAATCTGCCTGTGGTTTACACCTCTCCTTGGTGAGTCAAAGCCTCAACTCCCCACTCTAGCACTCTCCCACTCACACAATGGCCACTCCCACAATGGCTGTGCCACTGAAACCTAACTTCTTATCATTGGTCCTTGCCAAGTGCCAAATTATGTGCAAGCCATTGTTTCCTCAGGGCCTGTGACACACAAAATGTGCTGATTGACCCCCCACCCCCCAGCTTGGATTCTTTTAAAACTCTCTCTCTCCCTCTATGCATTCTGATGTCTCCCCAGAACTGTGGTGCACAAAATGTCATCCCCTTTCCACTCTTTATCAACATACTGTCACTCAGAAATATCATATGGAAGGTCTAAACTCGAGAGACTCTCCAGATGCTGGAGATCCAGAGCAACACACACAAAATGCTGGAGGAACTCAGCAGGTCAGGCAGCATCTTTAGAGGGGAATAAACAGTCAATGTTTTGGGCTGAGATCCTTCATCAGGACTGCTAAGCTATTCATTCTAATTAGTATTGTGAGACAGCATCAGGAATTCTGCAGATATGATGTATAGTTATCGCCACCAAAGGAACCTTATTTGTAGTGTGAAAGCCTGCCAAAGTTATTAAAAATCCTTAAATTCCTTTAATCTTCAATCCTCTAGCAGAAGATAGTCAGATGACCGTCAATAGACTCTCAAAATTCAAAGTTCAAAGTAATTTTATTATCAAAATATTTATATGTCAGCACATACAGGTATGAGATTCGATTAAGATTAAGATCAAGATAAGATTAGCTTTATTTGCCATGTGAACTGTACATTGGGACATACAGTGAAAGCTTAATTCTGCCCCTATGTGTCAAATCAAATCAGCGAGGGTTGTGCTGGGCAGCCCACAAGTGTTGCCACGCTTCCAGTGCCAACATAGCATGGCGGAGCTTACCAACCGTAAGCTGTACGTCTTTGGAATATGGGAAGAAACGTGGAGGAAACCTCACAGGGAGAGCATACAAACACCTTACAGACAGTAGTGGGAATCGAACCCCCATCTTACTGTTGGCGCTGTAAAGCAGTCGTGTTAACTGCTACACTGCTGTGCCGATCAATTGTAACTTAACTGAGAGAAAGTTGCAAACAAATATAACTGACGAGCAAATAGTAAAATATCTATATAGGAATTACATTTGAATTCATTGCTACTTCTAACATGCAGATTAATTTCTCATTATATTCTGTCTCCAATTCCAAAGAATGCTGTGCTTGATTAAATTTCCACATTGTTCCTTTGTCTTCACAGATTCGACTTTCTGCCATTCATTGAAGTTCCCTGTGTAAACTATATCATATCGTTTATTATATGTGAGACGTCAGAGTCATAGAATCACAGTGTCATACAACACAGAGCAGAGTTTTGGCGCGCCATGTCCCTGCCAACTATCAAGTCCAAGTTTATTGTCATTTCAATTGTACACACATATATACCACCACATGAAACAGTGCTCCTCTGGATCAAGGTGCACCACGCAGTACGTACAACTCACAACCACAACATATGAAGTTATACTAGCACAAATAAAAAGGTGCATTTCCATCGCAGGTTAATGAGTAAACAGCATGACGCTGCTGGTGCTTCGTATGCACGGAGACCTGGGTGGTGGCAGGGAATTCAGTAGACTTACAATCTTGGGGAAGAAGTTGTTTCCCATTCCGACAGTCCTCGTCCTAATGCTCCGGTACCTCCTGCCTGATGGTAGGGCATCAAAGAGATTTTTCTGTGGATGGGAGGGATCATTGACAACGCTAAGGGCCCTGCGTATCCAGTGCTCCTGATGAGTTTCTTGGACAGAACCCTGATGATCTTCTCAGCAATCCCTACAATCCTTTGTGGTATCTTGCGGTCAGATGCCTTGGAATTCCCGTACCAGACGGCGATGGATGACTCAATGGTGCTCCAGTAAAAATCGGTTAGAATAGGGGGTGGGTGGGGGGCAGAAAGAGGGGGAGCCTCGCTTGCCTCAGTCACCTCAGGGAGTGGAGGCTCTGCTGTGCTTTCTTGACTAAAGAGGTGGTGCTGAGGGATCAGGTGAGGTCGTCCGATAAGGGCACTCCCAGAAACTTGGTGCTCCTCGCTCTGTCCATGGACAAGCAGCTTATGTGCAGTGAAGAACGGTCAGCCAACACATTTCTAAAGTCCACAATCAACTCTTTACTCTTGTCTACTTTGAGACTTAAGCTGTCGTGCTTGCATCATTCTGCCAGCAAAGACCCCATCTACCGTAATCCCATTTACCTTGGTCAGTGGCCTTTTATGTCTTGAAGATTCAAATGTTTGTCTGGATATTTCTTAAACATTCTGGAAGGTCATGCTTCCAGTACCTTTCAGACAGTAGATTCCAGATCCCAACTGCCCCCTGAGCTGAAATAAATTCTTTCTCAGAGCTCCTTGGAATTTCCCATTCCTCACCCAAAACCAGTGTCCTTTACTTTTGAATCTTTTGCTATAGGGAAGGAAGTCCTGTTGTCTAACCTATCGGTGCCCCTCATATGATTTTCACACCACTATCAGGTTGTCAACAGGCTACTCATGCTACTTCATTCTCATTGATGCAGAGGACCCAGCACAGGTTCTTGTTTGCCCACAAGTCTTTCATATGAGAAACATCCCTCCACTACGATGAAAGAGATTCTGCAGATGCTGGTGATCTGGAGCAATTCACACCAAATGCTGTCCAGGCAGCATCTACTGAAGGAAATGAACAGTTGACATTTCAGGCCAAGATCCTAGACCTGGAATGTTCACTTCCCTCTACAGATGCTGCCTGACCTGCAGAGTTCCTTCAGTATTTTGGGTCTGTTATTCCAATACTACCTCCTACCACCAAGCCAATTGAGTATCCAGTTTACTAACTCACATTGGATTACAGGTGTTCTGACCTTTTGGACTGGCCTACCAGGTGGGACCTTGTCAAAGGCCCAGCTAAATTCCATGTAGACAATGTCTTATTGCCCTGCTCTCACTAACCCTCTGGTCACTTCTTCCAAACATCTCAATCAGATTCATGAGACATGATTCATCACACACAAAACCATGGTAACTGTCCGGTAAGGAGTCCCTACTTACCTTTCCAAAGGGGGGGGGGGGGGGGGGGAACCTCCTGTCACTCAGAATCCTTTCCAATAACTTATCCATGACTGGTGTATGTCTCACTGGGTTTGTGGTACCCTAGCGTAACCTGGCTGACCTTAAAGATGCAACATTAAGTTTCAGGAGTTGCAGAAATCTCTGCGCTGGTCCCTCTGTTGCTTTCCATTATATCGAGGACCTACCAAGTCAGCAGTAAGAAGAAACTGCTGAAGAACTCAGTGGGTCAGGCAGGGAGATGGACAGTCAACATCCATTCTGGGCTGAAAGAGTGTTTCAATCCAGATGTCATCTGATCTGCTGAATTTCTCCAGCAGTCTTTTTTTGCTCCAGATTCTAATATCTGCAGTCTCTTATGTTTACGCCTAGTCAGACCCCGGTGATTTATGCATTTCGGAGCCTCCTCCCATTGTTAACTTTGATGTATTTACAAGGATGTTGCCAGGACTGGAGGGCATGAGTTATAGGGAAAGGTTGAATACTTTAGGTCTTTATTCCCTGGAGCATAGAAGAATGAGAGGAGATTTGATAGAGGCATACAAAATTATGAGGTGTATAGATAGGGTAAATGCATACAGGCTTTTCCCACCAAGGTTGGGTGAGACTAAAGCAGGAGGTCATGGGTTTAGGGTGAAAGCTGAAACGTTGACATGACAGAGAACTTCTCTCAGAGGGTGAGTGTGGACAAAAATCCGATTCCACAATTTGAGAAATTTGGATAGGTACATGGGATGGGAGGGGTTATGGAGGGCTGAGGTCTTGGTGCAGTTGATGGGATTAGAGAGGTTAATAGTTCAGCATGGACTAGATGGGCCGAATGGCCTGTTTTTCTGCTGTAGTGCTCTGGGACTCTATGACTACTCCAGGATATTCCCTCCCCACACCTGTTCTCACTGGTTTCCATGTCGTTCTCCACTGCAAATACAGACAAGAAGTATTCATTGAAAAATTTCCTTTGTCTGCACAGATTGATCTTTAAAGGGAAATCCTCTCTCCTTTTTCTCTAAATATACTGTAATCTTTCAGGATTCTTCTTTATCTTAACTTCGAAGGATATCTAATGGTTTCTTTTCACTCTCCTAATTTTGCCCTTAACCGTGCTTCAACATTCATTGTACTCTTTAGGGATCTCACTTGAACAAGCTACCTACGTATGTATATAAGTCATAAGACACAGGAGCAGAATTAGGCCATTGTGCCCATCGAGTCTGGTCTACCATTCCACCATGGCTGACTATTATCCCTCTCAATCTTATTCTCCTGCTTTCTCCCCATAACCCTGACTAATCAGGAACCTATTAACCTCTGCTTTAAATATACCCAATGACTTGGCCTCCACAGCTGTCGGTGGGTAAGGAATTCCACAAATTTACCACCCTCTGAATAAATAAATTCTTCTTCATCTCTGTTCTGAATGGACATCTCTCTGTTCTCTGGTCCTAGACTCCCCTACTTTAGAAAGCATCCTCTCCACATCTACTCTGTCTAGGGATTTCAATATTCGGTAGGTTTCAATGGCCCAGAGCCATCAACTGCTCCTCATACGTTAACTCAATCATTCCTAGAATCATTTCTGTGAACCTTCTCTGGACCCTTTCCAATGCCAGCACATCCTTTCTTAGACAAGGGGCCCCAAAACTGACCACACCTGCCTTCGTCCAACTCATCTAACGCATCTCACACACGTCTCCTTCTTTCCTGAACGTTCCTTGTAAACCTGCTGTCTAATGACTGGCAAAGATTACTTGCTAAAGTGTGGTCAGGTTGATACTCTAAATTCTCAGTGTGATTTTTTGAGTAAAACTGTACTGTTCTGGAAACCGTACATTTTAGGAGAAAGCATGCAGTATCATGGTACTGAATGGTTCATAATTTAATGCCTGCGCAAATATTTAGAGAGACTTTTAAGCCACCAAGAAGAAATTTAGAGGATATTAATATATCTGCAAGGAAATGTGTTCCTTGTTTACATTAATTCAACTATATTAACTATTCTAGTTAGCCCTCTCTCTATTACCCAGTCACTGCACGTACAGTAAACACTTTAAACCACTTCTAGTAACGATGATTACTCAGCATCAGCTTTATTATCAGTGTCGTGAAATTTGTTAACTTAGCAGTAGCAGTTCAATGCAATACATAATATAGAAGAAAAAAATTAATGAATAAGCAACACATAAATAAATAAATAATCTGTTTTGTAACTACGTGCCAGTATTTATGTATTGATGCACATTTTATTCCATATCTGTACTTATCTTTATATAATTCTTTATTCTTTAGATTTGAAGTGTAGAACATGCAACAGTACAGTTTGCTCCACAACGTTGTGCAGAACCAATTAAATTAGTAAGTAAATTTAAATTAAATTTTAAATTAGTAAGTAAATAAGTAACTCATCTCTTCTTCCTACACAGTGTCCATATCGTTCCATTTTCCTCACATTCATGCGCCCATCTAAATATCTCTTAAAAGTCCATGATGTATCTGTCTCTACCACCACCCCAGGCAGCGCATTCCACACACCCGCCACCAAGAAAACAAACTTGCCCCTCACCTCTCCTTTGAATTACCTCCTCTCACCTTGATTGCATGCCTTCTCATGTATGACATTTTTGTTGAATACATAATTGTTGGATGCTGTCGATTTCTGTTGTACACTGTGCCCTGACCAACACATCACAGCAAATTTCGAATACAGGTAACTGTGTATGGCAAATGAAGTTGATCCTTTATAAAGATCCTGTCTGAAGCAGTAAATGGAAATACTGGGAAAAGTCAAAAGTTTTGGCACAATTTGTTTTGCTTCATCGTGCTGGCCTTACTTTGAACAAAGGGATTTACACAGAAATACAAAGTAAGGAAGGATTTTTTTTCTCCCCTTGTTCTAGCAACAGCTGCTGGCAGGGGTGTGATTGAGAGGTGAGGGCTCGGGAAGAGTCAAGGATCATTTTAACATCTTCCTTTGTTTAAAGTGACAGATCTTATTATCCTAAACTTGACTGAGGAGTTGCTTCCTGGATCATTGTCTTTAAGTAAACAACAACTTTTCATGTTCAGGTTCAAGCTTATCTAAGGTCAAAGTGACACATTAAACAAATGCCTCAGTAGGCAGTGATTAAATGGGTCCTCCCATGTAACATTACTCAGGAAGATTTCAGGCACAACCTCAGAATAGAGGGACTTCCTTTTAGAACAGAAATGAGGAGGCATGTCTTCAGCCAGCGGGCAGTGAATCTGTGGAATTCATTGCCACAGATGGCTGTGGAGACCAAATCGCTGGGTACATTTAAAGTGGAGGATGACAGGTTACTGTCTGTAAGGAGCTTATACATTTTCTCCCCCGGCCGCGTGGGTTTCCTCCAGACGCTCCGGTTTCCTCCCACGTTCCAAAGGCTGGTAAGTTGTGGACAGGCTAGATTGGCATCAGAAGCCTGACGAAGCTTGCGGGCTGCCCCCCAGCAAATCCTCGGACTGTGTAGGTTGAGGTATTTCACTCTATGTTTCAATTTACATGTGACTTAAAAGCTAATCTCCCTAAAGAGATAATGCTGCTCTCTAGCAAGGATAAAGCAAGTGCTGTTGTTGACCAGTAGAGTCAATGAGGCCTTTTTAAGATCAATCAGTTTGGAATTCAATAAATACGCATCATAAATAGGCAAATTATGCAAATTTATTTGATTCTAACTGGCTTGCTTCAGGTGGATCTCCTTCCCCACCTTTTAAAATAATTTTATGGGTTTTTATAATTTTCAAATGCATGACCACAGCTCCTAAACTTTCTATCATCAGGTCTCCTCATGCTTGCCTTAATTCCTGTAATTTTCCCCACTATTTATTTTTGCTTAGCTTCCCCTTTTTGTGGCTGTGTTTCTTTACTTCGCCGCATGGTACAGCGCGAGCGATCGGGGTTCAATTTCTCCACCGTCTGTAAGTTCTCTCCCTGTGACCACGCGGGTTTCCTCCGGGTGCTCAGGTTGCCTCCTACGCTCCCAGAACATGTGGTTGGTAGGTTGTGAGCATGCTAAACAGGCACCAGAAACATGGCTAAACTCGTAGGCTGCCCCCAGCACATCCTCAAAATGCGCTGGTCGCTGATGAAAAGGACGCACTTCATTACCACGGACATCCACAATAGCGTAGTGGTTAGCATGACACGATACCAGCTCGGGGCGTCGGAGTTCAGAGTTCAGTTCCAGCACTGACTGTAAGGAGTTGGTATGATCTCCCCCGTGACCATGTGGGTATCCTCCGGGTGCTCTGGTTTCAATCCACAGATCGAAGATGTACCAGTTAGTCGGTAAACTGGTCACAGTACATACATTGTCCTGTGACTAGGCTAGGGTTAAATTGGTGGGTTACTGGGCAGCCCAGCAATTGGGCCAGAAGGGGCTTTTCCTGCTATATCTCTAAATAAATAAATAAAATCATACTTTTTGATGTCTTGATGCACATGAAGCTAGTCTCTCTAAAAAGATAATCTCTATTGAGACCCTGTCCTTTTATCTAGGACAAGACAAATACTTCTGATTGGGTAAATGAGCAGTAATATTTGTTCTGCTTCTAACAGGAAATTCCTTTCTGGCCTTTTGGACAAATGGAGTCATGGAGCACTACAGCACAGAAACAGGCCCTTCAGCCCATCATTCCAAATGCTAAGCTACTAATCTGCCTCGTTCCATTGACCTGCGCCTAGACCACACCCCTCCCATCCATGTACCTATCCAAATTTGTCCTAAATGTTGAAATCAAACCCGCTTCCACTGGCAGCTTGTTCCACACTCTCACCACCCTCTGAGAAGCCCCTTCATTTTCCATTTCACCCTTAACCCTTGACCTCTAGCTGTAGTCTCACCCAACCTCAGAGCCTGCTTGCATTTACCCTACCTATACCCCTCATAATTTTGTATACCTCTATCAAATCTCCCTTCATTCCTCAGTGCTTCAGGGAATAAACTCCTAACCTATTCAACTTTTCCTTCTCACTCAGGGCTTCAAGGCCTGGCAACATCTTTGTAAATTTTACTCTGCACTCTTTCAATCTTACAGGTGACCAGAACTGCAAATTAGGCCTCAACAATGTCTTATACAACTTCTCACAAAATTCCACTTTGTAAAGAAATGTTTAAAAAACTTAGACGATGAAATATGATTTGCATATTTTTTCTCTTTTAGAAGTTTTACATTGGACCAACCTTTAGCACGTTTAACATCCTTCCTGACCAGTACATTTCCCTTCAAAGTATACTCTTAGCAGCCGATGCTGAGGTTTTCATGCCTGCAACTTTACAATGATAGAATTATTGCCTGAAATCTATTAGCACCAAAAGGAAGCAAGATTGTTTTGATGCTGTAAATCTTCAGCAAAGGGAAACATGGAAATGACTGAGAGTCAGGAAGCAATGAAGCTGAAATAAAAATTATGGCCAAGATTTTCAACAACTCCAATACCAACAATGGGTCTGCACAAAATAACGTCTGCCTACTTGGGTGGTTTTGTATTCTTGGTGAAAATGTACTGTAGGGATTAAGGCCAGGTTACTGACTTCCAGCCTGCCGTGCCTTTTGTTCTGGGGCATGGTCACACTCTGCAGAAGCAAGAGGTGATGATGGATGTGTCAGGAGAGGCAGTTCATGTTTCAGATAATGGGTCCAACGATTCAGAAACTCCGAGACGCTTTCTACTAGTTGAGGATGAAGCCAGTCGCTAATCATCTCGTGACAGGTAGAGATTAACCGTCACAGGTCAGAAAACAGCACTCAGGAGTTTAACGCTTTTAAGTTGCTTTGCACTGAACACGAACCTGACGACCATTTAACTTCGTCTTAGAACCACATGAAGAGAAAAGACAGTTGCAGCGAATTTCAGCTTGCAACGTCAATTTGCTTATGCAACTAGAACAATGGTCCCAATTAATTTTTTAGTTATATAGTAATGTACGGTCAAAGTCAAAAGTCAAAGTAAATCTATTATCAAAGTACTTACACAGTGGCCACTTCATTCAGTACCCCCTGTATCTAATAAAGTTCATGGTCTTCTGCTGCTGTAGCCCATCCACTTCAAGGTTTGAAGTGTTGAGATTTCAGAGATGCTCTTCTGCACAACATTGTTGTTACGGGTGGTTATTTGAGTTACTGTTGCCTTTCTGTCAGCTTGAACCACTCTGGGCATTCTCCTCTGATCTCTTTCATTAATGAGGAATTTTTGCCCACAGAGCTGCCACTCTCTGGATGTGTTTTTTGCTGTGTAACATTTCCTGTGAACTTTAGAGGCTAGTGTGTGAGAAAATCCCAGGAGATCAGCAAATTTGAGATACTCAAACCATCCCCTCTGGCACCAACAATCATTCCATGTACAAAGTCACTTAGGTCACATTTCTTCCCCGTTCTGCTGCTGGATCTAAACACAGCTGAACCTCTTGACCACGTCTGCATGCTCTTATGCATTGAGGTGCTGTCACATGATTGGCAGATGAGATATTTGCGTTAACAAGCAGCTGTACAGGTGTACCTAATAAAGTGGTCGAGGAGTGTGTATGCCATCACATAGAACCCTGAGATTCATTTTCTTGTAGGCATTTATTTACAGAAACATAAAGAAATACTACCGCATTTGTGAAAAGCTACGCATAAATAAAGACTGACAAACAATATGCAAAAGAAGACAAATTATGCAAATAAAACAATATATAAATAAATAGTATTGAAAACGTGAATTACAGAGTCCTTGTAAGTGAGTCTGTAGGTTGTAAGATGGTGCTGGAGATATACAGCGATGTTTTGCAGGTAGCTCACAAAACTACCAGATGTTTGGGATCTGAGCATTACTGGAAAAGTTGGCATTTGTCGCCTGCCAATAGTTATGCAGAAGGGGGTGGCGGTGCGATTCTCTACCGCAGTCCATGTGGGGAACATTGATCTGCACTGCTGCTGGAGCCAAGATTTTAACCTAGTTTTGATGAAGGAAGAGTTGTCTCTGATCATGTAATCTAACGATCTCCAACCTCAAACATGAACTTGATTAACACACACAATCAGTTATTATCCTTTAACCATCAGGCTCCTAAACTACCAAGGACAACTTCACTCACCTCAACTCTGAACTGATCCTATGACCTACAGACTCACTTTCAAGGACTCGACAACTTATGTTCTTAGTTTTCAATATGTATCTATCTAACTATCGGTCTATCTATTTATCTATCTGATTTTATCTATCTATTTGTCTTTTTATTGATTTATATGTTAATTAATTAATAAATGCATTAAATTTTGTTTTTGCACGGATTGTTTTCTTTCACACATTGGTTGTTTGCCCGTCTTTGTGTGTAGTTTTTCATTGATCCTATTTTATTTCTTTGTTCTACTGTGAATGCCTGCTAGAAAATGGATCTCAGGGTAGTAAATACTTTGATAATAAATTTACTTTGAATTCTGAACAGCTGGTCAAAGGTTGAAGCTCGAGGGTCAATCAGTTGTCCGGAGGTTGAGGTCCGATGGCTAAGACCCGGAGACTGGAGGACGGGAGGCCTGCCCTGGGGTTGGAGGACTGTCTGTGTGTGGGAGGAAGGAACAGGGCCTGTTCTACCGTGGTTCTTTTGTTGCTTGCTGTGTTCTGTGTTCTTCTGCCGAGCACTGTGAGCATGTTGGTTCCAGAATGTGTGGGGTCACACTAGTGGGCTGTCCCAGCACATCCCTCGGTTGTATTGGTTGTCAGCGTAGAGACAACGACACGCAGTCGGTAAGTCGTTTCGAGACTAGTTTATTCAAACTTCACGGTGCTGGCATTTAATCCCTAGCGCCCGCCCTCTCCGGGCGGAAATGACGTCAGAGGTGCATTACCAAAGTCTCCCCCCGCGCACTGGCTATTTGTGAGCCGGTTCGCCTGCGCAGAAAGTGGGTCGCCACAGTGTGATAAATAAACCTGAAACCGGATGTCCAAGTTAGGATAGTGTGGGCTCAGAGGAAAACTTGTAATTGTGTACACCATCATTCAATCATGGCTGATTTATTGTCCCTCACAACGCCATTCTCCTGCCTTCTCCCCATTACCTTTGATGCCCTTACTAATCAAGAGCCTATCAACCTCTACTTTAAATATACTCAATGGCCTGGTTTCCACAGCCATCCCTGGCAATGAATTCCACAGACTCACCCCAACCTCTGACTAAAGAAATTCCTCTGTAATTGTAGGCAGTTTCATCCCCCTGCTCTCTTTGTCTAAGCAGTAGAGATTATAGTCAAAGATTCCTTGGGAGATTGCCAATTAGAATATGATGGTTTCTGTCTTAGTTTTCCATTAAAAGTAACAAATTCTTCTGCAGATTTAAAATGTTTGAATAGATCATGCGATTTGATCTGTGTTACCCTCTCAGCATTGTCTTGTATTTCTAAACAGTGTAATTGGTTGATAGGTACCCCATCCCGAAATACCAAAAAAAAAGAAACCAAATACGAAAATTGGTACGTTTACTACAGAAACTAGTGCTGCTTGCCCTCTGGTGATTAAATGGTAAATTCCAAATAAAGAAGATGGTTTCCCGCCTTTGAATGTAAATGGTTAAATGGACAGATATAAGACCATAAGATGTAGGAGCAGAATTAGGCCATTCAGCCCATCAAGTCTGTTCAACTTTCCATCATGGTCGATTCCTCTCAACCCCATTCTCCTGCCTTCTCCCCATAACCTTCGACACCCTGACTAATCAATAACCTATCAACTTCCGTTTTAAGTATACCCAATATTTCACGAGAATGTATGAGGTACACTTGATGGTCCTGTGCTTGTACTCACTGGAGTTTAGAAGAATGGGGGGTGGGCATGATCTCATTGAAACCTATTGAACATTGAAAGGCTGAGATAGAGTGAACACGAAGAAGATGTTTCCTGTAGTAGGGTAGTCTTGGACCAGAGGGTACAGCCTCAGAATATAATGACATTCCTTTAGAACAGAGACACAGAGGAATTTCTTTAGTCAGAGGTTGGGGTGAGTCTGTGGAATTCATTGCCAGGGATGGCTGTGGAAACCAAGCCATTGAGTATATTTAAAGTAGAGGTTGATAGGCTCTTGATTAGTAAGGGCATCAAAGGTAATGGGGAGAAGGCAGGAGTATGGCGTTGTGAGGGACAATAAATCAGCCATGATTGAATGATGGTGTACACTTGATGAGGTAGACTGAATGGCCTACCTCTGCTCCTATGTCTTATGCTCAATGACTTGGCCTCCACAGCCGCGTGTGGGAATGAATTCCACAGATCCAGCACCCTCTGACTAAAGCAGTTCCTTCTCATTTCTACATATGTGATCACCAGTGCTTTTAGTAATTACTTTGCCATGTAAATAGTGGCACTCCTGATTAACCCAAGGAGCATCTTCTGGGTCCCACATGTCATCCTTCTCCTCCTCTTGGTAAAACTTTGTACCACTTTCAACAATATCAAGTGTGAAGTAGATAGATCGCCTGTCTGTAGAACGTTAGATGTATAGAAAGTTTGTCTATAGAAAGTGGGTTGTATAGAAAGTGTCTGTTAAAAAGTTGGATGTATAGAAAGTTTGTCTATAGAAAGTTGGTTGTATAGAAAGTTTGTCTATAGAAAGTTGGTTGTATAGAAAGTGTCTGTAAAAAGTTGGATGTATAGAAAGTTTGTCTATAGAAAGTTGGTTGTATAGAAAGTTTGTCTGTAGAAAGTGGACCCAGGCAAGTGTGAAGCTCAGATAGTCACTTCAGTGTTTAACACCAAGTCTGAAAGCCCTGCCACTCCCCAACCTACAGACACAGTCTCATTCTGCACCTGTTACTTCTCATCTTTTACTGCTGCTGTTTCACATATTTTTACGACTGCTTGCTTTATTATAATAGTTCTAGTAACATTATGCTGTCTCACAGAACCTCGGACTTTATGCCAACCTGTCAACCCTCAGGCCATGCCACTCAGGGACTTGTGCTAATAGTATCTTGTGACCCTACTGTACATGCTGGATCGAAACTATATCACCTGCAGCACTCGGAGTCCCGCCACAATCGACCGCTATTACACTATGATTAGGAATGCATACCGTTCCACGCTTGGACTGCATTTCGGGAAATCGGATCACTTGGCTGTCCACTTCCACATAGAGGCTGAAGAGCAGGGCTCCAGAGATAGGGACAACAAAGTGGTGGTTGCGGGAGGCAGAGGAGCGACCAGGGGATTGCTTCAAGTTGGTGGTTCAAGGACCCACTGGCGGATCTGAACGCATGCATCACGATTGTCATAGAAATTATAAAAACAGTTGTAGATGAGTGTGTCTGCACAAAATCATTCAGAGTTTTCTCCAACCAGAAGCCCTGGATGAATCAGGAGATCCACAATCCGCTGAGGGTCATATCAGAGGCATTCAGGTGTGGCAACCGAGTAAGATGTAAGAGGTCCAGGTACTATCTCCGGAAATCCATCTTATATGCAAAGTTGCCATTCGAGAACAAGCTTAAATCACTGAAGGATGCTCGATAGCTATGGCAGGGCTATAATGCTATCACCTCGTACAGACCGAAACTAAGCGACATAGGTGACAGCATGGTTTCACTCCCAGAGGAGCTCAATGTCTTTTATGCTCACCCTGGAGGAACCTTCACAAACTCCCACAGCCCCTGATGACCATGCGATTTCAGTCCCTGAGGCCGATGTGGGAGCATCCTTCAGGAGGGTGAACCCATAGAAACTGTCCAGCAGGCTTCAATTATACCGGTACCGAAGAAGAACGTGGTGACGTGCCTCAGTGACCATCATCCAGGAGCACTTACATCCACTGTGATGAAGTGCTTTGAGAGGCTGGTGATGAAAGATATCAACTCCTGCCTGAGAAGCAGCATAGACCTGCTCCAATTTGCCTCCTGTCACAACAGATGCCATTTCATTGGCTCTCCACTCAACCCCGGATCACCTGGACAGTGAAGTTGCAGACATTAGGAAGCTCTTCATTGGTTTCAGCTCGGCACTCAATACTATTGCTCCCGCAAAATTAATCAAAAAGTATTAAGACCTTGGCCGCAATATCTTTTTGTTCAACTGGTTTCTCGAGTTCCTCACTTGCAGACCCCAGTCAGTTCAGATTGGCAACAGCATCTCCTTCACAATCTCCACCAGCACACATCGTGTGCTCAGCCCCCGATCTACTCACTTTCCCCTTACGACTGTGAGGCTAAGCACAGCTCCAATGTCTATGATTGCTGATGACACCACTGTCGTTGGCCCAATCAAAGGTGGTGACGAGCCAGCATTTTGGAGGGAGATAGAAAATCTGGCTGAGAGGTGCCGCAACAACAACCTCTCCCTCGATGTCAGCAAGGCCGAGGAGTTGCTTGTTATTGGCTTCAGGAGGAGGAAACTGGAAGTCTGAGAGCCAGTCCTCACTTGGGGATCAAATGCGGAGAGGGTCAGCAACTTTAAATTCCTGTGTTAACATTTCAGAGGTACTGTTCTGGGCCCAGCATGTAAGTTCCATTATGAAGAAAGCACAGCAGCACCCCTACTTCCTTCGAAGTTTGCGAAGATTCGGCATGACATCTAAAACTTTGACAAACTTGTATAGATGTATGGTGGAGAGGATATTGGCTAGTTGCATCTCGGCCTGGTATGGAAATACCAAAGCCTTTGATTGGAAAAGCCTGCAAAAAGTAGTGGATACAGCCCAGTCCATCATGGATGAAGCTCTTCCCACCACTGAGCACAGTGCTGTTGCAGGAAAGCAGCACCCATCATCAGGGACCCCCAGCATCCATACCATAGTCTCTTCTCACTGCTGCCCTCAGGAAGAAGGTACAGGAGCCTCAGGACCCACATCACCAGGTTCAGGAACAGTTATTACCCCTCAACCATCAAGCTGTTGAACTAGAGGGGCTAACTTCTCTCAACTTCACTTGCCCCATCACTGAACTGTTCCCATGACCTATGGATTCTCTTTCAAGGACTCTGTCTCATGTTCTTGATATTTATTGCTTATTTATCTATCTATCTATCTATTTATTTATTTAGTTATTTATTTATTAATACTGTTGGCGCGTGGCCAAGTGGTTAAGGCGTTGCTCTAGTGATCTGAAGGTCACTGGTTCAAGCCTCAGCTGAGGTAACGTGTTGTGTCCTCGAACAAGGCACTTAACCACACATTGCTCTGCGACGACACTGGTGTCAAGCTGTATCGGCCCTTGCCCTTCCCTTGGACAACATCGGTGGCATGGAGAGGGGAAGGCCTGCAGCTTGGGCAACTGCCAGTCTCCCATACAACCCTGCCCAGGCCTGCGCCCTGGAAACCTTCCAAGGTGCAAATCCATGGTTTTGCAAGACTAAGGGATGCCTATTTATTAATATTATTTTTTTTCTTTCTGTATTTGCAGTTTGTTGTATTTTGCATATTTATACGTACTGTGTTTTGCACCTTGACCCAGAGGAGCACTGTTTTGTTTATTTATATACATGTGTATGGTTGAAAGACAATTACTTGAACTTGAACTGAAATTAAGCAGCCACCCATAAGCTCAAAATCACTGTATTAAAGTCACCCGCACTGTCTATTTTCTCTCAGGCGAGCGTTGGCTTTATTTGAAGTCTGTAAGTCTCTCTGCACAAACTCCAGTTGCCACTCCTCAAGAAGTACTTCACAATTGTAACGATATTCTGAGCCAGGAAAGGCAAAGGCTCTTTGGATTACCAAGGTTGACTAGTTATCAAGTAACAGATGGTCTGGTGAAGAGCAGGTACTAAGTACAGCCCACACCAGGTGAGGAAAACTGGTAGGTACTTCAAAAGTGCAACAAACACATGTAAATGAGATCCACTTTGCAATTAATGTACATTCATTTGTAAATGAGTTTTTATGTCTGTTTGATGTAAGAATAATAGAAAGCATATTAGTTAAGCCTCACAGGGTTTTGCCAATGCACCTTATCACAGAACCTATGTGTATACAATGTCCTTGCGTTGGGTGTGCCTGCAAACAGAAATAATAAGACCATAGGTCACAGGGGCAGAGTTAGGCCACTCGGCCCATCGAGTTCTCCACATTCCATCACGCTGGTTTATTACTCCCCTCAATCCCATTCTTGGTCTTCTCCCTGTGACCCTTGACACCCTGACTGATCAGGAACTTATCAACCTCCCTCAAATATAGAAATAGATTATTAATAGAAATAATGTATTTCACTAATTGATTCACTTATATTTTATCCAAGAGATACACTCGGTAGGCACTTTATTAAGTTGGTCCCTTATCTAATAAAGTGGCCTCTGAGTGTATGTCCATGGTCTTCTGCTGCTGGGCCCAACACTTCAAGGCTCAATGTGTTGTGCGTTCAGAGATGCTTTTCTGCACACCATCGTTGTCACTTCTTTTATGGCTTTTACATCTGTTTTTGTCTTGACTGTGGTTCTGGAACCGCGGGAGCCTGTGAGCTGTAGTTTGGAGATCTGCTGTCTCCGAGAGGATTCTGGGAGGCAGAGGCAGTGCGTGGGGAACTCGTGGTGGGGTGGGGCACGAGCTGATGTTCGACTCCATTTTGCTGATGAAAGCTTTCATTGTTCGCCGATTAAAGTGTATTAAAAAAGTGAGGTAGTGTCCAAGGGTTCAAAGTCCATTTAGGAATCAGATGGCAGAGGGGAAGAAGCTGTTCCTGAATTGCTGAGTGTGTGCCTTCAGGCTTCTGTACCTCCTACCTGATGGTAACAGTGAAAAAGCCGAATGGTCTACTTCTGCACCTATTGTCTATTGTCTTTAAAAGGGCAGGCCCTGAGTGCTGGAGGTCCTTAATAATGGACACTGCCTTTCTGAGTCACCGCCTCCCTAAAGATGTCCTGGGTACTTTGTAGTCTAGTACTCAAGATGGAGCTGACTAGATTTTCAATGCTTTGTAGCTTCTTTCGGTTCTGTGCAGTAGCGCCCCCCCCCCCCCCCCCACACTCCCATACCAGACAGTGATCCAGCCTATTTACTAGATAGGATCAAAACTGATAATTTGAAGAATTCATTGCCACAGAGGGCTGTATAGGCCAAGACATTGGGTATGTTTAAAGCGGAGGTTGATAATTCAGGGCATCAAAAGTTACAGGGAAAAGGCAGGTGAATGGCGTTGAGAGGGATAATAAATCAGCCATGATGAAATGGTGGAGCAGATTCGATGGGCTGAATGGCTTAATTCTGCTCCTATATCTTATGGTCTTAAGTATCTATGCCTTTGTCTTTACTCTTGATTAACATTTCAGGTAAACTTTAATGAGGACAAAGAGTTCTAACAAAAAGTTATGAAGGAGTTAATGGGACTGAAAATGAATAAATCCCCAGGACATGGTGACTCACATTCCAAGGGTTTGAAAGCAATGGATGCTCTGGATATGCTCTTCCAAGATTCTAGCAATTGCAGCTGGAAAATGGCAAACATTGCCTCAGTAGTTGAGAAGGGAGGGAGACAGAAAACAGAGCAATGCAGACCATCTAGCCCGAGAAGGGGAAGCAACAAACAATTAGGAGATTCTATTGCATTTATTACAACAGGAACTGAATGCAAGAGGGAAGCACTAGGGATACGGGGTAGGGCTACTGAGTTGTGGTAACAGACAGCACATAGCATTGTGGTTACGGGTTAATAGGCTAATTAGTCACATGGGTGTAATTGGACTGTGTTGTCTCTCAAAATAAAAACAAAATAGAAGTTTTGTTGCAATGATCATCACCCTGGTGAGACTTAGCATGCCCACAACTTAATAACACTAACTGTATGTCTTTGGACCGTGGGAGGAAATCAGAGCACCCGGAGGAAACCCAAGCATTCACAGGGACAACTTACAAACTCCTCACAGACCGCAGTGGGAATTGAACCCTGATCGCTGGAACTGAACTAGTGTTATGCTGACCACTGTGCTATGGCGCTGCTGTGTGTATCACATGTACTGCACACACTGCGTGTACATAAATTAATTAACGTAACAGATGGATGGCTTTGCAGTGGAGCTCAACAATTCTGACACAGACAGAGAAGGCTGGTTATCTGATATTGTTGAATTCACTACTGAATCCTGAGCACTGCAGCATGGTTGGGTTGAAGATGAGGTAGTGATCCCCAAAGTGCACATTGGGCTTTGTTGGATGCAGGTTGGAGGACAACAGTAGGAGTGGGATGGAGAACTAAACGGCCAAGAAACGCAGGGTCATCCTTGCAGGCAGAGCAGAGGTCCTCTGCAATGCAGTTACCCAGTCCATGTTTGCTTACTCACAAGTAGAAAGACTACATAGCTAAATTTTAAATTAGATTAGATTTATTCATCACCTGTGCATCAAAACATGCAGTCAACTGGCGTCATTTGTGCTAACAGCCAACATAACCTGAAGATGTGCTGTGGGCAGCCTGCAAGTGATGAGATTGATTCAGATTTAAGTTCTGACTTATTTATCAAAAAGGAGGTACTGGTCCAACACCACAAGGTTCAGGAAAAAAGTTATTTCTCCACACACATGAGACTCTTGAACCAAAGGGGATAACTTCAAACAGTTTCACTCACCCCAGCACTGAACTGGTTCCACAACCTCACTTTCAAGGGCTCTACAACACATGTTCCTGATATTTATTGCTTGCTTATTTATTTATCTATCTATCTATCTATCTATCTATCTATCTATCTATCTATCTATTAATTAATTTATTTACTATCTTGTTTTTATTTCTATCTTGGTATTTGCATAGTCTGTTGTCTCTTATCTGCCTTTGTTGTGTGCGGTTTTTCATTGATTCTGTGGTGTCTCTTTGTATTTACTGTGTATGCCCTCAGGGTAATATACGGTGACATATATGTACTTTGATAACAGATTTACTTTGAACTTTGAATTTTGAAAGCATAGAGTGATTCCAGCACCAACATAGTTGCCCATCGTGCTCAGCAGAACCACGCAGAACGTAGCCAATAACGAAACACCGACAGCAAGACAAGCCCCATTCCTCCCAAAGTCCCACCCATCCATACACATGCACAATCTCGTAATCCCAGGACATTCTGTGACCACCAGCTCAGCTCGACGCCATCTTGACTGAGAAAGTGAGTGCCAAACTACACTAAATTGGAAGAACTGCTTTGGGATCTCAGTCTGCGCGTCGGGTAGGAGGACAGGTCTTGTTTGGGAATCAAGCTGCCGGCAATCTACAGAGGCTGATCCGAACGGAGTTAGTGCATCGAGCATCATTGCTTCAAGGCTGGTGACGTAATCCTCAGAGAGGACTCCAAGGAATAGTTCCAGCATACTTCCCATTTGATGCGTGGAACTTTCTAAAAGCCTCGTTGGTTGTACCTTTCCACACTTCAGGTGGGACTCCTGGTTTTACATATGATGTGGGAAGTGGCCGAGTAATTCAGATTCACATTCAGTTTTGCTTATCACATCAAAACGTACAGTGAAATCCGCCATTTGCGTCAACAATCAACACACCTACGCTGGGGGTGTGGCCCACAAGTGTCGCCACACATTCCGGTGCCAACACGGCATGCCCGCTATGTTCAGCAGAACGTCACCTAACGCGGCAGAATAACAACAAGCTCCCCTTTTCTCTCTCCAGTCACACCCACAGTCAGCCCTCCAGCCATGGGATGGGCTTCCAGGCTCATAACATTGTGAACTAAGAGAAATTATCCATGGGCACTGTTTCTGAAGATTGTTACTCACTTGCCATGACTTTTTCTCTCGTTGAGCCACTCATATTGGGCAGCACTGTGCTCTTTCTGAGCCCCTCTCTGTGTTCACTCCTGCGCAGTAGCCCCTTGGCCAGGCTAATCTCTTGTGACTTGACTGCCAGTGGCCTTGAGGCCCTTAGTTTGGTGACAGTCCGGCAGGTGGATGGATTGCGAGTGGTGGGCACATTCAGATCTTCTCAGAGCATGCCCCCCCGGCAAATGGGCTCACTTTCAACGACTCTACATCTCATATTCTCAATATTCATTGCTTATTTATTTATTATTATTATATATTTTTTTTCTTTTTGTGTTTGCACAGTTTGTCACCTTTTGCACCTCGTCTGTCCATCTTGTATGAGTTTTTTCATTGATTCTATAGTGTTTCTCTGTATTTACTCTGAATGCCCGCAAGAAAATGAATCTCAGGGTAGTGGTGGCATTCGTTAGTCTCGTGAGACCATGGATCTGTGCCTGGAAAGTCTTGGAGTGTCCTCTCCAGGGCGAAGGCCTGGGCAGGTTTTGTATGGAAGACCGGCTGTTGCCCACGCTGCAAGTCTCCCCTCTCCACGACACTGATGTTGTCCAAGGGAAGGGCAAGGGCCGATACAGCTTGGCACCAGCGTCGTCGCAGGAGTTGCGAGGAGAACGAGGTTGAAGGCAACGTCGGACTGCCTTAGGGACTCCAGCCCCGGATTTGTCCTCAGGGTTTACTCCGGAAGCCTTTCCCATGAGTGGGTATGGCCGCAAGGCAGCGGAGGTTTGAAATCAGAGATGGACTGCCTTCCCAGTCTGACGAGCTCCATCTACCCGAAGCTCTGGTTTTAAGATGCCAGGACCCACCTTTGCCCCTTCTCTTCTCAGTAGAAACAGTTCCGCCGGGCTTAGAGGCCAAGCCACACCAGAAGGGCAGGAGTTGCACTTGGTTGTCAGAGGCTATTTGAGTCGCATGCTGTGAGGAGCACTTTTCGGTAGTGGGCGCTTGTCCCCACTACCACCTCAGGGTAGTACATGCTGACATATACAGCGAATTCCAATTAATTGGGCCATTGGTTAATTGGGGCAGCCGCTTATTTAAGACAACTCTTAGAGAACAAAAACATATTGAGAAATAGCCAGGGTTCCTTTTGTTTATTTGGGACACTATGCTGCTGAATTGTGACAGTAGACTCCTGCTAAACAGTGGTGAACTTGTGTGGCTGTTGGACACTACACTGTCCTTAGAGAGAACAGCTTTTAAATAGTGCCAGTTGTGTGTGTTTGTGTTGAGAAAGGAGTGACATTTCAGAACTGCTTTGCTCACTGCAGTTTCAAACATTCAGGCTTGGAGACGCCAGAAACAGCCGGGATTGAAAATGAAACAATTTCACTACTTCAACAATTTAAGAACTGTGAGGAATTTGAAGCTATCAACAACCATCTTGAATGTTACTTTGGGTCACCACCGGACACTCAGCTCTCACCTACGGCTGCCAGCAGCTGTCTGCGTACAACAGCGGACACACCCCGGTACACCGCTTCGACAGGTGGGCAAATCCAGGTGAGGGGAGGCAGTGGCCCTCGTACCCTTACGAGATGAGGACATGCCCGTCCTAGTGTGCAAAGTCAGCTCCAGTGGTCTGGGTGGAAGAGATGGGCCGTGAAAGGCAGTACTTCAACGCTCCGTGGAGAACGAAGGCGCGGTGGGGCACAGAAGAATTCATGGTCATCCACTGCAACAAGAGACTAACCCAGTTCTGATGTCTAGTCTTCCCAGGTTGAGAGAGTGGCACTGTCCCAGTGTAATGGCTTTTCCTCTTTAAAAACTCTCCCGCACAGGTTTCCTGTCATTGTTGGATAAGACAGACAGCCACCAGTAGTACTGATCGTGTTCTAATTTGTTCTGTATTTCATTTCAATACATAATTTGTTATTCAATTAAATGGTAGTGTGCCAATGGTAGTGACCTTTGTCACTATTTCCATGAAACTTCGTCTGATTGGGGAAGCCACTTAATTGGGCCAAAACGTTCTGGTCCCGATGAGTCTCAGTTAACCAGAATCCACCCGATGTACTTTGATAATAAATCTACTTCGAACTTTGGTCCTGATGACTTTTGGCAGCTGAGGTGGCACAGTTTTTAAACGTTCTCGGTAATCAGAAGCATTTAAAAATAGTTGCCATGATTTAAAAATTAAAAAGGAAAATTGAAGATTATTTTCACATCTCAGCACATCATGGGAACCAGCCTCCCCTCTATGAACGTTTTCTCTCACTGCCTCTGTAAAGCAGTCAGCATAAATAAAGAACACCAACCAACCTCTCTTCCCCACCCCCCCCCCACTTCCATCGTCAGAAGATACAAAAACGTAACATGTAGCACCAGGCTCAAGAACAGTAATTATCCTGCTGTAATTAGATGATTAACTGGTTCCCTGCTCTGATAAAATTGACCCTTGACCTCACTATCTATCTCATACTCATTTGAGGGTAGCCTCAAATCTGATGGCATGAGCATTGATTCCTCTAACTTCTGGTACTTGTGTTAATTACTGCCCCTTCTCTCTGCTTCCTTCTCCTTCTCCTCACCTGTCATGATCTCGCTCCAGTGCCCCTCTGCCTTCTCTTTTCCCGTGGTCCACGCTCTTTCCTATCAGATTCCTTCTTCTTCCAACCCCTCTATCACTATTCCCAGCTTCTCACTTCACCCCCCTCCTTCCCCTCTCCCGCTCACCTGGACTCACCTATCACCTGCCACCTTGTACTCCTTTCCCTCCCCTTTCCAGTCCTGATGAAAGGTCTCAGCCCAAAACGTCAGCTGTTTATTCCCCTCCATAGATGCTGCCTGACCTTCTGAGTTCCTCCAGCATTTTATGTGTGTTGCTCTGGATTTCCAGCATCTACAGAATCTCTTGTGTTTATATTTTTCCTTTCTGTTTCCTCCTCCTGTTGTGGTGGCCTCTTGAATAGTAAAGGCTGATCAACACCTCCAACCACCAACCCACCTCTCCACACCCCAAACACCACGACTTTGTCATTTCCTGTCAGAGTCACCTTATGTACAGACACTCCAGTGCCGAGCATCACTTTATATACTGTTCATATGATCAATCTATGTATGTAAGCTATCTTATGTATTTATATTTATTGTGATCTTTATTTGTTTGTTTGATATGTGTCTTGTATGACGTGGGCAATCATGGGCTTTTCATGACCATGATTGTTCTTGGTAATTTCTCTACCGAAATGCAGTGTCTTTACAAGACGGGTGACCTCAGCCGTTATCAATACTCTTCAGAGATTGTCTACCTGTCATCAGTGGCCACATAACCAGGAGTTGTGATACGCACCAGCTGCTTATAAGACCATCCACCACCTGCACCCATGGCTTTGAGTGACCCTGATCGGGGGGGGGGGGGGGGTTGGGGGTTGCTAAGCAGTTGCTACACCTTGCCCAAGGGTGACCTGTCGGCCAGCTGAGGGAAGGAGCACCTTACTCCTCCTTTATTACAGACGTATCTCCAGCCCACCCTCCATGTTTTTTTGTTATTATATTTTATTCCTTATTGTGGTTTTTTTTGTGCTGCATCAGACCCAGAGTAACAATTATTCCATTGTCCTTCACACTTGTGCAGATGGAAACTACACTGAACAATCTTGAATCTCGAAGCATTAAGCAGACTCCTTTGTCACTGAGAACCTTCCTGTGGCCAAGAATGTAACATAAATTTCACTTTAACACTCTCAACCAGGAAACATTTTGTACCCAAAACCTCTCTCTGCAGAAAGAAACACCTTCTGTGCCAAGTTTTTTTTAAAGGAGGTGCCATTAATTATGTCTCCAGTGGACCCTCTCCATTGTTCACGGACCGCTATTAGTTTCTGGTTACAGAGACTTTGTTAACAACCCACTTCATTTATAAACCACAGGCATCTGAAACAGCCTTCCTTACAGCACCGTTGCCAAACCTGCCACATTTATACTGCAAGTCTGACCTCCAAAGCCCAATGGTAAGGAAATCGAATATCGTCGGGGTGCCTGAGCATTTTGAGTAGTAACATTGTTTGCAGCCAGGGAGGAAGTGAGGTGTCTGACAAACTTTCATCCAGAGGGAAATCGTGCACTGTCAGGAGAGGTTACATTCATTCATGCATTTGCCTTCCAAAGTGCTTTTTTTTTCTGTAAAGAAAATAAACAGAATACAACTTAGGCTTATAAGCATGTTTATGAGGAGGCCAAACGTATTCATCTATAAAAGGAGCATTATACACAAATGAGGAACTTTGAAACAGGAACACAAAAAGATTCTGCAGTTGCTGGAAATCCAGAGTAACAGAAAGAAAATGCTGGAGGAACTCAGCAGGTCAGGCAGCATCTAAGGAGAGGAATAAAGAGTTGATGTTTCGAGCCAAGACCTTTCCTTCAGCATTTTGCATGTGTTTCTCTTAATTTTCTGATCTATCAGTACTTTCAGAATCAGAATCAGCTTTATTATTACTGACATATGTCGTGAAATGACATCGGTGGTGGGAAAGATGCTAGAGTCCATTATTAAGGATGAAATAGTGGCATATCTAGATAGCAGTGATAGGATTGGGCCGAGCCAGCATGGATTTACCAAGGGTAAATCATGCTTGACTAATCTGTTGGAGTTTTCAAGGATGTAACCAGGAAGTTAGATGGGGGAGATCCAGTGGATGTAGTGTACCTCGATTTTCAGAAGGCATTTGATAAGGTCCCACATAGAAGATTGGTGGGTAAAATCAAAGCTCAGGGCATCGGGGGGGAAGGCATTGACATGGATAGAAAACTGGTTGGCAGATAGAAAGCAAAGGGTAGCGGTGAATGGGTGTTTCTCGGAATGGCAGGTGGTGACTAGTGGGGTGCCACAGGGCTCGGTATTGGGACCACAGCTGTTTACCATTTACGTTAACGATTTGGATGAAGACATAGAAAATAACATCAGCAAATTTGCTGATGATACTAAGCTGGGTGGCAGTGTGACATGTGATGAGGATGTTAGGAGAATTCAGGGTGACTTGGATAGGCTGGGTGAGTGGGCAGATACTTGGCAGATGGCGTTTAATGTGAATAAGTGTGAGGTTATCCACTTTGGGAGTAAGAACAGGAAGGCAGATTATTATCTGAACGGTGTAAAGTTAGGTAAGGGAGAAATACAAAGAGATCTAGGAGTCCTTGTTCATCAGTCACTGAAGGTGAATGAGCAAGTGCAGCAGGCAGTGAAGAAGGCTAATGGAATGTTGGCCTTTATTACAAAGGGAATTGAGTACAAGAGCAAGGAAATCCTCTTGCATTTGTACAGGGCCCTGGTGAGACCACACCTGGAGTATTGTGTACAGTTTTGGTCTCCAGGGTTAAGGAAGGACATCCTGGCTGTAGAGGAAGTGCAGCGTAGATTCACAAGGTTAATTCCTGGGATGTCTGGACTGTCTTACGCAGAGAGGTTAGAGAGACTGGGCTTGTACATGCTGGGATTAAGGAGATTGAGAGGGGATCTGATTGAAACATATAAGATTATTAAGGGATTGGACAAGATGGAGGCAGGAAATATGTTCCAGATGCTGGGAGAGTCCAGTACCAGAGGGCATGGTTTGAGAATAAGGGGTAGGTCATTTAGGACAGAGTTAAGGAAAAACTTCTTCTCCCAGAGAGTTGTGGGGGTCTGGAATGCACTGCCTCGGAAGGTAGTGGAGGCCAGTTCTCTGGATGCTTTCAAGAAGGAGCTAGATAGGTATCTTATGGATAGGGGAATCAAGGGATATGGGGACAAGGCAGGAACCGGGTATTGATAGTAATTGATCAGCCATGATCTCAAAATGGCGGTGCAGGCTCTAAGGGCCGAATGGTCTACTTCTGCACCTATTGTCTATTGTCTATAATATAATTGATTCTGAATCTGATCAGATCTTTCAGTTTTACATGAGTTAGTAATAATTTTACCTCATGTGCTAATGTTGATGGATGAAAGTAACTCTGGAGACTCTTGTATGTGAAAATCCCAGGAGATCAGCAGTTTCCGAGATACTCAAACCACCCTGTCTGGCACCAACAATCATTCCACGGGTCAGAGTTACTTAAATCTATGATGTATTGTATATATGTTGCAAGCATGCAACAGAGCAATTAGACGGTGGGGGGAAGCAGAAAGTAGCTACGGGGTGAATGTTCGACAATGACTGATCGATAAGGATGGTGAGAGCACGCTGACTGGTTGCATCAGTGTCTGGTGAAGAGGCACCGATGCACAGGATCAGAAAATGCCGCAGGGGGGTGTAAACGCAGGCAGCTCCATCATGGGCATTAGCCGCGAAGGCATCCTCTTTCATGAAGGATCTTCGCCATCCAGGGCATGTCCTCTTACCAGCTGGGGAGAAGGTGCAGGAGCTTAAAGACTCACACATTTAGGAACAGCTTCTTCCCCTCCGCCATCATATTTCTGAATGGAGCATGAACCCACGAACACCACCTCACTACTTTCCTCTCCCTTTCCACTAGTTATTATTTTTTGTATTTCATATTTAATATATTTCACCATAAAGTGCTGCCCCAGAGCAACGCGTGTCATGGCATGTGGCAGTGATAATAACCCTGATTCTGAAATGGATGGAGATGTGGTAGAAACTGCTTGGGAAGTGAGGAATATCCTGAATCAGAATACAAAATAAGGCAAACACAAGGAAATCTGCAGATGCTGGAAATTCAAGCAACACACACACACACAAAATGCTGGTGGAACACAGCAGGTCAGGCAGCATCTATAGGGAGAAGTACAGTGGATGTTTCGGGCCAAGACCCTTCATCAGGACTAACTGAAAGAAAAGATATAAAAAGATTTTAAAGTAGGAGGGGGAGGGGGAAATCCAAAATGATAGGAGTAGACCGGAGGGGGTGGGATGAAGCTAAGAGCCGGAAAGGTGATTGGCAAAAGGGATACAGAGCTGGAGAAGGGAAGGGATCATGGGACGTTCAGACCCTTCGTTAGGACTAAGGTGTGCCTTCTTCATGATTGTATCGAAATGTTGGGCCCAGGTTAGAGATTTTGACAACCAGGAATTTGAAGCTGCTCACCCTTTCTACTGCTGATCCCTTGATGAGGACTGTGTGTGTTCTCTCGACAGACCCTTCTTGAAGTCCACAATCAATTCCTTCATCTTGCTGACGTTGAGTGTGAGGTTGGTTTTGTGAACTTACTCCTGTACACCTCCTGATTACCATCTGAGACTTTACCAATAACCCCGATGTCACCTGCGAATTTAGAGATAGCACTTGAGCTGTGTTTGGCTGCACAGTCATGGGTGTAGAGGGAGTAGAGTGGTGGGCTAAGCACACACCCTTGCCAATGTTGACTGACAGAGAGGAAGAGCTGAGGAAGTCCAGAATCCAGTTGCAGAGGTTGTTTTGCAAAGCGTGTCTCAAATTGCCTTGCAAATTAAGGTCCAATCTTGTGCACTTTACAATTTTGCATTCAGGGAAGGAGGGATGGGGGTAAGTATCCCAGAGGCAGTCTGTTGCTATGGATCCGGACCTGGGCAGCATGCCAGCACAGAGGTTCGTGGGATGCTATTACTGAGCCAGTGACCCGGGTTCAAATCTGTCTGCAGGGAGTTTCTACGTTCTCCCCATGACCATGTGGGTTTCCTCCTCATTCCAAAGAGCTTAAGACATAGGAGCAGAAATAGGCTCTTTGGCCCTTCGAGTCTGTCCTCCATTCCATCGTTACTACTCACAACCTCATCCTCCAGCTTGTAACTTTTGACGCCCTGGCTAATCAAAAACCTATCAACTTCTGCTTTAAATATTCTCCGTGACTTGGCCTCCACAGTAGTCTGTGGCAATGAATTCTACAGATTCACCACCCTCCGGCTAAAGAAATTCCTCCTCACCTCTGTTCCAAATGGACGTCCTCCTGTTCTGAGGCTGTGCCCTCTGGTCCTCCCCGCTATAGGAAACGTCCTCTCTGTGTCCACTCTATCTTGACTTTTCAATTTTCTATTGGATTCAATGAGATCCTCCCTCATTCTTCTAAACTCGCCCGAGTACACGCGCAGAGCAATCAAACGCTCCTCATACGTTAACCCTTTCATTCCCAGAGTCATTCTCATGAACCTCCTCTGGAAGCTCTCCAAAGCTAGCACATATTTTCTTCGATAAATAGCTGAAAACTGCTCACAATACTCCAAGTGCAGTCTGACCAATGCTTTCTAAAGCCTCAGCATTACATCCTTGCAACATTTCATCTTCTCGAAATGAACACGGCCATTGCATTTGCCTTCTTTACCACTGAGTAAACCTACAAGTTAACCTTAATGACGTACAGGTTAGGGTTAGTAAGTTGTGGACATTCTGTGTTGGTGCTGGCAGCATGGCAGTGCCCGTGGGCTGTCCCTGGCACATCCTCAAACTGTGTTGCTCGTTGACACAAATTATACAGTCCACTGTGTGTTTCAATGTTGAGACGTACATATGACAAATTAAGCTGACTTTATCTTTAATCTTTGATGAAGATGAGGCAGGTGAGGCGACAGCAGCTGCTGATCCGACACAGCTGGCAAATCCTCACGGATGGACGCACAGCCATCCTTTGGAATTCTCAGCACATCGGAGATCAGCTTCTTCCCGCAAACTCTCAGAGGGCCGCATCGAATCCAGGTTCAAGCCCCCAGGAGCTTGAATATAGATGAGATAACTTGCTTTCTTGTCACATGTCTCTTGAGAAGCAGATGATGTGACTCAAGTAGAATTTGCAAAGAATCGATGGAAGTGTCCCGATAGATGCTGCCTGACCTGCTGAGTTCCTCCAGGACATTGTGTGTGTTATTGATGAAGGGCTCCTACACTCAGCCTCTGAGAATCCTTTGAGGATTTTGAGAATCTTTGATTCTCAACCTTTGAGAATCCCTCACTAGTTTCTTATAAATGGACAACATGCCTCCCGGGCTTAGAAATATGAGGTAGCTGGTGGTTGTCAGCGCTGCCAGAGGCATGGCTCAATTTTTCATCTGCGGCTGTTTCAAAGATCAAAGTAAGTTTATTATCAAAGCATGTATATGTCACAGTGTGCTAACCCGAGTTTCATTTTCTTATAGGCATTCAGAGTAGAATAAAGCAATAAAATAGTTTCAATGAAAAACTACACAGAAACAAAGACTGACAAACAACCAATGTGCACAAGAAGACAAAATATGTAAAGACAAAAAGAAAAAAAAAGGTAATAATTAATTAATGAATCATGCTGAGAACACGAGTTGCAATGTCCTTGAAAGTGATTCCATAGGTTGTGGAATCAGTTCGGTGTTGAGGTGAGTGAAGTTATCCACACTTGTTTTGGAGCCTAAATGTTGAAGAGTAATAACTGTTCTTGAAGCTGGTGGTGTCAGAAATAAGGTTCCTACACCTCCTGCCTGTTGGTAGTTGTGAGAAGAGGGCATGGCCTGGACTGAGGGCACTCCAGAGTGCTTGGTTTAGATTATAGATCAGTCTCCTGGTCAGGAGAGAGGATTGTTAGCTCTGGTGTATTACGAAAATATCTCCAGCTACAAAAGAGATTGAAGAAGAGAGATCAATTTATGACACAAATTCAACTCTCTTGAAATCACATAGACTTACACATCTCCTATCCCATCTCCATGTTCCAGGTTAAAATGGAAACAAATTACGCCCATCGCTTCCTCTTCATGTGACGTTGGTAGGTCCTCCTCTAATCTTCTATGGGGTTGGCACAGTGCAGCGGTTATCTGAGGAAGTGATCTGGGTTTATTCCTGCCACTGTCTGCAAGGAGTCTGGACGTTTTCTGCAAGACTGCATGGGCTTGCTCCCGATGCACTGGTATGCTCCCGCATCCCGAAGGTTGGGATTAATAAACTGTGGGCACGCTATGTTGGTGCCAGAAGCACGGTGGCACTTGTGTGCTGGGTGGCAGCGGGGTGTTAAAAGTTTGACAGCCTGGGGGAAGAAGCTGTCTCGTCTGACTATTGGCAGTTCCAAGTCATGGCTGGCATCACCTACGAGGCAGCAGTTCATGTATTTAGTGATACAGGTCTTTCATGTCCATGGAGACATGACACCCAGCAACACATCTATTTAACACCAGCCTAATCACTGGACAATTTACAATGACCGATTAACCTCCTAACTGGCATGTCTGGACTTCGGGAGGAAACCGGAGCACCCGGAGGAAACCCACGCGGTTCTTAGGGAGAACGTACAGCCCCGGACAGACAGCACTGGAATTGAACTCCGAACTCCGATGCCTCGAGCTGTAATGACGTCCTGCTAAGTGCTACACTACCATGATGCCCATTCCTAGGCAGAGCGAGACAATGCCTGCGGGTTCCATTGGTGTCTGTTCTCGGCTAATCTCAGTTTTGGAGGGCAGTATCAGATGTAAGTCCCGGGCATAGATTGAAACAAGTTAAAGTGGCATCCCAGAGACATTTTGCTCTCTGCCGGGGCTGACACAACCTGCAAGGCTGCAATAGTTAAAACTGGTCCTCCGGAGTTGTCCGGCAAAGCCAACTGGACGACTCGGGCAGCGGCAGCGGTTACTTCTGCACCCTTCACTTCAATCGATGTGGCTTTTAAGCTCTTGCCACTGTTGCCTCTCTATTCAGATTGCCCAGTGTTGCCAAGACTGGTCCCTGTCAAAAGTCCACCCATTTTCCACCCTGGGGCAGACCGAAATTACTTCAGTCCTATCCTCGCACTTCCAAATCTCTGCAATGGATGAGTTATTTTTGGTTGGACCATATTAACAGAGCACAAAAAGACACAATGCAGCAAATACTGAAAAATAGAAAGTCTGTTTACTACATTCTAAAAATAAAATAAATAATGATTTACATTGTAAATACATACTGGTATTTATTCCAGGTTCCAGATTGTTTAATGTCATTTCCAGTACACGTGTACCGAGAACAATATAATTGTTACTCTGGATCTGATGCAGCCCAAAAATTCCACAAAGAATAAAGGACAATTAATAATAGTAAAAAATACACACAATAAATATAAATATGTAAGGCATATTTGTATTGTGTAGCGGCATCTGCACTGGACTTTGACTGACTGTAAATAATAAAGTAGTGGTGGAGTTAATAGGTGGAGGTGTTGATCAGTCCTGCCGTTCGCGGAAAGTAACTACAGTTTGGGGAAAGTAACTGTTTTCGAGTCAGATGTTCCTGACGTGGATGCTACGTAGCCTCCTCCCTGATGGGAGTGGGACAAACAGTCCATGAGCAGGGTGGGTGGGACCCTTCACGATGTTCCTGACCCTTTTCCAGCACCTTTCTGTGTATATGTCCTTGATGGCAGGTAGGCTGGTCCCAGTGATGAACTGGGTAGCTTTGACACCTTTAATTCATATCCATACTTTATCTCTAACCTTACATTTTATATAATTCTTTATTCTTTCTATTACTCCTAATACACCCCTCACTGCACTGTGGACACTGACATTGTAAATGCATGCTGGTATTTATGCATTTATACACATTTTATTCCATAGCTGTACTTTAACCTCTAACTTTGTTTTTATACAATTCTTTATTCTTTATAATTGTTGAACGTTATTGCAGGTCGCACCAACACACCGCAGCTAATTCCTAATACATGCAAATGTATATGGCAAATAAAGTTGACCCTTGATCGCTGGCTGCCGTCAGCTAGTCCAGTTTGCACCCATATCCCAAAAGGACACTGCTTGGTAGGTTATGAGTTGCCGTAGATTTCCCCTGGTGGAGCTGATTGGTGGGAGATTTAAGGTGCAGTTGATGTGCCTGAGAGAGAATATGTGACAGGAAACAGGTGTAGGTGGAGGACTGACGGGAGTAATCTGAAAGTAAACAGAAACTCAATGGGTAAAAATGTCCTACCTCCGTGTTGTAAGGAAATGTGGCCTTTTGGTCAGGAAGCCAAGGATTCAGTTTCAAAGGGAGGTGTTGAGCTTGGGTCTCCTCCTTCATTATATAGAGTCATAGAGCTATAGAAAACTACAGCACAGACACAGGGCCTTTGGACTGCCTAGTCCATGCTGATCTATTATTTGGTCTAGTCCCATTGACCTGCACCCAGAACATAACCCTCTATACCTGTCCCATCCAGGTACCTATCCAAACTTCTCTTCAATGTTGCAACCGGATGTGCTGCTGGTTGCTTGTTCCACCCTCTCACTACCCTCTGGTTCCCTCTCGTGTTCCCCTCAAGCATTTCACCTTTCACCCTTAACCCATGACCTCAAGTTCTAGTCTCACCCAACCTCAGTGGAACGAGGTAATTCCAGGAATGAAAGGGTTACTGTATGAAGAACGTCTGGCAGCTCTTGGGCTGTATTCCCTGGAGTTCCCGAGAATGGGGGGGGGGGGGTCTCATAGAAACATTCTGAATGTTAAAAGGCCTGAACAGATTAGATATGGCAAAGTTATTTCCCATGGTAGGGGAGTCTAGGACAAGAGGTCACAACTTCAGGATTGAAGGACGTCCATTTAGAACAGAGATGTGGAGAAATTACTTTAGTCAGAGGGTGGTAAATCTGTGGAATTTGCTGCCACGAGCGGCTGTGGAGGCCAAGTCATTGGGTGTATTAAAGGCAGAGATAGATAGGTTGTTGATTAGTCAGGGCATCAAAGGGTATGGGGTGAAGGCAGGGGTGGTGGGGATGACTGGAAGAACTGGGTCAACTCATGATTGAATGGCGGAGCAGACTCGATGGGCCAAATGGCCTACTTCTGCTCTGACATCTTATGTGATTAAACCACCAGGATTGGAGAGCAATTCACCCAACTATCAGCCACTGGAGCCACACATTTTTGGAATTATTTCCAAGAGTTTATGTATTGCACTGCACTGCTGTCACAAAACAACACATTTCGTGGCACATGTCAGTGATAATAAACCTGATTCTGATTCTATTTGAGTTTGGTTTTGCGGCCATCAAGTTTGTACAACTTCTGCCAAATAACACCTTGCCTGCAAATTTTCTCAGCTAGCTTGCTACAGTAAAATATATCAAAACATCACCAGATTCAGAACAGCGATCGTTGAATGTTTACCATTATTCACTAATTCAATTTTATTTTTTTAAAAAAGCTGGTTTGATGGACCTTGAAGTCCTCGCCGGTATTTTGAGATATAGTGATTTGGTCACTAAGTAGCCCACCAACTTGGTCGTAAAGAATCAATTTAAGATTGGAGAAAGAGTTGATTCTTCCCCACTTAGTTCCCTTGCTCCCCAGAGATATTTAAAGATAGTACATCAAAACAGCCCGATTCATCACCGGCACCAGCCTACCCACCATTGAGGACATACATACAGAACGATGCTGGAAATGGCCACTGATATCATGAAGGATCCCTCCCACCCAGCTCATGGACTGTTTATTCCACTCCTATCAAGAAAGGACGTTATGTAGCATCTAAGCCAGGATCACCAGACACAAAAACAGTTACTTTCTCCAAGCAAGGTAGACTAGTGGGGGGGGGGGGGGGGGGTTGATCAACACCAGTACCCACTAATCTACAGCTCCACAACCCTCACCACAACTACTTGTCACCTTATGTACAGGTACCCCTGTGCCTTGTCACTTTATGGACGTACAATCAATGGATATCATAGTTCACAGTAATTTTATTATCGAAGTACATATATGTCACCATATACAACCCTGAGATTCGCTTTCTAGCAGGCAATCACAGTTAGTAGAAGAAACGTAATAGACAGAACCAATGAAAGACTGCACCCAACAGGACAGGCAGACAATCAATGTGCAAAAGTCACACACTGTGCAAATACAAAAAGAACAAAAGGAATAACAACAATAATAGTACATAAGCAATAAATGTCAAGAACATGAGATAAGGAGTCCTTGAAAGTGAGCCCATAGGCTGTGTTAACAGTTCAGTGATGGGGTGAGAGAAGCTGAGTGAAGCTCTGGTTCAAGTGCTGATGGTTGAGGGTAATAACTGTTCCTGAACCTGGTGGTGTGGGACCTGATGGTTGAGGGGTAATAACTGTTCCTGAACTGGTGGTGTGGGACCTGATGGCTGAGGGGTAATAACTGTTCCTGAAGCTGGTGGTGTGGGACCTGATGGCTGAGGGGTAGTAACTGTTCCTGAACTGGTGGAGTGGGACCTGATGGTTGTAGGGTAATAACTGTTCCTGAACTGGTGGAGTGGGACCTGATGGCTGAGGGGTAGTAACTGTTCCTGAACTGGTGGAGTGGGACCTGATGGTTGTAGGGTAATAACTGTTCCTGAACTGGTGGTGTGGGACCTGATGGCTGAGGGGTAGTAACTGTTCCTGAACTGGTGGAGTGGGACCTGATGGTTGTAGGGTAATAACTGTTCCTGAACTGGTGGAGTGGGACCTGATGGCTGAGGGGTAGTAACTGTTCCTGAACTGGTGGAGTGGGACCTGATGGCTGAGGGGTAGTAACTGTTCCTGAACTGGTGGAGTGGGACCTGATGGCTGAGGGGTAGTAACTGTTCCTGAACTGGTGGAGTGGGACCTGATGGCTGAGGGGTAGTAACTGTTCCTGAACTGGTGGAGTGGGACCTGAGGCTCTTGTGCCCTTTTCCTGATGGTAGCAGTGAGAAGAGAGCGTATCCTGTGTGGTTGGTGGGGGGGTGTGGGGGATCATGGTGAAGGACTCTACTTTACTGCTACAGTGTACCATGCAGATGTGCTCAATGGTGCGGAGGGCTTTGCTGTGATTGGCTGGGCTCTACCGAACACTTCTGTTATACTGTGCAATGGTCACTCCCTGTGCTGGCATGACCAGAGGCTGGAGACCGGATGTCTGTGAGTCCAGGTTGGGAATGGAGTTTGAAGACTGGATGGCTGTGAGTCTGGGACAGGGAATAGAGTTTGAAGACTGGATGGCTGTGAGTCCAGGTTGGGAATGGAGTTTGGAGACTGGATGGCTGTGAGTCCAGGTTGGGAATGGAGTTTGGAGACTGGATGGCTGTGAGTCCAGGTTGGGAATGGAGTTTGGAGACTGGATGGCTGTGAGTCTGGGACAAGGAATGGAGTTTGAAGACTGGATGTCTGTGAGTCCGGGTTGGGAAAGGAGTTTGAAGACTGGATGTCTGTGAGTCCAGGTTGTGAATGGAATTTAGAGACTGGATGTCTGTGAGTCTGGGACAGGGAATAGAGTCTGGAGACCGGATGTCTGAGAGTTCAGGTAGGGAATGGAGTTCGGAGACCGGATGTCTGAGAGTACGGGTTGGCAATGGAGTTCGGAGACCGGATATCTGTGGTTCTGGTATGGGAATGGAGTTTGGAGACCAGATGTCTGTGAGTCCAGGTTGGGAATGGAGTTTGAAGACTGGATGTCTGTGAGCGCAGGTTGTGAATGGAATTTGGAGACTGGATGTCTGTGAGTCTGGGACAGGGAATGGAGTCTGGAGACCGGATGTCTGAGAGTTCAGGTTGGGAATGGAGTTCGGAGACTGGATGTCTGAGAGTCCGGGTTGGCAATGGAGTTTGGAGACCGGATATTTGTGTGTCTGGTATGGGAATGGAGTATGGAGGCCAGATGTCTGTGAGTCCAGTTTGGGAATGGAGTTTGAAGACTGGATGTCTGTGAGTCCAGCTTGGGAATGGAGTTGGAGACCGGATATCTGTGGGTCTGGGTCAGGGAATGGAGTTTGGAGACCGGATATCTGTGAGACCAGTTTGGGAATGCAGTTTGAAGACCGGATATCTGTGGGTCTGGTATGGGAATGGAGATTGGAGACCGGATGCCTGTGAGTCAAGGATGGGAATGGAGTTTGGAGACCGGATGTCTGAGAGTCCGGGTTGGCAATGGAGTTTGGAGACCGGGTATCTGTGGGTCTGGTTATGGGAATGGAGTTGGAGACTGGATATCTGTGGGTCTGGTATGGGAATGGAGTTTGGAGACCGGATATCTGTGTGTCTGGTATGGGAATGGAGTTTGGAGACCAGATGTCTGTGAGTCAGGGTCTGGGAATCGAGTTTGGAGACCGGATATCTGTGAGTCTGGGTTGGCAATGGAGTTTGGAGACCGGATATCTGTGAGTCCAGGTTGGGAATGGAGTTTGCAGACCGGATATCTGTGGGTCTGGTATGGGAATGGAGTTTGGAGACCAGATGTATGAGAGTCCAGTTTGGGAATGGAGTTTGAAGACTGGATGTCTGTGAGTCCAGGTTGGGAATGGAGTTTGGAGACCGGATATCTGTGGGTCTGGTATGGGAATGGAGTTTGGAGACCGGATATCTGTGGTTATGGTATGGGAATGGAGTTTGGAGACCAGATGTCTGTGAGTCTGGCTCTGGGAATCGAGTTTGGAGACCGGATATCTGTGAGTCCAGGTTGGGAATGGAGTTTGGAGACCGGATGTCTGTGGGTCTGGGTATGGGAATGGAGTTTGGAGACAGGATATCTGTGAGTCAGGGTTGGGAACAGAGTTTGGAGACGGGATGTCTGTGAGTCCAGGTTGGGAATGGAGTCTGGAGAGCAGATGTCTGTGAGTCCAGCTTGGGAATGCAGTTGGAGACTGGATGTCTGTGAGTCAGGGTTGGGAACAGAGTTTGGAGACGGGATGTCTGTGAGTCCAGGTTGGGAATGGAGTTTGGAGGCCGGATGTCTGTGAGTCCAGCTTGGGAATGCAGTTGGAGACTGGATATCTGTGGGTCTGGGTCAGGGAACGGAGCTTGCAGACCGGATGTCTGTGAGTCCAGGTTGGGAATGAAGTTTGGAGACTGGATGTCTACGAGTCCGGGTTGGCAATGTAGTTTGGAGACCGGATATCTGTGGGTCTGGTATGGGAATGGAGTTTGGAGACCAGAAGTCTATGAGTCTGGGACTGGGAATGGAGTTTGGAGACTGGATGTCGGTGAGTCTGGGACAGGGAATGGAGTTTGGAGACCGGATGTCTGTGGGTCTGGTTATGGGAATGGAGTTTCGTGATCGGATATCTGTGGGTCTGGGAATGGGAATGGAGTTTAGAGCCCGGATGTCTGTGAGTCCAGGTTGGGAATGGAGTTTGGAGACTGGATGGCTGTGAGTCTGGGACAGGGAATGGAGTTTGAAGACTGGATGTCTGTGAGTCCGGGTTGGGAAAGGAGTTTGAAGACTGGATGTCTGTGAGTCCAGGTTGTGAATGGAATTTAGAGACTGGATGTCTGTGAGTCTGGGACAGGGAATAGAGTCTGGAGACCGGATGTCTGAGAGTTCAGGTAGGGAATGGAGTTCGGAGACCGGATGTCTGAGAGTACGGGTTGGCAATGGAGTTCGGAGACCGGATATCTGTGGTTCTGGTATGGGAATGGAGTTTGGAGACCAGATGTCTGTGAGTCCAGGTTGGGAATGGAGTTTGAAGACTGGATGTCTGTGAGCGCAGGTTGTGAATGGAATTTGGAGACTGGATGTCTGTGAGTCTGGGACAGGGAATGGAGTCTGGAGACCGGATGTCTGAGAGTTCAGGTTGGGAATGGAGTTCGGAGACTGGATGTCTGAGAGTCCGGGTTGGCAATGGAGTTTGGAGACCGGATATTTGTGTGTCTGGTATGGGAATGGAGTATGGAGGCCAGATGTCTGTGAGTCCAGTTTGGGAATGGAGTTTGAAGACTGGATGTCTGTGAGTCCAGCTTGGTAATGGAGTTTGGAGACCGGTTGTCTGTGAGTCCGGGTTGGCAATGGAGTTTGGAGACCGGGTATCTGCGGGTCTGGTTATGGGAATGGAGTTTGGAGACCGGATATCTGTGTGTCTGGTATGGGAATTGATTTTGGACACTGGATGTCTGTGAGCCCAGTTTGGGAATGGTGTTGGAGACTGGATATCTGTGGGTCTGGGTGAGGGAATGGAGTTTGGATAGCGGATATCTGAGAGTCCAGGTTGGGAATGGTGTTTGGAGACCGGATATCTGTGAGTCCAGGTTCGGAATGGAGTTGGAGACTGGATATCTGTGGATCTGGGTCAGGGAATGGAGTTTGGAGACGGGATATCTGTGAGTCCAGGTTGGGAATGGAGTTTGGAGACGGGATGTCTGTGAGTCCGGGTTGGCAATGGAGTTTGGAGACCGGATATCTGCGGTTCTGGGTATGGGAATGGAGTTTGGAGACCGGGTATCTGTGGGTCTGGTTATGGGAATGGAGTTTGGAGACTGGATATCTGTGGGTCTGGTATGGGAATGGAGTTTGGAGACCGGATATCTGTGGGTCTGGTATGGGAATGTAGTTTGGAGACCAGAAGTCCATGAGTCTGGGTCAGGGAATGGAGTTTGGAGACTGGATGTCGGTGAGTCTGGGACAGGGAATGGAGTTTGGAGACCGGATATCTGTGGGTCTGTGTCAGGGAATGGAGTTTGGAGACCGGATGTCTGTGAGTTCAGGTTGGGAATGGAGTTGGAGACTGGATATCTGTGGGTATTGGTCAGGGAATGGATTTTGGAGACCGGATATATTTGAGTCCAGGTTGGGAATGGAGTTTGGAGACTGCATGTCTGTGAGTCCAGGTTGGGAATGGAGTTTGAAGACCGGATCTCTGTGAGTCCGGATTGGGAACGGAGTTTGAAGACTGGATGTCTGTGAGTCCAGTTTGTGAATGGAGTCTGGAGTGCGCATGTCTGTGAGTCTGGCTTGGGAATGGAGTTTGGAGACCACATGGCTGTGGGTCTGGTTATGGTAATGGAGTTTGGAGACCAGAAGTCTATGAGTATGGGTCTGGGAATGGAATTTTGAGACTGGATGTCGGTCAGTCTGGGACAGGGAATGGAGTTTGGAGACCGGATGTCTGTGATTGCAGGTTGGTAATGGAGTTTGGAGACCGGTTGTCTGTGAGTCCGGGTTGGCAATGGAGTTTGGAGACCGGGTATCTGCGGGTCTGGTTATGGGAATGGAGTTTGGAGACCGGATATCTGTGTGTCTGGTATGGGAATGGATTTTGGAGACTGGATGTCTGTGAGCCCAGTTTGGGAATGGTGTTGGAGACTGGATATCTGTGGGTCTGGGTGAGGGAATGGAGTTTGGATACCGGATATCTGTGAGTCCAGGTTGGGAATGGTGTTTGGAGACCGGATATCTGTGAGTCCAGCTTCGGAATGGAGTTGGAGACTGGATATCTGTGGGTCTGTGTCAGGGAATGGAGTTTGGAGACCGGATGTCTGTGAGTTCAGTTTGGGAATGGAGTTTGGAGAACGGATATCTGTGAGTCCAGGTTCGGAATGGAGTTGTGGACTGGATGTCTGTGAGTCCGGATTGGGAACGGAGTATGAAGACTGGATGTCTGTGAGTCCAGTTTGGGAATGGAGTCTGGAGAGCGCATGTCTGTGAGTCTGTCTTGGGAATGGAGTTTGGAGACCACATGGCTGTGGGACTGGTTATGGGAATGGAGTTTGGAGACCGGATATCTGTGGGTCTGGTATGGGAATGGAGTTTGGAGACCGGATATCTGTGGGTCTGGTATGGGAATGGAGTTTGGAGACCAGATGTCTGTGAGTCTGAGTCTGGGAATCGAGTTTGGAGACCGGATATAGATAGATAGATAGATAGATAGATACATTATTCATCCCCATGGGGAAATTCAACATTTTTTCCAATGTCCCATGCACTTGTTGTAGCAAAACTTTAATAAAGTTTTAATAAATCGTTAATAATAGCTTTTAAAAAGTTCTTAAGTAGTTTACTTAAATACATTGAATACAATCAACCCCGGCACTTTAACATATCTTACTCCTGGCGGTTGAATTGTAAAGCCTAATGGCATTGGTGAGTATTGATCCTGTCTGAGGAGCATGGCATCGATAGCAGCCTGTCGCTGAAACTGCTTCTCTGTCTCTGGATGGTGCTATGTAGAGGATGTTCAGGGTTTTCCATAATTGACCGTAGCCTACTCAGCACCCTTCGCTCAGCTACCAATGTTATACTTTCCAGCACTTTGCCCACGACAGAGCCCGCCTTCCTTACCAGCTTATTAAGACGTGAGGCGTCCCTCTTCTTAAGGCTGCCTCCCCAACACGCCACCACAAAGAAGAGGGCGCTCTCCACAACTGACCTATAAAACATCTTCAGCATCTCACTGCAGACATTGAATGACGCCAACATTCTAAGGAAGTACAGTCGACTCTGTGCCTTCCTGCACAAGGCATCTGTGTTGGCAGTCCAGTCTAGCTTCTCGTCTAACTGTACTCCCAGAATCTTGTAGGTCTTAACCTGCGCCACACATTCTCCATTAATGATCATTGGCTCCATATGAGGCCTAGATCTGTGAGTCCGGGTTGGCAATGGAGTTTGGAGACCGGATATTTGTGGGTCTTTTATGGGAATGGACTTTGGAGACCAGATGTATGAGAGTCCAGTTTGGGAATGGAGTTTGAAGACTGGATGTCTGTGAGTCCAGGTTGGGAATGGAGTTTGGAGACCGGATATCTGTGGGTCTGGTATGGGAATGTAGTTTGGAGACCGGATATCTGTGGTTCTGGTATGGGAATGGAGTTTGGAGACCAGATGTCTGTGAGTCTGGGTCTGGGAATCGAGTTTGGAGACCGGATATCTGTGAGTCCAGGTTGGGAATGGTGTTTGGAGACCGGATATCTGTGGGTCTGGTATGGGAATGGAGTTTGGAGAATGGATGTCTGTGAGTCCAGTTTGGAAATGGATTTGGAGACCGGATATCTGTGGGTCTGGTATGGGAATGGAGTTTGGAGACCGGGTATCTGAGAGTCCAGGTTGGGAATGGTGTTTGGAGACCAGATATCTGTGGATCTGGGTATGGGAATGGAGTTTGAAGACCAAATATCTGTGAGTCCAGGTTGGGAATGGAGTTTTGAGACCGGATATCTGTGGGTCTGGTATGGGAATGGAGTTTGGAGACTAGAAGTCTATGAGTCTGGGTCTGGGAATGGAGTTTGGAGACCGGATGTCTGTGAGTCTGGGACAGGGAATGGAGTTTGGAGACCGGATATCTGTAGCCCGGGTTGGCAATGGAGTTTGGAGACCGGATATCTGCGGGTCTGGGTATGGGAATGGAGTTTGGAGACCGGGTATCTGTGGGTCTGGTTATGGGAATGGAGTTTGGAGACTGGATATCTGTGGGTCTGGTATGGGAATGGAGTTTGGAGACTGGATGTCTGTGAGTCCAGTTTGGGAATGGAGTTGGGGACTGGATATCTGTGGGTCTGGTATGGGAATGGAGTTTGGAGACCGGATATCTGTGGGTCTGGTATGGGAATGTAGTTTGGAGACCAGAAGTCCATGAGTCTGGGTCAGGGAATGGAGTTTGGAGACTGGATGTCGGTGAGTCTGGGACAGGGAATGGAGTTTGGAGACCGGATATCTGTGGGTCTGTGTCAGGGAATGGAGTTTGGAGACCGGATGTCTGTGAGTTCAGGTTGGGAATGGAGTTGGAGACTGGATATCTGTGGGTATTGGTCAGGGAATGGATTTTGGAGACCGGATATATTTGAGTCCAGGTTGGGAATGGAGTTTGGAGACTGCATGTCTGTGAGTCCAGGTTGGGAATGGAGTTTGAAGACCGGATCTCTGTGAGTCCGGATTGGGAACGGAGTTTGAAGACTGGATGTCTGTGAGTCCAGTTTGTGAATGGAGTCTGGAGTGCGCATGTCTGTGAGTCTGGCTTGGGAATGGAGTTTGGAGACCACATGGCTGTGGGTCTGGTTATGGTAATGGAGTTTGGAGACCAGAAGTCTATGAGTCTGGGTCTGGGAATGGAATTTTGAGACTGGATGTCGGTCAGTCTGGGACAGGGAATGGAGTTTGGAGACCGGATGTCTGTGATTGCATGTTGGTAATGGAGTTTGGAGATCGGTTGTCTGTGAGTCCGGGTTGGCAATGGAGTTTGGAGACCGGGTATCTGCGGGTCTGGTTATGGGAATGGAGTTTGGAGACTGGATATCTGTGTGTCTGGTATGGGAATGGATTTTGGAGACTGGATGTCTGTGAGCCCAGTTTGGGAATGGTGTTGGAGACTGGATATCTGTGGGTCTGGGTGAGGGAATGGAGTTTGGATACCAGATATCTGTGAGTCCAGGTTGGGAATTGTGTTTGGAGACCGGATATCTGTGAGTCCAGCTTCGGAATGGAGTTGGAGACTGGATATCTGTGGGTCTGTGTCAGGGAATGGAGTTTGGAGACCGGATGTCTGTGTGTCTGGTATGGGAATGGATTTTGGAGACTGGATGTCTGTGAGCCCAGTTTGGGAATGGTGTTGGAGACTGGATATCTGTGGGTCTGTGTCAGGGAATGGAGTTTGGAGACCGGATGTCTGTGAGTTCAGTTTGGGAATGGAGTTTGGAGAACGGATATCTGTGAGTCCAGGTTCTGAATGGAGTTGTGGACTGGATGTCTGTGAGTCCGGATTGGGAACGGAGTATGAAGACTGGATGTCTGTGAGTCCAGTTTGGGAATGGAGTCTGGAGAGCGCATGTCTGTGAGTCTGTCTTGGGAATGGAGTTTGGAGACCACATGGCTGTGGGACTGGTTATGGGAATGGAGTTTGGAGACCGGATATCTGTGGGTCTGGTATGGGAATGGAGTTTGGAGACCGGATATCTGTGGGTCTGGTATGGGAATGGAGTTTGGAGACCAGATGTCTGTGAGTCTGAGTCTGGGAATCGAGTTTGGAGACCGGATATAGATAGATAGATAGATAGATAGATACATTATTCATCCCCATGGGGAAATTCAACATTTTTTCCAATGTCCCATGCACTTGTTGTAGCAAAACTTTAATAAAGTTTTAATAAATCGTTAATAATAGCTTTTAAAAAGTTCTTAAGTAGTTTACTTAAATACATTGAATACAATCAACCCCGGCACTTTAACATATCTTACTCCTGGCGGTTGAATTGTAAAGCCTAATGGCATTGGTGAGTATTGACCTCTTCATCCTGTCTGAGGAGCATGGCATCAATAGCAGCCTGTCGGTGAAACTGCTTCTCTGTCTCTGGATGGTGCTATGTAGAGGATGTTCAGGGTTTTCCATAATTGACCGTAGCCTACTCAGCACCCTTCGCTCAGCTACCGATGTTATACTTTCCAGCACTTTGCCCACGACAGAGCCCGCCTTCCTTACCAGCTTATTAAGACGTGAGGCGTCCCTCTTCTTAAGGCTGCCTCCCCAACACGCCACCACAAAGAAGAGGGCGCTCTCCACAACTGACCTATAAAACATCTTCAGCATCTCACTGCAGACATTGAATGACGCCAACATTCTAAGGAAGTACAGTCGACTCTGTGCCTTCCTGCACAAGGCATCTGTGTTGGCAGTCCAGTCTAGCTTCTCGTCTAACTGTACTCCCAGAATCTTGTAGGTCTTAACCTGCGCCACACATTCTCCATTAATGATCATTGGCTCCATATGAGGCCTAGATCTGTGAGTCCGGGTTGGCAATGGAGTTTGGAGACCGGATATTTGTGGGTCTTTTATGGGAATGGACTTTGGAGACCAGATGTATGAGAGTCCAGTTTGGGAATGGAGTTTGAAGACTGGATGTCTGTGAGTCCAGGTTGGGAATGGAGTTTGGAGACCGGATATCTGTGGGTCTGGTATGGGAATGTAGTTTGGAGACCGGATATCTGTGGTTCTGGTATGGGAATGGAGTTTGGAGACCAGATGTCTGTGAGTCTGGGTCTGGGAATCGAGTTTGGAGACCGGATATCTGTGAGTCCAGGTTGGGAATGGTGTTTGGAGACCGGATATCTGTGGGTCTGGTATGGGAATGGAGTTTGGAGAATGGATGTCTGTGAGTCCAGTTTGGAAATGGATTTGGAGACCGGATATCTGTGGGTCTGGTATGGGAATGGAGTTTGGAGACCGGGTATCTGAGAGTCCAGGTTGGGAATGGTGTTTGGAGACCAGATATCTGTGGATCTGGGTATGGGAATGGAGTTTGAAGACCAAATATCTGTGAGTCCAGGTTGGGAATGGAGTTTTGAGACCGGATATCTGTGGGTCTGGTATGGGAATGGAGTTTGGAGACTAGAAGTCTATGAGTCTGGGTCTGGGAATGGAGTTTGGAGACCGGATGTCTGTGAGTCTGGGACAGGGAATGGAGTTTGGAGACCGGATATCTGTAGCCCGGGTTGGCAATGGAGTTTGGAGACCGGATATCTGCGGGTCTGGGTATGGGAATGGAGTTTGGAGACCGGGTATCTGTGGGTCTGGTTATGGGAATGGAGTTTGGAGACTGGATATCTGTGGGTCTGGTATGGGAATGGAGTTTGGAGACTGGATGTCTGTGAGTCCAGTTTGGGAATGGAGTTGGGGACTGGATATCTGTGGGTCTGGTATGGGAATGGAGTTTGGAGACCGGATATCTGTGGGTCTGGTATGGGAATGTAGTTTGGAGACCAGAAGTCCATGAGTCTGGGTCAGGGAATGGAGTTTGGAGACTGGATGTCGGTGAGTCTGGGACAGGGAATGGAGTTTGGAGACCGGATATCTGTGGGTCTGTGTCAGGGAATGGAGTTTGGAGACCGGATGTCTGTGAGTTCAGGTTGGGAATGGAGTTGGAGACTGGATATCTGTGGGTATTGGTCAGGGAATGGATTTTGGAGACCGGATATATTTGAGTCCAGGTTGGGAATGGAGTTTGGAGACTGCATGTCTGTGAGTCCAGGTTGGGAATGGAGTTTGAAGACCGGATCTCTGTGAGTCCGGATTGGGAACGGAGTTTGAAGACTGGATGTCTGTGAGTCCAGTTTGTGAATGGAGTCTGGAGTGCGCATGTCTGTGAGTCTGGCTTGGGAATGGAGTTTGGAGACCACATGGCTGTGGGTCTGGTTATGGGAATGGAGTTTGGAGACCAGAAGTCTATGAGTATGGGTCTGGGAATGGAGTTTGGAGACTGGATGTCGGTGAGTCTGGGACAGGGAATGGAGTTTGGAGACCGGATGTCTGTGGGTCTGGTTATGGGAATGGAGTTTCGTGATCGGATATCTGTGGGTCTGGGAATGGGAATGGAGTTTAGAGCCCGGATGTCTGTGAGTCCAGGTTGGGAATGGAGTTTGGAGACTGGATGGCTGTGAGTCTGGGACAGGGAATGGAGTTTGAAGACTGGATGTCTGTGAGTCCGGGTTGGGAAAGGAGTTTGAAGACTGGATGTCTGTGAGTCCAGGTTGTGAATGGAATTTAGAGACTGGATGTCTGTGAGTCTGGGACAGGGAATAGAGTCTGGAGACCGGATGTCTGAGAGTTCAGGTAGGGAATGGAGTTCGGAGACCGGATGTCTGAGAGTACGGGTTGGCAATGGAGTTCGGAGACCGGATATCTGTGGTTCTGGTATGGGAATGGAGTTTGGAGACCAGATGTCTGTGAGTCCAGGTTGGGAATGGAGTTTGAAGACTGGATGTCTGTGAGCGCAGGTTGTGAATGGAATTTGGAGACTGGATGTCTGTGAGTCTGGGACAGGGAATGGAGTCTGGAGACCGGATGTCTGAGAGTTCAGGTTGGGAATGGAGTTCGGAGACTGGATGTCTGAGAGTCCGGGTTGGCAATGGAGTTTGGAGACCGGATATTTGTGTGTCTGGTATGGGAATGGAGTATGGAGGCCAGATGTCTGTGAGTCCAGTTTGGGAATGGAGTTTGAAGACTGGATGTCTGTGAGTCCAGCTTGGTAATGGAGTTTGGAGACCGGTTGTCTGTGAGTCCGGGTTGGCAATGGAGTTTGGAGACCGGGTATCTGCGGGTCTGGTTATGGGAATGGAGTTTGGAGACCGGATATCTGTGAGTCCAGGTTGGGAATGGTGTTTGGAGACCGGATATCTGTGAGTCCAGCTTCGGAATGGAGTTGGAGACTGGATATCTGTGGGTCTGTGTCAGGGAATGGAGTTTGGAGACCGGATGTCTGTGAGTTCAGGTTGGGAATGGAGTTTGGAGAACGGATATCTGTGAGTCCAGGTTCGGAATGGAGTTGTGGACTGGATGTCTGTGAGTCCGGATTGGGAACGGAGTATGAAGACTGGATGTCTGTGAGTCCAGTTTGGGAATGGAGTCTGGAGAGCGGCATGTCTGTGAGTCTGTCTTGGGAATGGAGTTTGGAGACCACATGGCTGTGGGACTGGTTATGGGAATGGAGTTTGGAGACCGGATATCTGTGGGTCTGGTATGGGAATGGAGTTTGGAGACTGGATATCTGTGGGTCTGGTATGGGAATGGAGTTTGGAGACCAGATGTCTGTGAGTCTGAGTCTGGGAATCGAGTTTGGAGACCGGATATAGATAGATAGATAGATAGATAGATACATTATTCATCCCCATGGGGAAATTCAACATTTTTTCCAATGTCCCATGCACTTGTTGTAGCAAAACTTTAATAAAGTTTTAATAAATCGTTAATAATAGCTTTTAAAAAGTTCTTAAGTAGTTTACTTAAATTCATTGAATACAATCAACCCCGGCACTTTAACATATCTTACTCCTGGCGGTTGAATTGTAAAGCCTAATGGCATTGGTGAGTATTGACCTCTTCATCCTGTCTGAGGAGCATGGCATCGATAGCAGCCTGTCGCTGAAACTGCTTCTCTGTCTCTGGATGGTGCTATGTAGAGGATGTTCAGGGTTTTCCATAATTGACCGTAGCCTACTCAGCACCCTTCGCTCAGCTACCGATGTTATACTTTCCAGCACTTTGCCCACGACAGAGCCCGCCTTCCTTACCAGCTTATTAAGACGTGAGGCGTCCCTCTTCTTAAGGCTGCCTCCCCAACACGCCACCACAAAGAAGAGGGCGCTCTCCACAACTGACCTATAAAACATCTTCAGCATCTCACTGCAGACATTGAATGACGCCAACATTCTAAGGAAGTACAGTCGACTCTGTGCCTTCCTGCACAAGGCATCTGTGTTGGCAGTCCAGTCTAGCTTCTCGTCTAACTGTACTCCCAGAATCTTGTAGGTCTTAACCTGCGCCACACATTCTCCATTAATGATCATTGGCTCCATATGAGGCCTAGATCTGTGAGTCCGGGTTGGCAATGGAGTTTGGAGACCGGATATTTGTGGGTCTTTTATGGGAATGGACTTTGGAGACCAGATGTATGAGAGTCCAGTTTGGGAATGGAGTTTGAAGACTGGATGTCTGTGAGTCCAGGTTGGGAATGGAGTTTGGAGACCGGATATCTGTGGGTCTGGTATGGGAATGTAGTTTGGAGACCGGATATCTGTGGTTCTGGTATGGGAATGGAGTTTGGAGACCAGATGTCTGTGAGTCTGGGTCTGGGAATCGAGTTTGGAGACCGGATATCTGTGAGTCCAGGTTGGGAATGGTGTTTGGAGACCGGATATCTGTGAGTCCAGGTTGGGAATGGAGTTTTGAGACCGGATATCTGTGGGTCTGGTATGGGAATGGAGTTTGGAGACTAGAAGTCTATGAGTCTGGGTCTGGGAATGGAGATTGGAGACCGGATGTCTGTGAGTCTGGGACAGGGAATGGAGTTTGGAGACCGGATATCTGTAGCCCGGGTTGGCAATGGAGTTTGGAGACCGGATATCTGCGGGTCTGGGTATGGGAATGGAGTTTGGAGACCGGGTATCTGTGGGTCTGGTTATGGGAATGGAGTTTGGAGACTGGATATCTGTGGGTCTGGTATGGGAATGGAGTTTGGAGACTGGATGTCTGTGAGTCCAGTTTGGGAATGGAGTTGGGGACTGGATATCTGTGGGTCTGGTATGGGAATGGAGTTTGGAGACCGGATATCTGTGGGTCCAGGTTGGGAATGGAGTTTGGAGACGGGATGTCTGTGAGTCCGGGTTGGCAATGGAGTTTGGAGACCGGATATCTGCGGTTCTGGGTATGGGAATGGAGTTTGGAGACCGGGTATCTGTGGGTCTGGTTATGGGAATGGAGTTTGGAGACTGGATATCTGTGGGTCTGGTATGGGAATGGAGTTTGGAGACCGGATATCTGTGGGTCTGGTATGGGAATGTAGTTTGGAGACCAGAAGTCCATGAGTCTGGGTCAGGGAATGGAGTTTGGAGACTGGATGTCGGTGAGTCTGGGACAGGGAATGGAGTTTGGAGACCGGATATCTGTGGGTCTGTGTCAGGGAATGGAGTTTGGAGACCGGATGTCTGTGAGTTCAGGTTGGGAATGGAGTTGGAGACTGGATATCTGTGGGTATTGGTCAGGGAATGGATTTTGGAGACCGGATATATTTGAGTCCAGGTTGGGAATGGAGTTTGGAGACTGCATGTCTGTGAGTCCAGGTTGGGAATGGAGTTTGAAGACCGGATCTCTGTGAGTCCGGATTGGGAACGGAGTTTGAAGACTGGATGTCTGTGAGTCCAGTTTGTGAATGGAGTCTGGAGTGCGCATGTCTGTGAGTCTGGCTTGGGAATGGAGTTTGGAGACCACATGGCTGTGGGTCTGGTTATGGGAATGGAGTTTGGAGACCAGAAGTCTATGAGTATGGGTCTGGGAATGGAGTTTGGAGACTGGATGTCGGTGAGTCTGGGACAGGGAATGGAGTTTGGAGACCGGATGTCTGTGGGTCTGGTTATGGGAATGGAGTTTCGTGATCGGATATCTGTGGGTCTGGGAATGGGAATGGAGTTTAGAGCCCGGATGTCTGTGAGTCCAGGTTGGGAATGGAGTTTGGAGACTGGATGGCTGTGAGTCTGGGACAGGGAATGGAGTTTGAAGACTGGATGTCTGTGAGTCCGGGTTGGGAAAGGAGTTTGAAGACTGGATGTCTGTGAGTCCAGGTTGTGAATGGAATTTAGAGACTGGATGTCTGTGAGTCTGGGACAGGGAATAGAGTCTGGAGACCGGATGTCTGAGAGTTCAGGTAGGGAATGGAGTTCGGAGACCGGATGTCTGAGAGTACGGGTTGGCAATGGAGTTCGGAGACCGGATATCTGTGGTTCTGGTATGGGAATGGAGTTTGGAGACCAGATGTCTGTGAGTCCAGGTTGGGAATGGAGTTTGAAGACTGGATGTCTGTGAGCGCAGGTTGTGAATGGAATTTGGAGACTGGATGTCTGTGAGTCTGGGACAGGGAATGGAGTCTGGAGACCGGATGTCTGAGAGTTCAGGTTGGGAATGGAGTTCGGAGACTGGATGTCTGAGAGTCCGGGTTGGCAATGGAGTTTGGAGACCGGATATTTGTGTGTCTGGTATGGGAATGGAGTATGGAGGCCAGATGTCTGTGAGTCCAGTTTGGGAATGGAGTTTGAAGACTGGATGTCTGTGAGTCCAGCTTGGTAATGGAGTTTGGAGACCGGTTGTCTGTGAGTCCGGGTTGGCAATGGAGTTTGGAGACCGGGTATCTGCGGGTCTGGTTATGGGAATGGAGTTTGGAGACCGGATATCTGTGTGTCTGGTATGGGAATTGATTTTGGACACTGGATGTCTGTGAGCCCAGTTTGGGAATGGTGTTGGAGACTGGATATCTGTGGGTCTGGGTGAGGGAATGGAGTTTGGATAGCGGATATCTGTGAGTCCAGGTTGGGAATGGTGTTTGGAGACCGGATATCTGTGAGTCCAGGTTCGGAATGGAGTTGGAGACTGGATATCTGTGGATCTGGGTCAGGGAATGGAGTTTGGAGACGGGATATCTGTGAGTCCAGGTTGGGAATGGAGTTTGGAGACGGGATGTCTGTGAGTCCGGGTTGGCAATGGAGTTTGGAGACCGGATATCTGCGGTTCTGGGTATGGGAATGGAGTTTGGAGACCGGGTATCTGTGGGTCTGGTTATGGGAATGGAGTTTGGAGACTGGATATCTGTGGGTCTGGTATGGGAATGGAGTTTGGAGACCGGATATCTGTGGGTCTGGTATGGGAATGTAGTTTGGAGACCAGAAGTCCATGAGTCTGGGTCAGGGAATGGAGTTTGGAGACTGGATGTCGGTGAGTCTGGGACAGGGAATGGAGTTTGGAGACCGGATATCTGTGGGTCTGTGTCAGGGAATGGAGTTTGGAGACCGGATGTCTGTGAGTTCAGGTTGGGAATGGAGTTGGAGACTGGATATCTGTGGGTATTGGTCAGGGAATGGATTTTGGAGACCGGATATATTTGAGTCCAGGTTGGGAATGGAGTTTGGAGACTGCATGTCTGTGAGTCCAGGTTGGGAATGGAGTTTGAAGACCGGATCTCTGTGAGTCCGGATTGGGAACGGAGTTTGAAGACTGGATGTCTGTGAGTCCAGTTTGTGAATGGAGTCTGGAGTGCGCATGTCTGTGAGTCTGGCTTGGGAATGGAGTTTGGAGACCACATGGCTGTGGGTCTGGTTATGGTAATGGAGTTTGGAGACCAGAAGTCTATGAGTATGGGTCTGGGAATGGAATTTTGAGACTGGATGTCGGTCAGTCTGGGACAGGGAATGGAGTTTGGAGACCGGATGTCTGTGATTGCAGGTTGGTAATGGAGTTTGGAGACCGGTTGTCTGTGAGTCCGGGTTGGCAATGGAGTTTGGAGACCGGGTATCTGCGGGTCTGGTTATGGGAATGGAGTTTGGAGACCGGATATCTGTGTGTCTGGTATGGGAATGGATTTTGGAGACTGGATGTCTGTGAGCCCAGTTTGGGAATGGTGTTGGAGACTGGATATCTGTGGGTCTGGGTGAGGGAATGGAGTTTGGATACCGGATATCTGTGAGTCCAGGTTGGGAATGGTGTTTGGAGACCGGATATCTGTGAGTCCAGCTTCGGAATGGAGTTGGAGACTGGATATCTGTGGGTCTGTGTCAGGGAATGGAGTTTGGAGACCGGATGTCTGTGAGTTCAGTTTGGGAATGGAGTTTGGAGAACGGATATCTGTGAGTCCAGGTTCGGAATGGAGTTGTGGACTGGATGTCTGTGAGTCCGGATTGGGAACGGAGTATGAAGACTGGATGTCTGTGAGTCCAGTTTGGGAATGGAGTCTGGAGAGCGGCATGTCTGTGAGTCTGTCTTGGGAATGGAGTTTGGAGACCACATGGCTGTGGGACTGGTTATGGGAATGGAGTTTGGAGACCGGGTATCTGTGGGTCTGGTTATGGGAATGGAGTTTGGAGACTGGATATCTGTGGGTCTGGTATGGGAATGGAGTTTGGAGACCGGATATCTGTGTGTCTGGTATGGGAATGGAGTTTGGAGACCAGTTGTCTGCGAGTCTGAGTCTGGGAATCGAGTTTGACACCGGATATAGATAGATAGATAGATAGATACATTATTCATCCCCATGGGGAAATTCAACATTTTTTCCAATGTCCCATGCACTTGTTGTAGCAAAACTTTAATAAAGTTTTAATAAATCGTTAATAATAGCTTTTAAAAAGTTCTTAAGTAGTTTACTTAAATACATTGAATACAATCAACCCCGGCACTTTAACATATCTTACTCCTGGCGGTTGAATTGTAAAGCCTAATGGCATTGGTGAGTATTGACCTCTTCATCCTGTCTGAGGAGCATGGCATCGATAGCAGCCTGTCGCTGAAACTGCTTCTCTGTCTCTGGATGGTGCTATGTAGAGGATGTTCAGGGTTTTCCATAATTGACCGTAGCCTACTCAGCACCCTTCGCTCAGCTACCGATGTTATACTTTCCAGCACTTTGCCCACGACAGAGCCCGCCTTCCTTACCAGCTTATTAAGATGTGAGGCGTCCCTCTTCTTAAGGCTGCCTCCCCAACACGCCACCACAAAGAAGAGGGCGCTCTCCACAACTGACCTATAAAACATCTTCAGCATCTCACTGCAGACATTGAATGACGCCAACATTCTAAGGAAGTACAGTCGACTCTGTGCCTTCCTGCACAAGGCATCTGTGTTGGCAGTCCAGTCTAGCTTCTCGTCTAACTGTACTCCCAGAATCTTGTAGGTCTTAACCTGCGCCACACATTCTCCTTTAATGATCATTGGCTCCATATGAGGCCTAGATCTGTGAGTCCGGGTTGGCAATGGAGTTTGGAGACCGGATATTTGTGGGTCTTTTATGGGAATGGACTTTGGAGACCAGATGTATGAGAGTCCAGTTTGGGAATGGAGTTTGAAGACTGGATGTCTGTGAGTCCAGGTTGGGAATGGAGTTTGGAGACCGGATATCTGTGGGTCTGGTTATGGGAATGGAGTTTCGTGATCGGATATCTGTGGGTCTGGGAATGGGAATGGAGTTTAGAGCCCAGATGTCTGTGAGTCCAGGTTGGGAATGGAGTTTGGAGACTGGATGGCTGTGAGTCTGGGACAGGGAATGGAGTTTGAAGACTGGATGTCTGTGAGTCCGGGTTGGGAAAGGAGTTTGAAGACTGGATGTCTGTGAGTCCAGGTTGTGAATGGAATTTAGAGACTGGATGTCTGTGAGTCTGGGACAGGGAATAGAGTCTGGAGACCGGATGTCTGAGAGTTCAGGTAGGGAATGGAGTTCGGAGACCGGATGTCTGAGAGTACGGGTTGGCAATGGAGTTCGGAGACCGGATATCTGTGGTTCTGGTATGGGAATGGAGTTTGGAGACCAGATGTCTGTGAGTCCAGGTTGGGAATGGAGTTTGAAGACTGGATGTCTGTGAGCGCAGGTTGTGAATGGAATTTGGAGACTGGATGTCTGTGAGTCTGGGACAGGGAATGGAGTCTGGAGACCGGATGTCTGAGAGTTCAGGTTGGGAATGGAGTTCGGAGACTGGATGTCTGAGAGTCCGGGTTGGCAATGGAGTTTGGAGACCGGATATTTGTGTGTCTGGTATGGGAATGGAGTATGGAGGCCAGATGTCTGTGAGTCCAGTTTGGGAATGGAGTTTGAAGACTGGATGTCTGTGAGTCCAGCTTGGTAATGGAGTTTGGAGACCGGTTGTCTGTGAGTCCGGGTTGGCAATGGAGTTTGGAGACCGGGTATCTGCGGGTCTGGTTATGGGAATGGAGTTTGGAGACCGGATATCTGTGTGTCTGGTATGGGAATTGATTTTGGACACTGGATGTCTGTGAGCCCAGTTTGGGAATGGTGTTGGAGACTGGATATCTGTGGGTCTGGGTGAGGGAATGGAGTTTGGATAGCGGATATCTGTGAGTCCAGGTTGGGAATGGTGTTTGGAGACCGGATATCTGTGAGTCCAGGTTCGGAATGGAGTTGGAGACTGGATATCTGTGGATCTGGGTCAGGGAATGGAGTTTGGAGACCGGATATCTGCGGTTCTGGGTATGGGAATGGAGTTTGGAGACCGGATATCTGTGGGTCTGGTATGGGAATGGAGTTTGGAGACCAGATGTCTGTGAGTCTGAGTCTGGGAATCGAGTTTGGAGACTGGATATAGATAGATAGATAGATAGATAGATACATTATTCATCCCCATGGGGAAATTCAACATTTTTTCCAATGTCCCATGCACTTGTTGTAGCAAAACTTTAATAAAGTTTTAATAAATCGTTAATAATAGCTTTTAAAAAGTTCTTAAGTAGTTTACTTAAATACATTGAATACAATCAACCCCGGCACTTTAACATATCTTACTCCTGGCGGTTGAATTGTAAAGCCTAATGGCATTGGTGAGTATTGATCCTGTCTGAGGAGCATGGCATCGATAGCAGCCTGTCGCTGAAACTGCTTCTCTGTCTCTGGATGGTGCTATGTAGAGGATGTTCAGGGTTTTCCATAATTGACCGTAGCCTACTCAGCACCCTTCGCTCAGCTACCGATGTTATACTTTCCAGCACTTTGCCCACGACAGAGCCCGCCTTCCTTACCAGCTTATTAAGATGTGAGGCGTCCCTCTTCTTAAGGCTGCCTCCCCAACACGCCACCACAAAGAAGAGGGCGCTCTCCACAACTGACCTATAAAACATCTTCAGCATCTCACTGCAGACATTGAATGACGCCAACATTCTAAGGAAGTACAGTCGACTCTGTGCCTTCCTGCACAAGGCATCTGTGTTGGCAGTCCAGTCTAGCTTCTCGTCTAACTGTACTCCCAGAATCTTGTAGGTCTTAACCTGCGCCACACATTCTCCTTTAATGATCATTGGCTCCATATGAGGCCTAGATCTGTGAGTCCGGGTTGGCAATGGAGTTTGGAGACCGGATATTTGTGGGTCTTTTATGGGAATGGACTTTGGAGACCAGATGTATGAGAGTCCAGTTTGGGAATGGAGTTTGAAGACTGGATGTCTGTGAGTCCAGGTTGGGAATGGAGTTTGGAGACCGGATATCTGTGGGTCTGGTTATGGGAATGGAGTTTCGTGATCGGATATCTGTGGGTCTGGGAATGGGAATGGAGTTTAGAGCCCGGATGTCTGTGAGTCCAGGTTGGGAATGGAGTTTGGAGACTGGATGGCTGTGAGTCTGGGACAGGGAATGGAGTTTGAAGACTGGATGTCTGTGAGTCCGGGTTGGGAAAGGAGTTTGAAGACTGGATGTCTGTGAGTCCAGGTTGTGAATGGAATTTAGAGACTGGATGTCTGTGAGTCTGGGACAGGGAATAGAGTCTGGAGACCGGATGTCTGAGAGTTCAGGTAGGGAATGGAGTTCGGAGACCGGATGTCTGAGAGTACGGGTTGGCAATGGAGTTCGGAGACCGGATATCTGTGGTTCTGGTATGGGAATGGAGTTTGGAGACCAGATGTCTGTGAGTCCAGGTTGGGAATGGAGTTTGAAGACTGGATGTCTGTGAGCGCAGGTTGTGAATGGAATTTGGAGACTGGATGTCTGTGAGTCTGGGACAGGGAATGGAGTCTGGAGACCGGATGTCTGAGAGTTCAGGTTGGGAATGGAGTTCGGAGACTGGATGTCTGAGAGTCCGGGTTGGCAATGGAGTTTGGAGACCGGATATTTGTGTGTCTGGTATGGGAATGGAGTATGGAGGCCAGATGTCTGTGAGTCCAGTTTGGGAATGGAGTTTGAAGACTGGATGTCTGTGAGTCCAGCTTGGTAATGGAGTTTGGAGACCGGTTGTCTGTGAGTCCGGGTTGGCAATGGAGTTTGGAGACCGGGTATCTGCGGGTCTGGTTATGGGAATGGAGTTTGGAGACCGGATATCTGTGTGTCTGGTATGGGAATTGATTTTGGACACTGGATGTCTGTGAGCCCAGTTTGGGAATGGTGTTGGAGACTGGATATCTGTGGGTCTGGGTGAGGGAATGGAGTTTGGATAGCGGATATCTGTGAGTCCAGGTTGGGAATGGTGTTTGGAGACCGGATATCTGTGAGTCCAGGTTCGGAATGGAGTTGGAGACTGGATATCTGTGGATCTGGGTCAGGGAATGGAGTTTGGAGACGGGATATCTGTGAGTCCAGGTTGGGAATGGAGTTTGGAGACGGGATGTCTGTGAGTCCGGGTTGGCAATGGAGTTTGGAGACCGGATATCTGCGGTTCTGGGTATGGGAATGGAGTTTGGAGACCGGGTATCTGTGGGTCTGGTTATGGGAATGGAGTTTGGAGACTGGATATCTGTGGGTCTGGTATGGGAATGGAGTTTGGAGACCGGATATCTGTGTGTCTGTTATGGGAATGGAGTTTGGAGACCAGTTGTCTGTGAGTCTGAGTCTGGGAATCGAGTTTGACACCGGATATAGATAGATAGATAGATAGATACATTATTCATCCCCATGGGGAAATTCAACATTTTTTCCAATGTCCCATGCACTTGTTGTAGCAAAACTTTAATAAAGTTTTAATAAATCGTTAATAATAGCTTTTAAAAAGTTCTTAAGTAGTTTACTTAAATACATTGAATACAATCAACCCCGGCACTTTAACATATCTTACTCCTGGCGGTTGAATTGTAAAGCCTAATGGCATTGGTGAGTATTGATCCTGTCTGAGGAGCATGGCATCGATAGCAGCCTGTCGCTGAAACTGCTTCTCTGTCTCTGGATGGTGCTATGTAGAGGATGTTCAGGGTTTTCCATAATTGACCGTAGCCTACTCAGCACCCTTCGCTCAGCTACCGATGTTATACTTTCCAGCACTTTGCCCACGACAGAGCCCGCCTTCCTTACCAGCTTATTAAGACGTGAGGCGTCCCTCTTCTTAAGGCTGCCTCCCCAACACGCCACCACAAAGAAGAGGGCGCTCTCCACAACTGACCTATAAAACATCTTCAGCATCTCACTGCAGACATTGAATGACGCCAACATTCTAAGGAAGTACAGTCGACTCTGTGCCTTCCTGCACAAGGCATCTGTGTTGGCAGTCCAGTCTAGCTTCTCGTCTAACTGTACTCCCAGAATCTTGTAGGTCTTAACCTGCGCCACACATTCTCCTTTAATGATCATTGGCTCCATATGAGGCCTAGATCTGTGAGTCCGGGTTGGCAATGGAGTTTGGAGACCGGATATTTGTGGGTCTTTTATGGGAATGGACTTTGGAGACCAGATGTATGAGAGTCCAGTTTGGGAATGGAGTTTGAAGACTGGATGTCTGTGAGTCCAGGTTGGGAATGGAGTTTGGAGACCGGATATCTGTGGGTCTGGTTATGGGAATGGAGTTTCGTGATCGGATATCTGTGGGTCTGGGAATGGGAATGGAGTTTAGAGCCCGGATGTCTGTGAGTCCAGGTTGGGAATGGAGTTTGGAGACTGGATGGCTGTGAGTCTGGGACAGGGAATGGAGTTTGAAGACTGGATGTCTGTGAGTCCGGGTTGGGAAAGGAGTTTGAAGACTGGATGTCTGTGAGTCCAGGTTGTGAATGGAATTTAGAGACTGGATGTCTGTGAGTCTGGGACAGGGAATAGAGTCTGGAGACCGGATGTCTGAGAGTTCAGGTAGGGAATGGAGTTCGGAGACCGGATGTCTGAGAGTACGGGTTGGCAATGGAGTTCGGAGACCGGATATCTGTGGTTCTGGTATGGGAATGGAGTTTGGAGACCAGATGTCTGTGAGTCCAGGTTGGGAATGGAGTTTGAAGACTGGATGTCTGTGAGCGCAGGTTGTGAATGGAATTTGGAGACTGGATGTCTGTGAGTCTGGGACAGGGAATGGAGTCTGGAGACCGGATGTCTGAGAGTTCAGGTTGGGAATGGAGTTCGGAGACTGGATGTCTGAGAGTCCGGGTTGGCAATGGAGTTTGGAGACCGGATATTTGTGTGTCTGGTATGGGAATGGAGTATGGAGGCCAGATGTCTGTGAGTCCAGTTTGGGAATGGAGTTTGAAGACTGGATGTCTGTGAGTCCAGCTTGGTAATGGAGTTTGGAGACCGGTTGTCTGTGAGTCCGGGTTGGCAATGGAGTTTGGAGACCGGGTATCTGCGGGTCTGGTTATGGGAATGGAGTTTGGAGACCGGATATCTGTGTGTCTGGTATGGGAATTGATTTTGGACACTGGATGTCTGTGAGCCCAGTTTGGGAATGGTGTTGGAGACTGGATATCTGTGGGTCTGGGTGAGGGAATGGAGTTTGGATAGCGGATATCTGAGAGTCCAGGTTGGGAATGGTGTTTGGAGACCGGATATCTGTGAGTCCAGGTTCGGAATGGAGTTGGAGACTGGATATCTGTGGATCTGGGTCAGGGAATGGAGTTTGGAGACGGGATATCTGTGAGTCCAGGTTGGGAATGGAGTTTGGAGACGGGATGTCTGTGAGTCCGGGTTGGCAATGGAGTTTGGAGACCGGATATCTGCGGTTCTGGGTATGGGAATGGAGTTTGGAGACCGGGTATCTGTGGGTCTGGTTATGGGAATGGAGTTTGGAGACTGGATATCTGTGGGTCTGGTATGGGAATGGAGTTTGGAGACCGGATATCTGTGGGTCTGGTATGGGAATGTAGTTTGGAGACCAGAAGTCCATGAGTCTGGGTCAGGGAATGGAGTTTGGAGACTGGATGTCGGTGAGTCTGGGACAGGGAATGGAGTTTGGAGACCGGATATCTGTGGGTCTGTGTCAGGGAATGGAGTTTGGAGACCGGATGTCTGTGAGTTCAGGTTGGGAATGGAGTTGGAGACTGGATATCTGTGGGTATTGGTCAGGGAATGGATTTTGGAGACCGGATATATTTGAGTCCAGGTTGGGAATGGAGTTTGGAGACTGCATGTCTGTGAGTCCAGGTTGGGAATGGAGTTTGAAGACCGGATCTCTGTGAGTCCGGATTGGGAACGGAGTTTGAAGACTGGATGTCTGTGAGTCCAGTTTGTGAATGGAGTCTGGAGTGCGCATGTCTGTGAGTCTGGCTTGGGAATGGAGTTTGGAGACCACATGGCTGTGGGTCTGGTTATGGTAATGGAGTTTGGAGACCAGAAGTCTATGAGTATGGGTCTGGGAATGGAATTTTGAGACTGGATGTCGGTCAGTCTGGGACAGGGAATGGAGTTTGGAGACCGGATGTCTGTGATTGCAGGTTGGTAATGGAGTTTGGAGACCGGTTGTCTGTGAGTCCGGGTTGGCAATGGAGTTTGGAGACCGGGTATCTGCGGGTCTGGTTATGGGAATGGAGTTTGGAGACCGGATATCTGTGTGTCTGGTATGGGAATGGATTTTGGAGACTGGATGTCTGTGAGCCCAGTTTGGGAATGGTGTTGGAGACTGGATATCTGTGGGTCTGGGTGAGGGAATGGAGTTTGGATACCGGATATCTGTGAGTCCAGGTTGGGAATGGTGTTTGGAGACCGGATATCTGTGAGTCCAGCTTCGGAATGGAGTTGGAGACTGGATATCTGTGGGTCTGTGTCAGGGAATGGAGTTTGGAGACCGGATGTCTGTGAGTTCAGTTTGGGAATGGAGTTTGGAGAACGGATATCTGTGAGTCCAGGTTCGGAATGGAGTTGTGGACTGGATGTCTGTGATTCCGGATTGGGAACGGAGTATGAAGACTGGATGTCTGTGAGTCCAGTTTGGGAATGGAGTCTGGAGAGCGGCATGTCTGTGAGTCTGTCTTGGGAATGGAGTTTGGAGACCACATGGCTGTGGGACTGGTTATGGGAATGGAGTTTGGAGACCGGATATCTGTGGGTCTGGTATGGGAATGGAGTTTGGAGACCGGATATCTGTGGGTCTGGTATGGGAATGGAGTTTGGAGACCAGATGTCTGTGAGTCTGAGTCTGGGAATCGAGTTTGGAGACCGGATATAGATAGATAGATAGATAGATAGATAGATAGATACATTATTCATCCCCTTGGGGAAATTCAACATTTTTTCCAATGTCCCATGCACTTGTTGTAGCAAAACTTTAATAAAGTTTTAATAAATCATTAATAATAGCTTTTAAAAAGTTCTTAAGTAGTTTACTTAAATACATTGAATACAATCAACCCCGGCACTTTAACATATCTTACTCCTGGCGGTTGAATTGTAAAGCCTAATGGCATTGGTGAGTATTGACCTCTTCATCCTGTCTGAGGAGCATGGCATCGATAGCAGCCTGTCGCTGAAACTGCTTCTCTGTCTCTGGATGGTGCTATGTAGAGGATGTTCAGGGTTTTCCATAATTGACCGTAGCCTACTCAGCACCCTTCGCTCAGCTACCGATGTTATACTTTCCAGCACTTTGCCCACGACAGAGCCCGCCTTCCTTACCAGCTTATTAAGACGTGAGGCGTCCCTCTTCTTAAGGCTGCCTCCCCAACACGCCACCACAAAGAAGAGGGCGCTCTCCACAACTGACCTATAAAACATCTTCAGCATCTCACTGCAGACATTGAATGACGCCAACATTCTAAGGAAGTACAGTCGACTCTGTGCCTTCCTGCACAAGGCATCTGTGTTGGCAGTCCAGTCTAGCTTCTCGTCTAACTGTACTCCCAGAATCTTGTAGGTCTTAACCTGCGCCACACATTCTCCATTAATGATCATTGGCTCCATATGAGGCCTAGATCTGTGAGTCCGGGTTGGCAATGGAGTTTGGAGACCGGATATTTGTGGGTCTTTTATGGGAATGGACTTTGGAGACCAGATGTATGAGAGTCCAGTTTGGGAATGGAGTTTGAAGACTGGATGTCTGTGAGTCCAGGTTGGGAATGGAGTTTGGAGACCGGATATCTGTGGGTCTGGTATGGGAATGTAGTTTGGAGACCGGATATCTGTGGTTCTGGTATGGGAATGGAGTTTGGAGACCAGATGTCTGTGAGTCTGGGTCTGGGAATCGAGTTTGGAGACCGGATATCTGTGAGTCCAGGTTGGGAATGGTGTTTGGAGACCGGATATCTGTGGGTCTGGTATGGGAATGGAGTTTGGAGAATGGATGTCTGTGAGTCCAGTTTGGAAATGGATTTGGAGACCGGATATCTGTGGGTCTGGTATGGGAATGGAGTTTGGAGACCGGGTATCTGAGAGTCCAGGTTGGGAATGGTGTTTGGAGACCAGATATCTGTGGATCTGGGTATGGGAATGGAGTTTGAAGACCAAATATCTGTGAGTCCAGGTTGGGAATGGAGTTTTGAGACCGGATATCTGTGGGTCTGGTATGGGAATGGAGTTTGGAGACTAGAAGTCTATGAGTCTGGGTCTGGGAATGGAGTTTGGAGACCGGATGTCTGTGAGTCTGGGACAGGGAATGGAGTTTGGAGACCGGATATCTGTAGCCCGGGTTGGCAATGGAGTTTGGAGACCGGATATCTGCGGGTCTGGGTATGGGAATGGAGTTTGGAGACCGGGTATCTGTGGGTCTGGTTATGGGAATGGAGTTTGGAGACTGGATATCTGTGGGTCTGGTATGGGAATGGAGTTTGGAGACTGGATGTCTGTGAGTCCAGTTTGGGAATGGAGTTGGGGACTGGATATCTGTGGGTCTGGTATGGGAATGGAGTTTGGAGATCGGATATCGGTGGGTCTGGTATGGGAATGTAGTTTGGAGACCAGAAGTCCATGAGTCTGGGTCAGGGAATGGAGTTTGGAGACTGGATGTCGGTGAGTCTGGGACAGGGAATGGAGTTTGGAGACCGGATATCTGTGGGTCTGTGTCAGGGAATGGAGTTTGGAGACCGGATGTCTGTGAGTTCAGGTTGGGAATGGAGTTGGAGACTGGATATCTGTGGGTATTGGTCAGGGAATGGATTTTGGAGACCGGATATATTTGAGTCCAGGTTGGGAATGGAGTTTGGAGACTGCATGTCTGTGAGTCCAGGTTGGGAATGGAGTTTGAAGACCGGATCTCTGTGAGTCCGGATTGGGAACGGAGTTTGAAGACTGGATGTCTGTGAGTCCAGTTTGTGAATGGAGTCTGGAGTGCGCATGTCTGTGAGTCTGGCTTGGGAATGGAGTTTGGAGACCACATGGCTGTGGGTCTGGTTATGGTAATGGAGTTTGGAGACCAGAAGTCTATGAGTCTGGGTCTGGGAATGGAATTTTGAGACTGGATGTCGGTCAGTCTGGGACAGGGAATGGAGTTTGGAGACCGGATGTCTGTGATTGCAGGTTGGTAATGGAGTTTGGAGATCGGTTGTCTGTGAGTCCGGGTTGGCAATGGAGTTTGGAGACCGGGTATCTGCGGGTCTGGTTATGGGAATGGAGTTTGGAGACCGGATATCTGTGTGTCTGGTATGGGAATGGATTTTGGAGACTGGATGTCTGTGAGCCCAGTTTGGGAATGGTGTTGGAGACTGGATATCTGTGGGTCTGGGTGAGGGAATGGAGTTTGGATACCGGATATCTGTGAGTCCAGGTTGGGAATTGTGTTTGGAGACCGGATATCTGTGAGTCCAGCTTCGGAATGGAGTTGGAGACTGGATATCTGTGGGTCTGTGTCAGGGAATGGAGTTTGGAGACCGGATGTCTGTGTGTCTGGTATGGGAATGGATTTTGGAGACTGGATGTCTGTGAGCCCAGTTTGGGAATGGTGTTGGAGACTGGATATCTGTGGGTCTGTGTCAGGGAATGGAGTTTGGAGACCGGATGTCTGTGAGTTCAGTTTGGGAATGGAGTTTGGAGAACGGATATCTGTGAGTCCAGGTTCAGAATGGAGTTGTGGACTGGATGTCTGTGAGTCCGGATTGGGAACGGAGTATGAAGACTGGATGTCTGTGAGTCCAGTTTGGGAATGGAGTCTGGAGAGCGCATGTCTGTGAGTCTGTCTTGGGAATGGAGTTTGGAGACCACATGGCTGTGGGACTGTTTATGGGAATGGAGTTTGGAGACCGGATATCTGTGGGTCTGGTATGGGAATGGAGTTTGGAGACCGGATATCTGTGGGTCTGGTATGGGAATGGAGTTTGGAGACCAGATGTCTGTGAGTCTGAGTCTGGGAATCGAGTTTGGAGACCGGATATAGATAGATAGATAGATAGATAGATACATTATTCATCCCCATGGGGAAATTCAACATTTTTTCCAATGTCCCATGCACTTGTTGTAGCAAAACTTTAATAAAGTTTTAATAAATCGTTAATAATAGCTTTTAAAAAGTTCTTAAGTAGTTTACTTAAATACATTGAATACAATCAACCCCGGCACTTTAACATATCTTACTCCTGGCGGTTGAATTGTAAAGCCTAATGGCATTGGTGAGTATTGACCTCTTCATCCTGTCTGAGGAGCATGGCATCGATAGCAGCCTGTCGGTGAAACTGCTTCTCTGTCTCTGGATGGTGCTATGTAGAGGATGTTCAGGGTTTTCCATAATTGACCGTAGCCTACTCAGCACCCTTCGCTCAGCTACCGATGTTATACTTTCCAGCACTTTGCCCACGACAGAGCCCGCCTTCCTTACCAGCTTATTAAGACGTGAGGCGTCCCTCTTCTTAAGGCTGCCTCCCCAACACGCCACCACAAAGAAGAGGGCGCTCTCCACAACTGACCTATAAAACATCTTCAGCATCTCACTGCAGACATTGAATGACGCCAACCTTCTAAGGAAGTACAGTCGACTCTGTGCCTTCCTGCACAAGGCATCTGTGTTGGCAGTCCAGTCTAGCTTCTCGTCTAACTGTACTCCCAGAATCTTGTAGGTCTTAACCTGCGCCACACATTCTCCATTAATGATCATTGGCTCCATATGAGGCCTAGATCTGTGAGTCCGGGTTGGCAATGGAGTTTGGAGACCGGATATTTGTGGGTCTTTTATGGGAATGGACTTTGGAGACCAGATGTATGAGAGTCCAGTTTGGGAATGGAGTTTGAAGACTGGATGTCTGTGAGTCCAGGTTGGGAATGGAGTTTGGAGACCGGATATCTGTGGGTCTGGTATGGGAATGTAGTTTGGAGACCGGATATCTGTGGTTCTGGTATGGGAATGGAGTTTGGAGACCAGATGTCTGTGAGTCTGGGTCTGGGAATCGAGTTTGGAGACCGGATATCTGTGAGTCCAGGTTGGGAATGGTGTTTGGAGACCGGATATCTGTGGGTCTGGTATGGGAATGGAGTTTGGAGAATGGATGTCTGTGAGTCCAGTTTGGAAATGGATTTGGAGACCGGATATCTGTGGGTCTGGTATGGGAATGGAGTTTGGAGACCGGGTATCTGAGAGTCCAGGTTGGGAATGGTGTTTGGAGACCAGATATCTGTGGATCTGGGTATGGGAATGGAGTTTGAAGACCAAATATCTGTGAGTCCAGGTTGGGAATGGAGTTTTGAGACCGGATATCTGTGGGTCTGGTATGGGAATGGAGTTTGGAGACTAGAAGTCTATGAGTCTGGGTCTGGGAATGGAGTTTGGAGACCGGATGTCTGTGAGTCTGGGACAGGGAATGGAGTTTGGAGACCGGATATCTGTAGCCCGGGTTGGCAATGGAGTTTGGAGACCGGATATCTGCGGGTCTGGGTATGGGAATGGAGTTTGGAGACCGGGTATCTGTGGGTCTGGTTATGGGAATGGAGTTTGGAGACTGGATATCTGTGGGTCTGGTATGGGAATGGAGTTTGGATACTGGATGTCTGTGAGTCCAGTTTGGGAATGGAGTTGGGGACTGGATATCTGTGGGTCTGGTATGGGAATGGAGTTTGGAGACCAGAAGTCCATGAGTCTGGGTCAGGGAATGGAGTTTGGAGACTGGATGTCGGTGAGTCTGGGACAGGGAATGGAGTTTGGAGACCGGATATCTGTGGGTCTGTGTCAGGGAATGGAGTTTGGAGACCGGATGTCTGTGAGTTCAGGTTGGGAATGGAGTTGGAGACTGGATATCTGTGGGTATTGGTCAGGGAATGGATTTTGGAGACCGGATATATTTGAGTCCAGGTTGGGAATGGAGTTTGGAGACTGCATGTCTGTGAGTCCAGGTTGGGAATGGAGTTTGAAGACCGGATCTCTGTGAGTCCGGATTGGGAACGGAGTTTGAAGACTGGATGTCTGTGAGTCCAGTTTGTGAATGGAGTCTGGAGTGTGCATGTCTGTGAGTCTGGCTTGGGAATGGAGTTTGGAGACCACATGGCTGTGGGTCTGGTTATGGGAATGGAGTTTGGAGACCAGAAGTCTATGAGTATGGGTCTGGGAATGGAGTTTGGAGACTGGATGTCGGTGAGTCTGGGACAGGGAATGGAGTTTGGAGACCGGATGTCTGTGGGTCTGGTTATGGGAATGGAGTTTCGTGATCGGATATCTGTGGGTCTGGGAATGGGAATGGAGTTTAGAGCCCGGATGTCTGTGAGTCCAGGTTGGGAATGGAGTTTGGAGACTGGATGGCTGTGAGTCTGGGACAGGGAATGGAGTTTGAAGACTGGATGTCTGTGAGTCCGGGTTGGGAAAGGAGTTTGAAGACTGGATGTCTGTGAGTCCAGGTTGTGAATGGAATTTAGAGACTGGATGTCTGTGAGTCTGGGACAGGGAATAGAGTCTGGAGACCGGATGTCTGAGAGTTCAGGTAGGGAATGGAGTTCGGAGACCGGATGTCTGAGAGTACGGGTTGGCAATGGAGTTCGGAGACCGGATATCTGTGGTTCTGGTATGGGAATGGAGTTTGGAGACCAGATGTCTGTGAGTCCAGGTTGGGAATGGAGTTTGAAGACTGGATGTCTGTGAGCGCAGGTTGTGAATGGAATTTGGAGACTGGATGTCTGTGAGTCTGGGACAGGGAATGGAGTCTGGAGACCGGATGTCTGAGAGTTCAGGTTGGGAATGGAGTTCGGAGACTGGATGTCTGAGAGTCCGGGTTGGCAATGGAGTTTGGAGACCGGATATTTGTGTGTCTGGTATGGGAATGGAGTATGGAGGCCAGATGTCTGTGAGTCCAGTTTGGGAATGGAGTTTGAAGACTGGATGTCTGTGAGTCCAGCTTGGTAATGGAGTTTGGAGACCGGTTGTCTGTGAGTCCGGGTTGGCAATGGAGTTTGGAGACCGGGTATCTGCGGGTCTGGTTATGGGAATGGAGTTTGGAGACCGGATATCTGTGTGTCTGGTATGGGAATTGATTTTGGACACTGGATGTCTGTGAGCCCAGTTTGGGAATGGTGTTGGAGACTGGATATCTGTGGGTCTGGGTGAGGGAATGGAGTTTGGATAGCAGATATCTGTGAGTCCAGGTTGGGAATGGTGTTTGGAGACCGGATATCTGTGAGTCCAGGTTCGGAATGGAGTTGGAGACTGGATATCTGTGGATCTGGGTCAGGGAATGGAGTTTGGAGACGGGATATCTGTGAGTCCAGGTTGGGAATGGAGTTTGGAGACGGGATGTCTGTGAGTCCGGGTTGGCAATGGAGTTTGGAGACCGGATATCTGCGGTTCTGGGTATGGGAATGGAGTTTGGAGACCGGGTATCTGTGGGTCTGGTTATGGGAATGGAGTTTGGAGACTGGATATCTGTGGGTCTGGTATGGGAATGGAGTTTGGAGACCGGATATCTGTGGGTCTGGTATGGGAATGTAGTTTGGAGACCAGAAGTCCAAGAGTCTGGGTCAGGGAATGGAGTTTGGAGACTGGATGTCGGTGAGTCTGGGACAGGGAATGGAGTTTGGAGACCGGATATCTGTGGGTCTGTGTCAGGGAATGGAGTTTGGAGACCGGATGTCTGTGAGTTCAGGTTGGGAATGGAGTTGGAGACTGGATATCTGTGGGTATTGGTCAGGGAATGGATTTTGGAGACCGGATATATTTGAGTCCAGGTTGGGAATGGAGTTTGGAGACTGCATGTCTGTGAGTCCAGGTTGGGAATGGAGTTTGAAGACCGGATCTCTGTGAGTCCGGATTGGGAACGGAGTTTGAAGACTGGATGTCTGTGAGTCCAGTTTGTGAATGGAGTCTGGAGTGCGCATGTCTGTGAGTCTAGCTTGGGAATGGAGTTTGGAGACCACATGGCTGTGGGTCTGGTTATGGTAATGGAGTTTGGAGACCAGAAGTCTATGAGTATGGGTCTGGGAATGGAATTTTGAGACTGGATGTCGGTCAGTCTGGGACAGGGAATGGAGTTTGGAGACCGGATATTTGTGGGTCTTTTATGGGAATGGACTTTGGAGACCAGATGTATGAGAGTCCAGTTTGGGAATGGAGTTTGAAGACTGGATGTCTGTGAGTCCAGGTTGGGAATGGAGTTTGGAGACCGGATATCTGTGGGTCTGGTATGGGAATGTAGTTTGGAGACCGGATATCTGTGGTTCTGGTATGGGAATGGAGTTTGGAGACCAGATGTCTGTGAGTCTGGGTCTGGGAATCGAGTTTGGAGACCGGATATCTGTGAGTCCAGGTTGGGAATGGTGTTTGGAGACCGGATATCTGTGGGTCTGGTATGGGAATGGAGTTTGGAGACCGGGTATCTGAGAGTCCAGGTTGGGAATGGTGTTTGGAGACCAGATATCTGTGGATCTGGGTATGGGAATGGAGTTTGAAGACCAAATATCAGTGAGTCCAGGTTGGGAATGGAGTTTTGAGACCGGATATCTGTGGGTCTGGTATGGGAATGGAGTTTGGAGACTAGAAGTCTATGAGTCTGGGTCTGGGAATGGAGTTTGGAGACCGGATGTCTGTGAGTCTGGGACAGGGAATGGAGTTTGGAGACCGGATATCTGTAGCCCGGGTTGGCAATGGAGTTTGGAGACCGGATATCTGCGGGTCTGGGTATGGGAATGGAGTTTGGAGACCGGGTATCTGTGGGTCTGGTTATGGGAATGGAGTTTGGAGACTGGATGTCTGTGAGTCCAGTTTGGGAATGGAGTTGGGGACTGGATATCTGTGGGTCTGGTATGGGAATGGAGTTTGGAGACCGGATATCTGTGGGTCTGGTATGGGAATGTAGTTTGGAGACCAGAAGTCCATGAGTCTGGGTCAGGGAATGGAGTTTGGAGACTGGATGTCGGTGATTCTGGGACAGGGAATGGAGTTTGGAGACCGGATATCTGTGGGTCTGTGTCAGGGAATGGAGTTTGGAGACCGGATGTCTGTGAGTTCAGGTTGGGAATGGAGTTGGAGACTGGATATCTGTGGGTATTGGTCAGGGAATGGATTTTGGAGACCGGATATATTTGAGTCCAGGTTGGGAATGGAGTTTGGAGACTGCATGTCTGTGAGTCCAGGTTGGGAATGGAGTTTGAAGACCGGATCTCTGTGAGTCTGGATTGGGAACGGAGTTTGAAGACTGGATGTCTGTGAGTCCAGTTTGTGAATGGAGTCTGGAGTGCGCATGTCTGTGAGTCTGGCTTGGGAATGGAGTTTGGAGACCACATGGCTGTGGGTCTGGTTATGGGAATGGAGTTTGGAGACCGGATATCTGTGGGTCTTGTATGGGAATGGAGTTTGGAGACCGGATATCTGTGGGTCTGGTATGGGAATGCAGTTTGGAGACCGGATATCTGTGGGTCTGGTATGGGAATGGAGTTTGGAGACCACATGGCTGTGGGTCTGGTTATGGTAATGGAGTTTGGAGACCAGAAGTCTATGAGTCTGGGTCTGGGAATGGAATTTTGAGACTGGATGTCGGTCAGTCTGGGACAGGGAATGGAGTTTGGAGACCGGATGTCTGTGATTGCAGGTTGGTAATGGAGTTTGGAGATCGGTTGTCTGTGAGACCGGGTTGGCAATGGAGTTTGGAGACCGGGTATCTGCGGGTCTGGTTATGGGAATGGAGTTTGGAGACCGGATATCTGTGTGTCTGGTATGGGAATGGATTTTGGAGACTGGATGTCTGTGAGCCCAGTTTGGGAATGGTGTTGGAGACTGGATATCTGTGGGTCTGGGTGAGGGAATGGAGTTTGGATACCCTATATCTGTGAGTCCAGGTTGGGAATGTTGTTTGGAGACCGGATATCTGTGAGTCCAGCTTCGGAATGGAGTTGGAGACTGGAGATCTGTGGGTCTGTGTCAGGGAATGGAGTTTGGAGACCGGATGTCTGTGTGTCTGGTATGGGAATGGATTTTGGAGACTGGATGTCTGTGAGCCCAGTTTGGGAATGGTGTTGGAGACTGGATATCTGTGGGTCTGGGTGAGGGAATGGAGTTTGGATACCGGATATCTGTGAGTCCAGGTTGGGAATGGTGTTTGGAGACCGGATATCTGTGAGTCCAGCTTCGGAATGGAGTTGGAGACTGGATATCTGTGGGTCTGTGTCAGGGAATGGAGTTTGGAGACTGGATGTCTGTGAGTTCAGTTTGGGAATGGAGTTTGGAGAACGGATATCTGTGAGTCCAGGTTCGGAATGGAGTTGTGGACTGGATGTCTGTGAGTCCGGATTGGGAACGGAGTATGAAGACTGGATGTCTGTGAGTCCAGTTTGGGAATGGAGTCTGGAGAGCGCATGTCTGTGAGTCTGTCTTGGGAATGGAGTTTGGAGACCACATGGCTGTGGGACTGGTTATGGGAATGGAGTTTGGAGACCGGATATCTGTGGGTCTGGTATGGGAATGGAGTTTGGAGACCGGATATCTGTGGGTCTGGTATGGGAATGGAGTTTGGAGACCAGATGTCTGTGAGTCTGAGTCTGGGAATCGAGTTTGGAGACCGGATATAGATAGATAGATAGATAGATACATTATTCATCCCCATGGGGAAATTCAACATTTTTTCCAATGTCCCATGCACTTGTTGTAGCAAAACTTTAATAAAGTTTTAATAAATCGTTAATAATAGCTTTAAAAAAGTTCTTAAGTAGTTTACTTAAATACATTGAATACAATCAACCCCGGCACTTTAACATATCTTACTCCTGGCAGTTGAATTGTAAAGCCTAATGGCATTGGTGAGTATTGACCTCTTCATCCTGTCTGAGGAGCATGGCATCGATAGCAGCCTGTCGGTGAAACTGCTTCTCTGTCTCTGGATGGTGCTATGTAGAGGATGTTCAGGGTTTTCCATAATTGACCGTAGACTACTCAGCGCCCTTCGCTCAGCTACCGATGTTATACTTTCCAGCACTTTGCCCACGACAGAGCCCGCCTTCCTTACCAGCTTATTAAGACGTGAGGCGTCCCTCTTCTTAAGGCTGCCTCCCCAACACGCCACCACAAAGAAGAGGGCGCTCTCCACAACTGACCTATAAAACATCTTCAGCATCTCACTGCAGACATTGAATGACGCCAACATTCTAAGGAAGTACAGTCGACTCTGTGCCTTCCTGCACAAGGCATCTGTGTTGGCAGTCCAGTCTAGCTTCTCGTCTAACTGTACTCCCAGAATCTTGTAGGTCTTAACCTGCGCCACTCATTCTCCATTAATGATCATTGGCTCCATATGAGGCCTAGATCTGTGAGTCCGGGTTGGCAATGGAGTTTGGAGACCGGATATTTGTGGGTCTTTTATGGGAATGGACTTTGGAGACCAGATGTATGAGAGTCCAGTTTGGGAATGGAGTTTGAAGACTGGATGTCTGTGAGTCCAGGTTGGGAATGGAGTTTGGAGACCGGATATCTGTGGGTCTGGTATGGGAATGTAGTTTGGAGACCGGATATCTGTGGTTCTGGTATGGGAATGGAGTTTGGAGACCAGATGTCTGTGAGTCTGGGTCTGGGAATCGAGTTTGGAGACCGGATATCTGTGAGTCCAGGTTGGGAATGGTGTTTGGAGACCGGATATCTGTGGGTCTGGTATGGGAATGGAGTTTGGAGAATGGATGTCTGTGAGTCCAGTTTGGAAATGGATTTGGAGACCGGATATCTGTGGGTCTGGTATGGGAATGGAGTTTGGAGACCGGGTATCTGAGAGTCCAGGTTGGGAATGGTGTTTGGAGACCAGATATCTGTGGATCTGGGTATGGGAATGGAGTTTGAAGACCAAATATCTATGAGTCCAGGTTGGGAATGGAGTTTTGAGACCGGATATCTGTGGGTCTGGTATGGGAATGGAGTTTGGAGACTAGAAGTCTATGAGTCTGGGTCTGGGAATGGAGTTTGGAGACCGGATGTCTGTGAGTCTGGGACAGGGAATGGAGTTTGGAGACCGGATATCTGTAGCCCGGGTTGGCAATGGAGTTTGGAGACCGGATATCTGCGGGTCTAGGTATGGGAATGGAGTTTGGAGACCGGGTATCTGTGGGTCTGGTTATGGGAATGGAGTTTGGAGACTGGATATCTGTGGGTCTGGTATGGGAATGGAGTTTGGAGACTGGATGTCTGTGAGTCCAGTTTGGGAATGGAGTTGGGGACTGGATATCTGTGGGTCTGGTATGGGAATGGAGTTTGGAGACCGGATATCTGTGGGTCTGGTATGGGAATGTAGTTTGGAGACCAGAAGTCCATGAGTCTGGGTCAGGGAATGGAGTTTGGAGACTGGATGTCGGTGAGTCTGGGACAGGGAATGGAGTTTGGAGACCGGATATCTGTGGGTCTGCGTCAGGGAATGGAGTTTGGAGACCGGATGTCTGTGAGTTCAGGTTGGGAATGGAGTTGGAGACTGGATATCTGTGGGTATTGGTCAGGGAATGGATTTTGGAGACCGGATATATTTGAGTCCAGGTTGGGAATGGAGTTTGGAGACTGCATGTCTGTGAGTCCAGGTTGGGAATGGAGTTTGAAGACCGGATCTCTGTGAGTCCGGATTGGGAACGGAGTTTGAAGACTGGATGTCTGTGAGTCCAGTTTGTGAATGGAGTCTGGAGTGCGCATGTCTGTGAGTCTGGCTTGGGAATGGAGTTTGGAGACCACATGGCTGTGGGTCTGGTTATGGTAATGGAGTTTGGAGACCAGAAGTCTATGAGTCTGGGTCTGGGAATGGAATTTTGAGACTGGATGTCGGTCAGTCTGGGACAGGGAATGGAGTTTGGAGACCGGATGTCTGTGATTGCAGGTTGGTAATGGAGTTTGGAGATCGGTTGTCTGTGAGTCCGGGTTGGCAATGGAGTTTGGAGACCGGGTATCTGCGGGTCTGGTTATGGGAATGGAGTTTGGAGACCGGATATCTGTGTGTCTGGTATGGGAATGGATTTTGGAGACTGGATGTCTGTGAGCCCAGTTTGGGAATGGTGTTGGAGACTGGATATCTGTGGGTCTGGGTGAGGGAATGGAGTTTGGATACCCGATATCTGTGAGTCCAGGTTGGGAATGGTGTTTGGAGACCGGATATCTGTGAGTCCAACTTCGGAATGGAGTTGGAGACTGGATATCTGTGGGTCTGTGTCAGGGAATGGAGTTTGGAGACCGGATGTCTGTGTGTCTGGTATGGGAATGGATTTTGGAGACTGGATGTCTGTGAGCCCAGTTTGGGAATGGTGTTGGAGACTGGATATCTGTGGGTCTGGGTGAGGGAATGGAGTTTGGATACCGGATATCTGTGAGTCCAGGTTGGGAATGGTGTTTGGAGACCGGATATCTGTGAGTCCAGCTTCGGAATGGAGTTGGAGACTGGATATCTGTGGGTCTGTGTCAGGGAATGGAGTTTGGAGACCAGATGTCTGTGAGTTCAGTTTGGGAATGGAGTTTGGAGACTGCATGTCTGTGAGTCCAGTTTGGGAATGCAGTTTGAAGACCGGATCTCTGTGAGTCCGGATTGGGAACGGAGTATGAAGACTGGATGTCTGTGAGTCCAGTTTGGGAATGGTGTCTGGAGAGCGCATGTCTGTGAGTCTGTCTTGGGAATGGAGTTTGGAGACCACATGGCTGAGGGACTGGTTATGGGAATGGAGTTTGGAGACCGGATATCTGTGGGTCTGGTATGGGAATGGAGTTTGGAGACCGGATATCTGTGGGTCTGGTATGGGAATGGAGTTTGGAGACCAGATGTCTGTGAGTCTGAGTCTGGGAATCGAGTTTGGAGACCGGATATAGATAGATAGATAGATAGATAGATAGATACTTTATTCATCCCCATGGGGAAATTCAACATTTTTTCCAATGTCCCATGCACTTGTTGTAGCAAAACTTTAATAAAGTTTTAATAAAAGCGTTAATAATAGCTTTTAAAAAGTTCTTAAGTAGTTTACTTAAATACATTAAATACAATCAACCCCGGCACTTTAACATATCTTACTCCTGGCGGTTGAATTGTAAAGCCTAATGGCATTGGGGAGTATTGACCTCTTCATCCTGTCTGAGGAGCATTGCATCGATAGCAGCCTGTCGTTGAAACTTCTTCTCTGTCTCTGGATGGTGCTATGTAGAGGATGTTCAGGGTTTTCCATAATTGACCGTAGCCTACTCAGCGCCCTTCGCTCAGCTACCGATGTTATACTCTCCAGTACTTTGCCCACGACAGAGCCCGCTTCCTTACCAGCTTATTAAGACGTGAGGCGTCCCTCTTCTTAATGCTGCCTCCCCAACACGCCACCACAAAGAAGAGGGCGCTCTCCAAAACAGACCTATAAAACATCTTCAGCATCTCACTGCAGATATTGAATGACGCCAACCTTCTAAGTTAGTACAGTCGACTCTGTGCCTTCCTGCACAAGGCATCTGTGTTGGCAGTCCAGTCTAGCTTCTCGTCTAACTGTACTCCCAGATACTTGTAGGTCTTAACCTGCGCCACACATTCTCCATTAATGATCACTGGCTCCATATGAGGCCTAGATCTGTGAGTCCGGGTTGGCAATGGAGTTTGGAGACCGGATATTTGTGGGTCTGTTATGGGAATGGACTTTGGAGACCAGATGTATGAGAGTCCAGTTTGGGAATGGAGTTTGAAGACTGGATGTCTGTGAGTCCAGGTTGGGAATGGAGTTTGGAGACCGGATATCTGTGGGTCTGGTATGGGAATGGATTTTGGAGACCGGATATCTGTGGTTCTGGTATGGGAATGGAGTTTGGAGACCAGATGTCTGTGAGTCTGGGTCTGGGAATCGGGTTTGGAGACCGGATATCTGTGAGTCCAGGTTGGGAATGGTGTTTGGAGACCGGATATCTGTGGGTCTGGTATGGGAATGGAGTTTGGAGACTGGATGTCTCTGAGTCCAGTTTGGGAATGGATTTGGAGACCGGATACCTGTGGTTCTGGTAAGGGAATGGAGTTTGGAGACCGGGTATCTGTGAGTCCAGGTTGGGAATGGTGTTTGGAGACCGGATATCTGTGGATCTGGGTATGGGAATGGAGTTTGAATACCAGATATCTGTGAGTCCAGTTTGGGAATGGAGTTTGAAGACCGGATGTCTGTGAGTCCAGGCTGGGAATGGAGTTTGGAGACCGGATATCTGTGAGTCCAGGTTGGGAATGGTGTTTGGAGACAGGATATCTGTGGGTCTGGTATGGGAATGGAGTTTGGAGACCGGATATCTGTGGGTCTGGTATGGGAATGTAGTTTGGAGACCAGAAGTCTATGAGTCAGGGTCTGGGAATGGAGTTTGGAGACTGGATGTCGGTGAGTCTGGGACAGGGAATGGAGTTTGGAGACCGGATGTCTGTGATTCCAGGTTGGGAATGGAGTTTGGAGACCAGTTGTCTGTGAGTCCGTGTTGGCAATGGAGTTTGGAGACAGGATATCTGCCGGTCTGGGTATGGGAATGGAGTTTGGAGACCGGGTATCTGCGGGTCTGGTTATGGGAATGGAGTTTGGAGACCGGATATCTGTGTGTCTGGTATGGGAATTGATTTTGTAGACTGGATGTCTGTGAGCCCAGTTTGGGAATGGATTTGGAGACTGGATATCTGTGGGTCTGGGTCTGGGAATGGTGTTTGGAGACTGGATATCTGTGAGTCCAGGTTGGGAATGGTGTTTGGAGACCGGATATCTGTGAGTCCAGGTTCGGAATGGAGTTGGAGACTGGATATCTGTTTATCTGGGTCAGTGAATGGAGTTTGGAGATGAGATATCTGTGAGTCTAGGTTGGGAATGGAGTTTGGAGACCGGATCACTGTGAGTCCGGATTGGGAACGGAGTTTGAAGACTGGATGTCTGTGAGTCTGGCTTGGGAATGGAGTTTGGAGACCACATGGCTGTGGGTCTGGTTATGGGAATGGAGTTTGGAGACCGGATATCTGTGTGTCTGGTATGGGAATTGATTTTGGAGACTGGATGTCTGTGAGCCCAGTTTGGGAATGGTGTTGGAGACTGGATATCTGTGGGTCTGTGTCAGGGAATGGAGTTTGGAGACCGGATGTCTGTGAGTTCAGTTTGGGAATGGAGTTTGGAGAACGGATATCTGTGAGTCCAGGTTCGGAATGTAGTTGGAGACTGGATATCTGTGGGTATTGGTCAGGGAATGGATTTTGGAGACCGGACATCTTTGAGTCCAGGTTGGGAATGGAGTTTGGAGACTGCATGTCTGTGAGTCCAGGTGGGGAATGGAGTTTGAAGACCAGAAGTCTATGAGTCAGGGTCTGGGAATGGAGTTTGGAGACCGGATGTCTGTGAGTCTGGGACAGGGAATGGAGTTTGGAGACCGGATATCTGTGAGTCCGGGTTGGCAATGGAGTTTGGAGACCGGATATCTCTGGGTCTGGTTATGGGAATGGAGTTTGGAGACCGGGTATCTGTGGGTCAGGTTATGGGAATGGAGTTTGGAGGCCGGATATCTGTGGGTCTGGTATGGGAATGGAGTTTGGAGACTGGATGTCTGTGAGTCCAGTTTGGGAATGGAGTTGGAGACTGGATATCTGTGGGTCTGGTATGGGAATGTAGTTTGGAGACCGGATATCTGTGGGTCTTGTATGGGAATGTAGTTTGGAGACCAGAAGTCTATGAGTCTGGGTCTGGGAATGGTGTTTGGAGACCGGATATCTGTGAGTCCAGCTTCGGAATGCAGTTGGAGACTGGATATCTGTTTATCTGGGTCAGTGAATGGAGTTTGGAGATGAGATATCTGTGAGTCTAGGTTAGGAATGGAGTTTGGAGACCGGATCACTGTGAGTCCGGATTGGGAACGGAGTTTGAAGACTGGATGTCTGTGAGTCTGGCTTGGGAATGGAGTTTGGAGACCACATGGCTGTGGGTCTGGTTATGGGAATGGAGTTTGGAGACCGGATATCTGTGTGTCTGGTATGGGAATTGATTTTGGAGACTGGATGTCTGTGAGCCCAGTTTGGGAATGGTGTTGGAGACTGGATATCTGTGGGTCTGTGTCAGGGAATGGAGTTTGGAGACCGGATGTCTGTGAGTTCAGTTTGGGAATGGAGTTTGGAGAACGGATATCTGTGAGTCCAGATTCGGAATGTAGTTGGAGACTGGATATCTGTGGGTATTGGTCAGGGAATGGATTTTGGAGACCGGATATCTTTGAGTCCAGGTTGGGAATGGAGTTTGGAGACTGCATGTCTGTGAGTCCAGGTTGGGAATGGAGTTTGAAGACCAGAAGTCTATGAGTCAGGGTCTGGGAATGGAGTTTGGAGACCGGATGTCTGTGAGTCTGGGACAGGGAATGGAGTTTGGAGACCGGATATCTGTGAGTCCGGGTTGGCAATGGAGTTTGGAGACCGGGTATCTGTGGGTCAGGTTATGGGAATGGAGTTTGGAGGCCGGATATCTGTGGGTCTGGTATGGGAATGGAGTTTGGAGACTGGATGTCTGTGAGTCCAGTTTGGGAATGGAGTTGGAGACTGGATATCTGTGGGTCTGGTATGGGAATGGAGTTTGGAGACCGGATATCTGTGGGTCTTGTATGGGAATGTAGTTTGGAGACCAGAAGTCTATGAGTCTGGGTCTGGGAATGGAGTTTGGAGACTGGATGTCTGTGAGTCTGGGACAGGGAATGGAGTTTGGAGACCGGATGTCTGTGATTCCAGGTTGGGAATGGAGTTTGAAGACAGGATATCTGCAGGTCTGGGTATGGGAATGGAGTTTGGAGACCGGGTATCTGAGGGTCTGTTATGGGAATGGACTTTGGAGACCAGATGTATGAGAGTCCAGTTTCGGAATGGAGTTTGAAGACTAGATGTCTGTGAGTCCAGGTTGGGAATGGAGTTTGGAGACTGGATATCTGTGGGTCTGGTGTGGGAATGGAGTTTGGAGACCAGATGTCTGTGAGTCTGGGTCTGGTAATCGAGTTTGGAGACAGGATATCTGTGAGTCCAGGTTGGGAATGGTGTTTGGAGACTGGATGTCTGTGAGTTCAGGTGGGGAATGGAGTTTGGAGACCGGATATCTGTGGGTCTGGTATGGGAATGGAGTTTGGAGACTAGAAGTCTATGAGTCAGGGTCTGGGAATGGAGTTTGGAGACCGGATGTCTGTGAGTCTGGGACAGGGAATGGAGTTTGGAGACCGGATATCTGTGGGTCCGTGTTGGCAATGGAGTTTGGAGACCGGATATCTGCGGGTCTGGGTAATGGAATGGAGTTTGGAGACCCGGTATCTGTGGGTCTGGTATGGGAATGGAGTTTGGAGACTGGATGTCTGTGAGTCAAGTTTGGGAATGGAGTTGGAGACTGGATATCTGTGGGTCTGGTATGGGAATGGAGTTTGGAGACCGGATATCTGTGGGTCTGGTATGGGAATGTAGTTTGGAGACCAGAAGTCTATGAGTCTGGGTCTGGGAATGGAGTTTGGCGACCGGGTATCTGTTGGTCTGGTAATGGGAATGGAGTTTGGAGAACGGATATCTGTGAATCCAGGTTCGGAATGGAGTTGGAGACTGGATATCTGTGGGTATTGGTCAGGGAATGGATTTTGGAGACCGGATATCTTTGAGTCCAGGTTGGGAATGGAGTTTGGAGACTGCATGTCTGTGAGTCCGGGTTGGGAATGGAGTTTGAAGACCGTATCTCTGTGAGTCCTAATTGGGAACGGAGTTTGAAGACTGGATGTCTGTGAGTCTAGTTTGGGAATGGAGTCTGGAGAGCGCATGTCTGTGAGCCTGGCTTGGGAATAGAGTTTGGAGACCACATGGCTGTGGGTCTGGTTATGGGAATGGAGTTTGGAGACCGGATGTCTGTGGGTCTGGTATGGAAATGTAGTTTGGAGACCAGATGTCTGTGAGTCTGAGTCTGGGAATCGAGTTTGGAGACCGGATATAGACAGATAGATAGATAGATACTTTATTCATCCCCATGGGGAAATTCAACATTTTTTCCAATGTCCCATACACTTGTTGTAGCAAAACTTTAATAAAGTTATAATAAAAGCGTTAATAATAGCTTTTAAAAAGTTCTTAATAGTTTACTTAAATACATTAAATACAATCAACCCCGGCACTTTAACATATCTTACTCCTGGCGGTTGAATTGTAAAGCCTAATGGCATTGGGGAGTATTGACCTCTTCATCCTGTCTGAGGAGCATTGCATCGATAGCAGCCTGTCGTTGAAACTTCTTCTCTGTCTCTGGATGGTGCTATGTAGAGGATGTTCAGGGTTTTCCATAATTGACCGTAGCCTACTCAGCGCCCTTCGCTCAGCTACCGATGTTATACTCTCCAGTACTTTGCCCACGACAGAGCCCGCCTTACTTACCAGCTTATTAAGACGTGAGGCGTCCCTCTTCTTAATGCTGCCTCCCCAACACGCCACCACAAAGAAGAGGGCGCTCTCCACAACTGACCTATAAAACATCTTCAGCATCTCACTGCAGATATTGAATGACGCCAACCTTCTAAGGAAGTACAGTCGACTCTGTTCCTTCCTGCACAAGGCATCTGTGTTGGCAGTCCAGTCTAGCTTCTCGTCTAACTGTACTCTCAGATACTTGTAGGTCTTAACCTGCGCCACACATTCTCCATTAATGATCACTGGCTCCATATGAGGCCTAGATCTGTGAGTCCGGGTTGGCAATGGAGTTTGGAGACCAGATATCTGTGGGTCTGTTATGGGAATGGACTTTGGAGACCAGATGTATGAGAGTCCAGTTTGGGAATGGAGTTTGAAGACTGGATGTCTGTGAGTCCAGGTTGGGAATGGAGTTTGGAGACCGGATATCTGTGGGTCTGGTATGGGAATGGAGTTTGGAGACCAGATGTCTGTGAGTCTGGGAGAGCGAATGGAGTTTGGAGACCGGATATCTGTAGCCCGGGTTGGCAATGGAGTTTGGAGACCGGATATCTGTGGGTCTGGGTATGGGAATGGAGTTTGGAGACCGGATATCTGTGTGTCTGGTATGGGAATTGATTTTGGAGACTGGATGTCTGTGAGCCCAGTTTGGGAATGGTGTTGGAGACTGGATATCTGTGGGTCTGTGTCAGGGAATGGAGTTTGGAGACCGGATGTCTGTGAGTTCAGTTTGGGAATGGAGTTTGGAGAACGGATATCTGTGAGTCCAGATTCGGAATGTAGTTGGAGACTGGATATCTGTGGGTATTGGTCAGGGAATGGATTTTGGAGACCGGATATCTTTGAGTCCAGGTTGGGAATGGAGTTTGGAGACTGCATGTCTGTGAGTCCAGGTTGGGAATGGAGTTTGAAGACCAGAAGTCTATGAGTCAGGGTCTGGGAATGGAGTTTGGAGACCGGATGTCTGTGAGTCTGGGACAGGGAATGGAGTTTGGAGACCGGATATCTGTGAGTCCGGGTTGGCAATGGAGTTTGGAGACCGGGTATCTGTGGGTCAGGTTATGGGAATGGAGTTTGGAGGCCGGATATCTGTGGGTCTGGTATGGGAATGGAGTTTGGAGACTGGATGTCTGTGAGTCCAGTTTGGGAATGGAGTTGGAGACTGGATATCTGTGGGTCTGGTATGGGAATGGAGTTTGGAGACCGGATATCTGTGGGTCTTGTATGGGAATGTAGTTTGGAGACCAGAAGTCTATGAGTCTGGGTCTGGGAATGGAGTTTGGAGACTGGATGTCTGTGAGTCTGGGACAGGGAATGGAGTTTGGAGACCGGATGTCTGTGATTCCAGGTTGGGAATGGAGTTTGAAGACAGGATATCTGCAGGTCTGGGTATGGGAATGGAGTTTGGAGACCGGGTATCTGAGGGTCTGTTATGGGAATGGACTTTGGAGACCAGATGTATGAGAGTCCAGTTTCGGAATGGAGTTTGAAGACTAGATGTCTGTGAGTCCAGGTTGGGAATGGAGTTTGGAGACTGGATATCTGTGGGTCTGGTGTGGGAATGGAGTTTGGAGACCAGATGTCTGTGAGTCTGGGTCTGGTAATCGAGTTTGGAGACAGGATATCTGTGAGTCCAGGTTGGGAATGGTGTTTGGAGACTGGATGTCTGTGAGTTCAGGTGGGGAATGGAGTTTGGAGACCGGATATCTGTGGGTCTGTTATGGGAATGGAGTTTGGAGACTAGAAGTCTATGAGTCAGGGTCTGGGAATGGAGTTTGGAGACCGGATGTCTGTGAGTCTGGGACAGGGAATGGAGTTTGGAGACCGGATATCTGTGGGTCCGTGTTGGCAATGGAGTTTGGAGACCGGATATCTGCGGGTCTGGGTAATGGAATGGAGTTTGGAGACCCGGTATCTGTGGGTCTGGTATGGGAATGGAGTTTGGAGACTGGATGTCTGTGAGTCAAGTTTGGGAATGGAGTTGGAGACTGGATATCTGTGGGTCTGGTATGGGAATGGAGTTTGGAGACCGGATATCTGTGGGTCTGGTATGGGAATGTAGTTTGGAGACCAGAAGTCTATGAGTCTGGGTCTGGGAATGGAGTTTGGCGACCGGGTATCTGTTGGTCTGGTAATGGGAATGGAGTTTGGAGAACGGATATCTGTGAATCCAGGTTCGGAATGGAGTTGGAGACTGGATATCTGTGGGTATTGGTCAGGGAATGGATTTTGGAGACCGGATATCTTTGAGTCCAGGTTGGGAATGGAGTTTGGAGACTGCATGTCTGTGAGTCCGGGTTGGGAATGGAGTTTGAAGACCGTATCTCTGTGAGTCCTAATTGGGAACGGAGTTTGAAGACTGGATGTCTGTGAGTCCAGTTTGGGAATGGAGTCTGGAGAGCGCATGTCTGTGAGCCTGGCTTGGGAATAGAGTTTGGAGACCACATGGCTGTGGGTCTGGTTATGGGAATGGAGTTTGGAGACCGGATGTCTGTGGGTCTGGTATGGAAATGTAGTTTGGAGACCAGATGTCTGTGAGTCTGAGTCTGGGAATCGAGTTTGGAGACCGGATATAGACAGATAGATAGATAGATACTTTATTCATCCCCATGGGGAAATTCAACATTTTTTCCAATGTCCCATACACTTGTTGTAGCAAAACTTTAATAAAGTTATAATAAAAGCGTTAATAATAGCTTTTAAAAAGTTCTTAATAGTTTACTTAAATACATTAAATACAATCAACCCCGGCACTTTAACATATCTTACTCCTGGCGGTTGAATTGTAAAGCCTAATGGCATTGGGGAGTATTGACCTCTTCATCCTGTCTGAGGAGCATTGCATCGATAGCAGCCTGTCGTTGAAACTTCTTCTCTGTCTCTGGATGGTGCTATGTAGAGGATGTTCAGGGTTTTCCATAATTGACCGTAGCCTACTCAGCGCCCTTCGCTCAGCTACCGATGTTATACTCTCCAGTACTTTGCCCACGACAGAGCCCGCCTTACTTACCAGCTTATTAAGACGTGAGGCGTCCCTCTTCTTAATGCTGCCTCCCCAACACGCCACCACAAAGAAGAGGGCGCTCTCCACAACTGACCTATAAAACATCTTCAGCATCTCACTGCAGATATTGAATGACGCCAACCTTCTAAGGAAGTACAGTCGACTCTGTTCCTTCCTGCACAAGGCATCTGTGTTGGCAGTCCAGTCTAGCTTCTCGTCTAACTGTACTCTCAGATACTTGTAGGTCTTAACCTGCGCCACACATTCTCCATTAATGATCACTGGCTCCATATGAGGCCTAGATCTGTGAGTCCGGGTTGGCAATGGAGTTTGGAGACCAGATATCTGTGGGTCTGTTATGGGAATGGACTTTGGAGACCAGATGTATGAGAGTCCAGTTTGGGAATGGAGTTTGAAGACTGGATGTCTGTGAGTCCAGGTTGGGAATGGAGTTTGGAGACCGGATATCTGTGGGTCTGGTATGGGAATGGAGTTTGGAGACCAGATGTCTGTGAGTCTGGGAGAGCGAATGGAGTTTGGAGACCGGATATCTGTAGCCCGGGTTGGCAATGGAGTTTGGAGACCGGATATCTGTGGGTCTGGGTATGGGAATGGAGTTTGGAGACCGGATATCTGTGTGTCTGGTATGGGAATTGATTTTGGAGACTGGATGTCTGTGAGCCCAGTTTGGGAATGGTGTTGGAGACTGGATATCTGTGGGTCTGTGTCAGGGAATGGAGTTTGGAGACCGGATGTCTGTGAGTTCAGTTTGGGAATGGAGTTTGGAGAACGGATATCTGTGAGTCCAGATTCGGAATGTAGTTGGAGACTGGATATCTGTGGGTATTGGTCAGGGAATGGATTTTGGAGACCGGATATCTTTGAGTCCAGGTTGGGAATGGAGTTTGGAGACTGCATGTCTGTGAGTCCAGGTTGGGAATGGAGTTTGAAGACCAGAAGTCTATGAGTCAGGGTCTGGGAATGGAGTTTGGAGACCGGATGTCTGTGAGTCTGGGACAGGGAATGGAGTTTGGAGACCGGATATCTGTGAGTCCGGGTTGGCAATGGAGTTTGGAGACCGGGTATCTGTGGGTCAGGTTATGGGAATGGAGTTTGGAGGCCGGATATCTGTGGGTCTGGTATGGGAATGGAGTTTGGAGACTGGATGTCTGTGAGTCCAGTTTGGGAATGGAGTTGGAGACTGGATATCTGTGGGTCTGGTATGGGAATGGAGTTTGGAGACCGGATATCTGTGGGTCTTGTATGGGAATGTAGTTTGGAGACCAGAAGTCTATGAGTCTGGGTCTGGGAATGGAGTTTGGAGACTGGATGTCTGTGAGTCTGGGACAGGGAATGGAGTTTGGAGACCGGATGTCTGTGATTCCAGGTTGGGAATGGAGTTTGAAGACAGGATATCTGCAGGTCTGGGTATGGGAATGGAGTTTGGAGACCGGGTATCTGAGGGTCTGTTATGGGAATGGACTTTGGAGACCAGATGTATGAGAGTCCAGTTTCGGAATGGAGTTTGAAGACTAGATGTCTGTGAGTCCAGGTTGGGAATGGAGTTTGGAGACTGGATATCTGTGGGTCTGGTGTGGGAATGGAGTTTGGAGACCAGATGTCTGTGAGTCTGGGTCTGGTAATCGAGTTTGGAGACAGGATATCTGTGAGTCCAGGTTGGGAATGGTGTTTGGAGACTGGATGTCTGTGAGTTCAGGTGGGGAATGGAGTTTGGAGACCGGATATCTGTGGGTCTGTTATGGGAATGGAGTTTGGAGACTAGAAGTCTATGAGTCAGGGTCTGGGAATGGAGTTTGGAGACCGGATGTCTGTGAGTCTGGGACAGGGAATGGAGTTTGGAGACCGGATATCTGTGGGTCCGTGTTGGCAATGGAGTTTGGAGACCGGATATCTGCGGGTCTGGGTAATGGAATGGAGTTTGGAGACCCGGTATCTGTGGGTCTGGTATGGGAATGGAGTTTGGAGACTGGATGTCTGTGAGTCAAGTTTGGGAATGGAGTTGGAGACTGGATATCTGTGGGTCTGGTATGGGAATGGAGTTTGGAGACCGGATATCTGTGGGTCTGGTATGGGAATGTAGTTTGGAGACCAGAAGTCTATGAGTCTGGGTCTGGGAATGGAGTTTGGCGACCGGGTATCTGTTGGTCTGGTAATGGGAATGGAGTTTGGAGAACGGATATCTGTGAATCCAGGTTCGGAATGGAGTTGGAGACTGGATATCTGTGGGTATTGGTCAGGGAATGGATTTTGGAGACCGGATATCTTTGAGTCCAGGTTGGGAATGGAGTTTGGAGACTGCATGTCTGTGAGTCCGGGTTGGGAATGGAGTTTGAAGACCGTATCTCTGTGAGTCCTAATTGGGAACGGAGTTTGAAGACTGGATGTCTGTGAGTCCAGTTTGGGAATGGAGTCTGGAGAGCGCATGTCTGTGAGCCTGGCTTGGGAATAGAGTTTGGAGACCACATGGCTGTGGGTCTGGTTATGGGAATGGAGTTTGGAGACCGGATGTCTGTGGGTCTGGTATGGAAATGTAGTTTGGAGACCAGATGTCTGTGAGTCTGAGTCTGGGAATCGAGTTTGGAGACCGGATATAGACAGATAGATAGATAGATACTTTATTCATCCCCATGGGGAAATTCAACATTTTTTCCAATGTCCCATACACTTGTTGTAGCAAAACTTTAATAAAGTTATAATAAAAGCGTTAATAATAGCTTTTAAAAAGTTCTTAATAGTTTACTTAAATACATTAAATACAATCAACCCCGGCACTTTAACATATCTTACTCCTGGCGGTTGAATTGTAAAGCCTAATGGCATTGGGGAGTATTGACCTCTTCATCCTGTCTGAGGAGCATTGCATCGATAGCAGCCTGTCGTTGAAACTTCTTCTCTGTCTCTGGATGGTGCTATGTAGAGGATGTTCAGGGTTTTCCATAATTGACCGTAGCCTACTCAGCGCCCTTCGCTCAGCTACCGATGTTATACTCTCCAGTACTTTGCCCACGACAGAGCCCGCCTTACTTACCAGCTTATTAAGACGTGAGGCGTCCCTCTTCTTAATGCTGCCTCCCCAACACGCCACCACAAAGAAGAGGGCGCTCTCCACAACTGACCTATAAAACATCTTCAGCATCTCACTGCAGATATTGAATGACGCCAACCTTCTAAGGAAGTACAGTCGACTCTGTTCCTTCCTGCACAAGGCATCTGTGTTGGCAGTCCAGTCTAGCTTCTCGTCTAACTGTACTCCCAGATACTTGTAGGTCTTAACCTGCGCCACACATTCTCCATTAATGATCACTGGCTCCATATGAGGCCTAGATCTGTGAGTCCGGGTTGGCAATGGAGTTTGGAGACCAGATATCTGTGGGTCTGTTATGGGAATGGACTTTGGAGACCAGATGTATGAGAGTCCAGTTTGGGAATGGAGTTTGAAGACTGGATGTCTGTGAGTCCAGGTTGGGAATGGAGTTTGGAGACCGGATATCTGTGGGTCTGGTATGGGAATGGAGTTTGGAGACCAGATGTCTGTGAGTCTGGGAGAGCGAATGGAGTTTGGAGACCGGATATCTGTAGCCCGGGTTGGCAATGGAGTTTGGAGACCGGATATCTGTGGGTCTGGGTATGGGAATGGAGTTTGGAGACCGGATATCTGTGTGTCTGGTATGGGAATTGATTTTGGAGACTGGATGTCTGTGAGCCCAGTTTGGGAATGGTGTTGGAGACTGGATATCTGTGGGTCTGTGTCAGGGAATGGAGTTTGGAGACCGGATGTCTGTGAGTTCAGTTTGGGAATGGAGTTTGGAGAACGGATATCTGTGAGTCCAGATTCGGAATGTAGTTGGAGACTGGATATCTGTGGGTATTGGTCAGGGAATGGATTTTGGAGACCGGATATCTTTGAGTCCAGGTTGGGAATGGAGTTTGGAGACTGCATGTCTGTGAGTCCAGGTTGGGAATGGAGTTTGAAGACCAGAAGTCTATGAGTCAGGGTCTGGGAATGGAGTTTGGAGACCGGATGTCTGTGAGTCTGGGACAGGGAATGGAGTTTGGAGACCGGATATCTGTGAGTCCGGGTTGGCAATGGAGTTTGGAGACCGGGTATCTGTGGGTCAGGTTATGGGAATGGAGTTTGGAGGCCGGATATCTGTGGGTCTGGTATGGGAATGGAGTTTGGAGACTGGATGTCTGTGAGTCCAGTTTGGGAATGGAGTTGGAGACTGGATATCTGTGGGTCTGGTATGGGAATGGAGTTTGGAGACCGGATATCTGTGGGTCTTGTATGGGAATGTAGTTTGGAGACCAGAAGTCTATGAGTCTGGGTCTGGGAATGGAGTTTGGAGACTGGATGTCTGTGAGTCTGGGACAGGGAATGGAGTTTGGAGACCGGATGTCTGTGATTCCAGGTTGGGAATGGAGTTTGAAGACAGGATATCTGCAGGTCTGGGTATGGGAATGGAGTTTGGAGACCGGGTATCTGAGGGTCTGTTATGGGAATGGACTTTGGAGACCAGATGTATGAGAGTCCAGTTTCGGAATGGAGTTTGAAGACTAGATGTCTGTGAGTCCAGGTTGGGAATGGAGTTTGGAGACTGGATATCTGTGGGTCTGGTGTGGGAATGGAGTTTGGAGACCAGATGTCTGTGAGTCTGGGTCTGGTAATCGAGTTTGGAGACAGGATATCTGTGAGTCCAGGTTGGGAATGGTGTTTGGAGACTGGATGTCTGTGAGTTCAGGTGGGGAATGGAGTTTGGAGACCGGATATCTGTGGGTCTGTTATGGGAATGGAGTTTGGAGACTAGAAGTCTATGAGTCAGGGTCTGGGAATGGAGTTTGGAGACCGGATGTCTGTGAGTCTGGGACAGGGAATGGAGTTTGGAGACCGGATATCTGTGGGTCCGTGTTGGCAATGGAGTTTGGAGACCGGATATCTGCGGGTCTGGGTAATGGAATGGAGTTTGGAGACCCGGTATCTGTGGGTCTGGTATGGGAATGGAGTTTGGAGACTGGATGTCTGTGAGTCAAGTTTGGGAATGGAGTTGGAGACTGGATATCTGTGGGTCTGGTATGGGAATGGAGTTTGGAGACCGGATATCTGTGGGTCTGGTATGGGAATGTAGTTTGGAGACCAGAAGTCTATGAGTCTGGGTCTGGGAATGGAGTTTGGCGACCGGGTATCTGTTGGTCTGGTAATGGGAATGGAGTTTGGAGAACGGATATCTGTGAATCCAGGTTCGGAATGGAGTTGGAGACTGGATATCTGTGGGTATTGGTCAGGGAATGGATTTTGGAGACCGGATATCTTTGAGTCCAGGTTGGGAATGGAGTTTGGAGACTGCATGTCTGTGAGTCCGGGTTGGGAATGGAGTTTGAAGACCGTATCTCTGTGAGTCCTAATTGGGAACGGAGTTTGAAGACTGGATGTCTGTGAGTCCAGTTTGGGAATGGAGTCTGGAGAGCGCATGTCTGTGAGCCTGGCTTGGGAATAGAGTTTGGAGACCACATGGCTGTGGGTCTGGTTATGGGAATGGAGTTTGGAGACCGGATGTCTGTGGGTCTGGTATGGAAATGTAGTTTGGAGACCAGATGTCTGTGAGTCTGAGTCTGGGAATCGAGTTTGGAGACCGGATATAGACAGATAGATAGATAGATACTTTATTCATCCCCATGGGGAAATTCAACATTTTTTCCAATGTCCCATACACTTGTTGTAGCAAAACTTTAATAAAGTTATAATAAAAGCGTTAATAATAGCTTTTAAAAAGTTCTTAATAGTTTACTTAAATACATTAAATACAATCAACCCCGGCACTTTAACATATCTTACTCCTGGCGGTTGAATTGTAAAGCCTAATGGCATTGGGGAGTATTGACCTCTTCATCCTGTCTGAGGAGCATTGCATCGATAGCAGCCTGTCGTTGAAACTTCTTCTCTGTCTCTGGATGGTGCTATGTAGAGGATGTTCAGGGTTTTCCATAATTGACCGTAGCCTACTCAGCGCCCTTCGCTCAGCTACCGATGTTATACTCTCCAGTACTTTGCCCACGACAGAGCCCGCCTTACTTACCAGCTTATTAAGACGTGAGGCGTCCCTCTTCTTAATGCTGCCTCCCCAACACGCCACCACAAAGAAGAGGGCGCTCTCCACAACTGACCTATAAAACATCTTCAGCATCTCACTGCAGATATTGAATGACGCCAACCTTCTAAGGAAGTACAGTCGACTCTGTTCCTTCCTGCACAAGGCATCTGTGTTGGCAGTCCAGTCTAGCTTCTCGTCTAACTGTACTCTCAGATACTTGTAGGTCTTAACCTGCGCCACACATTCTCCATTAATGATCACTGGCTCCATATGAGGCCTAGATCTGTGAGTCCGGGTTGGCAATGGAGTTTGGAGACCAGATATCTGTGGGTCTGTTATGGGAATGGACTTTGGAGACCAGATGTATGAGAGTCCAGTTTGGGAATGGAGTTTGAAGACTGGATGTCTGTGAGTCCAGGTTGGGAATGGAGTTTGGAGACCGGATATCTGTGGGTCTGGTATGGGAATGGAGTTTGGAGACCAGATGTCTGTGAGTCTGGGAGAGCGAATGGAGTTTGGAGACCGGATATCTGTAGCCCGGGTTGGCAATGGAGTTTGGAGACCGGATATCTGTGGGTCTGGGTATGGGAATGGAGTTTGGAGACCGGATATCTGTGTGTCTGGTATGGGAATTGATTTTGGAGACTGGATGTCTGTGAGCCCAGTTTGGGAATGGTGTTGGAGACTGGATATCTGTGGGTCTGTGTCAGGGAATGGAGTTTGGAGACCGGATGTCTGTGAGTTCAGTTTGGGAATGGAGTTTGGAGAACGGATATCTGTGAGTCCAGATTCGGAATGTAGTTGGAGACTGGATATCTGTGGGTATTGGTCAGGGAATGGATTTTGGAGACCGGATATCTTTGAGTCCAGGTTGGGAATGGAGTTTGGAGACTGCATGTCTGTGAGTCCAGGTTGGGAATGGAGTTTGAAGACCAGAAGTCTATGAGTCAGGGTCTGGGAATGGAGTTTGGAGACCGGATGTCTGTGAGTCTGGGACAGGGAATGGAGTTTGGAGACCGGATATCTGTGAGTCCGGGTTGGCAATGGAGTTTGGAGACCGGGTATCTGTGGGTCAGGTTATGGGAATGGAGTTTGGAGGCCGGATATCTGTGGGTCTGGTATGGGAATGGAGTTTGGAGACTGGATGTCTGTGAGTCCAGTTTGGGAATGGAGTTGGAGACTGGATATCTGTGGGTCTGGTATGGGAATGGAGTTTGGAGACCGGATATCTGTGGGTCTTGTATGGGAATGTAGTTTGGAGACCAGAAGTCTATGAGTCTGGGTCTGGGAATGGAGTTTGGAGACTGGATGTCTGTGAGTCTGGGACAGGGAATGGAGTTTGGAGACCGGATGTCTGTGATTCCAGGTTGGGAATGGAGTTTGAAGACAGGATATCTGCAGGTCTGGGTATGGGAATGGAGTTTGGAGACCGGGTATCTGAGGGTCTGTTATGGGAATGGACTTTGGAGACCAGATGTATGAGAGTCCAGTTTCGGAATGGAGTTTGAAGACTAGATGTCTGTGAGTCCAGGTTGGGAATGGAGTTTGGAGACTGGATATCTGTGGGTCTGGTGTGGGAATGGAGTTTGGAGACCAGATGTCTGTGAGTCTGGGTCTGGTAATCGAGTTTGGAGACAGGATATCTGTGAGTCCAGGTTGGGAATGGTGTTTGGAGACTGGATGTCTGTGAGTTCAGGTGGGGAATGGAGTTTGGAGACCGGATATCTGTGGGTCTGTTATGGGAATGGAGTTTGGAGACTAGAAGTCTATGAGTCAGGGTCTGGGAATGGAGTTTGGAGACCGGATGTCTGTGAGTCTGGGACAGGGAATGGAGTTTGGAGACCGGATATCTGTGGGTCCGTGTTGGCAATGGAGTTTGGAGACCGGATATCTGCGGGTCTGGGTAATGGAATGGAGTTTGGAGACCCGGTATCTGTGGGTCTGGTATGGGAATGGAGTTTGGAGACTGGATGTCTGTGAGTCAAGTTTGGGAATGGAGTTGGAGACTGGATATCTGTGGGTCTGGTATGGGAATGGAGTTTGGAGACCGGATATCTGTGGGTCTGGTATGGGAATGTAGTTTGGAGACCAGAAGTCTATGAGTCTGGGTCTGGGAATGGAGTTTGGCGACCGGGTATCTGTTGGTCTGGTAATGGGAATGGAGTTTGGAGAACGGATATCTGTGAATCCAGGTTCGGAATGGAGTTGGAGACTGGATATCTGTGGGTATTGGTCAGGGAATGGATTTTGGAGACCGGATATCTTTGAGTCCAGGTTGGGAATGGAGTTTGGAGACTGCATGTCTGTGAGTCCGGGTTGGGAATGGAGTTTGAAGACCGTATCTCTGTGAGTCCTAATTGGGAACGGAGTTTGAAGACTGGATGTCTGTGAGTCCAGTTTGGGAATGGAGTCTGGAGAGCGCATGTCTGTGAGCCTGGCTTGGGAATAGAGTTTGGAGACCACATGGCTGTGGGTCTGGTTATGGGAATGGAGTTTGGAGACCGGATGTCTGTGGGTCTGGTATGGAAATGTAGTTTGGAGACCAGATGTCTGTGAGTCTGAGTCTGGGAATCGAGTTTGGAGACCGGATATAGACAGATAGATAGATAGATACTTTATTCATCCCCATGGGGAAATTCAACATTTTTTCCAATGTCCCATACACTTGTTGTAGCAAAACTTTAATAAAGTTATAATAAAAGCGTTAATAATAGCTTTTAAAAAGTTCTTAATAGTTTACTTAAATACATTAAATACAATCAACCCCGGCACTTTAACATATCTTACTCCTGGCGGTTGAATTGTAAAGCCTAATGGCATTGGGGAGTATTGACCTCTTCATCCTGTCTGAGGAGCATTGCATCGATAGCAGCCTGTCGTTGAAACTTCTTCTCTGTCTCTGGATGGTGCTATGTAGAGGATGTTCAGGGTTTTCCATAATTGACCGTAGCCTACTCAGCGCCCTTCGCTCAGCTACCGATGTTATACTCTCCAGTACTTTGCCCACGACAGAGCCCGCCTTACTTACCAGCTTATTAAGACGTGAGGCGTCCCTCTTCTTAATGCTGCCTCCCCAACACGCCACCACAAAGAAGAGGGCGCTCTCCACAACTGACCTATAAAACATCTTCAGCATCTCACTGCAGATATTGAATGACGCCAACCTTCTAAGGAAGTACAGTCGACTCTGTTCCTTCCTGCACAAGGCATCTGTGTTGGCAGTCCAGTCTAGCTTCTCGTCTAACTGTACTCCCAGATACTTGTAGGTCTTAACCTGCGCCACACATTCTCCATTAATGATCACTGGCTCCATATGAGGCCTAGATCTGTGAGTCCGGGTTGGCAATGGAGTTTGGAGACCAGATATCTGTGGGTCTGTTATGGGAATGGACTTTGGAGACCAGATGTATGAGAGTCCAGTTTGGGAATGGAGTTTGAAGACTGGATGTCTGTGAGTCCAGGTTGGGAATGGAGTTTGGAGACCGGATATCTGTGGGTCTGGTATGGGAATGGAGTTTGGAGACCAGATGTCTGTGAGTCTGGGAGAGCGAATGGAGTTTGGAGACCGGATATCTGTAGCCCGGGTTGGCAATGGAGTTTGGAGACCGGATATCTGTGGGTCTGGGTATGGGAATGGAGTTTGGAGACCGGATATCTGTGTGTCTGGTATGGGAATTGATTTTGGAGACTGGATGTCTGTGAGCCCAGTTTGGGAATGGTGTTGGAGACTGGATATCTGTGGGTCTGTGTCAGGGAATGGAGTTTGGAGACCGGATGTCTGTGAGTTCAGTTTGGGAATGGAGTTTGGAGAACGGATATCTGTGAGTCCAGATTCGGAATGTAGTTGGAGACTGGATATCTGTGGGTATTGGTCAGGGAATGGATTTTGGAGACCGGATATCTTTGAGTCCAGGTTGGGAATGGAGTTTGGAGACTGCATGTCTGTGAGTCCAGGTTGGGAATGGAGTTTGAAGACCAGAAGTCTATGAGTCAGGGTCTGGGAATGGAGTTTGGAGACCGGATGTCTGTGAGTCTGGGACAGGGAATGGAGTTTGGAGACCGGATATCTGTGAGTCCGGGTTGGCAATGGAGTTTGGAGACCGGGTATCTGTGGGTCAGGTTATGGGAATGGAGTTTGGAGGCCGGATATCTGTGGGTCTGGTATGGGAATGGAGTTTGGAGACTGGATGTCTGTGAGTCCAGTTTGGGAATGGAGTTGGAGACTGGATATCTGTGGGTCTGGTATGGGAATGGAGTTTGGAGACCGGATATCTGTGGGTCTTGTATGGGAATGTAGTTTGGAGACCAGAAGTCTATGAGTCTGGGTCTGGGAATGGAGTTTGGAGACTGGATGTCTGTGAGTCTGGGACAGGGAATGGAGTTTGGAGACCGGATGTCTGTGATTCCAGGTTGGGAATGGAGTTTGAAGACAGGATATCTGCAGGTCTGGGTATGGGAATGGAGTTTGGAGACCGGGTATCTGAGGGTCTGTTATGGGAATGGACTTTGGAGACCAGATGTATGAGAGTCCAGTTTCGGAATGGAGTTTGAAGACTAGATGTCTGTGAGTCCAGGTTGGGAATGGAGTTTGGAGACTGGATATCTGTGGGTCTGGTGTGGGAATGGAGTTTGGAGACCAGATGTCTGTGAGTCTGGGTCTGGTAATCGAGTTTGGAGACAGGATATCTGTGAGTCCAGGTTGGGAATGGTGTTTGGAGACTGGATGTCTGTGAGTTCAGGTGGGGAATGGAGTTTGGAGACCGGATATCTGTGGGTCTGTTATGGGAATGGAGTTTGGAGACTAGAAGTCTATGAGTCAGGGTCTGGGAATGGAGTTTGGAGACCGGATGTCTGTGAGTCTGGGACAGGGAATGGAGTTTGGAGACCGGATATCTGTGGGTCCGTGTTGGCAATGGAGTTTGGAGACCGGATATCTGCGGGTCTGGGTAATGGAATGGAGTTTGGAGACCCGGTATCTGTGGGTCTGGTATGGGAATGGAGTTTGGAGACTGGATGTCTGTGAGTCAAGTTTGGGAATGGAGTTGGAGACTGGATATCTGTGGGTCTGGTATGGGAATGGAGTTTGGAGACCGGATATCTGTGGGTCTGGTATGGGAATGTAGTTTGGAGACCAGAAGTCTATGAGTCTGGGTCTGGGAATGGAGTTTGGCGACCGGGTATCTGTTGGTCTGGTAATGGGAATGGAGTTTGGAGAACGGATATCTGTGAATCCAGGTTCGGAATGGAGTTGGAGACTGGATATCTGTGGGTATTGGTCAGGGAATGGATTTTGGAGACCGGATATCTTTGAGTCCAGGTTGGGAATGGAGTTTGGAGACTGCATGTCTGTGAGTCCGGGTTGGGAATGGAGTTTGAAGACCGTATCTCTGTGAGTCCTAATTGGGAACGGAGTTTGAAGACTGGATGTCTGTGAGTCCAGTTTGGGAATGGAGTCTGGAGAGCGCATGTCTGTGAGCCTGGCTTGGGAATAGAGTTTGGAGACCACATGGCTGTGGGTCTGGTTATGGGAATGGAGTTTGGAGACCGGATGTCTGTGGGTCTGGTATGGAAATGTAGTTTGGAGACCAGATGTCTGTGAGTCTGAGTCTGGGAATCGAGTTTGGAGACCGGATATAGACAGATAGATAGATAGATACTTTATTCATCCCCATGGGGAAATTCAACATTTTTTCCAATGTCCCATACACTTGTTGTAGCAAAACTTTAATAAAGTTATAATAAAAGCGTTAATAATAGCTTTTAAAAAGTTCTTAATAGTTTACTTAAATACATTAAATACAATCAACCCCGGCACTTTAACATATCTTACTCCTGGCGGTTGAATTGTAAAGCCTAATGGCATTGGGGAGTATTGACCTCTTCATCCTGTCTGAGGAGCATTGCATCGATAGCAGCCTGTCGTTGAAACTTCTTCTCTGTCTCTGGATGGTGCTATGTAGAGGATGTTCAGGGTTTTCCATAATTGACCGTAGCCTACTCAGCGCCCTTCGCTCAGCTACCGATGTTATACTCTCCAGTACTTTGCCCACGACAGAGCCCGCCTTACTTACCAGCTTATTAAGACGTGAGGCGTCCCTCTTCTTAATGCTGCCTCCCCAACACGCCACCACAAAGAAGAGGGCGCTCTCCACAACTGACCTATAAAACATCTTCAGCATCTCACTGCAGATATTGAATGACGCCAACCTTCTAAGGAAGTACAGTCGACTCTGTTCCTTCCTGCACAAGGCATCTGTGTTGGCAGTCCAGTCTAGCTTCTCGTCTAACTGTACTCCCAGATACTTGTAGGTCTTAACCTGCGCCACACATTCTCCATTAATGATCACTGGCTCCATATGAGGCCTAGATCTGTGAGTCCGGGTTGGCAATGGAGTTTGGAGACCAGATATCTGTGGGTCTGTTATGGGAATGGACTTTGGAGACCAGATGTATGAGAGTCCAGTTTGGGAATGGAGTTTGAAGACTGGATGTCTGTGAGTCCAGGTTGGGAATGGAGTTTGGAGACCGGATATCTGTGGGTCTGGTATGGGAATGGAGTTTGGAGACCAGATGTCTGTGAGTCTGGGAGAGCGAATGGAGTTTGGAGACCGGATATCTGTAGCCCGGGTTGGCAATGGAGTTTGGAGACCGGATATCTGTGGGTCTGGGTATGGGAATGGAGTTTGGAGACCGGATATCTGTGTGTCTGGTATGGGAATTGATTTTGGAGACTGGATGTCTGTGAGCCCAGTTTGGGAATGGTGTTGGAGACTGGATATCTGTGGGTCTGGATCAGGGAATGGAGTTTGGATAGCGGATATCTGTGAGTCCAGGTTGGGAATGGTGTTTGGAGACCGGATATCTGTGAGTCCACGTTCGGAATGGAGTTGTGGACTGGATATCTGTGGGTATTGGTCAGGGAATGGATTTTGGAGACCGGATATCTTTGAGTCCAGGTTGGGAATGGTGTTTGGAGAACGGATATCTGTGAGTCCACGTTCGGAATGGAGTTGTGGACTGGATATCTGTGGGTATTGGTCAGGGAATGGATTTTGGAGAGCGGATATCTTTGAGTCCAGGTTGGGAATGGAGTTTGGAGACTGCATGTCTGTGAGTCCAGTTTGGGAATGGAGTTTGAAGACCGGATCTCTGTGAGTCCGGATTGGGAACGGAGTATGAAGACTGGATGTCTGTGAGTCCAGTTTGGGAATGGAGTCTGGAGAGAGCATGTCTGTGAGTCTGTCTTGGGAATGGAGTTTGGAGACCACATGGCTGTGGGACTGGTTATGGGAATGGAGTTTGGAGACCGGATATCTGTGGGTCTGGTATGGGAATGGAGTTTGGAGACCGGATATCTGTGGGTCTGGTATGGGAATGGAGTTTGGAGACCAGATGTCTGTGAGTCTGAGTCTGGGAATCGAGTTTGGAGACCGGATATAGATAGATAGATAGATAGATAGATACTTTATTCATCCCCATGGGGAAATTCAACATTTTTTCCAATGTCCCATGCACTTGTTGTAGCAAAACTTTAATAAAGTTTTAATAAAAGCGTTAATAATAGCTTTTAAAAAGTTCTTAAGTAGTTTACTTAAATACATTAAATACAATCAACCCCGGCACTTTAACATATCTTACTCCTGGCGGTTGAATTGTAAAGCCTAATGGCATTGGGGAGTATTGACCTCTTCATCCTGTCTGAGGAGCATTGCATCGATAGCAGCCTGTCGCTGAAACTGCTTCTCTGTCTCTGGATGGTGCTATGTAGAGGATGTTCAGGGTTTTCCATAATTGACCGTAGCCTACTCAGCGCCCTTCGCTCAGCTACCGATGTTATACTCTCCAGTACTTTGCCCACGACAGAGCCCGCTTCCTTACCAGCTTATTAAGACGTGAGGCGTCCCTCTTCTTAATGCTGCCTCCCCAACACGCCACCACAAAGAAGAGGGCGCTCTCCAAAACAGACCTATAAAACATCTTCAGCATCTCACTGCAGATATTGAATGACGCCAACCTTCTAAGTTAGTACAGTCGACTCTGTGCCTTCCTGCACAAGGCATCTGTGTTGGCAGTCCAGTCTAGCTTCTCGTCTAACTGTACTCCCAGATACTTGTAGGTCTTAACCTGCGCCACACATTCTCCATTAATGATCACTGGCTCCATATGAGGCCTAGATCTGTGAGTCCGGGTTGGCAATGGAGTTTGGAGACCGGATATTTGTGGGTCTGTTATGGGAATGGACTTTGGAGACCAGATGTATGAGAGTCCAGTTTGGGAATGGAGTTTGAAGACTGGATGTCTGTGAGTCCAGGTTGGGAATGGAGTTTGGAGACCGGATATCTGTGGGTCTGGTATGGGAATGGATTTTGGAGACCGGATATCTGTGGTTCTGGTATGGGAATGGAGTTTGGAGAACAGATGTCTGTGAGTCTGGGTCTGGGAATCGGGTTTGGAGACCGGATATCTGTGAGTCCAGGTTGGGAATGGTGTTTGGAGACCGGATATCTGTGGGTCTGGTATGGGAATGGAGTTTGGAGACTGGATGTCTCTGAGTCCAGTTTGGGAATGGATTTGGAGACTGGATACCTGTGGTTCTGGTAAGGGAATGGAGTTTGGAGACCGGGTATCTGTGAGTCCAGGTTGGGAATGGTGTTTGGAGACCGGATACCTGTGGATCTGGGTATGGGAATGGAGTTTGAATACCAGATATCTGTGAGTCCAGTTTGGGAATGGAGTTTGAAGACCGGATGTCTGTGAGTCCAGGCTGGGAATGGAGTTTGGAGACCGGATATCTGTGAGTCCAGGTTGGGAATGGTGTTTGGAGACAGGATATCTGTGGGTCTGGTATGGGAATGGAGTTTGGAGACCGGATATCTGTGGGTCTGGTATGGGAATGTAGTTTGGAGACCAGAAGTCTATGAGTCAGGGTCTGGGAATGGAGTTTGGAGACTGGATGTCGGTGAGTCTGGGACAGGGAATGGAGTTTGGAGACCGGATGTCTGTGATTCCAGGTTGGGAATGGAGTTTGGAGACCAGTTGTCTGTGAGTCCGGGTTGACAATGGAGTTTGGAGACAGGATATCTGTCGGTCTGGGTATGGGAATGGAGTTTGGAGACCGGGTATCTGCGGGTCCTGTTATGGGAATGGAGTTTGGAGACCGGATATCTGTGTGTCTGGTATGGGAATTGATTTTGGAGACTGGATGTCTGTGAGCCCAGTTTGGGAATGGTGTTGGAGACTGGATATCTGTGGGTCTGGGTCAGGGAATGGAGTTTGGAGACGAGATATCTGTGAATCCAGGTTGGGAATGGTGTTTGGAGACCGGATATCTGTGAGTCCAGGTTCGGAATGGAGATGGAGACTGGATATCTGTGGATCTGGGTCAGGGAATGGAGTTTGGAAACGAGATATCTGTGAGTCCAGGTTGGGAATGGAGTTTGGAGACCGGATGTCTGTGAGTCCAGGTTGGCAATGGAGTTTGGAGACCGGAGATCTGCGGTTCTGGGTATGGGAATGGAGTTTGGAGACCGGGTATCTGTGGGTCTGGTAATGGGAATTGAGTTTGGAGACTGGATATCTGTGGGTCTGATATGGGAATGGAGTTTGGAGACTGGATGTCTGTGAGTCCAGTTTGGGAATGGAGTTGGAGACTGGATATCTGTGGGTCTGTGTCAGGGAATGGAGTTTGGAGACCGGATGTCTGTGAGTTCAGTTTGGGAATGGAGTTTGGAGAACGGATATCTGTGAGTCCAGGTTCGGACTGTAGTTGGAGACTGGATATCTGTGGGTATTGGTCAGGGAATGGATTTTGGAGACCGGATATCTTTGAGTCCAGGTTGGGAATGGAGTTTGGAGACTGCATGTCTGTGAGTCCAGGTTGGGAATGGAGGTTGAAGACCGGATCTCTGTGAGTCCGGATTGGGAACGGAGTTTGAAGACTGGATGTCTGTGAGTCCAGTTTGTGAATGGAGTCTGGAGAGCGCATGTCTGTGAGTCTGGCTTGGAAATGGAGTTTGGAGACCACATGGCTGTGGGACTGGTTATGGGAATGGAGTTTGGAGACCGGATATCTGTGGTTCTGGTATGGGAATGGAGTTTGGAGACCGGATGTCTGTGAGTCCAGGTTGGCAATGGAGTTTGGAGACCGGAGATCTGCGGTTCTGGGTATGGGAATGGAGTTTGGAGACCGGGTATCTGTGTGTCTGGTAATGGGAATTGAGTTTGGAGACCGGATATCTGTGGGTCTGATATGGGAATGGAGTTTGGAGACTGGATGTCTGTGAGTCCAGTTTGGGAATGGAGTTGGAGACTGGATATCTGTGGGTCTGTGTCAGGGAATGGAGTTTGGAGACCGGATGTCTGTGAGTTCAGTTTGGGAATGGAGTTTGGAGAACGGATATCTGTGAGTCCAGGTTCGGAATGTAGTTGGAGACTGGATATCTGTGGGTATTGGTCAGGGAATGGATTTTGGAGACCGGATATCTTTGAGTCCAGGTTGGGAATGGAGTTTGGAGACTGCATGTCTGTGAGTCCAGGTTGGGAATGGAGTTTGAAGACCGGATCTCTGTGAGTCCGGATTGGGAACGGAGTTTGAAGACTGGATGTCTGTGAGTCCAGTTTGTGAATGGAGTCTGGAGAGCGCATGTCTGTGAGTCTGGCTTGGAAATGGAGTTTGGAGACCACATGGCTGTGGGACTGGTTATGGGAATGGAGTTTGGAGACCGGATATCTGTGGTTCTGGTATGGGAATGGAGTTTGGAGACCGGATATCTGTGGGTCTGGTATGGGAATGGAGTTTGGAGACCAGATGTCTGTGAGTCTGAGTCTGGGAATCGAGTTTGGAGACCGGATATAGATAGATAGATAGATAGATACTTTATTCATCCCCATGGGGAAATTCAACATTTTTTCCAATGTCCCATACACTTGTTGTAGCAAAACTTTAATAAAGTTTTAATAAAAGCGTTAATAATAGCTTTTAAAAAGTTCTTAAGTAGTTTACTTAAATACATTAAATACAATCAACCCCGGCACTTTAACATATCTTACTCCTGGCGGTTGAATTGTAAAGCCTAATGGCATTGGGGAGTATTGACCTCTTCATCCTGCCTGAGGAGCATTGCATCGATAGCAGCCTGTCGCTGAAACTGCTTCTCTGTCTCTGGATGGTGCTATGTAGAGGATGTTCAGTGTTTTCCATAATTGACCGTAGCCTAGTCAGCGCCCTTCGCTCAGCTACCGATGTTATACTCTCCAGTACTTTGCCCACGACAGAGCCCGCCTTCCTTACCAGCTTATTAAGACGTGAGGCGTCCCTCTTCTTAATGCTGCCTCCCCAACACGCCACCACAAAGAAGAGGGCGCTCTCCACAACTGACCTATAAAACATCTTCAGCATTTCACTGCAGACATTGAATGACGCCAACCTTCTAAGGAAGTACAGTCGACTCTGTGCCTTCCTGCACAAGGCATCTGTGTTGGCAGTCCAGTCTAGCTTCTCGTCTAACTGTACTCCCAGATACTTGTAGGTCTTAACCTGTGCCACAAATTCTCCATTAATGATCACTGGCTCCATATGATGCCTAGATCTGTGAGTCCGGGTTGGCAATGGAGTTTGGAGACCGGATATTTGTGGGTCTGTTATGGGAATGGACTTTGGAGACCAGATGTATGAGAGTCCAGTTTGGGAATGGAGTTTGAAGACCGGATGTTTGTGAGTCCAGGCTGGGAATGGAGTTTGGAGACCGGATATCTGTGATTCCAGGTTGGGAATGGAGTTTGGAGACTGGGTATCTGTGGGTCAGGTTATGGGAATGGAGTTTGGAGACCCGATATCTGTGGGTCTGGTATGGGAATGGAGTTTGGAGACTGGATGTCTCTGAGTCCAGTTTGGGAATGGATTTGGAGACCGGATACCTGTGGGTCTGGTAAGGGAATGGAGTTTGGAGACCGGCTATCTGTGAGTCCAGGTTGGGAATGGTGTTTGGAGACCGGATATCTGTGGATCTGGGTATGGGATTGGAGTTTGAATACCAGATATCTGTGAGTCCAGGTTGGGAATGGAGTTTGGAGACCGGATATCTGTGTGTCTGGTATGGGAATGGAGTTTGGAGACTAGAAGTCTATGAGTCAGGGTCTGGGAATGGAGTTTGGAGACCGGATGTCTGTGAGTCTGGGACAGGGAATGGTGTTTGGAGACCGGATATCTGTGAGTCCGGGTTGGCAATGTAGTTTGGAGACCGGATATCTGCGGGTCTGGGTATGGGAATGGAGTTTGGAGACCGGGTATCTGTGGGTCTGGTTATGGGAATGGAGTTTGGAGACCGGCTATCTGTGGGTCTGGTATGGGAATGGAGTTTGGAGACTGGATGTCTGTGAGTCCAGTTTGGGAATGGATTTGGAGACTGGATATCTGTGGGTCTGGTATGGGAATGGAGTTTGGAGACCGGACATCTGTGGGTCTGGTATGGGACTGTAGTTTGGAGACCAGAAGTCTATGAGTCTGGGTCTGGGAATGGAGTTTGGAGACTGGATGTCGGTGAGTCTGGGACAGGGAATGGAGTTTGCAGACCGGATGTCTGTGATTGCAGGTTGGGAATGGAGTTTGGAGACCGGTTGTCTGTGAGTCCAGGTTGGCAATGGTGTTTGAATCAGGATATCTGCGGGTCTGGGTATGGGAATGGAGTTTGGAAACCGGGTCTCTGCGGGTCTCCTTATGGGAATGGAGTTTGGAGACCGGAAGTCTGTGTGTCTGGTATGGGAATTGATTTTGGAGACTGGATGTCTGTGAGCCCAGTTTGGGAATGGTGTTGGAGACTGGATATCTGTGGGTCTGGGTCAGGGAATGGAGTTTGGAGACGAGATATCTGTGAGTCCAGGTTGGGAATGGTGTTTGGAGACCGGATATCTGTGAGTCCAGCTTCGGAATGGAGTTGGAGACTGGATATCTGTGGATCTGGGTCAGGGAATGGAGTTTGGAAACGAGATATCTGTGAGTCCAGGTTGGGAATGGTGTTTGGAGACCGGATGTCTGTGAGTCCAGGTTGGCAATGGAGTTTGGAGACCGGAGATCTGCGGTTCTGGGTATGGGAATGGAGTTTGGAGACCGGGTATCTGTGGGTCTGGTAATGGGAATTGAGTTTGGAGACCGGATATCTGTGGGTCTGATATGGGAATGGAGTTTGGAGACTGGATGTCTGTGAGTCCAGTTTGGGAATGGAGTTGGAGACTGGATATCTGTGGGTCTGTGTCAGGGAATGGAGTTTGGAGACCGGATGTCTGTGAGTTCAGTTTGGGAATGGAGTTTGGAGAACGGATATCTGTGAGTCCAGGTTCGGAATGTAGTTGGAGACTGGATATCTGTGGGTATTGGTCAGGGAATGGATTTTGGAGACCGGATATCTTTGAGTCCAGGTTGGGAATGGAGTTTGGAGACTGCATGTCTGTGAGTCCAGGTTGGGAATGGAGTTTGAAGACCGGATCTCTGTGAGTCCGGATTGGGAACGGAGTTTGAAGACTGGATGTCTGTGAGTCCAGTTTGTGAATGGAGTCTGGAGAGCGCATGTCTGTGAGTCTGGCTTGGAAATGGAGTTTGGAGACCACATGGCTGTAGGACTGGTTATGGGAATGGAGTTTGGAGACCGGATATCTGTGGTTCTGGTATGGGAATGGAGTTTGGAGACCGGATATCTGTGGGTCTGGTATGGGAATGGAGTTTGGAGACCATATGTCTGTGAGTCTGAGTCTGGGAATCGAGTTTGGAGACCGGATATAGATAGATAGATAGATAGATACTTTATTCATCCCCATGGGGAAATTCAACATTTTTTCCAATGTCCCATACACTTGTTGTAGCAAAACTTTAATAAAGTTTTAATAAAAGCGTTAATAATAGCTTTTAAAAAGTTCTTAAGTAGTTTACTTAAATACATTAAATACAATCAACCCCGGCACTTTAACATATCTTACTCCTGGCGGTTGAATTGTAAAGCCTAATGGCATTGGGGAGTATTGACCTCTTCATCCTGCCTGAGGAGCATTGCATCGATAGCAGCCTGTCGCTGAAACTGCTTCTCTGTCTCTGGATGGTGCTATGTAGAGGATGTTCAGGGTTTTCCATAATTGACCGTAGCCTACTCAGCGCCCTTCGCTCAGCTACCGATGGTATACTCTCCAGTACTTTGCCCACGACAGAGCCCGACTTCCTTACCAGCTTATTAAGACGTGAGGCGTCCCTCTTCTTAATGCTGCCTCCCCAACACGCCACCACAAAGAAGAGGGCGCTCTCCACAACTGACCTATAAAACATCTTCAGCATTTCACTGCAGACATTGAATGACGCCAACCTTCTAAGGAAGTACAGTCGACTCTGTGCCTTCCTGCACAAGGCATCTGTGTTGGCAGTCCAGTCTAGCTTCTCGTCTAACTGTACTCCCAGATACTTGTAGGTCTTAACCTGCGCCACACATTCTCCATTAATGATCACTGGCTCCATATGAGGCCTAGATCTGTGAGTCCGGGTTGGCAATGGAGTTTGGAGACCGGATATTTGTGGGTCTGTTATGGGAATGGACTTTGGAGACCAGATGTATGAGAGTCCAGTTTGGGAATGGAGTTTGAAGACCGGATGTTTGTGAGTCCAGGCTGGGAATGGAGTTTGGAGACCGGATATCTGTGATTCCAGGTTGGGAATGGAGTTTGGAGACCGGATATCTGTGGGTCTGGTATGGGAATGTAGTTTGGAGACCAGAAGTCTATGAGTCAGGGTCTGGGAATGGAGTTTGGAGACTGGATGTCGGTGAGTCTGGGACAGGGAATGGAGTTTGGAGACCGGATGTCTGTGATTCCAGGTTGGGAATGGAGTTTGGAGACCAGTTGTCTGTGAGTCCGGGTTGGCAATGGAGTTTGGAGACAGGATATCTGCCGGTCTGGGTATGGGAATGGAGTTTGGAGACCGGGTATCTGCGGGTCCTGTTATGGGAATGGAGTTTGGAGACCGGATATCTGTGTGTCTGGTATGGGAATTGATTTTGTAGACTGGATGTCTGTGAGCCCAGTTTGGGAATGGTGTTGGAGACTGGATATCTGTGGGTCTGGGTCTGGGAATGGAGTTTGGATACCGGATATCTGTGAGTCCAGGTTGGGAATGGTGTTTGGAGACCGGATATCTGTGGGTCTGATATGAGAATGGAGTTTGGAGACTGGATGTCTGTGAGTCCAGTTTGGGAATGGAGTTGGAGACTGGATACCTGTGGGAATTGGTCAGGGAATGGATTTTGGAGACCGGATATCTTTGAGTCCAGGTTGGGAATGGAGTTTGGAGACTGCATGTCTGTGAGTCCAGTTTTGGAATGGAGTTTGAAGACCGGATCTCTGTGAGTCCGGATTGGGAACGGAGTTTGAAGACTGGATGTCTGTGAGTCTAGTTTGGGAATGGAGTCTGGAGAGCGCATGTCTGTGAGTCTGGCTTGGGAATGGAGTTTGGAGACCACATGGCTGTGTGTCTGGTTATGGGAATGGAGTTTGGAGACCGGATATCTGCGTGTCTGTTATGGGAATTGATTTTGGAGACTGGATGTCTGTGAGCCCAGTTTGGGAATGGTGTTGGAGACTGGATATCTGTGGGTCTGTGTCAGGGAATGGAGTTTGGAGACGAGATATCTGTGGGTCTGGTATGGGAATGGAGTTTGGAGACTAGATGTCTGTGAGTCTGAGTCTGGGAATCGAGTTTGGAGACCGGATATAGATAGATAGATAGATAGATAGATACTTTATTCATCCCCATGGGGAAATTCAACATTTTTTCCAATGTCCCATACACTTGTTGCAGCAAAACCTTAATAAAGTTTTAATAAAAGCGTTAATAATAGCTTTTAAAAAGTTCTTAAGTAGTTTACTTAAATACATTAAATACAATCAACCCCGGCACTTTAACATATCTTACTCCTGGCGGTTGAATTGTAAAGCCTAATGGCATTGGGGAGTATTGACCTCTTCATCCTGTCTGAGGAGCATTGCATCGATAGCAGCCTGTCGCTGAAACTGCTTCTCTGTCTCTGGATGGTGCTATGTAGAGGATGATCAGGGTTTTCCATAATTGACCGTAGCCTACTCAGCGCCCTTCGCTCAGCTACCGATGTTATACTCTCCAGTACTTTGCCCACGACAGAGCCTGTCTTCCTTACCAGCTTATTAAGACGTGAGGCGTCCCTCTTCTTAATGCTGCCTCCCCAACACGCCACCACAAAGAAGAGGGCGCTCTCCACAACTGACCTATAAAACATCTTCAGCATCTCACTGCAGATATTGAATGACGCCAACCTTCTAAGGAAGTACAGTCGACTCTGTTCCTTCCTGCACAAGGCATCTGTGTTGGCAGTCCAGTCTAGCTTCTCCTCTAACTGTACTCCCAGATACTTGTAGGTCTTAACCTGCGCCACACATTCTCCATTAATGATCACTGGCTCCATATGAGGCCTAGTTCTGTGAGTCCGGGTTGGCAATGGAGTTTGGAGACCAGATATCTGTGGGTCTGTTATGGGAATGGACTTTGGAGACCAGATGTATGAGAGTCCAGTTTGGGAATGGAGTTTGAAGACTGGATGTCTGTGAGTCCAGGTTGGGAATGGAGTTTGGAGACCGGATATCTGTGGGTCTGGTATGGGAATGGAGTTTGGAGACCAGATGTCTGTGAGTCTGGGACAGCGAATGGAGTTTGGAGACCGGATATCTGTAGTCCGGGTTGGCAATGGAGTTTGGAGACCGGATATCTGTGGGTCTGGGTATGGGAATGGTGTTTGGAGACCGGGTATCTGTGGGTCTGGTTATGGGAATGGAGTTTGGAGACTGGATATCTGTGAGTCTGGGACAGCGAATGGAGTTTGGAGACCGGATATCTGTGAGTCTGGGACAGCGAATGGAGTTTGGAGACCGGATATCTGTAGTCCGGGTTGGCAATGGAGTTTGGAGACCGGATATCTGCGGGTCTGGGTATGGGAATGGAGTTTGGAGACTGGATGTCTGTGAGTCCCGTTTGGGAATGGAGTTGGGGACTGGATATCTGTGGGTCTGGTATGGGAATGTAGTTTGGAGACCAGAAGTCTATGAGTCTGGGTCAGGGAATGGAGTTTGGAGACTGGATGTCGGTGAGTCTGGGACAGGGAATGGAGTTTGGAGACCGGATATCTGTGGGTCTGTGTCAGGGAATGGAGTTTGGAGACCGGATGTCTGTGAGTTCAGGTTGGGAATGGAGTTTGGAGAGCGGATGTCTGTGAGTTCAGGTTGGGAATGGAGTTTGGAGAACGGATATCTGTGAGTCCAGGTTCGCAATGGAGTTGGATACTGGATATCTGTGGGTATTGGTCAGGGAATGGATTTTGGAGACCGTATATATTTGAGTACAGGTTGGGAATGGAGTTTGGAGACTGCATGTCTGTGAGTCCAGGTTGGGAATGGAGTTTGGAGACCACATGGCTGTGGGTCTGGTTATGGGAATGGAGTTTGGAGACCAGAAGTCTATGAGTCTGGGTCTGGGAATGGAGTTTTGAGACTGGATGTCGGTGAGTCTGGGACAGGGAATGGAGTTTGGAGACTGGATGTCTGTGTTTGCAGTTTGGGAATGGAGTTTGGAGACCGGTTGTCTGTGAGTCCGGGTTGGCAATGGAGTTTGGAGACAGGATATCTGCCGGTCTGGGTATGGGAATGGAGTTTGGAGACCGGGTATCTGCGGGTCTGGTTATGGGAATGGAGTTTGGAGACCGGATATCTGTGTGTCTGGTATGGGAATTGATTTTGGAGACTGGATGTCTGTGAGCCCAGTTTGGGAATGGTGTTGGACACTGGATATCTGTGGGTCTGGGTCAGGGAATGGAGTTTGGAGACGAGATATCTGTGAATCCAGGTTGGGAATGGTGTTTGGAGACCGGATATCTGTGAGTCCAGGTTCGGAATGGAGATGGAGACTGGATATCTGTGGATCTGAGTCAGGGAATGGAGTTTGGAGACTGGATGTCGGTGAGTCTGGGACAGGGAATGGAGTTTGGAGACCGGATGTCTGTGAGTTCAGGTTGGGAATGGAGTTTGGAGAACGGATATCTGTGAGTCCAGGTTCGGAATGGAGTTGGAGACTGGATATCTGTGGGTATTGGTCAGGGAATGGATTTTGGAGACCGGATATCTTTGAATCCAGGTTGGGAAGGGAGTTTGGAGACTGCATGTCTGTGAGTCCAGGTTGGGAATGGAGTTTGAAGACCGGATTTCTGTGAGTCCGGATTGGGAACGGAGTTTGAAGACTGGATGTCTGTGAGTCCAGTTTGGGAATGGAGTCTGGAGAGTGCATGTCTGTGAGTCTGGCTTGGGAATGGAGTTTGGTGACCACATGGCCGTGGGTCTGGTTATGGGAATGGAGTTTGGAGACCGGATATCTGTGGGTCTGGTATGGGAATGGAGTTTGGAGACCGGATATCTGTGGGTCTGGTATGGGAATGGAGTTTGGAGACCAGATGTCTGTGAGTCTGAGTCTGGGAATCGAGTTTGGAGACCGGATATAGATAGATAGATAGATACTTTATTCATCCCCATGAGGGAATTCAACATTTTTTGCAATGTCCCATACACTTGTTGTAGCAAAACTTTAATAAAGTTTTAATAAAAGCGTTAATAATAGCTTTAAAAAAGTTCTTAAGTAGTTTACTTAAATACATTGAATACAATCAACCCCGGCACTTTAACATATCTTACTCCTGGCGGTTGAATTGTAAAGCCTAATGGCATTGGTGAGTATTGACCTCTTCATCCTGTCTGAGGAGCATGGCATCGATAGCAGCCTATCACTGAAACTGCTTCTATGTCTCTGGATGGTGCTATGTAGAGGATGTTCAGGGTTTTCCATAATTGACCGTAGCCTACTCAGCGCCCTTCGCTCAGCTACCGATGTTATACTTTCCAGCACTTTGCCCACGACAGAGCCCGCCTTCCTTACCAGCTTATTAAGACGTGAGGCGTCCCTCTTCTTAATGCTGCCTCCCCAACACGCCACCACAAAGAAGAGGGCGCTCTCCACAACTGACCTATAAAACATCTTCAGCATCTCACTGCAGACATTGAATGACGCCAACCTTCTAAGGAAGTACAGTCGACTCTGTGCCTTCCTGCACAAGGCATCTGTGTTGGCAGTCCAGTCTAGCTTCTCGTCTAACTGTACTCCCAGATACTTGTAGGTCTTAAACTGCGCCACACATTCTCCATTAATGATCACTGGCTCCATATGAGGCCTAGATCTGTGAGTCCGGGTTGGCAATGGAGTTTGGAGACCGGATATCTGTGGGTCTGTTATGGGAATGGACTTTGGAGACCAGATGTATGAGAGTCCAGTTTGGGAATGGAGTTTGAAGACTGGATGTCTGTGAGTCCAGCTTGGGAATGGAGTTAGGAGACCGGATATCTGTGGGTCTGGTATGGGAATGGAGTTTGGAGACTGGATATCTGTGGTTCTGGTATGGGAATGGAGTTTGGAGACCAGATGTCTGTGAGTCTGGGTCTGGGAATCGAGTTTGGAGACCGGATATCTGTGAGTCCAGGTTGGGAATGGTATTTGGAGACCGGATGTCTGTGGATCTGGGTATGGGAATGGAGTTTGAAGACCAGATTTCTGTGAGTCCAGGTTGGGAATGGAGTTTGGAGACCGGATGTCTGTGAGTTCAGGTTGGGAATGGAGTTTGGAGACCGGATATCTGTGGGTCTGGTATGGGAATGGAGTTTGGAGACCAGATGTCTGTGAGTCTGAGTCTGGGAATCGAGTTTGGAGACCGGATATAGATAGATAGATAGATACTTTATTCATCCCCATGGGGAAATTCAACATTTTTTCCAATGTCCCATACACTTGTTGTAGCAAAACTTTAATAAAGTTTTAATAAAAGCGTTAATAATAGCTTTTAAAAAGTTCTTAAGTAGTTTACTTAAATACATTAAATACAATCAACCCCGGCACTTTAACATATCTTACTCCTGGCGGTTGAATTGTAAAGCCTAATGGCATTGGGGAGTATTGACCTCTTCATCCTGCCTGAGGAGCATTGCATCGATAGCAGCCTGTCGCTGAAACTGCTTCTCTGTCTCTGGATGGTGCTATGTAGAGGATGTTCAGTGTTTTCCATAATTGACCGTAGCCTAGTCAGCGCCCTTCGCTCAGCTACCGATGTTATACTCTCCAGTACTTTGCCCACGACAGAGCCCGCCTTCCTTACCAGCTTATTAAGACGTGAGGCGTCCCTCTTCTTAATGCTGCCTCCCCAACACGCCACCACAAAGAAGAGGGCGCTCTCCACAACTGACCTATAAAACATCTTCAGCATTTCACTGCAGACATTGAATGACGCCAACCTTCTAAGGAAGTACAGTCGACTCTGTGCCTTCCTGCACAAGGCATCTGTGTTGGCAGTCCAGTCTAGCTTCTCGTCTAACTGTACTCCCAGATACTTGTAGGTCTTAACCTGCGCCACAAATTCTCCATTAATGATCACTGGCTCCATATGATGCCTAGATCTGTGAGTCCGGGTTGGCAATGGAGTTTGGAGACCGGATATTTGTGGGTCTGTTATGGGAATGGACTTTGGAGACCAGATGTATGAGAGTCCAGTTTGGGAATGGAGTTTGAAGACCGGATGTTTGTGAGTCCAGGCTGGGAATGGAGTTTGGAGACCGGATATCTGTGATTCCAGGTTGGGAATGGAGTTTGGAGACTGGGTATCTGTGGGTCAGGTTATGGGAATGGAGTTTGGAGACCCGATATCTGTGGGTCTGGTATGGGAATGGAGTTTGGAGACTGGATGTCTCTGAGTCCAGTTTGGGAATGGATTTGGAGACCGGATACCTGTGGGTCTGGTAAGGGAATGGAGTTTGGAGACCGGCTATCTGTGAGTCCAGGTTGGGAATGGTGTTTGGAGACCGGATATCTGTGGATCTGGGTATGGGATTGGAGTTTGAATACCAGATATCTGTGAGTCCAGGTTGGGAATGGAGTTTGGAGACCGGATATCTGTGTGTCTGGTATGGGAATGGAGTTTGGAGACTAGAAGTCTATGAGTCAGGGTCTGGGAATGGAGTTTGGAGACCGGATGTCTGTGAGTCTGGGACAGGGAATGGTGTTTGGAGACCGGATATCTGTGAGTCCGGGTTGGCAATGTAGTTTGGAGACCGGATATCTGCGGGTCTGGGTATGGGAATGGAGTTTGGAGACCGGGTATCTGTGGGTCTGGTTATGGGAATGGAGTTTGGAGACCGGCTATCTGTGGGTCTGGTATGGGAATGGAGTTTGGAGACTGGATGTCTGTGAGTCCAGTTTGGGAATGGATTTGGAGACTGGATATCTGTGGGTCTGGTATGGGAATGGAGTTTGGAGACCGGACATCTGTGGGTCTGGTATGGGACTGTAGTTTGGAGACCAGAAGTCTATGAGTCTGGGTCTGGGAATGGAGTTTGGAGACTGGATGTCGTTGAGTCTGGGACAGGGAATGGAGTTTGCAGACCGGATGTCTGTGATTGCAGGTTGGGAATGGAGTTTGGAGACCGGTTGTCTGTGAGTCCAGGTTGGCAATGGTGTTTGAATCAGGATATCTGCGGGTCTGGGTATGGGAATGGAGTTTGGAAACCGGGTCTCTGCGGGTCTCCTTATGGGAATGGAGTTTGGAGACCGGAAGTCTGTGTGTCTGGTATGGGAATTGATTTTGGAGACTGGATGTCTGTGAGCCCAGTTTGGGAATGGTGTTGGAGACTGGATATCTGTGGGTCTGGGTCAGGGAATGGAGTTTGGAGACGAGATATCTGTGAGTCCAGGTTGGGAATGGTGTTTGGAGACCGGATATCTGTGAGTCCAGCTTCGGAATGGAGTTGGAGACTGGATATCTGTGGATCTGGGTCAGGGAATGGAGTTTGGAAACGAGATATCTGTGAGTCCAGGTTGGGAATGGTGTTTGGAGACCGGATGTCTGTGAGTCCAGGTTGGCAATGGAGTTTGGAGACCGGAGATCTGCGGTTCTGGGTATGGGAATGGAGTTTGGAGACCGGGTATCTGTGGGTCTGGTAATGGGAATTGAGTTTGGAGACCGGATATCTGTGGGTCTGATATGGGAATGGAGTTTGGAGACTGGATGTCTGTGAGTCCAGTTTGGGAATGGAGTTGGACACTGGATATCTGTGGGTCTGTGTCAGGGAATGGAGTTTGGAGACCGGATGTCTGTGAGTTCAGTTTGGGAATGGAGTTTGGAGAACGGATATCTGTGAGTCCAGGTTCGGAATGTAGTTGGAGACTGGATATCTGTGGGTATTGGTCAGGGAATGGATTTTGGAGACCGGATATCTTTGAGTCCAGGTTGGGAATGGAGTTTGGAGACTGCATGTCTGTGAGTCCAGGTTGGGAATGGAGTTTGAAGACCGGATCTCTGTGAGTCCGGATTGGGAACGGAGTTTGAAGACTGGATGTCTGTGAGTCCAGTTTGTGAATGGAGTCTGGAGAGCGCATGTCTGTGAGTCTGGCTTGGAAATGGAGTTTGGAGACCACATGGCTGTGGGACTGGTTATGGGAATGGAGTTTGGAGACCGGATATCTGTGGTTCTGGTATGGGAATGGAGTTTGGAGACCGGATATCTGTGGGTCTGGTATGGGAATGGAGTTTGGAGACCATATGTCTGTGAGTCTGAGTCTGGGAATCGAGTTTGGAGACCGGATATAGATAGATAGATAGATAGATACTTTATTCATCCCCATGGGGAAATTCAACATTTTTTCCAATGTCCCATACACTTGTTGTAGCAAAACTTTAATAAAGTTTTAATAAAAGCGTTAATAATAGCTTTTAAAAAGTTCTTAAGTAGTTTACTTAAATACATTAAATACAATCAACCCCGGCACTTTAACATATCTTACTCCTGGCGGTTGAATTGTAAAGCCTAATGGCATTGGGGAGTATTGACCTCTTCATCCTGCCTGAGGAGCATTGCATCGATAGCAGCCTGTCGCTGAAACTGCTTCTCTGTCTCTGGATGGTGCTATGTAGAGGATGTTCAGGGTTTTCCATAATTGACCGTAGCCTACTCAGCGCCCTTCGCTCAGCTACCGATGGTATACTCTCCAGTACTTTGCCCACGACAGAGCCCGACTTCCTTACCAGCTTATTAAGACGTGAGGCGTCCCTCTTCTTAATGCTGCCTCCCCAACACGCCACCACAAAGAAGAGGGCGCTCTCCACAACTGACCTATAAAACATCTTCAGCATTTCACTGCAGACATTGAATGACGCCAACCTTCTAAGGAAGTACAGTCGACTCTGTGCCTTCCTGCACAAGGCATCTGTGTTGGCAGTCCAGTCTAGCTTCTCGTCTAACTGTACTCCCAGATACTTGTAGGTCTTAACCTGCGCCACACATTCTCCATTAATGATCACTGGCTCCATATGAGGCCTAGATCTGTGAGTCCGGGTTGGCAATGGAGTTTGGAGACCGGATATTTGTGGGTCTGTTATGGGAATGGACTTTGGAGACCAGATGTATGAGAGTCCAGTTTGGGAATGGAGTTTGAAGACCGGATGTTTGTGAGTCCAGGCTGGGAATGGAGTTTGGAGACCGGATATCTGTGATTCCAGGTTGGGAATGGAGTTTGGAGACCGGATATCTGTGGGTCTGGTATGGGAATGTAGTTTGGAGACCAGAAGTCTATGAGTCAGGGTCTGGGAATGGAGTTTGGAGACTGGATGTCGGTGAGTCTGGGACAGGGAATGGAGTTTGGAGACCGGATGTCTGTGATTCCAGGTTGGGAATGGAGTTTGGAGACCAGTTGTCTGTGAGTCCGGGTTGGCAATGGAGTTTGGAGACAGGATATCTGCCGGTCTGGGTATGGGAATGGAGTTTGGAGACCGGGTATCTGCGGGTCCTGTTATGGGAATGGAGTTTGGAGACCGGATATCTGTGTGTCTGGTATGGGAATTGATTTTGTAGACTGGATGTCTGTGAGCCCAGTTTGGGAATGGTGTTGGAGACTGGATATCTGTGGGTCTGGGTCTGGGAATGGAGTTTGGATACCGGATATCTGTGAGTCCAGGTTGGGAATGGTGTTTGGAGACCGGATATCTGTGGGTCTGATATGAGAATGGAGTTTGGAGACTGGATGTCTGTGAGTCCAGTTTGGGAATGGAGTTGGAGACTGGATACCTGTGGGAATTGGTCAGGGAATGGATTTTGGAGACCGGATATCTTTGAGTCCAGGTTGGGAATGGAGTTTGGAGACTGCATGTCCGTGAGTCCAGTTTTGGAATGGAGTTTGAAGACCGGATCTCTGTGAGTCCGGATTGGGAACGGAGTTTGAAGACTGGATGTCTGTGAGTCTAGTTTGGGAATGGAGTCTGGAGAGCGCATGTCTGTGAGTCTGGCTTGGGAATGGAGTTTGGAGACCACATGGCTGTGTGTCTGGTTATGGGAATGGACTTTGGAGACCGGATATCTGCGTGTCTGTTATGGGAATTGATTTTGGAGACTGGATGTCTGTGAGCCCAGTTTGGGAATGGTGTTGGAGACTGGATATCTGTGGGTCTGTGTCAGGGAATGGAGTTTGGAGACGAGATATCTGTGGGTCTGGTATGGGAATGGAGTTTGGAGACTAGATGTCTGTGAGTCTGAGTCTGGGAATCGAGTTTGGAGACCGGATATAGATAGATAGATAGATAGATAGATACTTTATTCATCCCCATGGGGAAATTCAACATTTTTTCCAATGTCCCATACACTTGTTGCAGCAAAACCTTAATAAAGTTTTAATAAAAGCGTTAATAATAGCTTTTAAAAAGTTCTTAAGTAGTTTACTTAAATACATTAAATACAATCAACCCCGGCACTTTAACATATCTTACTCCTGGCGGTTGAATTGTAAAGCCTAATGGCATTGGGGAGTATTGACCTCTTCATCCTGTCTGAGGAGCATTGCATCGATAGCAGCCTGTCGCTGAAACTGCTTCTCTGTCTCTGGATGGTGCTATGTAGAGGATGATCAGGGTTTTCCATAATTGACCGTAGCCTACTCAGCGCCCTTCGCTCAGCTACCGATGTTATACTCTCCAGTACTTTGCCCACGACAGAGCCTGTCTTCCTTACCAGCTTATTAAGACGTGAGGCGTCCCTCTTCTTAATGCTGCCTCCCCAACACGCCACCACAAAGAAGAGGGCGCTCTCCACAACTGACCTATAAAACATCTTCAGCATCTCACTGCAGATATTGAATGACGCCAACCTTCTAAGGAAGTACAGTCGACTCTGTTCCTTCCTGCACAAGGCATCTGTGTTGGCAGTCCAGTCTAGCTTCTCGTCTAACTGTACTCCCAGATACTTGTAGGTCTTAACCTGCGCCACACATTCTCCATTAATGATCACTGGCTCCATATGAGGCCTAGTTCTGTGAGTCCGGGTTGGCAATGGAGTTTGGAGACCAGATATCTGTGGGTCTGTTATGGGAATGGACTTTGGAGACCAGATGTATGAGAGTCCAGTTTGGGAATGGAGTTTGAAGACTGGATGTCTGTGAGTCCAGGTTGGGAATGGAGTTTGGAGACCGGATATCTGTGGGTCTGGTATGGGAATGGAGTTTGGAGACCAGATGTCTGTGAGTCTGGGACAGCGAATGGAGTTTGGAGACCGGATATCTGTAGTCCGGGTTGGCAATGGAGTTTGGAGACCGGATATCTGTGGGTCTGGGTATGGGAATGGTGTTTGGAGACCGGGTATCTGTGGGTCTGGTTATGGGAATGGAGTTTGGAGACTGGATATCTGTGAGTCTGGGACAGCGAATGGAGTTTGGAGACCGGATATCTGTGAGTCTGGGACAGCGAATGGAGTTTGGAGACCGGATATTTGTAGTCCGGGTTGGCAATGGAGTTTGGAGACCGGATATCTGCGGGTCTGGGTATGGGAATGGAGTTTGGAGACTGGATGTCTGTGAGTCCCGTTTGGGAATGGAGTTTGGAGACCGGATATCTGTGGGTCTGGTATGGGAATGTAGTTTGGAGACCAGAAGTCTATGAGTCTGGGTCAGGGAATGGAGTTTGGAGACTGGATGTCGGTGAGTCTGGGACAGGGAATGGAGTTTGGAGACCGGATATCTGTGGGTCTGTGTCAGGGAATGGAGTTTGGAGACCGGATGTCTGTGAGTTCAGGTTGGGAATGGAGTTTGGAGAACGGATATCTGTGAGTCCAGGTTCGCAATGGAGTTGGATACTGGATATCTGTGGGTATTGGTCAGGGAATGGATTTTGGAGACCGTATATATTTGAGTACAGGTTGGGAATGGAGTTTGGAGACTGCATGTCTGTGAGTCCAGGTTGGGAATGGAGTTTGGAGACCACATGGCTGTGGGTCTGGTTATGGGAATGGAGTTTGGAGACCAGAAGTCTATGAGTCTGGGTATGGGAATGGAGTTTTGAGACTGGATGTCGGTGAGTCTGGGACAGGGAATGGAGTTTGGAGACTGGATGTCTGTGTTTGCAGTTTGGGAATGGAGTTTGGAGACCGGTTGTCTGTGAGTCCGGGTTGGCAATGGAGTTTGGAGACAGGATATCTGCCGGTCTGGGTATGGGAATGGAGTTTGGAGACCGGGTATCTGCGGGTCTGGTTATGGGAATGGAGTTTGGAGACCGGATATCTGTGTGTCTGGTATGGGAATTGATTTTGGAGACTGGATGTCTGTGAGCCCAGTTTGGGAATGGTGTTGGACACTGGATATCTGTGGGTCTGGGTCAGGGAATGGAGTTTGGAGACGAGATATCTGTGAATCCAGGTTGGGAATGGTGTTTGGAGACCGGATATCTGTGAGTCCAGGTTCGGAATGGAGATGGAGACTGGATATCTGTGGATCTGAGTCAGGGAATGGAGTTTGGAGACTGGATGTCGGTGAGTCTGGGACAGGGAATGGAGTTTGGAGACCGGATGTCTGTGAGTTCAGGTTGGGAATGGAGTTTGGAGAACGGATATCTGTGAGTCCAGGTTCGGAATGGAGTTGGAGACTGGATATCTGTGGGTATTGGTCAGGGAATGGATTTTGGAGACCGGATATCTTTGAATCCAGGTTGGGAAGGGAGTTTGGAGACTGCATGTCTGTGAGTCCAGGTTGGGAATGGAGTTTGAAGACCGGATCTCTGTGAGTCCGGATTGGGAACGGAGTTTGAAGACTGGATGTCTGTGAGTCCAGTTTGGGAATGGAGTCTGGAGAGTGCATGTCTGTGAGTCTGTCTTGGGAATGGAGTTTGGTGACCACATGGCCGTGGGTCTGGTTATGGGAATGGAGTTTGGAGACCGGATATCTGTGGGTCTGGTATGGGAATGGAGTTTGGAGACCGGATATCTGTGGGTCTGGTATGGGAATGGAGTTTGGAGACCAGATGTCTGTGAGTCTGAGTCTGGGAATCGAGTTTGGAGACCGGATATAGATAGATAGATAGATACTTTATTCATCCCCATGAGGGAATTCAACATTTTTTGCAATGTCCCATACACTTGTTGTAGCAAAACTTTAATAAAGTTTTAATAAAAGCGTTAATAATAGCTTTAAAAAAGTTCTTAAGTAGTTTACTTAAATACATTGAATACAATCAACCCCGGCACTTTAACATATCTTACTCCTGGCGGTTGAATTGTAAAGCCTAATGGCATTGGTGAGTATTGACCTCTTCATCCTGTCTGAGGAGCATGGCATCGATAGCAGCCTATCACTGAAACTGCTTCTCTGTCTCTGGATGGTGCTATGTAGAGGATGTTCAGGGTTTTCCATAATTGACCGTAGCCTACTCAGCGCCCTTCGCTCAGCTACCGATGTTATACTTTCCAGCACTTTGCCCACGACAGAGCCCGCCTTCCTTACCAGCTTATTAAGACGTGAGGCGTCCCTCTTCTTAATGCTGCCTCCCCAACACGCCACCACAAAGAAGAGGGCGCTCTCCACAACTGACCTATAAAACATCTTCAGCATCTCACTGCAGACATTGAATGACGCCAACCTTCTAAGGAAGTACAGTCGACTCTGTGCCTTCCTGCACAAGGCATCTGTGTTGGCAGTCCAGTCTAGCTTCTCGTCTAACTGTACTCCCAGATACTTGTAGGTCTTAAACTGCGCCACACATTCTCCATTAATGATCACTGGCTCCATATGAGGCCTAGATCTGTGAGTCCGGGTTGGCAATGGAGTTTGGAGACCGGATATCTGTGGGTCTGTTATGGGAATGGACTTTGGAGACCAGATGTATGAGAGTCCAGTTTGGGAATGGAGTTTGAAGACTGGATGTCTGTGAGTCCAGCTTGGGAATGGAGTTAGGAGACCGGATATCTGTGGGTCTGGTATGGGAATGGAGTTTGGAGACTGGATATCTGTGGTTCTGGTATGGGAATGGAGTTTGGAGACCAGATGTCTGTGAGTCTGGGTCTGGGAATCGAGTTTGGAGACCGGATATCTGTGAGTCCAGGTTGGGAATGGTATTTGGAGACCGGATGTCTGTGGATCTGGGTATGGGAATGGAGTTTGAAGACCAGATTTCTGTGAGTCCAGGTTGGGAATGGAGTTTGGAGACCGGATGTCTGTGAGTTCAGGTTGGGAATGGAGTTTGGAGACCGGATATCTGTGGGTCTGGTATGGGAATGGAGTTTGGAGACCGGATATCTGTGTGTCTGGTATGGGAATTGATTTTGGAGACTGGATATCTGTGGGTCTGTGTCAGGAATGGAGTTTGGAGACGAGATATCTGTGGGTCTGGTATGGGAATGGAGTTTGGAGACTAGATGTCTGTGAGTCTGAGTCTGGGAATCGAGTTTGGAGACCGGATATAGATAGATAGATAGATAGATAGATAGATAGATACTTTATTCATCCCCATGGGGAAATTCAACATTTTTTCCAATGTCCCATACACTTGTTGCAGCAAAACTTTAATAAAGTTTTAATAAAAGTGTTAATAATAGCTTTTAAAAAGTTCTTAAGTAGTTTACTTAAATACATTAAATACAATCAACCCCGGCACTTTAACATATCTTACTCCTGGCGGTTGAATTGTAAAGCCTAATGGCATTGGGGAGTATTGACCTCTTCATCCTGTCTGAGGAGCATTGCATCGATAGCAGCCTGTCGCTGAAACTGCTTCTCTGTCTCTGGATGGTGCTATGTAGAGGATGATCAGGGTTTTCCATAATTGACCGTAGCCTACTCAGCGCCCTTCGCTCAGCTACCGATGTTATACTCTCCAGTACTTTGCCCATGACAGAGCCCGCCTTCCTTACCAGCTTATTAAGACGTGAGGCGTCCCTCTTCTTAATGCTGCCTCCCCAACACGCCACCACAAAGAAGAGGGCGCTCTCCACAACTGACCTATAAAACATCTTCAGCATCTCACTGCAGATATTGAATGATGCCAACCTTCTAAGGAAGTAGAGTCGACTCTGTGCCTTCCTGCACAAGGCATCTGTGTTGGCAGTCCAGTCTAGCTTCACGTCTAACTGTACTCCCAGATACTTGTAGGTCTTAACCTGCGCCACACATTCGCCATTAATGATCACTGGCTCCATATGAGGCCTAGATCTGTGAGTCCGGGTTGGCAATGGAGTTTGGAGACCGGATATTTGTGGGTCTGTTATGGGAATGGACTTTGGAGACCAGATGTATGAGAGTCCAGTTTGGGAATGGAGTTTGAAGACTAGATGTCTGTGAGTCCAGGTTGGGAATGGAGTTTGGAGACTGGATATCTGTGGGTCTGGTATGGGAATGGAGTTTGGAGACCAGATGTCTGTGAGTCTGGGTCTGGGAATCGAGTTTGGAGACCGGATATCTGTGAGTCCAGGTTGGGAATGGTGTTTGGAGACCGGATGTCTGTGAGTCTGGGACAGCGAATGGAGTTTGGAGACCGGATATCTGTAGTCCGGGTTGGCAATGGAGTTTGGAGACCGGATATCTGCGGGTCTGGGTATGGGAATGGTGTTTGGAGACCGGGTATCTGTGGGTCTGGTTATGGGAATGGAGTTTGGAGACTGGATATCTGTGAGTCTGGGACAGCGAATGGAGTTTGGAGACCGGATATCTGTGAGTCTGGGACAGCGAATGGAGTTTGGAGACCGGATATCTGTAGTCCGGGTTGGCAATGGAGTTTGGAGACCGGATATCTGCGTGTCTGGGTATGGGAATGGAGTTTGGAGAATGGATGTCTGTGAGCCCAGTTTGGGAATGGTGTTGGAGACTGGATATCTGTGGGTCTGCGTCAGGGAATGGAGTTTGGACACCAGATATCTGTGAGTCCAGGTTGGGAATGGTGTTTGAAGACCGTATATCTGTGAGTCCAGGTTCAGAATGGAGTTGGAGACTGGATATCTGTGTGTATTGGTCAGGGAATGGATTTTGGAGACCGGATATATTTGAGTCCAGGTTGGGAATGGAGTTTGGAGACTGCATGTCTGTGAGTCCAGGTTGGGAATGGTGTTTGAAGACCGGATATCTGTGAGTCCAGGTTCGGAATGGGGTTGGAGACTGGATATCTGTGGGTATTGGTCAGGGAATGGATTTTGGAGACCGGATATATTTGAGTCCAGGTTGGGAATGGAGTTTGGAGACTGCATGTCTGTGAGTCCAGGTTGGGAATGGAGTTTGAAGACCGGATCTCTGTGAGTCCGGATTGGGGACGGAGTTTGAAGACTGGATGTCTGTGAGTCCAGTTTGTGAATGGAGTCTGGAGTGCGCATGTCTGTGAGTCTGGCTTGGGAACGGAGTTTGGAGACCACATGGCTGTGGGTCTGGTTATGGGAATGGAGTTTGGAGACCGGATATCTGTGGGTCTGGTATGGGAATGGAGTTTGGAGACCGGTTATCTGTGGGTCTGGTATGGGAATGGAGTTTGGAGACCAGATGTCTGTGAGTCCAGGTTTGGAATGGAGTTTGAAGACCGGATCTCTGTGAGTCCGGATTGGGAACGTAGTTTGAAGACTGTATGTCTGTGAGTCCAGTTTGGGAATGGAGTCTGGAGAGCGCACGTCTGTGAGTATGGCTTGGGAATTGAGTTTTGAGACCACATGGCTGTGGGTCTGGTTATGGGAATGGAGTTTGGAGACCGGATATCTGTGGGTCTGGTATGGGAATGGAGTTTGGAGATCGGATATCTGTGGTTCTGGTATGGGAATGGAGTTTGGAGACCAGATGTCTGTGAATCTGGGTCTGGGAATCGAGTTTGGAGACCGGATATCTGTGAGTCCCGGTTGGGAATGGTGTTTGGAGACCGGATGTCTGTGGATCTGGGTATGGGAATGGAGTTTGACGACCAGATATCTGTGAGAACAGGTTGGGAATGGAGTTTGGAGACCGGATGTCTGTGAGTTCAGGTTGGGAATGGAGTTTGGAGACCGGATATCTGTGGGTCTGGTATGGGAATGGAGTTTGGAGACTAGAAGTCTATGAGTCAGTGTCTGGGAATGGAGTTTGGAAACCGGATATCTGTGAGTCCGGGTTGGCAATGGAGTTTGGAGACCGGATATCTGCGGGTCTGGTTATGGGAATGGAGTTTGGAGACCGGATATCTGTGGGTCTGGTATGTGAATGGAGTTTGGAGACTGGATGTCTGTGAGTCCAGTTTGGGAATGGAGTTGGAGACTGGATATCTGTGGGTCTGGTATGGGAATGGAGTTTGGAGACCAGAAGTCTATGAGTCTGGGTCTGGGAATGGAGTTTGGAGACTGGATGTCAGTGAGTCTGGGACAGGGAATGGAGTTTGGAGACCGGATGTCTGTGATTCCAGTTTGGGAATGGAGTTTGGAGACCGGTTGTCTGTGAGTCCGGGTTGGCAATGGAGTTTGGAGACAGGATATCTGTGGGTCTGGGTATGGGAATGGAGTTTGGAGACCGGTTATCTGCGGGTCTGGTTATGGGAATTGAGTTTGGAGACCGGATATCTGTGTGTCTGGTATGGGAATTGATTTTGGAGACTGGATGTCTGTGAGCCCAGTTTGGGAATGGTGTTGGAGACTGGATATCTGTGGGTCTGGGTCAGGGAATGGAGTTTGGACACCAGATATCTGTGAGTCCAGGTTGGGAATGGTGTTTGAAGACCGTATATCTGTGAGTCCAGGTTCGGAATGGAGTTGGAGACTGGATATCTGTGGGTATTGGTCAGGGAATGGATTTTGGAGACCGGATATATTTGAGTCCAGGTTGGGAATGGAGTTTGGAGACTGCATGTCTGTGAGTCCAGGTTGGGAATGGTGTTTGAAGACCGGATATCTGTGAGTCCAGGTTCGGAATGGGGTTGGAGACTGGATATCTGTGGGTATTGGTCAGGGAATGGATTTTGGAGACCGGATATATTTGAGTCCAGGTTGGGAATGGAGTTTGGAGACTGCATGTCTGTGAGTCCAGGTTGGGAATGGAGTTTGAAGACCGGATCTCTGTGAGTCCGGATTGGGAACGGAGTTTGAAGACTGAATGTCTGTGACTCCAGTTTGTGAATGGAGTCTGGAGTGCGCATGTCTGTGAGTCTGGCTTGGGAACGGAGTTTGGAGACCACATGGCTGTGGGTCTGGTTATGGGAATGGAGTTTGGAGACCGGATATCTGTGGGTCTGGTATGGGAATGGAGTTTGGAGACCGGATATCTGTTGGTCTGGTATGGGAATGGAGTTTGGAGACCAGATGTCTGTGAGTCCAGGTTTGGAATGGAGTTTGAAGACCGGATCTCTGTGAGTCCGGATTGGGAACGTAGTTTGAAGACTGTATGTCTGTGAGTCCAGTTTGGGAATGGAGTCTCGAGAGCGCACGTCTGTGAGTCTGGCTTGGGAATGGAGTTTGGAGACCACATGGCTGTGGGTCTGGTTATGGGAATGCAGTTTGGAGACCGGATATCTGTGGGTCTGGTATGGGAATGGAGTTTGGAGACCGGATATCTGTGGTTCAGGTATGGGAATGGAGTTTGGAGACCAGATGTCTGTGAGTCTGGGTCTGGGAATCGAGTTTGGAGACCGGATATCTGTGAGTCCAGGTTGGGAATGGTGTTTGGAGACCGGATGTCTGTGGATCTGGGTATGGGAATGGAGTTTGACGACCAGATATCTGTGAGTCCAGGTTGGGAATGGAGTTTGACGACCAGATATCTGTGAGTCCAGGTTGGGAATGGAGTTTGGAGACCGGATGTCTGTGAGTTCAGGTTGGGAATGGAGTTTGGAGACCGGATATCTGTGGGTCTGGTATGGGAATGGAGTTTGGAGACTAGAAGTCTATGAGTCAGGGTCTGGGAATGGAGTTTGGAAACTGGATATCTGTGAGTCCGGGTTGGCAATGGAGTTTGGAGACCGGATATCTGCGGGTCTGGGTATGGGAATGGAGTTTGGAGACCGGGTAGCTGTGGGTCTGGTATGTGATTGGAGTTTGGAGACTGGATGTCTGTGAGTCCAGTTTGGGAATGGAGTTGGAGACTGGATATCTGTGGGTCTGGTATGGGAATGGAGTTTGGAGACCAGAAGTCTATGAGTCTGGGTCTGGGAATGGAGTTTGGAGACTGGATGTCAGTGAGTCTGGGACAGGGAATGGAGTTTGGAGACCGGATGTCTGTGATTCCAGTTTGGGAATGGAGTTTGGAGACCGGTTGTCTGTGAGTCCGGGTTGGCAATGGAGTTTGGAGACAGGATATCTGCGGGTCTGGGTATGGGAATGGTGTTTGGAGACCGGTTATCTGCGGGTCTGGTTATGGGAATTGAGTTTGGAGACCGGATATCTGTGTGTCTGGTATGGGAATTGATTTTGGAGACTGGATGTCTGTGAGCCCAGTTTGGGAATGGTGTTGGAGACTGGATATCTGTGGGTCTGGGTCAGGGAATGGAGTTTGGACACCAGATATCTGTGAGTCCAGGTTGGGAATGGTGTTTGAAGACCGTATATCTGTGAGTCCAGGTTCGGAATGGAGTTGGAGACTGGATATCTGTGGGTATTGGTCAGGGAATGGATTTTGGAGACCGGATATATTTGAGTCCAGGTTGGGAATGGAGTTTGGAGACTGCATGTCTGTGAGTCCAGGTTGGGAATGGTGTTTGAAAACCGGATATCTGTGAGTCCAGGTTCGGAATGGGGTTGGAGACTGGATATCTGTGGGTATTGGTCAGGGAATGGATTTTGGAGACCGGATATATTTGAGTCCAGGTTGGGAATGGAGTTTGGAGACTGCATGTCTGTGAGTCCAGGTTGGGAATGGAGTTTGAAGACCGGATCTCTGTGAGTCCGGATTGGGAACGGAGTTTGAAGACTGAATGTCTGTGAGTCCAGTTTGTGAATGGAGTCTGGAGTGCGCATGTCTGTGAGTCTGGCTTGGGAACGGAGTTTGGAGACCACATGGCTGTGGGTCTGGTTATGGGAATGGAGTTTGGAGACCGGATATCTGTGGGTCTGGTATGGGAATGGAGTTTGGAGACCGGATATCTGTGGGTCTGGTATGGGAATGGAGTTTGGAGACCAGATGTCTGTGAGTCCAGGTTTGGAATGGAGTTTGAAGACCGGATCTCTGTGAGTCCGGATTGGGAACGTAGTTTGAAGACTGTATGTCTGTGAGTCCAGTTTGGGAATGGAGTCTGGAGAGCGCACGTCTGTGAGTAGGGCTTGGGAATGGAGTTTGGAGACCACATGGCTGTGGGTCTGGTTATGGGAATGGAGTTTGGAGACCGGATATCTGTGGGTCTGGTATGGGAACGGAGTTTGGAGACCGGATATCTGTGGTTCTGGTATGGGAATGGAGTTTGGAGACCAGATGTCTGTGAATCTGGGTCTGGGAATCGAGTTTGGAGACCGGATATCTGTGAGTCCCGGTTGGGAATGGTGTTTGGAGACCGGATGTCTGTGGATCTGGGTATGGGAATGGAGTTTGAAGACCAGATATCTGTGAGTCCGGGTTGGCAATGGAGTTTGGAGACCGGATATCTGCGGGTCTGGGTATGGGAATGGAGTTTGGAGACCGGGTAGCTGTGGGTCTGGTTATGGGAATGGAGTTTGGAGACCGGATATCTGTGGGTCTGGTATGTGAATGGAGTTTGGAGACTGGATGTCTGTGAGTCCAGTTTGGGAATGGAGTTGGAGACTGGATATCTGTGGGTCTGGTATGGGAATGGAGTTTGGAGACCAGAAGTCTATGAGTCTGGGTTTGGGAATGGAGTTTGGAGACTGGATGTCAGTGAGTCTGGGACAGGGAATGGAGTTTGGAGACCGGATGTCTGTGATTCCAGTTTGGGAATGGAGTTTGGAGACCGGTTGTCTGTGAGTCCGGGTTGGCAATGGAGTTTTGAGACCGGATATCTGCGGTTCTGGGTATGGCAATGGAGTTTGGAGACGGGATATCTGTGGGTCTGTTATGGGAATGGACTTTGGAGAGCAGATGTATGAGAGTCCAGTTTGGGAATGGAGTTTGAAGACTGGATGTCTGTGAGTCCAGGTTGGGAATGGAGTTTGGAGACCGGATATCTGTGGTTCTGGTATGGGAATGGAGTTTGGAGACCAGATGTCTGTGAGTCTGGGTCTGGGAATCGAGTTTGGAGACCGGATATCTGTGATTCCAGGTTGGGAATGGAGTTTGGAGACCGGATGTCTGTGAGTTCAGGTTGGGAATGGAGTTTGGAGACCGGATATCTGTGGGTCTGGGTATGGGAATGGAGTTTGGAGACCGGGTATTTGTGGGTCTGGTTATGGGAATGGAGTTTGGAGACCGGATATCTGTGGGTCTGGTATGTGAATGGAGTTTGGAGACCGGATGTCTGTGAGTCCGGGTTGGCAATGGAGTTTGGAGACCGGATATCTGTGGGTCTGGGTATGGGAATGGAGTTTGGAGACCTGGTATTTGTGGGTCTGGTTATGGCAATGGAGTTTGGAGACCGGATATCTGTGGGTCTGGTATGGGAATGGAGTTTGGAGACTAGAAGTCTATGAGTCAGGGTCTGGGAATGGAGTTTGGAGACCGGATGTCTGTGAGTCTGGGACAGGGAATGGAGTTTGGAGACCGGATATCTGTGGTCTGGTTATGGGAATGGAGTTTGGAGACCGGGTATCTGTGGGTCAGGTTATGGGAATGGAGTTTGGAGACTGGATATCTGTGGGTCTGGTATGGGAATGGAGTTTGGAGACTGGATGTCTGTGAGTCCAGTTTGGGAATGGAGTTGGAGACTGGATATCTGTGGGTCTGGTATGGGAATGGAGTTTGGAGACCGGATATCTGTGGGTCTGGTATGGGAATGTAGTTTGGAGACCAGAAGTCTATGAGTCTGGGTTTGGGAATGGAGTTTGGAGACTGGATGTCAGTGAGTCTGGGACAGGGAATGGAGTTTGGAGACCGGATGTCTGTGATTCAAGGTTGGGAATGGAGTTTGGATACCGGATATCTGTGAGTCCAGTTTGGGAATGGAGTCTGGAGAGCGCACGTCTGTGAGTAGGGCTTGGGAATGGAGTTTGGAGACCACATGGCTGTGGGTCTGGTTATGGGAATGGATTTTGTAGACCGGATATCTGTGGGTCTGGTATGGGAACGGAGTTTGGAGACCGGATATCTGTGGTTCTGGTATGGGAATGGAGTTTGGAGACCAGATGTCTGTGAATCTGGGTCTGGGAATCGAGTTTGGAGACCGGATATCTGTGAGTCCAGGTTGGGAATGGTGTTTGGAGACCGGATGTTTGTGGATCTGGGTATGGGAATGGAGTTTGACGACCAGATATCTGTGAGTCCAGGTTGGGAATGGAGTTTGGAGATCGGATGTCTGTGAGTTCAGGTTGGGAATGGAGTTTGGAGACCAGATATCTGTGGGTCTGGTATGGGAATGGAGTTTGGAGACTAGAAGTCTATGAGTCAGGGTCTGGGAATGGAGTTTGGAGACCGGGTAGCTGTGGGTCTGGTTATGGGAATGGAGTTTGGAGACCGGATATCTGTGGGTCTGTTATGTGAATGGAGTTTGGAGACTGGATGTCTGTGAGTCCAGTTTGGGAATGGAGTTGGAGACTGGATATCTGTGGGTCTGGTATGGGAATGGAGTTTGGAGACCAGAAGTCTATGAGTCTGGGTTTGGGAATGGAGTTTGGAGACTGGATGTCAGTGAGTCTGGGACAGGGAATGGAGTTTGGAGACCGGATGTCTGTGATTCCAGTTTGGGAATGGAGTTTGGAGACCGGATATCTGCGGTTCTGGGTATGGCAATGGAGTTTGGAGACGGGATATCTGTGGGTCTGTTATGGGAATGGACTTTGGAGAGCAGATGTATGAGAGTCCAGTTTGGGAATGGAGTTTGAAGACTGGATGTCTGTGAGTCCAGGTTGGGAATGGAGTTTGGAGACCGGATATCTGTGGTTCTGGTATGGGAATGGAGTTTGGAGACCAGATGTCTGTGAGTCTGGGTCTGGGAATCGAGTTTGGAGACCGGATATCTGTGATTCCAGGTTGGGAATGGAGTTTGGAGACCGGATGTCTGTGAGTTCAGGTTGGGAATGGAGTTTGGAGACCGGATATCTGTGGGTCTGGTATGGAAATGAGTTTGGAGACTAGATGTCTATGAGTCTGAGACTGGGAATGGAGTTTGGAGGCCGGATATTTGTGAGTCCGGGTTGGCAATGGAGTTTGGAGACCGGATATCTGCGGGTCTGGGTATGGGAATGGAGTTTGGAGACCGGGTATTTGTGGGTCTGGTTATGGGAATGGAGTTTGGAGACCGGATATCTGTGGGTCTGGTATGTGAATGGAGTTTGGAGACCGGATGTCTGTGAGTCCGGGTTGGCAATGGAGTTTGGAGACCGGATATCTGTGGGTCTGGGTATGGGAATGGAGTTTGGAGACCTGGTATTTGTGGGTCTGGTTATGGCAATGGAGTTTGGAGACCGGATATCTGTGGGTCTGGTATGGGAATGGAGTTTGGAGACTAGAAGTCTATGAGTCAGGGTCTGGGAATGGAGTTTGGAGACCGGATGTCTGTGAGTCTGGGACAGGGAATGGAGTTTGGAGACCGGATATCTGTGGGTCTGGTTATGGGAATGGAGTTTGGAGACCGGGTATCTGTGGGTCAGGTTATGGGAATGGAGTTTGGAGACTGGATATCTGTGGGTCTGGTATGGGAATGGAGTTTGGAGACTGGATGTCTGTGAGTCCAGTTTGGGAATGGAGTTGGAGACTGGATATCTGTGGGTCTGGTATGGGAATGGAGTTTGGAGACCGGATATCTGTGGGTCTGGGTATGGGAATGGAGTTTGGAGACCTGGTATTTGTGGGTCTGGTTATGGCAATGGAGTTTGGAGACCGGATATCTGTGGGTCTGGTATGGGAATGGAGTTTGGAGACTAGAAGTCTATGAGTCAGGGTCTGGGAATGGAGTTTGGAGACCGGATGTCTGTGAGTCTGGGACAGGGAATGGAGTTTGGAGACCGGATATCTGTGGTCTGGTTATGGGAATGGAGTTTGGAGACCGGGTATCTGTGGGTCAGGTTATGGGAATGGAGTTTGGAGACTGGATATCTGTGGGTCTGGTATGGGAATGGAGTTTGGAGACTGGATGTCTGTGAGTCCAGTTTGGGAATGGAGTTGGAGACTGGATATCTGTGGGTCTGGTATGGGAATGGAGTTTGGAGACCGGATATCTGTGGGTCTGGTATGGGAATGTAGTTTGGAGACCAGAAGTCTATGAGTCTGGGTTTGGGAATGGAGTTTGGAGACTGGATGTCAGTGAGTCTGGGACAGGGAATGGAGTTTGGAGACCGGATGTCTGTGATTCAAGGTTGGGAATGGAGTTTGGATACCGGATATCTGTGAGTCCAGTTTGGGAATGGAGTCTGGAGAGCGCACGTCTGTGAGTAGGGCTTGGGAATGGAGTTTGGAGACCACATGGCTGTGGGTCTGGTTATGGGAATGGATTTTGTAGACCGGATATCTGTGGGTCTGGTATGGGAACGGAGTTTGGAGACCGGATATCTGTGGTTCTGGTATGGGAATGGAGTTTGGAGACCAGATGTCTGTGAATCTGGGTCTGGGAATCGAGTTTGGAGACCGGATATCTGTGAGTCCAGGTTGGGAATGGTGTTTGGAGACCGGATGTTTGTGGATCTGGGTATGGGAATGGAGTTTGACGACCAGATATCTGTGAGTCCAGGTTGGGAATGGAGTTTGGAGATCGGATGTCTGTGAGTTCAGGTTGGGAATGGAGTTTGGAGACCAGATATCTGTGGGTCTGGTATGGGAATGGAGTTTGGAGACTAGAAGTCTATGAGTCAGGGTCTGGGAATGGAGTTTGGAGACCGGGTAGCTGTGGGTCTGGTTATGGGAATGGAGTTTGGAGACCGGATATCTGTGGGTCTGTTATGTGAATGGAGTTTGGAGACTGGATGTCTGTGAGTCCAGTTTGGGAATGGAGTTGGAGACTGGATATCTGTGGGTCTGGTATGGGAATGGAGTTTGGAGACCAGAAGTCTATGAGTCTGGGTTTGGGAATGGAGTTTGGAGACTGGATGTCAGTGAGTCTGGGACAGGGAATGGAGTTTGGAGACCGGATGTCTGTGATTCCAGTTTGGGAATGGAGTTTGGAGACCGGATATCTGCGGTTCTGGGTATGGCAATGGAGTTTGGAGACGGGATATCTGTGGGTCTGTTATGGGAATGGACTTTGGAGAGCAGATGTATGAGAGTCCAGTTTGGGAATGGAGTTTGAAGACTGGATGTCTGTGAGTCCAGGTTGGGAATGGAGTTTGGAGACCGGATATCTGTGGTTCTGGTATGGGAATGGAGTTTGGAGACCAGATGTCTGTGAGTCTGGGTCTGGGAATCGAGTTTGGAGACCGGATATCTGTGATTCCAGGTTGGGAATGGAGTTTGGAGACCGGATGTCTGTGAGTTCAGGTTGGGAATGGAGTTTGGAGACCGGATATCTGTGGGTCTGGTATGGAAATGAGTTTGGAGACTAGATGTCTATGAGTCTGAGACTGGGAATGGAGTTTGGAGGCCGGATATTTGTGAGTCCGGGTTGGCAATGGAGTTTGGAGACCGGATATCTGCGGGTCTGGGTATGGGAATGGAGTTTGGAGACCGGGTATTTGTGGGTCTGGTTATGGGAATGGAGTTTGGAGACCGGATATCTGTGGGTCTGGTATGTGAATGGAGTTTGGAGACCGGATGTCTGTGAGTCCGGGTTGGCAATGGAGTTTGGAGACCGGATATCTGTGGGTCTGGGTATGGGAATGGAGTTTGGAGACCTGGTATTTGTGGGTCTGGTTATGGCAATGGAGTTTGGAGACCGGATATCTGTGGGTCTGGTATGGGAATGGAGTTTGGAGACTAGAAGTCTATGAGTCAGGGTCTGGGAATGGAGTTTGGAGACCGGATGTCTGTGAGTCTGGGACAGGGAATGGAGTTTGGAGACCGGATATCTGTGGGTCTGGTTATGGGAATGGAGTTTGGAGACCGGGTATCTGTGGGTCAGGTTATGGGAATGGAGTTTGGAGACTGGATATCTGTGGGTCTGGTATGGGAATGGAGTTTGGAGACTGGATGTCTGTGAGTCCAGTTTGGGAATGGAGTTGGAGACTGGATATCTGTGGGTCTGGTATGGGAATGGAGTTTGGAGACCGGATATCTGTGGGTCTGGTATGGGAATGTAGTTTGGAGACCAGAAGTCTATGAGTCTGGGTTTGGGAATGGAGTTTGGAGACTGGATGTCAGTGAGTCTGGGACAGGGAATGGAGTTTGGAGACCGGATGTCTGTGATTCCAGGTTGGGAATGGAGTTTGGATACCGGATATCTGTGAGTCCAGGTTGGGAATAGTGTTTGAAGACCGGATATCTGTGAGTCCAGGTTCGGAATGGAGTTGGAGACTGGATATCTGTGGATCTGGGTCAGGGAATGGAGTGTGGAGAATAGATGTCTGTGAGCCCAGTTTGGGAATCGTGTTCGAGACTGGATATCTGTGGGTCTGGGTCAGGGAATGGAGTTTGGATACCGGATATCTGTGAGTCCAGGTTGGGAATGGTGTTTGAAGACCGGATATCTGTGAGTACGGGTTGGCAATGGAGTTTGGAGACCGGATATCTGCGGGTCTGGTTATGGGAATGGAGTTTGGAGACCGGATATCTGTGGGTCTGGTATGGGAATATAGTTTGGAGACCAGAAGTCTATGAGTCTGGGTCTGGGAATGGAGTTTGGAGACTGGATGTCAGTGAGTCTGGGACAGGGAATGGAGTTTGGAGACCGGATGTCTGTGATTCCAAGTTGGGAATGTAGTTTGGAGACAGGATATCTGCGGGTCTGGGTATGGGAATGGAGTTTGGAGACCGGGTATCTGAGGGTCTGTTATGGGAATGGACTTTGGAGACCAGATGTATGAGAGTCCAGTTTGGGAATGGAGTTTGAAGACTAGATGTCTGTGAGTCCAGGTTGGGAATGGAGTTTGGAGACTGGATATCTGTGGGTCTGGTGTGGGAATGGAGTTTGGAGACCAGATGTCTGTGAGTCTGGGTCTGGGAATCGAGTTTGGAGACCGGATATCTGTGAGTCCAGTTTGGGAATGGAGTTTATAGACTGGATATCTGTGGGTCTGGTATTGGAATGTAGTTTGGGGACCAGAAGTCTATGAGTATGGGTGTGGGAATGGAGTATGGAGACTGGATGTCGGTGAGTCTGGGACAGGGAATGGAGTTTGGAGACTAGAAGTCTATGAGTCAGGGTCTGGGAATGGAGTTTGGAAACTGGATATCTGTGAGTCCGGGTTGGCAATGGAGTTTGGAGACCGGATATCTGCGGGTCTGGGTATGGGAATGGAGTTTGGAGACCGGGTAGCTGTGGGTCTGGTTATGGGAATGGAGTTTGGAGACCGGATATCTGTGGGTCTGGTATGTGAATGGAGTTTGGAGACTGGATGTCTGTGAGTCCAGTTTGGGAATGGAGTTGGAGACTGGATATCTGTGGGTCTGGTATGGGAATGGAGTTTGGAGACCAGAAGTCTATGAGTCTGGTTTTGGGAATGGAGTTTGGAGACTGTATGTCAGTGAGTCTGGGACAGGGAATGGAGTTTGGAGACCGGATGTCTGTGATTCCAGTTTGGGAATGGAGTTTGGAGACCGGTTGTCTGTGAGTCCGGGTTGGCAATGGAGTTTGGAGACCGGATATCTGCGGTTCTGGGTATGGCAATGGAGTTTGGAGACGGGATATCTGTGGGTCTGGAATGTGAATGGAGTTTGGAGACTGGATGTCTGTGAGTCCAGTTTGGGAATGGAGTTGGAGACTGGATATCTGTGGGTCTGGTATGGGAATGGAGTTTGGAGACCAGAAGTCTATGAGTCTGGGTCTGGGAATGGAGTTTGGAGACTGGATGTCAGTGAGTCTGGGACAGGGAATGGCGTTTGGAGACCGGATGTCTGTGATTCCAGTTTGGGAATGGAGTTTGGAGACCGGTTGTCTGTGAGTCCGGGTTGGCAATGGAGTTTGGAGACAGGATATCTGCGGGTCTGGGTATGGGAATGGAGTTTGGAGACCGGTTATCTGCGGGTCTGGTTATGGGAATTGAGTTTGGAGACCGGATATCTGTGTGTCTGGTATGGGAATTGATTTTGGAGACTGGATGTCTGTGAGCCCAGTTTGGGAATGGTGTTGGAGACTGGATATCTGTGGGTCTGGGTCAGGGAATGGAGTTTGGAGACGAGATATCTGTGAGTCCAGGTTGGGAATGGTGTTTGAAGACCGTATATCTGTGAGTCCAGGTTCGGAATGGAGTTGGAGACTGGATATCTGTGGGTATTGGTCAGGGAATGGATTTTGGAGACCGGATATATTTGAGTCCAGGTTGGGAATGGAGTTTGGAGACTGCATGTCTGTGAGTCCAGGTTGGGAATGGTGTTTGAAAACCGGATATCTGTGAATCCAGGTTCGGAATGGGGTTGGAGACTGGATATCTGTGGGTATTGGTCAGGGAATGGATTTTGGAGACCGGATATATTTGAGTCCAGGTTGGGAATGGAGTTTGGAGACTGCATGTCTGTGAGTCCAGGTTGGGAATGGAGTTTGAAGACCGGATCTCTGTGAGTCCGGATTGGGAACGGAGTTTGAAGACTGGATGTCTGTGAGTCCAGTTTGTGAATGGAGTGTGGAGTGCGCATGTCTGTGAGTCTGGCTTGGGAACGGAGTTTGGAGACCACATGGCTGTGGGTCTGGTTATGGGAATGGAGTTTGGAGACCGGATATCTGTGGGTCTGGTATGGGAATGGAGTTTGGAGACCGGATATCTGTGGGTCTGGTATGGGAATGGAGTTTGGAGACCAGATGTCTGTGAGTCCCGGTTTGGAATGGAGTGTGAAGACCGGATCTCTGTGAGTCCGGATTGGGAACGTAGTTTGAAGACTGTGTGTCTGTGAGTCCAGTTTGGGAATGGAGTCTGGAGAGCGCACGTCTGTGAGTAGGGCTTGGGAATGGAGTTTGGAGACCACATGGCTGTGGGTCTGATTATGGGAATGGAGTTTGGAGACCGGATATCTGTGGGTCTGGTATGGGAACGGAGTTTGGAGACCGGATATCTGTGGTTCTGGTATGGGGATGGAGTTTGGAGACCAGATGTCTGTGAATCTGTGTCTGGGAATCGAGTTTGGAGACCGGATATCTGTGAGTCCCGGTTGGGAATGGTGTTTGGAGACCGGATGTCTGTGGATCTGGGTATGGGAATGGAGTTTGACGACCAGATATCTGTGAGTCCAGGTTGGGAATGGAGTTTGGAGATCGGATGTCTGTGAGTTCAGGTTGGGAATGGAGTTTGGAGACCGGATATCTGTGGGTCTGGTATGGGAATGGAGTTTGGAGACTAGAAGTCTATGAGTCAGGGTCTGGGAATGGAGTTTGGAAACCGGATATCTGTGAGTCCGGGTTGGCAATGGAGTTTGGAGACCGGATATCTGCGGGTCTGGGTATGGGAATGGAGTTTGGAGACCGGGTAGCTGTGGGTCTGGTTATGGGAATGGAGTTTGGAGACCGGATATCTGTGGGTCTGGTATGTGAATGGAGTTTGGAGACTGGATGTCTGTGAGTCCAGTTTGGGAATGGAGTTGGAGACTGGATATCTGTGGGTCTGGTATGGGAATGGAGTTTGGAGACCAGAAGTCTATGAGTCTGGGTTTGGGAATGGAGTTTGGAGACTGGATGTCAGTGAGTCTGGGACAGGGAATGGAGTTTGGAGACCGGATGTCTGTGATTCCAGTTTGGGAATGGAGTTTGGAGACCGGTTGTCTGTGAGTCCGGGTTGGCAATGGAGTTTTGAGACCGGATATCTGCGGTTCTGGGTATGGCAATGGAGTTTGGAGACGGGATATCTGTGGGTCTGTTATGGGAATGGACTTTGGAGAGCAGATGTATGAGAGTCCAGTTTGGGAATGGAGTTTGAAGACTGGATGTCTGTGAGTCCAGGTTGGGAATGGAGTTTGGAGACCGGATATCTGTGGTTCTGGTATGGGAATGGCGTTTGGAGACCAGATGTCTGTGAGTCTGGGTCTGGGAATCGAGTTTGGAGACCGGATATCTGTGATTCCAGGTTGGGAATGGAGTTTGGAGACCGGATGTCTGTGAGTTCAGGTTGGGAATGGAGTTTGGAGACCGGATATCTGTGGGTCTGGGTATGGGAATGGAGTTTGGAGACCGGGTATTTGTGGGTCTGGTTATGGGAATGGAGTTTGGAGACCGGATATCTGTGGGTCTGGTATGTGAATGGAGTTTGGAGACCGGATGTCTGTGAGTCCGGGTTGGCAATGGAGTTTGGAGACCGGATATCTGTGGGTCTGGGTATGGGAATGGAGTTTGGAGACCTGGTATTTGGGGTCTTGTTATGGCAATGGAGTTTGGAGACCGGATATCTGTGGGTCTGGTATGGGAATGGAGTTTGGAGACTAGAAGTCTATGAGTCAGGGTCTGGGAATGGAGTTTGGAGACCGGATGTCTGTGAGTCTGGGACAGGGAATGGAGTTTGGAGACCGGATATCTGTGGGTCTGGTTTTGGGAATGGAGTTTGGAGACCGGGTATCTGTGGGTCAGGTTATGGGAATGGAGTTTGGAGACTGGATATCTGTGGGTCTGGTATGGGAATGGAGTTTGGAGACTGGATGTCTGTGAGTCCAGTTTGGGAATGGAGTTGGAGACTGGATATCTGTGGGTCTGGTATGGGAATGGAGTTTGGAGACCGGATATCTGTGGGTCTGGTATGGGAATGTAGTTTGGAGACCAGAAGTCTATGAGTCTGGGTTTGGGAATGGAGTTTGGAGACTGGATGTCAGTGAGTCTGGGACAGGGAATGGAGTTTGGAGACCGGATGTCTGTGATTCAAGGTTGGGAATGGAGTTTGGATACCGGATATCTGTGAGTCCAGTTTGGGAATGGAGTCTGGAGAGCGCACGTCTGTGAGTAGGGCTTGGGAATGGAGTTTGGAGACCACATGGCTGTGGGTCTGGTTATGGGAATGGATTTTGTAGACCGGATATCTGTGGGTCTGGTATGGGAACGGAGTTTGGAGACCGGATATCTGTGGTTCTGGTATGGGAATGGAGTTTGGAGACCAGATGTCTGTGAATCTGGGGCTGGGAATCGAGTTTGGAGACCGGATATCTGTGAGTCCAGGTTGGGAATGGTGTTTGGAGACCGGATGTCTGTGGATCTGGGTATGGGAATGGAGTTTGACGACCAGATATCAGTGAGTCCAGGTTGGGAATGGAGTTTGGAGATCGGATGTCTGTGAGTTCAGGTTGGGAATGGAGTTTGGAGACCGGATATCTGTGGGTCTGGTATGGGAATGGAGATTGGAGACTAGAAGTCTATGAGTCAGGGTCTGGGAATGGAGTTTGGAGACCGGGTAGCTGTGGGTCTGGTTATGGGAATGGAGTTTGGAGACCGGATATCTGTGGGTCTGGTATGTGAATGGAGTTTGGAGACTGGATGTCTGTGAGTCCAGTTTGGGAATGGAGTTGGAGACTGGATATCTGTGGGTCTGGTATGGGAATGGAGTTTGGAGACCAGAAGTCTATGAGTCTGGGTTTGGGAATGGAGTTTGGAGACTGGATGTCAGTGAGTCTGGGACAGGGAATGGAGTTTGGAGACCGGATGTCTGTGATTCCAGTTTGGGAATGGAGTTTGGAGACCGGTTGTCTGTGAGTCCGGGTTGGCAATGGAGTTTTGAGACCGGATATCTGCGGTTCTGGGTATGGCAATGGAGTTTGGAGACGGGATATCTGTGGGTCTGTTATGGGAATGGACTTTGGAGAGCAGATGTATGAGAGTCTAGTTTGGGAATGGAGTTTGAAGACTGGATGTCTGTGAGTCCAGGTTGGGAATGGAGTTTGGAGACCGGATATCTGTGGTTCTGGTATGGGAATGGAGTTTGGAGACCAGATGTCTGTGAGTCTGGGTCTGGGAATCGAGTTTGGAGACCGGATATCTGTGATTCCAGGTTGGGAATGGAGTTTGGAGACCGGATGTCTGTGAGTTCAGGTTGGGAATGGAGTTTGGAGACCGGATATCTGTGGGTCTGGTATGGAAATGAGTTTGGAGACTAGATGTCTATGAGTCTGAGACTGGGAATGGAGTTTGGAGGCCGGATATTTGTGAGTCCGGGTTGGCAATGGAGTTTGGAGACCGGATATCTGCGGGTCTGGGTATGGGAATGGAGTTTGGAGACCGGGTATTTGTGGGTCTGGTTATGGGAATGGAGTTTGGAGACCGGATATCTGTGGGTCTGGTATGTGAATGGAGTTTGGAGACCGGATGTCTGTGAGTCCGGGTTGGCAATGGAGTTTGGAGACCGGATATCTGTGGGTCTGGGTATGGGAATGGAGTTTGGAGACCTGGTATTTGTGGGTCTGGTTATGGCAATGGAGTTTGGAGACCGGATATCTGTGGGTCTGGTATGGGAATGGAGTTTGGAGACCGGGTATCTGTGGGTCAGGTTATGGGAATGGAGTTTGGAGACCGGATGTCTGTGAGTCTGGGACAGGGAATGGAGTTTGGAGACCGGATATCTGTGGGTCTGGTTATGGGAATGGAGTTTGGAGACCGGGTATCTGTGGGTCAGGTTATGGGAATGGAGTTTGGAGACTGGATATCTGTGGGTCTGGTATGGGAATGGAGTTTGGAGACTGGATGTCTGTGAGTCCAGTTTGGGAATGGAGTTGGAGACTGGATATCTGTGGGTCTGGTATGGGAATGGAGTTTGGAGACCGGATATCTGTGGGTCTGGTATGGGAATGTAGTTTGGAGACCAGAAGTCTATGAGTCTGGGTTTGGGAATGGAGTTTGGAGACTGGATGTCAGTGAGTCTGGGACAGGGAATGGAGTTTGGAGACCGGATGTCTGTGATTCCAGGTTGGGAATGGAGTTTGGATACCGGATATCTGTGAGTCCAGGTTGGGAATAGTGTTTGAAGACCGGATATCTGTGAGTCCAGGTTCGGAATGGAGTTGGAGACTGGATATCTGTGGATCTGGGTCAGGGAATGGAGTGTGGAGAATAGATGTCTGTGAGCCCAGTTTGGGAATCGTGTTCGAGACTGGATATCTGTGGGTCTGGGTCAGGGAATGGAGTTTGGATACCGGATATCTGTGAGTCCAGGTTGGGAATGGTGTTTGAAGACCGGATATCTGTGAGTACGGGTTGGCAATGGAGTTTGGAGACCGGATATCTGCGGGTCTGGTTATGGGAATGGAGTTTGGAGACCGGATATCTGTTGGTCTGGTATGGGAATATAGTTTGGAGACCAGAAGTCTATGAGTCTGGGTCTGGGAATGGAGTTTGGAGACTGGATGTCAGTGAGTCTGGGACAGGGAATGGAGTTTGGAGACCGGATGTCTGTGATTCCAAGTTGGGAATGTAGTTTGGAGACAGGATATCTGCGGGTCTGGGTATGGGAATGGAGTTTGGAGACCGGGTATCTGAGGGTCTGTTATGGGAATGGACTTTGGAGACCAGATGTATGAGAGTCCAGTTTGGGAATGGAGTTTGAAGACTAGATGTCTGTGAGTCCAGGTTGGGAATGGAGTTTGGAGACTGGATATCTGTGGGTCTGGTGTGGGAATGGAGTTTGGAGACCAGATGTCTGTGAGTCTGGGTCTGGGAATCGAGTTTGGAGACCGGATATCTGTGAGTCCAGGTTGTGAATGGTGTTTGGAGACCGGATATCTGTGGGTCTGGTATGGGAATGGAGTTTGGAGACTGGATGTCTGTGAGTCCAGTTTGGGAATGGAGTTTATAGACTGGATATCTGTGGGTCTGGTATTGGAATGTAGTTTGGGGACCAGAAGTCTATGAGTATGGGTGTGGGAATGGAGTATGGAGACTGGATGTCGGTGAGTCTGGGACAGGGAATGGAGTTTGGAGACCGGATGTCTGTGATTCCAGGTTGGGAATGGAGTTTGGAGACCGGTTGTCTGTGAGTCCGGGTTGGCAATGGAGTTTGGAGACAGGATATCTGCGGGTCTGGGTATGGGAATGGAGTTTGGAGACCGGGTATCTGCGGGTCTGGTTATGGGAATTGAGTTTGGAGACCGGATATCTGTGTGTCTGGTATGGGAATTGATTTTGGAGACTGGATGTCTGTGAGCCCAGTTTGGGAATAGTGTTGGAGACTGGATATCTGTGGGTCCGGGTCAGGGAATGGACTTTGGACACCGGATATCTGTGAGTCCAGGTTGGGAATGGTGTTTGAAGACCGTATATCTGTGAGTCCAGGTTCGGAATGGAGTTGGAGACTGGATATCTGTGGGTATTGGTCAGGGAATGGATTTTGGAGACCGGATATATTTGAGTCCAGGTTGGGAATGGAGTTTGGAGACTGCATGTCTGTGAGTCCAGGTTGGGAATGGTGTTTGAAGACCGGATATCTGTGAGTCCAGGTTCAGAATGGGGTTGGAGACTGGATATCTGTGGGTATTGGTCAGGGAATGGATTTTGGAGACCGGATATATTTGAGTCCAGGTTGGGAATGGAGTTTGGAGACTGCATGTCTGTGAGTCCAGGTTGGGAATGGAGTTTGAAGACCGGATCTCTGTGAGTCCGGATTGGGAACGGAGTTTGAAGACTGGATGTCTGTGAGTCCAGTTTGTGAATGGAGTCTGGAGTGCGCATGTCTGTGAGTCTGGCTTGGGAATGGAGTTTGGAGACCACATGGCTGTGGGTCTGGTTATGGGAATGGAGTTTGGAGACCGGATATCTGTGGGTCTGGTATGGGAATGGAGTTTGGAGACCGGATATCTGTGGGTCTGGTATGGGAATGGAGTTTGGAGACTGCATGTCTGTGAGTCCAGGTTTGGAATGGAGTTTGAAGTCCGGATCTCTGTGAGTCCGGATTGGGAACGTAGTTTGAAGACTGGATGTCTGTGAGTCCAGTTTGGGAATGGAGTCTGGAGAGTGCACGTCTGTGAGTCTGGCTTGGGAATGGAGTTTGAAGACCACATGGCTGTGGGTCTGGTTATGGGAATGGAGTTTGGAGACCGGATATCTGTGGGTCTGGTATGGGAATGGAGTTTGGAGACCGGATATCTGTGGGTCTGGTATGGGAATGGAGTTTGGAGACCAGATGACTGTTAGTCTGAGTCTGGGAATCGAGTTTGGAGACCGGATATAGACAGATAGATAGATAGATACTTTATTCATCCCCATGAGGAAATTCAACATTTTTTCCAATGTCCCATACACTTGTTGTAGCAAAACTTTAATAAAGTTTTAATAAAAGCGTTAATAATAGCTTTTAAAAAGTTCTTAAGGAGTTTACTTAAATACATTAAATACAATCAACCCCGGCACTTTAACATATCTTACTCCTGGCGGTTGAATTGTAAAGCCTAATGGCATTGGGGAGTATTGACCTCTTCATCCTGTCTGAGGAGCATTGCATCGATAGCAGCCTATCGCTGAAACTGCTTCTCTGTCTCTGGATGGTGCTATGTAGAGGATGTTCAGGGTTTTCCATAATTGACCGTAGCCTACTCAGCGCCCTTCGCTCAGCTACCGATGTTATACTCTCCAGTACTTTGCCCACGACAGAGCCCGCCTTCCTTACCAGCTTATTAAGACGTGAGGCGTCCCTCTTCTTAATGCTGCCTCCCCAACACGCCACCACAAAGAAGAGGGCGCTCTCCACAACTGACCTATAAAACATCTTCAGCATCTCACTGCAGACATTGAATGACGCCAACCTTCTAAGGAAGTACAGTCGACTCTGTGCCTTCCTGCACAAGGCATCTGTGTTGGCAGTCCAGTCTAGCTTCTCGTCTAACTGTACTCCCAGATACTTGTAGGTCTTAACCTGCGCCACACATTCTCCATTAATGATCACTGGCTCCATATGAGGCCTAGATCTGTGAGTCCGGGTTGGCAATGGAGTTTGGAGACCGGATATCTGTGGGTCTGTTATGGGAATGGACTTTGGAGACCAGATGTATGAGAGTCCAGTTTGGGAATGGAGTTTGAAGACTGGATGTCTGTGAGTCCAGGTTGGGAATGGTGTTTGGAAACCGGATGTCTGTGGATCTGGGTATGGGAATGGAGTTTGAAGACCAGATATCTGTGAGTCCAGGTTGGGAATGGAGTTTGGAGACCGGATGTCTGTAAGTTCAGGTTGGGAATGGAGTTTGGAGACCGGATAACTGTGGGTCTGGTATGGGAATGGAGTTTGGAGACTAGAAGTCTATGAGTCAGGGTCTGGGAATGGAGTTTGGAGACAGGATATCTGCGGGTCTGGGTATGGGAATGGAGTTTGGAGACCGGGTATCTGTGGGTCTGGTTATGGGAATGGAGTTTGGAGACCGGATATCTGTGGGTCTGGTATGTGAATGGAGTTTGGAGACTGGACGTCTGTGAGTCCAGTTTGGGAATGGAGTTGGAGACTGGATATCTGTGGGTCTGGTATGGGAATGGAGTTTGGAGACCGGATATCTGTGGGTCTGGTATGGGAATGTAGTTTGGAGACCAGAAGTCTATGAGTCTGGGTCTGGGAATGGAGTTTGGAGACTGGATGTCAGTGAGTCTGGGACAGGAAATGGAGTTTGGAGACCGGATGTCTGTGATTCCAGGTTGGGAATGGAGTTTGGAGACCGGTTGTCTGTGAGTACGGGTTGGCAATGGAGTTTGGAGACCGGATATCTGCGGGTCTGGGTATGGGAATGCAGTTTGGAGACCGGGTATCTGCGGGTCTGGTTATGGGAATGGAGTTTGGAGACCGGATGTATGAGAGTCCAGTTTGGGAATGGAGTTTGAAGACTGGATATCTGTGGGTCTGGTGGGGGAATGGAGTTTGGAGACCAGATGTCTGTGAGTCTGGGTCTGGGAATCGAGTTTGGAGACCGGATATCTGTGAGTCCAGGTTGGGAATGGTGTTTGGAGACCGGATGTCTGTGAGGTCAGGTTGGGAATGGAGTTTGGAGACCGGATATCTGTGGGTCTGATATCGGAATGGAGTTTGGAGACTAGAAGTCTATGAGTCAGGGTCTGGGAATGGAGTTTGGAGACCGGATGTCTGTGAGTCTGGGACAGGGAATGGAGTTTGGAGACCGGATATCTGTGAGTCCGGGTTGGCAATGGAGTTTGGAGACCGGATATCTGCGGGTCTGGTTATGGGAATGGAGTTTGGAGACCGGATATCTGTGGGTCTGGTATGGGAATGGAGTTTGGAGACCAGATGTCTGTGAGTCTGAGTCTGGGAATCGAGTTTGGAGACCGGATATAGATAGATAGATAGATAGATACTTTATTCAACCCCATGAGGAAATTCAACATTTTTTCCAATGTCCCATACACTTGTTGTAGCAAAGCTTTAATAAAGTTTTAATAAAAGCGTTAATAATAGCTTTTAAAAAGTTCTTAAGTAGTTTACTTAAATACATTAAATACAATCAACCCCGGCACTTTAACATATCTTACTCCTGGCGGTTGAATTGTAAAGCCTAATGGCATTGGGGAGTATTGACCTCTTCATCCTGTCTGAGGAGCATTGCATCGATAGCAGCCTGTCGCTGAAACTGCTTCTCTGTCTCTGAATGGTGCTATGTAGAGGATGTTCAGGGTTTTCCATAATTGACCGTAGCCTACTCAGCGCCCTTCGCTCAGCTACCGATGTTATACTCTCCAGTACTTTGCCCAGGACAGAGCCCGCCTTACTTACCAGCTTATTAAGACGTGAGGCGTCCCTCTTCTTAATGCTGCCTCCCCAACACGCCACCACAAAGAAGAGGGCGCTCTCCACAACTGACCTATAAAACATCTTCAGCATCTCACTGCAGACATTGAATGACGCCAACTTTCTAAGGAAGTACAGTCGACTCTGTGCCTTCCTGCACAAGGCATCTGTGTTGGCAGTCCAGTCTAGCTTCTCGTCTAACTGTACTCCCAGATACTTGTAGGTCTTAACCTGCACCACACATTCTCCATTAATGATCACTGGCTCCATATGAGGCCTAGATCTGTGAGTCCGGGTTGGCAATGGAGTTTGGAGACCGGATATCTGTGGGTCTGTTATGGGAATGGACTTTGGAGACCAGATGTATGAGAGTCCAGTTTGGGAATGGAGTTTGAAGACTGGATGTCTGTGAGTCCAGGTTGGGAATGGAGTTTGGAGACCGGATATCAGTGGGTCTGGTATGGGAATGGAGTTTGGAGACCGGATATCTGTGGTTCTGGTATGGGAATGGAGTTTGGAGACCAGATGTCTGTGAGTCTGGGTCTGGGAATCGAGTTTGGAGACCGGATATCTGTGAGTCCAGGTTGGGAATGGTGTTTGGAGACCGGATGTCTGTGGATCTGGGTATGGGAATGGAGTTTGAAGACAAGATATCTGTGAGTCCAGGTTGGGAATGGAGTTTGGAGACCGGATATCTGTGAGTCCGGGTTGGCAATGGAATTTGGAGACCGGATATCTGCGGGTCTGGGTATGTAAATGGAGTTTGGAGACCGGGTATCTGTGGGTCTGGTATGTGAATGGAGTTTGGAGACTGGATGTCTGTGAGTCCAGTTTGGGAATGGAGTTGGAGACTGGATATCTGTGGTTCTGGTATGGGAATGGAGTTTGGAGACCGGATATCTGCGGGTCTGGGTATGGGAATGGAGTTTGGAAACCGGATATCTGTGTGTCTGGTATGGGAATTGATTTTGGAGACTGGATGTCTGTGAGCCCAGTTTGGGAATGGTGTTGGAGACTGGATATCTGTGGGTCTGCGTCAGGGAATGGAGTTTGGATACCGGATATCTGTGAGTCCAGGTTGGGAATAGTGTTTGAAGACCGGATATCTGTGAGTCCAGGTTCGGAATGGAGTTGGAGACTGGATATCTGTGGATCTGGGTCAGGGAATGGAGTGTGGAGACTAGATCACTGTGAGCCCAGTTTGGGAATCGTGTTGGAGACTGGATATCTGTGGGTCTGGGTCAGGGAATGGAGTTTGGATACCGGATATCTGTGAGTCCAGGTTGGGAATGGTGTTTGAAGACCGGATATCTGTGAGTCCAGGTTCGGAATGGATTTGGAGACTGGATATCTGTGGATCTGAGTCAGGGAATGAAGTTTGGAGACGAGATATCTGTGAGTCCAGCTTGGGAATGGAGTTTGGAGACCGGATGTCTGTGAGTCCTGGTTGGCAATGGAGTTTGGAGACCGGATATCTGCGGTTCTGGGTATGGGAATGGAGTTTGGAGACCGGGTATCTGTGGGTTGGTAATGGGAATTGAGTTTGGAGACCAGAGGTCTGTGAGTCCAAGTTGGAAATTGAGTTTGAAGACCGGATATCTGTGAGTCCGGGTTGGGAACGGAGTTTGGAGACTGGATGTCTGTTGGTCTGGGTATGGGAATGGAGTTTGGAGACCAGATATCTGTGAGTCCAGGTTGGGAATGGAGTTGGAGACCGGATACCTGTGGGTCTGGGTCAGGGAATGGAGTTTGGAGACCAGATATCTATGAGTCTAGGTTGGGAATGGAGTTTGGAGACTGGATGTCTTTGAGTCTAAGTTGGGAATGGAGTTTGAAGACCGGATATCTGTGAGTCCAGGTTGGGAATCGAGTTTGGAGACCGGATGTCTGTGAGTCCGGCTTGGGAATGGAGTTGGAGACTGGATATCTGTGGGTCTGGGTCAGGGAATGGAGTTTGAAGACCGGATGTCTGTGACTCCAGGTTGGGAATGGAGTTTGGAGATTGGATGTCTGTGAGTCCGGCTTGGGAATGGAGTTGGAGACTGGATATCTGTGGGTCTGGGTCTGGGAATGGAGTTTGGAGACAGGATGTATGTGAGTCCGGGTTGGTAACGGAGTTTGGAGACTGGATGTCTGTGAGTCCAAGTTGGGAATGGAGTTTGAAGACCGGATATCTGTGAGTCCGGGTTGGTAACGGAATTTTCAAGACTTGATGTCTGAGAGTCCAAGTTGGGAATGATGTTTGAAGACCGGATATCTCTGAGACCTGGTTGGGAACGTAGTTTGTAGACTGGATATCTGTGAGTCCTGCTTGGGAATAGAGTTTGCAGACCGGATATCTGTGGGTCTGGGAATGGGAATGGAGTTTGGAGACCAGATATCTGTGAGTCCAGGTTGGGAGTGGAGTTTGGAGACGGATGTCTGTGAGTCCAGCTTGGGAATGGAGTTGGAGACTGGATATCTGTGGGTCTGGGTCAGGGAATGGAGTTTGAAGACTGGATGTCTGTGAGTCCGGGTTGGTAACGGAGTTTGGAGACTGGATGTCTGTGAGTCCAAGTTGGGAATGAAGTTTGAAGACCGGATATCTGTGAGTCCGGGTTGGGATAGGAGTTTGCAGATCGGATATCTTTGGGTCTGGTTATGGGAATGGAGTTTGGAGACCGGATATCTGTGGGTCTGGGAATGGGAATGGAGTTTGGAGACCGGATGTCTTTGAATCCAGGTTGGGAATGGGGTTTGGAGACCGGATATCAGTGAGTCCAGGTTGGGAATGGAGTTTGGAGACCGGATGTCTGTGAGTCCGGCTTGGGAATGGAGTTGGAGACTGGATATCTGTGGGTCTGGGTCAAGGAATAGAGTTTGAAGACCGGATGTCTGTGACTCCAGGTTGGGAATGGAGTTTGGAGATTGGATGTCTGTGAGTCCGGCTTGGGAATGGAGTTGGAGACTGGATATCTGTGGGTCTGGGTCTGGGAATGGAGTTTGGAGACAGGATGTCTGTGAGTCCGGGTTGGTAACGGAGTTTGGAGACTGGGTGTCTGTGAGTCCGAGTTGGGAATGGAGTATGAAGACCGGATATCTGTGAGTCCGGGTTGGGAACGGAGTTTGTAGACTGGATATCTGTGAGTCCTGCTTGGGAATAGAGTTTGCAGACCGGATATCTGTGGGTCTGATTATGGGAATTGAGTTTGGAGACCGGTTATCTGTGGGTCTGGGACTGGGAATGGAGTTTGGAGACCAGATATCTGTGAGTCCAGGTTGGGAGTGGAGTTTGGAGTCCGGATGTCTGTGAGTCCGGCTTGGGAATGGAGTTGGAGACTGGATATCTGTGGGTCTGGGTCAGGGAATGGAGTTTGGAGACTGGATGTCTGTGAGTCCGGGTTGGTAACGGAGTTTGGAGACTGGATGTCTGTGAGTCCAAGTTGGGAATGAAGCTTGAAGACCGGATATCTGTGAGTCCGGGTTGGGATCTGAGTTTGCAGACCGGATATCTTTGGGTCTGGTTATGGGAACGGAGTTTGGAGACCGGATATCTGTGGGTCTGGGAATGGGAATGGAGTTTGGAGACCAGATATCTGTGAGTCCAGGTTGGGAATGGAGTTTGGAGACCATATGTCTGTGAGTCTGGCTTGGGAATGGAGTTGAAGACTGGATATCTGTTGGTCTGGGTCAGTGAATGGAGTTTGGAGACTGGATGTCTGTGAGTCTGGGTCTGGGAATGGAGTTTGGAGACCGGATGTCTGTGATTCCAGTTTGGGAATGGAGTTTGAAGACCGAATATCTGTGGGTCTGGGTATGGGCATGGAGTTTGGAGACCGGATATCTGTGGGTCTGGTATGGGAATGGAGTTTGGAGACTGGATGTCTGTGAGTTCAGTTTGGGAATGGAGTTGGAGACTGGATATCTGTGGGTCTGGGTCAGGGAATGGAGTTTGGAGACCGGATATCTGTGAGTCCGGCTTGGGAATGGAGTTGGAGACTGGATGTCTGTGGGTCTGGGTATGGGAATGGAGTTTGGAGACCGGATATCTGTGGGTCGCGTATGGGAATGGAGTTTGGAGGCCAGAAGTCTATGAGTCTGGGTCTGTGAATGGAGTTTGGAGACCGGATGTCTGTGAGTCCAGTTTGGAAATGGAGTTTGAAGACCAGATATCTGCGGGTCTGAGTATGGGAATGGAGTTTGGAGACCGGATGTCTTTGAATCCAGGTTGGGAATGGGGTTTGGAGACCGGATATCTGTGAGTCCAGGTTGGGAATGGAGTTGGAGACCGGATACCTGTGGGTCTGGGTCAGGGAATGGAGTTTGGAGACCAGATATCTATGAGTCTAGGTTGGGAATGGAGTTTGGAGACTGCATGTCTGTGAGTCCAAGTTGGTAATGGAGTTTGAAGACCGGATATCTGTGAGTCCGGGATGGGAATAGAGATTGCAGACCGGATATCTGTGGGGTTTTATATGGGAAAGGAGTTTGTAGACCGGATATCTGTGGGTCTGGGAATGGGAATGGAGTTTGGAGACTGGATGTCTTTGAGTCCAAGTTGGGAATGGAGTTTGAAGACCGGATATCTGTGAGTCCAGGTTGGGAATCGAGTTTGGAGACCGGATGTCTGTGAGTCCGGCTTGGGAATGGAGTTGGAGACTGGATATCTGTGGGTCTGGGTCAGGGAATGGAGTTTGAAGACCGGATGTCTGTGACTCCAGGTTGGGAATGGAGTTTGGAGATTGGATGTCTGTGAGTCCGGCTTGGGAATGGAGTTGGAGACTGGATATCTGTGGGTCTGGGTCTGGGAATGGAGTTTGGAGACAGGATGTCTGTGAGTCCAGGTTGGGAATGGAGTTTGGAGATTGGATGTCTGTGAGTCCGGCTTGGGAATGGAGTTGGAGACTGGATATCTGTGGGTCTGGGTCTGGGAATGGAGTTTGGAGAGAGGATGTCTGTGAGTCCGGGTTGGTAACGGAGTTTGGAGACTGGATGTCTGTGAGTCCAAGTTTGGAATGGAGTTTGAAGACCGGATATCTGTGAGTCCGGGTTGGGAACGGAGTTTGTAGACTGGATATCTGTGAGTCCTGCTTGGGAATAGAGTTTACAGACCGGATATCTGTGGGTCTGGGAATGGGAATGGATTTTGGAGACCAGATATCTGTGTGTCCAGGTTGGGAGTGGAGTTTGGAGACCGGATGTCTGTGAGTCCGGCTTGGGAATGGAGTTGGAGATTGGATATCTGTGGGTCTGGGTCAGGGAATGGAGTTTGGAGACTGGATGTCTGTGAGTCCGGGTTGGTAACGGAGTTTGTAGACTGGATGTCTGTGAGTCCAAGTTGGGAATGAAGTTTGAAGACCGGATATCTGTGAGTCCGGGTTGGGATCGGAGTTTGCAGACCGGATATCTTTGGGTCTGGTTATGGGAATGGAGTTTGGAGACCGTATATCTGTGGGTCTGGGTCAGGGCATGGAGTTTGAAGACCGGATGTCTGTGATTCCAGGTTTGGAATGGAGTTTGGAGATCGGCTGTCTGTGAGTCCGGCTTGGGAATGGAGTTGAAGACTGGATATCTGTGGGTCTGGGTCAGTGAATGGAGTTTGGAGACTGGATGTGTTTGAATCCAGGTTGGGAATGGGGTTTGGAGACCGGATATCTGTGACTCCAGGTTGGGAATGGATTTGGAGACCAGATACCTGTGGGTCTGGGTCACGGAATGGAGTTTGGAGACCGGACATCTGTGAGTCCAGGTTGGGAATGGAGTTTGGAGACCGGATGTCTGTGAGTCCGGCTTGGGAATGGAGTTGGAGACTGGATATCTGTGGGTCTGGATCTGGGAATGGAGTTTGGAGACCGGATATCTGTGGGTCTGGGAATGGGAATGGAGTTTGGAGACCGGATGTCTTTGAATCCAGGTTGGGAATGGGGTTTGGAGACCGGATATCTGTGAGTCCAGGTTGGGAATGGAGTTGGAGACCGGATACCTGTGGGTCTTGGTCACGGAATGGAGTTTGGAGACCGGATATCAGTGAGTCCAGGTTGGGAATGGAGTTTGGAGACCGGATGTCTGTGAGTCCGGCTTGGGAATGGAGTTGGAGACTGGATATCTGTGGGTCTGGGTCAAGGAATAGAGTTTGAAGACCGGATGTCTGTGACTCCAGGTTGGGAATGGAGTTTGGAGATTGGATGTCTGTGAGTCCGGCTTGGGAATGGAGTTGGAGACTGGATATCTGTGGGTCTGGGTCTGGGAATGGAGTTTGGAGACAGGATGTCTGTGAGTCCGGGTTGGTAACGGTGTTTGGAGACTGGGTATCTGTGAGTCCGAGTTGGGAATGGAGTATGAAGACCGGATATCTGTGAGTCCGGGTTCGTAACGGAGTTTGGAGACTTGATGTCTGTGAGTCCAAGTTGGGAATGAAGCTTGAAGACCGGATATCTGTGAGTCCGGGTTGGGATCTGAGTTTGCAGACCGGATATCTTTGGGTCTGGTTATGGGAATGGAGTTTGGAGACCGGATATCTGTGGGTCTGGGAATGGGAATGGAGTTTGGAGACCAGATATCTGTGAGTCCAGGTTGGGAATGGAGTTTGGAGACCGTATGTCTGTGAGTCTGGCTTGGGAATGGAGGTGGAGACTGGATATCTGTGGGTCTGGGTCAGGGAATGGAGTTTGAAGACCGGATGTCTGTGATTCCAGGTTTGGAATGGAGTTTGGAGATCGGATGTCTGTGAGTCCGGCTTGGGAATGGAGTTGAAGACTGGATATCTGTGGGTCTGGGTCAGTGAATGGAGCTTGGAGACTGGATGTCTGTGAGTCTGGGTCTGGGAATGGAGTTTGGAGACCGGATGTCTGTGATTCCAGTTTGGGAATGGCGTTTGAAGACCAAATATCTGTGGGTCTGGGTATGGGCATGGAGTTTGGAGACCGGATATCTGTGGGTCTGGTATGGGAATGGAGTTTGGAGACTGGATATCTGTGGGTCTGGGTCAGGGAATGGAGTTTGGAGACCGGATATCTGTGAGTCCGGCTTGGGAATGGAGTTGGAGACTGGATGTCTGTGGGTCAGGGTATGGGAATGGAGTTTGGAGACCGGATATCTGTGGGTCGCGTATGGGAATGGAGTTTGGAGGCCAGAAGTCTATGAGTCTGGGTCTGTGAATGGAGTTTGGAGACCGGATGTCTGTGAGTCCAGTTTGGAAATGGAGTTTGAAGACCAGATATCTGCGGGTCTGGGTATGGGAATGGAGTTTGGAGACCGGATGTCTTTGAATCCATTTTGGGAATGGGGTTTGGAGACCGGATATCTGTGAGTCCAGGTTGGGAATGGAGTTGGAGACAGGATACCTGTGGGTCTGGGTCAGGGAATGGAGTTTGGAGACCAGATATCTATGAGTCTAGGTTGGGAATGGAGTTTGGAGACTGGATGTCTGTGAGTCCAAGTTGGTAATGGAGTTTGAAGACCGGATATCTGTGAGTCCGGGATGGGAATAGAGATTGCAGACCGGATATCTGTGGGGCTTTATATGGGAAAGGAGTTTGGAGACCGGATATCTGTGGGTCTGGGAATGGGAATGGAGTTTGGAGACTGGATGTCTTTGAGTCCAAGTTGGGAATGGAGTTTGGAGACCGGATGTCTGTGAGTCCGGCTTGGGAATGGAGTTGGAGACTGGATATCTGTGGGTCTGGGTCAGGGAATGGAGTTTGAAGACCGGATGTCTGTGACTTCAGGTTGGGAATGGAGTTTGGAGATTGGATGTCTGTGAGTCCGGCTTGGGAATGGAGTTGGAGACTGGATATCTGTGGGTCTGGGTCTGGGAATGGAGTTTGGAGACAGGATGTCTGTGAGTCCGGGTTGGTAACGGAGTTTGGAGACTGGATGTCTGTGAGTCCAAGTTGGGAATGGAGTTTGAAGACCGGATATCTGTGAGTCCGGGTTGGTAACAGAGTTTGGAGACTTGATGTCTGTGAGTCCAAGTTGGGAATGAAGTTTGAAGACCGGATATCTCTGAGTCCGGGTTGGGAATGGAGTTTGGAGACTGGATGTCTGTGAGTCCAAGTTGGGAATGAAGCTTGAAGACCGGATATCTGTGAGTCCGGGTTGGGATCTGAGTTTGCAGACCGGATATCTTTGGGTCTGGTTATGGGAATGGAGTTTGGAGACCGGATATCTGTGGGTCTGGGAATGGGAATGGAGTTTGGAGACCAGTTATCTGTGAGTCCAGGTTGGGAATGGAGTTTGGAGACCGTATGTCTGTGAGTCTGGCTTGGGAATGGAGTTGGAGACTGGATATCTGTGAGTCTGGGTCAGGGAATGGAGTTTGAAGACCGGATGTCTGTGATTCCAGGTTTGGAATGGAGTTTGGAGATCGGATGTCTGTGAGTCCGGCTTGGGAATGGAGTTGAAGACTGGATATCTGTGGGTCTGGGTCAGTGAATGGAGTTTGGAGACTGGATGTCTGTGAGTCTGGGTCTGGGAATGGAGTTTGGAGACCGGATGTCTGTGATTCCAGTTTGGGAATAGAGTTTGAAGACCGAATATCTGTGGGTCTGGGTATGGGCATGGAGTTTGGAGACCGGATATCTGTGGGTCTGGTATGGGAATGGAGTTTGGAGACTGCATGTCTGTGAGTCCAGTTTGGGAATGGAGTTGGAGACTGGATATCTGTGGGTCTGGGTCATGGAATGGAGTTTGGAGACCGGATGTCTGTGAGTCCAGTTTGGAAATGGAGTTTGAAGACCAGATATCTGCGGGTCTGGGTATGGGAATGGAGTTTGGAGACTGGATGTCTTTGAGTCCAAGTTGGGAATGGAGTTTGAAGACCGGATATCTGTGAGTCCAGGTTGGGAATCGAGTTTGGAGACCGGATGTCTGTGAGTCCGGCTTGGGAATGGAGTTGGAGACTGGATATCTGTGGGTCTGGGTCAGGGAATGGAGTTTGAAGACCGGATGTCTGTGACTCCAGGTTGGGAATGGAGTTTGGAGATTGGATGTCTGTGAGTCCGGCTTGGGAATGGAGTTGCAGACTGGATATCTGTGGGTCTGGGTCTGGGAATGGAGTTTGGAGACAGGATGTCTGTGAGTCCGGGTTGGTAACGGAGTTTGGAGACTGGATGTCTGTGAGTCCAAGTTGGGAATGGAGTTTGAAGACCGGATATCTGTGAGTCCGGGTTGGTAACAGAGTTTGTAGACTGGATATCTGTGAGTCCTGCTTGGGAATAGAGTTTACAGACCGGATATCTGTGGGTCTGGGAATGGGAATGGATTTTGGAGACCAGATATCTGTGTGTCCAGGTTGGGAGTGGAGTTTGGAGACCGGATGTCTGTGAGTCCGGCTTGGGAATGGAGTTGGAGATTGGATATCTGTGGGTCTGGGTCAGGGAATGGAGTTTGGAGACTGGATGTCTGTGAGTCCGGGTTGGTAACGGAGTTTGGAGACTGGATGTCTGTGAGTCCAAGTTGGGAATGAAGTTTGAAGACCGGATATCTGTGAGTCCGGGTTGGGATCGGAGTTTGCAGACCGGATATCTTTGGGTCTGGTTATGGGAATGGAGTTTGGAGACCGTATATCTGTGGGTCTGGGTCAGGGCATGGAGTTTGAAGACCGGATGTCTGTGATTCCAGGTTTGGAATGGAGTTTGGAGATCGGATGTCTGTGAGTCCGGCTTGGGAATGGAGTTGAAGACTGGATATCTGTGGGTCTGGGTCAGTGAATGGAGTTTGGAGACTGGATGTGTTTGAATCCAGGTTGGGAATGGGGTTTGGAGACCGGATATCTGTGACTCCAGGTTGGGAATGGATTTGGAGACCAGATACCTGTGGGTCTGGGTCACGGAATGGAGTTTGGAGACCGGACATCTGTGAGTCCAGGTTGGGAATGGAGTTTGGAGACCGGATGTCTGTGAGTCCGGCTTGGGAATGGAGTTGGAGACTGGATATCTGTGGGTCTGGATCTGGGAATGGAGTTTGGAGACCGGATATCTGTGGGTCTGGGAATGGGAATGGAGTTTGGAGACCGGATGTCTTTGAATCCAGGTTGGGAATGGGGTTTGGAGACCGGATATCTGTGAGTCCAGGTTGGGAATGGAGTTGGAGACCGGATACCTGTGGGTCTTGGTCACGGAATGGAGTTTGGAGACCGGATATCAGTGAGTCCAGGTTGGGAATGGAGTTTGGAGACCGGATGTCTGTGAGTCCGGCTTGGGAATGGAGTTGGAGACTGGATATCTGTGGGTCTGGGTCAAGGAATAGAGTTTGAAGACCGGATGTCTGTGACTCCAGGTTGGGAATGGAGTTTGGAGATTGGATGTCTGTGAGTCCGGCTTGGGAATGGAGTTGGAGACTGGATATCTGTGGGTCTGGGTCTGGGAATGGAGTTTGGAGACAGGATGTCTGTGAGTCCGGGTTGGTAACGGTGTTTGGAGACTGGGTATCTGTGAGTCCGAGTTGGGAATGGAGTATGAAGACCGGATATCTGTGAGTCCGGGTTCGTAACGGAGTTTGGAGACTTGATGTCTGTGAGTCCAAGTTGGGAATGAAGCTTGAAGACCGGATATCTGTGAGTCCGGGTTGGGATCTGAGTTTGCAGACCGGATATCTTTGGGTCTGGTTATGGGAATGGAGTTTGGAGACCGGATATCTGTGGGTCTGGGAATGGGAATGGAGTTTGGAGACCAGATATCTGTGAGTCCAGGTTGGGAATGGAGTTTGGAGACCGTATGTCTGTGAGTCTGGCTTGGGAATGGAGGTGGAGACTGGATATCTGTGGGTCTGGGTCAGGGAATGGAGTTTGAAGACCGGATGTCTGTGATTCCAGGTTTGGAATGGAGTTTGGAGATCGGATGTCTGTGAGTCCGGCTTGGGAATGGAGTTGAAGACTGGATATCTGTGGGTCTGGGTCAGTGAATGGAGCTTGGAGACTGGATGTCTGTGAGTCTGGGTCTGGGAATGGAGTTTGGAGACCGGATGTCTGTGATTCCAGTTTGGGAATGGCGTTTGAAGACCAAATATCTGTGGGTCTGGGTATGGGCATGGAGTTTGGAGACCGGATATCTGTGGGTCTGGTATGGGAATGGAGTTTGGAGACTGGATATCTGTGGGTCTGGGTCAGGGAATGGAGTTTGGAGACCGGATATCTGTGAGTCCGGCTTGGGAATGGAGTTGGAGACTGGATGTCTGTGGGTCAGGGTATGGGAATGGAGTTTGGAGACCGGATATCTGTGGGTCGCGTATGGGAATGGAGTTTGGAGGCCAGAAGTCTATGAGTCTGGGTCTGTGAATGGAGTTTGGAGACCGGATGTCTGTGAGTCCAGTTTGGAAATGGAGTTTGAAGACCAGATATCTGCGGGTCTGGGTATGGGAATGGAGTTTGGAGACCGGATGTCTTTGAATCCATTTTGGGAATGGGGTTTGGAGACCGGATATCTGTGAGTCCAGGTTGGGAATGGAGTTGGAGACAGGATACCTGTGGGTCTGGGTCAGGGAATGGAGTTTGGAGACCAGATATCTATGAGTCTAGGTTGGGAATGGAGTTTGGAGACTGGATGTCTGTGAGTCCAAGTTGGTAATGGAGTTTGAAGACCGGATATCTGTGAGTCCGGGATGGGAATAGAGATTGCAGACCGGATATCTGTGGGGCTTTATATGGGAAAGGAGTTTGGAGACCGGATATCTGTGGGTCTGGGAATGGGAATGGAGTTTGGAGACTGGATGTCTTTGAGTCCAAGTTGGGAATGGAGTTTGAAGACCGGATATCTGTGAGTCCAGGTTGGGAATCGAGTTTGGAGACCGGATGTCTGTGAGTCCGGCTTGGGAATGGAGTTGGAGACTGGATATCTGTGGGTCTGGGTCAGGGAATGGAGTTTGAAGACCGGATGTCTGTGACTTCAGGTTGGGAATGGAGTTTGGAGATTGGATGTCTGTGAGTCCGGCTTGGGAATGGAGTTGGAGACTGGATATCTGTGGGTCTGGGTCTGGGAATGGAGTTTGGAGACAGGATGTCTGTGAGTCCGGGTTGGTAACGGAGTTTGGAGACTGGATGTCTGTGAGTCCAAGTTGGGAATGGAGTTTGAAGACCGGATATCTGTGAGTCCGGGTTGGTAACAGAGTTTGGAGACTTGATGTCTGTGAGTCCAAGTTGGGAATGAAGTTTGAAGACCGGATATCTCTGAGTCCGGGTTGGGAATGGAGTTTGGAGACTGGATGTCTGTGAGTCCAAGTTGGGAATGAAGCTTGAAGACCGGATATCTGTGAGTCCGGGTTGGGATCTGAGTTTGCAGACCGGATATCTTTGGGTCTGGTTATGGGAATGGAGTTTGGAGACCGGATATCTGTGGGTCTGGGAATGGGAATGGAGTTTGGAGACCAGTTATCTGTGAGTCCAGGTTGGGAATGGAGTTTGGAGACCGTATGTCTGTGAGTCTGGCTTGGGAATGGAGTTGGAGACTGGATATCTGTGAGTCTGGGTCAGGGAATGGAGTTTGAAGACCGGATGTCTGTGATTCCAGGTTTGGAATGGAGTTTGGAGATCGGATGTCTGTGAGTCCGGCTTGGGAATGGAGTTGAAGACTGGATATCTGTGGGTCTGGGTCAGTGAATGGAGTTTGGAGACTGGATGTCTGTGAGTCTGGGTCTGGGAATGGAGTTTGGAGACCGGATGTCTGTGATTCCAGTTTGGGAATGGAGTTTGAAGACCGAATATCTGTGGGTCTGGGTATGGGCATGGAGTTTGGAGACCGGATATCTGTGGGTCTGGTATGGGAATGGAGTTTGGAGACTGCATGTCTGTGAGTCCAGTTTGGGAATGGAGTTGGAGACTGGATATCTGTGGGTCTGGGTCATGGAATGGAGTTTGGAGACCGGATGTCTGTGAGTCCAGTTTGGAAATGGAGTTTGAAGACCAGATATCTGCGGGTCTGGGTATGGGAATGGAGTTTGGAGACTGGATGTCTTTGAGTCCAAGTTGGGAATGGAGTTTGAAGACCGGATATCTGTGAGTCCAGGTTGGGAATCGAGTTTGGAGACCGGATGTCTGTGAGTCCGGCTTGGGAATGGAGTTGGAGACTGGATATCTGTGGGTCTGGGTCAGGGAATGGAGTTTGAAGACCGGATGTCTGTGACTCCAGGTTGGGAATGGAGTTTGGAGATTGGATGTCTGTGAGTCCGGCTTGGGAATGGAGTTGCAGACTGGATATCTGTGGGTCTGGGTCTGGGAATGGAGTTTGGAGACAGGATGTCTGTGAGTCCGGGTTGGTAACGGAGTTTGGAGACTGGATGTCTGTGAGTCCAAGTTGGGAATGGAGTTTGAAGACCGGATATCTGTGAGTCCGGGTTGGTAACAGAGTTTGGAGACTTGATGTCTGTGAGTCCAAGTTGGGAATGAAGTTTGAAGACCGGATATCTCTGAGTCCGGGTTGGGAATGGAGTTTGTAGTCTGGATATCTGTGAGTCCTGCTTGGGAATAGAGTTTAAAGACCGGATATCTGTGGGTCTGGGAATGGGAATGGAGTTTGGAGACCAGATATCTGTGTGTCCAGGTTGGGAGTGGAGTTTGGAGACCGGATGTCTCTGAGTCCGGCTTGGGAATGGAGTTGGAGATTGGATATCTGTGGGTCTGGGTCAGGGAATGGAGTTTGGAGACTGGATGTCTGTGAGTCCGGGTTGGTAACGGAGTTTGGAGACTGGATGTCTGTGAGTCCCAGTTGGGAATGAAGTTTGAAGACCGGACATCTGTGAGTACGCGTTGGGATCGGAGTTTGCAGACCGTATATCTTTGGGTCTGGTTATGGGAATGGAGTTTGGAGACCATATATCTGTGGGTCTGGGAATGGGAATGGAGTTTGGAGACCAGATATCTGTGAGTCCAGGTTGGGAATGGAGTTTGGAGATCGTATGTCTGTGAGTCCGGCTTGGGAATGGAGTTGGAGACTGGATATCTGTGGGTCTGGGTCAGGGAATGGAGTTTGAAGACCGGATGTCTGTGATTCCAGGTTTGGAATGGAGTTTGGAGATTGGATGTCTGTGAGTCCGGCTTGGGAATGGAGTTGAAGACTGGATATCTGTGGGTCTGTGTCAGTGAATGGAGTTTGGAGACTGGATGTGTTTGAATCCAGGTTGGGAATGGGGTTTGGAGACCGGATATCTGTGAGTCCAGGTTGGGAATGGAGTTGGAGACCAGATACCTGTGGGTCTGGGTCACGGAATGGAGTTTGGAGACCGGACATCTGTGAGTCCAGTTTGGGAATGGAGTTTGGAGACCGGATGTCTGTGAGTCCGGCTTGGGAATGGAGTTGGAGACTGGATATCTGTGGGTCTGGGTCTGGGAATGGAGTTTGGAGTCTGGATGTCTGTGAGTCCAAGTTGGGAATGAAGTTTGAAGACCGGATATCCCTGAGTCCGGGTTGGGAACGGAGTTTGTAGACTGGATATCTGTGAGTCCTGCTTGGGAATAGAGTTTGCAGACCGGATATCTGTGGGTCTGGTTATGGGAATTGAGTTTGGAGACCGGATATCTGTGGGTCTGGGAATGGGAATGGAGTTTGGAGACCAGATATCTGTGAGTCCAGGTTGGGAGTGGAGTTTGGAGACCGGATGTCTGTGAGTCCGGCTTCGGAATGGAGTTGGAGACTGGATATCTGTGGGTCTGGGTCAAGGAATGGAGTTTGGAGACTGGATGTCTGTGAGTCTGGGTCTGGGAATGGAGTTTGGGGACAGGATGTCTTTGAGTCCAGTTTGGGAATGGAGTTTGAAGACTGGATATCTGTGGGTCTGGGTATGGGCATGGAGTTTGGAGACCGGATATCTGTGGGTCTGGTACGGGAATGGAGTTTGGAGACTGGATGTCTGTGAGTCCAGTTTGGGAATGGAGTTGGAGACTGGATATCTGTGGGTCTGGGGCAGGGAATGGAGTTTGGAGACCGGATATCTGTGAGTCCAGGTTGGGAATGGAGTTGCAGACTGGATGTCTGTGAGTCTGCGTCTGGGAATGGAGTTTGGAGACCGGATATCTATGAGTCCAGGTTAGGAATGGAGTTTGGAGACAGGATGTCTGTGAGTCCAAGTTGGAAATTGAGTTTGAAGACCGGAAATCTGTGAATCCGGGTTGGGAACGGAGTTTGGAGACTGGATGTCTGTGGGTCTGGGTATGGGAATGGAGTTTGTAGCCCGGATGTCAGTGAGTCCGGCTTGGGAATGGAGTTGGAGACTGGATGTCTGTGAGTCCAAGTTGGGAATGATGTTTGAAGACCGGATATCTCTGAGTCCGGGTTGGGAACGGAGTTTGTAGACTGGATAACTGTGAGTCCTGCTGGGGAATAGAGTTTGCAGACCGGATATCTGTGGGTCTGGGAATGGGAATGGAGTTTGGAGACCAGATATCTGTGAGTCCAGCTTGGGAATGGAGTTGGAGACTGGATATCTGTGGGTCTGGGTCAGGGAATGGAGTTTGGAGACTGGATGTCTGTGAGTCCGGGTTGGTAACGGAGTTTGGAGACTGGATGTCTGAGAGTCCAAGTTGGGAATGAAGTTTGGAGACCGGATATCTGTGGGTCTGGGAATGGGAATGGAGTTTGGAGACCAGATATCTGTGAGTCCAGGTTGGGAATGGAGTTTGGAGATCGTATGTCTGTGAGTCCGGCTTGGGAATGGAGTTGGAGACTGGATATCTGTGGGTCTGGGTCAGGGAATGGAGTTTGAAGACCGGATGTCTGTGATTCCAGGTTTGGAATGGAGTTTGGAGATTGGATGTCTGTGAGTCCGGCTTGGGAATGGAGTTGAAGACTGGATATCTGTGGGTCTGGGTCAGTGAATGGAGTTTGGAGACTGGATGTGTTTGAATCCAGGTTGGGAATGGGGTTTGGAGACCGGATATCTGTGAATCCAGGTTGGGAATGGAGTTGGAGACCAGATACCTGTGGGTCTGGGTCACGGAATGGAGTTTGGAGACCGGACATCTGTGAGTCCAGGTTGGGAATGGAGTTTGGAGACCGGATGTCTGTGAGTCCGGCTTGGGAATGGAGTTGGAGACTGGATATCTGTGGGTCTGGGTCAGGGAATGGAGTTTGGAGATTGGATGTCTGTGAGTCCGGCTTGGGAATGGAGTTGGAGACTGGATATCTGTGGGTCTGGGTCTGGGAATGGAGTTTGGAGACAGGATGTCTGTGAGTCCGGGTTGGTAACTGAGTTTGGAGACTGGATGTCTGTGAGTCCAAGTTGGGAATGGAGTTTGAAGACCGGATATCTGTGAGTCCGGGTTGGTAACAGAGTTTGGAGACTTGATGTCTGTGAGTCCAAGTTGGGAATGAAGTTTGAAGACCGGATATCTCTGAGTCCGGGTTGGGTACGGAGTTTGTAGACTGGATATCTGTGAGTCCTGCTTGGGAATAGAGTTTACAGACCGGATATCTGTGGGTCTGGGAATGGGAATGGAGTTTGGAGACCAGATATCTGTGTGTCCAGGTTGGGAGTGGAGTATGGAGACCGGATGTCTGTGAGTCCGGCTTGGGAATGGAGTTGGAGATTGGATATCTGTGGGTCTGGGTCAGGGAATGGAGTTTGGAGACTGGATGTCTGTGAGTCCGGGTTGGTAACGGAGTTTGGAGACTGGATGTCTGTGAGTCCAAGTTGGGAATGAAGTTTGAAGACCGGATATCTGTGAGTCCGGGTTGTGATCGGAGTTTGCAGACCGGATATCTTTGGGTCTGGTTATGGGAATGGTGTTTGGAGACCGTATATCTGTGGGTCTGGGAATGGTAATGGAGTTTGGAGACCAGATATCTGTGAGTCCAGGTTGGGAATGGAGTTTGGAGATCGTATGTCTGTGAGTCCGGCTTGGGAATGGAGTTGGAGACTGGATATCTGTGGGTCTGGGTCAGGGCATGGAGTTTGAAGACCAGATGTCTGTGATTCCAGGTTTGGAATGGAGTTGGAGACCGGATACCTGTGGGTCTTGGTCACGGAATGGAGTTTGGAGACCGGATATCAGTGAGTCCAGGTTGGGAATGGAGTTTGGAGACCGGATGTCTGTGAGTCCGGCTTGGGAATGGAGTTGGAGACTGGATATCTGTGGGTCTGGGTCAAGGAATAGAGTTTGAAGACCGGATGTCTGTGACTCCAGGTTGGGAATGGAGTTTGGAGATTGGATGTCTGTGAGTCCGGCTTGGGAATGGAGTTGGAGACTGGATATCTGTGAGTCTGGGTCTGGGAATGGAGTTTGGAGACCGGATGTCTGTGATTCCAGTTTGGGAATGGAGTTTGAAGACCGAATATCTGTGGGTCTGGGTATGGGCATGGAGTTTGGAGACCGGATATCTGTGGGTCTGGTATGGGAATGGAGTTTGGAGACTGGATGTCTGTGAGTCCAGTTTGGGAATGGAGTTGGAGACTGGATATCTGTGGGTCTGGGTCAGGGAATGGAGTTTGGAGACCGGATATCTGTGAGTCCGGCTTGGGAATGGAGTTGGAGACTGGATGTCTGTGGGTCTGAGTATGGGAATGGAGTTTGGAGACCGGATATCTGTGGGCCGCGTATGGGAATGGAGTTTGGAGGCCAGAAGTCTATGAGTCTGGGTCTGTGAATGGAGTTTGGAGACCGGATGTCTGTGAGTCCAGTTTGGAAATGGAGTTTGAAGACCAGATATCTGCGGGTCTGGGTATGGGAATGGAATTTGGAGACCGGATGTCTTTGAATCCAGTTTGGGAATGGGGTTTGGAGACCGGATATCTGTGAGTCCAGGTTGGGAATGGAGTTGGAGACCGGATACCTGTGGGTCTGGTTCAGGGAATGGAGTTTGGAGACCAGATATCTATGAGTCTAGGTTGGGAATGGAGTTTGGAGACTGGATGTCTGTGAGTCCAAGTTGGTAATGGAGTTTGAAGACCGGATATCTGTGAGTCCGGGATGGGAATAGAGATTGCAGACCGGATATCTGTGGGGCTTTATATGGGAAAGGAGTTTGGAGACCGGATATCTGTGGGTCTGGGAATGGGAATGGAGTTTGGAGACTGGATGTCTGTGAGTCCAGGTTGGGAATCGAGTTTGGAGACTGGATGTCTGTGAGTCCGGCTTGGGAATGGAGTTGGAGACTGGATATCTGTGGGTCTGGGTCAGGGAATGGAGTTTGAAGACCGGATGTCTGTGACTCCAGGTTGGGAATGGAGTTTGGAGATTGGATGTCTGTGAGTCCGGCTTGGGAATGGAGTTGGAGACTGGATATCTGTGGGTCTGGGTCTGGGAATGGAGTTTGGAGACAGGATGTCTGTGAGTCCGGGTTGGTAACGGAGTTTGGAGACTGGATGTCTGTGAGTCCAAGTTGGGAATGGAGTTTGAAGACCGGATATCTGTGAGTCCGGGTTGGTAACAGAGTTTGGAGACTTGATGTCTGTGAGTCCAAGTTGGGAATGAAGTTTGAAGACCGGATATCTCTGAGTCCGGGTTGGGAATGGAGTTTGTAGTCTGGATATCTGTGAGTCCTGCTTGGGAATAGAGTTTACAGACCGGATATCTGTGGGTCTGGGAATGGGAATGGAGTTTGGAGACCAGATATCTGTGAGTCCAGGTTGGGAATGGAGTTTGGAGACCGAATGTCTGTGAGTCCGGCTTGGGAATGGAGTTGGAGACTGGATATCTGTGGGTCTGGGTCAGGGAATGGAGTTTGAAGACCGGATGTCTGTGATTCCAGGTTTGGAATGGAGTTTGGAGATAGAATGTCTTTGAGTCCGGCTTGGGAATGGAGTTTTAGACTGGATATCTGTGGGTCTGGGTCAGTGAATGGAGTTTGGAGACTGGATGTGTTTGAATCCAGGTTGGGAATGGGGTTTGGAGACCGGATATCTGTGAGTCCAGGTTGGGAATGGAGTTGGAGACCAGATATCTGTGGGTCTGGGTCACGGAATGGAGTTTGGAGACCGGATATCTGTGAGTCCAGGTTGGGAATGGAGTTTGGAGACCAGATATCTGTGTGTCCAGGTTGGGAGTGGAGTTTGGAGACCGGATGTCTGTGAGTCCGGCTTGGGAATGGAGTTGGAGATTGGATATCTGTGGGTCTGGGTCAGGGAATGGAGTTTGGAGACTGGATGTCTGTGAGTCCGGGTTGGTAACGGAGTTTGGAGACTGGATGTCTGTGAGTCCAAGTTGGGAATGAAGTTTGAAGACCGGATATCTGTGAGTCCGGGTTGGGATCGGAGTTTGCAGACCGGATATCTTTGGGTCTGGTTATGGGAATGGTGTTTGGAGACCGTATATCTGTGGGTCTGGGAATGGTAATGGAGTTTGGAGACCAGATATCTGTGAGTCCAGGTTGGGAATGGAGTTTGGAGATCGTATGTCTGTGAGTCCGGCTTGGGAATGGAGTTGGAGACTGGATATCTGTGGGTCTGGGTCAGGGCATGGAGTTTGAAGACCAGATGTCTGTGATTCCAGGTTTGGAATGGAGTTGGAGACCGGATACCTGTGGGTCTTGGTCACGGAATGGAGTTTGGAGACCGGATATCAGTGAGTCCAGGTTGGGAATGGAGTTTGGAGACCGGATGTCTGTGAGTCCGGCTTGGGAATGGAGTTGGAGACTGGATATCTGTGGGTCTGGGTCAAGGAATAGAGTTTGAAGACCGGATGTCTGTGACTCCAGGTTGGGAATGGAGTTTGGAGATTGGATGTCTGTGAGTCCGGCTTGGGAATGGAGTTGGAGACTGGATATCTGTGAGTCTGGGTCTGGGAATGGAGTTTGGAGACCGGATGTCTGTGATTCCAGTTTGGGAATGGAGTTTGAAGACCGAATATCTGTGGGTCTGGGTATGGGCATGGAGTTTGGAGACCGGATATCTGTGGGTCTGGTATGGGAATGGAGTTTGGAGACTGGATGTCTGTGAGTCCAGTTTGGGAATGGAGTTGGAGACTGGATATCTGTGGGTCTGGGTCAGGGAATGGAGTTTGGAGACCGGATATCTGTGAGTCCGGCTTGGGAATGGAGTTGGAGACTGGATGTCTGTGGGTCTGAGTATGGGAATGGAGTTTGGAGACCGGATATCTGTGGGCCGCGTATGGGAATGGAGTTTGGAGGCCAGAAGTCTATGAGTCTGGGTCTGTGAATGGAGTTTGGAGACCGGATGTCTGTGAGTCCAGTTTGGAAATGGAGTTTGAAGACCAGATATCTGCGGGTCTGGGTATGGGAATGGAATTTGGAGACCGGATGTCTTTGAATCCAGTTTGGGAATGGGGTTTGGAGACCGGATATCTGTGAGTCCAGGTTGGGAATGGAGTTGGAGACCGGATACCTGTGGGTCTGGTTCAGGGAATGGAGTTTGGAGACCAGATATCTATGAGTCTAGGTTGGGAATGGAGTTTGGAGACTGGATGTCTGTGAGTCCAAGTTGGTAATGGAGTTTGAAGACCGGATATCTGTGAGTCCGGGATGGGAATAGAGATTGCAGACCGGATATCTGTGGGGCTTTATATGGGAAAGGAGTTTGGAGACCGGATATCTGTGGGTCTGGGAATGGGAATGGAGTTTGGAGACTGGATGTCTGTGAGTCCAGGTTGGGAATCGAGTTTGGAGACTGGATGTCTGTGAGTCCGGCTTGGGAATGGAGTTGGAGACTGGATATCTGTGGGTCTGGGTCAGGGAATGGAGTTTGAAGACCGGATGTCTGTGACTCCAGGTTGGGAATGGAGTTTGGAGATTGGATGTCTGTGAGTCCGGCTTGGGAATGGAGTTGGAGACTGGATATCTGTGGGTCTGGGTCTGGGAATGGAGTTTGGAGACAGGATGTCTGTGAGTCCGGGTTGGTAACGGAGTTTGGAGACTGGATGTCTGTGAGTCCAAGTTGGGAATGGAGTTTGAAGACCGGATATCTGTGAGTCCGGGTTGGTAACAGAGTTTGGAGACTTGATGTCTGTGAGTCCAAGTTGGGAATGAAGTTTGAAGACCGGATATCTCTGAGTCCGGGTTGGGAATGGAGTTTGTAGTCTGGATATCTGTGAGTCCTGCTTGGGAATAGAGTTTACAGACCGGATATCTGTGGGTCTGGGAATGGGAATGGAGTTTGGAGACCAGATATCTGTGAGTCCAGGTTGGGAATGGAGTTTGGAGACCGAATGTCTGTGAGTCCGGCTTGGGAATGGAGTTGGAGACTGGATATCTGTGGGTCTGGGTCAGGGAATGGAGTTTGAAGACCGGATGTCTGTGATTCCAGGTTTGGAATGGAGTTTGGAGATAGAATGTCTTTGAGTCCGGCTTGGGAATGGAGTTTTAGACTGGATATCTGTGGGTCTGGGTCAGTGAATGGAGTTTGGAGACTGGATGTGTTTGAATCCAGGTTGGGAATGGGGTTTGGAGACCGGATATCTGTGAGTCCAGGTTGGGAATGGAGTTGGAGACCAGATATCTGTGGGTCTGGGTCACGGAATGGAGTTTGGAGACCGGATATCTGTGAGTCCAGGTTGGGAATGGAGTTTGGAGACCGGATGTCTGTGAGTCCGGCTTGGGAATGGAGTTGGAGACTGGATATCTGTGGGTCTGGGTCAAGGAATGGAGTTTGGAGACCAGATATCTGTGTGTCCAGGTTGGGAGTGGAGTTTGGAGACCGGATGTCTGTGAGTCCGGCTTGGGAATGGAGTTGGAGATTGGATATCTGTGGGTCTGGGTCAGGGAATGGAGTTTGGAGACTGGATGTCTGTGAGTCCGGGTTGGTAACGGAGTTTGGAGACTGGATGTCTGTGAGTCCAAGTTGGGAATGAAGTTTGAAGACCGGATATCTGTGAGTCCGGGTTGGGATCGGAGTTTGCAGACCGGATATCTTTGGGTCTGGTTATGGGAATGGTGTTTGGAGACCGTATATCTGTGGGTCTGGGAATGGTAATGGAGTTTGGAGACCAGATATCTGTGAGTCCAGGTTGGGAATGGAGTTTGGAGATCGTATGTCTGTGAGTCCGGCTTGGGAATGGAGTTGGAGACTGGATATCTGTGGGTCTGGGTCAGGGCATGGAGTTTGAAGACCAGATGTCTGTGATTCCAGGTTTGGAATGGAGTTGGAGACCGGATACCTGTGGGTCTTGGTCACGGAATGGAGTTTGGAGACCGGATATCAGTGAGTCCAGGTTGGGAATGGAGTTTGGAGACCGGATGTCTGTGAGTCCGGCTTGGGAATGGAGTTGGAGACTGGATATCTGTGGGTCTGGGTCAAGGAATAGAGTTTGAAGACCGGATGTCTGTGACTCCAGGTTGGGAATGGAGTTTGGAGATTGGATGTCTGTGAGTCCGGCTTGGGAATGGAGTTGGAGACTGGATATCTGTGAGTCTGGGTCTGGGAATGGAGTTTGGAGACCGGATGTCTGTGATTCCAGTTTGGGAATGGAGTTTGAAGACCGAATATCTGTGGGTCTGGGTATGGGCATGGAGTTTGGAGACCGGATATCTGTGGGTCTGGTATGGGAATGGAGTTTGGAGACTGGATGTCTGTGAGTCCAGTTTGGGAATGGAGTTGGAGACTGGATATCTGTGGGTCTGGGTCAGGGAATGGAGTTTGGAGACCGGATATCTGTGAGTCCGGCTTGGGAATGGAGTTGGAGACTGGATGTCTGTGGGTCTGAGTATGGGAATGGAGTTTGGAGACCGGATATCTGTGGGCCGCGTATGGGAATGGAGTTTGGAGGCCAGAAGTCTATGAGTCTGGGTCTGTGAATGGAGTTTGGAGACCGGATGTCTGTGAGTCCAGTTTGGAAATGGAGTTTGAAGACCAGATATCTGCGGGTCTGGGTATGGGAATGGAATTTGGAGACCGGATGTCTTTGAATCCAGTTTGGGAATGGGGTTTGGAGACCGGATATCTGTGAGTCCAGGTTGGGAATGGAGTTGGAGACCGGATACCTGTGGGTCTGGTTCAGGGAATGGAGTTTGGAGACCAGATATCTATGAGTCTAGGTTGGGAATGGAGTTTGGAGACTGGATGTCTGTGAGTCCAAGTTGGTAATGGAGTTTGAAGACCGGATATCTGTGAGTCCGGGATGGGAATAGAGATTGCAGACCGGATATCTGTGGGGCTTTATATGGGAAAGGAGTTTGGAGACCGGATATCTGTGGGTCTGGGAATGGGAATGGAGTTTGGAGACTGGATGTCTGTGAGTCCAGGTTGGGAATCGAGTTTGGAGACTGGATGTCTGTGAGTCCGGCTTGGGAATGGAGTTGGAGACTGGATATCTGTGGGTCTGGGTCAGGGAATGGAGTTTGAAGACCGGATGTCTGTGACTCCAGGTTGGGAATGGAGTTTGGAGATTGGATGTCTGTGAGTCCGGCTTGGGAATGGAGTTGGAGACTGGATATCTGTGGGTCTGGGTCTGGGAATGGAGTTTGGAGACAGGATGTCTGTGAGTCCGGGTTGGTAACGGAGTTTGGAGACTGGATGTCTGTGAGTCCAAGTTGGGAATGGAGTTTGAAGACCGGATATCTGTGAGTCCGGGTTGGTAACAGAGTTTGGAGACTTGATGTCTGTGAGTCCAAGTTGGGAATGAAGTTTGAAGACCGGATATCTCTGAGTCCGGGTTGGGAATGGAGTTTGTAGTCTGGATATCTGTGAGTCCTGCTTGGGAATAGAGTTTACAGACCGGATATCTGTGGGTCTGGGAATGGGAATGGAGTTTGGAGACCAGATATCTGTGAGTCCAGGTTGGGAATGGAGTTTGGAGACCGAATGTCTGTGAGTCCGGCTTGGGAATGGAGTTGGAGACTGGATATCTGTGGGTCTGGGTCAGGGAATGGAGTTTGAAGACCGGATGTCTGTGATTCCAGGTTTGGAATGGAGTTTGGAGATAGAATGTCTTTGAGTCCGGCTTGGGAATGGAGTTTTAGACTGGATATCTGTGGGTCTGGGTCAGTGAATGGAGTTTGGAGACTGGATGTGTTTGAATCCAGGTTGGGAATGGGGTTTGGAGACCGGATATCTGTGAGTCCAGGTTGGGAATGGAGTTGGAGACCAGATATCTGTGGGTCTGGGTCACGGAATGGAGTTTGGAGACCGGATATCTGTGAGTCCAGGTTGGGAATGGAGTTTGGAGACCGGATGTCTGTGAGTCCGGCTTGGGAATGGAGTTGGAGACTGGATATCTGTGGGTCTGGGTCAAGGAATGGAGTTTGAAGACCGGATGTCTGTGACTCCAGGTTGGGAATGGAGTTTGGAGATTGGATGTCTGTGAGTCCGGCTTGGGAATGGAGTTGGAGACTGGATATCTGTGGGTCTGGGTCTGGGAATGGAGTTTGGAGACTGGATGTCTGTGAGTCCGGGTTGGTAACGGAGTTTGGAGACTGGATGTCTGTGAGTCCAAGTTGGGAATGGAGTTTGAAGACCGGATATCTGTGAGTCCGGGATGGTAACGGAGTTTGGAGACTTGATGTCTGTGAGTCCAAGTTGGGAATGAAGTTTGAAGACCGGATATCTGTGAGTCCGGGTTGGGATCGGAGTTTGCAGACCGGATATCTTTGGGTCTGGTTATGGGAATGGAGTTTGGAGACCGTATATCTGTGGGTCTGGGAATGGGAATTGAGTTTGGAGACCAGATATCTGTGAGTCCAGGTTGGGAATGGAGTTTGGAGATCGTATGTCTGTGAGTCCGGCTTGGGAAAGGAGTTGGAGACTGGATATCTGTGGGTCTGGGTCAGGGCATGGAGTTTGAAGACCGGATGTCTGTTATTCCAGGTTTGGAATGGAGTTTGGAGATTGGATGTCTGTGAGTCCGGCTTGGGAATGGAGTTGAAGACTGGATATCTGTGGGTCTGGGTCAGTGAATGGAGTTTGGAGACTGGATGTGTTTGAATCCAGGTTGGGAATGGGGTTTGGAGACCGGATATCTGTGAGTCCAGGTTGGGAATGGAGTTGGAGACCAGATACCTGTGGGTCTGGGTCACGGAATGGAGTTTGGAGACCGGACATCTGTGAGTCCAGGTTGGGAATGGAGTTTGGAGACCAGATGTCTGTGAGTCCGGCTTGGGAATGGAGTTGGAGACTGGATATCTGTGGGTCTGGGTCTGGGAATGGAGTTTGGAGACAGGATGTCTGTGAGTCCAAGTTGGGAATGAAGTTTGAAGACCGGATATCCCTGAGTCCGGGTTGGGAACGGAGTTTGTAGACTGGATATCTGTGAGTCCTGCTTGGGAATAGAGTTTGCAGACCGGATATCTGTGGGTCTGGTTATGGGAATTGAGTTTGGAGACCGGATATCTGTGGGTCTGGGAATGGGAATGGAGTTTGGAGACCAGATATCTGTGAGTCCAGGTTGGGAGTGGAGTTTGGAGACCGGATGTCTGTGAGTCCGGCTTGGGAATGGAGTTGGAGACTGGATATCTGTGGGTCTGGGTCAAGGAATGGAGTTTGGAGACTGGATGTCTGTGAGTCTGGGTCTGGGAATGGAGTTTGGGGACAGGATGTCTTTGAGTCCAGTATGGGAATGGACTTTGAAGACTGGATATCTGTGGGTCTGGGTCTGGGCATGGAGTTTGGAGACCGGATATCTGTGGGTCTGGTATGGGAATGGAGTTTGGAGACTGGATGTCTGTGAGTCCAGTTTGGGAATGGAGTTGGAGACTGGATATCTGTGGGTCTGGGGCAGGGAATGGAGTTTGGAGACCGGATATCTGTGAGTCCAGGTTGGGAATGGATGTGCAGACTGGATGTCTGTGAGTCTGCGTCTGGGAATGGTGTTTGGAGACCGGATACCTATGAGTCTAGGTTGGGAATGGAGTTTGGAGACAGGATGTCTGTGAGTCCAAGTTGGAAATTGAGTTTGAAGACCGGAAATCTGTGAATCCGGGTTGGGAACGGAGTTTGGAGACTGGATGTCTGTGGGTCTGGGTATGGGAATGGAGTTTGTAGCCCGGATGTCTGTGAGTCCGGCTTGGGAATGGAGTTGGAGACTGGATGTCTGTGAGTCCAAGTTGGGAATGATGTTTGAAGACCGGATATCTCTGAGTCCGGGTTGGGAACGGAGTTTGTAGACTGGATAACTGTGAGTCCTGCTTGGGAATAGAGTTTGCAGACCGGATATCTGTGGGTCTGGGAATGGGAATGGAGTTTGGAGACCAGATATCTGTGAGTCCAGGTTGGGAGTGGAGTTTGGAGACCGGATGTCTGTGAGTCCAGCTTGGGAATGGAGTTGGAGACTGGATATCTGTGGGTCTGGGTCAGGGAATGGAGCTTGGAGACTGGATGTCTGTGAGTCCGGGTTGGTAACGGAGTTTGGAGACTGGATGTCTGAGAGTCCAAGTTGGGAATGAAGTTTGAAGACCGGATATCTGTGTTTGCAGACCGGATATCTTTGGGTATGGTTATGGGAATGGAGTTTGGAGACCGGATATCTGTGGGTCTGGGAATGGGAATGGAGTTTGGAGACCAGATATCTGTGAGTCCAGGTTGGGAATGGAGTTTGGAGACCGAATGTCTGTGAGTCCGGCTTGGGAATGGAGTTGGAGACTGGATATCTGTGGGTCTGGGTCAGGGAATGGAGTTTGAAGACCGGATGTCTGTGATTCCAGGTTTGGAATGGAGTTTGGAGATAGAATGTCTTTGAGTCCGGCTTGGGAATGGAGTTTTAGACTGGATATCTGTGGGTCTGGGTCAGTGAATGGAGTTTGGAGACTGGTTGTGTTTGAATCCAGGTTGGGAATGGGGTTTGGAGACCGGATATCTGTGAGTCCAGGTTGGGAATGGAGTTGGAGACCAGATACCTGTGGGTCTGGGTCACGGAATGGAGTTTGGAGACCGGATATCTGTGAGTCCAGGTTGGGAATGGAGTTTGGAGACCGGATGTCTGTGAGTCCGGCTTGGGAATGGAGTTGGAGACTGGATATCTGTGGGTCTGGGTCAGGGAATGGAGTTTGGAGACCGGATATCTGAGAGTCCAGGTTGGGAAAGGAGTTGGAGACTGGATACCTGTGGGTCTGGATCTGGGAATGGAGTTTGGAGACTGGATGTCTGTGAGTCCAAGTTGGGAATGGAGTTTGAAGACCGGATATCTGTGAGTCCGGGTTGGTAACGGAGGTTGGAGACTGGATGTCTGTGCGTCCAAGTTGGGAATGAAGTTTGAAGACCGGATATCTGTGGGTCTGGGAATGGGAATGGAGTTTGGAGATCGTATGTCTGTGGGTCCGGCTTGGGAATGGAGTTGGAGACTGGATATCTGTGGGTCTGGGTCAGGGAATGGAGTTTGAAGACCGGATGTCTGTGATTCCAGGTTTGGAATGGAGTTTGGAGATTGGATGTCTGTGAGTCCGGCTTGGGAATGGAGTTGAAGACTGGATATCTGTGGGTCTGGGTCAGTGAATGGAGTTTGGAGACTGGATGTGTTTGAATCCAGGTTGGGAATGGGGTTTGGAGACCGGATATCTGTGAGTCCAGGTTGGTAATGGAGGTGGAGACCAGATACCTGTGGGTCTGGGTCACGGAATGGAGTTTGGAGACCGGACATCTGTGAGTCCAGGTTGGGAATGGAGTTTGGAGACCGGATGTCTGTGAGTCCGGCTTGGGAATGGAGTTGGAGACTGGATATCTGTGGGTCTGGGTCTGGGAATGGAGTTTGGAGACAGGATGTCTGTGAGTCCAAGTTGGGAATGAAGTTTGAAGACCGGATATCCCTGAGTCCGGGTTGGGAACGGAGTTTGTAGACTGGATATCTGTGAGTCCTGCTTGAGAATAGAGTTTGCAGGCCGGATATCTGTGGGTCTGGTTATGGGAATTGAGTTTGGAGACCGGATATCTGTGGGTCTGGGAATGGGAATGGAGTTTGGAGACCAGATATCTGTGAGTCCAGGTTGGGAGTGGAGTTTGGAGACCGGATGTCTGTGAGTCCGGCTTGGGAATGGAGTTGGAGACTGGATATCTGTGGGTCTGGGTCAAGGAATGGAGTTTGGAGACTGGATGTCTGTGAGTCTGGGTCTGGGAATGGAGTTTGGAGACTGGATGTCTGTGAGTCCGGGTTGGTAACGGAGTTTGGAGACTGGATGTCTGAGAGTCCAAGTTGGGAACGAAGTTTGAAGACCGGATATCTGTGTTTGCAGACCAGATATCTTTGGGTATGGTTATGGGAATGGAGTTTGGAGACCGGATATCTGTGGGTCTGGGAATGGGAATGGAGTTTGGAGACCAGATATCTGTGAGTCCAGGTTGGGAATGGAGTTTGGAGACCGAATGTCTGTGAGTCCGGCTTGGGAATGGAGTTGGAGACTGGATATCTGTGGGTCTGGGTCAGGGAATGGAGTTTGAAGACCGGATGTCTGTGATTCCAGGTTTGGAATGGAGTTTGGAGATAGAATGTCTTTGAGTCCGGCTTGGGAATGGAGTTTTAGACTGGATATCTGTGGGTCTGGGTCAGTGAATGGAGTTTGGAGACTGGATGTGTTTGAATCCAGGTTGGGAATGGGGTTTGGAGACCGGATATCTGTGAGTCCAGGTTGGGAATGGAGTTGGAGACCAGATACCTGTGGGTCTGGGTCACGGAATGGAGTTTGGAGACCGGATATCTGTGAGTCCAGGTTGGGAATGGAGTTTGGAGACCGGATGTCTGTGAGTCCGGCTTGGGAATGGAGTTGGAGACTGGATATCTGTGGGTCTGGGTCAAGGAATGGAGTTTGAAGACCGGATGTCTGTGACTCCAGGTTGGGAATGGAGTTTGGAGATTGGATGTCTGTGAGTCCGGCTTGGGAATGGAGTTGGAGACTGGATATCTGTGGGTCTGGGTCTGGGAATGGAGTTTGGAGACTGGATGTCTGTGAGTCCGGGTTGGTAACGGAGTTTGGAGACTGGATGTCTGTGAGTCCAAGTTGGGAATGGAGTTTGAAGACCGGATATCTGTGAGTCCGGGATGGTAACGGAGTTTGGAGACTTGATGTCTGTGAGTCCAAGTTGGGAATGAAGTTTGAAGACCGGATATCTCTGAGTCCGGGTTGGGAACGGAGTTTGTAGACTGGATATCTGTGAGTCCTGCTTGGGAATAGAGTTTGCAGACCGGATATCTGTGGGTCTGGTTATGGGAATTGAGTTTGGAGACCGGTAATCTGTGGGTCTGGGAATGGGAATGGAGGATGGAGACCAGATATCTGTGAGTCCAGGTTGGGAGTGGAGTTTGGAGACCGGATGTCTGTGAGTCCGGCTTGGGAATGGAGTTGGAGACTGGATATCTGTGGGTCTGGGTCAGGGAATGGAGTTTGGAGACCGGATATCTGAGAGTCCAGGTTGGGAATGGAGTTGGAGACTGGATACCTGTGGGTCTGGATCTGGGAATGGAGTTTGGAGACTGGATGTCTGTGCGTCCAAGTTGGGAATGAAGTTTGAAGACCGGATATCTGTGGGTCTGGGAATGGGAATGGAGTTTGGAGATCGTATGTCTGTGAGTCCGGCTTGGGAATGGAGTTGGAGATTGGATATCTGTGGGTCTGGGTCAGGGAATGGAGTTTGGAGACTGGATGTCTGTGAGTCCGGGTTGGTAACGGAGTTTGGAGACTGGATGTCTGTGAGTCCAAGTTGGGAATGAAGTTTGAAGACCGGATATCTGTGAGTCTGGGTTGGGATCGGAGTTTGCAGATCGGATATCTTTGGGTCTGGTTATGGGAATGGAGTTTGGAGACCGTATATCTGTGGGTCTGGGAATGGGAATGGAGTTTGGAGACCAGATATCTGTGAGTCCTGGTTGGGAATGGAGTTTGGAGATCGTATGTCTGTGAGTCCGGCTTGGGAATGGAGTTGGAGACTGGATATCTGTGGGTCTGGGTCAGGGCATGGAGTTTGAAGACCGGATGTCTGTGATTCCAGGTTTGGAATGGAGTTGGAGACCGGATACCTGTGGGTCTTGGTCACGGAATGGAGTTTGGAGACCGGATATCAGTGAGTCCAGGTTGGGAATGGAGTTTGGAGACCGGATGTCTGTGAGTCCAGCTTGGGAATGGAGTTGGAGACTGGATATCTGTGGGTCTGGGTCAAGGAATAGAGTTTGAAGACCGGATGTCTGTGACTCCAGGTTGGGAATGGAGTTTGGAGATTGGATGTCTGTGAGTCCGGCTTGGGAATGGAGTTGGAGACTGGATATCTGTGAGTCTGGGTCTGGGAATGGAGTTTGGAGACCGGATGTCTGTGATTCCAGTTTGGGAATGGAGTTTGAAGACCGAATATCTGTGGGTCTGGGTATGGGCATGGAGTTTGGAGACCGGATATCTGTGGGTCTGGTATGGGAATGGAGTTTGGAGACTGGATGTCTGTGAGTCCAGTTTGGGAATGGAGTTGGAGACTGGATATCTGTGGGTCTGGGTCAGGGAATGGAGTTTGGAGACCGGATATCTGTGAGTCCGGCTTGGGAATGGAGTTGGAGACTGGATGTCTGTGGGTCTGAGTATGGGAATGGAGTTTGGAGACCGGATATCTGTGGGTCGCGTATGGGAATGGAGTTTGGAGACTGGATGTCTGTGAGTCCAAGTTGGTAATGGAGTTTGAAGACCGGATATCTGTGAGTCCGGGATGGGAATAGAGATTGCAGACCGGATATCTGTGGGGCTTTATATGGGAAAGGAGTTTGGAGACCGGATATCTGTGGGTCTGGGAATGGGAATGGAGTTTGGAGACTGGATGTCTTTGAGTCCAAGTTGGGAATGGAGTTTGAAGACCGGATATCTGTGAGTCCAGGTTGGGAATCGAGTTTGGAGACTGGATGTCTGTGAGTCCGGCTTGGGAATGGAGTTGGAGACTGGATATCTGTGGGTCTGGGTCAGGGAATGGAGTTTGAAGACCGGATGTCTGTGACTCCAGGTTGGGAATGGAGTTTGGAGATTGGATGTCTGTGAGTCCGGCTTGGGAATGGAGTTGGAGACTGGATATCTGTGGGTCTGGGTCTGGGAATGGAGTTTGGAGACAGGATGTCTGTGAGTCCGGGTTGGTAACGGAGTTTGGAGACTGGATGTCTGTGAGTCCAAGTTGGGAATGGAGTTTGAAGACCGGATATCTGTGAGTCCGGGTTGGTAACAGAGTTTGGAGACTTGATGTCTGTGAGTCCAAGTTGGGAATGAAGTTTGAAGACCGGATATCTCTGAGTCCGGGTTGGGAATGGAGTTTGTAGTCTGGATATCTGTGAGTCCTGCTTGGGAATAGAGTTTAAAGACCGGATATCTGTGGGTTTGGGAATGGGAATGGAGTTTGAAGACCAGATATCTGTGTGTCCAGGTTGGGAGTGGAGTTTGGAGACTGGATGTCTGTGAGTCCGGCTTGGGAATGGAGTTGGAGATTGGATATCTGTGGGTCTGGGTCAGGGAATGGAGTTTGGAGACTGGATGTCTGTGAGTCCGGGTTGGTAACGGAGTTTGGAGACTGGATGTCTGTGAGTCCAAGTTGGGAATGAAGTTTGAAGACCGGATATCTGTGAGTCCGGGTTGGGATCGGAGTTTGCAGACCGGATATCTTTGGGTCTGGTTATGGGAATGGAGTTTGGAGACCGTATATCTGTGGGTCTGGGAATGGGAATGGAGTTTGGAGACCAGATATCTGTGAGTCCAGTTTGGGAATGGAGTTTGGAGATCGTATGTCTGTGAGTCCGGCTTGGGAATGGAGTTGGAGACTGGATATCTGTGGGTCTGGGTCAGGGCATGGAGTTTGAAGACCGGATGTCTGTGATTCCAGGTTTGGAATGGAGTTTGGAGATTGGATGTCTGTGAGTCCGGCTTGGGAATGGAGTTGAAGACTGGATATCTGTGGGTCTGGGTCAGTGAATGGAGTTTGGAGACTGGATGTGTTTGAATCCAGGTTGGGAATGGGGTTTGGAGACCGGATATCTGTGAGTCCAGGTTGGGAATGGAGTTGGAGACCAGATACCTGTGGGTCTGGGTCACGGAATGGAGTTTGGAGACCGGACATCTGTGAGTCCAGGTTGGGAATGGAGTTTGGAGACGGGATGTCTGTGAGTCCGGCTTGGGAATGGAGTTGGAGACTGGATATCTGTGGGTCTGGGTCTGGGAATGGAGTTTGGAGACAGGATGTCTGTGAGTCCGGGTTGGTAACGGAGTTTGGAGACTGGATGTCTGAGAGTCCAAGTTGGGAATGAAGTTTGAAGACCGGATATCTGTGTTTGCAGACCGGATATCTTTGGGTATGGTTATGGGAATGGAGTTTGGAGACCGGATATCTGTGGGTCTGGGAATGGGAATGGAGTTTGGAGACCAGATATCTGTGAGTCCAGGTTGGGAATGGAGTTTGGAGACCAAATGTCTGTGAGTCCGGCTTGGGAATGGAGTTGGAGACTGGATATCTGTGGGTCTGGGTCAGGGAATGGAGTTTGAAGACCGGATGTCTGTGATTCCAGGTTTGGAATGGAGTTTGTAGATAGAATGTCTTTGAGTCCGGCTTGGGAATGGAGTTTTAGACTGGATATCTGTGGGTCTGGGTCAGTGAATGGAGTTTGGAGACTGGATGTCTGTGAGTCCAGTTTGGGAATGGAGTTGGAGACTGGATATCTGTGGGTCTGGGTCAGGGAATGGAGTTTGGAGACCGGATATCTGTGAGTCCAGGTTGGGAATGGAGTTTGGAGACCGGATGTCTGTGAGTCCGGCTTGGGAATGGAGTTGGAGACTGGATATCTGTGGGTCTGGGTCAGGGAATGGAGTTTGGAGACCGGATATCTGAGAGTCCAGGTTGGGAATGGAGTTGGAGACTGGATACCTGTGGGTCTGGATCTGGGAATGGAGTTTGGAGACTGGATGTCTGTGAGTCCAAGTTGGGAATGGAGTTTGAAGACCGGATATCTGTGAGTCCGGGTTGGTAACGGAGTTTGGAGACTGGATGTCTGTGCGTCCAAGTTGGGAATGAAGTTTGAAGACCGGATATCTGTGGGTCTGGGAATGGGAATGGAGTTTGGAGATCGTATGTCTGTGAGTCCGGCTTGGGAATGGAGTTGGAGACTGGATATCTGTGGGTCTGGGTCAGTGAATGGAGTTTGGAGACTGGATGTGTTTGAATCCAGGTTGGGAATGGGGTTTGGAGACCGGATATCTGTGAGTCCAGGTTGGGAATGGAGGTGGAGACCAGATACCTGTGGGTCTGGGTCACGGAATGGAGTTTGGAGACCGGACATCTGTGAGTCCAGGTTGGGAATGGAGTTTGGAGACCGGATGTCTGTGAGTCCGGCTTGGGAATGGAGTTGGAGACTGGATATCTGTGGGTCTGGGTCTGGGAATGGAGTTTGGAGACAGGATGTCTGTGAGTCCAAGTTGGGAATGAAGTTTGAAGACCGGATATCCCTGAGTCCGGGTTGGGAACGGAGTTTGTAGACTGGATATCTGTGAGTCCTGCTTGGGAATAGAGTTTGCAGGCCGGATATCTGTGGGTCTGGTTATGGGAATTGAGTTTGGAGACCGGATATCTGTGGGTCTGGGAATGGGAATGGAGTTTGGAGACCAGATATCTGTGAGTCCAGGTTGGGAGTGGAGTTTGGAGACCGGATGTCTGTGAGTCCGGCTTGGGAATGGAGTTGGAGACTGGATATCTGTGGGTCTGGGTCAAGGAATGGAGTTTGGAGACTGGATGTCTGTGAGTCTGGGTCTGGGAATGGAGTTTGGAGACTGGATGTCTGTGAGTCCGGGTTGGTAACGGAGTTTGGAGACTGGATGTCTGAGAGTCCAAGTTGGGAATGAAGTTTGAAGACCGGATATCTGTGTTTGCAGACCGGATATCTTTGGGTATGGTTATGGGAATGGAGTTTGGAGACCGGATATCTGTGGGTCTGGGAATGGGAATGGAGTTTGGAGACCAGATATCTGTGAGTCCAGGTTGGGAATGGAGTTTGGAGACCGAATGTCTGTGAGTCCGGCTTGGGAATGGAGTTGGAGACTGGATATCTGTGGGTCTGGGTCAGGGAATGGAGTTTGAAGACCGGATGTCTGTGATTCCAGGTTTGGAATGGAGTTTGGAGATAGAATGTCTTTGAGTCCGGCTTGGGAATGGAGTTTTAGACTGGATATCTGTGGGTCTGGGTCAGTGAATGGAGTTTGGAGACTGGATGTGTTTGAATCCAGGTTGGGAATGGGGTTTGGAGACCGGATATCTGTGAGTCCAGGTTGGGAATGGAGTTGGAGACCAGATACCTGTGGGTCTGGGTCACGGAATGGAGTTTGGAGACCGGATATCTGTGAGTCCAGGTTGGGATTGGAGTTTGGAGACCGGATGTCTGTGAGTCCGGCTTGGGAATGGAGTTGGAGACTGGATATCTGTGGGTCTGGGTCAAGGAATGGAGTTTGAAGACCGGATGTCTGTGACTCCAGGTTGGGAATGGAGTTTGGAGATTGGATGTCTGTGAGTCCGGCTTGGGAATGGAGTTGGAGACTGGATATCTGTGGGTCTGGGTCTGGGAATGGAGTTTGGAGACTGGATGTCTGTGAGTCCGGGTTGGTAACGGAGTTTGGAGACTGGATGTCTGTGAGTCCAAGTTGGGAATGGAGTTTGAAGACCGGATATCTGTGAGTCCGGGATGGTAACGGAGTTTGGAGACTTGATGTCTGTGAGTCCAAGTTGGGAATGAAGTTTGAAGACCGGATATCTCTGAGTCCGGGTTGGGAACGGAGTTTGTGGACTGGATATCTGTGAGTCCTGCTTGGGAATAGAGTTTGCAGACCGGATATCTGTGGGTCTGGTTATGGGAATTGAGTTTGGAGACCGGTAATCTGTGGGTCTGGGAATGGGAATGGAGGATGGAGACCAGATATCTGTGAGTCCAGGTTGGGAGTGGAGTTTGGAGACCGGATGTCTGTGAGTCCGGCTTGGGAATGGAGTTGGAGACTGGATATCTGTGGGTCTGGGTCAGGGAATGGAGTTTGGAGACCGGATATCTGAGAGTCCAGGTTGGGAATGGAGTTGGAGACTGGATACCTGTGGGTCTGGATCTGGGAATGGAGTTTGGAGACTGGATGTCTGTGAGTCCAAGTTGGGAATGGAGTTTGAAGACCGGATATCTGTGAGTCCGGGTTGGTAACGGAGTTTGGAGACTGGATGTCTGTGCGTCCAAGTTGGGAATGAAGTTTGAAGACCGGATATCTGTGGGTCTGGGAATGGGAATGGAGTTTGGAGATCGTATGTCTGTGAGTCCGGCTTGGGAATGGAGTTGGAGATTGGATATCTGTGGGTCTGGGTCAGGGAATGGTGTTTGGAGACTGGATGTCTGTAAGTCCGGGTTGGTAACGGAGTTTGGAGACTGGATGTCTGTGAGTCCAAGTTGGGAATGAAGTTTGAAGACCGGATATCTGTGAGTCCGGGTTGGGATCGGAGTTTGCAGACCGGATATCTTTGGGTCTGGTTATGGGAATGGAGTTTGGAGACCGTATATCTGTGGGTCTGGGAATGGGAATGGAGTTTGGAGACCAGATATCTGTGAGTCCAGGTTGGGAGTGGAGTTTGGAGATCGTATGTCTGTGAGTCCGGCTTGGGAATGGAGTTGGAGACTGGATATCTGTGGGTCTGGGTCAGGGCATGGAGTTTGAAGACCGGATGTCTGTGATTCCAGGTTTGGAATGGAGTTGGAGACCGGATACCTGTGGGTCTTGGTCACGGAATGGAGTTTGGAGACCGGATATCAGTGAGTCCAGGTTGGGAATGGAGTTTGGAGACCGGATGTCTGTGAGTCCGGCTTGGGAATGGAGTTGGAGACTGGATATCTGTGGGTCTGGGTCAAGGAATAGAGTTTGAAGACCGGATGTTTGTGACTCCAGGTTGGGAATGGAGTTTGGAGATTGGATGTCTGTGAGTCCGGCTTGGGAATGGAGTTGGAGACTGGATATCTGTGAGTCTGGGTCTGGGAATGGAGTTTGGAGACCGGATGTCTGTGATTCCAGTTTGGGAATGGAGTTTGAAGACCGAATATCTGTGGGTCTGGGTATGGGCATGGAGTTTGGAGACCGGATATCTGTGGGTCTGGTATGGGAATGGAGTTTGGAGACTGGATGTCTGTGAGTCCAGTTTGGGAATGGAGTTGGAGACTGGATATCTGTGGGTCTGGGTCAGGGAATGGAGTTTGGAGACCGGATATCTGTGAGTCCGGCTTGGGAATGGAGTTGGAGACTGGATGTCTGTGGGTCTGAGTATGGGAATGGAGTTTGGAGACCGGATATCTGTGGGTCGCGTATGGGAATGGAGTTTGGAGGCCAGAAGTCTATGAGTCTGGGTCTGTGAATGGAGTTTGGAGACCGGATGTCTGTGAGTCCAGTTTGGAAATGGAGTTTGAAGACCAGATATCTGCGGGTCTGGGTATGGGAATGGAGTTTGGAGACCGGATGTCTTTGAATCCAGTTTGGGAATGGGGTTTGGAGACCGGATATCTGTGAGTCCAGGTTGGGAATGGAGTTGGAGACCGGATACCTGTGGGTCTGGGTCAGGGAATGGAGTTTGGAGACCAGATATCTATGAGTCTAGGTTGGGAATGGAGTTTGGAGACTGGATGTCTGTGAGTCCAAGTTGGTAATGGAGTTTGAAGACCGGATATCTGTGAGTCCGGGATGGGAATAGAGATTGCAGACCGGATATCTGTGGGGCTTTATATGGGAAAGGAGTTTGGAGACCGGATATCTGTGGGTCTGGGAATGGGAATGGAGTTTGGCGACTGGATGTCTTTGAGTCCAAGTTGGGAATGGAGTTTGAAGACCGGATATCTGTGAGTCCAGGTTGGGAATCGAGTTTGGAGACTGGATGTCTGTGAGTCCGGCTTGGGAATGGAGTTGGAGACTGGATATCTGTGGGTCTGGGTCAGGGAATGGAGTTTGAAGACCGGATGTCTGTGACTCCAGGTTGGGAATGGAGTTTGGAGATTGGATGTCTGTGATTAAGGCTTGGGAATGGAGTTGGAGACTGGATATCTGTGGGTCTGGGTCTGGGAATGGAGTTTGGAGACAGGATGTCTGTGAGTCCGCGTTGGTAACGGAGTTTGGAGACTGGATGTCTGTGAGTCCAAGTTGGGAATGGAGTTTGAAGACCGGATATCTGTGAGTCCGGGTTGGTAACAGAGTTTGGAGACTTGATGTCTGTGAGTCCAAGTTGGGAATGAAGTTTGAAGACCGGATATCTCTGAGTCCGGGTTGGGAATGGAGTTTGTAGTCTGGATATCTGTGAGTCCTGCTTGGGAATAGAGTTTAAAGACCGGATATCTGTGGGTCTGGGAATGGGAATGGAGTTTGAAGACCAGATATCTGTGTGTCCAGGTTGGGAGTGGAGTTTGGAGACCGGATGTCTGTGAGTCCGGCTTGGGAATGGAGTTGGAGATTGGATATCTGTGGGTCTGGGTCAGGGAATGGAGTTTGGAGACTGGATGTCTGTGAGTCCGGGTTGGTAACGGAGTTTGGAGACTGGATGTCTGTGAGTCCAAGTTGGGAATGAAGTTTGAAGACCGGATATCTGTGAGTCCGGGTTGGGATCGGAGTTTGCAGACCGGATATCTTTGGGTCTGGTTATGGGAATGGAGTTTGGAGACCGTATATCTGTGGGTCTGGAAATGGGAATGGAGTTTGGAGACAAGATATCTGTGAGTCCAGGTTGGGAATGGAGTTTGGAGATCGTATGTCTGTGAGTCCGGCTTGGGAATGGAGTTGGAGACTGGATATCTGTGGGTCTGGGTCAGGGCATGGAGTTTGAAGACCGGATGTCTGTGATTCCAGGTTTGGAATGGAGTTTGGAGATTGGATGTCTGTGAGTCCGGCTTGGGAATGGAGTTGAAGACTGGATATCTGTGGGTCTGGGTCAGTGAATGGAGTTTGGAGACTGGATGTGTTTGAATCCAGGTTGGGAATGGGGTTTGGAGACCGGATATCTGTGAGTCCAGGTTGGGAATGGAGTTGGAGACTGGATATCTGTGGGTCTGGGTCTGGGAATGGAGTTTGGAGACAGGATGTCTGTGAGTCCAAGTTGGGAATGAAGTTTGAAGACCGGATATCCCTGAGTCCGGGTTGGGAACGGAGTTTGTAGACTGGATATCTGTGAGTCCTGCTTGGGAATAGAGTTTGCAGACCGGATATCTGTGGGTCTGGTTATGGGAATTGAGTTTGGAGACCGGATATCTGTGGGTCTGGGAATGGGAATGGAGTTTGGAGACCAGATATCTGTGAGTCCAGGTTGGGAGTGGTGTTTGGAGACCGGATGTCTGTGAGTCCGGCTTGGGAATGGAGTTGGAGACTGGATATCTGTGGGTCTGGGTCAAGGAATGGAGTTTGGAGACTGGATGTCTGTGAGTCTGGGTCTGGGAATGGAGTTTGGAGACAGGATGTCTTTGAGTCCAGTATGGGAATGGAGTTTGAAGACTGGATATCTGTGGGTCTGGGTCTGGGCATGGAGTTTGGAGACCGGATATCTGTGGGTCTGGTATGGGAATGGAGTTTGGAGACTGGATGTCTGTGAGTCCAGTTTGGGAATGGAGTTGGAGACTGGATATCTGTGGGTCTGGGGCAGGGAATGGAGTTTGGAGACCGGATATCTGTGAGTCCAGGTTGGGAATGGATGTGCAGACTGGATGTCTGTGAGTCTGCGTCTGGGAATGGAGTTTGGAGACCGGATACCTATGAGTCTAGGTTGGGAATGGAGTTTGGAGACAGGATGTCTGTGAGTCCAAGTTGGAAATTGAGTTTGAAGACCGGAAATCTGTGAATCCGGGTTGGGAACGGAGTTTGGAGACTGGATGTCTGTGGGTCTGGGTATGGGAATGGAGTTTGTAGCCCGGATGTCTGTGAGTCCGGCTTGGGAATGGAGTTGGAGACTGGATGTCTGTGAGTCCAAGTTGGGAATGATGTTTGAAGACCGGATATCTCTGAGTCCGGGTTGGGAACGGAGTTTGTAGACTGGATAACTGTGAGTCCTGCTTGGGAATAGAGTTTGCAGACCGGATATCTGTGGGTCTGGGAATGGGAATGGAGTTTGGAGACCAGATATCTGTGAGTCCAGGTTGGGAGTGGAGTTTGGAGACCGGATGTCTGTGAGTCCAGCTTGGGAATGGAGTTGGAGACTGGATATCTGTGGGTCTGGGTCAGGGAATGGAGCTTGGAGACTGGATGTCTGTGAGTCCGGGTTGGTAACGGAGTTTGGAGACTGGATGTCTGAGAGTCCAAGTTGGGAATGAAGTTTGAAGACCGGATATCTGTGTTTGCAGACCGGATATCTTTGGGTATGGTTATGGGAATGGAGTTTGGAGACCGGATATCTGTGGGTCTGGGAATGGGAATGGAGTTTGGAGACCAGATATCTGTGAGTCCAGGTTGGGAATGGAGTTTGGAGACCGAATGTCTGTGAGTCCGGCTTGGGAATGGAGTTGGAGACTGGATATCTGTGGGTCTGGGTCAGGGAATGGAGTTTGTAGACCGGATGTCTGTGATTCCAGGTTTGGAATGGAGTTTGGAGATAGAATGTCTTTGAGTCCGGCTTGGGAATGGAGTTTTAGACTGGATATCTGTGGGTCTGGGTCAAGGAATGGAGTTTGAAGACCGGATGTCTGTGACTCCAGGTTGGGAATGGAGTTTGGAGATTGGATGTCTGTGAGTCCGGCTTGGGAATGGAGTTGGAGACTGGATATCTGTGGGTCTGGGTCTGGGAATGGAGTTTGGAGACTGGATGTCTGTGAGTCCGGGTTGGTAACGGAGTTTGGAGACTGGATGTCTGTGAGTCCAAGTTGGGAATGGAGTTTGAAGACCGGATATCTGTGAGTCCGGGATGGTAACGGAGTTTGGAGACTTGATGTCTGTGAGTCCAAGTTCGGAATGAAGTTTGAAGACCGGATATCTCTGAGTCCGGGTTGGGAACGGAGTTTGTAGACTGGATATCTGTGAGTCCTGCTTGGGAATAGAGTTTGCAGACCGGATATCTGTGGGTCTGGTTATGGGAATTGAGTTTGGAGACCGGTAATCTGTGGGTCTGGGAATGGGAATGGAGGATGGAGACCAGATATCTGTGAGTCCAGGTTGGGAGTGGAGTTTGGAGACCGGATGTCTGTGAGTCCGGCTTGGGAATGGAGTTGGAGACTGGATATCTGTGGGTCTGGGTCAGGGAATGGAGTTTGGAGACCGGATATCTGAGAGTCCAGGTTGGGAATGGAGTTGGAGACTGGATACCTGTGGGTCTGGATCTGGGAATGGAGTTTGGAGACTGGATGTCTGTGAGTCCAAGTTGGTAATGGAGTTTGAAGACCGGATATCTGTGAGTCCGGGTTGGTAACGGAGTTTGGAGACTGGATGTCTGTGCGTCCAAGTTGGGAATGAAGTTTGAAGACCGGATATCTGTGGGTCTGGGAATGGGAATGGAGTTTGGAGATCGTATGTCTGTGAGTCTGGCTTGGGAATGGAGTTGGAGACTGGATATCTGTGGGTCTGGGTCAGGGAATGGAGTTTGAAGACCGGATGTCTGTGATTCCAAGTTTGGAATGGAGTTTGGAGATTGGATGTCTGTGAGTCCGGCTTGGGAATGGAGTTGAAGACTGGATATCTGTGGGTCTGGGTCAGTGAATGGAGTTTGGAGACTGGATGTGTTTGAATCCAGGTTGGGAATGGGGTTTGGAGACCGGATATCTGTGAGTCCAGGTTGGGAATGGAGGTGGAGACCAGATACCTGTGGGTCTGGGTCACGGAATGGAGTTTGGAGACCGGACATCTGTGAGTCCAGGTTGGGAATGGAGTTTGGAGACCGGATGTCTGTGAGTCCGGCTTGGGAATGGAGTTGGAGACTGGATATCTGTGGGTCTGGGTCTGGGAATGGAGTTTGGAGACAGGATGCCTGTGAGTCCAAGTTGGGAATGAAGTTTGAAGACCGGATATCCCTGAGTCCGGGTTGGGAACGGAGTTTGTAGACTGGATATCTGTGAGTCCTGCTTGGGAATAGAGTTTGCAGGCCGGATATCTGTGGGTCTGGTTATGGGAATTGAGTTTGGAGACCGGATATCTGTGGGTCTGGGAATGGGAATGGAGTTTGGAGACCAGATATCTGTGAGTCCAGGTTGGGAGTGGAGTTTGGAGACCGGATGTCTGTGAGTCCGGCTTGGGAATGGAGTTGGAGACTGGATATCTGTGGGTCTGGGTCAAGGAATGGAGTTTGGAGACTGGATGTCTGTGAGTCTGGGTCTGGGAATGGAGTTTGGAGACTGGATGTCTGTGAGTCCGGGTTGGTAACGGAGTTTGGAGACTGGATGTCTGAGAGTCCAAGTTGGGAATGAAGTTTGAAGACCGGATATCTGTGTTTGCAGACCGGATATCTTTGGGTATGGTTATGGGAATGGAGTTTGGAGACCGGATATCTGTGGGTGTGGGAATGGGAATGGAGTTTGGAGACCAGATATCTGTGAGTCCAGGTTGGGAATGGAGTTTGGAGACCGAATGTCTGTGAGTCCGGCTTGGGAATGGAGTAGGAGACTGGATATCTGTGGGTCTGGGTCAGGGAATGGAGTTTGAAGACCGGATGTCTGTGATTCCAGGTTTGGAATGGTGTTTGGAGATAGAATGTCTTTGAGTCCGGCTTGGGAATGGAGTTTTAGACTGGATATCTGTGGGTCTGGGTCAGTGAATGGAGTTTGGAGACTGGATGTGTTTGAATCCAGGTTGGGAATGGGGTTTGGAGTCCGGATATCTGTGAGTCCAGGTTGGGAATGGAGTTGGAGACCAGATACCTGTGGGTCTGGGTCACGGAATGGAGTTTGGAGACCGGATATCTGTGAGTCCAGGTTGGGAATGGAGTTTGGAGACCGGATGTCTGTGAGTCCGGCTTGGGAATGGAGTTGGAGACTGGATATCTGTGGGTCTGGGTCAAGGAATGGAGTTTGAAGACGGGATGTCTGTGACTCCAGGTTGGGAATGGAGTTTGGAGATTGGATGTCTGTGAGTCCGGCTTGGGAATGGAGTTGGAGACTGGATATCTGTGGGTCTGGGTCTGGGAATGGAGTTTGGAGACTGGATGTCTGTGAGTCCGGGTTGGTAACGGAGTTTGGAGACTGGATGTCTGTGAGTCCAAGTTGGGAATGGAGTTTGAAGACCGGATATCTGTGAGTCCGGGATGGTAACGGAGTTTGGAGACTTGATGTCTGTGAGTCCAAGTTGGGAATGAAGTTTGAAGACCGGATATCTCTGAGTCCGGGTTGGGAACGGAGTTTGTAGACTGGATATCTGTGAGTCCTGCTTGGGAATAGAGTTTGCAGACCGGATATCTGTGGGTCTGGTTATGGGAATTGAGTTTGGAGACCGGTAATCTGTGGGTCTGGGATTGGGAATGGAGGATGGAGACCAGATATCTGTGAGTCCAGGTTGGGAGTGGAGTTTGGAGACCGGATGTCTGTGAGTCCGGCTTGGGAATGGAGTTGGAGACTGGATATCTGTGGGTCTGGGTCAGGGAATGGAGTTTGGAGACCGGATATCTGAGAGTCCAGGTTGGGAATGGAGTTGGAGACTGGATACCTGTGGGTCTGGATCTGGGAATGGAGTTTGGAGACTGGATGTCTGTGAGTCCAAGTTGGGAATGGAGTTTGAAGACCGGATATCTGTGAGTCCGGGTTGGTAACGGAGTTTGGAGACTGGATGTCTGTGCGTCCAAGTTGGGAATGAAGTTTGAAGACCGGATATCTGTGGGTCTGGGAATGGGAATGGAGTTTGGAGATCGTATGTCTGTGAGTCCGGCTTGGGAATGGAGTTGGAGACTGGATATCTGTGGGTCTGGGTCAGGGAATGGAGTTTGAAGACCGGATGTCTGTGATTCCAGGTTTGGAATGGAGTTTGGAGATTGGATGTCTGTGAGTCCGGCTTGGGAATGGAGTTGAAGACTGGATATCTGTGGGTCTGGGTCAGTGAATGGAGTTTGGAGACTGGATGTGTTTGAATCCAGGTTGGGAATGGGGTTTGGAGACCGGATATCTGTGAGTCCAGGTTGGGAATGGAGGTGGAGACCAGATACCTGTGGGTCTGGGTCACGGAATGGAGTTTGGAGACCGGACATCTGTGAGTCCAGGTTGGGAATGGAGTTTGGAGACCGGATGTCTGTGAGTCCGGCTTGGGAATGGAGTTGGAGACTGGATATCTGTGGGTCTGGGTCTGGGAATGGAGTTTGGAGACAGGATGTCTGTGAGTCCAAGTTGGGAATGAAGTTTGAAGACCGGATATCCCTGAGTCCGGGTTGGGAACGGAGTTTGTAGACTGTATATCTGTGAGTCCTGCTTGGGAATAGAGTTTGCAGGCCGGATATCTGTGGGTCTGGTTATGGGAATTGAGTTTGGAGACCTGATATCTGTGGGTCTGGGAATGGGAATGGAGTTTGGAGACCAGATATCTGTGAGTCCAGGTTGGGAGTGGAGTTTGGAGACCGGATGTCTGTGAGTCCGGCTTGGGAATGGAGTTGGAGACTGGATATCTGTGGGTCTGGGTCAAGGAATGGAGTTTGGAGACTGGATGTCTGTGAGTCTGGGTCTGGGAATGGAGTTTGGAGACAGGATGTCTTTGAGTCCAGTTTGGGAATGGAGTTTGAAGACTGGATATCTGAGGGTCTGGGTATGGGCATGGAGTTTGGTGACCGGATATCTGTGGGTCTGGTATGGGAATGGAGTTTGGAGACTGGATGTCTGTGAGTCCAGTTTGGGAATGGAGTTGGAGACTGGATATCTGTGGGTCTGGGGCAGGGAATGTAGTTTGGAGACCGGATATCTGTGAGTCCAGGTTGGGAATGGAGTTGCAGACTGGATGTCTGTGAGTCTGCGTCTGGGAATGGAGTTTGGAGACCGGATATCTATGAGTCCAGGTTGGGAATGGAGTTTGGAGACAGGATGTCTGTGAGTCCGAGTTGGAAATTGAGTTTGAAGACCGGAAATCTGTGAATCCGGGTTGGGAACGGAGTTTGGAGACTGGATGTCTGTGGGTCTGGGTATGGGAATGGAGTTTGTAGCCCGGATGTCTGTGAGTCCGGCTTGGGAATGGAGTTGGAGACTGGATGTCTGTGAGTCCAAGTTGGGAATGATGTTTGAAGACCGGATATCTCTGAGTCCGGGTTGGGAACGGAGTTTGTAGACTGGATAACTGTGAGTCCTGCTTGGGAATAGAGTTTGCAGACCGGATATCTGTGGGTCTGGGAATGGGAATGGAGTTTGGAGACCAGATATCTGTGAGTCCAGGTTGGGAGTGGAGTTTGGAGACCGGATGTCTGTGAGTCCAGCTTGGGAATGGAGTTGGAGACTGGATATCTGTGGGTCTGGGTCAGGGAATGGAGTTTGGAGACTGGATGTCTGAGAGTCCAAGTTGGGAATGAAGTTTGAAGACCGGATATCTGTGGGTCTGGGAATGGGAATGGAGTTTGGAGACCAGATATCTGTGAGTCCAGGTTGGGAGTGGAGTTTGGAGACCGGATGTCTGTGAGTCCGGCTTGGGAATGGAGTTGGAGACTGGATATCTGTGGGTCTGGGTCAAGGAATGGAGTTTGGAGACTGGATGTCTGTGAGTCTGGGTCTGGGAATGGAGTTTGGAGACAGGATGTCTTTGAGTCCAGTTTGGGAATGGAGTTTGAAGACTGGATATCTGTGGGTCTGGGTATGGGCATGGAGTTTGGAGACCGGATATCTGTGGGTCTGGTATGGGAATGGAGTTTGGAGACTGGATGTCTGTGAGTCCAGTTTGGGAATGGAGTTGGAGACTGGATATCTGTGGGTCTGGGGCAGGGAATGGAGTTTGGAGACCGGATATCTGTGAGTCCAGGTTGGGAATGGAGTTGCAGACTGGATGTCTGTGAGTCTGCGTCTGGGAATGGAGTTTGGAGACCGGATATCTATGAGTCCAGGTTGGGAATGGAGTTTGGAGACAGGATGTCTGTGAGTCCAAGTTGGAAATTGAGTTTGAAGACCGGAAATCTGTGAATCCGGGTTGGGAACGGAGTTTGGAGACTGGATGTCTGTGGGTCTGGGTATGGGAATGGAGTTTGTAGCCCGGATGTCTGTGAGTCCGGCTTGGGAATGGAGTTGGAGACTGGATGTCTGTGAGTCCAAGTTGGGAATGATGTTAGAAGACCGGATATCTCTGAGTCCGGGTTGGGAACGGAGTTTGTAGACTGGATAACTGTGAGTCTTGCTTGGGAATAGAGTTTGCAGACCGGATATCTGTGGGTCTGGGAATGGGAATGGAGTTTGGAGACCAGATATCTGTGAGTCCAGGTTGGGAGTGGAGTTTGGAGACCGGATGTCTGTGAGTCCAGCTTGGGAATGGAGTTGGAGACTGGATATCTGTGGGTCTGGTTCAGGGAATGGAGTTTGGAGACTGGATGTCTGTGAGTCCGGGTTGGTAACGGAGTTTGGAGACTGGATGTCTGAGAGTCCAAGTTGGGAATGAAGTTTGAAGACCGGATATCTGTGTTTGCAGACCGGATATCTTTGGGTATGGTTATGGGAATGGAGTTTGGAGACCGGATATCTGTGGGTCTGGGAATGGGAATGGAGTTTGGAGACCAGATATCTGTGAGTCCAGGTTGGGAATGGAGTTTGGAGACCGAATGTCTGTGAGTCCGGCTTGGGAATGGAGTTGGAGACTGGATATCTGTGGGTCTGGGTCAGGGAATGGAGTTTGAAGACTGGATGTCTGTGAGTCCGGGTTGGTAACGGAGTTTGGAGATTGGATGTCTGTGAGTCCGGCTTGGGAATGGAGTTGGAGACTGGATATCTGTGGGTCTGGGTCTGGGAATGGAGTTTGGAGACTGGATGTCTGTGAGTCCGGGTTGGTAACGGAGTTTGGAGACTGGATGTCTGTGAGTCCGGCTTGGGAATGGAGTTGAAGACTGGATATCTGTGGGTCTGGGTCAGTGAATGGAGTTTGGAGACTGGATGTGTTTGAATCCAGGTTGGGAATGGGGTTTGGAGACCGGATATCTGTGAGTCCAGGTTGGGAATGGAGGTGGAGACCAGATACCTGTGGGTCTGGGTCACGGAATGGAGTTTGGAGACCGGACATCTGTGAGTCCAGGTTGGGAATGGAGTTTGGAGACCGGATGTCTGTGAGTCCGGCTTGGGAATGGAGTTGGAGACTGGATATCTGTGGGTCTGGGTCTGGGAATGGAGTGTGGAGACAGGATGTCTGTGAGTCCAAGTTGGGAATGAAGTTTGAAGACCGGATATCCCTGAGTCCGGGTTGGGAACGGAGTTTGTAGACTGGATATCTGTGAGTCCTGCTTGGGAATAGAGTTTGCAGGCCGGATATCTGTGGGTCTGGTTATGGGAATTGAGTTTGGAGACCGGATATCTGTGGGTCTGGGAATGGGAATGGAGTTTGGAGACAGGATGTCTTTGAGTCCAGTTTGGGAATGGAGTTTGAAGACTGGATATCTGTGGGTCTGGGTATGGGCATGGAGTTTGGAGACCGGATATCTATGAGTCCAGGTTGGGAATGGAGTTTGGAGACAGGATGTCTGTGAGTCCAAGTTGGAAATTGAGTTTGAAGACCGGAAATCTGTGAATCCGGGTTGGGAACGGAGTTTGGAGACTGGATGTCTGTGGGTCTGGGTATTTGAATGGAGTTTGTAGCCCGGATGTCTGTGAGTCCGGCTTGGGAATGGAGTTGGAGACTGGATGTCTGTGAGTCCAAGTTGGGAATGATGTTTGAAGACCGGATATCTCTGAGTCCGGGTTGGTAACGGAGTTTGTAGACTGGATAACTGTGAGTCCTGCTTGGGAATAGAGTTTGCAGACCGGATATCTGTGGGTCTGGGAATGGGAATGGAGTTTGGAGACCAGATATCTGTGAGTCCAGGTTGGGAGTGGAGTTTGGAGACCGGATGTCTGTGAGTCCAGCTTGGGAATGGAGTTGGAGACTGGATATCTGTGGGTCTGGGTCAGGGAATGGAGCTTGGAGACTGGATGTCTGTGAGTCCGGGTTGGTAACGGAGTTTGGAGACTGGATGTCTGAGAGTCCAAGTTGGGAATGAAGTTTGAAGACCGGATATCTGTGTTTGCAGACCGGATATCTTTGGGTATGGTTATGGGAATGGAGTTTGGAGACCGGATATCTGTGGGTCTGGGAATGGGAATGGAGTTTGGAGACCAGATATCTGTGAGTCCAGGTTGGGAATGGAGTTTGGAGACCGAATGTCTGTGAGTCCGGCTTGGGAATGGAGTTGGAGACTGGATATCTGTGGGTCTGGGTCAGGGAACGGAGTTTGAAGACCGGATGTCTGTGATTCCAGGTTTGGAATGGAGTTTGGAGATAGAATGTCTTTGAGTCCGGCTTGGGAATGGAGTTGAAGACTGGATATCTGTGGGTCTGGGTCAGTGAATGGAGTTTGGAGACTGGATGTGTTTGAATCCAGGTTGGGAATGGGGTTTGGAGACCGGATATCTGTGAGTCCAGGTTGGGAATGGAGTTGGAGACCAGATACCTGTGGGTCTGGGTCACGGAATGGAGTTTGGAGACCGGATATCTGTGAGTCCAGGTTGGGAATGGAGTTTGGAGACCGGATGTCTGTGAGTCCGGCTTGGGAATGGAGTTGGAGACTGGATATCTGTGGGTCTGGGTCAAGGAATGGAGTTTGAAGACCGGATGTCTGTGACTCCAGGTTGGGAATGGAGTTTGGAGATTGGATGTCTGTGAGTCCGGCTTGGGAATGGAGTTGGAGACTGGATATCTGTGGGTCTGGGTCTGGGAATGGAGTTTGGAGACTGGATGTCTGTGAGTCCGGGTTGGTAACGGAGTTTGGAGACTGGATGTCTGTGAGTCCAAGTTGGGAATGGAGTTTGAAGACCGGATATCTGTGAGTCCGGGATGGTAACGGAGTTTGGAGATGTCTGTGAGTCCAAGTTGGGAATGAAGTTTGAAGACCGGATATCTCTGAGTCCGGGTTGGGAACGGAGTTTGTAGACTGGATATCTGTGAGTCCTGATTGGGAATAGAGTTTGCAGACCGGATATCTGTGGGTCTGGTTATGGGAATTGAGTTTGGAGACCGGTAATCTGTGGGTCTGGGAATGGGAATGGAGGATGGAGACCAGATATCTGTGAGTCCAGGTTGGGAGTGGAGTTTGGAGACCGGATGTCTGTGAGTCCGGCTTGGGAATGGAGTTGGAGACTGGATATCTGTGGGTCTGGGTCAGGGAATGGAGTTTGGAGACCGGATATCTGAGAGTCCAGGTTGGGAATGGAGTTGGAGACTGGATACCTGTGGGTCTGGATCTGGGAATGGAGTTTGGAGACTGGATGTCTGTGAGTCCAAGTTGGGAATGGAGTTTGAAGACCGGATATCTGTGAGTCCGGGTTGGTAACGGACTTTGGAGACTGGATGTCTGTGCGTCCAAGTTGGGAATGAAGTTTGAAGACCGGATATCTGTGGGTCTGGGAATGGGAATGGAGTTTGGAGACCAGATATCTGTGAGTCCAGGTTGGGAATGGAGTTTGGAGATTGGATGTCTGTGAGTCCGGCTTGGGAATGGAGTTGAAGACTGGATATCTGTGGGTCTGGGTCAGTGAATGGAGTTTGGAGACTGGATGTGTTTGAATCCAGGTTGGGAATGGGGTTTGGAGACCGGATATCTGTGAGTCCAGGTTGGGAATGGAGGTGGAGACCAGATACCTGTGGGTCTGGGTCACGGAATGGAGTTTGGAGACCGGACATCTGTGAGTCCAGGTTGGGAATGGAGTTTGGAGACCGGATGTCTGTGAGTCCGGCTTGGGAATGGAGTTGGAGACTGGATATCTGTGGGTCTGGGTCTGGGAATGGAGTTTGGAGACAGGATGTCTGTGAGTCCAAGTTGGGAATGGAGTTTGGAGATTGGATGTCTGTGAGTCCGGCTTGGGAATGGAGTTGAAGACTGGATATCTGTGGGTCTGGGTCAGTGAATGGAGTTTGGAGACTGGATGTGTTTGAATCCAGGTTGGGAATGGGGTTTGGAGACCGGATATCTGTGAGTCCAGGTTGGGAATGGAGGTGGAGACCAGATACCTGTGGGTCTGGGTCACGGAATGGAGTTTGGAGACCGGACATCTGTGAGTCCAGGTTGGGAATGGAGTTTGGAGACCGGATGTCTGTGAGTCCGGCTTGGGAATGGAGTTGGAGACTGGATATCTGTGGGTCTGGGTCTGGGAATGGAGTGTGGAGACAGGATGTCTGTGAGTCCAAGTTGGGAATGAAGTTTGAAGACCGGATATCCCTGAGTCCGGGTTGGGAACGGAGTTTGTAGACTGGATATCTGTGAGTCCTGCTTGGGAATAGAGTTTGCAGGCCGGATATCTGTGGGTCTGGTTATGGGAATTGAGTTTGGAGACCGGATATCTGTGGGTCTGGGAATGGGAATGGAGTTTGGAGACCAGATATCTGTGAGTCCAGGTTGGGAGTGGAGTTTGGAGACCGAATGTCTGTGAGTCCAGCTTGGGAATGGAGTTGGAGACTGGATATCTGTGGGTCTGGGTCAGGGAATGGAGTTTGGAGACTGGATGTCTGTGAGTCCGGGTTGGTAACGGAGTTTGGAGACTGGATGTCTGAGAGTCCAAGTTGGGAATGAAGTTTGAAGACGGGATATCTGTGTTTGCAGACCGGATATCTTTGGGTATGGTTATGGGAATGGAGTTTGGAGACCGGATATCTGTGGGTCTGGGAATGGGAATGGAGTTTGGAGACCAGATATCTGTGAGTCCAGGTTGGGAATGGAGTTTGGAGACCGAATGTCTGTGAGTCCGGCTTGGGAATGGAGTTGGCGACTGGATATCTGTGGGTCTGGGTCAGGGAATGGAGTTTGAAGACTGGATGTCTGTGAGTCCGGGTTGGTAACGGAGTTTGGAGATTGGATGTCTGTGAGTCCGGCTTGGGAATGGAGTTGGAGACTGGATATCTGTGGGTCTGGGTCTGGGAATGGAGTTTGGAGACTGGATGTCTGTGAGTCCGGGTTGGTAACCGAGTTTGGAGACTGGATGTCTGTGAGTCCGGCTTGGGAATGGAGTTGAAGACTGGATATCTGTGGGTCTGGGTCAGTGAATGGAGTTTGGAGACTGGATGTGTTTGAATCCAGGTTGGGAATGGGGTTTGGAGACCGGATATCTGTGAGTCCAGGTTGGGAATGGAGGTGGAGACCAGATACCTGTGGGTCTGGGTCACGGAATGGAGTTTGGAGACCGGACATCTGTGAGTCCAGGTTGGGAATGGAGTTTGGAGACCGGATGTCTGTGAGTCCGGCTTGGGAATGGAGTTGGAGACTGGATATCTGTGGGTCTGGGTCTGGGAATGGAGTGTGGAGACAGGATGTCTGTGAGTCCAAGTTGGGAATGAAGTTTGAAGACCGGATATCCCTGAGTCCGGGTTGGGAACGGAGTTTGTAGACCTGATATCTGTGAGTCCTGCTTGGGAATAGAGTTTGCAGGCCGGATATCTGTGGGTCTGGTTATGGGAATTGAGTTTGGAGACCGGATATCTGTGGGTCTGGGAATGGGAATGGAGTTTGGAGACCAGATATCTGTGAGTCCAGGTTGGGAGTGGAGTTTGGAGACCGAATGTCTGTGAGTCCGGCTTGGGAATGGAGTTGGAGACTGGATATCTGTGGGTCTGGGTCAAGGAATGGAGTTTGGAGACTGGATGTCTGTGAGTCTGGGTCTGGGAATGGAGTTTGGAGACAGGATGTCTTTGAGTCCAGTTTGGGAATGGAGTTTGAAGACTGGATATCTGAGGGTCTGGGTATGGGCATGGAGTTTGGTGACCGGATATCTGTGGGTCTGGTATGGGAATGGAGTTTGGAGACTGAATGTCTGTGAGTCCAGTTTGGGAATGGAGTTGGAGACTGGATATCTGTGGGTCTGGGGCAGGGAATGTAGTTTGGAGACCGGATATCTGTGAGTCCAGGTTGGGAATGGAGTTGCAGACTGGATGTCTGTGAGTCTGCGTCTGGGAAAGGAGTTTGGAGACCGGATATCTATGAGTCCAGGTTGGGAATGGAGTTTGGAGACAGGATGTCTGTGAGTCCAAGTTGGAAATTGAGTTTGAAGACCGGAAATCTGTGAATCCGGGTTGGGAACGGAGTTTGGAGACTGGATGTCTGTGGGTCTGGGTATGGGAATGGAGTTTGTAGCCCGGATGTCTGTGAGTCCGGCTTGGGAATGGAGTTGGAGACTGGATGTCTGTGAGTCCAAGTTGGGAATGATGTTTGAAGACCGGATATCTCTGAGTCCGGGTTGGGAACGGAGTTTGTAGACTGGATAACTGTGAGTCCTGCTTGGGAATAGAGTTTGCAGACCGGATATCTGTGGGTCTGGGAATGGGAATGGAGTTTGTAGACCAGATATCTGTGAGTCCAGGTTGGGAGTGGAGTTTGGAGACCGGATGTCTGTGAGTCCAGCTTGGGAATGGAGTTGGAGACTGGATATCTGTGGGTCTGGGTCAGGGAATGGAGTTTGGAGACTGGATGTCTGAGAGTCCAAGTTGGGAATGAAGTTTGAAGACCGGATATCTGTGGGTCTGGGAATGGGAATGGAGTTTGGAGACCAGATATCTGTGAGTCCAGGTTGGGAGTGGAGTTTGGAGACCGGATGTCTGTGAGTCCGGCTTGGGAATGGAGTTGGAGACTGGATATCTGTGGGTCTGGGTCAAGGAATGGAGTTTGGAGACTGGATGTCTGTGAGTCTGGGTCTGGGAATGGAGTTTGGAGACAGGATGTCTTTGAGTCCAGTTTGGGAACGGAGTTTGGAGACTGGATGTCTGTGGGTCTGGGTATTTGAATGGAGTTTGTAGCCCGGATGTCTGTGAGTCCGGCTTGGGAATGGAGTTGGAGACTGGATGTCTGTGAGTCCAAGTTGGGAATGATGTTTGAAGACCGGATATCTCTGAGTCCGGGTTGGTAACGGAGTTTGTAGACTGGATAACTGTGAGTCCTGCTTGGGAATAGAGTTTGCAGACCGGATATCTGTGGGTCTGGGAATGGGAATGGAGTTTGGAGACCAGATATCTGTGAGTCCAGGTTGGGAGTGGAGTTTGGAGACCGGATGTCTGTGAGTCCAGCTTGGGAATGGAGTTGGAGACTGGATATCTGTGGGTCTGGGTCTGGGAATGGAGTTTGGAGACTGGATGTCTGTGAGTCCGGGTTGGTAACGGAGTTTGGAGACTGGATGTCTGTGAGTCCAAGTTGGGAATGGAGTTTGAAGACCGGATATCTGTGAGTCCGGGATGGTAACGGAGTTTGGAGATGTCTGTGAGTCCAAGTTGGGAATGAAGTTTGAAGACCGGATATCTCTGAGTCCGGGTTGGGAACGGAGTTTGTAGACTGGATATCTGTGAGTCCTGATTGCGAATAGAGTTTGCAGACCGGATATCTGTGGGTCTGGTTATGGGAATTGAGTTTGGAGACCGGTAATCTGTGGGTCTGGGAATGGGAATGGAGGATGGAGACCAGATATCTGTGAGTCCAGGTTGGGAGTGGAGTTTGGAGACCGGATGTCTGTGAGTCCGGCTTGGGAATGGAGTTGGAGACTGGATATCTGTGGGTCTGGGTCAGGGAATGGAGTTTGGAGACCGGATATCTGAGAGTCCAGGTTGGGAATGGAGTTGGAGACTGGATACCTGTGGGTCTGGATCTGGGAATGGAGTTTGGAGACTGGATGTCTGTGAGTCCAAGTTGGGAATGGAGTTTGAAGACCGGATATCTGTGAGTCCGGGTTGGTAACGGACTTTGGAGACTGGATGTCTGTGCGTCCAAGTTGGGAATGAAGTTTGAAGACCGGATATCTGTGGGTCTGGGAATGGGAATGGAGTTTGGAGACCAGATATCTGTGAGTCCAGGTTGGGAATGGAGTTTGGAGATTGGATGTCTGTGAGTCCGGCTTGGGAATGGAGTTGAAGACTGGATATCTGTGGGTCTGGGTCAGTGAATGGAGTTTGGAGACTGGATGTGTTTGAATCCAGGTTGGGAATGGGGTTTGGAGACCGGATATCTGTGAGTCCAGGTTGGGAATGGAGGTGGAGACCAGATACCTGTGGGTCTGGGTCACGGAATGGAGTTTGGAGACCGGACATCTGTGAGTCCAGGTTGGGAATGGAGTTTGGAGACCGGATGTCTGTGAGTCCGGCTTGGGAATGGAGTTGGAGACTGGATATCTGTGGGTCTGGGTCTGGGAATGGAGTGTGGAGACAGGATGTCTGTGAGTCCAAGTTGGGAATGAAGTTTGAAGACCGGATATCCCTGAGTCCGGGTTGGGAACGGAGTTTGTAGACTGGATATCTGTGAGTCCTGCTTGGGAATAGAGTTTGCAGGCCGGATATCTGTGGGTCTGGTTATGGGAATTGAGTTTGGAGACCGGATATCTGTGGGTCTGGGAATGGGAATGGAGTTTGGAGACCAGATATCTGTGAGTCCAGGTTGGGAGTGGAGTTTGGAGACCGAATGTCTGTGAGTCCAGCTTGGGAATGGAGTTGGAGACTGGATATCTGTGGGTCTGGGTCAGGGAATGGAGTTTGGAGACTGGATGTCTGTGAGTCCGGGTTGGTAACGGAGTTTGGAGACTGGATGTCTGAGAGTCCAAGTTGGGAATGAAGTTTGAAGACCGGATATCTGTGTTTGCAGACCGGATATCTTTGGGTATGGTTATGGGAATGGAGTTTGGAGACCGGATATCTGTGGGTCTGGGAATGGGAATGGAGTTTGGAGACCAGATATCTGTGAGTCCAGGTTGGGAATGGAGTTTGGAGACCGAATGTCTGTGAGTCCGGCTTGGGAATGGAGTTGGAGACTGGATATCTGTGGGTCTGGGTCAGGGAATGGAGTTTGAAGACTGGATGTCTGTGAGTCCGGGTTGGTAACGGAGTTTGGAGATTGGATGTCTGTGAGTCCGGCTTGGGAATGGAGTTGGAGACTGGATATCTGTGGGTCTGGGTCTGGGAATGGAGTTTGGAGACTGGATGTCTGTGAGTCCGGGTTGGTAACCGAGTTTGGAGACTGGATGTCTGTGAGTCCGGCTTGGGAATGGAGTTGAAGACTGGATATCTGTGGGTCTGGGTCAGTGAATGGAGTTTGGAGACTGGATGTGTTTGAATCCAGGTTGGGAATGGGGTTTGGAGACCGGATATCTGTGAGTCCAGGTTGGGAATGGAGGTGGAGACCAGATACCTGTGGGTCTGGGTCACGGAATGGAGTTTGGAGACCGGACATCTGTGAGTCCAGGTTGGGAATGGAGTTTGGAGACCGGATGTCTGTGAGTCCGGCTTGGGAATGGAGTTGGAGACTGGATATCTGTGGGTCTGGGTCTGGGAATGGAGTGTGGAGACAGGATGTCTGTGAGTCCAAGTTGGGAATGAAGTTTGAAGACCGGATATCCCTGAGTCCGGGTTGGGAACGGAGTTTGTAGACCTGATATCTGTGAGTCCTGCTTGGGAATAGAGTTTGCAGGCCGGATATCTGTGGGTCTGGTTATGGGAATTGAGTTTGGAGACCGGATATCTGTGGGTCTGGGAATGGGAATGGAGTTTGGAGACCAGATATCTGTGAGTCCAGGTTGGGAGTGGAGTTTGGAGACCGAATGTCTGTGAGTCCGGCTTGGGAATGGAGTTGGAGACTGGATATCTGTGGGTCTGGGTCAAGGAATGGAGTTTGGAGACTGGATGTCTGTGAGTCTGGGTCTGGGAATGGAGTTTGGAGACAGGATGTCTTTGAGTCCAGTTTGGGAATGGAGTTTGAAGACTGGATATCTGAGGGTCTGGGTATGGGCATGGAGTTTGGTGACCGGATATCTGTGGGTCTGGTATGGGAATGGAGTTTGGAGACTGGATGTCTGTGAGTCCAGTTTGGGAATGGAGTTGGAGACTGGATATCTGTGGGTCTGGGGCAGGGAATGTAGTTTGGAGACCGGATATCTGTGAGTCCAGGTTGGGAATGGAGTTGCAGACTGGATGTCTGTGAGTCTGCGTCTGGGAAAGGAGTTTGGAGACCGGATATCTATGAGTCCAGGTTGGGAATGGAGTTTGGAGACAGGATGTCTGTGAGTCCAAGTTGGAAATTGAGTTTGAAGACCGGAAATCTGTGAATCCGGGTTGGGAACGGAGTTTGGAGACTGGATGTCTGTGGGTCTGGGTATGGGAATGGAGTTTGTAGCCCGGATGTCTGTGAGTCCGGCTTGGGAATGGAGTTGGAGACTGGATGTCTGTGAGTCCAAGTTGGGAATGATGTTTGAAGACCGGATATCTCTGAGTCCGGGTTGGGAACGGAGTTTGTAGACTGGATAACTGTGAGTCCTGCTTGGGAATAGAGTTTGCAGACCGGATATCTGTGGGTCTGGGAATGGGAATGGAGTTTGTAGACCAGATATCTGTGAGTCCAGGTTGGGAGTGGAGTTTGGAGACCGGATGTCTGTGAGTCCAGCTTGGGAATGGAGTTGGAGACTGGATATCTGTGGGTCTGGGTCAGGGAATGGAGTTTGGAGACTGGATGTCTGAGAGTCCAAGTTGGGAATGAAGTTTGAAGACCGGATATCTGTGGGTCTGGGAATGGGAATGGAGTTTGGAGACCAGATATCTGTGAGTCCAGGTTGGGAGTGGAGTTTGGAGACCGGATGTCTGTGAGTCCGGCTTGGGAATGGAGTTGGAGACTGGATATCTGTGGGTCTGGGTCAAGGAATGGAGTTTGGAGACTGGATGTCTGTGAGTCTGGGTCTGGGAATGGAGTTTGGAGACAGGATGTCTTTGAGTCCAGTTTGGGAACGGAGTTTGGAGACTGGATGTCTGTGGGTCTGGGTATTTGAATGGAGTTTGTAGCCCGGATGTCTGTGAGTCCGGCTTGGGAATGGAGTTGGAGACTGGATGTCTGTGAGTCCAAGTTGGGAATGATGTTTGAAGACCGGATATCTCTGAGTCCGGGTTGGTAACGGAGTTTGTAGACTGGATAACTGTGAGTCCTGCTTGGGAATAGAGTTTGCAGACCGGATATCTGTGGGTCTGGGAATGGGAATGGAGTTTGGAGACCAGATATCTGTGAGTCCAGGTTGGGAGTGGAGTTTGGAGACCGGATGTCTGTGAGTCCAGCTTGGGAATGGAGTTGGAGACTGGATATCTGTGGGTCTGGGTCAGGGAATGGAGTTTGGAGACTGGATGTCTGTGAGTCCGGGTTGGTAACGGAGTTTGGAGACTGGATGTCTGAGAGTCCAAGTTGGGAATGAAGTTTGAAGACCGGATATCTGTGTTTGCAGACCGGATATCTTTGGGTATGGTTATGGGAATGGAGTTTGGAGACCGGATATCTGTGGGTCTGGGAATGGGAATGGAGTTTGGAGACCAGATATCTGTGAGTCCAGGTTGGGAATGGAGTTTGGAGACCGAATGTCTGTGAGTCCGGCTTGGGAATGGAGTTGGAGACTGGATATCTGTGGGTCTGGGTCAGGGAATGGAGTTTGAAGACCGGATGTCTGTGATTCCAGGTTTGGAATGGAGTTTGGAGATAGAATGTCTTTGAGTCCGGCTTGGGAATGGAGTTGAAGACTGGATATCTGTGGGTCTGGGTCAGTGAATGGAGTTTGGAGACTGGATGTGTTTGAATCCAGGTTGGGAATGGGGTTTGGAGACCGGATATCTGTGAGTCCAGGTTGGGAATGGAGTTGGAGACTGGATATCTGTGGGTCTGGGTCACGGAATGGAGTTTGGAGACCGGATATCTGTGAGTCCAGGTTGGGAATGGAGTTTGGAGACCGGATGTCTGTGAGTCCGGCTTGGGAATGGAGTTGGAGACTGGATATCTGTGGGTCTGGGTCAAGGAATGGAGTTTGAAGACCGGATGTCTGTGACTCCAGGTTGGGAATGGAGTTTGGAGATTGGATGTCTGTGAGTCCGGCTTGGGAATGGAGTTGGAGACTGGATATCTGTGGGTCTGGGTCTGGGAATGGAGTTTGGAGACTGGATGTCTGTGAGTCCGGGTTGGTAACGGAGTTTGGAGACTGGATGTCTGTGAGTCCAAGTTGGGAATGGAGTTTGAAGACCGGATATCTGTGAGTCCGGGATGGTAACGGAGTTTGGATATGTCTGTGAGTCCAAGTTGGGAATGAAGTTTGAAGACCGGATATCTCTGAGTCCGGGTTGGGAACGGAGTTTGTAGACTGGATATCTGTGAGTCCTGATTGGGAATAGAGTTTGCAGACCGGATATCTGTGGGTCTGGTTATGGGAATTGAGTTTGGAGACCGGTAATCTGTGGGTCTGGGAATGGGAATGGAGGATGGAGACCAGATATCTGTGAGTCCAGGTTGGGAGTGGAGTTTGGAGACCGGATGTCTGTGAGTCCGGCTTGGGAATGGAGTTGGAGACTGGATATCTGTGGGTCTGGGTCAGGGAATGGAGTTTGGAGACCGGATATCTGAGAGTCCAGGTTGGGAATGGAGTTGGAGACTGGATACCTGTGGGTCTGGATCTGGGAATGGAGTTTGGAGACTGGATGTCTGTGAGTCCAAGTTGGGAATGGAGTTTGAAGACCGGATATCTGTGAGTCCGGGTTGGTAACGGACTTTGGAGACTGGATGTCTGTGCGTCCAAGTTGGGAATGAAGTTTGAAGACCGGATATCTGTGGGTCTGGGAATGGGAATGGAGTTTGGAGACCAGATATCTGTGAGTCCAGGTTGGGAATGGAGTTTGGAGATTGGATGTCTGTGAGTCCGGCTTGGGAATGGAGTTGAAGACTGGATATCTGTGGGTCTGGGTCAGTGAATGGAGTTTGGAGACTGGATGTGTTTGAATCCAGGTTGGGAATGGGGTTTGGAGACCGGATATCTGTGAGTCCAGGTTGGGAATGGAGGTGGAGACCAGATACCTGTGGGTCTGGGTCACGGAATGGAGTTTGGAGACCGGACATCTGTGAGTCCAGGTTGGGAATGGAGTTTGGAGACCGGATGTCTGTGAGTCCGGCTTGGGAATGGAGTTGGAGACTGGATATCTGTGGGTCTGGGTCTGGGAATGGAGTTTGGAGACAGGATGTCTGTGAGTCCAAGTTGGGAATGGAGTTTGGAGATTGGATGTCTGTGAGTCCGGCTTGGGAATGGAGTTGAAGACTGGATATCTGTGGGTCTGGGTCAGTGAATGGAGTTTGGAGACTGGATGTGTTTGAATCCAGGTTGGGAATGGGGTTTGGAGACCGGATATCTGTGAGTCCAGGTTGGGAATGGAGGTGGAGACCAGATACCTGTGGGTCTGGGTCACGGAATGGAGTTTGGAGACCGGACATCTGTGAGTCCAGGTTGGGAATGGAGTTTGGAGACCGGATGTCTGTGAGTCCGGCTTGGGAATGGAGTTGGAGACTGGATATCTGTGGGTCTGGGTCTGGGAATGGAGTGTGGAGACAGGATGTCTGTGAGTCCAAGTTGGGAATGAAGTTTGAAGACCGGATATCCCTGAGTCCGGGTTGGGAACGGAGTTTGTAGACTGGATATCTGTGAGTCCTGCTTGGGAATAGAGTTTGCAGGCCGGATATCTGAGGGTCTGGTTATGGGAATTGAGTTTGGAGACCGGATATCTGTGGGTCTGGGAATGGGAATGGAGTTTGGAGACCAGATATCTGTGAGTCCAGGTTGGGAGTGGAGTTTGGAGACCGAATGTCTGTGAGTCCGGCTTGGGAATGGAGTTGGAGACTGGATATCTGTGGGTCTGGGTCAAGGAATGGAGTTTGGAGACTGGATGTCTGTGAGTCTGGGTCTTGGAATGGAGTTTGGAGACAGGATGTCTTTGAGTCCAGTTTGGGAATGGAGTTTGAAGACTGGATATCTGAGGGTCTGGGTATGGGCATGGAGTTTGGTGACCGGATATCTGTGGGTCTGGTATGGGAATGGAGTTTGGAGACTGGATGTCTGTGAGTCCAGTTTGGGAATGGAGTTGGAGACTGGATATCTGTGGGTCTGGGGCAGGGAATGTAGTTTGGAGACCGGATATCTGTGAGTCCAGGTTGGGAATGGAGTTGCAGACTGGATGTCTGTGAGTCTGCGTCTGGGAATGGAGTTTGGAGACCGGATATCTATGAGTCCAGGTTGGGAATGGAGTTTGGAGACAGGATGTCTGTGAGTCCAAGTTGGAAATTGAGTTTGAAGACTGGAAATCTGTGAATCCGGGTTGGGAACGGAGTTTGGAGACTGGATGTCTGTGGGTCTGGGTATGGGAATGGAGTTTGTAGCCCGGATGTCTGTGAGTCCGGCTTGGGAATGGAGTTGGAGACTGGATGTCTGTGAGTCCAAGTTGGGAATGATGTTTGAAGACCGGATATCTCTGAGTCCGGGTTGGGAACGGAGTTTGTAGACTGGATAACTGTGAGTCCTGCTTGGGAATAGAGTTTGCAGACCGGATATCTGTGGGTCTGGGAATGGGAATGGAGTTTGGAGACCAGATATCTGTGAGTCCAGGTTGGGAGTGGAGTTTGGAGACCGGATGTCTGTGAGTCCAGCTTGGGAATGGAGTTGGAGACTGGATATCTGTGGGTCTGGGTCAGGGAATGGAGTTTGGAGACTGGATGTCTGAGAGTCCAAGTTGGGAATGAAGTTTGAAGACCGGATATCTGTGGGTCTGGGAATGGGAATGGAGTTTGGAGACCAGATATCTGTGAGTCCAGGTTGGGAGTGGAGTTTGGAGACCGGATGTCTGTGAGTCCGGCTTGGGAATGGAGTTGGAGACTGGATATCTGTGGGTGTGGGTCAAGGAATGGAGTTTGGAGACTGGATGTCTGTGAGTCTGGGTCTGGGAATGGAGTTTGGAGACAGGATGTCTTTGAGTCCAGTTTGGGAATGGAGTTTGAAGACTGGATATCTGTGGGTCTGGGTATGGGCATGGAGTTTGGAGACCGGATATCTGTGGGTCTGGTATGGGAATGGAGTTTGGAGACTGGATGTCTGTGAGTCCAGTTTGGGAATGGAGTTGGAGACTGGATATCTGTGGGTCTGGGGCAGGGAATGGAGTTTGGAGACCTGATATCTGTGAGTCCAGGTTGGGAATGGAGTTGCAGACTGGATGTCTGTGAGTCTGCGTCTGGGAATGGAGTTTGGAGACCGGATATCTATGAGTCCAGGTTGGGAATGGAGTTTGGAGACAGGATGTCTGTGAGTCCAAGTTGGAAATTGAGTTTGAAGACCGGAAATCTGTGAATCCGGGTTGGGAACGGAGTTTGGAGACTGGATGTCTGTGGGTCTGGGTATGGGAATGGAGTTTGTAGCCCGGATGTCTGTGAGTCCGGCTTGGGAATGGAGTTGGAGACTGGATGTCTGTGAGTCCAAGTTGGGAATGATGTTTGAAGACCGGATATCTCTGAGTACGGGTTGGGAACGGAGTTTGTAGACTGGATAACTGTGAGTCCTGCTTGGGAATAGAGTTTGCAGACCGGATATCTGTGGGTCTGGGAATGGGAATGGAGTTTGGAGACCAGATATCTGTGAGTCCAGGTTGGGAGTGGAGTTTGGAGACCGGATGTCTGTGAGTCCAGCTTGGGAATGGAGTTGGAGACTGGATATCTGTGGGTCTGGGTCAGGGAATGGAGTTTGGAGACTGGATGTCTTTGAGTCCAGTTTGGGAATGGAGTTTGAAGACTGGATATCTGAGGGTCTGGGTATGGGCATGGAGTTTGGTGACCGGATATCTGTGGGTCTGGTATGGGAATGGAGTTTGGAGACTGGATGTCTGTGAGTCCAGTTTGGGAATGGAGTTGGAGACTGGATATCTGTGGGTCTGGGGCAGGGAATGTAGTTTGGAGACCGGATATCTGTGAGTCCAGGTTGGGAATGGAGTTGCAGACTGGATGTCTGTGAGTCTGCGTCTGGGAATGGAGTTTGGAGACCGGATATCTATGAGTCCAGGTTGGGAATGGAGTTTGGAGACAGGATGTCTGTGAGTCCAAGTTGGAAATTGAGTTTGAAGACTGGAAATCTGTGAATCCGGGTTGGGAACGGAGTTTGGAGACTGGATGTCTGTGGGTCTGGGTATGGGAATGGAGTTTGTAGCCCGGATGTCTGTGAGTCCGGCTTGGGAATGGAGTTGGAGACTGGATGTCTGTGAGTCCAAGTTGGGAATGATGTTTGAAGACCGGATATCTCTGAGTCCGGGTTGGGAACGGAGTTTGTAGACTGGATAACTGTGAGTCCTGCTTGGGAATAGAGTTTGCAGACCGGATATCTGTGGGTCTGGGAATGGGAATGGAGTTTGGAGACCAGATATCTGTGAGTCCAGGTTGGGAGTGGAGTTTGGAGACCGGATGTCTGTGAGTCCAGCTTGGGAATGGAGTTGGAGACTGGATATCTGTGGGTCTGGGTCAGGGAATGGAGTTTGGAGACTGGATGTCTGAGAGTCCAAGTTGGGAATGAAGTTTGAAGACCGGATATCTGTGGGTCTGGGAATGGGAATGGAGTTTGGAGACCAGATATCTGTGAGTCCAGGTTGGGAGTGGAGTTTGGAGACCGGATGTCTGTGAGTCCAGTTTGGGAATGGAGTTTGAAGACTGGATATCTGTGGGTCTGGGTATGGGCATGGAGTTTGGAGACCGGATATCTGTGGGTCTGGTATGGGAATGGAGTTTGGAGACTGGATGTCTGTGAGTCCAGTTTGGGAATGGAGTTGGAGACTGGATATCTGTGGGTCTGGGGCAGGGAATGGAGTTTGGAGACCTGATATCTGTGAGTCCAGGTTGGGAATGGAGTTGCAGACTGGATGTCTGTGAGTCTGCGTCTGGGAATGGAGTTTGGAGACCGGATATCTATGAGTCCAGGTTGGGAATGGAGTTTGGAGACAGGATGTCTGTGAGTCCAAGTTGGAAATTGAGTTTGAAGACCGGAAATCTGTGAATCCGGGTTGGGAACGGAGTTTGGAGACTGGATGTCTGTGGGTCTGGGTATGGGAATGGAGTTTGTAGCCCGGATGTCTGTGAGTCCGGCTTGGGAATGGAGTTGGAGACTGGATGTCTGTGAGTCCAAGTTGGGAATGATGTTTGAAGACCGGATATCTCTGAGTACGGGTTGGGAACGGAGTTTGTAGACTGGATAACTGTGAGTCCTGCTTGGGAATAGAGTTTGCAGACCGGATATCTGTGGGTCTGGGAATGGGAATGGAGTTTGGAGACCAGATATCTGTGAGTCCAGGTTGGGAGTGGAGTTTGGAGACCGGATGTCTGTGAGTCCAGCTTGGGAATGGAGTTGGAGACTGGATATCTGTGGGTCTGGGTCAGGGAATGGAGTTTGGAGACTGGATGTCTGTGAGTCCGGGTTGGTAACGGAGTTTGGAGACTGGATGTCTGAGAGTCCAAGTTGGGAATGAAGTTTGAAGACCGGATATCTGTGTTTGCAGACCAGATATCTTTGGGTATGGTTATGGGAATGGAGTTTGGAGACCGGATATCTGTGGGTCTGGGAATGGGAATGGAGTTTGGAGACCAGATATCTGTGAGTCCAGGTTGGGAATGGAGTTTGGAGACCGAATGTCTGTGATTCCGGCTTGGGAATGGAGTTGGAGACTGGATATCTGTGGGTCTGGGTCAGGGAATGGAGTTTGAAGACCGGATGTCTGTGATTCCAGGTTTGGAATGGAGTTTGGAGATAGAATGTCTTTGAGTCCGGCTTGGGAATGGAGTTGAAGACTGGATATCTGTGGGTCTGGGTCAGTGAATGGAGTTTGGAGACTGGATGTGTTTGAATCCAGGTTGGGAATGGGGTTTGGAGACCGGATATCTGTGAGTCCAGGTTGGGAATGGAGTTGGAGACTGGATATCTGTGGGTCTGGGTCAAGGAATGGTGTTTGAAGACCGGATGTCTGTGACTCCAGGTTGGGAATGGAGTTTGGAGATTGGATGTCTGTGAGTCCGGCTTGGGAATGCAGTTGGAGACTGGATATCTGTGGGTCTGGGTCTGGGAATGGTGTTTGGAGACTGGATGTCTGTGAGTCCGGGTTGGTAACGGAGTTTGGAGACTGGATGTCTGTGAGTCCAAGTTGGGAATGGAGTTTGAAGACCGGATATCTGTGAGTCCGGGATGGTAACGGAGTTTGGAGACTTGATGTCTGTGAGTCCATGTTGGGAATGAAGTTTGAAGACCGGATATCTCTGAGTCCGGGTTGGGAACGGAGTTTGTAGACTGGATATCTGTGAGTCCTGCTTGGGAACAGAGTTTGCAGACCGGATATCTGTGGGTCTGGTTATGGGAATTGAGTTTGGAGACTGGTAATCTGTGGGTCTGGGAATGGGAATGGAGGATGGAGACCAGATATCTGTGAGTCCAGGTTGGGAGTGGAGTTTGGAGACCGGATGTCTGTGATTCCGGCTTGGGAATGGAGTTGGAGACTGGATATCTGTGGGTCTGTGTCAGGGAATGGAGTTTGGAGACCGGATATCTGTGAGTCCAGGTTGGGAATGGAGTTGGAGACTGGATACCTGTGGGTCTGGATCTGGGAATGGAGTTTGGAGACCGGATGTCTGGTAGTCCAGGTTGGGAATGGAGTTTGGAGCCCGGATGTCTGTGAGTCCGGCTTGGGAATGGAGTTGGAGACCGGATATCTGTGAGTCCAGGTTGGGAATGGAGTTTAGAGACCGGATGTCTGTGAGTCTGGGTCTGGGAATGGAGTTTGGAGACCGGATATCTATGAGTCCAGGTTGGGAATGGAGTTTGGAGACAGGATGTCTGTGAGTCCAAGTTGGAAATTGAGTTTGAAGACCGGAAATCTGTGAATCCGGGTTGGGAACGGAGTTTGGAGACTGGATGTCTGTGGGTCTGGGTATGGGAATGGAGTTTGTAGCCCGGATGTCTGTGAGTCCGGCTTGGGAATGGAGTTGGAGACTGGATGTCTGTGAGTCCAAGTTGGGAATGATGTTTGAAGACCGGATATCTCTGAGTCCGGGTTGGGAACGGAGTTTGTAGACTGGATAACTGTGAGTCCTGCTTGGGAATAGAGTTTGCAGACCGGATATCTGTGGGTCTGGGAATGGGAATGGAGTTTGGAGACCAGATATCTGTGAGTCCAGGTTGGGAGTGGAGTTTGGAGACCGGATGTCTGTGAGTCCAGCTTGGGAATGGAGTTGGAGACTGGATATCTGTGGGTCTGGGTCAGGGAATGGAGTTTGGAGACTGGATGTCTGTGAGTCCGGGTTGGTAACGGAGTTTGGAGACTGGATGTCTGAGAGTCCAAGTTGGGAATGAAGTTTGAAGACCGGATATCTGTGTTTGCAGACCAGATATCTTTGGGTATGGTTATGGGAATGGAGTTTGGAGACCGGATATCTGTGGGTCTGGGAATGGGAATGGAGTTTGGAGACCAGATATCTGTGAGTCCAGGTTGGGAATGGAGTTTGGAGACCGAATGTCTGTGATTCCGGCTTGGGAATGGAGTTGGAGACTGGATATCTGTGGGTCTGGGTCAGGGAATGGAGTTTGAAGACCGGATGTCTGTGATTCCAGGTTTGGAATGGAGTTTGGAGATAGAATGTCTTTGAGTCCGGCTTGGGAATGGAGTTGAAGACTGGATATCTGTGGGTCTGGGTCAGTGAATGGAGTTTGGAGACTGGATGTGTTTGAATCCAGGTTGGGAATGGGGTTTGGAGACCGGATATCTGTGAGTCCAGGTTGGGAATGGAGTTGGAGACTGGATATCTGTGGGTCTGGGTCAAGGAATGGTGTTTGAAGACCGGATGTCTGTGACTCCAGGTTGGGAATGGAGTTTGGAGATTGGATGTCTGTGAGTCCGGCTTGGGAATGGAGTTGGAGACTGGATATCTGTGGGTCTGGGTCTGGGAATGGAGTTTGGAGACTGGATGTCTGTGAGTCCGGGTTGGTAACGGAGTTTGGAGACTGGATGTCTGTGAGTCCAAGTTGGGAATGGAGTTTGAAGACCGGATATCTGTGAGTCCGGGATGGTAACGGAGTTTGGAGACTTGATGTCTGTGAGTCCATGTTGGGAATGAAGTTTGAAGACCGGATATCTCTGAGTCCGGGTTGGGAACGGAGTTTGTAGACTGGATATCTGTGAGTCCTGCTTGGGAATAGAGTTTGCAGACCGGATATCTGTGGGTCTGGTTATGGGAATTGAGTTTGGAGACCGGTAATCTGTGGGTCTGGGAATGGGAATGGAGGATGGAGACCAGATATCTGTGAGTCCAGGTTGGGAGTGGAGTTTGGAGACCGGATGTCTGTGATTCCGGCTTGGGAATGGAGTTGGAGACTGGATATCTGTGGGTCTGTGTCAGGGACTGGAGTTTGGAGACCGGATATCTGTGAGTCCAGGTTGGGAATGGAGTTTGAAGACCGGATATCTGTGAGTCCGGGTTGGTAACGGACTTTGGAGACTGGATGTCTGTGCGTCCAAGTTGGGAATGAAGTTTGAAGACCGGATATCTGTGGGTCTGGGAATGGGAATGGAGTTTGGAGACCAGATATCTGTGAGTCCAGGTTGGGAATGGAGTTTGGAGATTGGATGTCTGTGAGTCCGGCTTGGGAATGGAGTTGAAGACTGGATATCTGTGGGTCTGGGTCAGTGAATGGAGTTTGGAGACTGGATGTGTTTGAATCCAGGTTGGGAATGGGGTTTGGAGACCGGATATCTGTGAGTCCAGGTTGGGAATGGAGGTGGAGACCAGATACCTGTGGGTCTGGGTCACGGAATGGAGTTTGGAGACCGGACATCTGTGAGTCCAGGTTGGGAATGGAGTTTGGAGACCGGATGTCTGTGAGTCCGGCTTGGGAATGGAGTTGGAGACTGGATATCTGTGGGTCTGGGTCTGGGAATGGAGTTTGGAGACAGGATGTCTGTGAGTCCAAGTTGGGAATGGAGTTTGGAGATTGGATGTCTGTGAGTCCGGCTTGGGAATGGAGTTGAAGACTGGATATCTGTGGGTCTGGGTCAGTGAATGGAGTTTGGAGACTGGATGTGTTTGAATCCAGGTTGGGAATGGGGTTTGGAGACCGGATATCTGTGAGTCCAGGTTGGGAATGGAGGTGGAGACCAGATACCTGTGGGTCTGGGTCACGGAATGGAGTTTGGAGACCGGACATCTGTGAGTCCAGGTTGGGAATGGAGTTTGGAGACCGGATGTCTGTGAGTCCGGCTTGGGAATGGAGTTGGAGACTGGATATCTGTGGGTCTGGGTCTGGGAATGGAGTGTGGAGACAGGATGTCTGTGAGTCCAAGTTGGGAATGAAGTTTGAAGACCGGATATCCCTGAGTCCGGGTTGGGAACGGAGTTTGTAGACTGGATATCTGTGAGTCCTGCTTGGGAATAGAGTTTGCAGGCCGGATATCTGTGGGTCTGGTTATGGGAATTGAGTTTGGAGACCGGATATCTGTGGGTCTGGGAATGGGAATGGAGTTTGGAGACCAGATATCTGTGAGTCCAGGTTGGGAGTGGAGTTTGGAGACCGAATGTCTGTGAGTCCGGCTTGGGAATGGAGTTGGAGACTGGATATCTGTGGGTCTGGGTCAAGGAATGGAGTTTGGAGACTGGATGTCTGTGAGTCTGGGTCTGGGAATGGAGTTTGGAGACAGGATGTCTTTGAGTCCAGTTTGGGAATGGAGTTTGAAGACTGGATATCTGAGGGTCTGGGTATGGGCATGGAGTTTGGTGACCGGATATCTGTGGGTCTGGTATGGGAATGGAGTTTGGAGACTGGATGTCTGTGAGTCCAGTTTGGGAATGGAGTTGGAGACTGGATATCTGTGGGTCTGGGGCAGGGAATGTAGTTTGGAGACCGGATATCTGTGAGTCCAGGTTGGGAATGGAGTTGCAGACTGGATGTCTGTGAGTCTGCGTCTGGGAATGGAGTTTGGAGACCGGATATCTATGAGTCCAGGTTGGGAATGGAGTTTGGAGACAGGATGTCTGTGAGTCCAAGTTGGAAATTGAGTTTGAAGACTGGAAATCTGTGAATCCGGGTTGGGAACGGAGTTTGGAGACTGGATGTCTGTGGGTCTGGGTATGGGAATGGAGTTTGTAGCCCGGATGTCTGTGAGTCCGGCTTGGGAATGGAGTTGGAGACTGGATGTCTGTGAGTCCAAGTTGGGAATGATGTTTGAAGACCGGATATCTCTGAGTCCGGGTTGGGAACGGAGTTTGTAGACTGGATAACTGTGAGTCCTGCTTGGGAATAGAGTTTGCAGACCGGATATCTGTGGGTCTGGGAATGGGAATGGAGTTTGGAGACCAGATATCTGTGAGTCCAGGTTGGGAGTGGAGTTTGGAGACCGGATGTCTGTGAGTCCAGCTTGGGAATGGAGTTGGAGACTGGATATCTGTGGGTCTGGGTCAGGGAATGGAGTTTGGAGACTGGATGTCTGAGAGTCCAAGTTGGGAATGAAGTTTGAAGACCGGATATCTGTGGGTCTGGGAATGGGAATGGAGTTTGGAGACCAGATATCTGTGAGTCCAGGTTGGGAGTGGAGTTTGGAGACCGGATGTCTGTGAGTCCGGCTTGGGAATGGAGTTGGAGACTGGATATCTGTGGGTCTGGGTCAAGGAATGGAGTTTGGAGACTGGATGTCTGTGAGTCTGGGTCTGGGAATGGAGTTTGGAGACAGGATGTCTTTGAGTCCAGTTTGGGAATGGAGTTTGAAGACTGGATATCTGTGGGTCTGGGTATGGGCATGGAGTTTGGAGACCGGATATCTGTGGGTCTGGTATGGGAATGGAGTTTGGAGACTGGATGTCTGTGAGTCCAGTTTGGGTATGGAGTTGGAGACTGGATATCTGTGGGTCTGGGGCAGGGAATGGAGTTTGGAGACCTGATATCTGTGAGTCCAGGTTGGGAATGGAGTTGCAGACTGGATGTCTGTGAGTCTGCGTCTGGGAATGGAGTTTGGAGACCGGATATCTATGAGTCCAGGTTGGGAATGGAGTTTGGAGACAGGATGTCTGTGAGTCCAAGTTGGAAATTGAGTTTGAAGACCGGAAATCTGTGAATCCGGGTTGGGAACGGAGTTTGGAGACTGGATGTCTGTGGGTCTGGGTATGGGAATGGAGTTTGTAGCCCGGATGTCTGTGAGTCCGGCTTGGGAATGGAGTTGGAGACTGGATGTCTGTGAGTCCAAGTTGGGAATGATGTTTGAAGACCGGATATCTCTGAGTACGGGTTGGGAACGGAGTTTGTAGACTGGATAACTGTGAGTCCTGCTTGGGAATAGAGTTTGCAGACCGGATATCTGTGGGTCTGGGAATGGGAATGGAGTTTGGAGACCAGATATCTGTGAGTCCAGGTTGGGAGTGGAGTTTGGAGACCGGATGTCTGTGAGTCCAGCTTGGGAATGGAGTTGGAGACTGGATATCTGTGGGTCTGGGTCAGGGAATGGAGTTTGGAGACTGGATGTCTGTGAGTCCGGGTTGGTAACGGAGTTTGGAGACTGGATGTCTGAGAGTCCAAGTTGGGAATGAAGTTTGAAGACCGGATATCTGTGTTTGCAGACCAGATATCTTTGGGTATGGTTATGGGAATGGAGTTTGGAGACCGGATATCTGTGGGTCTGGGAATGGGAATGGAGTTTGGAGACCAGATATCTGTGAGTCCAGGTTGGGAATGGAGTTTGGAGACCGAATGTCTGTGATTCCGGCTTGGGAATGGAGTTGGAGACTGGATATCTGTGGGTCTGGGTCAGGGAATGGAGTTTGAAGACCGGATGTCTGTGATTCCAGGTTTGGAATGGAGTTTGGAGATAGAATGTCTTTGAGTCCGGCTTGGGAATGGAGTTGAAGACTGGATATCTGTGGGTCTGGGTCAGTGAATGGAGTTTGGAGACTGGATGTGTTTGAATCCAGGTTGGGAATGGGGTTTGGAGACCGGATATCTGTGAGTCCAGGTTGGGAATGGAGTTGGAGACTGGATATCTGTGGGTCTGGGTCAAGGAATGGTGTTTGAAGACCGGATGTCTGTGACTCCAGGTTGGGAATGGAGTTTGGAGATTGGATGTCTGTGAGTCCGGCTTGGGAATGGAGTTGGAGACTGGATATCTGTGGGTCTGGGTCTGGGAATGGAGTTTGGAGACTGGATGTCTGTGAGTCCGGGTTGGTAACGGAGTTTGGAGACTGGATGTCTGTGAGTCCAAGTTGGGAATGGAGTTTGAAGACCGGATATCTGTGAGTCCGGGATGGTAACGGAGTTTGGAGACTTGATGTCTGTGAGTCCATGTTGGGAATGAAGTTTGAAGACCGGATATCTCTGAGTCCGGGTTGGGAACGGAGTTTGTAGACTGGATATCTGTGAGTCCTGCTTGGGAATAGAGTTTGCAGACCGGATATCTGTGGGTCTGGTTATGGGAATTGAGTTTGGAGACCGGTAATCTGTGGGTCTGGGAATGGGAATGGAGGATGGAGACCAGATATCTGTGAGTCCAGGTTGGGAGTGGAGTTTGGAGACCGGATGTCTGTGATTCCGGCTTGGGAATGGAGTTGGAGACTGGATATCTGTGGGTCTGTGTCAGGGACTGGAGTTTGGAGACCGGATATCTGTGAGTCCAGGTTGGGAATGGAGTTTGAAGACCGGATATCTGTGAGTCCGGGTTGGTAACGGACTTTGGAGACTGGATGTCTGTGCGTCCAAGTTGGGAATGAAGTTTGAAGACCGGATATCTGTGGGTCTGGGAATGGGAATGGAGTTTGGAGACCAGATATCTGTGAGTCCAGGTTGGGAATGGAGTTTGGAGATTGGATGTCTGTGAGTCCGGCTTGGGAATGGAGTTGAAGACTGGATATCTGTGGGTCTGGGTCAGTGAATGGAGTTTGGAGACTGGATGTGTTTGAATCCAGGTTGGGAATGGGGTTTGGAGACCGGATATCTGTGAGTCCAGGTTGGGAATGGAGGTGGAGACCAGATACCTGTGGGTCTGGGTCACGGAATGGAGTTTGGAGACCGGACATCTGTGAGTCCAGGTTGGGAATGGAGTTTGGAGACCGGATGTCTGTGAGTCCGGCTTGGGAATGGAGTTGGAGACTGGATATCTGTGGGTCTGGGTCTGGGAATGGAGTTTGGAGACAGGATGTCTGTGAGTCCAAGTTGGGAATGGAGTTTGGAGATTGGATGTCTGTGAGTCCGGCTTGGGAATGGAGTTGAAGACTGGATATCTGTGGGTCTGGGTCAGTGAATGGAGTTTGGAGACTGGATGTGTTTGAATCCAGGTTGGGAATGGGGTTTGGAGACCGGATATCTGTGAGTCCAGGTTGGGAATGGAGGTGGAGACCAGATACCTGTGGGTCTGGGTCACGGAATGGAGTTTGGAGACCGGACATCTGTGAGTCCAGGTTGGGAATGGAGTTTGGAGACCGGATGTCTGTGAGTCCGGCTTGGGAATGGAGTTGGAGACTGGATATCTGTGGGTCTGGGTCTGGGAATGGAGTGTGGAGACAGGATGTCTGTGAGTCCAAGTTGGGAATGAAGTTTGAAGACCGGATATCCCTGAGTCCGGGTTGGGAACGGAGTTTGTAGACTGGATATCTGTGAGTCCTGCTTGGGAATAGAGTTTGCAGGCCGGATATCTGTGGGTCTGGTTATGGGAATTGAGTTTGGAGACCGGATATCTGTGGGTCTGGGAATGGGAATGGAGTTTGGAGACCAGATATCTGTGAGTCCAGGTTGGGAGTGGAGTTTGGAGACCGAATGTCTGTGAGTCCGGCTTGGGAATGGAGTTGGAGACTGGATATCTGTGGGTCTGGGTCAAGGAATGGAGTTTGGAGACTGGATGTCTGTGAGTCTGGGTCTGGGAATGGAGTTTGGAGACAGGATGTCTTTGAGTCCAGTTTGGGAATGGAGTTTGAAGACTGGATATCTGAGGGTCTGGGTATGGGCATGGAGTTTGGTGACCGGATATCTGTGGGTCTGGTATGGGAATGGAGTTTGGAGACTGGATGTCTGTGAGTCCAGTTTGGGAATGGAGTTGGAGACTGGATATCTGTGGGTCTGGGGCAGGGAATGTAGTTTGGAGACCGGATATCTGTGAGTCCAGGTTGGGAATGGAGTTGCAGACTGGATGTCTGTGAGTCTGCGTCTGGGAATGGAGTTTGGAGACCGGATATCTATGAGTCCAGGTTGGGAATGGAGTTTGGAGACAGGATGTCTGTGAGTCCAAGTTGGAAATTGAGTTTGAAGACTGGAAATCTGTGAATCCGGGTTGGGAACGGAGTTTGGAGACTGGATGTCTGTGGGTCTGGGTATGGGAATGGAGTTTGTAGCCCGGATGTCTGTGAGTCCGGCTTGGGAATGGAGTTGGAGACTGGATGTCTGTGAGTCCAAGTTGGGAATGATGTTTGAAGACCGGATATCTCTGAGTCCGGGTTGGGAACGGAGTTTGTAGACTGGATAACTGTGAGTCCTGCTTGGGAATAGAGTTTGCAGACCGGATATCTGTGGGTCTGGGAATGGGAATGGAGTTTGGAGACCAGATATCTGTGAGTCCAGGTTGGGAGTGGAGTTTGGAGACCGGATGTCTGTGAGTCCAGCTTGGGAATGGAGTTGGAGACTGGATATCTGTGGGTCTGGGTCAGGGAATGGAGTTTGGAGACTGGATGTCTGAGAGTCCAAGTTGGGAATGAAGTTTGAAGACCGGATATCTGTGGGTCTGGGAATGGGAATGGAGTTTGGAGACCAGATATCTGTGAGTCCAGGTTGGGAGTGGAGTTTGGAGACCGGATGTCTGTGAGTCCGGCTTGGGAATGGAGTTGGAGACTGGATATCTGTGGGTCTGGGTCAAGGAATGGAGTTTGGAGACTGGATGTCTGTGAGTCTGGGTCTGGGAATGGAGTTTGGAGACAGGATGTCTTTGAGTCCAGTTTGGGAATGGAGTTTGAAGACTGGATATCTGTGGGTCTGGGTATGGGCATGGAGTTTGGAGACCGGATATCTGTGGGTCTGGTATGGGAATGGAGTTTGGAGACTGGATGTCTGTGAGTCCAGTTTGGGTATGGAGTTGGAGACTGGATATCTGTGGGTCTGGGGCAGGGAATGGAGTTTGGAGACCTGATATCTGTGAGTCCAGGTTGGGAATGGAGTTGCAGACTGGATGTCTGTGAGTCTGCGTCTGGGAATGGAGTTTGGAGACCGGATATCTATGAGTCCAGGTTGGGAATGGAGTTTGGAGACAGGATGTCTGTGAGTCCAAGTTGGAAATTGAGTTTGAAGACCGGAAATCTGTGAATCCGGGTTGGGAACGGAGTTTGGAGACTGGATGTCTGTGGGTCTGGGTATGGGAATGGAGTTTGTAGCCCGGATGTCTGTGAGTCCGGCTTGGGAATGGAGTTGGAGACTGGATGTCTGTGAGTCCAAGTTGGGAATGATGTTTGAAGACCGGATATCTCTGAGTACGGGTTGGGAACGGAGTTTGTAGACTGGATAACTGTGAGTCCTGCTTGGGAATAGAGTTTGCAGACCGGATATCTGTGGGTCTGGGAATGGGAATGGAGTTTGGAGACCAGATATCTGTGAGTCCAGGTTGGGAGTGGAGTTTGGAGACCGGATGTCTGTGAGTCCAGCTTGGGAATGGAGTTGGAGACTGGATATCTGTGGGTCTGGGTCAGGGAATGGAGTTTGGAGACTGGATGTCTGTGAGTCCGGGTTGGTAACGGAGTTTGGAGACTGGATGTCTGAGAGTCCAAGTTGGGAATGAAGTTTGAAGACCGGATATCTGTGTTTGCAGACCAGATATCTTTGGGTATGGTTATGGGAATGGAGTTTGGAGACCGGATATCTGTGGGTCTGGGAATGGGAATGGAGTTTGGAGACCAGATATCTGTGAGTCCAGGTTGGGAATGGAGTTTGGAGACCGAATGTCTGTGATTCCGGCTTGGGAATGGAGTTGGAGACTGGATATCTGTGGGTCTGGGTCAGGGAATGGAGTTTGAAGACCGGATGTCTGTGATTCCAGGTTTGGAATGGAGTTTGGAGATAGAATGTCTTTGAGTCCGGCTTGGGAATGGAGTTGAAGACTGGATATCTGTGGGTCTGGGTCAGTGAATGGAGTTTGGAGACTGGATGTGTTTGAATCCAGGTTGGGAATGGGGTTTGGAGACCGGATATCTGTGAGTCCAGGTTGGGAATGGAGTTGGAGACTGGATATCTGTGGGTCTGGGTCAAGGAATGGTGTTTGAAGACCGGATGTCTGTGACTCCAGGTTGGGAATGGAGTTTGGAGATTGGATGTCTGTGAGTCCGGCTTGGGAATGGAGTTGGAGACTGGATATCTGTGGGTCTGGGTCTGGGAATGGAGTTTGGAGACTGGATGTCTGTGAGTCCGGGTTGGTAACGGAGTTTGGAGACTGGATGTCTGTGAGTCCAAGTTGGGAATGGAGTTTGAAGACCGGATATCTGTGAGTCCGGGATGGTAACGGAGTTTGGAGACTTGATGTCTGTGAGTCCATGTTGGGAATGAAGTTTGAAGACCGGATATCTCTGAGTCCGGGTTGGGAACGGAGTTTGTAGACTGGATATCTGTGAGTCCTGCTTGGGAATAGAGTTTGCAGACCGGATATCTGTGGGTCTGGTTATGGGAATTGAGTTTGGAGACCGGTAATCTGTGGGTCTGGGAATGGGAATGGAGGATGGAGACCAGATATCTGTGAGTCCAGGTTGGGAGTGGAGTTTGGAGACCGGATGTCTGTGATTCCGGCTTGGGAATGGAGTTGGAGACTGGATATCTGTGGGTCTGTGTCAGGGAATGGAGTTTGGAGACCGGATATCTGTGAGTCCAGGTTGGGAATGGAGTTTGAAGACCGGATATCTGTGAGTCCGGGTTGGTAACGGACTTTGGAGACTGGATGTCTGTGCGTCCAAGTTGGGAATGAAGTTTGAAGACCGGATATCTGTGGGTCTGGGAATGGGAATGGAGTTTGGAGACCAGATATCTGTGAGTCCAGGTTGGGAATGGAGTTTGGAGATTGGATGTCTGTGAGTCCGGCTTGGGAATGGAGTTGAAGACTGGATATCTGTGGGTCTGGGTCAGTGAATGGAGTTTGGAGACTGGATGTGTTTGAATCCAGGTTGGGAATGGGGTTTGGAGACCGGATATCTGTGAGTCCAGGTTGGGAATGGAGGTGGAGACCAGATACCTGTGGGTCTGGGTCACGGAATGGAGTTTGGAGACCGGACATCTGTGAGTCCAGGTTGGGAATGGAGTTTGGAGACCGGATGTCTGTGAGTCCGGCTTGGGAATGGAGTTGGAGACTGGATATCTGTGGGTCTGGGTCTGGGAATGGAGTTTGGAGACAGGATGTCTGTGAGTCCAAGTTGGGAATGGAGTTTGGAGATTGGATGTCTGTGATTCCGGATTGGGAATGGAGTTGAAGACTGGATATCTGTGGGTCTGGGTCAGTGAATGGAGTTTGGAGACTGGATGTGTTTGAATCCAGGTTGGGAATGGGGTTTGGAGACCGGATATCTGTGAGTCCAGGTTGGGAATGGAGGTGGAGACCAGATACCTGTGGGTCTGGGTCACGGAATGGAGTTTGGAGACCGGACATCTGTGAGTCCAGGTTGGGAATGGAGTTTGGAGACCGGATGTCTGTGAGTCCGGCTTGGGAATGGAGTTGGAGACTGGATATCTGTGGGTCTGGGTCTGGGAATGGAGTGTGGAGACAGGATGTCTGCGAGTCCAAGTTGGGAATGAAGTTTGAAGACCGGATATCCCTGAGTCCGGGTTGGGAACGGAGTTTGTAGACTGGATATCTGTGAGTCCTGCTTGGGAATAGAGTTTGCAGGCCGGATATCTGTGGGTCTGGTTATGGGAATTGAGTTTGGAGACCGGATATCTGTGGGTCTGGGAATGGGAATGGAGTTTGGAGACCAGATATCTGTGAGTCCAGGTTGGGAGTGGAGTTTGGAGACCGAATGTCTGTGAGTCCGGCTTGGGAATGGAGTTGGAGACTGGATATCTGTGGGTCTGGGTCATGGAATGGAGTTTGGAGACTGGATGTCTGTGAGTCTGGGTCTGGGAATGGAGTTTGGAGACAGGATGTCTTTGAGTCCAGTTTGGGAATGGAGTTTGAAGACTGGATATCTGAGGGTCTGGGTATGGGCATGGAGTTTGGTGACGGGATATCTGTGGGTCTGGTATGGGAATGGAGTTTGGAGACTGGATGTCTGTGAGTCCAGTTTGGGAATGGAGTTGGAGACTGGATATCTGTGGGTCTGGGGCAGGGAATGTAGTTTGGAGACCGGATATCTGTGAGTCCAGGTTGGGAATGGAGTTGCAGACTGGATGTCTGTGAGTCTGCGTCTGGGAATGGAGTTTGGAGACCGGATATCTATGAGTCCAGGTTGGGAATGGAGTTTGGAGACAGGATGTCTGTGAGTCCAAGTTGGAAATTGAGTTTGAAGACTGGAAATCTGTGAATCCGGGTTGGGAACGGAGTTTGGAGACTGGATGTCTGTGAGTCCAAGTTGGGAATGGAGTTTGAAGACCGGATATCTGTGAGTCCGGGATGGTAACGGAGTTTGGAGACTTGATGTCTGTGAGTCCATGTTGGGAATGAAGTTTGAAGACCGGATATCTCTGAGTCCGGGTTGGGAACGGAGTTTGTAGACTGGATATCTGTGAGTCCTGCTTGGGAATAGAGTTTGCAGACCGGATATCTGTGGGTCTGGTTATGGGAATTGAGTTTGGAGACTGGTAATCTGTGGGTCTGGGAATGGGAATGGAGGATGGAGACCAGATATCTGTGAGTCCAGGTTGGGAGTGGAGTTTGGAGACCGGATGTCTGTGATTCCGGCTTGGGAATGGAGTTGGAGACTGGATATCTGTGGGTCTGTGTCAGGGAATGGAGTTTGGAGACCGGATATCTGTGAGTCCAGGTTGGGAATGGAGTTGGAGACTGGATACCTGTGGGTCTGGATCTGGGAATGGAGTTTGGAGACCGGATGTCTGGTAGTCCAGGTTGGGAATGGAGTTTGGAGCCCGGATGTCTGTGAGTCCGGCTTGGGAATGGAGTTGGAGACCGGATATCTGTGAGTCCAGTTTGGGAATGGAGTTTAGAGACCGGATGTCTGTGAGTCTGGGTCTGGGAATGGAGTTTGGAGACCGGATATCTATGAGTCCAGGTTGGGAATGGAGTTTGGAGACAGGATGTCTGTGAGTCCAAGTTGGAAATTGAGTTTGAAGACCGGAAATCTGTGAATCCGGGTTGGGAACGGAGTTTGGAGACTGGATGTCTGTGGGTCTGGGTATGGGAATGGAGTTTGTAGCCCGGATGTCTGTGAGTCCGGCTTGGGAATGGAGTTGGAGACTGGATGTCTGTGAGTCCAAGTTGGGAATGATGTTTGAAGACCGGATATCTCTGAGTCCGGGTTGGGAACGGAGTTTGTAGACTGGATAACTGTGAGTCCTGCTTGGGAATAGAGTTTGCAGACCGGATATCTGTGGGTCTGGGAATGGGAATGGAGTTTGGAGACCAGATATCTGTGAGTCCAGGTTGGGAGTGGAGTTTGGAGACCGGATGTCTGTGAGTCCAGCTTGGGAATGGAGTTGGAGACTGGATATCTGTGGGTCTGGGTCAGGGAATGGAGTTTGGAGACTGGATGTCTGTGAGTCCGGGTTGGTAACGGAGTTTGGAGACTGGATGTCTGAGAGTCCAAGTTGGGAATGAAGTTTGAAGACCGGATATCTGTGTTTGCAGACCAGATATCTTTGGGTATGGTTATGGGAATGGAGTTTGGAGACCGGATATCTGTGGGTCTGGGAATGGGAATGGAGTTTGGAGACCAGATATCTGTGAGTCCAGGTTGGGAATGGAGTTTGGAGACCGAATGTCTGTGATTCCGGCTTGGGAATGGAGTTGGAGACTGGATATCTGTGGGTCTGGGTCAGGGAATGGAGTTTGAAGACCGGATGTCTGTGATTCCAGGTTTGGAATGGAGTTTGGAGATAGAATGTCTTTGAGTCCGGCTTGGGAATGGAGTTGAAGACTGGATATCTGTGGGTCTGGGTCAGTGAATGGAGTTTGGAGACTGGATGTGTTTGAATCCAGGTTGGGAATGGGGTTTGGAGACCGGATATCTGTGAGTCCAGGTTGGGAATGGAGTTGGAGACTGGATATCTGTGGGTCTGGGTCAAGGAATGGTGTTTGAAGACCGGATGTCTGTGACTCCAGGTTGGGAATGGAGTTTGGAGATTGGATGTCTGTGAGTCCGGCTTGGGAATGGAGTTGGAGACTGGATATCTGTGGGTCTGGGTCTGGGAATGGAGTTTGGAGACTGGATGTCTGTGAGTCCGGGTTGGTAACGGAGTTTGGAGACTGGATGTCTGTGAGTCCAAGTTGGGAATGGAGTTTGAAGACCGGATATCTGTGAGTCCGGGATGGTAACGGAGTTTGGAGACTTGATGTCTGTGAGTCCATGTTGGGAATGAAGTTTGAAGACCGGATATCTCTGAGTCCGGGTTGGGAACGGAGTTTGTAGACTGGATATCTGTGAGTCCTGCTTGGGAATAGAGTTTGCAGACCGGATATCTGTGGGTCTGGTTATGGGAATTGAGTTTGGAGACCGGTAATCTGTGGGTCTGGGAATGGGAATGGAGGATGGAGACCAGATATCTGTGAGTCCAGGTTGGGAGTGGAGTTTGGAGACCGGATGTCTGTGATTCCGGCTTGGGAATGGAGTTGGAGACTGGATATCTGTGGGTCTGTGTCAGGGACTGGAGTTTGGAGACCGGATATCTGTGAGTCCAGGTTGGGAATGGAGTTTGAAGACCGGATATCTGTGAGTCCGGGTTGGTAACGGACTTTGGAGACTGGATGTCTGTGCGTCCAAGTTGGGAATGAAGTTTGAAGACCGGATATCTGTGGGTCTGGGAATGGGAATGGAGTTTGGAGACCAGATATCTGTGAGTCCAGGTTGGGAATGGAGTTTGGAGATTGGATGTCTGTGAGTCCGGCTTGGGAATGGAGTTGAAGACTGGATATCTGTGGGTCTGGGTCAGTGAATGGAGTTTGGAGACTGGATGTGTTTGAATCCAGGTTGGGAATGGGGTTTGGAGACCGGATATCTGTGAGTCCAGGTTGGGAATGGAGGTGGAGACCAGATACCTGTGGGTCTGGGTCACGGAATGGAGTTTGGAGACCGGACATCTGTGAGTCCAGGTTGGGAATGGAGTTTGGAGACCGGATGTCTGTGAGTCCGGCTTGGGAATGGAGTTGGAGACTGGATATCTGTGGGTCTGGGTCTGGGAATGGAGTTTGGAGACAGGATGTCTGTGAGTCCAAGTTGGGAATGGAGTTTGGAGATTGGATGTCTGTGAGTCCGGCTTGGGAATGGAGTTGAAGACTGGATATCTGTGGGTCTGGGTCAGTGAATGGAGTTTGGAGACTGGATGTGTTTGAATCCAGGTTGGGAATGGGGTTTGGAGACCGGATATCTGTGAGTCCAGGTTGGGAATGGAGGTGGAGACCAGATACCTGTGGGTCTGGGTCACGGAATGGAGTTTGGAGACCGGACATCTGTGAGTCCAGGTTGGGAATGGAGTTTGGAGACCGGATGTCTGTGAGTCCGGCTTGGGAATGGAGTTGGAGACTGGATATCTGTGGGTCTGGGTCTGGGAATGGAGTGTGGAGACAGGATGTCTGTGAGTCCAAGTTGGGAATGAAGTTTGAAGACCGGATATCCCTGAGTCCGGGTTGGGAACGGAGTTTGTAGACTGGATATCTGTGAGTCCTGCTTGGGAATAGAGTTTGCAGGCCGGATATCTGTGGGTCTGGTTATGGGAATTGAGTTTGGAGACCGGATATCTGTGGGTCTGGGAATGGGAATGGAGTTTGGAGACCAGATATCTGTGAGTCCAGGTTGGGAGTGGAGTTTGGAGACCGAATGTCTGTGAGTCCGGCTTGGGAATGGAGTTGGAGACTGGATATCTGTGGGTCTGGGTCAAGGAATGGAGTTTGGAGACTGGATGTCTGTGAGTCTGGGTCTGGGAATGGAGTTTGGAGACAGGATGTCTTTGAGTCCAGTTTGGGAATGGAGTTTGAAGACTGGATATCTGAGGGTCTGGGTATGGGCATGGAGTTTGGTGACCGGATATCTGTGGGTCTGGTATGGGAATGGAGTTTGGAGACTGGATGTCTGTGAGTCCAGTTTGGGAATGGAGTTGGAGACTGGATATCTGTGGGTCTGGGGCAGGGAATGTAGTTTGGAGACCGGATATCTGTGAGTCCAGGTTGGGAATGGAGTTGCAGACTGGATGTCTGTGAGTCTGCGTCTGGGAATGGAGTTTGGAGACCGGATATCTATGAGTCCAGGTTGGGAATGGAGTTTGGAGACAGGATGTCTGTGAGTCTAAGTTGGAAATTGAGTTTGAAGACTGGAAATCTGTGAATCCGGGTTGGGAACGGAGTTTGGAGACTGGATGTCTGTGGGTCTGGGTATGGGAATGGAGTTTGTAGCCCGGATGTCTGTGAGTCCGGCTTGGGAATGGAGTTGGAGACTGGATGTCTGTGAGTCCAAGTTGGGAATGATGTTTGAAGACCGGATATCTCTGAGTCCGGGTTGGGAACGGAGTTTGTAGACTGGATAACTGTGAGTCCTGCTTGGGAATAGAGTTTGCAGACCGGATATCTGTGGGTCTGGGAATGGGAATGGAGTTTGGAGACCAGATATCTGTGAGTCCAGGTTGGGAGTGGAGTTTGGAGACCGGATGTCTGTGAGTCCAGCTTGGGAATGGAGTTGGAGACTGGATATCTGTGGGTCTGGGTCAGGGAATGGAGTTTGGAGACTGGATGTCTGAGAGTCCAAGTTGGGAATGAAGTTTGAAGACCGGATATCTGTGGGTCTGGGAATGGGAATGGAGTTTGGAGACCAGATATCTGTGAGTCCAGGTTGGGAGTGGAGTTTGGAGACCGGATGTCTGTGAGTCCGGCTTGGGAATGGAGTTGGAGACTGGATATCTGTGGGTCTGGGTCAAGGAATGGAGTTTGGAGACTGGATGTCTGTGAGTCTGGGTCTGGGAATGGAGTTTGGAGACAGGATGTCTTTGAGTCCAGTTTGGGAATGGAGTTTGAAGACTGGATATCTGTGGGTCTGGGTATGGGCATGGAGTTTGGAGACCGGATATCTGTGGGTCTGGTATGGGAATGGAGTTTGGAGACTGGATGTCTGTGAGTCCAGTTTGGGTATGGAGTTGGAGACTGGATATCTGTGGGTCTGGGGCAGGGAATGGAGTTTGGAGACCTGATATCTGTGAGTCCAGGTTGGGAATGGAGTTGCAGACTGGATGTCTGTGAGTCTGCGTCTGGGAATGGAGTTTGGAGACCGGATATCTATGAGTCCAGGTTGGGAATGGAGTTTGGAGACAGGATGTCTGTGAGTCCAAGTTGGAAATTGAGTTTGAAGACCGGAAATCTGTGAATCCGGGTTGGGAACGGAGTTTGGAGACTGGATGTCTGTGGGTCTGGGTATGGGAATGGAGTTTGTAGCCCGGATGTCTGTGAGTCCGGCTTGGGAATGGAGTTGGAGACTGGATGTCTGTGAGTCCAAGTTGGGAATGATGTTTGAAGACCGGATATCTCTGAGTACGGGTTGGGAACGGAGTTTGTAGACTGGATAACTGTGAGTCCTGCTTGGGAATAGAGTTTGCAGACCGGATATCTGTGGGTCTGGGAATGGGAATGGAGTTTGGAGACCAGATATCTGTGAGTCCAGGTTGGGAGTGGAGTTTGGAGACCGGATGTCTGTGAGTCCAGCTTGGGAATGGAGTTGGAGACTGGATATCTGTGGGTCTGGGTCAGGGAATGGAGTTTGGAGACTGGATGTCTGTGAGTCCGGGTTGGTAACGGAGTTTGGAGACTGGATGTCTGAGAGTCCAAGTTGGGAATGAAGTTTGAAGACCGGATATCTGTGTTTGCAGACCAGATATCTTTGGGTATGGTTATGGGAATGGAGTTTGGAGACCGGATATCTGTGGGTCTGGGAATGGGAATGGAGTTTGGAGACCAGATATCTGTGAGTCCAGGTTGGGAATGGAGTTTGGAGACCGAATGTCTGTGATTCCGGCTTGGGAATGGAGTTGGAGACTGGATATCTGTGGGTCTGGGTCAGGGAATGGAGTTTGAAGACCGGATGTCTGTGATTCCAGGTTTGGAATGGAGTTTGGAGATAGAATGTCTTTGAGTCCGGCTTGGGAATGGAGTTGAAGACTGGATATCTGTGGGTCTGGGTCAGTGAATGGAGTTTGGAGACTGGATGTGTTTGAATCCAGGTTGGGAATGGGGTTTGGAGACCGGATATCTGTGAGTCCAGGTTGGGAATGGAGTTGGAGACTGGATATCTGTGGGTCTGTGTCAAGGAATGGTGTTTGAAGACCGGATGTCTGTGACTCCAGGTTGGGAATGGAGTTTGGAGATTGGATGTCTGTGAGTCCGGCTTGGGAATGGAGTTGGAGACTGGATATCTGTGGGTCTGGGTCTGGGAATGGAGTTTGGAGACTGGATGTCTGTGAGTCCGGGTTGGTAACGGAGTTTGGAGACTGGATGTCTGTGAGTCCAAGTTGGGAATGGAGTTTGAAGACCGGATATCTGTGAGTCCGGGATGGTAACGGAGTTTGGAGACTTGATGTCTGTGAGTCCATGTTGGGAATGAAGTTTGAAGACCGGATATCTCTGAGTCCGGGTTGGGAACGGAGTTTGTAGACTGGATATCTGTGAGTCCTGCTTGGGAATAGAGTTTGCAGACCGGATATCTGTGGGTCTGGTTATGGGAATTGAGTTTGGAGACCGGTAATCTGTGGGTCTGGGAATGGGAATGGAGGATGGAGACCAGATATCTGTGAGTCCAGGTTGGGAGTGGAGTTTGGAGACCGGATGTCTGTGATTCCGGCTTGGGAATGGAGTTGGAGACTGGATATCTGTGGGTCTGTGTCAGGGAATGGAGTTTGGAGACCGGATATCTGTGAGTCCAGGTTGGGAATGGAGTTTGAAGACCGGATATCTGTGAGTCCGGGTTGGTAACGGACTTTGGAGACTGGATGTCTGTGCGTCCAAGTTGGGAATGAAGTTTGAAGACCGGATATCTGTGGGTCTGGGAATGGGAATGGAGTTTGGAGACCAGATATCTGTGAGTCCAGGTTGGGAATGGAGTTTGGAGATTGGATGTCTGTGAGTCCGGCTTGGGAATGGAGTTGAAGACTGGATATCTGTGGGTCTGGGTCAGTGAATGGAGTTTGGAGACTGGATGTGTTTGAATCCAGGTTGGGAATGGGGTTTGGAGACCGGATATCTGTGAGTCCAGGTTGGGAATGGAGGTGGAGACCAGATACCTGTGGGTCTGGGTCACGGAATGGAGTTTGGAGACCGGACATCTGTGAGTCCAGGTTGGGAATGGAGTTTGGAGACCGGATGTCTGTGAGTCCGGCTTGGGAATGGAGTTGGAGACTGGATATCTGTGGGTCTGGGTCTGGGAATGGAGTTTGGAGACAGGATGTCTGTGAGTCCAAGTTGGGAATGGAGTTTGGAGATTGGATGTCTGTGATTCCGGATTGGGAATGGAGTTGAAGACTGGATATCTGTGGGTCTGGGTCAGTGAATGGAGTTTGGAGACTGGATGTGTTTGAATCCAGGTTGGGAATGGGGTTTGGAGACCGGATATCTGTGAGTCCAGGTTGGGAATGGAGGTGGAGACCAGATACCTGTGGGTCTGGGTCACGGAATGGAGTTTGGAGACCGGACATCTGTGAGTCCAGGTTGGGAATGGAGTTTGGAGACCGGATGTCTGTGAGTCCGGCTTGGGAATGGAGTTGGAGACTGGATATCTGTGGGTCTGGGTCTGGGAATGGAGTGTGGAGACAGGATGTCTGTGAGTCCAAGTTGGGAATGAAGTTTGAAGACCGGATATCCCTGAGTCCGGGTTGGGAACGGAGTTTGTAGACTGGATATCTGTGAGTCCTGCTTGGGAATAGAGTTTGCAGGCCGGATATCTGTGGGTCTGGTTATGGGAATTGAGTTTGGAGACCGGATATCTGTGGGTCTGGGAATGGGAATGGAGTTTGGAGACCAGATATCTGTGAGTCCAGGTTGGGAGTGGAGTTTGGAGACCGAATGTCTGTGAGTCCGGCTTGGGAATGGAGTTGGAGACTGGATATCTGTGGGTCTGGGTCATGGAATGGAGTTTGGAGACTGGATGTCTGTGAGTCTGGGTCTGGGAATGGAGTTTGGAGACAGGATGTCTTTGAGTCCAGTTTGGGAATGGAGTTTGAAGACTGGATATCTGAGGGTCTGGGTATGGGCATGGAGTTTGGTGACGGGATATCTGTGGGTCTGGTATGGGAATGGAGTTTGGAGACTGGATGTCTGTGAGTCCAGTTTGGGAATGGAGTTGGAGACTGGATATCTGTGGGTCTGGGGCAGGGAATGTAGTTTGGAGACCGGATATCTGTGAGTCCAGGTTGGGAATGGAGTTGCAGACTGGATGTCTGTGAGTCTGCGTCTGGGAATGGAGTTTGGAGACCGGATATCTATGAGTCCAGGTTGGGAATGGAGTTTGGAGACAGGATGTCTGTGAGTCCAAGTTGGAAATTGAGTTTGAAGACTGGAAATCTGTGAATCCGGGTTGGGAACGGAGTTTGGAGACTGGATGTCTGTGGGTCTGGGTATGGGAATGGAGTTTGTAGCCCGGATGTCTGTGAGTCCGGCTTGGGAATGGAGTTGGAGACTGGATGTCTGTGAGTCCAAGTTGGGAATGATGTTTGAAGACCGGATATCTCTGAGTCCGGGTTGGGAACGGAGTTTGTAGACTGGATAACTGTGAGTCCTGCTTGGGAATAGAGTTTGCAGACCGGATATCTGTGGGTCTGGGAATGGGAATGGAGTTTGGAGACCAGATATCTGTGAGTCCAGGTTGGGAGTGGAGTTTGGAGACCGGATGTCTGTGAGTCCAGCTTGGGAATGGAGTTGGAGACTGGATATCTGTGGGTCTGGGTCAGGGAATGGAGTTTGGAGACTGGATGTCTGAGAGTCCAAGTTGGGAATGAAGTTTGAAGACCGGATATCTGTGGGTCTGGGAATGGGAATGGAGTTTGGAGACCAGATATCTGTGAGTCCAGGTTGGGAGTGGAGTTTGGAGACCGGATGTCTGTGAGTCCGGCTTGGGAATGGAGTTGGAGACTGGATATCTGTGGGTCTGTGTCAAGGAATGGAGTTTGGAGACTGGATGTCTGTGAGTCTGGGTCTGGGAATGGAGTTTGGAGACAGGATGTCTTTGAGTCCAGTTTGGGAATGGAGTTTGAAGACTGGATATCTGTGGGTCTGGGTATGGGCATGGAGTTTGGAGACCGGATATCTGTGGGTCTGGTATGGGAATGGAGTTTGGAGACTGGATGTCTGTGAGTCCAGTTTGGGTATGGAGTTGGAGACTGGATATCTGTGGGTCTGGGGCAGGGAATGGAGTTTGGAGACCTGATATCTGTGAGTCCAGGTTGGGAATGGAGTTGCAGACTGGATGTCTGTGAGTCTGCGTCTGGGAATGGAGTTTGGAGACCGGATATCTATGAGTCCAGGTTGGGAATGGAGTTTGGAGACAGGATGTCTGTGAGTCCAAGTTGGAAATTGAGTTTGAAGACCGGAAATCTGTGAATCCGGGTTGGGAACGGAGTTTGGAGACTGGATGTCTGTGGGTCTGGGTATGGGAATGGAGTTTGTAGCCCGGATGTCTGTGAGTCCGGCTTGGGAATGGAGTTGGAGACTGGATGTCTGTGAGTCCAAGTTGGGAATGATGTTTGAAGACCGGATATCTCTGAGTACGGGTTGGGAACGGAGTTTGTAGACTGGATAACTGTGAGTCCTGCTTGGGAATAGAGTTTGCAGACCGGATATCTGTGGGTCTGGGAATGGGAATGGAGTTTGGAGACCAGATATCTGTGAGTCCAGGTTGGGAGTGGAGTTTGGAGACCGGATGTCTGTGAGTCCAGCTTGGGAATGGAGTTGGAGACTGGATATCTGTGGGTCTGGGTCAGGGAATGGAGTTTGGAGACTGGATGTCTGTGAGTCCGGGTTGGTAACGGAGTTTGGAGACTGGATGTCTGAGAGTCCAAGTTGGGAATGAAGTTTGAAGACCGGATATCTGTGTTTGCAGACCAGATATCTTTGGGTATGGTTATGGGAATGGAGTTTGGAGACCGGATATCTGTGGGTCTGGGAATGGGAATGGAGTTTGGAGACCAGATATCTGTGAGTCCAGGTTGGGAATGGAGTTTGGAGACCGAATGTCTGTGATTCCGGCTTGGGAATGGAGTTGGAGACTGGATATCTGTGGGTCTGGGTCAGGGAATGGAGTTTGAAGACCGGATGTCTGTGATTCCAGGTTTGGAATGGAGTTTGGAGATAGAATGTCTTTGAGTCCGGCTTGGGAATGGAGTTGAAGACTGGATATCTGTGGGTCTGGGTCAGTGAATGGAGTTTGGAGACTGGATGTGTTTGAATCCAGGTTGGGAATGGGGTTTGGAGACCGGATATCTGTGAGTCCAGGTTGGGAATGGAGTTGGAGACTGGATATCTGTGGGTCTGGGTCAAGGAATGGTGTTTGAAGACCGGATGTCTGTGACTCCAGGTTGGGAATGGAGTTTGGAGATTGGATGTCTGTGAGTCCGGCTTGGGAATGGAGTTGGAGACTGGATATCTGTGGGTCTGGGTCTGGGAATGGAGTTTGGAGACTGGATGTCTGTGAGTCCGGGTTGGTAACGGAGTTTGGAGACTGGATGTCTGTGAGTCCAAGTTGGGAATGGAGTTTGAAGACCGGATATCTGTGAGTCCGGGATGGTAACGGAGTTTGGAGACTTGATGTCTGTGAGTCCATGTTGGGAATGAAGTTTGAAGACCGGATATCTCTGAGTCCGGGTTGGGAACGGAGTTTGTAGACTGGATATCTGTGAGTCCTGCTTGGGAATAGAGTTTGCAGACCGGATATCTGTGGGTCTGGTTATGGGAATTGAGTTTGGAGACCGGTAATCTGTGGGTCTGGGAATGGGAATGGAGGATGGAGACCAGATATCTGTGAGTCCAGGTTGGGAGTGGAGTTTGGAGACCGGATGTCTGTGATTCCGGCTTGGGAATGGAGTTGGAGACTGGATATCTGTGGGTCTGTGTCAGGGAATGGAGTTTGGAGACCGGATATCTGTGAGTCCAGGTTGGGAATGGAGTTTGAAGACCGGATATCTGTGAGTCCGGGTTGGTAACGGACTTTGGAGACTGGATGTCTGTGCGTCCAAGTTGGGAATGAAGTTTGAAGACCGGATATCTGTGGGTCTGGGAATGGGAATGGAGTTTGGAGACCAGATATCTGTGAGTCCAGGTTGGGAATGGAGTTTGGAGATTGGATGTCTGTGAGTCCGGCTTGGGAATGGAGTTGAAGACTGGATATCTGTGGGTCTGGGTCAGTGAATGGAGTTTGGAGACTGGATGTGTTTGAATCCAGGTTGGGAATGGGGTTTGGAGACCGGATATCTGTGAGTCCAGGTTGGGAATGGAGGTGGAGACCAGATACCTGTGGGTCTGGGTCACGGAATGGAGTTTGGAGACCGGACATCTGTGAGTCCAGGTTGGGAATGGAGTTTGGAGACCGGATGTCTGTGAGTCCGGCTTGGGAATGGAGTTGGAGACTGGATATCTGTGGGTCTGGGTCTGGGAATGGAGTTTGGAGACAGGATGTCTGTGAGTCCAAGTTGGGAATGGAGTTTGGAGATTGGATGTCTGTGATTCCGGATTGGGAATGGAGTTGAAGACTGGATATCTGTGGGTCTGGGTCAGTGAATGGAGTTTGGAGACTGGATGTGTTTGAATCCAGGTTGGGAATGGGGTTTGGAGACCGGATATCTGTGAGTCCAGGTTGGGAATGGAGGTGGAGACCAGATACCTGTGGGTCTGGGTCACGGAATGGAGTTTGGAGACCGGACATCTGTGAGTCCAGGTTGGGAATGGAGTTTGGAGACCGGATGTCTGTGAGTCCGGCTTGGGAATGGAGTTGGAGACTGGATATCTGTGGGTCTGGGTCTGGGAATGGAGTGTGGAGACAGGATGTCTGTGAGTCCAAGTTGGGAATGAAGTTTGAAGACCGGATATCCCTGAGTCCGGGTTGGGAACGGAGTTTGTAGACTGGATATCTGTGAGTCCTGCTTGGGAATAGAGTTTGCAGGCCGGATATCTGTGGGTCTGGTTATGGGAATTGAGTTTGGAGACCGGATATCTGTGGGTCTGGGAATGGGAATGGAGTTTGGAGACCAGATATCTGTGAGTCCAGGTTGGGAGTGGAGTTTGGAGACCGAATGTCTGTGAGTCCGGCTTGGGAATGGAGTTGGAGACTGGATATCTGTGGGTCTGGGTCATGGAATGGAGTTTGGAGACTGGATGTCTGTGAGTCTGGGTCTGGGAATGGAGTTTGGAGACAGGATGTCTTTGAGTCCAGTTTGGGAATGGAGTTTGAAGACTGGATATCTGAGGGTCTGGGTATGGGCATGGAGTTTGGTGACCGGATATCTGTGGGTCTGGTATGGGAATGGAGTTTGGAGACTGGATGTCTGTGAGTCCAGTTTGGGAATGGAGTTGGAGACTGGATATCTGTGGGTCTGGGGCAGGGAATGTAGTTTGGAGACCGGATATCTGTGAGTCCAGGTTGGGAATGGAGTTGCAGACTGGATGTCTGTGAGTCTGCGTCTGGGAATGGAGTTTGGAGACCGGATATCTATGAGTCCAGGTTGGGAATGGAGTTTGGAGACAGGAAGTCTGTGAGTCCAAGTTGGAAATTGAGTTTGAAGACTGGAAATCTGTGAATCCGGGTTGGGAACGGAGTTTGGAGACTGGATGTCTGTGGGTCTGGGTATGGGAATGGAGTTTGTAGCCCGGATGTCTGTGAGTCCGGCTTGGGAATGGAGTTGGAGACTGGATGTCTGTGAGTCCAAGTTGGGAATGATGTTTGAAGACCGGATATCTCTGAGTCCGGGTTGGGAACGGAGTTTGTAGACTGGATAACTGTGAGTCCTGCTTGGGAATAGAGTTTGCAGACCGGATATCTGTGGGTCTGGGAATGGGAATGGAGTTTGGAGACCAGATATCTGTGAGTCCAGGTTGGGAGTGGAGTTTGGAGACCGGATGTCTGTGAGTCCAGCTTGGGAATGGAGTTGGAGACTGGATATCTGTGGGTCTGGGTCAGGGAATGGAGTTTGGAGACTGGATGTCTGAGAGTCCAAGTTGGGAATGAAGTTTGAAGACCGGATATCTGTGGGTCTGGGAATGGGAATGGAGTTTGGAGACCAGATATCTGTGAGTCCAGGTTGGGAGTTCAGTTTGGAGACCGGATGTCTGTGAGTCCGGCTTGGGAATGGAGTTGGAGACTGGATATCTGTGGGTCTGGGTCAAGGAATGGAGTTTGGAGACTGGATGTCTGTGAGTCTGGGTCTGGGAATGGAGTTTGGAGACAGGATGTCTTTGAGTCCAGTTTGGGAATGGAGTTTGAAGACTGGATATCTGTGGGTCTGGGTATGGGCATGGAGTTTGGAGACCGGATATCTGTGGGTCTGGTATGGGAATGGAGTTTGGAGACTGGATGTCTGTGAGTCCAGTTTGGGTATGGAGTTGGAGACTGGATATCTGTGGGTCTGGGGCAGGGAATGGAGTTTGGAGACCTGATATCTGTGAGTCCAGGTTGGGAATGGAGTTGCAGACTGGATGTCTGTGAGTCTGCGTCTGGGAATGGAGTTTGGAGACCGGATATCTATGAGTCCAGGTTGGGAATGGAGTTTGGAGACAGGATGTCTGTGAGTCCAAGTTGGAAATTGAGTTTGAAGACCGGAAATCTGTGAATCCGGGTTGGGAACGGAGTTTGGAGACTGGATGTCTGTGGGTCTGGGTATGGGAATGGAGTTTGTAGCCCGGATGTCTGTGAGTCCGGCTTGGGAATGGAGTTGGAGACTGGATGTCTGTGAGTCCAAGTTGGGAATGATGTTTGAAGACCGGATATCTCTGAGTACGGGTTGGGAACGGAGTTTGTAGACTGGATAACTGTGAGTCCTGCTTGGGAATAGAGTTTGCAGACCGGATATCTGTGGGTCTGGGAATGGGAATGGAGTTTGGAGACCAGATATCTGTGAGTCCAGGTTGGGAGTGGAGTTTGGAGACCGGATGTCTGTGAGTCCAGCTTGGGAATGGAGTTGGAGACTGGATATCTGTGGGTCTGGGTCAGGGAATGGAGTTTGGAGACTGGATGTCTGTGAGTCCGGGTTGGTAACGGAGTTTGGAGACTGGATGTCTGAGAGTCCAAGTTGGGAATGAAGTTTGAAGACCGGATATCTGTGTTTGCAGACCAGATATCTTTGGGTATGGTTATGGGAATGGAGTTTGGAGACCGGATATCTGTGGGTCTGGGAATGGGAATGGAGTTTGGAGACCAGATATCTGTGAGTCCAGGTTGGGAATGGAGTTTGGAGACCGAATGTCTGTGATTCCGGCTTGGGAATGGAGTTGGAGACTGGATATCTGTGGGTCTGGGTCAGGGAATGGAGTTTGAAGACCGGATGTCTGTGAGTCCAAGTTGGGAATGGAGTTTGAAGACCGGATATCTGTGAGTCCGGGATGGTAACGGAGTTTGGAGACTTGATGTCTGTGAGTCCATGTTGGGAATGAAGTTTGAAGACCGGATATCTCTGAGTCCGGGTTGGGAACGGAGTTTGTAGACTGGATATCTGTGAGTCCTGCTTGGGAATAGAGTTTGCAGACCGGATATCTGTGGGTCTGGTTATGGGAATTGAGTTTGGAGACCGGTAATCTGTGCGTCTGGGAATGGGAATGGAGGATGGAGACCAGATATCTGTGAGTCCAGGTTGGGAGTGGAGTTTGGAGACCGGATGTCTGTGATTCCGGCTTGGGAATGGAGTTGGAGACTGGATATCTGTGGGTCTGTGTCAGGGAATGGAGTTTGGAGACCGGATATCTGTGAGTCCAGGTTGGGAATGGAGTTTGAAGACCGGATATCTGTGAGTCCGGGTTGGTAACGGACTTTGGAGACTGGATGTCTGTGCGTCCAAGTTGGGAATGAAGTTTGAAGACCGGATATCTGTGGGTCTGGGAATGGGAATGGAGTTTGGAGACCAGATATCTGTGAGTCCAGGTTGGGAATGGAGTTTGGAGATTGGATGTCTGTGAGTCCGGCTTGGGAATGGAGTTGAAGACTGGATATCTGTGGGTCTGGGTCAGTGAATGGAGTTTGGAGACTGGATGTGTTTGAATCCAGGTTGGGAATGGGGTTTGGAGACCGGATATCTGTGAGTCCAGGTTGGGAATGGAGGTGGAGACCAGATACCTGTGGGTCTGGGTCACGGAATGGAGTTTGGAGACCGGACATCTGTGAGTCCAGGTTGGGAATGGAGTTTGGAGACCGGATGTCTGTGAGTCCGGCTTGGGAATGGAGTTGGAGACTGGATATCTGTGGGTCTGGGTCTGGGAATGGAGTTTGGAGACAGGATGTCTGTGAGTCCAAGTTGGGAATGGAGTTTGGAGATTGGATGTCTGTGATTCCGGCTTGGGAATGGAGTTGAAGACTGGATATCTGTGGGTCTGGGTCAGTGAATGGAGTTTGGAGACTGGATGTGTTTGAATCCAGGTTGGGAATGGGGTTTGGAGACCGGATATCTGTGAGTCCAGGTTGGGAATGGAGGTGGAGACCAGATACCTGTGGGTCTGGGTCACGGAATGGAGTTTGGAGACCGGACATCTGTGAGTCCAGGTTGGGAATGGAGTTTGGAGACCGGATGTCTGTGAGTCCGGCTTGGGAATGGAGTTGGAGACTGGATATCTGTGGGTCTGGGTCTGGGAATGGAGTGTGGAGACAGGATGTCTGTGAGTCCAAGTTGGGAATGAAGTTTGAAGACCGGATATCCCTGAGTCCGGGTTGGGAACGGAGTTTGTAGACTGGATATCTGTGAGTCCTGCTTGGGAATAGAGTTTGCAGGCCGGATATCTGTGGGTCTGGTTATGGGAATTGAGTTTGGAGACCGGATATCTGTGGGTCTGGGAATGGGAATGGAGTTTGGAGACCAGATATCTGTGAGTCCAGGTTGGGAGTGGAGTTTGGAGACCGAATGTCTGTGAGTCCGGCTTGGGAATGGAGTTGGAGACTGGATATCTGTGGGTCTGGGTCATGGAATGGAGTTTGGAGACTGGATGTCTGTGAGTCTGGGTCTGGGAATGGAGTTTGGAGACAGGATGTCTTTGAGTCCAGTTTGGGAATGGAGTTTGAAGACTGGATATCTGAGGGTCTGGGTATGGGCATGGAGTTTGGTGACCGGATATCTGTGGGTCTGGTATGGGAATGGAGTTTGGAGACTGGATGTCTGTGAGTCCAGTTTGGGAATGGAGTTGGAGACTGGATATCTGTGGGTCTGGGGCAGGGAATGTAGTTTGGAGACCGGATATCTGTGAGTCCAGGTTGGGAATGGAGTTGCAGACTGGATGTCTGTGAGTCTGCGTCTGGGAATGGAGTTTGGAGACCGGATATCTATGAGTCCAGGTTGGGAATGGAGTTTGGAGACAGGATGTCTGTGAGTCCAAGTTGGAAATTGAGTTTGAAGACTGGAAATCTGTGAATCCGGGTTGGGAACGGAGTTTGGAGACTGGATGTCTGTGGGTCTGGGTATGGGAATGGAGTTTGTAGCCCGGATGTCTGTGAGTCCGGCTTGGGAATGGAGTTGGAGACTGGATGTCTGTGAGTCCAAGTTGGGAATGATGTTTGAAGACCGGATATCTCTGAGTCCGGGTTGGGAACGGAGTTTGTAGACTGGATAACTGTGAGTCCTGCTTGGGAATAGAGTTTGCAGACCGGATATCTGTGGGTCTGGGAATGGGAATGGAGTTTGGAGACCAGATATCTCTGAGTCCAGGTTGGGAGTGGAGTTTGGAGACCGGATGTCTGTGAGTCCAGCTTGGGAATGGAGTTGGAGACTGGATATCTGTGGGTCTGGGTCAGGGAATGGAGTTTGGAGACTGGATGTCTGAGAGTCCAAGTTGGGAATGAAGTTTGAAGACCGGATATCTGTGGGTCTGGGAATGGGAATGGAGTTTGGAGACCAGATATCTGTGAGTCCAGGTTGGGAGTGGAGTTTGGAGACCGGATGTCTGTGAGTCCGGCTTGGGAATGGAGTTGGAGACTGGATATCTGTGGGTCTGGGTCAAGGAATGGAGTTTGGAGACTGGATGTCTGTGAGTCTGGGTCTGGGAATGGAGTTTGGAGACAGGATGTCTTTGAGTCCAGTTTGGGAATGGAGTTTGAAGACTGGATATCTGTGGGTCTGGGTATGGGCATGGAGTTTGGAGACCGGATATCTGTGGGTCTGGTATGGGAATGGAGTTTGGAGACTGGATGTCTGTGAGTCCAGTTTGGGTATGGAGTTGGAGACTGGATATCTGTGGGTCTGGGGCAGGGAATGGAGTTTGGAGACCTGATATCTGTGAGTCCAGGTTGGGAATGGAGTTGCAGACTGGATGTCTGTGAGTCTGCGTCTGGGAATGGAGTTTGGAGACCGGATATCTATGAGTCCAGGTTGGGAATGGAGTTTGGAGACAGGATGTCTGTGAGTCCAAGTTGGAAATTGAGTTTGAAGACCGGAAATCTGTGAATCCGGGTTGGGAACGGAGTTTGGAGACTGGATGTCTGTGGGTCTGGGTATGGGAATGGAGTTTGTAGCCCGGATGTCTGTGAGTCCGGCTTGGGAATGGAGTTGGAGACTGGATGTCTGTGAGTCCAAGTTGGGAATGATGTTTGAAGACCGGATATCTCTGAGTACGGGTTGGGAACGGAGTTTGTAGACTGGATAACTGTGAGTCCTGCTTGGGAATAGAGTTTGCAGACCGGATATCTGTGGGTCTGGGAATGGGAATGGAGTTTGGAGACCAGATATCTGTGAGTCCAGGTTGGGAGTGGAGTTTGGAGACCGGATGTCTGTGAGTCCAGCTTGGGAATGGAGTTGGAGACTGGATATCTGTGGGTCTGGGTCAGGGAATGGAGTTTGGAGACTGGATGTCTGTGAGTCCGGGTTGGTAACGGAGTTTGGAGACTGGATGTCTGAGAGTCCAAGTTGGGAATGAAGTTTGAAGACCGGATATCTGTGTTTGCAGACCAGATATCTTTGGGTATGGTTATGGGAATGGAGTTTGGAGACCGGATATCTGTGGGTCTGGGAATGGGAATGGAGTTTGGAGACAAGATATCTGTGAGTCCAGGTTGGGAATGGAGTTTGGAGACCGAATGTCTGTGATTCCGGCTTGGGAATGGAGTTGAAGACTGGATATCTGTGGGTCTGGGTCAGTGAATGGAGTTTGGAGACTGGATGTGTTTGAATCCAGGTTGGGAATGGGGTTTGGAGACCGGATATCTGTGAGTCCAGGTTGGGAATGGAGTTGGAGACTGGATATCTGTGGGTCTGGGTCAAGGAATGGTGTTTGAAGACCGGATGTCTGTGACTCCAGGTTGGGAATGGAGTTTGGAGATTGGATGTCTGTGAGTCCGGCTTGGGAATGCAGTTGGAGACTGGATATCTGTGGGTCTGGGTCTGGGAATGGTGTTTGGAGACTGGATGTCTGTGAGTCCGGGTTGGTAACGGAGTTTGGAGACTGGATGTCTGTGAGTCCAAGTTGGGAATGGAGTTTGAAGACCGGATATCTGTGAGTCCGGGATGGTAACGGAGTTTGGAGACTTGATGTCTGTGAGTCCATGTTGGGAATGAAGTTTGAAGACCGGATATCTCTGAGTCCGGGTTGGGAACGGAGTTTGTAGACTGGATATCTGTGAGTCCTGCTTGGGAATAGAGTTTGCAGACCGGATATCTGTGGGTCTGGTTATGGGAATTGAGTTTGGAGACCGGTAATCTGTGGGTCTGGGAATGGGAATGGAGGATGGAGACCAGATATCTGTGAGTCCAGGTTGGGAGTGGAGTTTGGAGACCGGATGTCTGTGATTCCGGCTTGGGAATGGAGTTGGAGACTGGATATCTGTGGGTCTGTGTCAGGGAATGGAGTTTGGAGACCGGATATCTGTGAGTCCAGGTTGGGAATGGAGTTGGAGACTGGATACCTGTGGGTCTGGATCTGGGAATGGAGTTTGGAGACCGGATGTCTGGTAGTCCAGGTTGGGAATGGAGTTTGGAGCCCGGATGTCTGTGAGTCCGGCTTGGGAATGGAGTTGGAGACCGGATATCTGTGAGTCCAGGTTGGGAATGGAGTTTAGAGACCGGATGTCTGTGAGTCTGGGTCTGGGAATGGAGTTTGGAGACCGGATATCTATGAGTCCAGGTTGGGAATGGAGTTTGGAGACAGGATGTCTGTGAGTCCAAGTTGGAAATTGAGTTTGAAGACCGGAAATCTGTGAATCCGGGTTGGGAACGGAGTTTGGAGACTGGATGTCTGTGGGTCTGGGTATGGGAATGGAGTTTGTAGCCCGGATGTCTGTGAGTCCGGCTTGGGAATGGAGTTGGAGACTGGATGTCTGTGAGTCCAAGTTGGGAATGATGTTTGAAGACCGGATATCTCTGAGTACGGGTTGGGAACGGAGTTTGTAGACTGGATAACTGTGAGTCCTGCTTGGGAATAGAGTTTGCAGACCGGATATCTGTGGGTCTGGGAATGGGAATGGAGTTTGGAGACCAGATATCTGTGAGTCCAGGTTGGGAGTGGAGTTTGGAGACCGGATGTCTGTGAGTCCAGCTTGGGAATGGAGTTGGAGACTGGATATCTGTGGGTCTGGGTCAGGGAATGGAGTTTGGAGACTGGATGTCTGTGAGTCCGGGTTGGTAACGGAGTTTGGAGACTGGATGTCTGAGAGTCCAAGTTGGGAATGAAGTTTGAAGACCGGATATCTGTGTTTGCAGACCAGATATCTTTGGGTATGGTTATGGGAATGGAGTTTGGAGACCGGATATCTGTGGGTCTGGGAATGGGAATGGAGTTTGGAGACCAGATATCTGTGAGTCCAGGTTGGGAATGGAGTTTGGAGACCGAATGTCTGTGATTCCGGCTTGGGAATGGAGTTGGAGACTGGATATCTGTGGGTCTGGGTCAGGGAATGGAGTTTGAAGACCGGATGTCTGTGATTCCAGGTTTGGAATGGAGTTTGGAGATAGAATGTCTTTGAGTCCGGCTTGGGAATGGAGTTGAAGACTGGATATCTGTGGGTCTGGGTCAGTGAATGGAGTTTGGAGACTGGATGTCTGTGAGTCCAAGTTGGGAATGGAGTTTGAAGACCGGATATCTGTGCTTCCGGGATGGTAACGGAGTTTGGAGACTTGATGTCTGTGAGTCCATGTTGGGAATGAAGTTTGAAGACCGGATATCTCTGAGTCCGGGTTGGGAACGGAGTTTGTAGACTGGATATCTGTGAGTCCTGCTTGGGAATAGAGTTTGCAGACCGGATATCTGTGGGTCTGGTTATGGGAATTGAGTTTGGAGACCGGTAATCTGTGGGTCTGGGAATGGGAATGGAGGATGGAGACCAGATATCTGTGAGTCCAGGTTGGGAGTGGAGTTTGGAGACCGGATGTCTGTGATTCCGGCTTGGGAATGGAGTTGGAGACTGGATATCTGTGGGTCTGTGTCAGGGAATGGAGTTTGGAGACCGGATATCTGTGAGTCCAGGTTGGGAATGGAGTTTGAAGACCGGATATCTGTGAGTCCGGGTTGGTAACGGACTTTGGAGACTGGATGTCTGTGCGTCCAAGTTGGGAATGAAGTTTGAAGACCGGATATCTGTGGGTCTGGGAATGGGAATGGAGTTTGGAGACCAGATATCTGTGAGTCCAGGTTGGGAATGGAGTTTGGAGATTGGATGTCTGTGAGTCCGGCTTGGGAATGGAGTTGAAGACTGGATATCTGTGGGTCTGGGTCAGTGAATGGAGTTTGGAGACTGGATGTGTTTGAATCCAGGTTGGGAATGGGGTTTGGAGACCGGATATCTGTGAGTCCAGGTTGGGAATGGAGGTGGAGACCAGATACCTGTGGGTCTGGGTCACGGAATGGAGTTTGGAGACCGGACATCTGTGAGTCCAGGTTGGGAATGGAGTTTGGAGACCGGATGTCTGTGAGTCCGGCTTGGGAATGGAGTTGGAGACTGGATATCTGTGGGTCTGGGTCTGGGAATGGAGTTTGGAGACAGGATGTCTGTGAGTCCAAGTTGGGAATGGAGTTTGGAGATTGGATGTCTGTGATTCCGGCTTGGGAATGGAGTTGAAGACTGGATATCTGTGGGTCTGGGTCAGTGAATGGAGTTTGGAGACTGGATGTGTTTGAATCCAGGTTGGGAATGGGGTTTGGAGACCGGATATCTGTGAGTCCAGGTTGGGAATGGAGGTGGAGACCAGATACCTGTGGGTCTGGGTCACGGAATGGAGTTTGGAGACCGGACATCTGTGAGTCCAGGTTGGGAATGGAGTTTGGAGACCGGATGTCTGTGAGTCCGGCTTGGGAATGGAGTTGGAGACTGGATATCTGTGGGTCTGGGTCTGGGAATGGAGTGTGGAGACAGGATGTCTGTGAGTCCAAGTTGGGAATGAAGTTTGAAGACCGGATATCCCTGAGTCCGGGTTGGGAACGGAGTTTGCAGGCCGGATATCTGTGGGTCTGGTTATGGGAATTGAGTTTGGAGACCGGATATCTGTGGGTCTGGGAATGGGAATGGAGTTTGGAGACCAGATATCTGTGAGTCCAGGTTGGGAGTGGAGTTTGGAGACCGAATGTCTGTGAGTCCGGCTTGGGAATGGAGTTGGAGACTGGATATCTGTGGGTCTGGGTCATGGAATGGAGTTTGGAGACTGGATGTCTGTGAGTCTGGGTCTGGGAATGGAGTTTGGAGACAGGATGTCTTTGAGTCCAGTTTGGGAATGGAGTTTGAAGACTGGATATCTGAGGGTCTGGGTATGGGCATGGAGTTTGGTGACCGGATATCTGTGGGTCTGGTATGGGAATGGAGTTTGGAGACTGGATGTCTGTGAGTCCAGTTTGGGAATGGAGTTGGAGACTGGATATCTGTGGGTCTGGGGCAGGGAATGTAGTTTGGAGACCGGATATCTGTGAGTCCAGGTTGGGAATGGAGTTGCAGACTGGATGTCTGTGAGTCTGCGTCTGGGAATGGAGTTTGGAGACCGGATATCTATGAGTCCAGGTTGGGAATGGAGTTTGGAGACAGGATGTCTGTGAGTCCAAGTTGGAAATTGAGTTTGAAGACTGGAAATCTGTGAATCCGGGTTGGGAACGGAGTTTGGAGACTGGATGTCTGTGGGTCTGGGTATGGGAATGGAGTTTGTAGCCCGGATGTCTGTGAGTCCGGCTTGGGAATGGAGTTGGAGACTGGATGTCTGTGAGTCCAAGTTGGGAATGATGTTTGAAGACCGGATATCTCTGAGTCCGGGTTGGGAACGGAGTTTGTAGACTGGATAACTGTGAGTCCTGCTTGGGAATAGAGTTTGCAGACCGGATATCTGTGGGTCTGGGAATGGGAATGGAGTTTGGAGACCAGATATCTCTGAGTCCAGGTTGGGAGTGGAGTTTGGAGACCGGATGTCTGTGAGTCCAGCTTGGGAATGGAGTTGGAGACTGGATATCTGTGGGTCTGGGTCAGGGAATGGAGTTTGGAGACTGGATGTCTGAGAGTCCAAGTTGGGAATGAAGTTTGAAGACCGGATATCTGTGGGTCTGGGAATGGGAATGGAGTTTGGAGACCAGATATCTGTGAGTCCAGGTTGGGAGTGGAGTTTGGAGACCGGATGTCTGTGAGTCCGGCTTGGGAATGGAGTTGGAGACTGGATATCTGTGGGTCTGGGTCAAGGAATGGAGTTTGGAGACTGGATGTCTGTGAGTCTGGGTCTGGGAATGGAGTTTGGAGACAGGATGTCTTTGAGTCCAGTTTGGGAATGGAGTTTGAAGACTGGATATCTGTGGGTCTGGGTATGGGCATGGAGTTTGGAGACCGGATATCTGTGGGTCTGGTATGGGAATGGAGTTTGGAGACTGGATGTCTGTGAGTCCAGTTTGGGTATGGAGTTGGAGACTGGATATCTGTGGGTCTGGGGCAGGGAATGGAGTTTGGAGACCTGATATCTGTGAGTCCAGGTTGGGAATGGAGTTGCAGACTGGATGTCTGTGAGTCTGCGTCTGGGAATGGAGTTTGGAGACCGGATATCTATGAGTCCAGGTTGGGAATGGAGTTTGGAGACAGGATGTCTGTGAGTCCAAGTTGGAAATTGAGTTTGAAGACCGGAAATCTGTGAATCCGGGTTGGGAACGGAGTTTGGAGACTGGATGTCTGTGGGTCTGGGTATGGGAATGGAGTTTGTAGCCCGGATGTCTGTGAGTCCGGCTTGGGAATGGAGTTGGAGACTGGATGTCTGTGAGTCCAAGTTGGGAATGATGTTTGAAGACCGGATATCTCTGAGTACGGGTTGGGAACGGAGTTTGTAGACTGGATAACTGTGAGTCCTGCTTGGGAATAGAGTTTGCAGACCGGATATCTGTGGGTCTGGGAATGGGAATGGAGTTTGGAGACCAGATATCTGTGAGTCCAGGTTGGGAGTGGAGTTTGGAGACCGGATGTCTGTGAGTCCAGCTTGGGAATGGAGTTGGAGACTGGATATCTGTGGGTCTGGGTCAGGGAATGGAGTTTGGAGACTGGATGTCTGTGAGTCCGGGTTGGTAACGGAGTTTGGAGACTGGATGTCTGAGAGTCCAAGTTGGGAATGAAGTTTGAAGACCGGATATCTGTGTTTGCAGACCAGATATCTTTGGGTATGGTTATGGGAATGGAGTTTGGAGACCGGATATCTGTGGGTCTGGGAATGGGAATGGAGTTTGGAGACAAGATATCTGTGAGTCCAGGTTGGGAATGGAGTTTGGAGACCGAATGTCTGTGATTCCGGCTTGGGAATGGAGTTGGAGACTGGATATCTGTGGGTCTGGGTCAGGGAATGGAGTTTGAAGACCGGATGTCTGTGATTCCAGGTTTGGAATGGAGTTTGGAGATAGAATGTCTTTGAGTCCGGCTTGGGAATGGAGTTGAAGACTGGATATCTGTGGGTCTGGGTCAGTGAATGGAGTTTGGAGACTGGATGTGTTTGAATCCAGGTTGGGAATGGGGTTTGGAGACCGGATATCTGTGAGTCCAGGTTGGGAATGGAGTTGGAGACTGGATATCTGTGGGTCTGGGTCAAGGAATGGTGTTTGAAGACCGGATGTCTGTGACTCCAGGTTGGGAATGGAGTTTGGAGATTGGATGTCTGTGAGTCCGGCTTGGGAATGCAGTTGGAGACTGGATATCTGTGGGTCTGGGTCTGGGAATGGTGTTTGGAGACTGGATGTCTGTGAGTCCGGGTTGGTAACGGAGTTTGGAGACTGGATGTCTGTGAGTCCAAGTTGGGAATGGAGTTTGAAGACCGGATATCTGTGAGTCCGGGATGGTAACGGAGTTTGGAGACTTGATGTCTGTGAGTCCATGTTGGGAATGAAGTTTGAAGACCGGATATCTCTGAGTCCGGGTTGGGAACGGAGTTTGTAGACTGGATATCTGTGAGTCCTGCTTGGGAATAGAGTTTGCAGACCGGATATCTGTGGGTCTGGTTATGGGAATTGAGTTTGGAGACCGGTAATCTGTGGGTCTGGGAATGGGAATGGAGGATGGAGACCAGATATCTGTGAGTCCAGGTTGGGAGTGGAGTTTGGAGACCGGATGTCTGTGATTCCGGCTTGGGAATGGAGTTGGAGACTGGATATCTGTGGGTCTGTGTCAGGGAATGGAGTTTGGAGACCGGATATCTGTGAGTCCAGGTTGGGAATGGAGTTGGAGACTGGATACCTGTGGGTCTGGATCTGGGAATGGAGTTTGGAGACCGGATGTCTGGTAGTCCAGGTTGGGAATGGAGTTTGGAGCCCGGATGTCTGTGAGTCCGGCTTGGGAATGGAGTTGGAGACCGGATATCTGTGAGTCCAGGTTGGGAATGGAGTTTAGAGACCGGATGTCTGTGAGTCTGGGTCTGGGAATGGAGTTTGGAGACCGGATATCTATGAGTCCAGGTTGGGAATGGAGTTTGGAGACAGGATGTCTGTGAGTCCAAGTTGGAAATTGAGTTTGAAGACCGGAAATCTGTGAATCCGGGTTGGGAACGGAGTTTGGAGACTGGATGTCTGTGGGTCTGGGTATGGGAATGGAGTTTGTAGCCCGGATGTCTGTGAGTCCGGCTTGGGAATGGAGTTGGAGACTGGATGTCTGTGAGTCCAAGTTGGGAATGATGTTTGAAGACCGGATATCTCTGAGTACGGGTTGGGAACGGAGTTTGTAGACTGGATAACTGTGAGTCCTGCTTGGGAATAGAGTTTGCAGACCGGATATCTGTGGGTCTGGGAATGGGAATGGAGTTTGGAGACCAGATATCTGTGAGTCCAGGTTGGGAGTGGAGTTTGGAGACCGGATGTCTGTGAGTCCAGCTTGGGAATGGAGTTGGAGACTGGATATCTGTGGGTCTGGGTCAGGGAATGGAGTTTGGAGACTGGATGTCTGTGAGTCCGGGTTGGTAACGGAGTTTGGAGACTGGATGTCTGAGAGTCCAAGTTGGGAATGAAGTTTGAAGACCGGATATCTGTGTTTGCAGACCGGATATCTTTGGGTATGGTTATGGGAATGGAGTTTGGAGACCGGATATCTGTGGGTCTGGGAATGGGAATGGAGTTTGGAGACCAGATATCTGTGAGTCCAGGTTGGGAATGGAGTTTGGAGACCGAATGTCTGTGATTCCGGCTTGGGAATGGAGTTGGAGACTGGATATCTGTGGGTCTGGGTCAGGGAATGGAGTTTGAAGACCGGATGTCTGTGATTCCAGGTTTGGAATGGAGTTTGGAGATAGAATGTCTTTGAGTCCGGCTTGGGAATGGAGTTGAAGACTGGATATCTGTGGGTCTGGGTCAGTGAATGGAGTTTGGAGACTGGATGTGTTTGAATCCAGGTTGGGAATGGGGTTTGGAGACCGGATATCTGTGAGTCCAGGTTGGGAATGGAGTTGGAGACTGGATATCTGTGGGTCTGGGTCAAGGAATGGTGTTTGAAGACCGGATGTCTGTGACTCCAGGTTGGGAATGGAGTTTGGAGATTGGATGTCTGTGAGTCCGGCTTGGGAATGGAGTTGGAGACTGGATATCTGTGGGTCTGGGTCTGGGAATGGAGTTTGGAGACTGGATGTCTGTGAGTCCGGGTTGGTAACGGAGTTTGGAGACTGGATGTCTGTGAGTCCAAGTTGGGAATGGAGTTTGAAGACCGGATATCTGTGCTTCCGGGATGGTAACGGAGTTTGGAGACTTGATGTCTGTGAGTCCATGTTGGGAATGAAGTTTGAAGACCGGATATCTCTGAGTCCGGGTTGGGAACGGAGTTTGTAGACTGGATATCTGTGAGTCCTGCTTGGGAATAGAGTTTGCAGACCGGATATCTGTGGGTCTGGTTATGGGAATTGAGTTTGGAGACCGGTAATCTGTGGGTCTGGGAATGGGAATGGAGGATGGAGACCAGATATCTGTGAGTCCAGGTTGGGAGTGGAGTTTGGAGACCGGATGTCTGTGATTCCGGCTTGGGAATGGTGTTGGAGACTGGATATCTGTGGGTCTGTGTCAGGGAATGGAGTTTGGAGACCGGATATCTGTGAGTCCAGGTTGGGAATGGAGTTGGAGACTGGATACCTGTGGGTCTGGATCTGGGAATGGAGTTTGGAGACCGGATGTCTGGTAGTCCAGGTTGGGAATGGAGTTTGGAGCCCGGATGTCTGTGAGTCCGGCTTGGGAATGGAGTTGGAGACCGGATATCTGTGAGTCCAGGTTGGGAATGGAGTTTAGAGACCGGATGTCTGTGAGTCTGGGTCTGGGAATGGAGTTTGGAGACCGGATGTCTGTGAGTCCAGTTTGGAAATGGAGTTTGAAGACTGGATATCTGTGGGTCTGGGTATGGGAATGGAGTTTGGAGACCGGATATCTTTGAGTCCAGGTTGGGAATGGAGTTGGAGACTGGATACCTGTGGGTCTGGGTCAGGGAATGGAGTTTGTAGACCGGATATCTGTGAGTCCAGGTTGGGAATGGAGTTTGGAGACCGGATGTCTGTGAGTCCGGCTTGGGAATGGAGTTGGAGACTGGATATCTGTGGGTCTGGGTCAGAGAATGGAGTTTGGAGACCGGATGTCTGTGATTGCAGTTTGGGAATGGAGTTTGAAGACCAAATATCTGTGGGTCTGGGTATGGGAATGGAGTTTGGAGACCCGATGTCTGGTAGTCCAGGTTGGGAATGGAGTATGGAGCCCGCATGTCTGTGAGTCCGGCTTGGGAATGGAGTTTGGAGATTGGATGTCTATGAGTCCGGCTTGGGAATGGAGTTGGAGACTGGATATCTGTGGGTCTGGGTCTGGGAATGGAGTTTGGAGACAGGATGTCTGTGAGTCCGGGTTGGTAACGGAGTTTGGAGACTGGATGTCTGTGAGTCCAAGTTGGGAATGGAGTTTGAAGACTGGATATCTGTGAGTCCGGGTTGGTAACGGAGTTTGGAGACTGGATGTCTGTGCGTCCAAGTTGGGAATGGAGTTTGAAGACCGGATATCTGTGGGTCTGGGAATGGGAATGGAGTTTGGAGACCAGATATCTGTGAGTCCAGGTTGGGAATGGAGTTTGGAGATCGTATGTCTGTGAGTCCGGCTTGGGAATGGAGTTGGAGACTGGATATCTGTGGGTCTGGGTCAGGGAATGGAGTTTGAAGACCGGATGTCTGTGATTCCAGGTTTGGAATGGAGTTTGGAGATTGGATGTCTGTGAGTCCGGCTTGGGAATGGAGTTGAAGACTGGATATCTGTGGGTCTGGGTCAGTGAATGGAGTTTGGAGACTGGATGTGTTTGAATCCAGGTTGGGAATGGGGTTTGGAGACCGGATATCTGTGAGTCCAGGTTGGGAATGGAGTTGGAGACCAGATACCTGTGGGTCTGGGTCACGGAATGGAGTTTGGAGACCGGACATCTGTGAGTCCAGGTTGGGAATGGAGTTTGGAGACCGGATGTCTGTGAGTCCGGCTTGGGAATGGAGTTGGAGACTGGATATCTGTGGGTCTGGGTCTGGGAATGGAGTTTGGAGACAGGATGTCTGTGAGTCCAAGTTGGGAATGAAGTTTGAAGACCGGATATCCCTGAGTCCGGGTTGGGAACGGAGTTTGTAGACTGGATATCTGTGAGTCCTGCTTGGGAATAGAGTTTGCAGACCGGATATCTGTGGGTCTGGTTATGGGAATTGAGTTTGGAGACCGGATATCTGTGGGTCTGGGAATGGGAATGGAGTTTGGAGACCAGATATCTGTGAGTCCAGGTTGGGAGTGGAGTTTGGAGACCGGATGTCTGTGAGTCCGGCTTGGGAATGGAGTTGGAGACTGGATATCTGTGGGTCTGGGTCAAGGAATGGATTTTGGAGACTGGATGTCTGTGAGTCTGGGTCTGGGAATGGAGTTTGGAGACAGGATGTCTTTGAGTCCAGTTTGGGAATGGAGTTGCAGACTGGATGTCTGTGAGTCTGCGTCTGGGAATGGAGTTTGGAGACCGGATGTCTGTGAGTCCGGCTTGGGAATGGAGTTGGAGACTGGATATCTGTGGGTCTGGGTCAAGGAATGGAGTTTGGAGACTGGATGTCTGAGAGTCCAAGTTGGGAATGAAGTTTGAAGACCGGATATCTGTGGGTCTGGGAATGGGAATGGAGTTTGGAGACCAGATATCTGTGAGTCCAGGTTGGGAGTGGAGTTTGGAGACCGGATGTCTGTGAGTCCGGGTTGGTAACGGAGTTTGGAGACTGGATGTCTGTGAGTCCAAGTTGGGAATGGAGTTTGAAGACCGGATATCTGTGAGTCCGGGATGGTAATGGAGTTTGGAGACTTGATGTCTGTGAGTCCATGTTGGGAATGAAGTTTGAAGACCGGATATCTCTGAGTCTGGGTTGGGAACGGAGTTTGTAGACTGGATATCTGTGAGTCCTGCTTGGGAATAGAGTTTGCAGACCGGATATCTGTGGGTCTGGTTATGGGAATTGAGTTTGGAGACCGGTAATCTGTGGGTCTGGGAATGGGAATGGAGGATGGAGACCAGATATCTGTGAGTCCAGGTTGGGAGTGGAGTTTGGAGACCGGATGTCTGTGAGTCCGGCTTGGGAATGGAGTTGGAGACTGGATATCTGTGGGTCTGTGTCAGGGAATGGAGTTTGGAGACCGGATATCTGTGAGTCCAGGTTGGGAATGGAGTTGGAGACTGGATACCTGTGGGTCTGGATCTGGGAATGGAGTTTGGAGACCGGATGTCTGGTAGTCCAGGTTGGGAATGGAGTTTGGAGCCCGGATGTCTGTGAGTCCGGCTTGGGAATGGAGTTGGAGACCGGATATCTGTGAGTCCAGGTTGGGAATGGAGTTTAGAGACCGGATGTCTGTGAGTCTGGGTCTGGGAATGGAGTTTGGAGACCGGATGTCTGTGAGTCCAGTTTGGAAATGGAGTTTGAAGACTGGATATCTGTGGGTCTGGGTATGGGAATGGAGTTTGGAGACCGGATATCTTTGAGTCCAGGTTGGGAATGGAGTTGGAGACTGGATACCTGTGGGTCTGGGTCAGGGAATGGAGTTTGTAGACCGGATATCTGTGAGTCCAGGTTGGGAATGGAGTTTGGAGACCGGATGTCTGTGAGTCCGGCTTGGGAATGGAGTTGGAGACTGGATATCTGTGGGTCTGGGTCAGAGAATGGAGTTTGGAGACCGGATGTCTGTGATTGCAGTTTGGGAATGGAGTTTGAAGACCAAATATCTGTGGGTCTGGGTATGGGAATGGAGTTTGGAGACCCGATGACTGGTAGTCCAGGTTGGGAATGGAGTATGGAGCCCGCACGTCTGTGAGTCCGGCTTGGGAATGGAGTTGGAGACTGGATATCTGTGGGTCTGGGTCTGGGAATGGAGTTTGGAGACAGGATGTCTGTGAGTCCGGGTTGGTAACGGAGTTTGGAGACTGGATGTCTGTGAGTCCAAGTTGGGAATGGAGTTTGAAGACCGGATATCTGTGAGTCCGGGTTGGTAACGGAGTTTGGAGACTGGATGTCTGTGCGTCCAAGTTGGGAATGAAGTTTGAAGACCGGATATCTGTGGGTCTGGGAATGGGAATGGAGTTTGGAGACCAGATATCTGTGAGTCCAGGTTGGGAATGGAGTTTGGAGATCGTATGTCTGTGAGTCCGGCTTGGGAATGGAGTTGGAGACTCGATATCTGTGGGTCTGGGTCAGGGAATGGAGTTTGAAGACCGGATGTCTGTGATTCCAGGTTTGGAATGGAGTTTGGAGATTGGATGTCTGTGAGTCCGGCTTGGGAATGGAGTTGAAGACTGGATATCTGTGGGTCTGGGTCAGTGAATGGAGTTTGGAGACTGGATGTGTTTGAATCCAGGTTGGGAATGGGGTTTGGAGACCGGATATCTGTGAGTCCAGGTTGGGAATGGAGTTTGGAGACCGGATGTCTGTGAGTCCGGCTTGGGAATGGAGTTGGAGACTGGATATCTGTGGGTCTGTGTCAGGGAATGGAGTTTGGAGACCGGATATCTGTGAGTCCAGGTTGGGAATGGAGTTGGAGACTGGATACCTGTGGGTCTGGATCTGGGAATGGAGTTTGGAGACCGGATGTCTGGTAGTCCAGGTTGGGAATGGAGTTTGGAGCCCGGATGTCTGTGAGTCCGGCTTGGGAATGGAGTTGGAGACCGGATATCTGTGAGTCCAGGTTGGGAATGGAGTTTAGAGACCGGATGTCTGTGAGTCTGGGTCTGGGAATGGAGTTTGGAGACCGGATGTCTGTGAGTCCAGTTTGGAAATGGAGTTTGAAGACTGGATATCTGTGGGTCTGGGTATGGGAATGGAGTTTGGAGACCGGATATCTTTGAGTCCAGGTTGGGAATGGAGTTGGAGACTGGATACCTGTGGGTCTGGGTCAGGGAATGGAGTTTGTAGACCGGATATCTGTGAGTCCAGGTTGGGAATGGAATTTGGAGACCGGATGTCTGTGAGTCCGGCTTGGGAATGGAGTTGGAGACTGGATATCTGTGGGTCTGGGTCAGAGAATGGAGTTTGGAGACCGGATGTCTGTGATTGCAGTTTGGGAATGGAGTTTGAAGACCAAATATCTGTGGGTCTGGGTATGGGAATGGAGTTTGGAGACCCGATGACTGGTAGTCCAGGTTGGGAATGGAGTATGGAGCCCGCACGTCTGTGAGTCCGGCTTGGGAATGGAGTTGGAGACTGGATATCTGTGGGTCTGGGTCTGGGAATGGAGTTTGGAGACAGGATGTCTGTGAGTCCGGGTTGGTAACGGAGTTTGGAGACTGGATGTCTGTGAGTCCAAGTTGGGAATGGAGTTTGAAGACCGGATATCTGTGAGTCCGGGTTGGTAACGGAGTTTGGAGACTGGATGTCTGTGCGTCCAAGTTGGGAATGAAGTTTGAAGACCGGATATCTGTGGGTCTGGGAATGGGAATGGAGTTTGGAGACCAGATATCTGTGAGTCCAGGTTGGGAATGGAGTTTGGAGATCGTATGTCTGTGAGTCCGGCTTGGGAATGGAGTTGGAGACTGGATATCTGTGGGTCTGGGTCAGGGAATGGAGTTTGAAGACCGGATGTCTGTGATTCCAGGTTTGGAATGGAGTTTGGAGATTGGATGTCTGTGAGTCCGGCTTGGGAATGGAGTTGAAGACTGGATATCTGTGGGTCTGGGTCAGTGAATGGAGTTTGGAGACTGGATGTGTTTGAATCCAGGTTGGGAATGGGGTTTGGAGACCGGATATCTGTGAGTCCAGGTTGGGAATGGAGTTGGAGACCAGATACCTGTGGGTCTGGGTCACGGAATGGAGTTTGGAGACCGGACATCTGTGAGTCCAGGTTGGGAATGGAGTTTGGAGACCGGATGTCTGTGAGTCCGGCTTGGGAATGGAGTTGGAGACTGGATATCTGTGGGTCTGGGTCTGGGAATGGAGTTTGGAGACAGGATGTCTGTGAGTCCAAGTTGGGAATGAAGTTTGAAGACCGGATATCCCTGAGTCCGGGTTGGGAACGGAGTTTGTAGACTGGATATCTGTGAGTCCTGCTTGGGAATAGAGTTTGCAGACCGGATATCTGTGGGTCTGGTTATGGGAATTGAGTTTGGAGACCGGATATCTGTGGGTCTGGGAATGGGAATGGAGTTTGGAGACCAGATATCTGTGAGTCCAGGTTGGGAGTGGAGTTTGGAGACCGGATGTCTGTGAGTCCGGCTTGGGAATGGAGTTGGAGACTGGATATCTGTGGGTCTGGGTCAAGGAATGGAGTTTGGAGACTGGATGTCTGTGAGTCTGGGTCTGGGAATGGAGTTTGGAGACAGGATGTCTTTGAGTCCAGTTTGGGAATGGAGTTTGAAGACTGGATATCTGTGGGTCTGGGTATGGGCATGGAGTTTGGTGACCGGATATCTGTGGGTCTGTTATGGGAATGGAGTTTGGAGACTGGATGTCTGTGAGTCCAGTTTGGGAATGGAGTTGGAGACTGGATATCTGTGGGTCTGGGGCAGGGAATGGAGTTTGGAGACCGGATATCTGTGAGTCCAGGTTGGGAATGGAGTTGCAGACTGGATGTCTGTGAGTCTGCGTCTGGGAATGGAGTTTGGAGACCGGATATCTATGAGTCCAGGTTGGGAATGGAGTTTGGAGACAGGATGTCTGTGAGTCCAAGTTGGAAATTGAGTTTGAAGACCGGAAATCTGTGAATCCGGGTTGGGAATTGTGTTTGGAGACTGGATGTCTGTGGGTCTGGGTATGGGAATGGAGTTTGTAGCCCGGATGTCTGTGAGTCCGGCTTGGGAATGGAGTTGGAGACTGGATGTCTGTGAGTCCACGTTGGGAATGATGTTTGAAGACCGGATATCTCTGAGTCCGGGTTGGGAACGGAGTTTGTAGACTGGATAACTGTGAGTCCTGCTTGGGAATAGAGTTTGCAGACCGGATATCTCTGGGTCTGGGAATGGGAATGGAGTTTGGAGACCAGATATCTGTGAGTCCAGGTTGGGAGTGGAGTTTGGAGACCGGATGTCTGTGAGTCCGGCTTGGGAATGGAGTTGGAGACTGGATATCTGTGGGTCTGGGTCAAGGAATGGAGTTTGGAGACTGGATGTCTGTGAGTCTGGGTCTGGGAATGGAGTTTGGAGACAGGATGTCTTTGAGTCCAGTTTGGGAATGGAGTTTGAAGATTGGATGTCTGTGAGTCCGGCTTGGGAATGGAGTTGAAGACTGGATATCTGTGGGTCTGGGTCAGTGAATGGAGTTTGGAGACTGGATGTGTTTGAATCCAGGTTGGGAATGGGGTTTGGAGACCGGATATCTGTGAGTCCAGGTTGGGAATGGAGTTGGAGACCAGATACCTGTGGGTCTGGGTCACGGAATGGAGTTTGGAGACCGGACATCTGTGAGTCCAGGTTGGGAATGGAGTTTGGAGACCGGATGTCTGTGAGTCCGGCTTGGGAATGGAGTTGGAGACTGGATATCTGTGGGTCTGGGTCTGGGAATGGAGTTTGGAGACAGGATGTCTGTGAGTCCAAGTTGGGAATGAAGTTTGAAGACCGGATATCCCTGAGTCCGGGTTGGGAACGGAGTTTGTAGACTGGATATCTGTGAGTCCTGCTTGGGAATAGAGTTTGCAGACCGGATATCTGTGGGTCTGGTTATGGGAATTGAGTTTGGAGACCGGATATCTGTGGGTCTGGGAATGGGAATGGAGTTTGGAGACCAGATATCTGTGAGTCCAGGTTGGGAGTGGAGTTTGGAGACCGGATGTCTGTGAGTCCGGCTTGGGAATGGAGTTGGAGACTGGATATCTGTGGGTCTGGGTCAAGGAATGGAGTTTGGAGACTGGATGTCTGTGAGTCTGGGTCTGGGAATGGAGTTTGGAGACAGGATGACTTTGAGTCCAGTTTGGGAATGGAGTTTGAAGACAGGATATCTGTGGGTCTGGGTATGGGCATGGAGTTTGGTGACCGGATATCTGTGGGTCTGTTATGGGAATGGAGTTTGGAGACTGGATGTCTGTGAGTCCAGTTTGGGAATGGAGTTGGAGACTGGATATCTGTGGGTCTGGGGCAGGGAATGGAGTTTGGAGACCGGATATCTGTGAGTCCAGGTTGGGAATGGAGTTGCAGACTGGATGTCTGTGAGTCTGCGTCTGGGAATGGAGTTTGGAGACCGGATATCTATGAGTCCAGGTTGGGAATGGAGTTTGGAGACAGGATGTCTGTGAGTCCAAGTTGGAAATTGAGTTTGAAGACCGGAAATCTGTGAATCCGGGTTGGGAACGGTGTTTGGAGACTGGATGTCTGTGGGTCTGGGTACGGGAATGGAGTTTGTAGCCCGGATGTCTGTGAGTCCGGCTTGGGAATGGAGTTGGAGACTGGATGTCTGTGAGTCCAAGTTGGGAATGATGTTTGAAGACCGGATATCTCTGAGTCCGGGTTGGGAACGGAGTTTGTAGACTGGATAACTGTGAGTCCTGCTTGGGAATGGAGTTGGAGACTGGATACCTGTGGGTCTGGATCTGGGAATGGAGTTTGGAGACCGGATGTCTGGTAGTCCAGGTTGGGAATGGAGTTTGGAGCCCGGATGTCTGTGAGTCCGGCTTGGGAATGGAGTTGGAGACCGGATATCTGTGAGTCCAGTTTGGGAATGGAGTTTAGAGACCGGATGTCTGTGAGTCTGGGTCTGGGAATGGAGTTTGGAGACCGGATGTCTGTGAGTCCAGTTTGGAAATGGAGTTTGAAGACTGGATATCTGTGGGTCTGGGTATGGGAATGGAGTTTGGAGACCGGATATCTTTGAGTCCAGGTTGGGAATGGAGTTGGAGACTGGATACCTGTGGGTCTGGGTCAGGGAATGGAGTTTGTAGACCGGATATCTGTGAGTCCAGGTTGGGAATGGAGTTTGGAGACCGGATGTCTGTGAGTCCGGCTTGGGAATGGAGTTGGAGACTGGATATCTGTGGGTCTGGGTCAGAGAATGGAGTTTGGAGACCGGATGTCTGTGATTGCAGTTTGGGAATGGAGTTTGAAGACCAAATATCTGTGGGTCTGGGTATGGGAATGGAGTTTGGAGACCCGATGTCTGGTAGTCCAGGTTGGGAATGGAGTATGGAGCCCGCATGTCTGTGAGTCCGGCTTGGGAATGGAGTTGGAGACTGGATATCTGTGGGTCTGGGTCTGGGAATGGAGTTTGGAGACAGGATGTCTGTGAGTCCGGGTTGGTAACGGAGTTTGGAGACTGGATGTCTGTGAGTCCAAGTTGGGAATGGAGTTTGAAGACCGGATATCTGTGAGTCCGGGTTGGTAACGGAGTTTGGAGACTGGATGTCTGTGCGTCCAAGTTGGGAATGAAGTTTGAAGACCGGATATCTGTGGGTCTGGGAATGGGAATGGAGTTTGGAGACCAGATATCTGTGAGTCCAGGTTGGGAATGGAGTTTGGAGATCGTATGTCTGTGAGTCCGGCTTGGGAATGGAGTTGGAGACTGGATATCTGTGGGTCTGGGTCAGGGAATGGAGTTTGAAGACCGGATGTCTGTGATTCCAGGTTTGGAATGGAGTTTGGAGATTGGATGTCTGTGAGTCCGGCTTGGGAATGGAGTTGAAGACTGGATATCTGTGGGTCTGGGTCAGTGAATGGAGTTTGGAGACTGGATGTGTTTGAATCCAGGTTGGGAATGGGGTTTGGAGACCGGATATCTGTGAGTCCAGGTTGGGAATGGAGTTGGAGACCAGATACCTGTGGGTCTGGGTCACGGAATGGAGTTTGGAGACCGGACATCTGTGAGTCCAGGTTGGGAATGGAGTTTGGAGACCGGATGTCTGTGAGTCCGGCTTGGGAATGGAGTTGGAGACTGGATATCTGTGGGTCTGGGTCTGGGAATGGAGTTTGGAGACAGGATGTCTGTGAGTCCAAGTTGGGAATGAAGTTTGAAGACCGGATATCCCTGAGTCCGGGTTGGGAACGGAGTTTGTAGACTGGATATCTGTGAGTCCTGCTTGGGAATAGAGTTTGCAGACCGGATATCTGTGGGTCTGGTTATGGGAATTGAGTTTGGAGACCGGATATCTGTGGGTCTGGGAATGGGAATGGAGTTTGGAGACCAGATATCTGTGAGTCCAGGTTGGGAGTGGAGTTTGGAGACCGGATGTCTGTGAGTCCGGCTTGGGAATGGAGTTGGAGACTGGATATCTGTGGGTCTGGGTCAAGGAATGGAGTTTGGAGACTGGATGTCTGTGAGTCTGGGTCTGGGAATGGAGTTTGGAGACAGGATGTCTTTGAGTCCAGTTTGGGAATGGAGTTTGAAGACTGGATATCTGTGGGTCTGGGTATGGGCATGGAGTTTGGTGACCGGATATCTGTGGGTCTGTTATGGGAATGGAGTTTGGAGACTGGATGTCTGTGAGTCCAGTTTGGGAATGGAGTTGGAGACTGGATATCTGTGGGTCTGGGGCAGGGAATGGAGTTTGGAGACCGGATATCTGTGAGTCCAGGTTGGGAATGGAGTTGCAGACTGGATGTCTGTGAGTCTGCGTCTGGGAATGGAGTTTGGAGACCGGATATCTATGAGTCCAGGTTGGGAATGGAGTTTGGAGACAGGATGTCTGTGAGTCCAAGTTGGAAATTGAGTTTGAAGACCGGAAATCTGTGAATCCGGGTTGGGAACGGTGTTTGGAGACTGGATGTCTGTGGGTCTGGGTATGGGAATGGAGTTTGTAGCCCGGATGTCTGTGAGTCCGGCTTGGGAATGGAGTTGGAGACTGGATGTCTGTGAGTCCACGTTGGGAATGATGTTTGAAGACCGGATATCTCTGAGTCCGGGTTGGGAACGGAGTTTGTAGACTGGATAACTGTGAGTCCTGCTTGGGAATAGAGTTTGCAGACCGGATATCTCTGGGTCTGGGAATGGGAATGGAGTTTGGAGACCAGATATCTGTGAGTCCAGGTTGGGAGTGGAGTTTGGAGACTGGATGTCTGTGAGTCCGGCTTGGGAATGGAGTTGGAGACTGGATATCTGTGGGTCTGGGTCAAGGAATGGAGTTTGGAGACTGGATGTCTGTGAGTCTGGGTCTGGGAATGGAGTTTGGAGATAGGATGTCTTTGAGTCCAGTTTGGGAATGGAGTTTGAAGATTGGATGTCTGTGAGTCCGGCTTGGGAATAGAGTTGAAGACTGGATATCTGTGGGTCTGGGTCAGTGAATGGAGTTTGGAGACTGGATGTGTTTGAATCCAGGTTGGGAATGGGGTTTGGAGACCGGATATCTGTGAGTCCAGGTTGGGAATGGAGTTGGAGACCAGATACCTGTGGGTCTGGGTCACGGAATGGAGTTTGGAGACCGGACATCTGTGAGTCCAGGTTGGGAATGGAGTTTGGAGACCGGATGTCTGTGAGTCCGGCTTGGGAATGGAGTTGGAGACTGGATATCTGTGGGTCTGGGTCTGGGAATGGAGTTTGGAGACAGGATGTCTGTGAGTCCAAGTTGGGAATGAAGTTTGAAGACCGGATATCCCTGAGTCCGGGTTGGGAACGGAGTTTGTAGACTGGATATCTGTGAGTCCTGCTTGGGAATAGAGTTTGCAGACCGGATATCTGTGGGTCTGGTTATGGGAATTGAGTTTGGAGACCGGATATCTGTGGGTCTGGGAATGGGAATGGAGTTTGGAGACCGGATATCTGTGAGTCCAGGTTGGGAATGGAGTTGCAGACTGGATGTCTGTGAGTCTGCGTCTGGGAATGGAGTTTGGAGACCGGATATCTATGAGTCCAGGTTGGGAATGGAGTTTGGAGACAGGATGTCTGTGAGTCCAAGTTGGAAATTGAGTTTGAAGACCGGAAATCTGTGAATCCGGGTTGGGAATTGTGTTTGGAGACTGGATGTCTGTGGGTCTGGGTATGGGAATGGAGTTTGTAGCCCGGATGTCTGTGAGTCCGGCTTGGGAATGGAGTTGGAGACTGGATGTCTGTGAGTCCACGTTGGGAATGATGTTTGAAGACCGGATATCTCTGAGTCCGGGTTGGGAACGGAGTTTGTAGACTGGATAACTGTGAGTCCTGCTTGGGAATAGAGTTTGCAGACCGGATATCTCTGGGTCTGGGAATGGGAATGGAGTTTGGAGACCAGATATCTGTGAGTCCAGGTTGGGAGTGGAGTTTGGAGACCGGATGTCTGTGAGTCCGGCTTGGGAATGGAGTTGGAGACTGGATATCTGTGGGTCTGGGTCAAGGAATGGAGTTTGGAGACTGGATGTCTGTGAGTCTGGGTCTGGGAATGGAGTTTGGAGACAGGATGTCTTTGAGTCCAGTTTGGGAATGGAGTTTGAAGATTGGATGTCTGTGAGTCCGGCTTGGGAATGGAGTTGAAGACTGGATATCTGTGGGTCTGGGTCAGTGAATGGAGTTTGGAGACTGGATGTGTTTGAATCCAGGTTGGGAATGGGGTTTGGAGACCGGATATCTGTGAGTCCAGGTTGGGAATGGAGTTGGAGACCAGATACCTGTGGGTCTGGGTCACGGAATGGAGTTTGGAGACCGGACATCTGTGAGTCCAGGTTGGGAATGGAGTTTGGAGACCGGATGTCTGTGAGTCCGGCTTGGGAATGGAGTTGGAGACTGGATATCTGTGGGTCTGGGTCTGGGAATGGAGTTTGGAGACAGGATGTCTGTGAGTCCAAGTTGGGAATGAAGTTTGAAGACCGGATATCCCTGAGTCCGGGTTGGGAACGGAGTTTGTAGACTGGATATCTGTGAGTCCTGCTTGGGAATAGAGTTTGCAGACCGGATATCTGTGGGTCTGGTTATGGGAATTGAGTTTGGAGACCGGATATCTGTGGGTCTGGGAATGGGAATGGAGTTTGGAGACCAGATATCTGTGAGTCCAGGTTGGGAGTGGAGTTTGGAGACCGGATGTCTGTGAGTCCGGCTTGGGAATGGAGTTGGAGACTGGATATCTGTGGGTCTGGGTCAAGGAATGGAGTTTGGAGACTGGATGTCTGTGAGTCTGGGTCTGGGAATGGAGTTTGGAGACAGGATGACTTTGAGTCCAGTTTGGGAATGGAGTTTGAAGACAGGATATCTGTGGGTCTGGGTATGGGCATGGAGTTTGGTGACCGGATATCTGTGGGTCTGTTATGGGAATGGAGTTTGGAGACTGGATGTCTGTGAGTCCAGTTTGGGAATGGAGTTGGAGACTGGATATCTGTGGGTCTGGGTCAGGGAATGGAGTTTGGAGACCGGATATCTGTGAGTCCAGGTTGGGAATGGAGTTGCAGACTGGATGTCTGTGAGTCTGCGTCTGGGAATGGAGTTTGGAGACCGGATATCTATGAGTCCAGGTTGGGAATGGAGTTTGGAGACAGGATGTCTGTGAGTCCAAGTTGGAAATTGAGTTTGAAGACCGGAAATCTGTGAATCCGGGTTGGGAACTGTGTTTGGAGACTGGATGTCTGTGGGTCTGGGTACGGGAATGGAGTTTGTAGCCCGGATGTCTGTGAGTCCGGCTTGGGAATGGAGTTGGAGACTGGATGTCTGTGAGTCCAAGTTGGGAATGATGTTTGAAGACCGGATATCTCTGAGTCCGGGTTGGGAACGGAGTTTGTAGACTGGATAACTGTGAGTCCTGCTTGGGAATGGAGTTGGAGACTGGATACCTGTGGGTCTGGATCTGGGAATGGAGTTTGGAGACCGGATGTCTGGTAGTCCAGGTTGGGAATGGAGTTTGGAGCCCGGATGTCTGTGAGTCCGGCTTGGGAATGGAGTTGGAGACCGGATATCTGTGAGTCCAGTTTGGGAATGGAGTTTAGAGACCGGATGTCTGTGAGTCTGGGTCTGGGAATGGAGTTTGGAGACCGGATGTCTGTGAGTCCAGTTTGGAAATGGAGTTTGAAGACTGGATATCTGTGGGTCTGGGTATGGGAATGGAGTTTGGAGACCGGATATCTTTGAGTCCAGGTTGGGAATGGAGTTGGAGACTGGATACCTGTGGGTCTGGGTCAGGGAATGGAGTTTGTAGACCGGATATCTGTGAGTCCAGGTTGGGAATGGAGTTTGGAGACCGGATGTCTGTGAGTCCGGCTTGGGAATGGAGTTGGAGACTGGATATCTGTGGGTCTGGGTCAGAGAATGGAGTTTGGAGACCGGATGTCTGTGATTGCAGTTTGGGAATGGAGTTTGAAGACCAAATATCTGTGGGTCTGGGTATGGGAATGGAGTTTGGAGACCCGATGTCTGGTAGTCCAGGTTGGGAATGGAGTATGGAGCCCGCATGTCTGTGAGTCCGGCTTGGGAATGGAGTTGGAGACTGGATATCTGTGGGTCTGGGTCTGGGAATGGAGTTTGGAGACAGGATGTCTGTGAGTCCGGGTTGGTAACGGAGTTTGGAGACTGGATGTCTGTGAGTCCAAGTTGGGAATGGAGTTTGAAGACCGGATATCTGTGAGTCCGGGTTGGTAACGGAGTTTGGAGACTGGATGTCTGTGCGTCCAAGTTGGGAATGAAGTTTGAAGACCGGATATCTGTGGGTCTGGGAATGGGAATGGAGTTTGGAGACCAGATATCTGTGAGTCCAGGTTGGGAATGGAGTTTGGAGATCGTATGTCTGTGAGTCCGGCTTGGGAATGGAGTTGGAGACTGGATATCTGTGGGTCTGGGTCAGGGAATGGAGTTTGAAGACCGGATGTCTGTGATTCCAGGTTTGGAATGGAGTTTGGAGATTGGATGTCTGTGAGTCCGGCTTGGGAATGGAGTTGAAGACTGGATATCTGTGGGTCTGGGTCAGTGAATGGAGTTTGGAGACTGGATGTGTTTGAATCCAGGTTGGGAATGGGGTTTGGAGACCGGATATCTGTGAGTCCAGGTTGGGAATGGAGTTGGAGACCAGATACCTGTGGGTCTGGGTCACGGAATGGAGTTTGGAGACCGGACATCTGTGAGTCCAGGTTGGGAATGGAGTTTGGAGACCGGATGTCTGTGAGTCCGGCTTGGGAATGGAGTTGGAGACTGGATATCTGTGGGTCTGGGTCTGGGAATGGAGTTTGGAGACAGGATGTCTGTGAGTCCAAGTTGGGAATGAAGTTTGAAGACCGGATATCCCTGAGTCCGGGTTGGGAACGGAGTTTGTAGACTGGATATCTGTGAGTCCTGCTTGGGAATAGAGTTTGCAGACCGGATATCTGTGGGTCTGGTTATGGGAATTGAGTTTGGAGACCGGATATCTGTGGGTCTGGGAATGGGAATGGAGTTTGGAGACCAGATATCTGTGAGTCCAGGTTGGGAGTGGAGTTTGGAGACCGGATGTCTGTGAGTCCGGCTTGGGAATGGAGTTGGAGACTGGATATCTGTGGGTCTGGGTCAAGGAATGGAGTTTGGAGACTGGATGTCTGTGAGTCTGGGTCTGGGAATGGAGTTTGGAGACAGGATGTCTTTGAGTCCAGTTTGGGAATGGAGTTTGAAGACTGGATATCTGTGGGTCTGGGTATGGGCATGGAGTTTGGTGACCGGATATCTGTGGGTCTGTTATGGGAATGGAGTTTGGAGACTGGATGTCTGTGAGTCCAGTTTGGGAATGGAGTTGGAGACTGGATATCTGTGGGTCTGGGGCAGGGAATGGAGTTTGGAGACCGGATATCTGTGAGTCCAGGTTGGGAATGGAGTTGCAGACTGGATGTCTGTGAGTCTGCGTCTGGGAATGGAGTTTGGAGACCGGATATCTATGAGTCCAGGTTGGGAATGGAGTTTGGAGACAGGATGTCTGTGAGTCCAAGTTGGAAATTGAGTTTGAAAACCGGAAATCTGTGAATCCGGGTTGGGAACGGTGTTTGGAGACTGGATGTCTGTGGGTCTGGGTATGGGAATGGAGTTTGTAGCCCGGATGTCTGTGAGTCCGGCTTGGGAATGGAGTTGGAGACTGGATGTCTGTGAGTCCACGTTGGGAATGATGTTTGAAGACCGGATATCTCTGAGTCCGGGTTGGGAACGGAGTTTGTAGACTGGATAACTGTGAGTCCTGCTTGGGAATAGAGTTTGCAGACCGGATATCTCTGGGTCTGGGAATGGGAATGGAGTTTGGAGACCAGATATCTGTGAGTCCAGGTTGGGAGTGGAGTTTGGAGACTGGATGTCTGTGAGTCCGGCTTGGGAATGGAGTTGGAGACTGGATATCTGTGGGTCTGGGTCAAGGAATGGAGTTTGGAGACTGGATGTCTGTGAGTCTGGGTCTGGGAATGGAGTTTGGAGATAGGATGTCTTTGAGTCCAGTTTGGGAATGGAGTTTGAAGATTGGATGTCTGTGAGTCCGGCTTGGGAATAGAGTTGAAGACTGGATATCTGTGGGTCTGGGTCAGTGAATGGAGTTTGGAGACTGGATGTGTTTGAATCCAGGTTGGGAATGGGGTTTGGAGACCGGATATCTGTGAGTCCAGGTTGGGAATGGAGTTGGAGACCAGATACCTGTGGGTCTGGGTCACGGAATGGAGTTTGGAGACCGGACATCTGTGAGTCCAGGTTGGGAATGGAGTTTGGAGACCGGATGTCTGTGAGTCCGGCTTGGGAATGGAGTTGGAGACTGGATATCTGTGGGTCTGGGTCTGGGAATGGAGTTTGGAGACAGGATGTCTGTGAGTCCAAGTTGGGAATGAAGTTTGAAGACCGGATATCCCTGAGTCCGGGTTGGGAACGGAGTTTGTAGACTGGATATCTGTGAGTCCTGCTTGGGAATAGAGTTTGCAGACCGGATATCTGTGGGTCTGGTTATGGGAATTGAGTTTGGAGACCGGATATCTGTGGGTCTGGGAATGGGAATGGAGTTTGGAGACCGGATATCTGTGAGTCCAGGTTGGGAATGGAGTTGCAGACTGGATGTCTGTGAGTCTGCGTCTGGGAATGGAGTTTGGAGACCGGATATCTATGAGTCCAGGTTGGGAATGGAGTTTGGAGACAGGATGTCTGTGAGTCCAAGTTGGAAATTGAGTTTGAAGACCGGAAATCTGTGAATCCGGGTTGGGAATTGTGTTTGGAGACTGGATGTCTGTGGGTCTGGGTATGGGAATGGAGTTTGTAGCCCGGATGTCTGTGAGTCCGGCTTGGGAATGGAGTTGGAGACTGGATGTCTGTGAGTCCACGTTGGGAATGATGTTTGAAGACCGGATATCTCTGAGTCCGGGTTGGGAACGGAGTTTGTAGACTGGATAACTGTGAGTCCTGCTTGGGAATAGAGTTTGCAGACCGGATATCTCTGGGTCTGGGAATGGGAATGGAGTTTGGAGACCAGATATCTGTGAGTCCAGGTTGGGAGTGGAGTTTGGAGACCGGATGTCTGTGAGTCCGGCTTGGGAATGGAGTTGGAGACTGGATATCTGTGGGTCTGGGTCAAGGAATGGAGTTTGGAGACTGGATGTCTGTGAGTCTGGGTCTGGGAATGGAGTTTGGAGACAGGATGTCTTTGAGTCCAGTTTGGGAATGGAGTTTGAAGATTGGATGTCTGTGAGTCCGGCTTGGGAATGGAGTTGAAGACTGGATATCTGTGGGTCTGGGTCAGTGAATGGAGTTTGGAGACTGGATGTGTTTGAATCCAGGTTGGGAATGGGGTTTGGAGACCGGATATCTGTGAGTCCAGGTTGGGAATGGAGTTGGAGACCAGATACCTGTGGGTCTGGGTCACGGAATGGAGTTTGGAGACCGGACATCTGTGAGTCCAGGTTGGGAATGGAGTTTGGAGACCGGATGTCTGTGAGTCCGGCTTGGGAATGGAGTTGGAGACTGGATATCTGTGGGTCTGGGTCTGGGAATGGAGTTTGGAGACAGGATGTCTGTGAGTCCAAGTTGGGAATGAAGTTTGAAGACCGGATATCCCTGAGTCCGGGTTGGGAACGGAGTTTGTAGACTGGATATCTGTGAGTCCTGCTTGGGAATAGAGTTTGCAGACCGGATATCTGTGGGTCTGGTTATGGGAATTGAGTTTGGAGACCGGATATCTGTGGGTCTGGGAATGGGAATGGAGTTTGGAGACCAGATATCTGTGAGTCCAGGTTGGGAGTGGAGTTTGGAGACCGGATGTCTGTGAGTCCGGCTTGGGAATGGAGTTGGAGACTGGATATCTGTGGGTCTGGGTCAAGGAATGGAGTTTGGAGACTGGATGTCTGTGAGTCTGGGTCTGGGAATGGAGTTTGGAGACAGGATGACTTTGAGTCCAGTTTGGGAATGGAGTTTGAAGACAGGATATCTGTGGGTCTGGGTATGGGCATGGAGTTTGGTGACCGGATATCTGTGGGTCTGTTATGGGAATGGAGTTTGGAGACTGGATGTCTGTGAGTCCAGTTTGGGAATGGAGTTGGAGACTGGATATCTGTGGGTCTGGGTCAGGGAATGGAGTTTGGAGACCGGATATCTGTGAGTCCAGGTTGGGAATGGAGTTGCAGACTGGATGTCTGTGAGTCTGCGTCTGGGAATGGAGTTTGGAGACCGGATATCTATGAGTCCAGGTTGGGAATGGAGTTTGGAGACAGGATGTCTGTGAGTCCAAGTTGGAAATTGAGTTTGAAGACCGGAAATCTGTGAATCCGGGTTGGGAACTGTGTTTGGAGACTGGATGTCTGTGGGTCTGGGTACGGGAATGGAGTTTGTAGCCCGGATGTCTGTGAGTCCGGCTTGGGAATGGAGTTGGAGACTGGATGTCTGTGAGTCCAAGTTGGGAATGATGTTTGAAGACCGGATATCTCTGAGTCCGGGTTGGGAACGGAGTTTGTAGACTGGATAACTGTGAGTCCTGCTTGGGAATGGAGTTGGAGACTGGATACCTGTGGGTCTGGATCTGGGAATGGAGTTTGGAGACCGGATGTCTGGTAGTCCAGGTTGGGAATGGAGTTTGGAGCCCGGATGTCTGTGAGTCCGGCTTGGGAATGGAGTTGGAGACCGGATATCTGTGAGTCCAGTTTGGGAATGGAGTTTAGAGACCGGATGTCTGTGAGTCTGGGTCTGGGAATGGAGTTTGGAGACCGGATGTCTGTGAGTCCAGTTTGGAAATGGAGTTTGAAGACTGGATATCTGTGGGTCTGGGTATGGGAATGGAGTTTGGAGACCGGATATCTTTGAGTCCAGGTTGGGAATGGAGTTGGAGACTGGATACCTGTGGGTCTGGGTCAGGGAATGGAGTTTGTAGACCGGATATCTGTGAGTCCAGGTTGGGAATGGAGTTTGGAGACCGGATGTCTGTGAGTCCGGCTTGGGAATGGAGTTGGAGACTGGATATCTGTGGGTCTGGGTCAGAGAATGGAGTTTGGAGACCGGATGTCTGTGATTGCAGTTTGGGAATGGAGTTTGAAGACCAAATATCTGTGGGTCTGGGTATGGGAATGGAGTTTGGAGACCCGATGTCTGGTAGTCCAGGTTGGGAATGGAGTATGGAGCCCGCATGTCTGTGAGTCCGGCTTGGGAATGGAGTTGGAGACTGGATATCTGTGGGTCTGGGTCTGGGAATGGAGTTTGGAGACAGGATGTCTGTGAGTCCGGGTTGGTAACGGAGTTTGGAGACTGGATGTCTGTGAGTCCAAGTTGGGAATGGAGTTTGAAGACCGGATATCTGTGAGTCCGGGTTGGTAACGGAGTTTGGAGACTGGATGTCTGTGCGTCCAAGTTGGGAATGAAGTTTGAAGACCGGATATCTGTGGGTCTGGGAATGGGAATGGAGTTTGGAGACCAGATATCTGTGAGTCCAGGTTGGGAATGGAGTTTGGAGATCGTATGTCTGTGAGTCCGGCTTGGGAATGGAGTTGGAGACTGGATATCTGTGGGTCTGGGTCAGGGAATGGAGTTTGAAGACCGGATGTCTGTGATTCCAGGTTTGGAATGGAGTTTGGAGATTGGATGTCTGTGAGTCCGGCTTGGGAATGGAGTTGAAGACTGGATATCTGTGGGTCTGGGTCAGTGAATGGAGTTTGGAGACTGGATGTGTTTGAATCCAGGTTGGGAATGGGGTTTGGAGACCGGATATCTGTGAGTCCAGGTTGGGAATGGAGTTGGAGACCAGATACCTGTGGGTCTGGGTCACGGAATGGAGTTTGGAGACCGGACATCTGTGAGTCCAGGTTGGGAATGGAGTTTGGAGACCGGATGTCTGTGAGTCCGGCTTGGGAATGGAGTTGGAGACTGGATATCTGTGGGTCTGGGTCTGGGAATGGAGTTTGGAGACAGGATGTCTGTGAGTCCAAGTTGGGAATGAAGTTTGAAGACCGGATATCCCTGAGTCCGGGTTGGGAACGGAGTTTGTAGACTGGATATCTGTGAGTCCTGCTTGGGAATAGAGTTTGCAGACCGGATATCTGTGGGTCTGGTTATGGGAATTGAGTTTGGAGACCGGATATCTGTGGGTCTGGGAATGGGAATGGAGTTTGGAGACCAGATATCTGTGAGTCCAGGTTGGGAGTGGAGTTTGGAGACCGGATGTCTGTGAGTCCGGCTTGGGAATGGAGTTGGAGACTGGATATCTGTGGGTCTGGGTCAAGGAATGGAGTTTGGAGACTGGATGTCTGTGAGTCTGGGTCTGGGAATGGAGTTTGGAGACAGGATGTCTTTGAGTCCAGTTTGGGAATGGAGTTTGAAGACTGGATATCTGTGGGTCTGGGTATGGGCATGGAGTTTGGTGACCGGATATCTGTGGGTCTGTTATGGGAATGGAGTTTGGAGACTGGATGTCTGTGAGTCCAGTTTGGGAATGGAGTTGGAGACTGGATATCTGTGGGTCTGGGGCAGGGAATGGAGTTTGGAGACCGGATATCTGTGAGTCCAGGTTGGGAATGGAGTTGCAGACTGGATGTCTGTGAGTCTGCGTCTGGGAATGGAGTTTGGAGACCGGATATCTATGAGTCCAGGTTGGGAATGGAGTTTGGAGACAGGATGTCTGTGAGTCCAAGTTGGAAATTGAGTTTGAAGACCGGAAATCTGTGAATCCGGGTTGGGAACGGTGTTTGGAGACTGGATGTCTGTGGGTCTGGGTATGGGAATGGAGTTTGTAGCCCGGATGTCTGTGAGTCCGGCTTGGGAATGGAGTTGGAGACTGGATGTCTGTGAGTCCACGTTGGGAATGATGTTTGAAGACCGGATATCTCTGAGTCCGGGTTGGGAACGGAGTTTGTAGACTGGATAACTGTGAGTCCTGCTTGGGAATAGAGTTTGCAGACCGGATATCTCTGGGTCTGGGAATGGGAATGGAGTTTGGAGACCAGATATCTGTGAGTCCAGGTTGGGAGTGGAGTTTGGAGACTGGATGTCTGTGAGTCCGGCTTGGGAATGGAGTTGGAGACTGGATATCTGTGGGTCTGGGTCAAGGAATGGAGTTTGGAGACTGGATGTCTGTGAGTCTGGGTCTGGGAATGGAGTTTGGAGATAGGATGTCTTTGAGTCCAGTTTGGGAATGGAGTTTGAAGATTGGATGTCTGTGAGTCCGGCTTGGGAATGGAGTTGAAGACTGGATATCTGTGGGTCTGGGTCAGTGAATGGAGTTTGGAGACTGGATGTGTTTGAATCCAGGTTGGGAATGGGGTTTGGAGACCGGATATCTGTGAGTCCAGGTTGGGAATGGAGTTGGAGACCAGATACCTGTGGGTCTGGGTCACGGAATGGAGTTTGGAGACCGGACATCTGTGAGTCCAGGTTGGGAATGGAGTTTGGAGACCGGATGTCTGTGAGTCCGGCTTGGGAATGGAGTTGGAGACTGGATATCTGTGGGTCTGGGTCTGGGAATGGAGTTTGGAGACAGGATGTCTGTGAGTCCAAGTTGGGAATGAAGTTTGAAGACCGGATATCCCTGAGTCCGGGTTGGGAACGGAGTTTGTAGACTGGATATCTGTGAGTCCTGCTTGGGAATAGAGTTTGCAGACCGGATATCTGTGGGTCTGGTTATGGGAATTGAGTTTGGAGACCGGATATCTGTGGGTCTGGGAATGGGAATGGAGTTTGGAGACCAGATATCTGTGAGTCCAGGTTGGGAGTGGAGTTTGGAGACCGGATGTCTGTGAGTCCGGCTTGGGAATGGAGTTGGAGACTGGATATCTGTGGGTCTGGGTCAAGGAATGGAGTTTGGAGACTGGATGTCTGTGAGTCTGGGTCTGGGAATGGAGTTTGGAGACAGGATGTCTTTGAGTCCAGTTTGGGAATGGAGTTTGAAGACAGGATATCTGTGGGTCTGGGTATGGGCATGGAGTTTGGTGACCGGATATCTGTGGGTCTGTTATGGGAATGGAGTTTGGAGACTGGATGTCTGTGAGTCCAGTTTGGGAATGGAGTTGGAGACTGGATATCTGTGGGTCTGGGGCAGGGAATGGAGTTTGGAGACCGGATATCTGTGAGTCCAGGTTGGGAATGGAGTTGCAGACTGGATGTCTGTGAGTCTGCGTCTGGGAATGGAGTTTGGAGACCGGATATCTATGAGTCCAGGTTGGGAATGGAGTTTGGAGACAGGATGTCTGTGAGTCCAAGTTGGAAATTGAGTTTGAAGACCGGATATCTCTGAGTCCGGGTTGGGAACGGAGTTTGTAGACTGGATAACTGTGAGTCCTGCTTGGGAATAGAGTTTGCAGACCGGATATCTGTGGGTCTGGGAATGGGAATGGAGTTTGGAGACCAGATATCTGTGAGTCCAGGTTGGGAGTGGAGTTTGGAGACCGGATGTCTGTGAGTCCGGCTTGGGAATGGAGTTGGAGACTGGATATCTGTGGGTCTGGGTCAAGGAATGGAGTTTGGAGACTGGATGTCTGTGAGTCTGGGTCTGGGAATGGAGTTTGGAGACAGGATGTCTTTGAGTCCAGTTTCGGAATGGAGTTTGAAGACTGGATATCTGTGGGTCTGGGTATGGGCATGGAGTTTGGTGACCGGATATCTGTGGGTCTGGTATGGGAATGGAGTTTGGAGACTGGATGTCTGTGAGTCCAGTTTGGGAATGGAGTTGGAGACTGGATATCTGTGGGTCTGGGGCAGGGAATATAGTTTGGAGACCGGATATCTGTGGGTCCAGGTTGGGAATGGAGTTGCAGACTGGATGTCTGTGAGTCTGCGTCTGGGAATGGAGTTTGGAGACCGGATATCTATGAGTCCAGGTTGGGAATGGAGTTTGGAGACAGGATGTCTGTGAGTCCAAGTTGGAAATTGAGTTTGAAGACCGGAAATCTGTGAATCCGGGTTGGGAACGGAGTTTGGAGACTGGATGTCTGTGGGTCTGGGTATGGGAATGGAGTTTGTAGCCCGGATGTCTGTGAGTCCGGCTTGGGAATGGATTTGGAGACTGGATGTCTGTGAGTCCAAGTTGGGAATGATGTTTGAAGACCGGATATCTCTGAGTCCGGGTTGGGAACAGAGTTTGTAGACTGGATAACTGTGAGTACTGCTTGGGAATAGAGTTTGCAGACCGGATATCTGTGGGTCTGGGAATGGGAATGGAGTTTGGAGACCAGATATCTGTGAGTCCAGGTTGGGAGTGGAGTTTGGAGACCGGATGTCTGTGAGTCCAGCTTGAGAATGGAGTTGGAGACTGGATATCTGTGGGTCTGGGTCAGGGAATGGAGTTTGGAGACTGGATGTCTGAGAGTCCAAGTTGGGAATGAAGTTTGAAGACCGGATATCTGTGGGTCTGGGAATGGGAATGGAGTTTGGAGACCAGATATCTGTGAGTCCAGGTTGGGAGTGGAGTTTGGAGACCGGATGTCTGTGAGTCCGGCTTGGGAATGGAGTTGGAGACTGGATATCTGTGGGTCTGGGTCAAGTAATGGAGTTTGGAGACTGGATGTCTGTGAGTCTGGGTATGGGCATGGAGTTTGGAGACTGGATATCTGTGGGTCTGGTATGGGAATGGAGTTTGGAGACTGGATGTCTGTGAGTCCAGTTTGGGAATGGAGTTGGAGACTGGATATCTGTGGGTCTGGGGCAGGGAATGGAGTTTGGAGACCGGATATCTGTGAGTCCAGGTTGGGAATGGAGTTGCAGACTGGATGTCTGTGAGTCTGCGTCTGGGAATGGAGTTTGGAGACCGGATATCTATGAGTCCAGGTTGGGAATGGAGTTTGGAGACAGGATGTCTGTGAGTCCAAGTTGGAAATTGAGTTTGAAGACCAGAAATCTGTGAATCCGGGTTGGGAACGGAGTTTGGAGACTGGATGTCTGTGGGTCTGGGTATGGGAATGGAGTTTGTAGCCCGGATGTCTGTGAGTCCGGCTTGGGAATGGAGTTGGAGACTGGATGTCTGTGAGTCCAAGTTGGGAATGATGTTTGAAGACCGGATATCTCTGAGTCCGGGTTGGGAACGGAGTTTGTAGACTGGATAACTGTGAGTCCTGCTTGGGAATAGAGTTTGCAGACCGGATATCTGTGGGTCTGGGAATGGGAATGGAGTTTGGAGACCAGATATCTGTGAGTCCAGGTTGGGAATGGAGTTTGGAGATTGGATGTCTGTGAGTCCGGCTTGGGAATGGAGTTGAAGACTGGATATCTGTGGGTCTGGGTCAGTGAATGGAGTTTGGAGACTGGATGTGTTTGAATCCAGGTTGGGAATGGGGTTTGGAGACCGGATATCTGTGAGTCCAGGTTGGGAATGGAGTTGGAGACCAGATACCTGTGGGTCTGGGTCACGGAATGGAGTTTGGAGACCGGACATCTGTGAGTCCAGGTTGGGAATGGAGTTTGGAGACCGGATGTCTGTGAGTCCGGCTTGGGAATGGAGTTGGAGACTGGATATCTGTGGGTCTGGGTCTGGGAATGGAGTTTGGAGACAGGATGTCTGTGAGTCCAAGTTGGGAATGAAGTTTGAAGACCGGATATCCCTGAGTCCGGGTTGGGAACGGAGTTTGTAGACTGGATATCTGTGAGTCCTGCTTGGGAATAGAGTTTGCAGACCGGATATCTGTGGGTCTGGTTATGGGAATTGAGTTTGGAGACCGGATATCTGTGCATCTGGGAATGGGAATGGAGTTTGGAGACCAGATATCTGTGAGTCCAGGTTGGGAGTGGAGTTTGGAGACCGGATGTCTGTGAGTCCGGCTTGGGAATGGAGTTGGAGACTGGATATCTGTGGGTCTGGGTCAAGGAATGGAGTTTGGAGACTGGATGTCTGTGAGTCTGGGTCTGGGAATGGAGTTTGGAGACAGGATGTCTTTGAGTCCAGTTTGGGAATGGAGTTTGAAGACTGGATATCTGTGGGTCTGGGTATGGGCATGGAGTTTGGTGACCGGATATCTGTGGGTCTGGTATGGGAATGGAGTTTGGAGACTGGATGTCTGTGAGTCCAGTTTGGGAATGGAGTTGGAGACTGGATATCTGTGGGTCTGGGGCAGGGAATGGAGTTTGGAGACCGGATATCTGTGAGTCCAGGTTGGGAATGGAGTTGCAGACTGGATGTCTGTGAGTCTGCGTCTGGGAATGGAGTTTGGAGACCGGATATCTATGAGTCCAGGTTGGGAATGGAGTTTGGAGACAGGATGTCTGTGAGTCCAAGTTGGAAATTGAGTTTGAAGACCGGAAATCTGTGAATCCGGGTTGGGAACGGTGTTTGGAGACTGGATGTCTGTGGGTCTGGGTATGGGAATGGAGTTTGTAGCCCGGATGTCTGTGAGTCCGGCTTGGGAATGGAGTTGGAGACTGGATGTCTGTGAGTCCAAGTTGGGAATGATGTTTGAAGACCGGATATCTCTGAGTCCGGGTTGGGAACGGAGTTTGTAGACTGGATAACTGTGAGTCCTGCTTGGGAATAGAGTTTGCAGACCGGATATCTGTGGGTCTGGGAATGGGAATGGAGTTTGGAGACCAGATATCTCTGAGTCCAGGTTGGGAGTGGAGTTTGGAGACCGGATGTCTGTGAGTCCAGCTTGGGAATGGAGTTGGAGACTGGATATCTGTGGGTCTGGGTCAGGGAATGGAGTTTGGAGACTGGATGTCTGAGAGTCCAAGTTGGGAATGAAGTTTGAAGACCGGATATCTGTGGGTCTGGGAATGGGAATGGAGTTTGGAGACCAGATATCTGTGAGTCCAGGTTGGGAGTGGAGTTTGGAGACCGGATATCTGTGAGTCCGGCTTCGGAATGGAGTTGGAGACTGGATATCTGTGGGTCTGGGTCAAGGAATGGAGTTTGGAGACTGGATGTCTGTGAGTCTGGGTCTGGGAATGGAGTTTGGAGACAGGATGTCTTTGAGTCCAGTTTGGGAATGGAGTTTGAAGACTGGATATCTGTGGGTCTGGGTATGGGCATGGAGTTTGGAGACCGGATATCTGTGGGTCTGGTATGGGAATGGAGTTTGGAGACTGGATGTCTGTGAGTCCGGGTTGGTAACGGAGTTTGGAGACTGGATGTTTGAGAGTCCAAGTTGGGAATGAAGTTTGAAGACCGGATATCTGTGTTTGCAGACCGGATATCTTTGGCTATGGTTATGGGAATGGAGTTTGGAGACCGGATATCTGTGGGTCTGGGAATGGGAATGGAGTTTGGAGACCAGATATCTGTGAGTCCAGGTTGGGAATGGAGTTTGGAGACTGGATGTCTGTGAGTCTGGGTCTGGGAATGGAGTTTGGAGATAGGATGTCTTTGAGTCCAGTTTGGGAATGGAGTTTGAAGATTGGATGTCTGTGAGTCCGGCTTGGGAATAGAGTTGAAGACTGGATATCTGTGGGTCTGGGTCAGTGAATGGAGTTTGGAGACTGGATGTGTTTGAATCCAGGTTGGGAATGGGGTTTGGAGACCGGATATCTGTGAGTCCAGGTTGGGAATGGAGTTGGAGACCAGATACCTGTGGGTCTGGGTCACGGAATGGAGTTTGGAGACCGGACATCTGTGAGTCCAGGTTGGGAATGGAGTTTGGAGACCGGATGTCTGTGAGTCCGGCTTGGGAATGGAGTTGGAGACTGGATATCTGTGGGTCTGGGTCTGGGAATGGAGTTTGGAGACAGGATGTCTGTGAGTCCAAGTTGGGAATGAAGTTTGAAGACCGGATATCCCTGAGTCCGGGTTGGGAACGGAGTTTGTAGACTGGATATCTGTGAGTCCTGCTTGGGAATAGAGTTTGCAGACCGGATATCTGTGGGTCTGGTTATGGGAATTGAGTTTGGAGACCGGATATCTGTGGGTCTGGGAATGGGAATGGAGTTTGGAGACCGGATATCTGTGAGTCCAGGTTGGGAATGGAGTTGCAGACTGGATGTCTGTGAGTCTGCGTCTGGGAATGGAGTTTGGAGACCGGATATCTATGAGTCCAGGTTGGGAATGGAGTTTGGAGACAGGATGTCTGTGAGTCCAAGTTGGAAATTGAGTTTGAAGACCGGAAATCTGTGAATCCGGGTTGGGAATTGTGTTTGGAGACTGGATGTCTGTGGGTCTGGGTATGGGAATGGAGTTTGTAGCCCGGATGTCTGTGAGTCCGGCTTGGGAATGGAGTTGGAGACTGGATGTCTGTGAGTCCACGTTGGGAATGATGTTTGAAGACCGGATATCTCTGAGTCCGGGTTGGGAACGGAGTTTGTAGACTGGATAACTGTGAGTCCTGCTTGGGAATAGAGTTTGCAGACCGGATATCTCTGGGTCTGGGAATGGGAATGGAGTTTGGAGACCAGATATCTGTGAGTCCAGGTTGGGAGTGGAGTTTGGAGACCGGATGTCTGTGAGTCCGGCTTGGGAATGGAGTTGGAGACTGGATATCTGTGGGTCTGGGTCAAGGAATGGAGTTTGGAGACTGGATGTCTGTGAGTCTGGGTCTGGGAATGGAGTTTGGAGACAGGATGTCTTTGAGTCCAGTTTGGGAATGGAGTTTGAAGATTGGATGTCTGTGAGTCCGGCTTGGGAATGGAGTTGAAGACTGGATATCTGTGGGTCTGGGTCAGTGAATGGAGTTTGGAGACTGGATGTGTTTGAATCCAGGTTGGGAATGGGGTTTGGAGACCGGATATCTGTGAGTCCAGGTTGGGAATGGAGTTGGAGACCAGATACCTGTGGGTCTGGGTCACGGAATGGAGTTTGGAGACCGGACATCTGTGAGTCCAGGTTGGGAATGGAGTTTGGAGACCGGATGTCTGTGAGTCCGGCTTGGGAATGGAGTTGGAGACTGGATATCTGTGGGTCTGGGTCTGGGAATGGAGTTTGGAGACAGGATGTCTGTGAGTCCAAGTTGGGAATGAAGTTTGAAGACCGGATATCCCTGAGTCCGGGTTGGGAACGGAGTTTGTAGACTGGATATCTGTGAGTCCTGCTTGGGAATAGAGTTTGCAGACCGGATATCTGTGGGTCTGGTTATGGGAATTGAGTTTGGAGACCGGATATCTGTGGGTCTGGGAATGGGAATGGAGTTTGGAGACCAGATATCTGTGAGTCCAGGTTGGGAGTGGAGTTTGGAGACCGGATGTCTGTGAGTCCGGCTTGGGAATGGAGTTGGAGACTGGATATCTGTGGGTCTGGGTCAAGGAATGGAGTTTGGAGACTGGATGTCTGTGAGTCTGGGTCTGGGAATGGAGTTTGGAGACAGGATGACTTTGAGTCCAGTTTGGGAATGGAGTTTGAAGACAGGATATCTGTGGGTCTGGGTATGGGCATGGAGTTTGGTGACCGGATATCTGTGGGTCTGTTATGGGAATGGAGTTTGGAGACTGGATGTCTGTGAGTCCAGTTTGGGAATGGAGTTGGAGACTGGATATCTGTGGGTCTGGGTCAGGGAATGGAGTTTGGAGACCGGATATCTGTGAGTCCAGGTTGGGAATGGAGTTGCAGACTGGATGTCTGTGAGTCTGCGTCTGGGAATGGAGTTTGGAGACCGGATATCTATGAGTCCAGGTTGGGAATGGAGTTTGGAGACAGGATGTCTGTGAGTCCAAGTTGGAAATTGAGTTTGAAGACCGGAAATCTGTGAATCCGGGTTGGGAACTGTGTTTGGAGACTGGATGTCTGTGGGTCTGGGTACGGGAATGGAGTTTGTAGCCCGGATGTCTGTGAGTCCGGCTTGGGAATGGAGTTGGAGACTGGATGTCTGTGAGTCCAAGTTGGGAATGATGTTTGAAGACCGGATATCTCTGAGTCCGGGTTGGGAACGGAGTTTGTAGACTGGATAACTGTGAGTCCTGCTTGGGAATGGAGTTGGAGACTGGATACCTGTGGGTCTGGATCTGGGAATGGAGTTTGGAGACCGGATGTCTGGTAGTCCAGGTTGGGAATGGAGTTTGGAGCCCGGATGTCTGTGAGTCCGGCTTGGGAATGGAGTTGGAGACCGGATATCTGTGAGTCCAGTTTGGGAATGGAGTTTAGAGACCGGATGTCTGTGAGTCTGGGTCTGGGAATGGAGTTTGGAGACCGGATGTCTGTGAGTCCAGTTTGGAAATGGAGTTTGAAGACTGGATATCTGTGGGTCTGGGTATGGGAATGGAGTTTGGAGACCGGATATCTTTGAGTCCAGGTTGGGAATGGAGTTGGAGACTGGATACCTGTGGGTCTGGGTCAGGGAATGGAGTTTGTAGACCGGATATCTGTGAGTCCAGGTTGGGAATGGAGTTTGGAGACCGGATGTCTGTGAGTCCGGCTTGGGAATGGAGTTGGAGACTGGATATCTGTGGGTCTGGGTCAGAGAATGGAGTTTGGAGACCGGATGTCTGTGATTGCAGTTTGGGAATGGAGTTTGAAGACCAAATATCTGTGGGTCTGGGTATGGGAATGGAGTTTGGAGACCCGATGTCTGGTAGTCCAGGTTGGGAATGGAGTATGGAGCCCGCATGTCTGTGAGTCCGGCTTGGGAATGGAGTTGGAGACTGGATATCTGTGGGTCTGGGTCTGGGAATGGAGTTTGGAGACAGGATGTCTGTGAGTCCGGGTTGGTAACGGAGTTTGGAGACTGGATGTCTGTGAGTCCAAGTTGGGAATGGAGTTTGAAGACCGGATATCTGTGAGTCCGGGTTGGTAACGGAGTTTGGAGACTGGATGTCTGTGCGTCCAAGTTGGGAATGAAGTTTGAAGACCGGATATCTGTGGGTCTGGGAATGGGAATGGAGTTTGGAGACCAGATATCTGTGGGTCTGTTATGGGAATGGAGTTTGGAGACTGGATGTCTGTGAGTCCAGTTTGGGAATGGAGTTGGAGACTGGATATCTGTGGGTCTGGGGCAGGGAATGGAGTTTGGAGACCGGATATCTGTGAGTCCAGGTTGGGAATGGAGTTGCAGACTGGATGTCTGTGAGTCTGCGTCTGGGAATGGAGTTTGGAGACCGGATATCTATGAGTCCAGGTTGGGAATGGAGTTTGGAGACAGGATGTCTGTGAGTCCAAGTTGGAAATTGAGTTTGAAGACCGGAAATCTGTGAATCCGGGTTGGGAACGGTGTTTGGAGACTGGATGTCTGTGGGTCTGGGTATGGGAATGGAGTTTGTAGCCCGGATGTCTGTGAGTCCGGCTTGGGAATGGAGTTGGAGACTGGATGTCTGTGAGTCCACGTTGGGAATGATGTTTGAAGACCGGATATCTCTGAGTCCGGGTTGGGAACGGAGTTTGTAGACTGGATAACTGTGAGTCCTGCTTGGGAATAGAGTTTGCAGACCGGATATCTCTGGGTCTGGGAATGGGAATGGAGTTTGGAGACCAGATATCTGTGAGTCCAGGTTGGGAGTGGAGTTTGGAGACTGGATGTCTGTGAGTCCGGCTTGGGAATGGAGTTGGAGACTGGATATCTGTGGGTCTGGGTCAAGGAATGGAGTTTGGAGACTGGATGTCTGTGAGTCTGGGTCTGGGAATGGAGTTTGGAGATAGGATGTCTTTGAGTCCAGTTTGGGAATGGAGTTTGAAGATTGGATGTCTGTGAGTCCGGCTTGGGAATGGAGTTGAAGACTGGATATCTGTGGGTCTGGGTCAGTGAATGGAGTTTGGAGACTGGATGTGTTTGAATCCAGGTTGGGAATGGGGTTTGGAGACCGGATATCTGTGAGTCCAGGTTGGGAATGGAGTTGGAGACCAGATACCTGTGGGTCTGGGTCACGGAATGGAGTTTGGAGACCGGACATCTGTGAGTCCAGGTTGGGAATGGAGTTTGGAGACCGGATGTCTGTGAGTCCGGCTTGGGAATGGAGTTGGAGACTGGATATCTGTGGGTCTGGGTCTGGGAATGGAGTTTGGAGACAGGATGTCTGTGAGTCCAAGTTGGGAATGAAGTTTGAAGACCGGATATCCCTGAGTCCGGGTTGGGAACGGAGTTTGTAGACTGGATATCTGTGAGTCCTGCTTGGGAATAGAGTTTGCAGACCGGATATCTGTGGGTCTGGTTATGGGAATTGAGTTTGGAGACCGGATATCTGTGGGTCTGGGAATGGGAATGGAGTTTGGAGACCAGATATCTGTGAGTCCAGGTTGGGAGTGGAGTTTGGAGACCGGATGTCTGTGAGTCCGGCTTGGGAATGGAGTTGGAGACTGGATATCTGTGGGTCTGGGTCAAGGAATGGAGTTTGGAGACTGGATGTCTGTGAGTCTGGGTCTGGGAATGGAGTTTGGAGACAGGATGTCTTTGAGTCCAGTTTGGGAATGGAGTTTGAAGACAGGATATCTGTGGGTCTGGGTATGGGCATGGAGTTTGGTGACCGGATATCTGTGGGTCTGTTATGGGAATGGAGTTTGGAGACTGGATGTCTGTGAGTCCAGTTTGGGAATGGAGTTGGAGACTGGATATCTGTGGGTCTGGGGCAGGGAATGGAGTTTGGAGACCGGATATCTGTGAGTCCAGGTTGGGAATGGAGTTGCAGACTGGATGTCTGTGAGTCTGCGTCTGGGAATGGAGTTTGGAGACCGGATATCTATGAGTCCAGGTTGGGAATGGAGTTTGGAGACAGGATGTCTGTGAGTCCAAGTTGGAAATTGAGTTTGAAGACCGGATATCTCTGAGTCCGGGTTGGGAACGGAGTTTGTAGACTGGATAACTGTGAGTCCTGCTTGGGAATAGAGTTTGCAGACCGGATATCTGTGGGTCTGGGAATGGGAATGGAGTTTGGAGACCAGATATCTGTGAGTCCAGGTTGGGAGTGGAGTTTGGAGACCGGATGTCTGTGAGTCCGGCTTGGGAATGGAGTTGGAGACTGGATATCTGTGGGTCTGGGTCAAGGAATGGAGTTTGGAGACTGGATGTCTGTGAGTCTGGGTCTGGGAATGGAGTTTGGAGACAGGATGTCTTTGAGTCCAGTTTCGGAATGGAGTTTGAAGACTGGATATCTGTGGGTCTGGGTATGGGCATGGAGTTTGGTGACCGGATATCTGTGGGTCTGGTATGGGAATGGAGTTTGGAGACTGGATGTCTGTGAGTCCAGTTTGGGAATGGAGTTGGAGACTGGATATCTGTGGGTCTGGGGCAGGGAATATAGTTTGGAGACCGGATATCTGTGGGTCCAGGTTGGGAATGGAGTTGCAGACTGGATGTCTGTGAGTCTGCGTCTGGGAATGGAGTTTGGAGACCGGATATCTATGAGTCCAGGTTGGGAATGGAGTTTGGAGACAGGATGTCTGTGAGTCCAAGTTGGAAATTGAGTTTGAAGACCGGAAATCTGTGAATCCGGGTTGGGAACGGAGTTTGGAGACTGGATGTCTGTGGGTCTGGGTATGGGAATGGAGTTTGTAGCCCGGATGTCTGTGAGTCCGGCTTGGGAATGGATTTGGAGACTGGATGTCTGTGAGTCCAAGTTGGGAATGATGTTTGAAGACCGGATATCTCTGAGTCCGGGTTGGGAACAGAGTTTGTAGACTGGATAACTGTGAGTACTGCTTGGGAATAGAGTTTGCAGACCGGATATCTGTGGGTCTGGGAATGGGAATGGAGTTTGGAGACCAGATATCTGTGAGTCCAGGTTGGGAGTGGAGTTTGGAGACCGGATGTCTGTGAGTCCAGCTTGAGAATGGAGTTGGAGACTGGATATCTGTGGGTCTGGGTCAGGGAATGGAGTTTGGAGACTGGATATCTGAGAGTCCAAGTTGGGAATGAAGTTTGAAGACCGGATATCTGTGGGTCTGGGAATGGGAATGGAGTTTGGAGACCAGATATCTGTGAGTCCAGGTTGGGAGTGGAGTTTGGAGACCGGATGTCTGTGAGTCCGGCTTGGGAATGGAGTTGGAGACTGGATATCTGTGGGTCTGGGTCAAGTAATGGAGTTTGGAGACTGGATGTCTGTGAGTCTGGGTATGGGCATGGAGTTTGGAGACTGGATATCTGTGGGTCTGGTATGGGAATGGAGTTTGGAGACTGGATGTCTGTGAGTCCAGTTTGGGAATGGAGTTGGAGACTGGATATCTGTGGGTCTGGGGCAGGGAATGGAGTTTGGAGACCGGATATCTGTGAGTCCAGGTTGGGAATGGAGTTGCAGACTGGATGTCTGTGAGTCTGCGTCTGGGAATGGAGTTTGGAGACCGGATATCTATGAGTCCAGGTTGGGAATGGAGTTTGGAGACAGGATGTCTGTGAGTCCAAGTTGGAAATTGAGTTTGAAGACCAGAAATCTGTGAATCCGGGTTGGGAACGGAGTTTGGAGACTGGATGTCTGTGGGTCTGGGTATGGGAATGGAGTTTGTAGCCCGGATGTCTGTGAGTCCGGCTTGGGAATGGAGTTGGAGACTGGATGTCTGTGAGTCCAAGTTGGGAATGATGTTTGAAGACCGGATATCTCTGAGTCCGGGTTGGGAACGGAGTTTGTAGACTGGATAACTGTGAGTCCTGCTTGGGAATAGAGTTTGCAGACCGGATATCTGTGGGTCTGGGAATGGGAATGGAGTTTGGAGACCAGATATCTGTGAGTCCAGGTTGGGAATGGAGTTTGGAGATTGGATGTCTGTGAGTCCGGCTTGGGAATGGAGTTGAAGACTGGATATCTGTGGGTCTGGGTCAGTGAATGGAGTTTGGAGACTGGATGTGTTTGAATCCAGGTTGGGAATGGGGTTTGGAGACCGGATATCTGTGAGTCCAGGTTGGGAATGGAGTTGGAGACCAGATACCTGTGGGTCTGGGTCACGGAATGGAGTTTGGAGACCGGACATCTGTGAGTCCAGGTTGGGAATGGAGTTTGGAGACCGGATGTCTGTGAGTCCGGCTTGGGAATGGAGTTGGAGACTGGATATCTGTGGGTCTGGGTCTGGGAATGGAGTTTGGAGACAGGATGTCTGTGAGTCCAAGTTGGGAATGAAGTTTGAAGACCGGATATCCCTGAGTCCGGGTTGGGAACGGAGTTTGTAGACTGGATATCTGTGAGTCCTGCTTGGGAATAGAGTTTGCAGACCGGATATCTGTGGGTCTGGTTATGGGAATTGAGTTTGGAGACCGGATATCTGTGCATCTGGGAATGGGAATGGAGTTTGGAGACCAGATATCTGTGAGTCCAGGTTGGGAGTGGAGTTTGGAGACCGGATGTCTGTGAGTCCGGCTTGGGAATGGAGTTGGAGACTGGATATCTGTGGGTCTGGGTCAAGGAATGGAGTTTGGAGACTGGATGTCTGTGAGTCTGGGTCTGGGAATGGAGTTTGGAGACAGGATGTCTTTGAGTCCAGTTTGGGAATGGAGTTTGAAGACTGGATATCTGTGGGTCTGGGTATGGGCATGGAGTTTGGTGACCGGATATCTGTGGGTCTGGTATGGGAATGGAGTTTGGAGACTGGATGTCTGTGAGTCCAGTTTGGGAATGGAGTTGGAGACTGGATATCTGTGGGTCTGGGGCAGGGAATGGAGTTTGGAGACCGGATATCTGTGAGTCCAGGTTGGGAATGGAGTTGCAGACTGGATGTCTGTGAGTCTGCGTCTGGGAATGGAGTTTGGAGACCGGATATCTATGAGTCCAGGTTGGGAATGGAGTTTGGAGACAGGATGTCTGTGAGTCCAAGTTGGAAATTGAGTTTGAAGACCGGAAATCTGTGAATCCGGGTTGGGAACGGTGTTTGGAGACTGGATGTCTGTGGGTCTGGGTATGGGAATGGAGTTTGTAGCCCGGATGTCTGTGAGTCCGGCTTGGGAATGGAGTTGGAGACTGGATGTCTGTGAGTCCAAGTTGGGAATGATGTTTGAAGACCGGATATCTCTGAGTCCGGGTTGGGAACGGAGTTTGTAGACTGGATAACTGTGAGTCCTGCTTGGGAATAGAGTTTGCAGACCGGATATCTGTGGGTCTGGGAATGGGAATGGAGTTTGGAGACCAGATATCTCTGAGTCCAGGTTGGGAGTGGAGTTTGGAGACCGGATGTCTGTGAGTCCAGCTTGGGAATGGAGTTGGAGACTGGATATCTGTGGGTCTGGGTCAGGGAATGGAGTTTGGAGACTGGATGTCTGAGAGTCCAAGTTGGGAATGAAGTTTGAAGACCGGATATCTGTGGGTCTGGGAATGGGAATGGAGTTTGGAGACCAGATATCTGTGAGTCCAGGTTGGGAGTGGAGTTTGGAGACCGGATATCTGTGAGTCCGGCTTCGGAATGGAGTTGGAGACTGGATATCTGTGGGTCTGGGTCAAGGAATGGAGTTTGGAGACTGGATGTCTGTGAGTCTGGGTCTGGGAATGGAGTTTGGAGACAGGATGTCTTTGAGTCCAGTTTGGGAATGGAGTTTGAAGACTGGATATCTGTGGGTCTGGGTATGGGCATGGAGTTTGGAGACCGGATATCTGTGGGTCTGGTATGGGAATGGAGTTTGGAGACTGGATGTCTGTGAGTCCGGGTTGGTAACGGAGTTTGGAGACTGGATGTTTGAGAGTCCAAGTTGGGAATGAAGTTTGAAGACCGGATATCTGTGTTTGCAGACCGGATATCTTTGGCTATGGTTATGGGAATGGAGTTTGGAGACCGGATATCTGTGGGTCTGGGAATGGGAATGGAGTTTGGAGACCAGATATCTGTGAGTCCAGGTTGGGAATGGAGTTTGGAGACCGAATGTCTGTGAGTCCGGCTTGGGAATGGAGTTGGAGACTGGATATCTGTGGGTCTGGGTCAGGGAATGGAGTTTGAAGACCGGATGTCTGTGATTCCAGGTTTGGAATGGAGTTTGGAGATAGAATGTCTTTGAGTCCGGCTTGGGAATGGAGTTGAAGACTGGATATCTGTGGGTCTGGGTCAGTGAATGGAGTTTGGAGACTGGATGTGTTTGAATCCAGGTTGGGAATGGGGTTTGGAGACCGGATATCTGTGAGTCCAGGTTGGGAATGGAGTTGGAGACTGGATATCTGTGGGTCTGGGTCAAGGAATGGTGTTTGAAGACCGGATGTCTGTGACTCCAGGTTGGGAATGGAGTTTGGAGATTGGATGTCTGTGAGTCCGGCTTGGGAATGGAGTTGGAGACTGGATATCTGTGGGTCTGTGTCTGGGAATGGAGTTTGGAGACTGGATGTCTGTGAGTCCGGGTTGGTAACGGAGTTTGGAGACTGGATGTCTGTGAGTCCAAGTTGGGAATGGAGTTTGAAGACTGGATATCTGTGGGTCTGGGTCAGTGAATGGAGTTTGGAGACTGGATGTGTTTGAATCCAGGTTGGGAATGGGGTTTGGAGACCGGATATCTGTGAGTCCAGGTTGGGAATGGAGTTGGAGACCAGATACCTGTGGGTCTGGGTCACGGAATGGAGTTTGGAGACCGGACATCTGTGAGTCCAGGTTGGGAATGGAGTTTGGAGACCGGATGTCTGTGAGTCCGGCTTGGGAATGGAGTTGGAGACTGGATATCTGTGGGTCTGGGTCTGGGAATGGAGTTTGGAGACAGGATGTCTGTGAGTCCAAGTTGGGAATGAAGTTTGAAGACCGGATATCCCTGAGTCCGGGTTGGGAACGGAGTTTGTAGACTGGATATCTGTGAGTCCTGCTTGGGAATAGAGTTTGCAGACCGGATATCTGTGGGTCTGGTTATGGGAATTGAGTTTGGAGACCGGATATCTGTGGGTCTGGGAATGGGAATGGAGTTTGGAGACCAGATATCTGTGAGTCCAGGTTGGGAGTGGAGTTTGGAGACCGGATGTCTGTGAGTCCGGCTTGGGAATGGAGTTGGAGACTGGATATCTGTGGGTCTGGGTCAAGGAATGGAGTTTGGAGACTGGATGTCTGTGAGTCTGGGTCTGGGAATGGAGTTTGGAGACAGGATGTCTTTGAGTCCAGTTTGGGAATGGAGTTTGAAGACAGGATATCTGTGGGTCTGGGTATGGGCATGGAGTTTGGTGACCGGATATCTGTGGGTCTGTTATGGGAATGGAGTTTGGAGACTGGATGTCTGTGAGTCCAGTTTGGGAATGGAGTTGGAGACTGGATATCTGTGGGTCTGGGGCAGGGAATGGAGTTTGGAGACCGGATATCTGTGAGTCCAGGTTGGGAATGGAGTTGCAGACTGGATGTCTGTGAGTCTGCGTCTGGGAATGGAGTTTGGAGACCGGATATCTATGAGTCCAGGTTGGGAATGGAGTTTGGAGACAGGATGTCTGTGAGTCCAAGTTGGAAATTGAGTTTGAAGACCGGATATCTCTGAGTCCGGGTTGGGAACGGAGTTTGTAGACTGGATAACTGTGAGTCCTGCTTGGGAATAGAGTTTGCAGACCGGATATCTGTGGGTCTGGGAATGGGAATGGAGTTTGGAGACCAGATATCTGTGAGTCCAGGTTGGGAGTGGAGTTTGGAGACCGGATGTCTGTGAGTCCGGCTTGGGAATGGAGTTGGAGACTGGATATCTGTGGGTCTGGGTCAAGGAATGGAGTTTGGAGACTGGATGTCTGTGAGTCTGGGTCTGGGAATGGAGTTTGGAGACAGGATGTCTTTGAGTCCAGTTTCGGAATGGAGTTTGAAGACTGGATATCTGTGGGTCTGGGTATGGGCATGGAGTTTGGTGACCGGATATCTGTGGGTCTGGTATGGGAATGGAGTTTGGAGACTGGATGTCTGTGAGTCCAGTTTGGGAATGGAGTTGGAGACTGGATATCTGTGGGTCTGGGGCAGGGAATATAGTTTGGAGACCGGATATCTGTGGGTCCAGGTTGGGAATGGAGTTGCAGACTGGATGTCTGTGAGTCTGCGTCTGGGAATGGAGTTTGGAGACCGGATATCTATGAGTCCAGGTTGGGAATGGAGTTTGGAGACAGGATGTCTGTGAGTCCAAGTTGGAAATTGAGTTTGAAGACCGGAAATCTGTGAATCCGGGTTGGGAACGGAGTTTGGAGACTGGATGTCTGTGGGTCTGGGTATGGGAATGGAGTTTGTAGCCCGGATGTCTGTGAGTCCGGCTTGGGAATGGATTTGGAGACTGGATGTCTGTGAGTCCAAGTTGGGAATGATGTTTGAAGACCGGATATCTCTGAGTCCGGGTTGGGAACAGAGTTTGTAGACTGGATAACTGTGAGTACTGCTTGGGAATAGAGTTTGCAGACCGGATATCTGTGGGTCTGGGAATGGGAATGGAGTTTGGAGACCAGATATCTGTGAGTCCAGGTTGGGAGTGGAGTTTGGAGACCGGATGTCTGTGAGTCCAGCTTGAGAATGGAGTTGGAGACTGGATATCTGTGGGTCTGGGTCAGGGAATGGAGTTTGGAGACTGGATATCTGAGAGTCCAAGTTGGGAATGAAGTTTGAAGACCGGATATCTGTGGGTCTGGGAATGGGAATGGAGTTTGGAGACCAGATATCTGTGAGTCCAGGTTGGGAGTGGAGTTTGGAGACCGGATGTCTGTGAGTCCGGCTTGGGAATGGAGTTGGAGACTGGATATCTGTGGGTCTGGGTCAAGTAATGGAGTTTGGAGACTGGATGTCTGTGAGTCTGGGTATGGGCATGGAGTTTGGAGACTGGATATCTGTGGGTCTGGTATGGGAATGGAGTTTGGAGACTGGATGTCTGTGAGTCCAGTTTGGGAATGGAGTTGGAGACTGGATATCTGTGGGTCTGGGGCAGGGAATGGAGTTTGGAGACCGGATATCTGTGAGTCCAGGTTGGGAATGGAGTTGCAGACTGGATGTCTGTGAGTCTGCGTCTGGGAATGGAGTTTGGAGACCGGATATCTATGAGTCCAGGTTGGGAATGGAGTTTGGAGACAGGATGTCTGTGAGTCCAAGTTGGAAATTGAGTTTGAAGACCAGAAATCTGTGAATCCGGGTTGGGAACGGAGTTTGGAGACTGGATGTCTGTGGGTCTGGGTATGGGAATGGAGTTTGTAGCCCGGATGTCTGTGAGTCCGGCTTGGGAATGGAGTTGGAGACTGGATGTCTGTGAGTCCAAGTTGGGAATGATGTTTGAAGACCGGATATCTCTGAGTCCGGGTTGGGAACGGAGTTTGTAGACTGGATAACTGTGAGTCCTGCTTGGGAATAGAGTTTGCAGACCGGATATCTGTGGGTCTGGGAATGGGAATGGAGTTTGGAGACCAGATATCTGTGAGTCCAGGTTGGGAATGGAGTTTGGAGATTGGATGTCTGTGAGTCCGGCTTGGGAATGGAGTTGAAGACTGGATATCTGTGGGTCTGGGTCAGTGAATGGAGTTTGGAGACTGGATGTGTTTGAATCCAGGTTGGGAATGGGGTTTGGAGACCGGATATCTGTGAGTCCAGGTTGGGAATGGAGTTGGAGACCAGATACCTGTGGGTCTGGGTCACGGAATGGAGTTTGGAGACCGGACATCTGTGAGTCCAGGTTGGGAATGGAGTTTGGAGACCGGATGTCTGTGAGTCCGGCTTGGGAATGGAGTTGGAGACTGGATATCTGTGGGTCTGGGTCTGGGAATGGAGTTTGGAGACAGGATGTCTGTGAGTCCAAGTTGGGAATGAAGTTTGAAGACCGGATATCCCTGAGTCCGGGTTGGGAACGGAGTTTGTAGACTGGATATCTGTGAGTCCTGCTTGGGAATAGAGTTTGCAGACCGGATATCTGTGGGTCTGGTTATGGGAATTGAGATGGAGACCGGATATCTGTGCATCTGGGAATGGGAATGGAGTTTGGAGACCAGATATCTGTGAGTCCAGGTTGGGAGTGGAGTTTGGAGACCGGATGTCTGTGAGTCCGGCTTGGGAATGGAGTTGGAGACTGGATATCTGTGGGTCTGGGTCAAGGAATGGAGTTTGGAGACTGGATGTCTGTGAGTCTGGGTCTGGGAATGGAGTTTGGAGACAGGATGTCTTTGAGTCCAGTTTGGGAATGGAGTTTGAAGACTGGATATCTGTGGGTCTGGGTATGGGCATGGAGTTTGGTGACCGGATATCTGTGGGTCTGGTATGGGAATGGAGTTTGGAGACTGGATGTCTGTGAGTCCAGTTTGGGAATGGAGTTGGAGACTGGATATCTGTGGGTCTGGGGCAGGGAATGGAGTTTGGAGACCGGATATCTGTGAGTCCAGGTTGGGAATGGAGTTGCAGACTGGATGTCTGTGAGTCTGCGTCTGGGAATGGAGTTTGGAGACCGGATATCTATGAGTCCAGGTTGGGAATGGAGTTTGGAGACAGGATGTCTGTGAGTCCAAGTTGGAAATTGAGTTTGAAGACCGGAAATCTGTGAATCCGGGTTGGGAACGGTGTTTGGAGACTGGATGTCTGTGGGTCTGGGTATGGGAATGGAGTTTGTAGCCCGGATGTCTGTGAGTCCGGCTTGGGAATGGAGTTGGAGACTGGATGTCTGTGAGTCCAAGTTGGGAATGATGTTTGAAGACCGGATATCTCTGAGTCCGGGTTGGGAACGGAGTTTGTAGACTGGATAACTGTGAGTCCTGCTTGGGAATAGAGTTTGCAGACCGGATATCTGTGGGTCTGGGAATGGGAATGGAGTTTGGAGACCAGATATCTCTGAGTCCAGGTTGGGAGTGGAGTTTGGAGACCGGATGTCTGTGAGTCCAGCTTGGGAATGGAGTTGGAGACTGGATATCTGTGGGTCTGGGTCAGGGAATGGAGTTTGGAGACTGGATGTCTGAGAGTCCAAGTTGGGAATGAAGTTTGAAGACCGGATATCTGTGGGTCTGGGAATGGGAATGGAGTTTGGAGACCAGATATCTGTGAGTCCAGGTTGGGAGTGGAGTTTGGAGACCGGATATCTGTGAGTCCGGCTTCGGAATGGAGTTGGAGACTGGATATCTGTGGGTCTGGGTCAAGGAATGGAGTTTGGAGACTGGATGTCTGTGAGTCTGGGTCTGGGAATGGAGTTTGGAGACAGGATGTCTTTGAGTCCAGTTTGGGAATGGAGTTTGAAGACTGGATATCTGTGGGTCTGGGTATGGGCATGGAGTTTGGAGACCGGATATCTGTGGGTCTGGTATGGGAATGGAGTTTGGAGACTGGATGTCTGTGAGTCCGGGTTGGTAACGGAGTTTGGAGACTGGATGTTTGAGAGTCCAAGTTGGGAATGAAGTTTGAAGACCGGATATCTGTGTTTGCAGACCGGATATCTTTGGCTATGGTTATGGGAATGGAGTTTGGAGACCGGATATCTGTGGGTCTGGGAATGGGAATGGAGTTTGGAGACCAGATATCTGTGAGTCCAGGTTGGGAATGGAGTTTGGAGACCGAATGTCTGTGAGTCCGGCTTGGGAATGGAGTTGGAGACTGGATATCTGTGGGTCTGGGTCAGGGAATGGAGTTTGAAGACCGGATGTCTGTGATTCCAGGTTTGGAATGGAGTTTGGAGATAGAATGTCTTTGAGTCCGGCTTGGGAATGGAGTTGAAGACTGGATATCTGTGGGTCTGGGTCAGTGAATGGAGTTTGGAGACTGGATGTGTTTGAATCCAGGTTGGGAATGGGGTTTGGAGACCGGATATCTGTGAGTCCAGGTTGGGAATGGAGTTGGAGACTGGATATCTGTGGGTCTGGGTCAAGGAATGGTGTTTGAAGACCGGATGTCTGTGACTCCAGGTTGGGAATGGAGTTTGGAGATTGGATGTCTGTGAGTCCGGCTTGGGAATGGAGTTGGAGACTGGATATCTGTGGGTCTGTGTCTGGGAATGGAGTTTGGAGACTGGATGTCTGTGAGTCCGGGTTGGTAACGGAGTTTGGAGACTGGATGTCTGTGAGTCCAAGTTGGGAATGGAGTTTGAAGACCGGATATCTGTGAGTCCGGGATGGTAACGGAGTTTGGAGACTTGATGTCTGTGAGTCCATGTTGGGAATGAAGTTTGAAGACCGGATATCTCTGAGTCCGGGTTGGGAACGGAGTTTGTAGACTGGATATCTGTGAGTCCTGCTTGGGAATAGAGTTTGCAGACCGGATATCTGTGGGTCTGGTTATGGGAATTGAGTTTGGAGACCGGTAATCTGTGGGTCTGGGAATGGGAATGGAGGATGGAGACCAGATATCTGTGAGTCCAGGTTGGGAGTGGAGTTTGGAGACCGGATGTCTGTGAGTCCGGCTTGGGAATGGAGTTGGAGACTGGATATCTGTGGGTCTGGGCCAGGGAATGGAGGATGGAGACCAGATATCTGTGAGTCCAGGTTGGGAGTGGAGTTTGGAGACCGGATGTCTGTGAGTCCGGGTTGGGAACGGAGTTTGTAGACTGGATATCTGTGAGTCCTGCTTGGGAATAGAGTTTGCAGACCGGATATCTGTGAGTCCAGGTTGGGAATGGAGTTGGAGACTGGATACCTGTGGGTCTGGATCTGGGAATGGAGTTTGGAGACCGGATGTCTGTGATTCCAGTTTGGGAATGGAGTTTGAAGACCGAATATCTGTGGGTCTGGGTATGGGAATGGAGTTTGGAGACCCGATGTCTGGTAGTCCAGGTTGGGAATGGAGTTTGGAGCCCGGATGTCTGTGAGTCCGGCTTGGGAATGGAGTTGGAGACCGGATATCTGTGAGTCCAGGTTGGGAATGGAGTTTAGAGACCGGATGTCTGTGAGTCTGGGTCTGGGAATGGAGTTTGGAGACCGGATGTCTGTGAGTCCGGCTTGGGAATGGAGTTGGAGACTGGATATCTGTGGGTCTGGGTCAGGGAATGGAGTTTGAAGACCGGATGTCTGTGATTCCAGGTTTGGAATGGAGTTTGGAGACTGGATGTGTTTGAATCCAGGTTGGGAATGGGGTTTGGAGACCGGATATCTGTGAGTCCAGGTTGGGAATGGAGTTGGAGACCAGATACCTGTGGGTCTGGGTCACGGAATGGAGTTTGGAGACCGGACATCTGTGAGTCCAGGTTGGGAATGGAGTTTGGAGACCGGATGTCTGTGAGTCCGGCTTGGGAATGGAGTTGGAGACTGGATATCTGTGGGTCTGGGTCTGGGAATGGAGTTTGGAGACAGGATGTCTGTGAGTCCAAGTTGGGAATGAAGTTTGAAGACCGGATATCCCTGAGTCCGGGTTGGGAACGGAGTTTGTAGACTGGATATCTGTGAGTCCTGCTTGGGAATAGAGTTTGCAGACCGGATATCTGTGGGTCTGGTTATGGGAATTGAGTTTGGAGACCGGATATCTGTGGGTCTGGGAATGGGAATGGAGTTTGGAGACCAGATATCTGTGAGTCCAGGTTGGGAATGGAGTATGAAGACTGGATATCTGTGGGTCTGGGTATGGGCATGGAGTTTGGTGACAGGATATCTGTGGGTCTGGTATGGGAATGGAGTTTGGAGACTGGATGTCTGTGAGTCCAGTTTGGGAATGGAGTTGGAGACTGGATATCTGTGGGTCTGGGGCAGGGAATGGAGTTTGGAGACCGGATATCTGTGAGTCCAGGTTGGGAATGGAGTTGCAGACTGGATGTCTGTGAGTCTGCGTCTGGGAATGGAGTTTGGAGACCGGATATCTATGAGTCCAGGTTGGGAATGGAGTTTGGAGACAGGATGTCTGTGAGTCCAAGTTGGAAATTGAGTTTGAAGACCGGAAATCTGTGAATCCGGGTTGGGAACGGTGTTTGGAGACTGGATGTCTGTGGGTCTGGGTATGGGAATGGAGTTTGTAGCCCGGATGTCTGTGAGTCCGGCTTGGGAATGGAGTTGGAGACTGGATGTCTGTGAGTCCAAGTTGCGAATGATGTTTGAAGACCGGATATCTCTGAGTCTGGGTTGGGAACGGAGTTTGTAGACTGGATAACTGTGAGTACTGCTTGGGAATAGAGTTTGCAGTCCGGATATCTGTGGGTCTGGGAATGGGAATGGAATTTGGAGACCAGATATCTGTGAGTCCAGGTTGGGAGTGGAGTTTGGAGACCGGATGTCTGTGAGTCCAGCTTGGGAATGGAGTTGGAGACTGGATATCTGTAGGTCTGGGTCAGGGAATGGAGTTTGGAGACTGGATGTCTGAGAGTCCAAGTTGGGAATGAAGTTTGAAGACCGGATATCTGTGTGTCTGGGAATGGGAATGGAGTTTGGAGACCAGATATCTGTGAGTCCAGGTTGGGAGTGGAGTTTGGAGACCGGATGTCTGTGAGTCCGGCTTGGGAATGGAGTTGGAGACTGGATATCTGTGGGTCTGGGTCAAGGAATGGAGTTTGGAGACTAGATGTCTGTGAGTCTGGGTCTGGGAATGGAGTTTGGAGACAGGATGTCTTTGAGTCCAGTTTGGGAATGGAGTTTGAAGACTGGATATCTGTGGGTCTGGGTATGGGCATGGAGTTTGGAGACCGGATATCTGTGGGTCTGGTATGGGAATGGAGTTTGGAGACTGGATGTCTGTGAGTCCAGTTTTGGAATGGAGTTGGAGACTGGATATCTGTGGGTCTGGGGCAGGGAATGGAGTTTGGAGACCGGATATCTGTGAGTCCAGGTTGGGAATGGAGTTGCAGACTGGATGTCTGTGAGTCTGCGTCTGGGAATGGAGTTTGGAGACCGGATATCTATGAGTCCAGGTTGGGAATGGAGTTTGGAGACAGGATGTCTGTGAGTCCAAGTTGGAAATTGAGTTTGAAGACCGGAAATCTGTGAATCCGGGTTGGGAACGGAGTTTGGAGACTGGATGTCTGTGGGTCTGGGTATGGGAATGGAGTTTGTAGCCCGGATGTCTGTGAGTCCGGCTTGGGAATGGAGTTGGAGACTGGATGTCTGTGAGTCCAAGTTGGGAATGATGTTTGAAGACCGGATATCTCTGAGTCCGGGTTGGGAACGGAGTTTGTAGACTGGATAACTGTGAGTCCTACTTGGGAATAGAGTTTGCAGACCGGATATCTGTGGGTCTGGGAATGGGAATGGAGTTTGGAGACCAGATATCTGTGAGTCCAGGTTGGGAGTGGAGTTTGGAGACCGGATGTCTGTGAGTCCAGCTTGGGAATGGAGTTGGAGACTGGATATCTGTGGGTCTGGGTCAGGGAATGGAGTTTGGAGACTGGATGTCTGTGAGTCCGGGTTGGTAACGGAGTTTGGAGACTGGATGTCTGAGAGTCCAAGTTGGGAATGAAGTTTGAAGACCGGATATCTGTGTTTGCAGACCGGATATCTTTGGGTATGGTTATGGGAATGGAGTTTGGAGACCGGATATCTGTGGGTCTGGGAATGGGAATGGAGTTTGGAGACCAGATATCTGTGAGTCCAGGTTGGGAATGGAGTTTGGAGACCGAATGTCTGTGAGTCCGGCTTGGGAATGGAGTTGGAGACTGGATATCTGTGGGTCTGGGTCAGGGAATGGAGTTTGAAGACCGGATGTCTGTGATTCCAGGTTTGGAATGGAGTTTGGAGATAGAATGTCTTTGAGTCCGGCTTGGGAATGGAGTTGAAGACTGGATATCTGTGGGTCTGGGTCAGTGAATGGAGTTTGGAGACTGGATGTGTTTGAATCCAGGTTGGGAATGGGGTTTGGAGACCGGATATCTGTGAGTCCAGGTTGGGAATGGAGTTGGAGACTGGATATCTGTGGGTCTGGGTCAAGGAATGGTGTTTGAAGACCGGATGTCTGTGACTCCAGGTTGGGAATGGAGTTTGGAGATTGGATGTCTGTGAGTCCGGCTTGGGAATGGAGTTGGAGACTGGATATCTGTGGGTCTGGGTCTGGGAATGGAGTTTGGAGACTGGATGTCTGAGTCCGGGTTGGTAACGGAGTTTGGAGACTGGATGTCTGTGAGTCCAAGTTGGGAATGGAGTTTGAAGACCGGATATCTGTGAGTCCGGGATGGTAACGGAGTTTGGAGACTTGATGTCTGTGAGTCCATGTTGGGAATGAAGTTTGAAGACCGGATATCTCTGAGTCCGGGTTGGGAACGGAGTTTGTAGACTGGATATCTGTGAGTCCTGCTTGGGAATAGAGTTTGCAGACCGGATATCTGTGGGTCTGGTTATGGGAATTGAGTTTGGAGACCGGTAATCTGTGGGTCTGGGAATGGGAATGGAGGATGGAGACCAGATATCTGTGAGTCCAGGTTGGGAGTGGAGTTTGGAGACCGGATGTCTGTGAGTCCGGCTTGGGAATGGAGTTGGAGACTGGATATCTGTGGGTCTGGGTCAAGGAATGGAGTTTGGAGACTAGATGTCTGTGAGTCTGGGTCTGGGAATGGAGTTTGGAGACAGGATGTCTTTGAGTCCAGTTTGGGAATGGAGTTTGAAGACTGGATATCTGTGGGTCTGGGTATGGGCATGGAGTTTGGAGACCGGATATCTGTGGGTCTGGTATGGGAATGGAGTTTGGAGACTGGATGTCTGTGAGTCCAGTTTTGGAATGGAGTTGGAGACTGGATATCTGTGGGTCTGGGGCAGGGAATGGAGTTTGGAGACCGGATATCTGTGAGTCCAGGTTGGGAATGGAGTTGCAGACTGGATGTCTGTGAGTCTGCGTCTGGGAATGGAGTTTGGAGACCGGATATCTATGAGTCCAGGTTGGGAATGGAGTTTGGAGACAGGATGTCTGTGAGTCCAAGTTGGAAATTGAGTTTGAAGACCGGAAATCTGTGAATCCGGGTTGGGAACGGAGTTTGGAGACTGGATGTCTGTGGGTCTGGGTATGGGAATGGAGTTTGTAGCCCGGATGTCTGTGAGTCCGGCTTGGGAATGGAGTTGGAGACTGGATGTCTGTGAGTCCAAGTTGGGAATGATGTTTGAAGACCGGATATCTCTGAGTCCGGGTTGGGAACGGAGTTTGTAGACTGGATAACTGTGAGTCCTACTTGGGAATAGAGTTTGCAGACCGGATATCTGTGGGTCTGGGAATGGGAATGGAGTTTGGAGACCAGATATCTGTGAGTCCAGGTTGGGAGTGGAGTTTGGAGACCGGATGTCTGTGAGTCCAGCTTGGGAATGGAGTTGGAGACTGGATATCTGTGGGTCTGGGTCAGGGAATGGAGTTTGGAGACTGGATGTCTGTGAGTCCGGGTTGGTAACGGAGTTTGGAGACTGGATGTCTGAGAGTCCAAGTTGGGAATGAAGTTTGAAGACCGGATATCTGTGTTTGCAGACCGGATATCTTTGGGTATGGTTATGGGAATGGAGTTTGGAGACCGGATATCTGTGGGTCTGGGAATGGGAATGGAGTTTGGAGACCAGATATCTGTGAGTCCAGGTTGGGAATGGAGTTTGGAGACCGAATGTCTGTGAGTCCGGCTTGGGAATGGAGTTGGAGACTGGATATCTGTGGGTCTGGGTCAGGGAATGGAGTTTGAAGACCGGATGTCTGTGATTCCAGGTTTGGAATGGAGTTTGGAGATAGAATGTCTTTGAGTCCGGCTTGGGAATGGAGTTGAAGACTGGATATCTGTGGGTCTGGGTCAGTGAATGGAGTTTGGAGACTGGATGTGTTTGAATCCAGGTTGGGAATGGGGTTTGGAGACCGGATATCTGTGAGTCCAGGTTGGGAATGGAGTTGGAGACTGGATATCTGTGGGTCTGGGTCAAGGAATGGTGTTTGAAGACCGGATGTCTGTGACTCCAGGTTGGGAATGGAGTTTGGAGATTGGATGTCTGTGAGTCCGGCTTGGGAATGGAGTTGGAGACTGGATATCTGTGGGTCTGGGTCTGGGAATGGAGTTTGGAGACTGGATGTCTGAGTCCGGGTTGGTAACGGAGTTTGGAGACTGGATGTCTGTGAGTCCAAGTTGGGAATGGAGTTTGAAGACCGGATATCTGTGAGTCCGGGATGGTAACGGAGTTTGGAGACTTGATGTCTGTGAGTCCATGTTGGGAATGAAGTTTGAAGACCGGATATCTCTGAGTCCGGGTTGGGAACGGAGTTTGTAGACTGGATATCTGTGAGTCCTGCTTGGGAATAGAGTTTGCAGACCGGATATCTGTGGGTCTGGTTATGGGAATTGAGTTTGGAGACCGGTAATCTGTGGGTCTGGGAATGGGAATGGAGGATGGAGACCAGATATCTGTGAGTCCAGGTTGGGAGTGGAGTTTGGAGACCGGATGTCTGTGAGTCCGGCTTGGGAATGGAGTTGGAGACTGGATATCTGTGGGTCTGGGTCAGGGAATGGAGTTTGGAGACCGGATATCTGTGAGTCCAGGTTGGGAATGGAGTTGGAGACTGGATACCTGTGGGTCTGGATCTGGGAATGGAGTTTGGAGACCGGATGTCTGTGATTCCAGTTTGGGAATGGAGTTTGAAGACCGAATATCTGTGGGTCTGGGTATGGGAATGGAGTTTGGAGACCCGATGTCTGGTAGTCCAGGTTGGGAATGGAGTTTGGAGCCCGGATGTCTGTGAGTCCGGCTTGGGAATGGAGTTGGAGACCGGATATCTGTGAGTCCAGGTTGGGAATGGGGTTTAGAGACCGGATGTCTGTGAGTCTGGGTCTGGGAATGGAGTTTGGAGACCGGATGTCTGTGAGTCCAGTTTGGAAATGGAGTTTGAAGACTGGATATCTGTGGGTCTGGGTATGGGAATGGAGTTTGGAGACCGGATATCTTTGAGTCCAGGTTGGGAATGGAGTTGGAGACTGGATACCTGTGGGTCTGGGTCAGGGAATGGAGTTTGTAGACCGGATATCTGTGAGTCCAGGTTGGGAATGGAGTTTGGAGACCGGATGTCTGTGAGTCCGGCTTGGGAATGGAGTTGGAGACTGGATATCTGTGGGTCTGGGTCAGAGAATGGAGTTTGGAGACCGGATGTCTGTGATTCCAGTTTGGGAATGGAGTTTGAAGACCAAATATCTGTGGGTCTGGGTATGGGAATGGAGTTTGGAGACCCGATGTCTGGTAGTCCAGGTTGGGAACGGAGTATGGAGCCCGCATGTCTGTGAGTCCGGCTTGGGAATGGAGTTGGAGACTGGATATCTGTGGGTCTGGGTCAGGGAATGGAGTTTGAAGACCGGATCTCTGTGACTCCTGGTTGGGAATGGAGTTTGGAGATTGGATGTCTATGAGTCCGGCTTGGGAATGGAGTTGGAGACTGGATATCTGTGGGTCTGGGTCTGGGTATGGAGTTTGGAGACAGGATGTCTGTGAGTCCGGGTTGGTAACGGAGTTTGGAGACTGGATGTCTGTGAGTCCAAGTTGGGAATGGAGTTTGAAGACCGGATATCTGTGAGTCCGGGTTGGTAACGGAGTTTGGAGACTGGATGTCTGTGCGTCCAAGTTGGGAATGAAGTTTGAAGACCGGATATCTCTGAGTCCGCTTTGGGAACGGAGTTTGTAGACTGGATATCTGTGAGTCCGGCTTGGGAATAGAGTTTGCAGACCGGATATCTGTGGGTCTGGTTATGGGAATTGAGTTTGGAGACCGGATATTTGTGGGTCTGGGAATGGGAATGGAGTTTGGAGACCAGATATCTGTGAGTCCAGGTTGGTAACGGAGTTTGGAGACTGGATGTCTGTGAGTCCACGTTGGGAATGAAGTTTGAAGACCGGATATCTGTGAGTCCAGGTTGGGAATGGAGTTGGAGACTGGATACCTGTGGGTCTGGGTCAGGGAATGGAGTTTGGAGACCGGATATCTGTGAGTCCAGGTTGGGAATGGAGTTGGAGACTGGATACCTGTGGGTCTGGGTCAGGGAATGGAGTTTGGAGACCGGATATCTTTGGGTCCAGGTTAGGAGTGGAGTTTGTAGCCCGGATGTCTGTGAGTCCGGCTTGGGAATAGAGTTGGAGACTGGATACCTGTGGGTCTGGGTCTGGGAATGGAGTTTGGAGACCGGATGTCTGTGATTCCAGTTTGGGAATGGAGTTTGAAGACCGAATATCTGTGGGTCTGGGTATGGGAATGGAGTTTGGAGACCCGATGTCTGGTAGTCCAGGTTGGGAATGGAGTATGGAGCCCGGATGTCTGTGAGTCCGTCTTGGGAATGGAGTTGGAGACTGGATATCTGTGGGTCTGGGTCAGGGAATGGAGTTTGGAGACCGGATATCTGTGAGTCCAGGTTGGGAATGGAGTTTAGAGACCGGATGTCTGTGAGTCTGGGTCTGGGAATGGACTTTGGAGACCGGATTTCTGTGAGTTCAGGTTGGGTATGGAGTTTGGACGGGATACCTGTGGGTCTGGTATGGGAATGGAGTTTGGAGACCGGATGTCTGTGAGTCCAGTTTGGAAATGGAGTTTGAAGACTGGATATCTGTGGGTCTGGGTATGGGAATGGAGTTTGGAGACCGGATATCTTTGAGTCCAGGTTGGGAATGGGGTTTGGAGACCGGATATCTGTGAGTCCGGCTTGGGAATAGAGTTTGCAGACCGGATATCTGTGGGTCTGGTTATGGGAATTGAGTTTGGAGACCGGATATCTGTGGGTCTGGGAATGGGAATGGAGTTTGGAGACTAGATATCTGTGAGTCCAGGTTGGTAACTGAGTTTGGAGACTGGATGTCTGTGAGTACACATTGGGAATGAAGTTTGAAGACCGGATATCTGTGAGTCCCGGTTGGGAATGGAGTTGGAGACTGGATACCTGTGGGTCTGGGTCAGGGAATGGAGTTTGGAGACCGGATATCTGTGAGTCCAGGTTGGGAATGGAGTTGGAGACTGGATACCTGTGGGTCTGGGTCAGGGAATGGAGTTTGGAGACCGGATATCTTTGGGTCCAGGTTAGGAATGGAGTTTGGAGACTGGATGTCTGTGAGTCCGGATTGGGAATGTATTTTGGAGACCGGATGTCTGTGAGTCCAGGTTGGGAGTGGAGTTTGTAGCCCGGATGTCTGTGAGTCCGGCTTGGGAATGGAGTTGGAGACTGGATATCTGTGGGTCTGGGTCAGGGAGTGGAATTTGGAGACCGGATATCTGTGAGTCCAGGTTGGGAATGGAGTTTGGAGACCGGATGTCTGTGAGTCCAGCTTGAGAATGGAGTTGGAGACTGGATATCTGTGGGTCTGGGTCAGGGAATGGAGTTTGGAGACTGGATATCTGAGAGTCCAAGTTGGGAATGAAGTTTGAAGACCGGATATCTGTGGGTCTGGGAATGGGAATGGAGTTTGGAGACCAGATATCTGTGAGTCCAGGTTGGGAGTGGAGTTTGGAGACCGGATGTCTGTGAGTCCGGCTTGGGAATGGAGTTGGAGACTGGATATCTGTGGGTCTGGGTCAAGTAATGGAGTTTGGAGACTGGATGTCTGTGAGTCTGGGTATGGGCATGGAGTTTGGAGACTGGATATCTGTGGGTCTGGTATGGGAATGGAGTTTGGAGACTGGATGTCTGTGAGTCCAGTTTGGGAATGGAGTTGGAGACTGGATATCTGTGGGTCTGGGGCAGGGAATGGAGTTTGGAGACCGGATATCTGTGAGTCCAGGTTGGGAATGGAGTTGCAGACTGGATGTCTGTGAGTCTGCGTCTGGGAATGGAGTTTGGAGACCGGATATCTATGAGTCCAGGTTGGGAATGGGGTTTGGAGACCGGATATCTGTGAGTCCAGGTTGGGAATGGAGTTGGAGACCAGATACCTGTGGGTCTGGGTCACGGAATGGAGTTTGGAGACCGGACATCTGTGAGTCCAGGTTGGGAATGGAGTTTGGAGACCGGATGTCTGTGAGTCCGGCTTGGGAATGGAGTTGGAGACTGGATATCTGTGGGTCTGGGTCTGGGAATGGAGTTTGGAGACAGGATGTCTGTGAGTCCAAGTTGGGAATGAAGTTTGAAGACCGGATATCCCTGAGTCCGGGTTGGGAACGGAGTTTGTAGACTGGATATCTGTGAGTCCTGCTTGGGAATAGAGTTTGCAGACCGGATATCTGTGGGTCTGGTTATGGGAATTGAGTTTGGAGACCGGATATCTGTGCATCTGGGAATGGGAATGGAGTTTGGAGACCAGATATCTGTGAGTCCAGGTTGGGAGTGGAGTTTGGAGACCGGATGTCTGTGAGTCCGGCTTGGGAATGGAGTTGGAGACTGGATATCTGTGGGTCTGGGTCAAGGAATGGAGTTTGGAGACTGGATGTCTGTGAGTCTGGGTCTGGGAATGGAGTTTGGAGACAGGATGTCTTTGAGTCCAGTTTGGGAATGGAGTTTGAAGACTGGATATCTGTGGGTCTGGGTATGGGCATGGAGTTTGGTGACCGGATATCTGTGGGTCTGGTATGGGAATGGAGTTTGGAGACTGGATGTCTGTGAGTCCAGTTTGGGAATGGAGTTGGAGACTGGATATCTGTGGGTCTGGGGCAGGGAATGGAGTTTGGAGACCGGATATCTGTGAGTCCAGGTTGGGAATGGAGTTGCAGACTGGATGTCTGTGAGTCTGCGTCTGGGAATGGAGTTTGGAGACCGGATATCTATGAGTCCAGGTTGGGAATGGAGTTTGGAGACAGGATGTCTGTGAGTCCAAGTTGGAAATTGAGTTTGAAGACCGGAAATCTGTGAATCCGGGTTGGGAACGGTGTTTGGAGACTGGATGTCTGTGGGTCTGGGTATGGGAATGGAGTTTGTAGCCCGGATGTCTGTGAGTCCGGCTTGGGAATGGAGTTGGAGACTGGATGTCTGTGAGTCCAAGTTGGGAATGATGTTTGAAGACCGGATATCTCTGAGTCCGGGTTGGGAACGGAGTTTGTAGACTGGATAACTGTGAGTCCTGCTTGGGAATAGAGTTTGCAGACCGGATATCTGTGGGTCTGGGAATGGGAATGGAGTTTGGAGACCAGATATCTCTGAGTCCAGGTTGGGAGTGGAGTTTGGAGACCGGATGTCTGTGAGTCCAGCTTGGGAATGGAGTTGGAGACTGGATATCTGTGGGTCTGGGTCAGGGAATGGAGTTTGGAGACTGGATGTCTGAGAGTCCAAGTTGGGAATGAAGTTTGAAGACCGGATATCTGTGGGTCTGGGAATGGGAATGGAGTTTGGAGACCAGATATCTGTGAGTCCAGGTTGGGAGTGGAGTTTGGAGACCGGATATCTGTGAGTCCGGCTTCGGAATGGAGTTGGAGACTGGATATCTGTGGGTCTGGGTCAAGGAATGGAGTTTGGAGACTGGATGTCTGTGAGTCTGGGTCTGGGAATGGAGTTTGGAGACAGGATGTCTTTGAGTCCAGTTTGGGAATGGAGTTTGAAGACTGGATATCTGTGGGTCTGGGTCAGGGAATGGAGTTTGGAGACCGGATATCTGTGAGTCCAGGTTGGGAATGGAGTTTAGAGACCGGATGTCTGTGAGTCTGGGTCTGGGAATGGACTTTGGAGACCGGATTTCTGTGAGTTCAGGTTGGGTATGGAGTTTGGACGGGATACCTGTGGGTCTGGTATGGGAATGGAGTTTGGAGACCGGATGTCTGTGAGTCCAGTTTGGAAATGGAGTTTGAAGACTGGATATCTGTGGGTCTGGGTATGGGAATGGAGTTTGGAGACCGGATATCTTTGAGTCCAGGTTGGGAATGGGGTTTGGAGACCGGATATCTGTGAGTCCGGCTTGGGAATAGAGTTTGCAGACCGGATATCTGTGGGTCTGGTTATGGGAATTGAGTTTGGAGACCGGATATCTGTGGGTCTGGGAATGGGAATGGAGTTTGGAGACTAGATATCTGTGAGTCCAGGTTGGTAACTGAGTTTGGAGACTGGATGTCTGTGAGTACACATTGGGAATGAAGTTTGAAGACCGGATATCTGTGAGTCCCGGTTGGGAATGGAGTTGGAGACTGGATACCTGTGGGTCTGGGTCAGGGAATGGAGTTTGGAGACCGGATATCTGTGAGTCCAGGTTGGGAATGGAGTTGGAGACTGGATACCTGTGGGTCTGGGTCAGGGAATGGAGTTTGGAGACCGGATATCTTTGGGTCCAGGTTAGGAATGGAGTTTGGAGACTGGATGTCTGTGAGTCCGGATTGGGAATGTATTTTGGAGACCGGATGTCTGTGAGTCCAGGTTGGGAGTGGAGTTTGTAGCCCGGATGTCTGTGAGTCCGGCTTGGGAATGGAGTTGGAGACTGGATATCTGTGGGTCTGGGTCAGGGAGTGGAATTTGGAGACCGGATATCTGTGAGTCCAGGTTGGGAATGGAGTTTGGAGACCGGATGTCTGTGAGTCCAGCTTGAGAATGGAGTTGGAGACTGGATATCTGTGGGTCTGGGTCAGGGAATGGAGTTTGGAGACTGGATATCTGAGAGTCCAAGTTGGGAATGAAGTTTGAAGACCGGATATCTGTGGGTCTGGGAATGGGAATGGAGTTTGGAGACCAGATATCTGTGAGTCCAGGTTGGGAGTGGAGTTTGGAGACCGGATGTCTGTGAGTCCGGCTTGGGAATGGAGTTGGAGACTGGATATCTGTGGGTCTGGGTCAAGTAATGGAGTTTGGAGACTGGATGTCTGTGAGTCTGGGTATGGGCATGGAGTTTGGAGACTGGATATCTGTGGGTCTGGTATGGGAATGGAGTTTGGAGACTGGATGTCTGTGAGTCCAGTTTGGGAATGGAGTTGGAGACTGGATATCTGTGGGTCTGGGGCAGGGAATGGAGTTTGGAGACCGGATATCTGTGAGTCCAGGTTGGGAATGGAGTTGCAGACTGGATGTCTGTGAGTCTGCGTCTGGGAATGGAGTTTGGAGACCGGATATCTATGAGTCCAGGTTGGGAATGGGGTTTGGAGACCGGATATCTGTGAGTCCAGGTTGGGAATGGAGTTGGAGACCAGATACCTGTGGGTCTGGGTCACGGAATGGAGTTTGGAGACCGGACATCTGTGAGTCCAGGTTGGGAATGGAGTTTGGAGACCGGATGTCTGTGAGTCCGGCTTGGGAATGGAGTTGGAGACTGGATATCTGTGGGTCTGGGTCTGGGAATGGAGTTTGGAGACAGGATGTCTGTGAGTCCAAGTTGGGAATGAAGTTTGAAGACCGGATATCCCTGAGTCCGGGTTGGGAACGGAGTTTGTAGACTGGATATCTGTGAGTCCTGCTTGGGAATAGAGTTTGCAGACCGGATATCTGTGGGTCTGGTTATGGGAATTGAGTTTGGAGACCGGATATCTGTGCATCTGGGAATGGGAATGGAGTTTGGAGACCAGATATCTGTGAGTCCAGGTTGGGAGTGGAGTTTGGAGACCGGATGTCTGTGAGTCCGGCTTGGGAATGGAGTTGGAGACTGGATATCTGTGGGTCTGGGTCAAGGAATGGAGTTTGGAGACTGGATGTCTGTGAGTCTGGGTCTGGGAATGGAGTTTGGAGACAGGATGTCTTTGAGTCCAGTTTGGGAATGGAGTTTGAAGACTGGATATCTGTGGGTCTGGGTATGGGCATGGAGTTTGGTGACCGGATATCTGTGGGTCTGGTATGGGAATGGAGTTTGGAGACTGGATGTCTGTGAGTCCAGTTTGGGAATGGAGTTGGAGACTGGATATCTGTGGGTCTGGGGCAGGGAATGGAGTTTGGAGACCGGATATCTGTGAGTCCAGGTTGGGAATGGAGTTGCAGACTGGATGTCTGTGAGTCTGCGTCTGGGAATGGAGTTTGGAGACCGGATATCTATGAGTCCAGGTTGGGAATGGAGTTTGGAGACAGGATGTCTGTGAGTCCAAGTTGGAAATTGAGTTTGAAGACCGGAAATCTGTGAATCCGGGTTGGGAACGGTGTTTGGAGACTGGATGTCTGTGGGTCTGGGTATGGGAATGGAGTTTGTAGCCCGGATGTCTGTGAGTCCGGCTTGGGAATGGAGTTGGAGACTGGATGTCTGTGAGTCCAAGTTGGGAATGATGTTTGAAGACCGGATATCTCTGAGTCCGGGTTGGGAACGGAGTTTGTAGACTGGATAACTGTGAGTCCTGCTTGGGAATAGAGTTTGCAGACCGGATATCTGTGGGTCTGGGAATGGGAATGGAGTTTGGAGACCAGATATCTCTGAGTCCAGGTTGGGAGTGGAGTTTGGAGACCGGATGTCTGTGAGTCCAGCTTGGGAATGGAGTTGGAGACTGGATATCTGTGGGTCTGGGTCAGGGAATGGAGTTTGGAGACTGGATGTCTGAGAGTCCAAGTTGGGAATGAAGTTTGAAGACCGGATATCTGTGGGTCTGGGAATGGGAATGGAGTTTGGAGACCAGATATCTGTGAGTCCAGGTTGGGAGTGGAGTTTGGAGACCGGATATCTGTGAGTCCGGCTTCGGAATGGAGTTGGAGACTGGATATCTGTGGGTCTGGGTCAAGGAATGGAGTTTGGAGACTGGATGTCTGTGAGTCTGGGTCTGGGAATGGAGTTTGGAGACAGGATGTCTTTGAGTCCAGTTTGGGAATGGAGTTTGAAGACTGGATATCTGTGGGTCTGGGTATGGGCATGGAGTTTGGAGACCGGATATCTGTGGGTCTGGTATGGGAATGGAGTTTGGAGACTGGATGTCTGTGAGTCCGGGTTGGTAACGGAGTTTGGAGACTGGATGTTTGAGAGTCCAAGTTGGGAATGAAGTTTGAAGACCGGATATCTGTGTTTGCAGACCGGATATCTTTGGCTATGGTTATGGGAATGGAGTTTGGAGACCGGATATCTGTGGGTCTGGGAATGGGAATGGAGTTTGGAGACCAGATATCTGTGAGTCCAGGTTGGGAATGGAGTTTGGAGACCGAATGTCTGTGAGTCCGGCTTGGGAATGGAGTTGGAGACTGGATATCTGTGGGTCTGGGTCAGGGAATGGAGTTTGAAGACCGGATGTCTGTGATTCCAGGTTTGGAATGGAGTTTGGAGATAGAATGTCTTTGAGTCCGGCTTGGGAATGGAGTTGAAGACTGGATATCTGTGGGTCTGGGTCAGTGAATGGAGTTTGGAGACTGGATGTGTTTGAATCCAGGTTGGGAATGGGGTTTGGAGACCGGATATCTGTGAGTCCAGGTTGGGAATGGAGTTGGAGACTGGATATCTGTGGGTCTGGGTCAAGGAATGGTGTTTGAAGACCGGATGTCTGTGACTCCAGGTTGGGAATGGAGTTTGGAGATTGGATGTCTGTGAGTCCGGCTTGGGAATGGAGTTGGAGACTGGATATCTGTGGGTCTGTGTCTGGGAATGGAGTTTGGAGACTGGATGTCTGTGAGTCCGGGTTGGTAACGGAGTTTGGAGACTGGATGTCTGTGAGTCCAAGTTGGGAATGGAGTTTGAAGACCGGATATCTGTGAGTCCGGGATGGTAACGGAGTTTGGAGACTTGATGTCTGTGAGTCCATGTTGGGAATGAAGTTTGAAGACCGGATATCTCTGAGTCCGGGTTGGGAACGGAGTTTGTAGACTGGATATCTGTGAGTCCTGCTTGGGAATAGAGTTTGCAGACCGGATATCTGTGGGTCTGGTTATGGGAATTGAGTTTGGAGACCGGTAATCTGTGGGTCTGGGAATGGGAATGGAGGATGGAGACCAGATATCTGTGAGTCCAGGTTGGGAGTGGAGTTTGGAGACCGGATGTCTGTGAGTCCGGCTTGGGAATGGAGTTGGAGACTGGATATCTGTGGGTCTGGGCCAGGGAATGGAGGATGGAGACCAGATATCTGTGAGTCCAGGTTGGGAGTGGAGTTTGGAGACCGGATGTCTGTGAGTCCGGGTTGGGAACGGAGTTTGTAGACTGGATATCTGTGAGTCCTGCTTGGGAATAGAGTTTGCAGACCGGATATCTGTGAGTCCAGGTTGGGAATGGAGTTGGAGACTGGATACCTGTGGGTCTGGATCTGGGAATGGAGTTTGGAGACCGGATGTCTGTGATTCCAGTTTGGGAATGGAGTTTGAAGACCGAATATCTGTGGGTCTGGGTATGGGAATGGAGTTTGGAGACCCGATGTCTGGTAGTCCAGGTTGGGAATGGAGTTTGGAGCCCGGATGTCTGTGAGTCCGGCTTGGGAATGGAGTTGGAGACCGGATATCTGTGAGTCCAGGTTGGGAATGGAGTTTAGAGACCGGATGTCTGTGAGTCTGGGTCTGGGAATGGAGTTTGGAGACCGGATGTCTGTGAGTCCGGCTTGGGAATGGAGTTGGAGACTGGATATCTGTGGGTCTGGGTCAGGGAATGGAGTTTGAAGACCGGATGTCTGTGATTCCAGGTTTGGAATGGAGTTTGGAGACTGGATGTGTTTGAATCCAGGTTGGGAATGGGGTTTGGAGACCGGATATCTGTGAGTCCAGGTTGGGAATGGAGTTGGAGACCAGATACCTGTGGGTCTGGGTCACGGAATGGAGTTTGGAGACCGGACATCTGTGAGTCCAGGTTGGGAATGGAGTTTGGAGACCGGATGTCTGTGAGTCCGGCTTGGGAATGGAGTTGGAGACTGGATATCTGTGGGTCTGGGTCTGGGAATGGAGTTTGGAGACAGGATGTCTGTGAGTCCAAGTTGGGAATGAAGTTTGAAGACCGGATATCCCTGAGTCCGGGTTGGGAACGGAGTTTGTAGACTGGATATCTGTGAGTCCTGCTTGGGAATAGAGTTTGCAGACCGGATATCTGTGGGTCTGGTTATGGGAATTGAGTTTGGAGACCGGATATCTGTGGGTCTGGGAATGGGAATGGAGTTTGGAGACCAGATATCTGTGAGTCCAGGTTGGGAGTGGAGTTTGGAGACCGGATGTCTGTGAGTCCGGCTTGGGAATGGAGTTGGAGACTGGATATCTGTGGGTCTGGGTCAAGGAATGGAGTTTGGAGACTGGATGTCTGTGAGTCTGGGTCTGGGAATGGAGTTTGGAGACAGGATGTCTTTGAGTCCAGTTTGGGAATGGAGTATGAAGACTGGATATCTGTGGGTCTGGGTATGGGCATGGAGTTTGGTGACAGGATATCTGTGGGTCTGGTATGGGAATGGAGTTTGGAGACTGGATGTCTGTGAGTCCAGTTTGGGAATGGAGTTGGAGACTGGATATCTGTGGGTCTGGGGCAGGGAATGGAGTTTGGAGACCGGATATCTGTGAGTCCAGGTTGGGAATGGAGTTGCAGACTGGATGTCTGTGAGTCTGCGTCTGGGAATGGAGTTTGGAGACCGGATATCTATGAGTCCAGGTTGGGAATGGAGTTTGGAGACAGGATGTCTGTGAGTCCAAGTTGGAAATTGAGTTTGAAGACCGGAAATCTGTGAATCCGGGTTGGGAACGGTGTTTGGAGACTGGATGTCTGTGGGTCTGGGTATGGGAATGGAGTTTGTAGCCCGGATGTCTGTGAGTCCGGCTTGGGAATGGAGTTGGAGACTGGATGTCTGTGAGTCCAAGTTGCGAATGATGTTTGAAGACCGGATATCTCTGAGTCTGGGTTGGGAACGGAGTTTGTAGACTGGATAACTGTGAGTACTGCTTGGGAATAGAGTTTGCAGTCCGGATATCTGTGGGTCTGGGAATGGGAATGGAATTTGGAGACCAGATATCTGTGAGTCCAGGTTGGGAGTGGAGTTTGGAGACCGGATGTCTGTGAGTCCAGCTTGGGAATGGAGTTGGAGACTGGATATCTGTAGGTCTGGGTCAGGGAATGGAGTTTGGAGACTGGATGTCTGAGAGTCCAAGTTGGGAATGAAGTTTGAAGACCGGATATCTGTGTGTCTGGGAATGGGAATGGAGTTTGGAGACCAGATATCTGTGAGTCCAGGTTGGGAGTGGAGTTTGGAGACCGGATGTCTGTGAGTCCGGCTTGGGAATGGAGTTGGAGACTGGATATCTGTGGGTCTGGGTCAAGGAATGGAGTTTGGAGACTAGATGTCTGTGAGTCTGGGTCTGGGAATGGAGTTTGGAGACAGGATGTCTTTGAGTCCAGTTTGGGAATGGAGTTTGAAGACTGGATATCTGTGGGTCTGGGTATGGGCATGGAGTTTGGAGACCGGATATCTGTGGGTCTGGTATGGGAATGGAGTTTGGAGACTGGATGTCTGTGAGTCCAGTTTTGGAATGGAGTTGGAGACTGGATATCTGTGGGTCTGGGGCAGGGAATGGAGTTTGGAGACCGGATATCTGTGAGTCCAGGTTGGGAATGGAGTTGCAGACTGGATGTCTGTGAGTCTGCGTCTGGGAATGGAGTTTGGAGACCGGATATCTATGAGTCCAGGTTGGGAATGGAGTTTGGAGACAGGATGTCTGTGAGTCCAAGTTGGAAATTGAGTTTGAAGACCGGAAATCTGTGAATCCGGGTTGGGAACGGAGTTTGGAGACTGGATGTCTGTGGGTCTGGGTATGGGAATGGAGTTTGTAGCCCGGATGTCTGTGAGTCCGGCTTGGGAATGGAGTTGGAGACTGGATGTCTGTGAGTCCAAGTTGGGAATGATGTTTGAAGACCGGATATCTCTGAGTCCGGGTTGGGAACGGAGTTTGTAGACTGGATAACTGTGAGTCCTACTTGGGAATAGAGTTTGCAGACCGGATATCTGTGGGTCTGGGAATGGGAATGGAGTTTGGAGACCAGATATCTGTGAGTCCAGGTTGGGAGTGGAGTTTGGAGACCGGATGTCTGTGAGTCCAGCTTGGGAATGGAGTTGGAGACTGGATATCTGTGGGTCTGGGTCAGGGAATGGAGTTTGGAGACTGGATGTCTGTGAGTCCGGGTTGGTAACGGAGTTTGGAGACTGGATGTCTGAGAGTCCAAGTTGGGAATGAAGTTTGAAGACCGGATATCTGTGTTTGCAGACCGGATATCTTTGGGTATGGTTATGGGAATGGAGTTTGGAGACCGGATATCTGTGGGTCTGGGAATGGGAATGGAGTTTGGAGACCAGATATCTGTGAGTCCAGGTTGGGAATGGAGTTTGGAGACCGAATGTCTGTGAGTCCGGCTTGGGAATGGAGTTGGAGACTGGATATCTGTGGGTCTGGGTCAGGGAATGGAGTTTGAAGACCGGATGTCTGTGATTCCAGGTTTGGAATGGAGTTTGGAGATAGAATGTCTTTGAGTCCGGCTTGGGAATGGAGTTGAAGACTGGATATCTGTGGGTCTGGGTCAGTGAATGGAGTTTGGAGACTGGATGTGTTTGAATCCAGGTTGGGAATGGGGTTTGGAGACCGGATATCTGTGAGTCCAGGTTGGGAATGGAGTTGGAGACTGGATATCTGTGGGTCTGGGTCAAGGAATGGTGTTTGAAGACCGGATGTCTGTGACTCCAGGTTGGGAATGGAGTTTGGAGATTGGATGTCTGTGAGTCCGGCTTGGGAATGGAGTTGGAGACTGGATATCTGTGGGTCTGGGTCTGGGAATGGAGTTTGGAGACTGGATGTCTGAGTCCGGGTTGGTAACGGAGTTTGGAGACTGGATGTCTGTGAGTCCAAGTTGGGAATGGAGTTTGAAGACCGGATATCTGTGAGTCCGGGATGGTAACGGAGTTTGGAGACTTGATGTCTGTGAGTCCATGTTGGGAATGAAGTTTGAAGACCGGATATCTCTGAGTCCGGGTTGGGAACGGAGTTTGTAGACTGGATATCTGTGAGTCCTGCTTGGGAATAGAGTTTGCAGACCGGATATCTGTGGGTCTGGTTATGGGAATTGAGTTTGGAGACCGGTAATCTGTGGGTCTGGGAATGGGAATGGAGGATGGAGACCAGATATCTGTGAGTCCGGCTTGGGAATGGAGTTGGAGACTGGATATCTGTGGGTCTGGGCCAGGGAATGGAGGATGGAGACCAGATATCTGTGAGTCCAGGTTGGGAGTGGAGTTTGGAGACCGGATGTCTGTGAGTCCGGGTTGGGAACGGAGTTTGTAGACTGGATATCTGTGAGTCCTGCTTGGGAATAGAGTTTGCAGACCGGATATCTGTGAGTCCAGGTTGGGAATGGAGTTGGAGACTGGATACCTGTGGGTCTGGATCTGGGAATGGAGTTTGGAGACCGGATGTCTGTGATTCCAGTTTGGGAATGGAGTTTGAAGACCGAATATCTGTGGGTCTGGGTATGGGAATGGAGTTTGGAGACCCGATGTCTGGTAGTCCAGGTTGGGAATGGAGTTTGGAGCCCGGATGTCTGTGAGTCCGGCTTGGGAATGGAGTTGGAGACCGGATATCTGTGAGTCCAGGTTGGGAATGGAGTTTAGATACCGGATGTCTGTGAGTCTGGGTCTGGGAATGGAGTTTGGAGACCGGATGTCTGTGAGTCCGGCTTGGGAATGGAGTTGGAGACTGGATATCTGTGGGTCTGGGTCAGGGAATGGAGTTTGAAGACCGGATGTCTGTGATTCCAGGTTTGGAATGGAGTTTGGAGACTGGATGTGTTTGAATCCAGGTTGGGAATGGGGTTTGGAGACCGGATATCTGTGAGTCCAGGTTGGGAATGGAGTTGGAGACCAGATACCTGTGGGTCTGGGTCACGGAATGGAGTTTGGAGACCGGACATCTGTGAGTCCAAGTTGGGAATGGAGTTTGGAGACCGGATGTCTGTGAGTCCGGCTTGGGAATGGAGTTGGAGACTGGATATCTGTGGGTCTGGGTCTGGGAATGGAGTTTGGAGACAGGATGTCTGTGAGTCCAAGTTGGGAATGAAGTTTGAAGACCGGATATCCCTGAGTCCGGGTTGGGAACGGAGTTTGTAGACTGGATATCTGTGAGTCCTGCTTGGGAATAGAGTTTGCAGACCGGATATCTGTGGGTCTGGTTATGGGAATTGAGTTTGGAGACCGGATATCTGTGGGTCTGGGAATGGGAATGGAGTTTGGAGACCAGATATCTGTGAGTCCAGGTTGGGAGTGGAGTTTGGAGACCGGATGTCTGTGAGTCCGGCTTGGGAATGGAGTTGGAGACTGGATATCTGTGGGTCTGGGTCAAGGAATGGAGTTTGGAGACTGGATGTCTGTGAGTCTGGGTCTGGGAATGGAGTTTGGAGACAGGATGTCTTTGAGTCCAGTTTGGGAATGGAGTATGAAGACTGGATATCTGTGGGTCTGGGTATGGGCATGGAGTTTGGTGACAGGATATCTGTGGGTCTGGTATGGGAATGGAGTTTGGAGACTGGATGTCTGTGAGTCCAGTTTGGGAATGGAGTTGGAGACTGGATATCTGTGGGTCTGGGGCAGGGAATGGAGTTTGGAGACCGGATATCTGTGAGTCCAGGTTGGGAATGGAGTTGCAGACTGGATGTCTGTGAGTCTGCGTCTGGGAATGGAGTTTGGAGACCGGATATCTATGAGTCCAGGTTGGGAATGGAGTTTGGAGACAGGATGTCTGTGAGTCCAAGTTGGAAATTGAGTTTGAAGACCGGAAATCTGTGAATCCGGGTTGGGAACGGTGTTTGGAGACTGGATGTCTGTGGGTCTGGGTATGGGAATGGAGTTTGTAGCCCGGATGTCTGTGAGTCCGGCTTGGGAATGGAGTTGGAGACTGGATGTCTGTGAGTCCAAGTTGCGAATGATGTTTGAAGACCGGATATCTCTGAGTCTGGGTTGGGAACGGAGTTTGTAGACTGGATAACTGTGAGTACTGCTTGGGAATAGAGTTTGCAGACCGGATATCTGTGGGTCTGGGAATGGGAATGGAATTTGGAGACCAGATATCTGTGAGTCCAGGTTGGGAGTGGAGTTTGGAGACCGGATGTCTGTGAGTCCAGCTTGGGAATGGAGTTGGAGACTGGATATCTGTAGGTCTGGGTCAGGGAATGGAGTTTGGAGACTGGATGTCTGAGAGTCCAAGTTGGGAATGAAGTTTGAAGACCGGATATCTGTGTGTCTGGGAATGGGAATGGAGTTTGGAGACCAGATATCTGTGAGTCCAGGTTGGGAGTGGAGTTTGGAGACCGGATGTCTGTGAGTCCGGCTTGGGAATGGAGTTGGAGACTGGATATCTGTGGGTCTGGGTCAAGGAATGGAGTTTGGAGACTAGATGTCTGTGAGTCTGGGTCTGGGAATGGAGTTTGGAGACAGGATGTCTTTGAGTCCAGTTTGGGAATGGAGTTTGAAGACTGGATATCTGTGGGTCTGGGTATGGGCATGGAGTTTGGAGACCGGATATCTGTGGGTCTGGTATGGGAATGGAGTTTGGAGACTGGATGTCTGTGAGTCCAGTTTTGGAATGGAGTTGGAGACTGGATATCTGTGGGTCTGGGGCAGGGAATGGAGTTTGGAGACCGGATATCTGTGAGTCCAGGTTGGGAATGGAGTTGCAGACTGGATGTCTGTGAGTCTGCGTCTGGGAATGGAGTTTGGAGACCGGATATCTATGAGTCCAGGTTGGGAATGGAGTTTGGAGACAGGATGTCTGTGAGTCCAAGTTGGAAATTGAGTTTGAAGACCGGAAATCTGTGAATCCGGGTTGGGAACGGAGTTTGGAGACTGGATGTCTGTGGGTCTGGGTATGGGAATGGAGTTTGTAGCCCGGATGTCTGTGAGTCCGGCTTGGGAATGGAGTTGGAGACTGGATGTCTGTGAGTCCAAGTTGGGAATGATGTTTGAAGACCGGATATCTCTGAGTCCGGGTTGGGAACGGAGTTTGTAGACTGGATAACTGTGAGTCCTACTTGGGAATAGAGTTTGCAGACCGGATATCTGTGGGTCTGGGAATGGGAATGGAGTTTGGAGACCAGATATCTGTGAGTCCAGGTTGGGAGTGGAGTTTGGAGACCGGATGTCTGTGAGTCCAGCTTGGGAATGGAGTTGGAGACTGGATATCTGTGGGTCTGGGTCAGGGAATGGAGTTTGGAGACTGGATGTCTGTGAGTCCGGGTTGGTAACGGAGTTTGGAGACTGGATGTCTGAGAGTCCAAGTTGGGAATGAAGTTTGAAGACCGGATATCTGTTTTTGCAGACCGGATATCTTTGGGTATGGTTATGGGAATGGAGTTTGGAGACCGGATATCTGTGGGTCTGGGAATGGGAATGGAGTTTGGAGACCAGATATCTGTGAGTCCAGGTTGGGAATGGAGTTTGGAGACCGAATGTCTGTGAGTCCGGCTTGGGAATGGAGTTGGAGACTGGATATCTGTGGGTCTGGGTCAGGGAATGGAGTTTGAAGACCGGATGTCTGTGATTCCAGGTTTGGAATGGAGTTTGGAGATAGAATGTCTTTGAGTCCGGCTTGGGAATGGAGTTGAAGACTGGATATCTGTGGGTCTGGGTCAGTGAATGGAGTTTGGAGACTGGATGTGTTTGAATCCAGGTTGGGAATGGGGTTTGGAGACCGGATATCTGTGAGTCCAGGTTGGGAATGGAGTTGGAGACTGGATATCTGTGGGTCTGGGTCAAGGAATGGTGTTTGAAGACCGGATGTCTGTGACTCCAGGTTGGGAATGGAGTTTGGAGATTGGATGTCTGTGAGTCCGGCTTGGGAATGGAGTTGGAGACTGGATATCTGTGGGTCTGGGTCTGGGAATGGAGTTTGGAGACTGGATGTCTGAGTCCGGGTTGGTAACGGAGTTTGGAGACTGGATGTCTGTGAGTCCAAGTTGGGAATGGAGTTTGAAGACCGGATATCTGTGAGTCCGGGATGGTAACGGAGTTTGGAGACTTGATGTCTGTGAGTCCATGTTGGGAATGAAGTTTGAAGACCGGATATCTCTGAGTCCGGGTTGGGAACGGAGTTTGTAGACTGGATATCTGTGAGTCCTGCTTGGGAATAGAGTTTGCAGACCGGATATCTGTGGGTCTGGTTATGGGAATTGAGTTTGGAGACCGGTAATCTGTGGGTCTGGGAATGGGAATGGAGGATGGAGACCAGATATCTGTGAGTCCAGGTTGGGAGTGGAGTTTGGAGACCGGATGTCTGTGAGTCCGGCTTGGGAATGGAGTTGGAGACTGGATATCTGTGGGTCTGGGTCAGGGAATGGAGTTTGGAGACCGGATATCTGTGAGTCCAGGTTGGGAATGGAGTTGGAGACTGGATACCTGTGGGTCTGGATCTGGGAATGGAGTTTGGAGACCGGATGTCTGTGATTCCAGTTTGGGAATGGAGTTTGAAGACCGAATATCTGTGGGTCTGGGTATGGGAATGGAGTTTGGAGACCCGATGTCTGGTAGTCCAGGTTGGGAATGGAGTTTGGAGCCCGGATGTCTGTGAGTCCGGCTTGGGAATGGAGTTGGAGACCGGATATCTGTGAGTCCAGGTTGGGAATGGGGTTTAGAGACCGGATGTCTGTGAGTCTGGGTCTGGGAATGGAGTTTGGAGACCGGATGTCTGTGAGTCCAGTTTGGAAATGGAGTTTGAAGACTGGATATCTGTGGGTCTGGGTATGGGAATGGAGTTTGGAGACCGGATATCTTTGAGTCCAGGTTGGGAATGGAGTTGGAGACTGGATACCTGTGGGTCTGGGTCAGGGAATGGAGTTTGTAGACCGGATATCTGTGAGTCCAGGTTGGGAATGGAGTTTGGAGACCGGATGTCTGTGAGTCCGGCTTGGGAATGGAGTTGGAGACTGGATATCTGTGGGTCTGGGTCAGAGAATGGAGTTTGGAGACCGGATGTCTGTGATTCCAGTTTGGGAATGGAGTTTGAAGACCAAATATCTGTGGGTCTGGGTATGGGAATGGAGTTTGGAGACCCGATGTCTGGTAGTCCAGGTTGGGAACGGAGTATGGAGCCCGCATGTCTGTGAGTCCGGCTTGGGAATGGAGTTGGAGACTGGATATCTGTGGGTCTGGGTCAGGGAATGGAGTTTGAAGACCGGATCTCTGTGACTCCTGGTTGGGAATGGAGTTTGGAGATTGGATGTCTATGAGTCCGGCTTGGGAATGGAGTTGGAGACTGGATATCTGTGGGTCTGGGTCTGGGTATGGAGTTTGGAGACAGGATGTCTGTGAGTCCGGGTTGGTAACGGAGTTTGGAGACTGGATGTCTGTGAGTCCAAGTTGGGAATGGAGTTTGAAGACCGGATATCTGTGAGTCCGGGTTGGTAACGGAGTTTGGAGACTGGATGTCTGTGCGTCCAAGTTGGGAATGAAGTTTGAAGACCGGATATCTCTGAGTCCGCTTTGGGAACGGAGTTTGTAGACTGGATATCTGTGAGTCCGGCTTGGGAATAGAGTTTGCAGACCGGATATCTGTGGGTCTGGTTATGGGAATTGAGTTTGGAGACCGGATATTTGTGGGTCTGGGAATGGGAATGGAGTTTGGAGACCAGATATCTGTGAGTCCAGGTTGGTAACGGAGTTTGGAGACTGGATGTCTGTGAGTCCACGTTGGGAATGAAGTTTGAAGACCGGATATCTGTGAGTCCAGGTTGGGAATGGAGTTGGAGACTGGATACCTGTGGGTCTGGGTCAGGGAATGGAGTTTGGAGACCGGATATCTGTGAGTCCAGGTTGGGAATGGAGTTGGAGACTGGATACCTGTGGGTCTGGGTCAGGGAATGGAGTTTGGAGACCGGATATCTTTGGGTCCAGGTTAGGAGTGGAGTTTGTAGCCCGGATGTCTGTGAGTCCGGCTTGGGAATAGAGTTGGAGACTGGATACCTGTGGGTCTGGGTCTGGGAATGGAGTTTGGAGACCGGATGTCTGTGATTCCAGTTTGGGAATGGAGTTTGAAGACCGAATATCTGTGGGTCTGGGTATGGGAATGGAGTTTGGAGACCCGATGTCTGGTAGTCCAGGTTGGGAATGGAGTATGGAGCCCGGATGTCTGTGAGTCCGTCTTGGGAATGGAGTTGGAGACTGGATATCTGTGGGTCTGGGTCAGGGAATGGAGTTTGGAGACCGGATATCTGTGAGTCCAGGTTGGGAATGGAGTTTAGAGACCGGATGTCTGTGAGTCTGGGTCTGGGAATGGACTTTGGAGACCGGATTTCTGTGAGTTCAGGTTGGGTATGGAGTTTGGACGGGATACCTGTGGGTCTGGTATGGGAATGGAGTTTGGAGACCGGATGTCTGTGAGTCCAGTTTGGAAATGGAGTTTGAAGACTGGATATCTGTGGGTCTGGGTATGGGAATGGAGTTTGGAGACCGGATATCTTTGAGTTCAGGTTGGGAATGGGGTTTGGAGACCGGATATCTGTGAGTCCGGCTTGGGAATAGAGTTTGCAGACCGGATATCTGTGGGTCTGGTTATGGGAATTGAGTTTGGAGACCGGATATCTGTGGGTCTGGGAATGGGAATGGAGTTTGGAGACTAGATATCTGTGAGTCCAGGTTGGTAACTGAGTTTGGAGACTGGATGTCTGTGAGTACACATTGGGAATGAAGTTTGAAGACCGGATATCTGTGAGTCCCGGTTGGGAATGGAGTTGGAGACTGGATACCTGTGGGTCTGGGTCAGGGAATGGAGTTTGGAGACCGGATATCTGTGAGTCCAGGTTGGGAATGGAGTTGGAGACTGGATACCTGTGGGTCTGGGTCAGGGAATGGAGTTTGGAGACCGGATATCTTTGGGTCCAGGTTAGGAATGGAGTTTGGAGACTGGATGTCTGTGAGTCCGGATTGGGAATGTATTTTGGAGACCGGATGTCTGTGAGTCCAGGTTGGGAGTGGAGTTTGTAGCCCGGATGTCTGTGAGTCCGGCTTGGGAATGGAGTTGGAGACTGGATATCTGTGGGTCTGGGTCAGGGAGTGGAATTTGGAGACCGGATATCTGTGAGTCCAGGTTGGGAATGGAGTTTGGAAACTGGATATCTGTGGGTCTGGGTCAGGGAATGGAGTGTGGAGACCGGATGTCTGTGAGTCTGGGTATGGTACAGCAGTTTGGAGATGGGATGTCTGTGAGTCTGGGTCTGGGACTGAAGCTTTGAGACCTGATGTCTGCAAATCTGCAAGTCTGGCGCCAATGACTCAAGGTCAGAGGTGGCCTGTTCTGGGCTTGCAGGCTTCTCTCTGTGTGTGACTGTGTGGGTGGCTGGGAAAAGGGATTAGCTGTTGTTTTATTTTGTTTTGTTGCTGTAGTTGCTGCTGCTCCTTGTTTTGTTCTGCTGAACACAGGTGACATGCTACGTTGCTGACACTTGTGGGCTGCCCCCAGCACTTCCTTCGGTTGTGTTGGTTTTTAATGCAAATGACACATTTCACTGTAACCTTCAATGTACAGGTGATAAATAAATACATCTGAATCTGTAATTGCAGTATTGAGAGAGCTAGCATGGAGTCAGTAGGCCAAATGGTGTCCTTCTGTGAGGACATATGGGAAACAGAGGGGAGAATGACCCAAACTTTGATGGAAGGCTTGGGAACATGTTAATGGGGGAAAGACAGGCATTGAATGGGGAGATTTGTGGTGTAAGTGGATAGGAGTTCATGGCCTTTGTGCCATATGCCAATATGATCAAATTTGGGACTATTCAATGCTCCAAATTGGAGATGCAGAGATGCCTTGGATGTGTCAGTGCCGGGAGACATTACAGAGATGGAAGGGGTGACGAAAAGCCAAGATCTGAAAATGAAGATTATAATCTTAAACTTGAGCCTATCAGGATATACCTTGCCCAGCAAATGGAGGGGCAATGGAAGTTTAAAGTTCAAAGTTCAAAATTAATTTATTATCCAAGTATGCATATATCACCATAAATTACCTAGGGAATCATTTTATTGTAGGCATTCACAGTAGAGCAAGGAAATGCAAGACACAATCAATGACTGACAAACAACCCTTGTGCAAATGAAGACAAACCGTGAACAAAAAAATAAATGATTTGGTGGATACAATAGGGTCTTTTAAGAGGCTCTTAGATAGGTACATGGAGCTTAGAAAAATAGAGGGCTATGCAGTAGGGAAATTCTAGGCAGTTTCTAGAGTAGGTTACACGATCAGCGCAACATTGTGGGCCGAAAGGCCTGTAATGTGCTGTGGATTTCTAAGTTCTATATGTTTTGAATAATAATAATAATAAAATAAATATGTAAATAAATGATATCAAAAACATGAGTTATAATGGAAGAAAACTAATAACATTAATAAGATAAAGAAAGATATTTGGAAGTGATTCATGTTTTAATGCCCCGAGGCCATCCCGGCATCCACAATGTACAAATCAGGGATGTGACGTAATGCTGAGCCTTTATAAGGCATTGATCAGACCACATTCACCTTCAGTGCGGACGGAGTTCATGAGAGACCCAGGATGACTCCTTATGTAACTGAGTCCCCAGAAGAACACACACAAGGTGCTGGAGCAACTCGGCAGGTCAAGCAGCATCCCTGGAAAGGAATAAAGTGTTTTGGGCCGAGACCTGGCGAAGGCCCTCAGCCTGAAGTGTCGACTCTTTACTCCTCTCCATAGATGCTGCCTGACCTGCTGAGTTCCTGCAGCATTTTGTGTGTGTTGCTTTGAATTTCCAGCATCTGCAGGATTTCTTGCGTCCTTAAAAATAACCCCTTGCCTGAATTTCTTTTCTTCTTATTCAGCCGCACTTTCTCTGAGCCCGTGTTGATTGCGGTGTTTTTATTCACTTGTGTCTAAAGCCAATCCTTTCTATGTTTCCTTAGTAATCCCTTTGAACAGCACCTGTTTGTCCAACCTATCTGTCTTTAGGCCACCTTCTTTGACCTTGGGACTGGCTACTCTTCTACCACAGCGTTTAGGTAATTTTACAAAATTAAAAAGTGCCATAAAAATCCAAGTTGTTTTTGAAGTGACTTTGATAAATTTCCTTCCTTTATATGTGTGTTTACACAGAAACCACCCAGAATGGAGTAAAGTAGGGACCATGGCCTGACAGGCATTCAGTGGCCACTTTATTAGAGAGAGTACAGAGGAGATTTACTAGAAAGTTACCTGGGTTTCAGCATCTAAGTTACAGGGAAAGATTGTACAAGTTAGGTCTTTATTCTTTGGAGCGTAGAAGGTTGAGGGGGGACTTGATAGAAGTACTTAAAATTATGAGGGGGATAGATAGAGTTGACGTGGATAGGCTTTTTCCATCGAGAGTAGGGGAGATTCAAACACGAGGACATGAGTTGAGAGTTAAGGGGCAAAAGTTTAGGGGTAACATGAGGGGGAACTTCTTTACTCAGAGAGTGGTAGCTGTGTGGAACAAGCTTCCAGCAAAAGTGGTAGAGGCAAGTTCGATATTGTCATTAAAAAAAAATTGGATAGGTTTATGAAGAGGAAAGGAATGGAGGGTTATGGGCTGAGTGCAGGTCAGTGGGACTAGGTGAGAGTAAGCATTCGGCACGGACTGGAGGGCCGAGATGGGCTGTTTCTGTGCTGTAATTGTTATATGGTTATATGGTTACACCTTCTGTACTGTTAAACTGGCCAATGAGTGCACATTCGTGGCCTTCTGCTGCTATAGTCCATCTACTGCAAGGTTGAATGTATTGTGTGTTCTGAGATGTTGTAATGCATGGTTATTTGAATTAGTTTTGCTTTTCTGTCAGTTTGAACCAGCCTGGCCATTTTCTTCTGACCTCTCTCATTAACAAGGTGCTTTCTCCCACGGAACTTCCACTCACTGGATGACTTTTGTCTTTTGCACCATTCTCTGTGAACTCCAGAGACTTTTGGGAGTGAAAATCCCAGGAGATCAGTGGTTTCTGAGATACTCAAACCACCCCATCTGGCACCAACAATCATTCCACAATCAAGGTCACTTAGATCACATTTCTTCCCCACTCTGGTTTGTTCCGAACACCAACTGAACCTCTCGACCATGTCTACATGCTTTTATGCATTGAGTTGCTGCCACACGGTTGGCTGATTAGATATTTGCATCAACGAGCAGGTGTCCAGGTATCACTCATAAAGTGGCCATTGAGTGTATTTCAGCTCACAACCTGCCTTTAACTGTTGTGTGATTGTGAAGATTGTTTTTTTTAAACATTTTTTTATTAGTTTTTCAAAACATTTTACAAATTAAAAACCCCAAATCCCAATGAGGAGCATTAATACAGTGCAAAATTAAGCGTACAATAACAATATGCTACAAAGGAAGAGAATTTAACAAAAAAGAGCACCTAAATTAAAGACAGGTAAGCTTAGTGTCCTCCCCAAGCCCCACAACACAAGATAAAAAAACAACTCCAGACCGACCACAACACAATATAAAGAGTATAGGTCAGGACAGTCAAACTCCCAGACTGTGAATACACTTAGCAGCAGAGGATAATAATGCCTACTACCAGAAAAAAAAAGGGAGCTGAAAGCAAGGGACCGAAAAGAAGAAAAAAAAACCCTAGTTAGGAGGAAGGTTATGAAAGTACTCGATAAAAGGTCCCCAGACCTTATGGAACTTTAGGTCCGAATTGAGAACTGAATAATGAATTTTTTCGAGGTCCAAGCAGGCCATAATGTCATTAAGCCATTGCGCATGAGTGGGCGGGACAACATCTCTCCATCTAAGGAGGATCAAGCGTCTCGCCAGGAGAGAGGCAAAGGATGGTATTCGGCATTTGGTCGGACCCAGACATAAATCTGTCTCGCCCCAAAAACCGAACAGAGCAATTAAGGGGTTTGGTTCTAGGTGCTGATTCAGAATACCCGATAATGTAGTGAAGACGTCTTTCCAGAATTTCTCCAAGCTAGGACAGAGCCAGTACATATGGATGAGAGAGGCCACGCCCCTCTTGCATTTATCACAGAGCGGGCTAATGCCAGGGTAGAATCGAGATAGTTTAGATTTAGAGATATGGGCTCTGTGAACAATCTTAAACTGTAAAAGGCAATGGCAAGCACAAAGAGAGGTTGAGTTAACCGATTTGAGAACTGAGTCCCAGCTCTCCTCGGATAAGGAGATATTTAAATCTTGCTCCCAGGCCATTTTAATTTTATTCACTGGGGCCTGTCGTAAGGCTGCTAGTTTATCTTGGATAATTGATATTAAACCTTTACCTAGTGGATTAATGGAAAGAAATAGGTCCATAGCATTTTTCGCAGGCATTTCAGGAAAGTTAGGAATTAAAGGAGCAATAAAGTGTCGGATTTGGAGATATCTGAAGAAGTGAGCGTTAGGCAGGTTGAACTTAACAGAGAGCTGCTGAAAAGAAGCGAAGCGATTATCGATGAAAAGATCTTCAAAATGTCTAATGCCCTTCCTATACCAAACATGGAATGCTGAATCGTACGTAGTAGGTAAGAAAAGGTGATTGTGTGTGACAGGGCTAGAAATGGAAAACCCCTGGAAACCATAGCATTTCCTGAACTGAGCCCATATACGCAAAGTGTGTCTAACCAGAGGATTAGCTATTGATCTGGGCAGACTGCTAGGGAGTGCAGAGCCAAGAAGTGCAAATATAGATAATTCTTTAGTGGAGCTCAACTCCATTGCCACCCAGTTAGGGCACTCGGGTTGGCCGTGGAAGAAAGACCAGAAGGCAGCACAACATATATTAGCTGCCCAGTAATATAAGCGAAAGTTAGGTAAAGCCATGCCACCCTCTTTTTTAGATTTTTGGAGGTGGATTTTATTAATTCTAGAGCGCTTATTCTGCCACAGATATGACAAAATAATAGAGTCTAAGGAATCACAAAAAGATTTAGGAATAAAAATTGGGATAGATTGAAATAGGTATAAAAGTTTGGGGAGAACATACATTTTGACAACATTAATACGACCTACCAAAGACATAGATAGAGGTGACCAGACTCTGTTTTATAGCATATGAAAGGTTGACAAAGTTTTCACGAAAGAGATCTTTAAAATTCCTTGTGACTGTAATTCCAAGATAAGTAAATTGATTATGGACTACTTTAAAAGGGAGATCACGAAATATTAGTTCTTGTGCTTCTTTATTTATTGGGAAAAGTTCACTCTTATGTAAATTAAGTTTATAGCCAGATATCTGGCTAAACTGGTCAAGAAGTGAAAACATTAGAGGTAAGGATGTAGACGGATTTGAGAGAAAGAGTAATAAGTCATCAGCATAGAGAGAAACTTTATGCTCAACACCCCCTCTCCAAATCCCGGTCAATTCAGGACAGTCTCGAAATGCTATCGCCAGAGGTTCTATAGCCAAATCAAAGAGAAAGGGACTTAAGGGGCATCCCTGACGGGTGCCACGTTTGAGATTAAATACTTGGGATGAAGATTGTTTTAACTGGTTAACTGACTTCTTGCATTTGTAGTGCATTTATTGTCCAGTGATAAACAGTACATTGTTTATCTATTACAGCTCAGTGTTCAACAACGTTATTCCCTTAAGTCCCCAAAACTTAAAATCTAGGCCTTTGTGCCTCCAGCTGCAACTGGATTCTCTACGTCCTCTTTAAAAGTCTCTTCCTTAAAAGCTAGGTCAAACAATGTTACTACCGAAACCCAATGAAATAGAAACTTTAATTCAAAAAGGAAAGATTAAAAAATTTATCTCTTGTATGTATAATTTGATTCAAAAACAGGCAATTAAACAAGGAGTCCATAAGTCAAGACAAAAATGGGAAAGTGATTTGAATATCAAAATTGAAGAAAAAAACTGGTCAAGACTATGTCTTGAGAGTATGACAAATACAATAAACGTTCGATTAAGATTAGTGCAATACAATTTTTTACATCAACTATATATTACACCACAAAAAATAAACAAATTAAACCCAAATCTATCTGATCAGTGTTTTCGATGTAACCAAGAAATTGGTACTTTTTTACATTCTACTTGGTCTTGCTCTAAAATTCAACCTTTTTGGACAAATTTAAGAGTTTTACTGGAACAAATCATAGGAATACAACTTCCACACAACCCAATATTACTTTTACTAGGTAATATTGAGGGGATAAAACCGATATCCAGATTGAATAAATATCAGAAAGAATTTATAAAAATTGTATTGGCAGTAGCCAAAAAAGCTATTGCAGTGACTTGGAAATCGGATACATATCTAAGTATAGATCGTTGGAAGAACAAAATTTATGGCTGTATTCCACTTGAAAAAATCACTTACAATTTAAGAGATAAATATGAAACATTTTTGAAAATTTGGCACCCTTATTTACAAAAGACAGGATTAAATATATAGGTGCTCCGAAGATGAAATAATTGGTTACTTGGGGAAAGAAATAAATGCATACACTAAAGTTATTACGAACTCCGTGGAGCGTGTGGGGACCCTCCAATATCCAGGCATTCCTTTTTTTTTCTCTTTCTTTTTTTTAATAGGGATGTTAGGGGGGAGGGGTTAAGGGGAGGGGGGCTGGGTAACATTTTTTTTTTCTCATACACATTTATTCTGTAACTATTTGAAAACAATAAAAAAAGTTTAAAAAAAAAGTCTCTTCCTTCAGACAGTTCATCTGATCAACCATTCTCATTTCACCCCATACAAGCTTGGCCTATTGTTCCACTCTCTCTACCCTCATGACTGTGTGGCTCAGCACAGCTCAAAGACCATCCATAAACTTGCAGGTGATACAACTATTGCTGGTAGAATCTCAGTCGCGACGAAGTGTCTCACAGGAACGAGATAGATTGGTGGTTGAGTGGTGTCGCAACAACAACATTGCATTCAGTGGCAGCAAGACCAAAGAATTGATTGTGGACACCAGGAAGGGGATATCTGTCCTCATTGAGGGGTCAGTGGTGGAAAGGGTGAGCAGCTTCAAGATCCTGAATATCAACATCTCTGAAGATCTACTGTACCCTAGGCCCAACACAATTGATACCAATATGAAGCAGATATGCCAGCTGCTCTACTTCATTTGCTCGAGTCTTCGGTATGTCACCAATGCCTCCGAAGCACAGGATCAACAGAGGCTGCAGAGGGTTGTAGGGTCAGCCAGCACAAACTCTGGCCACCATCGAGGACATCTTCAAGAGGTTGTGCCTCAGACAGCAGCGTCCAACAGGTCATGCCCTCTTCTCATTACTCGCATCAGGCAGGAGGTACAGGAGCCTGAAGACACACACCTGATGTTCTAGGAACTGCTTCGTCCCCTCCGCCACCTGATTTCTGAACGGACAATGAACATTATCTTGTTATTCCTTTCTCTTCACAATTTTTAAAAAGTAATTTAGAGATATTTATGCAAACCAATAAGTTTCACATCAAATGTCAGTGACAATTAATCCCTTTCTAATTCTGATTCAGTGTAGTTGCTAAGAGATGATGCTGCGCATTTTTGTAAGACGGTGGAAAAGTTCATTTTTATGCCATTGATTTTCATGTAAAGAATAAAACACTATGAAAATATCTCACAGTGGGAGCTATCTGCTGGACTGAACAAAACAGCTTGTCATTTAAAAGCTCTTTATTTACTTTAACAAAGGAGCAGATTTAAGCACCGCATTCATGAGTCAAACTGAAGGCTAACTAAAAAGAACATTCTGTTTTGCACAAATTAAGATATAAATCTACAATCAACATTGTGCAATGTGACTAGTTCAGCAATGCATTTTCAAACCCAAATGAAGTGGAGGTGTGACAATAAGCTCTTATCTGTATTTTATAACCAATAAAATAGAAAGTAACAATGTTATTTGTTATGATGGAGCTGTTTTATCTATTTTGCTCATTTTTCTCACAATTTGATCATCAGGACAATGAATTTGCACTGATCTACCACACACAGACACAAGAATAGGCTGAATGTGATTTAGCAAACAATACATTGGTAGAAGGTCATAAAGAAGAAAAATTACTTGTAAGTCTAAAACACTCACAAATATCCCATAGTGATGGCTGCCAAGATTTAACACTGTATTTAGTAGTGTAGAAATTAAGGAGCAGGAGTTGGCCATTTGGACTTTAGAGACTGCTGCAGTCTTCAGAAAGTGGAGAGGGTCCATAGCTCCCTAGCCACACAAGTTGATAGGGTTTTTAAGAAGGAGTATGGTATGCTGGCCTTCATTAGTTGGGGGACTGAGTTCAAGAACACTGAAGCTCTATAATACTTGGAACTTTGCGTTTCATTCTGGTCGCCTCATTATCGGAAGGGTGGGGATGTTTTAGAGAGGGTGCAGAAGAGATTTATCAGGATGCTGCCTGGATTGAAGGGCACGTCTCAGGAAAGGCTGAAGGGCTTTTATTCCTGGAGGTGACTCGATAGAGATGTACAAGAGGCAGGATCGAGTGGCGAGCCAGAGACTTTTTCCCAGTGCAGAAATGGCAAATAGAAAAGGCCCATAATTTTAAGGTGATTGAAGGAAGCTATAGAAAGATGTCAGAGATAAGTTTTGATAGCGAGGATGGTGGCTGCATGCAATGCACTGCCAGGGGTGGTGGTAGATGCAGATACATTAGGGGCATTTAACAAAGACAGGCACATGGATCATAGAAAACTGGAGGGCCATGCAGGGGGGTGGCAGGGTGCAGATATTTCTCTACCAAAAGAGGTGTAATACATTTCTTCCTTCCTCTAGTCTGCAGGTCACCTTTGGGCAAGGTGTCGCCCCTCCTTCCAAACAGGATCACGTGAAGTCAAGAGAGCTGCTGATGGGTGACCGTATGAGCAGCTGGTACATATCACAAATCCCGTTTATACTCCACTGATGCCAGGCAGGCAGTCTCTGAAGAGTATTGATAATAGTTGGGGACACCCATTTTGTAAAGACACTGCCCAGCTTAAGGCAAGAGCAAACTACTTCTGCAGAACAATTTGCCAAGAACAGTCATGGTCACAGTAAGATCATGATCGCCCATGTCATACGACACAGCACATTATAAATGATTGATGTAGCAGGGAAGGGCTAGGTTGATCTTGGAGTAGGGTAGGTTAATAGGACAGCACAACATCGTGGGTAGAAAGGCCAGTACTGTGCTATAATGTTCTAATATGAGGGTGACAAAAGGTTCAGTATTACATGGATAAATGTGAACTGCTTATGCAAACATGAATGTTGCCCACTATGGAAGTTAAAAGAGTATGGCAACATGTTATTTAACTGCTGGTGAGGGAATGGAAGATTACAAAGAGACCCAAGTGTCCTTGATCACCGGTCACTGATAACAAACGTCAAAGTACATATATATCACCATATACAACCTTGAGATTCATTTCCTTCTGAGCATACACAGTAAATGCATGAAACACAATAGAAACATAGAACATAGAAAACCCACAACACAATACAGGCCCTTCAGCCCAAAGCTGTGCTGAACATGTCCTTGCCTTAGAAATTACCTAGGGTTACCCATAGCCCTCTATTTTCTAAGCTCCATGTACCCATCCAGGAGTCTCTTAAAAGACCCTATCATAACCGCCTCCACCACCTTTGCCAGCAACCCATTCCACGCACTCACCACTCTCTGTGTAAAAAACTTACCCCTGACATCTCCTCTGTACCTACTTCCAAGCACCTTAAAACTGTGCCCTCTCATGCTAGCCATTTCAGCCCTGGGAAAAGCCTCTGACTATCCACATGATCAATCTCTCATCATCTTATACACCTCTATCAGGTCACCTCTCATCCTCTGTCACCCCAAGGAGAAAAGGCCAAATTCACTCAACCTATTCTCATAAGGTATGCCCCCCAATCCAGGCAACATGCTTGTAAATCTCCTCTGCACCCTTTCTATAGTTTCCACATCCTTCCTGTAGTGAGGCGACCAGAACTGAGCACAGTACTCCAAGTGGGGTCTGACTAGGGTCCTATATAGCTGTAACATTACCTCTCAGCTCCTAAACTCAATCCCATGATTGATGAAGGCCAATGACCGTATGCCTTCTTAACCACAGAGTTAAACTGCACAGCAGCTTTGAGTGTCCGACAGACTTGGACTCCAAGATCCCTCTGATCCTCCACTCTGCCAATACTATATTCTGCATCGTACTTGACCTACCAAAATGAACCACCTCACACTTATCTGGGTTGAACTCCATATGCCACTTCTCAGTCCAGTTTACAATGTCTCGCTGTAACCTCTGACAGCCCTCCACACTATCCACAGCACCCCCAACCTTTGTGTCATCAGCATATTTACTAACCCATCCCTCCACTTCCTCATCCAGGTCATTTATAAAAATCACGAAGAGAAGGGGTCCCAGAACAGATCCCTGAGGCACACCACTGGTCACCAAGCTCCATGTAGACTATGACCCGTCTACAACCACTCTTTCACTTCTGTGGGCAAGCCAGTTCTGGATCCACAAAGCAATGTCCCCTTGGATCCCATGCCTCCTTACTTTCTCAATAAGCCTTGCATGGGGTAACTTATCAAATGCCTTGCTGAAATCCATATACACTACATCTACTGCTCTTCCTTCATCAATGTGTCTAGTCACATCCTCAAAAAATTCAATCAGGCTCATGAGGCACAACTTGCCTTTGACAGAGCCAAGCTGACTATAGAATCAATGAAAGGCCACACTCAACAGGACGGACCAACAACCAATGTACAAAAGATGACAAACTGTGCAAATACGAAATACAAAAAAAAACTATAATAAATAAATAAGCAATAAATATGGAGAACATGAGATGAAGGGTCCTTGAAAGCGAGTGCATGTGTTGTGGGATCAGTTGGGGGTGAGTGAAGTTATTCCCTCCGGTTCAAAAGCAAGATGGTTGAAGGTTAATCTTTGTTCCGGAACTTGATGGTATAGGTCTTGAGGCTCTTGTACCTTTTTCCTGGTGGGACAGTGAGAAGGGAGCATGGCCAGGGTGGTCGGTGTCCTTGACGTTGGATGCTACTTTCCTGCAACACTGCCCTGTGTGGATGTGCTCAACGGTGGGGAGGGCTTCACCCGTGATGGACCGGGCCGGATCCACTACGTTATGCAGGATTTTCCATCCCTGGGCATTGGTGTTTCCATACCAGTCCATGATGCAACCAGTCAATATTCTCTCTACTGCACATCTGTAGGAGTTTGTCGAAGTTTCAGATGACATGCCGAATCTGTGTGCACCTCTAAGAAAGCTGAGGCACTGCCATGTTTTTGCGTACTGGGCCCTGGACAGATCCTCTGAAGTGATAATACTGAAGAATTTAAAGTTAAATATGGAGGCCAACAAGCAGTTAACAAGGCCTATTGCTTCCAAGCTTGACAGAGCCAATCATAGCGGTTACTGCAATCACTTTACAGCACCGGCGACCACTGATTTGGGATTCAATTCCTGCTGCTGTCTGCAAGAAGCTCGTATGTTCTCCTCCTAGTTCTCCAGTTTCTCCCTACATTTCAAAGACATACGGTTAGCGTTGCTGTGTTGTTGGCATGCTATGTTGCTGCTGAAAGTGTGGCGATGTGGTGGGTTTCTCCCAGCACAATTCCTACTGATCTGATTTGACACCCTTCACTTTCTGTTTCGATGTTTCGCTGTGCATGTGACAAATAAATTTAATCATTAATCTTTAATTCCTTTGCAATTTCCTTTGTGCAAGTTTAGAATCCTACTTACAGGCAGCGCTATCTGCTTTCCACCTTGGCAAAGAACTCTACATGATTTTGGCCATTATTTGCTCTTTCTTCCACAGGACAACTTCAGAATATTGGACAATAGAATAGAACTAGAATTGGAAATGGTTTATGGTGTGACAGTGAAAAACATGTCTTGCAGATCATTTAACTACACAGTGCATTGAGGTAGAACAAGATAAAACAATAACAGAGTGCAGAATAAAGTGATAGAGTGATAAAGAAACTGTAGTGCCAGCAGGCAATAAGGTGCAAGGTCGTGACGAGCTAGACAGTGAGGTCAAGAGTCCATCTTTTAATAGTCCAGTAACGCTGGGGTAAAGCTGTCCTTGAGCTTTGGTGGGATGTGCTTTCAGGCGTTAGTATCTTGCCTGATGGGAGAGGGATAAGAGAGAACGTCTGGGGGGGGGGGGGGTCTTTGATGATGCTGGTTTCTTTACCGAGTCCATGGAGGGGAGGCTGGTTCCTGTGATGTGTTAATCCGTGCCCACAATCCTCTGCAGTTTCCTGTGATCTCAGACAGAGCAGTTGCCATACCAAGCCATTATGCAGCCAGGCATATTGGCAAAGGTCAACAGGGACGTGCCAAATGACTTTAGCCTCCCGAGGAACTGGAGGCATTGGAGTGCTTTCTTCACCATGGGGCTAACGTGCCTGGACCAGGACAAGCTATGTTCACTCCTAGGAACTTGAAGCTCTCAGCCCTCCCAACCTCAACACTGTTGATGTAGAAAAGAGCGAGTGCATCAACCCCTTAGTGAAGTCAGCTCTTCTGTTTTGCTGACATAGAGGAAAAGATGGCTGCCATGCTCTCGTGCTAGTAAGCTCTCCCTATCCTCCGACTCGGTTGTTTGAATTTCGGCCTACTATGGTGATATCATCCGCCAACAAAAGCCGGAGCCGGATCTGGTTACTCGACAGGATGGGGAGGAGGGGCCGAGGATGCAAACTTGTACAGCACCAGTGGAGACGGTGCTGCCTATCCTTACTGATTGCGATGACATGAATGTTAATTGCTCAAAATGAGAAAGGTGTTCGCACAAATCAACATATTATTTATTTTTCTAACTCCAGTATATTTGTACCTCAGAAGGAATATTAAGTAATTTTTTCATCACCAATGATGGCGGTATGGTAGCGCAGTGGTGGGGGTAACACTGTTACTGCGCCAGCGGCCCGGGTTTGATTCCTGCCACTGTCTGTAGGGAGGCTGTGACTGTGTGGCATTCCTCAGGTACTCCAGTTTCTTCCCACACTCTGAAGACATTCAGGTTAATTAGTCACATGGGTATAAGTGGGCATCGTGAGCTCGTGGGTCAGACTGTATCTCTCAATAAAAAGGATTTAAGATTCAACTTTATTCATCCAATATACATTGAACCATACAGTGAGAAGTGCTTTTTGTGTTAACAACCAAGAGGAAAGGACACCGTGCCTTCTTCCCATCCCTTTGCATGCACGCATCGCAAGTGATAACGACATTCATGAGGAAGATGAAGTCACTTTCAATGACTCTGTCACCCTTTATGTGTTTGCTTAAAACCAACGCTTGCACAAATGGATGCTACAGCCCTTTATTGTGGTGCTTCGTTGGACAAAATGGGGAAAAAAGAATGAATTAGAAGCCTAAAATGGGTAGGCAACAAATCCATTTTGTTTAGTGTACAAAGCAGCGTGATTGGTATTACTGCCGTCTCCCCGGTTGCAGTGGCCTTGCACACATTGTTACAAAGTCATTCCAATACAGTAGGCTGGGCGTATCCCATCCCTTGACCCTTGACACCTCACTCTATCAACACCGAGTGAACAGAATATTAATGAGCTTTCACTGCTTTCCTTTTCGTTCCAGTCTCTGCCGTTGGTTCCTTTAAAGTTGGCTGACACAACTGAAGAGATGTGACATCATAAATTAGATAGACACCACCTACCTTCAAACTGAATATGGAGCGGTAAAAACTTATGTCTTGTAACATTACTAATTTGATTGGCCCACCTCCAGTATGGCAAAACTAGGTTTACTTCTTCGGACATTCTAGCCTCAACTTTTCTTTAGTTTTTAAATTTTGAAGATACGTCACTGTAACCGGAGCACCCGAAGAAACCCACCCGAACGCGGGAAAATGTACAAGCTGTACAGACAGTAGCAGGAATTGAACCCGTGTCGTTGTCGCTGTAAAGCGATGCGCTAACCGCTACGCTACTGCGCGGCCCACAGGACAGTTTCCTTTTAACTAACCGGCATAAGCCGGCAGAGAAAGAGAGTTGGCAAATTGGTTCTGTCACGCTTTATCATTTAAGCACTTTCCCTTTTCAAAAAATGATCGAGAAATGGTTAAAATAATATCAAGGCATCATGATTCACATTTCTTTGGCTAGTCCATTATTCTTGCTCGAATTGTTTTCTGTTTAAAACTTTCAAACAAACATCTAGAGACAAGAAAGAAACACCGCTGTTTACACTGTAAATACATGCTAGTAGTTATGTATTTATTCACAATTTATTCCATATCCGTACTTTAACCTCCAACTTTATATTTTATATAATTGTTTCTTCTTTCTAATTGTTGAAGGTTGTTTTGTGCTGCATGCAGTACCCGACCAACACACCAGAGCAAGTTCCTAACACATGCAAATGTAGATGGGAAACAAAGTTGATCCAGGATTGGGGCAGGGATGGTAGATGCGAATTGAAAACACTCGGGGTCGACATTGATGGCATCTGTTTGAAGCTTGCTTTTGTCGGTAAATACTTTATTACCAGCCTTTCAAAGCAGAAACAGAACCAGAATCTAAATCTGAATCAGAATTAAAATGATGTTTATTATCACCGACATACTGTATGTTGTGAAGTTTGTTGTTTTACAGCAGCGCTGCAGTTTAATACAGAAAGTATGCTACAAATTACAATGTAAGTATACATATAAAAATAAATAATGCAAAACAGAGAGCAAAAAATGTGCAGTATTGTTCATGGTCCTCTGAAAAGTTACAGTGAAAGGAGTGAGAAATACATTAATGTACTGTAGATTGTGTATTTAATGCTGACTGTTACTATGATCTTTTCTCACTGCCACCATCGGGAAGGAGGTACAGCAGCCTTAGGTCCCACACCACCAGGTTCAGGAACAGTTATTACCCCTCAACCATCAGGTCCCACACCTCCAGGTTCAGGAACAGTTATTACCCCTCAACCATCAGGTCCCACACCACCAGGTTCAGGAACAGTTATTACGCTACAACCATCAGGTCCCACACCACCAGGTTCAGGAACAGTTATTACCCCTCAACCATCAGGACCCACACCACCAGGTTCAGGAACAGTTATTACCCCTCAACCATCAGGTCCCACACCACCAGGTTCAGGAACAGTTATTACCCTACAACCATCAGGTCCCACACCACCAGGTTCAGGAACAGTTATTACCCCTCAACCATCAGGTCCCACACCACCAGGTTCAGAAACAATTATTACCCTCAACCATTAGGTCCCACACCACCAGGTTCAGGAACAATTAATACCCTCAACCATTAGGTCCCACACCACCAGGTTCAGGAACAGTTATTACCCTACAACCATCAGGTCCCACACAACCAGGTTCAGGAACAGTTATTACCCTACAACCATCAGGTCCCACACCACCAGGTTCAGGAACAGTTATTAGCCCTCAACCATCAGGTCCCACACCACCAGGTTCAGGAACAGTTATTACCCTACAACCATCAGGTCCCACACCACCAGGTTCAGGAACAGTTACCCTACAACCATCAGGCCCACACCACCAGGTTCAGGAACAGTTATTACCCTCAACCATCAGGTCCCACACCACCAGGTTCAGGAACAGTTATTACCCTACAACCATCAGGTCCCACACCACCAGGTTCAGGAACAGTGATTACCCTCAACCATCATGTCCCACACCACCAGGTTCAGGAACAGTTATTACCCTCAACCATCAGGTCCCACACTACCAGGTTCAGGAACAGTTATTACCCTCAACCATCAGGTCCCACACCACCAGGTTCAGGAACAGTTATTACCCTCAACCATCAGGCTCCTGAACCAACTTCAGGATCAGGTTTAATATCAGAAGTGGAATTACTCAGCACAGCACTGACCTGATCATTAAACACAAACTGTGGACTCACTTTCAAGGACTCTGCAATTTATATTCTCAGTATTATTTATCTGTTTATTTGTATTTGCGCAGGTTGTCTTCTTTTGCATATTAATCGTTTGTCGAGCTCTTTTTGTGTGTATTTTCATATATTCCATTGTATTTCTTTATTCTGCTGTGAATGCCTGCAATAAAATTACTCTCAGGGTAGCATTTGGTGACATATTTGGTACCTTGATAATAAATTAACTTTGAACTTTGTATCATCAATGTCTTTGTGATAACCAACACCACTTCATAGGGTATGCTCACTTCTTTCCAAATTATTGCAACCTTCTTAAAAAAAAATTAAGCACTTTACTAGGCCTGGAAATTCACGTACAAACTTTCTGGGACATCAAGGCTTGTTTTTTAAAAATATGTGGTAACCGCTGACTCAAGTTGACAGTCAATGTAAAATTCATGCACTCATCTGAATCATGATTGGGTGCAGAGTGATAAACTGTGGGGCTTAATCTTCAAATGCTAGGATTAGTCTTTCATCCCCAGCTACTAATTCTGACACATTTAAGTCTTCACTGAATCAGTGAAGTCTGAAGGGCAAAGCCAAAGGTCAAAGTCCAGAGGTCAGTGAGTGCGGAGGCAGTAGTCTGAAGGCCAAAGACTGAAGCTGGGGAGTCCGGAGGTAGAGGCCTGAAGAACGAAGCCCCCGGGTCAGATTGTTCAGAGGTCAGAGGCCAGATGTCTCTGAGTCTGCGAGTCTGGGACCAAGGACAGGAGATTTGTCTTGGGGTTGGAGGCCTGTCAGTGTCTGAGTGTGTGAGTGTTTGGGGAGGGTGGGAAAAGAGCTCATTTCGCTGTTGTTGCCTTGTTTTTTTTGTCTTTGTTGGTGCCGTTGCTTGCGCTGTTCTGCTGCGCATGGCGGGGCAGGTTACGTTGGCACCGGAATGTGCGGCGGCACTTGTGTGAACGACATATTTCACTGAATGTTTTGATGTACGTGAGGCACTTTTAATTATGGACGCTGTTTAGAGTTCGGACCACCAGCTCGCCGGCCGTTGTGCCAAAGGCCACTGCTTCCACTACATTAGTACCTGGATCGGGCCATCTCAGCTGGTCAGTCAACACCACTTCTTCAGCCAAGAGAGCACAGAGGCGTCTCCAGTTCCAGAGGACACTGAGGTGAGTGAGGACCCCATCCCTATTCCAGAAAATTCTTCTGAAGTTTTTCACAAATTGGTGATAAAACTGCTGTATTGAAAAAATGGTTATAAATAGCCTGGAATCTGTGTATAAGATTTTTGGAATCAGTTCATAAAAGTGATGGTGCTTGTTTAAAAAATAAAATACTTTGTAAGTAAAATGAATGCCCGACCTTTTAAGACATCGATAAGAGCTCACTGCATTGAGTTAAAAACAGACTCATGCTGCATGGTAAAATTCACACAGTTCACTTTTATAAGGAATTGTTTCTTCCCTTCCAATGAGCAAATTAGCGTTGAAATACCAGTTAAATTTGCTGATGCTATAATATGGTCTGCTTCCGGTAAGATGGCGGTGCGCTCAGATGGGGCTAACCAAAGGTGTTATTGTCTTTCTTAAACACATTTTGTTCTGATCGCCAGACTGTGATGGACATTAAAGACTTCAAGTACTGTAGGTCTACCTCAGCAGAGAGTCACTCTCGGGCAGAGAAACTGAAGGAGCTCGGATTGGTGCGGACCGTACTGCTGCTTGAGTCAAAGAGGCGTCTGTGTGTGAGGGCAGTGTGCGGTCGAACAGTGAGTCACTTTCCTTGTATTCATAAGACCCTGTTGGACGTTGGTAATGTGGGAAGCCGCAAGTCCGATTCACCGTTTTATTGGCGAGTGGTGGGGAAACGCTGCGGCCTCAGTTGTAGCGAGAGCTAGGCCCCAAACCGCAGTGTTGCCTGTTTGCAGCCATCCAGAAGAGAGAGGTCAGCGTTGGTGTACTCCACGAGTGCAGGAGGAGGTCCGTGCTGGAGATGGTGCTGCTCCCTAGTGTCCACTCAGCAGAAGACAAGCTGTATTGTGTTTGACCGCAGACTGCGCAACATTCATGGACTCAGGAACTTGGACTATATATTTTTTGTGTTTTACTGCTGTCTCATATGTGCTCTGTGTACCTTGTACTGTGAATGACTATTAATACTGCGTTTTGCTCCTTGGTCCTGGAGTAAAGCTATTTTGCCTGGCTTTATTCATGGGTTTTCATGTATTGTTGAAGGATAATTAACCTTGAAACTGAACTTGACCTTTTAATTATTTGTTTAATCAGTAATTACTGGTTCCGTTGAAGCTTTGTTGATGGTGAGCGTCAGGTTTTGGTGCACTGGATACAATGAAAGCAGCCTCCATCATCAAGGATGCTTGCCATCCAGACCATGCTTTCATCTCACTGCTGCCACCAGGAAGGAGCTACAGGAGCCTCAGGACCCACATCACCAGGTTCAGGGAGAGTTATTACCCCTCAACCATCAGGCTCTTGAACCAGAGTGGATGGCTTCACTCACCTCAACACTGCACTGATTCCACAACCTGTGGACTCACTTTAAAGGACTCCACGACTATTATTCTCAATATAATTTATTACTTATTCATTTATCTATTATTATTATTTTGCTTTTCTTTTTGTGTTTGCACAATTTGTTGTCCTTTGCACTTTGGTTGTTTGTCCATCTTTGTTTGTGTGTAGTTTTTCGTCGATTCTCTTGTGTTTCTTATTTGTTGTGAATGCCCACAAGAAAATGAATCTCAGGTTTGTACGTGGTTTCATATATGTGCTTTGATAATAAGCTTACTTTGAACTTTGGACTTATGACAATTTGAGAACAGCAGCATCAATTTATCAATTCGATTTGGCAAGTAGATCTATACGCATTTTCAAAAGCAATGAATAGTCTATTCTGTTTAAAGCATTTCACCCTGGTATATTTTGATGTTTTGTTATGCAAACTGATTTTTAATGCTCACCTTTCTCTTCACTGTACGATGATGGGTATTATACACTCAGTGGCCACTTTATCGGCTACACCCGTACATCTACTCTTTAATGCAAATATCTAATCAGCCAATCATGTTACAGCAACTAAATGCATAAAAGCATGCAGACATGGCCAAGAGGTTCAGTTATTATTCAGACCAAACATCAGAACAGAGAAGAAATGTGATCTAAGTTGATTGTTACAGATAGTCAATTATTTCAATTTTTCTATGTCCTCTACTTTTTCTTTTTAACTTAATTTTGTTTCTGAAACTGTTGAAGTCTGTGACTTACAGTCTGTAGTTCGATTGAGTGAGCCAGCGCTCTGCTCTCCCTGAGAAAGCTCCAGGAGAGAGCTGCCAGGAGGAGAAGCTCAGAGATGAGACGAGGGGCCGTGATCAACCACATTTTTCACCGATGAAAGCATCGAGGAAGATTGAAACATTGAGGCAAATGCAGAGGAGAGCGAGTGGATTTCGGAGCGGCCGCTGGTTCGAGTCACTTTTCTTGGTGAGGCTGCTGGTTTGAGTCACTGCCCTCAGAGGGGGCTGCTGGTTCGAGTCACTGCCCTCAGAGGGGCCGCTGGTTCGAGTCACTTTTCTTGGTGAGGCTGCTGGTTCGAGTCAATGCCCTCAGAGGGGGCTGCTGGTTTGAGTCACTGTCCTCAGAGAGGCTGCTGGTTCGAGTCATTCCCCTCAGAGGAGCTGCTGGTTCGAGTCACTGCCCTCAGAGAGGCTGCTGGTTCAAGTCACTGCCCTCAGAGAGGCTGCTGGTTCGAGTCACTGTCCTCAGAGGGGCTGCTGGTTCGAGTCACTGCCCTCAGAGAGGCTGCTGGTTCAAGTCACTGCCCTCAGAGAGGCTGCTGGTTCGAGTCACTGCCCTCAGAGGGGCTGCTGGTTCGAGTCACTGCCCTCAGAGAGGCTGCTGGTTCGAGTCACTGCCCTCAGAGGGGCTGCTGGTTCGAGTCACTGTCCTCAGAGAGGCTGCTGGTTTGAGTCAATGCCCTCGGAGGGGCTGCTGGTTTGAGTCAATGCCCTCAGAGGGGCTGCTGGTTCGACTCTCTGCCCTCAGAGGGGCTGCTGGTTCGAGTCACTGTCCTCAGAGAGGCTGCTGGTTCGAGTCACTGCCCTCAGAGGGGCTGCTGGTTCGAGTCACTGCCCTCAGAGTCACTGTCCTCAGAGGGAGCTGCTGGTTCGAGTCACTGTCCTCAGAGAGGCTGCTGGTTCGAGTCACTGTCCTCAGAGGGAGCTGCTGGTTCGAGTCACTGTCCTCAGAGAGGCTGCTGGTTCGAGTCACTGTCCTCAGAGGGAGCTGCTGGTTCGAGTCACTGTCCTCAGAGAGGCTGCTGGTTCGAGTCACTGCCCTCAGAGGGGCTGCTGGTTCGAGTCACTGTCCTCGGAGAGGCTGCTGGTTCGAGTCACTGCCCTCAGAGGGGCTGCTGGTTCGAGTCACTATCCTCGGAGGGAGCTGCTGGTTCGAGTCACTGTCCTCAGAGGGGCTGCTGGTTCAAGTCACTGTCCTCAGAGGGGCTGCTGGTTCGACTCTCTGCCCTCAGAGGGGCTGCTGGTTCGACTCTCTGCCCTCAGAGGGGCTGCTGGTTCGAGTCACTGCCCTCAGAGGGGCTGCTGGTTCGACTCTCTGCCCTCAGAGGGGCTGCTGGTTCGAGTCAATGCCCTCAGAGAGGCTGCTGGTTCGAGTCACTGTCCTCGGAGGGGCTGCTGGTTTGAGTCACTGTCCTCGGAGGGGCTGCTGGTCGAGTCACTGCCCTCAGAGGGGCTGCTGGTTCGAGTCACTGCCCTCAGAGAGGCTGCTGGTTCGAGTCACTGCCCTCGGAGGGAGCTGCTGGTTCGAGTCACTGTCCTCGGAGGGGCTGCTGGTTTGAGTCACTGTCCTCGGAGGGGCTGCTGGTCTGAGTCACTGTCCTCAGAGTGGCTGCTGGTTCGAGTCACTGCTCTCAGGGGGGCTGCTGGTTCGAGTCACTGTCCTCAGAGGGGGCTGCTGGTTCGAGTCACTGCCCTCAGAGGGGCTGCTGGTTCGAGTCACTGTCCTCAGAGGGGGCTGCTGGTTCGAGTCACTGTCCTCGGAGGGGCTGCTGGTTGGAGTCACTGTCCTCGGAGGGAGCTGCTGGATCGAGTCACTGTCCTCAGAGAGGCTGCTGGTTCGAGTCACTGTCCTCGGAGGGAGCTGCTGGATCGAGTCACTGCCCTCAGAGAGGCTGCTGGTTCGAGTCACTGTCCTCAGAGAGGCTGCTGGTTCGAGTTACTGCCCTCAGAGAGGCTGCTGGTTCGAGTCACTGTCCTCAGAGGAGCTGCTGGTTCAAGTCACTGCCCTCAGAGGGGCTGCTGGTTCGAGTCATTCCCCTCAGAGGAGCTGCTGGTTCAAGTCACTGTCCTCAGAGGGAGCTGCTGGTTCAAGTCATTCCCCTCAGAGGGGCTGCTGGTTCGAGTCAATGCCCTCAGAGGAGCTGCTGGTTCGAGACACTGCCCTCAGAGGGGCTGCTGGTTCGAGTCACTGTCCTCGGAGGGGCTGCTGGTTCAAGTCAATGCCCTCAGAGGGGCTGCTGGTTCGACTCTCTGCCCTCAGAGGGGCTGCTGGTTCGAGTCACTGTCCTCAGAGGGGCTGCTGGTTTGAGTCACTATCCTCGGAGGGAGCTGCTGGTTCGAGTCACTGTCCTCGGAGGGGCTGCTGGTTCAAGTCAATGCCCTCAGAGGGGCTGCTGGTTCGAGTCAATGCCCTCAGAGGAGCTGCTGGTTCGAGACACTGCCCTCAGAGGGGCTGCTGGTTCGAGTCACTGTCCTCGGAGGGGCTGCTGGTTCAAGTCAATGCCCTCAGAGGGGCTGCTGGTTCGAGTCACTGCCCTCAGAGGGGCTGCTGGTTCGAGTCACTGCCCTCAGAGTCACTGTCCTCAGAGAGGCTGCTGGTTCGAGTCACTGCCCTCAGAGTCACTGTCCTCAGAGGGAGCTGCTGGTTCGAGTCACTGTCCTCAGAGAGGCTGCTGGTTCGAGTCACTGCCCTCAGAGGGGCTGCTGGTTCGAGTCACTGCCCTCAGAGTCACTGTCCTCAGAGGGAGCTGCTGGTTCGAGTCACTGTCCTCAGAGAGGCTGCTGGTTCGAGTCACTGTCCTCGGAGGGAGCTGCTGGTTCGAGTCACTGTCCTCAGAGAGGCTGCTGGTTCGAGTCACTGCCCTCAGAGGGGCTGCTGGTTCGAGTCACTGTCCTCGGAGAGGCTGCTGGTTCGAGTCACTGCCCTCAGAGGGGCTGCTGGTTCGAGTCACTATCCTCGGAGGGAGCTGCTGGTTCGAGTCACTGTCCTCAGAGGGGCTGCTGGTTCAAGTCACTGTCCTCAGAGGGGCTGCTGGTTCGACTCTCTGCCCTCAGAGGGGCTGCTGGTTCGACTCTCTGCCCTCAGAGGGGCTGCTGGTTCGAGTCAATGCCCTCAGAGAGGCTGCTGGTTCGAGTCACTGTCCTCGGAGGGGCTGCTGGTTTGAGTCACTGTCCTCGGAGGGGCTGCTGGTCGAGTCACTGCCCTCAGAGGGGCTGCTGGTTCGAGTCACTGCCCTCGGAGGGAGCTGCTGGTTCTAGTCACTGTCCTCGGAGGGGCTGCTGGTTTGAGTCACTGTCCTCAGAGATGCTGCTGGTTGGAGTCACTGTCCTCAGAGTGGCTGCTGGTTCGAGTCACTGTTCTCAGTGGGGCTGCTGGTTCGAGTCACTGCTCTCAGGGGGGCTGCTGGTTCGAGTCACTGTCCTCAGAGGGGGCTGCTGGTTCGAGTCACTGCCCTCAGAGGGGCTGCTGGTTCTAGTCACTGTCCTCAGAGGGGCTGCTGGTTCGAGTCACTGTCCTCAGAGGGGCTGCTGGTTGGAGTCACTGTCCTCAGAGAGGCTGCTGGTTGGAGTCACTGTCCTCGGAGGGAGCTGCTGGTTCGAGTCACTGTCCTCAGAGTGGCTGCTGGTTCGAGTCACTGCCCTCAGAGAGGCTGCTGGTTCGAGTCACTGCCCTCAGAGAGGCTGCTGGTTCGAGTCACTGTCCTCAGAGGGAGCTGCTGGTTGGAGTCACTGTCCTCAGAGTGGCTGCTGGTTCGAGTCACTGCCCTCAGAGAGGCTGCTGGTTCGAGTCACTGCCCTCAGAGAGGCTGCTGGTTGGAGTCACTGTCCTCGGAGGGAGCTGCTGGTTGGAGTCACTGTCCTCAGAGTGGCTGCTGGTTCGAGTCACTGCCCTCAGAGAGGCTGCTGGTTCGAGTCACTGCCCTCAGAGAGGCTGCTGGTTCGAGTCACTGTCCTCAGAGAGGCTGCTGGTTCGAGTCACTGCCCTCAGAGAGGCTGCTGGTTCGAGTCACTGTCCTCAGAGGAGCTGCTGGTTCAAGTCACTGCCCTCAGAGAGGCTGCTGGTTCGAGTCATTCCCCTCAGAGGAGCTGCTGGTTCAAGTCACTGTCCTCAGAGGGGGCTGCTGGTTCGAGTCACTGTCCTCAGAGGGAGCTGCTGGTTCAAGTCATTCCCCTCAGAGGGGCTGCTGGTTCAAGTCATTCCCCTCAGATGGAGCTGCTGGTTCGAGTCACTGCCCTCAGAGAGGCTGCTGGTTCGAGTCACTGTCCTCGGAGGGAGCTGCTGGTTCGAGTCACTGCCCTCAGAAGGAGCTGCTGGTTCGAGTCACTGCCCTCAGAGGGGCTGCTGGTTCGAGTCACTGCCCTCGGAGGGAGCTGCTGGTTCGAGTCACTGCCCTCAGAGGGGCTGCTGGTTCGAGTCACTGTCCTCAGAGGGGGCTGCTGGTTCGAGTCACTGTCCTCAGAGGGGCTGCTGGTTCGAGTCACTGCCCTCAGAGGGGCTGCTGGTTCGAGTCACTATCCTCGGAGGGAGCTGCTGGTTCGAGTCACTGTCCTCAGAGGGGCTGCTGGTTCAAGTCACTGCCCTCAGAGGGGGCTGCTGGTTCGAGTCACTGTCCTCAGAGGGGGCTGCTGGTTCGAGTCACTGTCCTCAGAGGGGGCTGCTGGTTCAAGTCACTGTCCTCAGAGGGGGCTGCTGGTTCGAGTCACTGTCCTCGGAGGGGCTGCTGGTTTGAGTCACTGTCCTCGGAGGGGCTGCTGGTCGAGTCACTGCCCTCAGAGGGGCTGCTGGTTCGAGTCACTGCCCTCAGAGAGGCTGCTGGTTCGAGTCACTGTCCTCAGAGGGGGCTGCTGGTTCGAGTCACTGTCCTCAGAGGGAGCTGCTGGTTCAAGTCATTCCCCTCAGAGGGGCTGCTGGTTCAAGTCATTCCCCTCAGAGGGAGCTGCTGGTTCGAGTCACTGCCCTCAGAAAGGCTGCTGGTTCGAGTCACTGTCCTCGGAGGGAGCTGCTGGTTCGAGTCACTGCCCTCAGAGAGGCTGCTGGTTCGAGTCACTGTCCTCAGAGGGGCTGCTGGTTCAAGTCACTGCCCTCAGAGAGGCTGCTGGTTCGAGTCACTGTCCTCAGAGGGGCTGCTGGTTCAAGTCACTGCCCTCAGAGGGGGCTGCTGGTTTGAGTCACTGTCCTCAGAGGGGGCTGCTGGTTCAAGTCACTGTCCTCAGAGGGGGCTGCTGGTTCGAGTCACTGCCCTCGGAGGGAGCTGCTGGTTCGAGTCACTGCCCTCAGAGGGGCTGCTGGTTCGAGTCACTGTCCTCAGAGGGGGCTGCTGGTTCGAGTCACTGCCCTCAGAGGGGCTGCTGGTTCGAGTCACTGCCCTCGGAGGGAGCTGCTGGTTCGAGTCACTGCCCTCAGAGGGGCTGCTGGTTCGAGTCACTGTCCTCAGAGGGGGCTGCTGGTTCGAGTCACTGTCCTCAGAGAGGCTGCTGGTTCGAGTCACTGCCCTCAGAGGGGCTGCTGGTTCGAGTCACTGTCCTCGGAGAGGCTGCTGGTTCGAGTCACTGCCCTCAGAGGGGCTGCTGGTTCGAGTCACTATCCTCGGAGGGAGCTGCTGGTTCGAGTCACTGTCCTCAGAGGGGCTGCTGGTTCAAGTCACTGCCCTCAGAGGGGGCTGCTGGTTCGAGTCACTGTCCTCAGAGGGGGCTGCTGGTTCGAGTCACTGTCCTCAGAGGGGGCTGCTGGTTCAAGTCACTGTCCTCAGAGGGAGCTGCTGGTTCAAGTCATTCCCCTCAGAGGGGCTGCTGGTTCGAGTCACTGTCCTCAGAGGGAGCTGCTGGTTCGAGTCACTGTCCTCAGAGGGAGCTGCTGGTTCAAGTCATTCCCCTCAGAGGGGCTGCTGGTTCGAGTCACTGTCCTCAGAGGGAGCTGCTGGTTCGAGTCACTGTCCTCAGAGGGAGCTGCTGGTTCAAGTCATTCCCCTCAGAGGGGCTGCTGGTTCGAGTCACTGTCCTCAGAGGGGCTGCTGGTTCGAGTCACTGTCCTCAGAGGGAGCTGCTGGTTCAAGTCATTCCCCTCAGAGGGGCTGCTGGTTCGAGTCACTGTCCTCAGAGGGGCTGCTGGTTCGAGTCACTGCCCTCGGAGGGAGCTGCTGGTTCTAGTCACTGTCCTCGGAGGGGCTGCTGGTTTGAGTCACTGTCCTCAGAGATGCTGCTGGTTGGAGTCACTGTCCTCAGAGTGGCTGCTGGTTCGAGTCACTGTTCTCAGTGGGGCTGCTGGTTCGAGTCACTGCTCTCAGGGGGGCTGCTGGTTCGAGTCACTGTCCTCAGAGGGGGCTGCTGGTTCGAGTCACTGCCCTCAGAGGGGCTGCTGGTTCTAGTCACTGTCCTCAGAGGGGCTGCTGGTTCGAGTCACTGTCCTCAGAGAGGCTGCTGGTTGGAGTCACTGTCCTCGGAGGGAGCTGCTGGTTCGAGTCACTGTCCTCAGAGTGGCTGCTGGTTCGAGTCACTGCCCTCAGAGAGGCTGCTGGTTCGAGTCACTGCCCTCAGAGAGGCTGCTGGTTCGAGTCACTGTCCTCAGAGGGAGCTGCTGGTTGGAGTCACTGTCCTCAGAGTGGCTGCTGGTTCGAGTCACTGCCCTCAGAGAGGCTGCTGGTTCGAGTCACTGCCCTCAGAGAGGCTGCTGGTTGGAGTCACTGTCCTCGGAGGGAGCTGCTGGTTGGAGTCACTGTCCTCAGAGTGGCTGCTGGTTCGAGTCACTGCCCTCAGAGAGGCTGCTGGTTCGAGTCACTGCCCTCAGAGAGGCTGCTGGTTCGAGTCACTGTCCTCAGAGAGGCTGCTGGTTCGAGTCACTGCCCTCAGAGAGGCTGCTGGTTCGAGTCACTGTCCTCAGAGGAGCTGCTGGTTCAAGTCACTGCCCTCAGAGAGGCTGCTGGTTCGAGTCATTCCCCTCAGAGGAGCTGCTGGTTCAAGTCACTGTCCTCAGAGGGGGCTGCTGGTTCGAGTCACTGTCCTCAGAGGGAGCTGCTGGTTCAAGTCATTCCCCTCAGAGGGGCTGCTGGTTCAAGTCATTCCCCTCAGATGGAGCTGCTGGTTCGAGTCACTGCCCTCAGAGAGGCTGCTGGTTCGAGTCACTGTCCTCGGAGGGAGCTGCTGGTTCGAGTCACTGCCCTCAGAAGGAGCTGCTGGTTCGAGTCACTGCCCTCAGAGGGGCTGCTGGTTCGAGTCACTGCCCTCGGAGGGAGCTGCTGGTTCGAGTCACTGCCCTCAGAGGGGCTGCTGGTTCGAGTCACTGTCCTCAGAGGGGGCTGCTGGTTCGAGTCACTGTCCTCAGAGGGGCTGCTGGTTCGAGTCACTGCCCTCAGAGGGGCTGCTGGTTCGAGTCACTATCCTCGGAGGGAGCTGCTGGTTCGAGTCACTGTCCTCAGAGGGGCTGCTGGTTCAAGTCACTGCCCTCAGAGGGGGCTGCTGGTTCGAGTCACTGTCCTCAGAGGGGGCTGCTGGTTCGAGTCACTGTCCTCAGAGGGGGCTGCTGGTTCAAGTCACTGTCCTCAGAGGGGGCTGCTGGTTCGAGTCACTGTCCTCGGAGGGGCTGCTGGTTTGAGTCACTGTCCTCGGAGGGGCTGCTGGTCGAGTCACTGCCCTCAGAGGGGCTGCTGGTTCGAGTCACTGCCCTCAGAGAGGCTGCTGGTTCGAGTCACTGTCCTCAGAGGGGGCTGCTGGTTCGAGTCACTGTCCTCAGAGGGAGCTGCTGGTTCAAGTCATTCCCCTCAGAGGGGCTGCTGGTTCAAGTCATTCCCCTCAGAGGGAGCTGCTGGTTCGAGTCACTGCCCTCAGAAAGGCTGCTGGTTCGAGTCACTGTCCTCGGAGGGAGCTGCTGGTTCGAGTCACTGCCCTCAGAGAGGCTGCTGGTTCGAGTCACTGTCCTCAGAGGGGCTGCTGGTTCAAGTCACTGCCCTCAGAGAGGCTGCTGGTTCGAGTCACTGTCCTCAGAGGGGCTGCTGGTTCAAGTCACTGCCCTCAGAGGGGGCTGCTGGTTTGAGTCACTGTCCTCAGAGGGGGCTGCTGGTTCGAGTCACTGTCCTCAGAGGGGGCTGCTGGTTCAAGTCACTGTCCTCAGAGGGGGCTGCTGGTTCGAGTCACTGCCCTCGGAGGGAGCTGCTGGTTCGAGTCACTGCCCTCAGAGGGGCTGCTGGTTCGAGTCACTGTCCTCAGAGGGGGCTGCTGGTTCGAGTCACTGCCCTCAGAGGGGCTGCTGGTTCGAGTCACTGCCCTCGGAGGGAGCTGCTGGTTCGAGTCACTGCCCTCAGAGGGGCTGCTGGTTCGAGTCACTGTCCTCAGAGGGGGCTGCTGGTTCGAGTCACTGTCCTCAGAGAGGCTGCTGGTTCGAGTCACTGCCCTCAGAGGGGCTGCTGGTTCGAGTCACTGTCCTCGGAGAGGCTGCTGGTTCGAGTCACTGCCCTCAGAGGGGCTGCTGGTTCGAGTCACTATCCTCGGAGGGAGCTGCTGGTTCGAGTCACTGTCCTCAGAGGGGCTGCTGGTTCAAGTCACTGCCCTCAGAGGGGGCTGCTGGTTCGAGTCACTGTCCTCAGAGGGGGCTGCTGGTTCGAGTCACTGTCCTCAGAGGGGGCTGCTGGTTCAAGTCACTGTCCTCAGAGGGAGCTGCTGGTTCAAGTCATTCCCCTCAGAGGGGCTGCTGGTTCGAGTCACTGTCCTCAGAGGGAGCTGCTGGTTCGAGTCACTGTCCTCAGAGGGAGCTGCTGGTTCAAGTCATTCCCCTCAGAGGGGCTGCTGGTTCGAGTCACTGTCCTCAGAGGGAGCTGCTGGTTCGAGTCACTGTCCTCAGAGGGAGCTGCTGGTTCAAGTCATTCCCCTCAGAGGGGCTGCTGGTTCGAGTCACTGTCCTCAGAGGGGCTGCTGGTTCGAGTCACTGTCCTCAGAGGGAGCTGCTGGTTCAAGTCATTCCCCTCAGAGGGGCTGCTGGTTCGAGTCACTGTCCTCAGAGGGAGCTGCTGGTTCGAGTCACTGTCCTCAGAGAGGCTGCTGGTTCGAGTCACTGCCCTCAGAGGGGCTGCTGGTTCGAGTCACTGTCCTCGGTGAGGCTGCTGGTTCGAGTCACTGCCCTCAGAGGGGCTGCTGGTTCGAGTCACTATCCTCGGAGGGAGCTGCTGGTTCGAGTCAATGCCCTCAGAGAGGCTGCTGGTTCGAGTCACTGCCCTCGGAGGGAGCTGCTGGTTCGAGTCACTGTCCTCGGAGGGGCTGCTGGTTTGAGTCACTGTCCTCGGAGGGGCTGCTGGTCGAGTCACTGCCCTCAGAGGGGCTGCTGGTTCGAGTCACTGCCCTCAGAGAGGCTGCTGGTTCGAGTCACTGTCCTCGGAGGGGCTGCTGGTTTGAGTCACTGTCCTCAGAGAGGCTGCTGGTTGGAGTCACTGTCCTCAGAGTGGCTGCTGGTTCGAGTCACTGCTCTCAGGGGGGCTGCTGGTTCGAGTCACTGTCCTCAGAGGGGGCTGCTGGTTTGAGTCACTGCCCTCAGAGGGGCTGCTGGTTCGAGTCACTGTCCTCAGAGGGGCTGCTGGTTGGAGTCACTGTCCTCGGAGAGGCTGCTGGTTGGGGTCACTGTCCTCAGAGAGGCTGCTGGTTCGAGTCACTGTCCTCAGAGGGAGCTGCTGGTTCGAGTCACTGCCCTCAGAGAGGCTGCTGGTTCGAGTCACTGCCCTCAGAGAGGCTGCTGGTTCGAGTCACTGTCCTCAGAGGAGCTGCTGGTTCGAGTCACTGTCCTCAGAGGAGCTGCTGATTCGAGTCATTCCCCTCAGAGGAGCTGCTGGTTCAAGTCACTGTCCTCAGAGGGGGCTGCTGGTTCGAGTCACTGTCCTCAGAGGGAGCTGCTGGTTCAAGTCATTCCCCTCAGAGGGGCTGCTGGTTCAAGTCATTCCCCTCAGAGGGAGCTGCTGGTTCGAGTCACTGCCCTCAGAGAGGCTGCTGGTTCGAGTCACTGTCCTCGGAGGGAGCTGCTGGTTCGAGTCACTGCCCTCAGAAGGAGCTGCTGGTTCGAGTCACTGCCCTCAGAGGGGCTGCTGGTTCGAGTCACTGCCCTCGGAGGGAGCTGCTGGTTCGAGTCACTGCCCTCAGAGGGGCTGCTGGTTCGAGTCACTGCCCTCAGAGGGGCTGCTGGTTCGAGTCACTGCCCTCGGAGGGAGCTGCTGGTTCGAGTCACTGCCCTTGGTTTGAGTCACCGCTGTCAGAGGGGCCACTGGGTCCCAGTGCTCTCAGAGATGTTAGCAAAACTCTGAAGTTTATAGATTGGACTGTAGTTCGCATTGGCTTCCTTCAGTTTGATGTTTTTTTCATGTTCTCACCCATTCTTTCTTGTTGCCGATTGGCAGGCTCGGGGTTTGGGTGAGCTGTTAGTTTTTGTGTGGGAGAGGGGTTGGGGGTGTTCGGGGTTTGCAAGAATTTGTTTGCGAGGGGGGGATTGATAGCTTTCTTTCAACTAGTTTTATGGCTATCTGGAGAAGACAAATCTCAGAGTTGTATTCTGCATACGTACTTTGACAATAAAATGAACCTTTGGACATGGACAGTGGCCATTTTGTTCAGTCAAAGCCCTGTCCCGAGCCTTTGTGGCTCATCAGGCCAGTGCTTATGCTGGTTTCTGTGGTGTGAAGCGACTGAGAGTACGAGACCGCCCCCACCCCTGGATAGGACACCAGTCTATTGCGAGGTTGACCCCCCCAGCATTTTTTTTTTGCTGGTACCCATTTTTCAGCTGGGTAGACTGGAGCATTGTGTGGCTAAGGACACACACGCTGCCTTGGCTCGGCTCGAACTCACGACCTTCAGGTCGCTAGTTGAACACCCTAACCACTTGGCCACGTGCCACGCTTCATTAGGTAGATAATAAAGTGGCCACTGAGAGCACGTGAATTAAAATAGAACCACGGATGCTGTAAGTCTGGGATGTGCTCTGTGTGAACTGAATACAGGACAGGCTTTTCACTCTACGTTGCTGTCTGTGCAAACAATAAACAAATCCAATCCAGTCCGATAACAACGCAGGATAAAGTGTTACACTCACAGTCAGAGAGCACAGTGCAGGCAGGGAGTAAGGTGCCAGGCCACAGCGAGATAGATCGTAAGGTCAAGAGTCCGTCGTATTATACAAGTGGTCCGCTCATTAGCCTTGTAGCAGTGGAATGGACGCTGTTCTTGAGTCTGGTAGTACAGGCTTTTTGGTTTTTGTGTTTTCTGCCTGATGGGGATAGGGTGAAGGGAGAAGGCATTGTACAGCTCCTGCAAAACCACAGATTTCACGACATTTGCCGGTGATATTAAATCTGATTCTGAATGTTTGGGGTGGCAGGGGTCTGTGATTATGTTGGCCGTTTGACAGAGGGGGTGAGAAGTACGCAGAGTCCATGGAAGTGGTTTTCACGACGTGCGGAGCTGCCGTCTCGGGCAGAGCAGTTGGCACACCGTCCAGTGAAGCAGCTTCCTGCGGAGTGGCTAGAAAAGGTGGTGAGAGTCACAAGGCACGTGCTGAGTTTCTTCAGCCTCCTGAGGAACTAGAGGTGGCTGTGCATCTTCTTGGCCACGGCATATATGCGGTTGGACTAGAACAGGAGCCTATTCCTAGGCAAAGCCCTCCACCCTCTTAGCCTCAGCACCACTGATCTGAACACGAGAGTGTGCACTGCCCCTCTTTCTACAGTTGACGACCAGCTCTTCTGTTTTGCTGGTCTCAAGGAAGGTTTGTTATCATGACACCATGCTACCAAGCTCTTCTTGCTCTACTTCAGCTCGTGTTTTTATCAGATTAGTCCCTCTGCGGTGGTGTCACCTGCAAACTTGTAAATGGAGCTAGGGCAGAATCTGGACAGGCATCTGAGCTGTGAGTGTAAATAGAGTAGGATCCTTGTGGAGCTCCAGTGTTAGGGACGATTGTGGTGGAGCTGTGGCTGCCTATACTTACTGACTGCAGTCCGTTGGTCAGGAAGTCAAGGATCCAGTTGCAAAGTGAGGTGCTAAGTCCCAGGGTTTAAAGAGGAGTTTGCTTGCAATTCTGGTATTGAGGGTAGAGCTACAGTCAATAAATAGTGGCCTGTGTTTTTCTCCAGATGCTTTGAAGTTGAGTGTTGGGCCAGGGAGATGGCATCCACTGTGAGTTACTTCAGTGGTAAAAGTTACTTGCAGAGGACTGAGGCCGACTGGGGGGCTGGAGTCGATGCGTGACCAGCCTCTCAAAGCACTCCATGAAACCGGATGTTAGACCGACTGGGCAGCAGCCATCTAGGCATGTTGCCTTATTTTTCTTTGGGATGATAATGATCTTCTTGAAGTAGATGGGAGCCTCAGATTGAAGTGGGGAGAGGTTAAAAAAAAAACGGCTGCAAACACTCCCCGCCAGCTGATCTATGCAGGATTTAAGAATTTGGCCAGGTACTTGGTCTGGGTCGGATGCTTACTGCGGGCTTGCCCTCTGGAAGACCGATCGCAGTTTTGCAGCAATGAGCATGGGTACAGGTGTAAAGGAGGCTCTCAGGGCAAGTGGTGACATTCTGTTCAAAATGCACATAGAACGTGCTAACCTTAATGGAAAGGCATGCACTCGTCTCAGCAATGCTGCCCAAGTTAGTTTTGTCGCCTGTAACAGTATGTAAACCCTGCCACAACTGGCGCTGGATCCGTGATTTGATTTTGGACTGGTACTGTCATATCTCGACTTCTTGTACCTGAAAAATAATCATATTATCTCACTGAAAAGCAGCCAAGTGCTCTGTGGTGAAATGACTATTATTCGAGACCATTTGCATCAAAGATTGTTTTCAGATTATTTGCAAGAAAAAAAGTGGTACAACAACTTTGCAAATATCGATTTAGGTTCTACAGAGGCTGTGAAATGTGAGAAGCCCTCTGTGTAATTAGAATTCAGAGTTAATTCAGAGAATTTCTGAACGTAATGTAGAGGAGTAAGTTTGCTCCATAAGTTTTGGGATTGCTTCTAATAGTGTGAATTGGATCAAGTTAATGAATAGATTGACGATGCCTGTGCTTATAAACTTTTTAACTGGGGCAGACTGCAGGTGTGACAAGCAGTGTGTCAGATGCTCTACCGACAAAACCTGTGAACTCAGCATTACGAATCATGCCGCAGTTGTATTTGTTAAAGAACTGGAGAGCAATTGTTGGCAAGGAGTTGGTATTCTTCCAGTCTTATTTATGTTAATAGAACTTCACCTAATGGGTTAATTTAAATTCGTGATTTTTATGCGTTTTTGATAAGTCAAGCTCTCTTAAAGTGACAGGGTTCTTTTACCTCAATAAATGCTTGATAGATGTAGTGTGGTAAGATATAGATATTAATAGACCTGTGAAGAGCAAAAACGTTCATGTGTTGTATGTTTTATAATATACTTTGCCATGCCCCATTGTATACAAATTGATAGTATCAGACTGACATCATATGATAACTTATGTATTATCTGAGAGTCAATATTGCAGTAAATGGACCTTTCAAATAAATAATTAAGGTTACTTAAAACTAAAATGCGTAACAAGAAGTATTGACGCCCATTATTGCTCAAGTTTCATTAATTACTCTGCAATTGCTCTGTCAGACTGACCTACATGACAAAGTTAAGGTGTCACATACGTGAAAAGAAATAGCCATGAGCAAGACAGGTTTATCTGCAGCCTCCAAGTTTGATCAGGTTTGTAGAAACTGAACACGTGGTTATACTACTGGATACCTGGTCTATCTGGTCATCGTTGTATCTCAGCTCTCTTGATGTTAAAGCAAGCAATACATATTCATTCATTCTAGTTTGACATCTGTAACACAGATTCACAGGGTCAGTTCTATATACAGCCAAATTTAAAATGTGTACCAGGACTCTCGTGTCTAATGCATGTAATGAATCCTGGATGGATAAAATATTACGTTTGTATATTTGGTTTCTCTAGAGCTATTTTTATTTGGCTATGTTTCTGGACATCACAAATACAACCCTCTTTTATGCATTGCAACTTTCTAATGTAAAAGTATTTTTTATTCTTTTTCATAGCTCATTGTTTATGGCAAATGCAAAGTTAGCATTCATTTCGAGAGGTCTAGTATACCAAAGCAGGGATGGGTTGCTGAGGCTTTATAAGGCACTGGCAAGGCCTCACCTTGAGTAGTGTGAACAATTTTGGACTCTTCATCTAAGAAAAGATGTGCTGGCGTTAGAGAGGGTTCAGAGGATGTTCACAGAATGATTCCGGGAATGAAAGGGTTATCATACCACGGACGTTTGATAGCTTTGGGCCTGTACTCACTGGAACTTAGAAGGATCAGGGGGATCTCATTGAAACCTTTAAAATGTTGACAGAGTAGACGTGGAAAGGATGTTTCCCATGGTGGGGGAATCTAGGACAAGAGGGCACAGTCTCAGGATAGAGAAATGTTCATTTAAAACAGAGATGCAGAGAAATTTCTTTAGCCAGAGGGTGATGAACATATAGAATTTGTTACCACCAGCAGCTGTGGAGGCCAAGTCGTTGCGTGTATTTAAGGCAGAGATTGATAGGTTCTTGATTGGACATGGCATCAAAGGTTATGGGGGAGAAGGCCAGGGAGTGGGACTGAGGAGGGAAAAAGCGATCAGCCATGATTGAATGGCAAAGCAGACTCAATGGGCCAAATTACCTAATTCTGCTTCTATGTCTTATGGTCTTATAAAAGGGAAAAATGCTTGAAAAAAAACAAAGATTGGATAACTTGCAAGTTCTGCTTCCATCAAGTTAGGCCATTTTTGACTGCTGAACTTCTTTCCCTATATTTTTAAAATTTTTATATTCATAGAGTTCATACTGTCATGAACTCATAGGCCCTTCAGCCCAACTGTTTGTAATTTTGATCCTGACTCAGAAGATCAAGTTCATGTTCAATATTATTGTCATCTGACTGTACATATATACAACCAAACGAAACAGTGTTCATCAGGACCAAAGCGCAGGGGCCAGACCTCCTCCCCGTCCTCTAGTTCAGCCTGAGTCCAGTTTCCCTGTGTTGCCAGCGAGGGGGCACTACCTGAGGCTTGCTGTTGGAGAGGCTACGTACTGGCAGGGAGAGACTTGCACATTCAGCTCTCCTTTTTGCAAGACTGCTAGCCTGTGGTGGAACTGAAAGCGAGAGCGACGAACACTAACCACCACACTGGACGCATCACAGACACCATTTTGACCATTGTTGTAACGAGTGGCTGTTTGAGTTACTGTCACCTTACTGTCAGCTTGAACCACTCTGGCCATTCTCCTCTGGGTGTTTTTGGTTTGCTTTACAGCTGGTTCAGCACAACATTGTGGGCCGAAGGGCCTGTTCCTGTGCTGTACTGTTCAGTGTGTTATGAATGCAGCAGCAATGAATATGAAACTGAGACGGGGTTTAAAACAAATCCCGAGATTTATTAACCTCTGCTCAAAACTTAGAAAAGTACACAAACGACTAACTTAACCGGAAGTTAATGGTTAGGCGGCGATATCTAAGAAACGGCCAAACTTAGAAACTGTTTTAACGAGTTCTCATCCAAGCACAGACTTAAAGTGGTGAATGCAAAAGCCCATGTGATTTATACAGTCAGTAAGGAGAGACTTCCCTGAATAAAACAATTCCTTCGAAGTAACGACGATCTGCTGATCCCACAGCCGGGAGATGCCTTGTCTGAAGAAATCACAATGAAATAAAAGGAACTGACCTTTTGACTGGAGGGTGGTCACTGCACAAACCTTCCCCACCTTGCAGGGGTATAACTCAAATGTGCATGCCACAATTCCTGAACGAAGTCACAAAGGTCTATCATTCCCCAAAATGCTGAACGACATTAACTTTACCCAATCCTGTGAACTCGGATAACTCCGGTAATGCTCTAAACATGCCTAAACAATCTAGCAATTTTACGACGATCTACTGAAGGGATCAGCAAACTCGACTGAAGAATGCAGCTTGAAGCGGATGAAGTTCAGCCGGAAGAGGGAGTGCAAGGGCGGACTTCAGGCCAGATTCAAGGGCCGAGGCCTGAGAGTGGAAAATGAACCGATGTTCAGCCCCACTGCTCCACGGTAGCCAAGATTGCCCCTTTCGAGTCTGCCTGCGCTTGACCCATTTCCCTTGCTTCTCATGACCACAGGAAGTACAGGGGTCTTGGGTCCCAGGCCACCAGGTTCAGGAGAAGTTGTTGCCCAGCAGCTGTCGGGCTCCTGGACCACTCTGACTCGCCTCAGCGCTGAACCGACTCCGCAGCTCTGGACTCACTTCCGGGGACTCTGCAGATCATGTTCTGTGTAGTCTTAGTTTACCTTTTAAATTATTTGCACAACCTGTCCTTTTTGCACATTTGATGTTTCTCGTTGGGTTTTGTGGATTATAAAGTCACAGCGAGGTACAGCACAGAAACAGGCCCTTCAGCCCATCTAATCCTTGCTGAAACTATTTAAACTGCCTAATCCCATTGACCTGCACTGTGACCGTAGCCCTCCATATCCCTACACTCCATGTACCTATCCAAACTTCTCTTAAACGTTGAAATTGAACTTGCAAGCTGGCAGCTTATTCCACACTCTCACAACCCTCTGAGTGAAGAAGATTCCCCTCATGTTCCCCTTAAACTTCTCACCTTTCACCCATGACCTCTGGTTGTAGTCCCATCCAACCTCAATGGAAAAACCTTGCTTCTATTTACCCTGTCTATGCCTCCCATTATTTTGTACAAATCTCCTCTCAATCTTCTACATTCTAACCTAGTCTATCTTTCCTTATAACTCAGGTCCTCCAGACCCGGCGACATCCTTGTAAATCTTCTCTGTGACCTTTCAACCTTGTTTACATCTTTCCTGTAGGTAGGTGACCAAAACTGCACACAATGCTCTAAATTAGGCCTCACCAACATTTTACACAACTTCAGTGTAATGTCCCATCCCAGTGTAACGTCCGTATTTGTTTGTTTTTTTCTGTGGGTGACTGCAAGAAAATGAACATCAAGGTTTATATATGGTATAATACTTTGAACTTTGATGGGCCTGCCAGGTGACACTACGGTGGTTGGCATCTGTCTTTCTTGAAGGACAATGGGTGATCATCATCACAAGCCTGGGAGGAAGGTATGGAGATCCTGAGATGCCCAGTCATCAAGATCCCCCTCTCGGCCTCACTGGTGTAGTCCAAAGGAAAGCTTATGAAGCAATATGTCCATGACTGTATGAACTGTGACTTGCTTTGCCCATAAACCCATCCCATCAGCAACACATCCTGTGCTGGAATGATTTTCAGGGCACGCTGTTGGACATGACTCCTTTTTCACTGGTGCAGAATTAAAGTCTCAGACAAAATCAAGCTATAGAGCTCAATAGAAATATGCTTCACAATATTAATGCTATTCACATGGCTAAGTTATTGTCTGAAAGTTATTATTGCAGTTTTTCTATCTCAATAGTGAAATCATATGCTTGAAAATGAACATTCTAAAAATGTGCTAGGTAGTTCTATTGCATTATATTAAATACTTTATCCTTACTTTATTTGCCAAGGCTGTTGAGTATTCAGTGGTAAAACTTTGTGAAGGAGAATGTTTCTATTTATGCGATTCTCTCTAATTCTCTGTTCTACTCTAGCGGCTGTACTTCATTAGGAGTTTGAGGAGATTTGAATGTCGCCAAACACTCTAGCCAATTTCTATAGTAATCACAGAACAGTACAGTACTCATGGGTCTCGGCCCGAAACGTCGGCTGTTTATCCCTTCCATTTGCTGAGCTCCTCCAGCAATTTGTCTAGCGAAACTATCATTCCAGGGCTTTATACATTGAGTTGCTGCCACATGATTGGCCAATTAGTCACTTGCATCAACAAGCAGGTGTACAGGTGTTCCTAAGAAAGTGGCCACTGAGTGTATAAAGTTATCGCATCCTTGTAGCTAGGTCTTGCTGATGCAACCCTTGAATCAGCAGCTGTCAGCCACTGCCCTCCCACACTTAACTTGCTGCAATGAGGTGGCCCATGACCCATGTCCTCTCCGACCTCTATAACACAGGCCTCCAGTGTCACAGTGTGGAGAGGCCGTGCAGTTGTCAAACCCTCAGCCCCTCTCAGCTGTACTGTTTGTTAAAGCTTCATGGATAATATACTAAATTCAAAAGTTCAAAGTTGAAAGCACATTTCTTATCAAAGTGTACATACCATATGCATCTTTGAGATTCTTCTTCTTGCAGGCAGCCAGAAAACAAAGAGACACAATAGAATCTTTGAGAGACCTCACACACACAACGTAGGCGGTCAAACATCCAATGTGCGAAAAAGAAGGAAGGAATCATGCGAACGATAATAAAATAGAGAAATAATACACAGAGCGTGAACTGCAGAGTCCTCAGCCACAGAACCAGTCCAGGGCCGCAGGCTACAGGTCCTCCAGCGTTTTGTGTGTTGCTTTGAACTTTGAACGTCTCTGACATCCATGGATACATAAATAATATCAGCATTGAAGTAGATAATACAAAAAAGTGAAAAATATTAACAAATGTTAAAACTAAAGCATTTATGAATCATTTAAAAAAATTAAAGTGAATCAAGTTATCTTTCACTGTGTTTTCTTATCCAAGGCAGAACAATCTTTATTGAGGCTTCGAAGTGTGTTCTGTCTTCAATGTTCAAAATAACTTCGAGGATGTTAGTGTTAAATGCTCTGCGGTCATCAATAAAGAGCATCCTGATGTATGCATCTTCACCTTCCAAATGTTCCAGGGTTGGATGAAGAGCTAATGAGGCAACATTATGGGGGTGTGATTGGCTGAATCAACTACAACTTCAGTGGAGATCCTCACCACTAGCACGCCATGTCCCCAGCAATAGAGTCAACTGAACATAAATTGAAAAGGCAGCACACACAAAATGCTGGTGGAACACAGCAGGCCAGGCAGCATCTATAAGGAGAAGCACTGTCGAAGTTTCGGGCTGAGACCCTTCGTCAGGACTAACTGAAATGAAAGAGAGTCTTTCATTCATGGAAGGATTAACGAGAGAATTCTCAAGTGAACTAAATACACCTTCCCGAGGTCAAAATGGACATCCTTGAAAGAAGAAAAAGAAAAAGTGTGGGAAAAAGAGAGAGTAAGAAGCTGGAACTGGGAAAGAAGCAAGGATTGAAGTAGATCTGGAGAGAAAAGTCGGGAAAAGGAAAAGAAAGGTGTCTAGAACGGTCAGAACATGCCCAGAGTCAACTCCTACAATCACCGTGGAGGAGGTCCCAGAACCTGAGATTGTTTCACAGCCACAAGTCTCACCGGCCAAGCAGAGTGATCCCACAAGAGTAAGAAATCCTGTACAGCAAGTAAATCTTTAGACCTGAATGGGACCATTTAATATTTACTATGCTGTGAATGTCTATATATAGTAGTTGTATTACATAGTATACTGTGTATATGGTTGAGATGCAGTCTCTATTGTGTTGGATTTTATAGCTAAGCAGGGAGAGTGCTGTGTGTTTAATATTTCAGTAATATTTGAGTCATCTTGTAAATATATTGATTAGTTAAGCATTCTTGTTCATTCAAACAATTAATTACAGGTTATATTTAAAAATAAATTAATTGCATGCATCATGACACTACCACGTGATATGTGTGCGCCTGGCTTATAGTAAAAACAAAGTACACGACTTATCTCCAGACTTTCTTGCTTTCCTTTCAATTAGTTTTTATGTTTTGGAGTTGCAAAGCATAACAGCACACAGCACATAAACCAAAATAGTACCATAAATAAGTTAATACAATTCAAAATGCTCGCCGTGTGCAAGACAGGTAAGCAGTGAGCGAAAACGAATCCTCCCACGTTCCGGAAGAGGGCTGGTGGGTTTTGGGCATGCTACGTTGGTGCCTGGAGCAGGGTAACATTTGTGGGCTGCCCTCGCATATCCCCGGACCGTGTGGTTCGTTCATGCAAACCAAGGCATTTACCTGCATGTTGTGATGCTTCAGTGTACATGTGACAAATAAAGCTAATCTTTAATCTTTATTCTGAGGAGAGCTTGTGTTCGCCTCTTACTTTCATCATGCACCATGTAGCCATATGATTGTTTGCAGAGAATATGCAGCACTAAACTAATAAAGTTTCCATGAAACCAAATTTTGGCAAGTGATTTATTGTGTTCCAGCAAATTCAGCCATTAAAACTAAGGAAAAAACAACTTAACAAGATTCAAGATTCAAATGTCATTTCCAGGACACAAGGGTAAAGGAGAATGAAATAATTGTTGCTCTGGATCCAATGCAGCACAAAAACACAATAAAATGAAGAACACAATAATAAAAAAACACAATAAATAAAAACACATAAGACAGCTTTTATACGTAGATTGATTGTATATTCATAAAGTGACACTCGGCACAGGAGCATCTGAACGTAAGGTGACTGACAGGGAGTGATGAAGTAGTGGTGGTTGGGGGTGTGGAGGGGTGGGTTGGTGGATGGAGGTGTTGATCAGCCTCACTGCTTGGGGAAAGGAACTGTTTTTGCGTCTGATGGTCCTGGCATGGATACTACATAGAAAATGTGACCAGTAATTTCCCCAGTAGAATTCTAAATTGAAAAGTTTTATCTGAATCTGTAGAAGGTCGTAACAAACAGAATGGGACAATTGCCAAAATCAAGAATTGCAGATTTAGACAATTATAAATATGTATTTAGCTGAAGGAATTGATAAAGCATCAGTCCAAAGAAATTTGATTATAGACTGCACAAAAGTGACAGGAGGGCAAATGACTTCAAACAATGCTATACATCTGACAATAGAGTGCAGCTAAAAGACAGCAAATCAATCGGTTTATATGCCCATAATATTAATTTGGAGATTCTCCAAGTACCTTTTTGTTCTAGACAGGTACACCTCGAGTTCTGAAGAAACAAGAGTGAGCATTTGCAAATAATGCATTTAATTAAAGAAAAGAATAATAAGCCAGGGCATTTGTCAGTGTGTGGAATTTACTTTCATCTTCCTTTATCTGACATCATAGCAATCAACGCTGTTAAAGATGAAGAAAATAAAAATGTTAGTTTATAAACAGTGGATCTTTCAGGGACAGTTTTGCATTTAATTTTCATTCAAGGTGTTCCCTTTATCCCGCAACAGTCGGGCTCATGCACCAGCTTCACTCAGCTCAGTGTTGGACTGACTCCACAGCTGTGGCTGAGCTTTCAGGGACTCACCATCTCATGTCCTGTGTATTAATTCGTTCCAGTTTCTTACTACTTGCACGATTGGTCCCCTTTTGCACATTGGATGTCTGTTGGTCTTTGTTGTTCAAAGTCCAAAGTATAAAGTAGATTAATTAGCAAAGTATGTATACTACATACAACCTTGAAACTTGTCTTCTTACAGGCAGCCATAAAAGCAAAGAAACCAAACAGAGCCCACTAAAAAAGACTGTTAAGCACCTAAGGTGTAAAAAAACCTGTACAAACAGTTGAAAGTGAACAGGTAGCACTCAGAACTGAGGTTGACGAAAGTGAGTCCACAGTCACGAAGCCAGTTCTTCACTGCAGTCAGTCCAGGAGCCCGTTAGTCGCAGGCCACAGCCTCAGTTCAGCGCAGGGACCTTGCCGAGCAGTGAGCTGGACACTGTCCTGTCCTTCACCTCTGGCCCCATCACCACAACAGTTTCAACCTGACCCAGCGCCTAAATCGGCCATCGGCCAAACATCAGCTTGTTCCTCACTCTCAGGCCCAGGCCCTTCCACTTTGATTCAACCCCAAGTCCATTCCAACAATGGCCAAACATTGGGTCGTTCCTTGCTCTTGTGCCCGGACCTTGCCGTCTCGATTCAGCCTTTTGCTGACCTTTTCAATCTGGGTATGGGTTTTCCTGGATTCTATTGTCTTTCTTTGTTTTGTGGCTGCCTGTGAGAAGCTGAATCTCAAGGTTGTATGCTCTATACCTACGTTGATACTAAATTTGAACTTTGAACTTTGTTGTCACGACAACCTTCTACCATCATCTTCTGCTATCTACCATCAAGCCAATTTTGCATCCAATTAACTAGGTGTCCCTGGATTCCATGTGATCCAACTTTCTATAGCATGTTGAACCTTATCAAGGGCCTTATTGAGGTTCCTATAGATCATGTCCACTGGCCCACCCTTCATTGATCTCCTTGGTTACTTCCTCGAAAACCTCCAATTCAATTTGATCTGCCACTGCGCTAACTAGTAGTAAAGTGACCGCTTGAGTTTGTTTATTTATTCAGAGACAGTGCGGAACGAGCCCTTACAGCCTTCGAGCTGCACCCCGCCCCCGGTCACAGGACGGTTTACAATGAGCAATTAATCTACTAACCAGTACGTCTTTGGACTGTGGGAGGAAACTGGAACAACCTGGAAGAAACACACTCGTGAAGCACAGCTGCTTCGTAACCAGTGTATCTATTGAGTGCAATGCCTTCCCAGTTTAACTGCCTCAAGTTCGATTTCAAGTTCAAGTTTAATCGTCATTCAGCCGCACACGTGAATACAGACAGACGAAACAGCATTCCTGTGGGGCCAAGGAACAAAACATAGAACCAATAGTCACACACAGCACAAGGCACATAAGGCACAAATCATTATGTTAGCAGAAACACATGCAGTTACAAACAATAATATTTAGAAAACTAATAATGCAGCCCAAGTCCCTGAGTGTCCTGGCCTGTAGATTGATGGTGCATGGACGTTGGTCTGGAGCCACGCTTCTACAAGAACAAGCCTGCAGCAGTTCCTCATCTCTCACAAGTGCAGCTGCAGGCATGAGCAGTCCAGCTTGTCTTCCACCGAGCGGCAATGGAGGGCAGCACTGACAGGAGGGGCCAGTCTCCAGCCCCGCGTGGAATCTAGCGGCACATAGCCAGCTCCAGCGTCTCCATCCTCGGCAGCCGCAACAGGTGACTGCGAGGCATGAATGGGGCCTTGTCTGTGTCACAACCGAGGCCATGCGGGGATCTCTAGCCAATCCCCGCCTTTCCAAGTGTAATATATCTTATCTCTGCAAATCGCCTCCAGCAATTTAAACTACCACAGATGTTAGGCTTACTGGTCAATAGTTCCCAGATTTTTCTATGCCGCACTTTCTAGATAATGGCACCACATTAATCACTCGCTGGTGCTCTGGCACCTCACCTCTGGCTAACAGTGACAGGGTGATCTTAATCATGGTTCTCACAAGCTCTCAGTGATGAAGTTGTGTTGAAACCTTTATTATTTTTGCAATGAGCCTATAAAGAAATTAACTATTCCATCTCAGATAAGTAATGCAGTAAAGCTTTCTCTCACAAAGGATGCACTCCTGTTGCATTGCAAATGCTTCTTCAGTGAAGATCATGGTCTATCCAGGCTGATATTTGGATAAATGTTTTCATAATGTATAATGCTATAAAGATCTCTCGGAGTTTTGAAATCTCTCGGTCACATCACAATTTTAAGACAAAAGACCATAAGACAGAGGAACTAATTAGGCCACTCGGCCCATTGAGTCTGCTCTGTTATTCCATCATGGCTGATTTATTATCCATCTCAACCCCATTCTCCTTTCTCACGGTAACCTTTGGTGCCCTGACTGATTCTCTGGTCCTAGACACACCCATTATAGGAAAGATCCTCTCCACATCCATTGTATCTAAGCCATTCAATATTCAATATATAATCACCTTGTCTCTCAGTTTTAAATTGATGTCCCTCTATTCTGAGGCTGTGCCCTTTGGTCCTGGACTCACCCGCTATAGGAAACATCCTCTCCACGTCCACTGTATCTAGGCCCTTCAATATTCGATAGGTTTCAATGAGATCTCCCCACCCCCCCATTCTAGTAAACTCCAGCGAGTGCAGGCCCAGAGCCTTCAAACACTCCTCATACATTAACCCTTTCATTCCAGGATCATCTCATAAACCTCCTCTGGACTCTCTCCAATGCCAGCGCACCCTTTCTTAGATAAGGGGCCCAAAGCTGCTCCCAATGCTCCGAATGCAGTCTGAACAACGCCATATAAAGCCTCAGCATTACATTGTTTCTCTTTTGTATTTTAATCCTCTCGAGACTAATGCGAACATTGCAGTTGCCTTCCTCACCACCAACTCTACCCGCAAGTTCATCTTTAGGGATTTCTGCACAAGGACTCCGCTGGACTTTCACCAATGCCGGCACGTCCCATCTCAGACAAGCAGCCCAAAGCTGCTCACAATACTCCAAGATCCATCGGACTAATGCTTTATAAGTCCTTTCACTGCGTTTGATTCATTTGGTCTTCTCTCAGGTTTACTAGGTTTTTTTTAATAGTGATGAACAGACAAAGGTTTGCTTGTAATCTCAGTTTTAGAGAATTAACCTAATTTCCTGTCACAGATTGGCAGAAAAGCTTTGCATTGAAGCTTTGGCACTGGTAGGCAATAGGTACCCGTAATAAGATTATTGTCTCCGAGAGTTCTGAAGGTCTGCTCGAATCCCCCCTCATCATTCTCCAAATTGTTTGCTATGGAGAATATCAATTATTTCTATTGAGTATAATTATAATCTAATTATTGGAGCTCTATTAAATCTCAAAATGGGGGAAGTCTTTAGCAGAAGCACCTGGCGTGTGATAATGGGTCTTGTTCTTTTTTTCCCTTCAGGGAAAGGCGTAGCCTTACTTCACGAGAAAAAGTGACTGTTTATTTTCAGTATTAGAGTTCCTGTGTTGTGTATTTATTTTTTTATTTAGCATGGTACCGGGCCCTTCTAGCCCAACGAGCTCGTGTGAACTACAAGCCATTCAGAGTGTGCTTTCACTCATTACTGCGTGGTATGGAAACCGCACAGCAGCAGGTAGTTAAAACCGCCCGGCACATCACCAGCACCAGCCTACCTGCCATCAAGGACATATGTACAGAAAGGGGCCAATAAGATCATAAAAGATCCCACCCACATTGCTCATGGACTCTTTGTCCTATTCCCGTCAGAGAGGAGGCTGTGTAGCATCCACACCAGGACCATCAGACTCAAAAACAGTTACTTTCCCCAAGCAGTAAAGCTGACAAAGTCACCTTATGTACAGACACTCCTGTGCCTGGCGTAACTTTATGGACATATAATCAATCTATGTACATAGCTATCTTACGTATTTATATTCATTGTGTTTTTGTGCTGCATGGGATCCGGAGTAACAATTATTTCATTCTCCTTTACGCTTGTGTACCAGAAACGACATTAAACAAATCTGAATCTTCAGTCTTGAATCTTCTCTCTTCACATAGTATTTGTACTCACTTTGAGAGAACTACAATATAAAAGCAAGGATGTGATGCCGAGGGTCTATAAGGCAATGGTCAGACCACATCTGGATTTTTGCGAGCAAGTTTGGGCCCCATATCTACGAAAAGATGTGCTTGCGTAGCAGAGGGTCCGGGGGAGAATGATACCAGAAACGAAAGAGTTAAAGTATGAGGAGCATTTGATGGCTCTGTGCCTGTAGTTGCTGGAGTTTAAAGGAATGAAGGGGGAAATCTCATTGAAATTTATCAAATTTTGAAAGGCCTAGATAGAGGATGTGGCTACTGAGCCACTGAGTGTATGTTTGTGGCCTTCAGCTGCTGTAGCCCATCGTCTTCAAGGTTTGACATGTGGTGCATTCAGACATACTCTTCTGCACTCCACCGTAGTAACGTGTAATGATTGGAGTCACTGTCACTTCCCTGTCAACCTGAACCAGTCTCCTCTGACCTCTCCCATTTACAAGGCATTTTCGCCCACAGAACTGCCACTCACAAAATGGTTTTTTTTTTGCTTTTCACACCATTCTCTGTAAACTCTGGAGACTGCTTTGCTTAAAAATCCCAGGAGATCAGCAGTTTCTGAGATACTCAAACCACCCCGTCTGGCAAACAACAATCATTTCACGGTCAAAGTCGCTTAGATCACATTGGTCTGAACAACAGCTGAGCCTCTTGACCACGTCTGCATGCTTTTATGCATTGAGTTGCTGTCACATAACTGGCTGATTAGATATTTGCAATAACAAGCAGGTGTACCTAATAAAGTGGCCACTAAGTGTAAGTACTTCCTGTTTACTTATGAAAACTTTAAAAAGCCTTAAAGTCAGGCAAGATAGAGGGAGAATGCTTTCCAAGTCCAAAGAATCAGTGTGCAAAGTTCAACAATAAAGTGTGGCTGTCTCAGATTTACCTATTTATGGATTCAGTACATTTTCACACACAGAGTGGTGGGTGCATGGAATGCACTGCCAGTGACGATGGCAGAGGTGGATACAATAGGGTGTTTTAAGACCCTCTTAAATGGATACATGAAGCTTAGAAAAATAGAGGGCTATGCGCTAGGGAAATTCTAGGCAGCTTCTAGAGTAGGTTGCATGGTCAGCACAACATTGCGGGCCGAAGGGCCTGTAATGTGCTGTGGATTTCTATGTTCTAAACAGGCCCTTCCAGCCCAACGAGCTGTACTGCCCAGCAACCCACCAATTTAACCCCAACCCAATCACAGGGCAATTTACAACAAGCCGTTAACCTGCTAACTGGTACATCCTTGGACTGTGGGAGGAGATCGGAGCACCCGGAGGAAATCCACACATTCCACTGGGAGGACGTACAGGCTCATTACAGGTGAAGCAGTAGGTGACTGGTCACTGGAAATTGCCTCGTGATTAGGCTAGGGGTTGCTGGGGCACAGATTATTAGTCCGGACCAACCTATTCCACACTGTATCTCTAAATGTGATAAAATTAGGTAATATTATGTTACTAAAGGTATTAACAATATGTTTTTACTGATTTTGTACAGATACCTGACAATTTATTGCCTATTAGAATATAGAAACATGTCGGGTTTTGGATTGTGGAAATGGTGCAATCCTAGAGAAGTGGTACTACTCTCTACTCTCTCTATACTCATGACTGTGTGGCTGGGCACACCTCAAATACCATCTATAAATTTGCTGATGATACAACCATTGTTGGTAGAATCTCAGATGGAGACGAGAGGGCGTACAGGAGTGAGATATATCAGCTAGTTGAGTGGTGTCGTAGCAACAACCTGGCACTCAGTGTCAGAGAGACAAAAGAGCTGATTGTGGACTTCAGGAAAGGTGAGATGAGGAAACACAAACCGATCCTCATAGAGGGATCAGGAGTGGAGAGAGTGAGCAGTTTCAAGCTCCTGGGTGTAAAGATCTCCGAGTACCTAACCTGGTCTCGACATATCGATGCAGCTATAAAGAAGGCAAGACAGCAGCTATATTTCATTAGGAGTTAGAGGAGATTTTGTTTGTCAGCTAAGACACTCAAAAACTTCTACAAGTGTACCATGGGGAGCATTCTGACTGGGTGCATCACCGTCTGTTATGCTGGGGGTGGGATATGGCTACCGCACAAGATCAAAATAAGTAACAGAAACTTTAAAAATTAGTCAATGGTGGTCCATCATAACGACTCCCAACTCCCAGGACATACCCTCTTCATACCGTCACCATCAGGGAGGAGGAACAGAAGCCCGAAGGCCCACACTCAGCGATTCTTGAACAGCTTCTTTCCCTCTGCCATCCGATCCCTAAATGGACATTGAACCCATGAACACCACCTCACTAGTTTTTATTTCTGTTATTTTGCTCCACTTATTTTAACTTAACTACTTAATCAACTTATATTTTATATATATATATATTTAATGTAATTCAGTTTTCTGCTCTTCTTTTATTTATCATGTATTTCATTGTACTGCTGCCGCTAAATTAACAAATTTCACGACGTATGCCGGTGATATTAAACCTGATTCTGATCCTGGTAATTTTTAACCTTCCTGAGAGAACGGTCAATGTTTCTGCTTCATTTGAATAATTCCACTTCAAGTAGCACAGCGATGTGTCAGTGAAGTTGCTGCAGAGTCTCATAGCACCCGTGCACACATCTACTTGTACATTTGGAGTTACAGAGGCACAGCACACTAAAGCACAGAAACAGGCCCTTCAGCTGAACTATTGTTCTCCCTATCTCCATCTACCTGCACCCTGAGCATAGCTCCCTGTACCCCTCCCATCCACGTACTCACTCAAAACTTCCTTAAATGTTGCAATTGAACCCACATCCACCACTTCCGCCGGCAGCTCGTTCCACACTCGCACCTCCCTCTGAGTGTAGAACCTCCCCATCATGTTCCCTTAAACACCTTTCACCCTTAACCTATGACCTCTAGTTGTAGTCTCACCCAACCTCAGTGGCAAAAGCCTGCTTGCATTTGCCCTATCTATACCCCTCATAATTCTGTATATCTGCTATCAAATCTCCCCTCATTCTCCTATACACCAGGGAATTAAGTGCTAACTTGTTCAACATTTCCCTATCACTCAGTTCCTCAAGTCCTGGCAAATTTTCTCTGTACTCTTTCAATCTTAGTGATATAAACTTGACTTTGAGGTCCAGACCGGACACTGGCAAACAACTGAAAAGTTCAGAGTACCACCAACAGAGCTCATCTGGATTTTGTTGGGGTTGGGGAGGGGTGGGAGGCTTTAAGTGGCCGGAGAGTTTGGAAGGATGCATGGTGATTGAGGTAGCAAACCATTTACTATTAACAGAGAAAAAGTGCCGGAGGAACACAACAGGACAGGCAGCATCTATGGAGAGGATTAACGCTCAGTGTTCCAGGGCAGGACCCTTCATCAGAATTAGGGTCTCCGTTTATTCCATCAATGTGCATACTACGTGAGTGGGGAAAATGATTCCGATTTAACAAACGAGGGACAAAATGCAGCTCAGTCGATGATTCCAGGTGCACAGTGAACAAGCTTGAATTCTCTCTAAAGACTCAAGATGAACGGCCTGACCGGTTGTTGCTGCAGTACGTCGTGAAACTGAAACGTACTGCAAAGCTGCATTTGAATAATTTGATATCGTGCAGAACGGTGGAAGGTAGCTGAAGTTTTTTATGATATTTTTTTCTCTGAAGGGAGAATATGTTTGTGTGCAATTTGGCATGACAGAGGCCCCGGACTCTTTTATTCACTTCCATCTGTGTGCTGGATGTGAGCCTGCAGAGAGGTGGGCACTGGTCCCTGCCTTCTGGCAACCCTGACCCACAGTTGTTCCATTCCCACAGTCACTGAGACAGGCTGCACACACACTCGTCACAGAAAACCTCGTCTCACACACACACACACACACACACACACACACACACACACACACACACACACACACACACACACACACACACACACACACACACACACACACTCATCCCAAAACACCTCACCACACACACACACACACACTCGTCACACACACACACACACACTCATCCCAAAACACCTCACCACACACACACACACACTCGTCACACACACACACACTCGTCACACAACACCTCGTCACACACACACACACACACACTCATCCCAAAACACCTCACCACACACACACACACACACTCGCCACACAACACCTCGTCACACACACTCGTCACACAACACCTCGTCTCACACACACACACACACCCCAAAACACCTCACCACACACACACACACACACTCGCCACACAACACCTCGTCACACACACTCGTCACACAACACCTCGTCTCACACACACACACACACACACACACACACACACACACACACACACACACACACACACACACACACACACACACACACACACACACACACACACACACACACACACACACCCTCCTAACTTGTTTTCCTGGTTTTCTGGAACAGTTGTTATAACTGCACCCTCCCCGACTCTTTCTTCACGACATTGGCAAATATACTGGTGCTGCTTCTTCAGAATCATCAGTTTTGCCACCAACTTCCAGCCTGTCCTCAAACTCACCTATTACTGACAATTCTCTACCTTTTTCAAGTTTCCTCATCTCCAACTGAGGACACCAATTGTCCTATAACCTCACGGACTCTCACAACTACCTCGAGCTCGCTTCTTTCCAACCTCTCTCCTGTAAGGGTGCTATCCCTTTCTCTTGGTTTCTCTGCCTCTGTCCCATCTTCTCAAGATGAGTCTTTCCAATCTAGCCCTTCTAAAACATCTTCCTGCTCCCTCATGTGCACTTTCTCCATTTCCTGTACGTCTGCTCTCAGCAGCCCTCTGCTCAGACAGAGTTCTACAGGTGATAGAGTCACAGAGTCGTAGAACACTACAGCACCGAAACAGGCCGTTCAGCCCCTCTACTCCATATCAACCTATTATTCTGCCTCGTCCCATCCACCTGCATCTGGACCATAGCCCTCTCTACCCTTTGCATCCATATTCTTATCCAAACTTCCCTTAGACATTGAACTCGAATTTGCATGCACCACTTCAGCTTGAGCCACCCTCTGAGTGAAGAAGCTCCCCCTCATATTCCCTTAAACATTTCACCTTTCACCCTTAACCCATGACCTCTCATTGTAGTCTCACCCGACCTCAGTGGAAAAAGCCTGCTTGCATTTACTCTATCTATACCCCTCATAACTTTGTATACCTCTATCAAATTGCCCCTCATTCTCCTTCGCTCTAGGAAATAAAGTCCTAATCTTTCCCTATAATTCAGGTCCTCAAGTCCAGGTAGCATTGTAAAGTTTCTCTGCACTCTTACGGTCTTGTTAATATGTAGGTAGGTGACCAAAACTGTCCACGATACTCCAAATTAGGCCTCACGAACGTCTTATACAACTTCAACATAACATCCCATTTTGTAAAGAAATTTAAGAAGAAACTGAAGATAATATATGATTTGCATATTTTTTAGCTTTTGGATTGCACTGGACAAATTCAAGATCCTTCCTGACTAATACACCTCCCTTCAAAGAATACGATGCTGAGCTTTTTACGTCTGCAACTTCGCAGTGACGGAATTATTGTCTGCAGGAAGCAATGAAGCTGAAATAAAAATTTCGGCCAAGATTTTCAACAACTCCAATACCAACAATGGCTCTGCACAAAATAACGCCTGCTTGCTTGGCTGGTTTTGCATTCTTGGTGAAAGTCCTGGTAACGTCCTTGGGAGACCCTCACCTTTCACCCACTGGCCTGATATCCAACATGTCATCTTTCATCATTTTGACCATTTCCAATGGGCACCTAATGCCAGTCACGTCTACACATTCAGATCCAGATCCAGTTCTCTTTATCACAGCTACATTGAAACATACAGTAAAATGCCTGGTTTGCACTAACAAACAACAAACTGAGGATGTGCTGGGGGCAGCCCGCAAGTGTCACCGCACATTCTGGCGCCAACAGGACATGTCCATAATGCTCACGTAGCATAGCGGTTAGCGTAACGCTATCGCAGCGCCAGCTGCCTGCGTTCAATTGCCACCGCTGTCTGTGAGGGGTTTGTACGCTCTCCCCATGGCCATGTGGGTTTCCTCTGGGTGCTCCGGTTTCCTCCCACTTTCCAAACACGTACAGTTTGCTGGTGACACTTGTCTCCAGCACTTCCTTGGGCAGCCACTGACACAAATGTGGGAGGATCCTGAAGCTCGCGTGTTCACAGTCAGAATGCCCAAACTTTTTACAGGCAATGGCGGGAATCGAACCATGATTACTGATTGCTGGAGTTGCACAGTGTTAAGTTAACCACTACCCTACTGTGTTGCCACTTCTTACCCTTGAACTAATAATGTATTGGCCAGGTTGCCATCTAGGGTTAGGGTTATCAAGATGCATTAAACTCAGTATCACTTTCACAAGATATCATCTTTCAGTCTGTAACCATTTCTGCAAGGACATTAGAGGAGGAAATTACACATGAATACACTTGCTTGTTTGTCTCCTTTTGCAAATTGGTTGTTAATCAGTCTTTGCTTAGGCATGTCGCTTTTTCTACTGTTTATACTCTTTATAAATAGTTTTTTTAAATATTCATTCTCCTTCAAGTGCCACAAGTAAATAATTCTCAAGATAGGACGTGGTAAAATACGTTTATCTTGATAATAAATTTATTTTGAACATTGAAATCCTCGCACTCTTTGTTGTTATGGGTAAATATAAGACAATTCAAGGTAGCATATGGTAACATACATTTGACAATAAATTTAAAGTATCATTCTTTTCAATACATACTTTATGATCTTCATGATTAATTTTAGGTGAGAAAACCACTCATATTTTGAATAGCACTATTAATAACTACGACAATCAAACCATTTAAATCAGCAACTTGATATGCTGCCCTTGGCAATCGATTTAGAAAGTGGCTCTTGCAAAACTTCCTCTTATCCCTTATCTCCATATAAATCTCGCTCCTTGCTGTAGTTCATCTTGAGAATGTGTAGGTTAAAAGAGAGCTAGTTCACCATGTGAACATGTTCTCAGTGCGCGCTTGGTGTTTTGAAGCAATTTGCATGCTTTTGTGGCAGTATAAAGGCTGCTGGAACCTACCTATTCTCCGGTGGAGAGTTTACCAGCTGCCGGCTACTGCTAGGTCTCATTGTGGGCTGGCTGCTCTTCTGGGAACCACACCACATGCTGCACCTTCCCTGTTGCTGCTTGTTCAATTACCAGCTACAAAAGCTTGTTCTGCTTCACTATGTTGACCTACCACTCTATTCCTGTTTGGAGAGGTTGCATGTCATGATTCCGTTCCTTAATTAGGATGCACGGCCATAAAGGCCGCCGTGCCTCGGGAGCACAGGTTGCTGCTGAAAGCATCACAAGCAGCGCTAACATAAAAGGCAAGACAAGGGTCGGTGACAAAAGTCTATTTTATGTGTTAAATTGCATAGGATGCCAAATCTTGTGTTTCTAATAACAGTGACCTTGTACATTGTGCAGTGTATAGGTTTTTTCAGATTGGCTTTGTTAATCAATGTATGGTTCTACTGTAATAACCTATCATGGGATATGGTCACCGATTTTTTTTTACCACAAGCTCTCCGGTTTTGCTGCTAATATCAAGGATGAGCAAAAATTCTACCTTCGTCCTTTAGGATTCAAGATCCTTTTTATTCAGTACACGAGTGTGAAAGAGAACAAAATGATTGTGACTCCAGATCCGACGCCACATAGAAACACACAATAAGCATAAAAACGCAATAAATATAAATGTAAAAGCAATCCTATAGAGCACAATTTACAAGAAACTGTTGACTGCAGTTCTACATATATAAGATTAATTTAATTTATTTATTTAAAGAACAGGCCTTTCCGACTCATTGAGCCATGTGAACAGCCACCCAGCTATGTAACCCCAGACTAATCATAAAACTAATTTACAATGATCAATTAACCTACTAACCGATACGCCTTTGGAACATGGGAGGAAACTGGATCAATATGGAGGAAACCCATGTGCTCGCAGGGTACAACCTCCATATGGACCCCAAGCTCCTGAAGGTGTCATAGCGTCACACTAGCCAGATTACATGTACATGCCCTCTTTACATTTAACTGAAACCATTATCTGCACAAAATCCAATTTCACTTCGGAGCTCTGGGTTTCAAAGTGATGAAAAAGTGAGTGGCTCACAGTTAATGTAAAATAGGTGCCTCGCTAATTCATCCCATGCTATATCACTTAATTAGTTTACAGAAGTTTTATGCGGTCATTTTGGATAAAGCAAATTTGAATTAACAGAAAGCTCTCCTTAAAGCTATTGGTGCGATATCACATACAACATTTAATATGTATACATAAAACATTCAGAATTGAAGCTATTGGAAAACCACTAAGCTTTCTTCCTGTGTTACCTCTGCAGTGAAACGCTTATATATCCAAAAACAACGGATTGCCTCAGATTCAGATTCGTTTACAGACTCACTTTCAAGGACTCTACAACTCATTGTCTGGGTGCTATTTATTTACTTATTTATTATTATTATTATTATTATTATATTTGCACAGTTTGTCTTCTTTTGCACATTGCTTGTTTGTCAGTCTTTGTTTATGTACAGATTTTCATTGATTCAATTGCATTTCTTTGTTCTACTATGAATGCCTGCAAGAAACTGAATCTCAAGCTGGTACGTAGTAATGTATGCTACTTTGATAATAAATTTACTTTGGACGTTGAACTTTATTTATCACAGGTACATGGAAACCTACAGCAAGGTGCATTGTTTGCGTTAACAGCCAACACAACCCAAGGATGTGCTGGGGGCAGCCCTTGTCGCATAGTCCAGTATCAACAATGCCCACAATGTTTGGCGGAGCAACGCAAGCAACAACAAGAGCAGCAAAACAAGCCCCTTTCCCTCCCTCCCACTCACACAGTCAGGCCTCCAATCCCAGGCAGAGTGGCCACCACACGACTCCTTCAACCCCTACTGGGCAGGATAGGATAACAGAGGTGAGATGCCTCCAGATGCCCTGGTTCCCCTTCCACATTCCAAAGGCGTATGGGTTAGTGTTAGTAAGTTGTGGGCATGCTAGGTTGGCCATACTTGCCGGCCACCCAGCACAATCCTCGCCAAATTGATTTGATGGAGCTAATGTTGCTCAAAACATCGACTGTTTATTCATTTCATGGATGCTACCTGACTTGTTGAGTTCCTCCAGCACTTTGTGTATGTTGCCACCCTGGTTTGACTTCCCAAAGTGCAAAACCTTGTCCTCACTTGAGCTAAACACCATCTGCCAGTCCTCAGCCAATATCCCCAGCTGATCAAGATCCCCTGTAATTTTTAGTACCTTCGATTTTAGTGTCATCTGCAAACTTACCACCCACGTATTCATATCTGAAGCATTTATATGCATGATAAACAGCAAGAAGCCCAGCACTGATCCCTGCAACACACCCCCAAACTCAGTCCTCCAGTCTGAGAATCAGCCTTCAACCATCACCCTCTGCCTTCTACCTTCCACGCAATTATAGAACAGGCCACACTACTCAGCAACCCACCTACACAACCTTAGCCTAATCACAGGACAATACACAATGACCAATTAACCTACTAACCAGTACATGTTTGGAGTGTGGTAGGAAACTGGAGCACCCGGAGGAGACCCATCCATTCACAGAAAGAGTGCACAAACGTTCTTACAGAGGGTGCCAGAACTGAACTCCAAACTCCAGCGCCCCAAGCTGCAACAGGGTCACACTAAGCACTACACTACCTTGGTGCCCACGGTATGTGTCCAGTTAGCTAGTCCTTCCTAATTCCCATGTGAACTAACTTTCCGGATAGGACCTTGCCAAAGTCTGGGTAGATAACGTCCACCACCCTGACTTGTTATTTCCCTTGTTTACCTCTTCTAAAGATCTTTAACAGATTTCTTTGTGGATCACACCTTGCAACCAGAGAATGATTCAAATTTTATACCTGTCTGTTTCACTAAATTTTCCAGTGACACAACTATTGTTGGTAGAATTGCAGATAGTGACGAGGAGGTGTACAGGAGTGAGGTAGATCAGCTGGTTGAGTGGTGCACTCAGCATCAGTAAGACCAAGGAATTGATTGCAGATCAAGGAAGGGGAAATCAAGGGAACGCACACTAAGGGATCAGAATTGGAAAGGGCGGGCAGTTTCAAATTCCTGGGTGTCAAGATCTCTGAGGATATATCCTGGGCCCAACATATTGAGGCATTTAAAAAGTAGGCCTGGCAGCAACTCTATTTCATTAGGAGTTTGAGTTTGAATTGTTATGTCACCAAAGACACTCAGAAATTTCTACAAATATACCTTGGAGAGCATCCTAATTGACTGCATCACTATCTGGTATGGAGGGGGCCACTGCAAAGGACTGAAAAAAGCTGCAGAAAGTTGGAAACTCAGCCAGATCCATCATGGGCACGCCCTTCCCCAGCATCGAGGACGTCTTCAAAAGGCGATGCCTCAAAAATGCTGTATCCGTCGTTAAGAACCCCCATCACCCTGGACGTGCCCTCTTCACGTTGCTACTATCAACGAAGAAGTACAGGAGCATAAAGACATACACTCAACATTTCAGGAACAGCTTCTTCCCCTCCACCATCAGATTTCTGAATGGACAATGAACTTCCATTTTGCACTACCTACTTAATTTATTTTACAAAATTTACTTATTGTACTTTATAGTTTTTGTTATTATGTATCGCAATGTACTGCTTCCACCAAACAACAAACTTCACATCATATGCCAGTAATATTAAACCTGATTCTGATGAACATGGCAAAGTACACTGGATGAATTGCTCTATCGATAACTATTAGGAATAATTACACTTTTTATAGAACTGTAGTGTTCTATTTTTTTCTGTATTTCTCTTAAATACTCAGTTAAACAGTAGTTTATCTTTTTTATACCTTTCTAAGATAGACTGGCAAATGATACTTAAAGGGTTGACGGTAGATATGCAATGGCAAGCATCTAAAGATCGCATGGATGAACTGCAACAATTGTTCATCCCAGTTTGGCAGAAGAATAAACCAGGGAAGGTAGTGCACCCGTGGCTGACAAGGGAAATTAGGGATAGTATTAAGTCCAAAGAAGAAACATATAAATTAGCAAAAAAAAAGCAGCACACCTGAGGACTGGGAGAAATTCAGAGACCAGCAGAGGAGGACATAGGGCTTAATTAGGAAAGGGAAAAAAGATTATGAGAGAAAGCTGGCAGGGAACATAAAAACTGACTGTAAAAGCTTTTATAGATATGTGAAAAGAAAAAGATTGGTCAAGACAAATGTAGTTCCTTTACAGTCAGAAACAGGTGAATTGATCACAGGGAACAAAGACATGGCAGACCAATTGAATAACTACATTGGTTCTGTCTTCACGAAGGAGAACATAAATATTCTTCCGGAAATAGTAAGAGACCGAGTGTCTAGTGAGATGGAGGAACTGAGGGAAATACATGTTAGTAGGGAAGTGGTGTTAGGTAAATTGAAGGGATTAAAGGCAGATAAATCCCCAGGGCCAGATGGTCTGCATCCCAGAGTGCTTAAGGAAGTAGCCCAAGAAATAGTGGATGCATTAGTGATAATTTTTCAAAACTCCTTAGATTCTGGATTAGTTCCTGAGGATTGGAGGGTGGCTAATGTAACCCCACTTTTTAAAAAAGGAGGGAGAGAGAAACCGAGGAATTATAGACCGGTTAGTCTGACATCAGTGGTGGGGAAAATGCTAGAGTCGGTTATCAAAGATGTGATAACAACACATTGGAAAGAGGTGAAATCATCGGACAAAGTCAGCATGGATTTGTGAAAGGAAAATCATGTCTGTCGAATCTTATAGAATATTTTGAAGATGTAACTAGTAGAGTGGATGGGGAGAGCCAGTGGATGTGGTATATTTAGATTTTCAAAAGGCTTTTGACAAGGTCCCACACAGGAGATTAGTGTGCAAACTTAAAGCACATGGCATTGGGGGTATGGTATTGATGTGGATAGAGAATTGGTTGGAAGACAGGAAGCAAAGAGTGGGAGTAAACGGGACTTTTTCAGAATGGCAGGCAGTGACTAGTGGGGTACCGCAAGGTTCAGTGCTGGGACCCCAGTGGTTTACAATATATATTAATGATTTAGACGAGGGAATTAAATGCAGCATCTCCAAGTTTGCGGATGACACGAAGCTGGGCGGCGGTGTTAGCTGTGAGGAGGATGCTAAGAGGATGCAGAGTGACTTGGATAGGTTAGGTGAGTGGGCAAATTCATGGCAGATGCAATTTAATGTGGATAAATGTGAGGTTATCCACTTTGGTTGCAGGAACAGGCAAACAGATTATTATCTGAACGGTGGCCGATTAGGAAAAGGGGAGGTGCAACGAGACCTGGGTGTCATTGTACACCAGTCATTGAAGGTGGGCATGCAGGTACAGCAGACAGTGAAAAAGGCAGATGGTATGTTGGCATTCATAGCAAAAGGATTTGAGTACAGGAGCAGGGAGGTTCTACTGCAGTTGTACAAGGCCTTGGTGAGACCACACCTAGAATATTGTGTGCAGTTTTGGTCCCCTAATCTGAGGAAAGACATTCTTGCCATAGAGGGAGTACAGAGAAGGTTCACTAGATTGATTCCTGGGATGGCAGGACTTTCATATGAAGAAAGACTGGATCGACTAGGCTTATACTCACTGGAATTTAGAAGATTGAGGGGGGATCTTATTGAAACGTATAAAATTCTAAAGGGACTAGACAGGCTAGATGCAGGAAGATTGTTTCCGATGTTGGGGAAGTCCAGAATGAGGGGTCACAGTTTAAGGATAAAGCGGAAGCCTTTTAGGACTGAGATGAGGAAAAACTTCTTCACACAGAGAGTGGTGAATCTGTGGAATTCTCTGCCACAGGAAACAGTTGAGGCTGGTTGATTGGCTATATTTAAGAGGAGGCTAGATATGGCCCTTGTGGCTAAAGGGATCGGGGGTATGGAGAGAAAGCAGGTACAGAGTTCTGAGTTGGATGATCAGCCATGATCATACTGAATGGCGGTGCAGGCTCGAAGGGCCAAATGGCCTACTCCTGCACCTATTTACTATGTTTCTATGTTTAACTATCTCCATGAATATTTGACTATTTGGGGCAGCCACTTAATTGGGCCAAAATGTACTGGTCTCGATGTGTCCCAATTAGCTATACGTTTGCTTGCAAATTGAAATTGCAACAGCTTCACCAAGGGCCACATGTCTGAAGAAGATTCTGTGCTTGTAAGTCGTGCCATTGAGGCACTTTAGCTCGAGATTATTAATCAATTTTCAAGTGCGTTCAGCTTTTTCATGAATGTGTTCAGTTTCTGTCACTATTAATTATTCAGAACCTGGCCAATGAATGTTGTACATCTGGTATACAATTGGTTCAGCTGATAGACAACTGCTGCTTCCCACAGTTTACGGGTCATTTACCAGAAACCCAACCCAATCTGTAGAAACCGATGAACAGAGAAACAATTAACCTTTATATCCAGTGAATAGGAGATCTTCTGTGCATCCGTCGTGATTGTAAAGATTGTACAGTAGATGAGGGAGAGTGTGGAGTGGAGGAGTCAGAATCAGGTTTAGTATCACTGACACGTGTCACAACATTTTTTGTTTTGCCATAGCAGCATCATGCAAGGCATAAAAAAAATCACTATAAGTTACAATAAGAAATATATAAAAAAGTGCAAGCAAAAGAGCAAAATAGTGTTCATGGGTTCATTATCCATTCAGAAATCCGATGGTGGAGGGATAAGAAGCTGTTCCTAAAACATTGAGTGTGCGCCTCAGGCTCCTATGCCTCCTCCCTGGTGGCAGTAACGAGAAGGAGACATGTCCTGCATGGTGAGGGTCCTTAACCATGGATGCCATCTTCTTGGGACGTGGCCTTTTGAAGATGTCCTCAATGGTGGGGAGGCCAGTGCCCACGTTGGAGCTGATTTGGTTTACAAAGCTCTGCAGCTTTTTCTGATCCTGTGCAGTGCCCCCACCCACCCCCCCATACCAGACAGTGACACAACCAATTAGAATGCTCTCCGTGGTACCCCTGTAGGAATTTGCTACAGTCTTTGGTGACATACCAAAACTCCTCAAGCTCCCAAGGAAATATAGCTTCCTTCTTTGAGATTGCAACAATGTGTTGGGCCCAGATCTTCGGAGATGTTGACCCCCCGAAGCTTGAAACAGCTCACCCTTTCCTCTGCAGATCCCTGTGTGTTCTCCAGAATTCCTCTTCCTGAAGTCCACAATCAAGTTCTTGCCCTTACAGCCGTGGAGTGCAGGGTTGCAAGGAAGGGAGGTTGGGTCAGGAATGGGGAGAGATGTGGGTGAGGTGAAGGGTGGAAGGATGAGGAAATGGGGAGATAGGAGACCCACTAATGAAAAATAAAAACAACAAAAATAAATTTGTAAGATCCATCAGGAAACAATAAAACAGAAAATTTCTGAGCAGATCCTGGACAGATGTACAACGATGTTTTTCTTGCTAACAGTTAATGTGACACGATTATAGCGTGGGGCATTCTGGAATTTGGATTTCAATCCTGGTGCCACCTGTAAGAACGCACAGGCTGCCTCACGTGCTCCGGTTCCCTCCCACAGTGCAAATCATACCTGTTCGTAAGTTAACAGGTCATTGTAAATTGTCCTGTGATTAGGCTAGGATTGAATAGGTGGGTTAAATTCCATGTAAGGCTAAATACTAGCACGGCACTGATAGTCAACAAGTAACGTGAGAGAAGTTTGAAAAGAACTTTGAGGAGAGAGTTCAAGAGGGTGTGAAAGAGAGGTTAATGGGTGGTGTCTGCACAGTCTGCCCGGAGGACTCAACCTGGCGGCCAGGTCATCTCATCTCCACGCCAGGGGACCGCCTTTTACATCCAAAAGGCTTCCCAGTTGCTTACTATTGTAAAGATATTTATATTAAGTTATTTTTGATACTGTTGAATATGCAAGATGGGAAAGTCTAATCAGTGTAAAGATTTAAAACTTCCCGCACATGAAGTATACATGGCCGTCCTTGAACAGAGAAACTTTTTCCAGTGACATCACCTCAGGAAAGGGAATTCACAGAAGAGAAAGGACTTGTCAGACGGTTTAAATATTGAACATGAAACAAGCCAAAATAGATCAATGCATTGCAAAAGAAAAGTTTTAAAATGTCTATTTTTATGATTAGAGAATAAAAATGAATTAGATATAGAGACATAGAGTTATAGAACACTGCAGAACAGAAACAGGCCCTTCAGCCCATCTAGTCTATGCCAAATTATTCTACCCAGTCGCAGCAACCCACACCTGGACTATACCCCTCCTATCCAAGTATCTTGGGCTATATATAAATTTTTTTTTACTTCTTTGTGACTTTTTCTGAAATCGTAACTGTAATGTATGGACCTATTTCTTTCAAAACTGTAATGTATTGATGTGTTGTCTATGCATGTACATTGTTGTTTTTCACTCTCTCTCTCGTTGCAATGTGAATGTATCAGTTAAAGCCATCTCCCATGTGCATGCTTTAATTTAATCGGTATGTAGTTGGGCACAGACACAGCAGTAACCATATGTGCTATGTGTAGGGTGCTGCTGATAATGTGTTTTGCATCTTGGCACGGGAGGAACACTGTTTTATTTGGGTATATCCATATGCGGTTGAATAATAGTTAAGCTTGGGCTTGAACTTGAAATTTCTCTGAAGTATTGAAATCCGACCCACACCCACTTGTGCTGGCAGCTCATTCCACCCTCTGAGTGAAGAAGATCCCCCCCCTCATGTGCCCCTTAAACATTTCTCCTTAGTTGTTTTGATTAGCTCCCATCCACATTGATTTCATTGGATTGAACTTTGTGTGCCATGGTTAGCGCAAGGCTATTATGGCTCGGGGCATTCCAGAATTTGGAGTTCAATTCCAACACCGTTCTGGCAGGAATCTCTGTACATCCTCCTCATGGAATGTGTGGGTTTCCTTTGAGGCCCCCGATTTCCTCCCACAGCCCACAGATGTACCAGGTAGCTTAATTGGCCATTGAAAATTGTCCTGTGGTCGGGTTAATCGGATTTGTCGGGGGCTGCTGAGGTGGCATTGGATTGAAGGGCCTACTCCACGCTGAATAAATATAGTGAATAAAAATAAATCTTGATGCGGAGTACTATGTACTGTTGCACTTACTGTATGTATTGTATTTAGCACAGACAGCTAGGAATGAACTTCAAGACAAGGATTTTTTGTGTGTCATTGTGAGGAAAACTCTATCTCAAAGAGAGCAGCTTCAATAAAGCCGCATCCCTCTGGTCTAGTCTGGTCCATTAGAGTCGACCAGCTCTATTCGCACAAATAATTGGGCAGGGGATGGGCAGCATGGAAGCATAGTGATTAGAACTTCGCTTTATAGTGCCAACGACCGGAGTTCGATTCACACCACTGTCTGTAGGAGTTTGTACGTTCTCCCCATGACCGTGTGGGTTTCCTCCGAGTGCTCTGCTTTCCTCCACAGTCCAAAGACCTACAGGTTGGTCACATGGGCATCATTGGGCATCATGGGCTTATTAATCCTGACAGGAGTTATATACAGACCCACCAAACATGTGGTCTACAAATTACAATGGGACATAGAGAATGCATGTCAAAAGGGCGATGTTATGATTGTCATGGGGTTTTAAATATGCAGGTAGATTGGGAAAATCAGAGCGGTGCTGGATCCCAAAAGGGGGATTTTTGAGAATGCCTATGAGATGGCTTTTTAGAGCAGCATGTGGTTGAGTTCATTAGGAGATCTATTAGCCTACATGGACTTCAGTAAGGCCTTTGACAAGGTCCCACATGGGAGGTTAGTTAGGAAGATTCAGTCGCTAGGTATACATGGTGAGGTAGTAAATTGGATTAGACATTGGCTCAGTGGGAGAAGCCAGAGAGTGGTAGTGGAGGATTGCTTCTCTGAGTGGAGGCCTGTGACTAGTGGTGTGCCACAGGGATCAGTGCTGGGTCCATTGTTATTTGTCATCTATATCAATGATCTGGATGATAATGTGGCAAATTGGATCAGCAAATTTGCTGATGATAAAAGATTGGAGGTGTAGTGGACAGTGAGGAAGGTTTTCAAAGCTTGCAGAGGGACTTGGACTAGCTGGAAAAATGGGCTGAAAAATGGCAGATGGACTTTGGAAGGACAAACCAAGGTAGAACACACAAGGTAAATGGTAGGGCACCGAGGAGTGCAGAAGAACAGAGGGATCTGGGAATACAGATACAAAATTCCCTAAAAGTGGCGTCACAGGTATATAGGATTGTAAAGAGAGCTTTTGGTACATTGGCCTTTATAAATCAAAGTATTGAGTATAAGAGTTGGAATGTAATGGTGAGGTTGTATAAGGCATAAGGTTGTATGAGGCTGAATTTGGAGTATTTTGTGCAGTTTTGGTCACCAAATTACAGGAAGGATATTAATAAGGTTGAAAGAGTGCAGAGAAGGTTTACAAGGATGTTGCCGGGACTTGAGAAACTGAGTTACAGAGAAAGGTTGAATAGGTTAGAACTTTATTTCCTGGAGCGTAGAAGAATGAGGGGTGATTTGATAGAGGTGTATAAAATTATGATGGGTATAGATAGAGTGAATGCAAGCAGGCTTTTCCCACTGAGGTTAGGGGAGAAAAAAACCAGAGGACATGGGTTAAGGGTGAAGGGGGAAAAGTTTAAAGGGAGCATGGGGGGGGGGGGTTTCTTCACACAGAGAGTGGTGGGAGTGTGGAATGAGCTGCCAGATGAAGTGGTAAATGGGGCTCACTTTTAACATTTAAGAAAATCTTGGACAGGTACATGGATGAGAGGTGTATGGAGGGATATGGTCCAGGTGCAGGTCAGTGGGACAAGGCAGAAAAATGGTTTGACACAGCTGTAATGTTCTATGGTTTTATGGTTCTACAGTGGAGTAAAGAGAATTACAGAGACATGAGAGAGGAGCTGGCCCAAATTGAATGGAAAGGAACACAAGCAGGGATGACAGCAGAACTGCAAAGGCCAGAATTGCTGGGAGCAACTTGAAGGCACAGGATATATATATCCCAAAGAAGAAGAAATATTCAGAAGGCAGGGTGACGCAACTGTGGCTAACAAGAGAAGTCAAATCTAACATTAAAACGACAGAGAGGGCATATAATAGAGCAAAAATTAGGAGAAGTTAGAGGATTGGGAAACTTTTAAGAACCCACAGAAGGCAACTAGAAAAGTCATAAAAAAGGAATAGGTGGAATACGAAGGTAATCTAGCCACTAATATTAAAGAGGATACCAAAAATTTCTTCAGATATATTAAGTGTAAAAGGGAGGTGAGAGTAGATATGGGACTGCTTGAAAATTTTGCTGGAGAGGTAGTAATGGGGGAATAAGGAAATGGAAGATGAACTACAGTATTTTGCATCAGTCTTCACTGTGGAAGAAACTAGCAGTATGGTGGACGTTCAAGAGTGTCAGGGGCAGAAGTGTGTGAAGTTGCCATTACTAGTTTCTTGGGAAACTGAAAGATTTGAAGATAGATAAGTCATTTGGACCAGATGGTGTACACCCCAGAGTTCTAAAAGAGGTGGTTGAAGAGATTGTGGAGGTATTAGTAATGATCTTTCAAGAATCAATTGATTCTGGCATGGTTCCAGAGGAATGGAAAATTGTAAATGCACTCCACTCTTCAAGAAAGGAGAGAGGCAGAAAAAAAGTAAATAATAGGCCAGTTAGTCTGAACTCAGTGGTTGAGAAGATGTTGAGGCGATTGTTAAGGATGTGGTTTCGGGGTACTTGGAGGGGCTAAATAAAATAGGCCTTATTCAGCATGGCTTCCCCAAGGGAAAATCTTGCCTGACAAATCTGCTGGAATTCTTTGAAGAAATAACAAGCACGATAGACAAAGGAGAATTCGTTGATTTTGTGTACTTGGATTTTCAGAAGGCCTTTGACAAGGTGCCACAATTAAGGCTGCTTAACAAGCTATGATCCCGTAGTATTACAGGAAAGCTACTAGCATGGGTAAAGCATTGGCTGACTGGCAGGAAGCAAAGAGTGGGAATAAAGGGAGCCTTTTCTGTTTGGCTGCTGGTGAATAATGGTGTTGCACAGGGGTCTGTGTTGGGACCGCTTCTTTTTACGTTATATGTCAATGATTTGGATGACGTGATTGATGGCTCTGTGGCCAAGTTTGCAGACGATGTGAAGATAAGTGGAGGGGCAGGTAGTTTTGAGGAAGCAGAGAGGCTACAGAAGGATTTAGACAGATTAGGAGAATGGGCAAAGAAGTGGCAGATGGAATACAGAGTCGAGAAGTGTATGGGCATACACTTAGGTAGAAGAAATGAAATCATTGACTATTTCATAAATGGAGAGAAAATTCAAAAGCCTAAGGTGCAAAGGGATTTGGGAGTCATTTATTCAGGATTCCATAAAGGTTCATTTGCAGGTTGAGTCTGGGGCGAGGAAGGCAAATGTGGTGTTAGAATTCATTTCGAGAAGAATAGAATATAAAAGGAAGGATGTAATGTTGAAGCTTTGTAAGGTACTGGAGAGGCCTCACTTGGAGTATTGCGAGCAGTTTTCAGCCCCTTATCTAAGAGAGGATGTTCTGATGTTGGAGAGGGTCAAACTATGTTTACGAAAATGATTCTGGGATTGAAAGTATTGTCATACGAGGAGTGTTTGATGGCTCTGGGCCTTTACACATTCGAATTCAGATGAACGAGGGGTGACCTCATTGAAACCTATCGAATGTTGAAAGGCCTCGATAGCATGGATGTGGAGAGGATGTTCCCTATGGTGAGGGAGTCTATGACTGGAGGACATAGCCTCAGAATAGAGGGATGTCCTTTTAAAATGGAGATGAGGAGGAATTTCTTTAGCCAAAGAGTGGTGAATCTGTGGAATTCATTGCCACAGGTGGCTGTGGAGGCCATGTCATTGGTAATATTTAAGACAGAGGTTGATAACTTCTTGATTAGTCTGGGTATGAAGGAATATGGAGAGAAGGCAGGAAGTTGGGGCTGAGAGGAAAATGGATCAGCCATGATGAAATGGCAGAGCAGACTCGACGGGCCAAATGGCTAAATACTGCTCTTATATCTCATAGTCTCATTGGGCTGGAAGGACCTGTTACCATGCTTTATCTCTAACTTAAATCTGAAACATAAAAATGCAGCAGATAATCTACTCCTGTCGTTGAAGTTGAACCTGCAAGAAGAGATTAAGCAGACCCAACTGAAGTCACTCTGGAACTCTGCAGAATGAGAAATAACTTGTTGATCGTTGAAAGATAAACACAAAGCTGCTGTTTCCTTGGCTGGGATATCCAGAACCAAACTTTGGCCTTAAAATAAAATTTCAGCAACTCATGCCTCAGATGAGAAGAAATATTTTTCCCTCAGAGCGTACTGAACTATTTCATTCTTCTACCCAAGCAATTACCAACATAGCATATTCAAAGCAAAAATTAAGAGTTGTGGTTATTAGGAGAATCAAGAAAAATGTGGTATTGAGAGGAACAAAAATATCATGAACTTACTTAATGACAGGAACAGCATGAAAGGTACCTTTGCTGCTCTTTCTTGCATCCTTGTCTGAACAACAGGATTTAATAATTAAGAAAGAAATAGATCATTGATGAAAAAAGAAGGTAAGTTAGCTTAATCAAAAAGAGAAACTTAGTTATTTGGAGATACAGCATGGTAATAGGCCTCTTTTTTTTTGCCCTTCCAGCCAAAGAGCCCACACCTGCCAATTACACCCATGACTAATTAACGTTCTAACCCATACATCTTTGGAATGTGCGAAGAAACCAGAGCAGCTGGAGGAAACTGCAAGAGTGTTATGCTAACTGCTGCATTATCAGTCTGCTCCAATAGAAATAAAAAGTAAAAAAGGAAAGTTTGATTCAAAGTACTACAGTCTACAAATCAGTGAATTTGAATGAATCAAAGACAGTGGAAGCAGACAGAACAATTGTCTTTGCTCTTGCCATGTGCTTGAAGGGGCTAGAAACTGCCATTTTGTGAAGCTACTCTGCGTCCTCCATTTTGTGAACTAAAGTGGCTTTCCTTGATCTGGGTTTTAGAGTATTCACAAAGATGCTCCAGGCAACCTGCTGAACTTGAGATCAGTTCCAAGTGAGAAGTTATTTGTGAGGTGTTCTTTGATATAACATTACATGCAGGTTTGTGAATGGTGAGGTCTGTGTCTGCCCTGAAGGATTTGAACTGGTTTGACTGCTTTGAACCAGTCAGAGTCAAAGACAACAAAGAGACATAAATTACCAGTTGTTACTTGTGGAAGAGAGCAATAAATAAATGCTGGCTTGGACTAAAGCCAAGAAGAAGATGTTACAGGTCAACCAGATGACCTATAGCCAATAACACTGAAAAACAACCTCTAAACTGGTAAGGAATAAATATAAAAGCAGATGTTTCAGGTGAGCTGGCAGCGACGACTCTCCAGAGACCCACTTTGTGGATGTGGAGTTCCGCATGGACACGTGGAGATTCCGAACGGGACCACAAGGAACACATGGCATGCAGAGACTCCATTTTCACTGTTATTTTCACTTCTCGTTCCAAAGAGAAAAACCCTAGTTTTCTCAACCTTTCCTCATAAGACGTGCCCTCTAATCCAGGCAGCATCCTGGTAAATCTCCTCTGCATCCTCTCTGAAGCCTCAAAGTTCAAAGTTATTATTAAATTATGTATACCATACACAACATTGAGATTCATCTTCTTGCAGGCACACACAAAACGAGGAAGCACAATGGAATTCACTAAACACACACACACACACGCACACACACGCACACACACGCACACACACGCACACACACACGCACACACACGCACACACACACACACACACACCCACACACACACACACACACACACACACACACACACACACACCCACACACACACACACACACACACACACACACACCCACACACACCCACACACACACACACACACACACACACACACCCACACACACACACACACACACACACACACACACACACACACTCACACACACACACCCCCACACACACACACACACACACACACACACACACACACACACACACACACACACACACACACACACACAAGGCCGCCACATTTGCAAAAGAAAACAAACCGTACAAATAGTGAAAAAAAGTCAACAAAAACCCATGGAGCATAAACCGCAGGGGCTGCAAAACTGGGTCCACAGCTGCAGAGCCTGTTCAGTGCCGAGGCGAGTGAAGGCCACCCAGGAGGCCAATGGCTGAAGGGCAACAACTGCTCCCAAATTGGCAGCATGGACCCAAGGCGCCTGCAACTCCTGCCCGACAGTAGTAGTGAGAAGAGAGGGAGGCCAGTCAAACGCAGGCAGACAGCGCTGAACATTTGTTTATTTTCCACTCTCATCCTCGATGATTTTATTCTTGATCAATGCTTTAATCTGCAGGTTGCATCCAGACACGTTAGAGTAGGTCGAGCTTGTCCCTCATTCCAAATAGTGCAAGGAAACTACCCTGAGTGAACAGGTACTTGGCCGCTTTTCTCGGGGACTGATGAAATTCTGTTGCTTATTTTGTGCAGTACATCAGCGGACTAATTGGATTTTTCCAAGCAGAACATTTGACCTCAATGTTTGATCTTGTGTTGGATTGCTTGTTCCAACTACAATGCATTAAATTGACAAGATCTCTATGCTCCACTAATTCATTCAGTCCATCTCTTCAGTTTCCAGAGCTAGGGCAAAGATGACCTGTACTGGAGGTATGGGATGACTTTTAATTAATGGTTTATTAGTGGATGAAAATGACATTGCAGCTACTAATCAGCGGCACTCTCAAGCCCAATTTCTCAGAATGCAGAACTGTACAACACAGGAACAGGGTCTTTAGCCCACAAGGTGCTGAACCAAATCAATTAGTAATGAAATGGCTAACTGATCTCTTCTGCCTACACCATGTCCATATCCTTCCATTTTTCTGACATCTACATGCCTATCTAAGTGTCTCTTAAAAGTCTCTAATTTATCTATCTCTAACACCACTCGAGGCAGTCCATTCCAGTCACCCACTGCTCACTGTGTAAGAAAGAAACTCGCCCCTCACGTCTCCTTTAAAATTGCCCCCTCTCATCTTGAATGCATGGTCTCTGATATTAGACATTTCAATCCCGGGAAAAAAAAGATATTGCCAGTCTACTCTCTCTATGCCTAATAATCTATCAGATCTCCACTCAGCCTCTGCCACTCTAGAGAAAACAACACAAGTTTGTCCAACCTCCCACTGGAATTTTGGATTAAAGTTTAACAATCACAGGCGTCAGAGTTGTTGGTGTTAAGAGCTAACGTTTGTGTGCCATTCTCGGTCCGTTATTGCAAGCCATGAATATTCACGAGAAATAATCTTATGGACTATGGCCATTGTCACAGTATGAGCATGGCATTTAGTAATAGAGAAGATCCTGCCTTGTACTGAAAACAAAATTATCTAATTCAGTCTGCTTGCACTGGAAATGGCTTGCGACTACCAGAGCTTGTAGTAATTACTTTAATGATGATCTCACTTTGTAAAATCCATGCCACGATTAGTCAAAGACCAAGGGAAAAAAAGTTAGAAACGTAGAAGACAGGCTGAAAATCTTGTTAGGAGCCCAAGAATAAATGAACTCATCTCTTATTTGTTGTAATATGCAGTGAAATGTTGTCATTAGTGGGACTACAGAGCTAGCAACATTTTAATATGGCACAAAAAATTACAGGGATGACTGAAGTCAAAAAAATAAACATTTGAACTGGCCAGGTTCTGAAAACAAATTTTATTTACTTCTCTATCTTTTTTTGTTTTAATTACTTTTCTGTCATGCTGTATTTGTAATTGCCTGACTAAAGGCAGGTGGCAGATTGTTTCGCCCATTCATTTTGTGTTACCTTTTTACAGAATAAATAGTTTTCAGTTCAACATGTATTCCTCATCTTAAATAAATATCACTTGATTGTTACCAAAACATTCGTTTTGACTTCAATTGCTCAAAAAATTATATAATTATATGCATTTTGTAAAATATTTCAAATATTACCTGGATGTTAAATTTGATACCAAATAAGACACAGGAGCCGAATTAGGCCATTAGACGAAGACACAGACTCTATGTTTCAAAAACAGCTTCTTCCCCTCCGCCATCGTATTTCTGAATGGACAATCAACCCATAGACACTACCTCAGTATTGTTATTCCCACTGTCTGTACTACTTATTTAATTTAACTAACTATATACATATAGTTAGATTAGTTAGATATAATAAAAAATCTATAAACTATAACAAGAATATATATATATACTTACTATAAATTATAGTTTTTATTATTATGTATTTCAATGTACTACTGACACAAAACAACAAATTTCACGACATATGCTAGTGATATTAAACCTGATTCACTTGGCCCATCGAGTCTGTTCCGATAAATGCTAAATCTTCATGTCACTAACACTGAAGGTATTGAATACTCAATGTATTTCAGTGTACGTTACTACAACAACATAATTTTCTCCGTCCAATAGGGCATGCGTACAAGAGGGAAGGGGGTTCACAATGGTAGGTGTGCTGTTATTTGCATCTCCTGAATCTGCATAATGAGTTCTAAGAACCCAATGAGCACAGCTCATGAAAAAGATAGGGTGGCATCTTTTCTGTTTTAATGGCAATTCTTACAAAACTTCAAATATTTCTTGACGTTTCTTATAGCAAAATAATCGTGGTCTAGGTTGGAGTGTCTATTATGAAAATAAGAGAAGACCAAGTCAATTATACCTCAATGACTGAATAGCCAGGGGTCCTCATTAAAATGATCACCAATGCTGCAGTGCTCTCTTTTGCTTTTCTGTATGTAGCCACTGATTAAGTTGTATAAGAATGACATGGCCTTTTGGGAAAAAAAAATAGAACGTGCCTCACTATCAAGTCAGCCAACCAGAAATCCTTGACGCTTTCAAATGTGAGATGCTCACTACATCAAGAAGAGGCACTGAACAGTGATAGGGTCATGGATTTCAGATACATTTAAAAATAGTTGAGGTCACGTTACTTCAGTCCAATCAGACTTAGTCCTGGTTTTGCAGTTTAGTTTGCTGCTACAGACCTGGTTGTGTGGTGGCAATAGGACCACTAATTTCAGACAGGGATATAAATAAAATGGATCAAGCTGAGTGACAACAATATTGACATGGTGACTGTTCTTCATGTGATGCAGTCAGACTTAATAAAAAGAGGGTTTATCAGCAATACATGCTCGTAAAGGCTGTGGGAGGCGATTTCTGGTCTGCTTCTGACCGTATTTAACTCCCACTAGCAGATGACACGCTGAGGTTTGGGATAACGTGACACGTTCAGCAAAATCTCTGCACCAATCAGAAATTTTTGAATCCACATCGAGACCACCTTCAAGGAGCGATGCATGGAAGAGCAGGCGTCCATCAGTAAGGACGCTCATCGCCCAGGGCATGCCCTCCTCTCACTGCGACCATCAGGAAGAAGGTACAGGAGCCTGAAGACACACATTAAATGTTTTAGGAACAGCTTCTCCTCTTCTGCCACCAGATTTCTAAATGGACAATGAACCCATGAATGCTGCCTCACAATTTTCACTTTCTTTTTGCACTATTTGTTTGATTATATATAAATATATATGTATATTCATCTCTATATTGTATTTTACCATATATTTTATGTATATTGCACCGTACTGCCGTGGCAAAACAACAAATTTCATGACATATGTCAGTGATAATAAACCTGATTCTGATTCTGATCCTGACCTTTGTGACTGAAAACCACACCACGTGTTTGAGTCATATTTGATTCCCATTTCCATTTGCCTCACAGCCAAGTCTGTCAGATGTGTTTGCTGCTCCCAATGATATTTCCCTGTCGCTGTTTTTGTTTTCATGAGGCACAGTGTTTCAGTTATCTGAAATAACATCCTCCCAAAGTCAGCCTTTCCCTTCAAACCTTCTTGGTGTGTTCAGCCACTGACCTTTTCGGAGTCTCTTCAGAGGACACAGACCTCGAAATATCCAAGTCCCAGATTTGTCCCGCAACTCCTGAAATCCGAATCCAATGGTAATATTAAATTGAGCCCTAGGTCTACAAGACTGAAGCCCGCTGGGGAAGTCGGAGGCCCATTGCCCGCAAGTCTGCTGGAGGCCCAGCGGACCTTCCCGGTGTTGGCGGACCGTCTGCGTCGGAGTGAGGGTTGCGGGAGGGAGGAAAGAGATTGGTTTTGCTCTTGTTGTTTTGTTGCTTGTTGCATTCTGTTTTGTTTTGTTGCGTTCCGTGCTGCTCCGCCGAGCATTGTGGGCAGGGCGTGCGGTGTTGGCACTGGGCTGTGTGGCACCAATTGGTGGTGGTGCCGGTTGTTAATACGAACAACGCATCTCACTGTATGTTTCAATATAATGAAATGAATGTGAATCTGAACCCCTTCATGAGGAGACCCCAGTAGTTTTCATATCAAGTCAAAAGAAGCCAGGCAACTGAAGTCACATTCATTGTTGTTGTGTAAGAACAGGACTGTTCCTTTAGAACCCACAGGGAAATTGCGGATTGACGTTTGCGAGGACATGGTAAAACAGGCATGTACATGCATGCTTCATTAGTCAGGGAAATTGAATTCAAGAGCCGTGAGGTAATATTGCAGCTCTACAAAACCCTGGTTAGACCACTTTTGACATACTGTGTTGAGTTCTGGTTGCCCCATTATACAGAATATGTAGAAGCTTTAGAGAGGGTGCAGAGGTGATTTACCACATGATGCCTGGATTAGAGAACATGCCTTATGCAAACAGGCTTTTCTCTTTGGAAGATGAGAGGAGACTTAGTAGGTTCCTTGAGGTTACTACAGCTGGGGGAAGTAGTGGGAATAAACTACCACTACCTACTAAATGCTCCCAATGGTGTGGAACTCAAATAGCCTCCGACAACCAACTCCAGCTCCTGGCCTTCACATGTGGCTTAGCTACTAAGCCCACTGGAACTGACCGGAGAAAGGGCAAAGGCGAGTAACATGAGCCTTAAAACTAGTCGCTTCGGGCAGATGGGGCTTGCCAGCCGTGGTTGGCAGATGATCTAGGAGAAGGAAAACTCAGAACTCAAATCTCCACTGCCTTGCGGCTACACCCACTCATGGGGAAGGCTTTGGGAGTAAACCCCGAGGGAAGATCTGGAGCTCGATTCCCTAAGGCAGTCCTACATTGATTTCAACACTGACAGGCGACTCCTGTGACGTCACCGATAACAACATTTATTGGTCTTTACTGTTCCTTTGGAGTCATCAGCTGTGTGGATTGGGGGAGCCAGATGCATGGACAACGTATCGTACTGCCCAAGCTTGTAGATAGCTGGGGTGCAACATCCATAGTCAATCTTGACTAATAGATGGCCTCAACAAGATGATAACAGACATAGACTGAGTGGACAGCCAGTGACTTATTTCCAGGGCAGAGATGGCTAATTTTAAGATGATTGGAGGAAAGTATAGAGGTAATATCAGAGGTATGTTCTTCACACAGAGGGTGGTGGTTGTGTGGAACATACTGCCACAGACCAACACAGTTCAAAAGTGCTCTATAGATCTTGATTCTTTCATATGACAGTCATATTAGAGATATCTTTCTGCTCTTTAGTTTTAATGGTAATCAGTTCCCAAGCCTACTCAGTAAATTATTATCTGGAACCCTGCCGAGCACCTGGAGTATTTTGTATATTTTACTTTTGATTTCCAGCAACTGCAGAATCTCTCGTGTTTAACAATAAGGCTAGATACACTTTTTAAAAACGCACGTGTTTGCTGTATTTCTCTATTTTAATTAAATGCATTCTTAATTTGATTTAAGTAATTCTCCATTTGATTTGTGATGATTTAGAATGCTTCTGAATGTAAGACCATAAAGCACAGAGACACGGATCTCCTGCCACGACACTGATCCTCGGTTCACCCGCCTCCAGAGCCCCGAGATCCTAGGCTTCCAAATGTGATCCGAACGCTTAGGCCGAGACCTTGGCATGCCGAACAGTGGCCTGTTATGAAACCCCTAGAGCGGATCCCATTCCTGCAAAGAACCGAAGTCAGCGTGCAGCTCCAGGTCAGGGTTTTCAAGAGAACCCTGAAAGGGAAAAATTAAGATATTAAAGATGGAAATAGAGCTGTTTCCAAAGATGCAAGCAAAGGAGTTGCTGTTTAGTGCCATCAGTACTCTGCTCTGCCTGCAGATTTAACCCCATTCTCTTGCCTTCCCTTGATTGGCAGAGGACTAATCAAGAAAATATCAACTCTGCTTTAAATGATGTGACCTCTGTGATCCTCACCTCTGCTCTCAATGGATGTCCCTCTATTTTAAGTCTGTTCCCTATGGTCCTACACTGCCCCACTAGAGGAAGCGTCATCACCATCTCTGCTCTATTTAGGCCTTTCAATAGTCAAGAGGTTTCAATGAGATCCCTCCTCATTCTTCTAAACTCCCGTGAGAACAGGCCCAATCCCATCAAACACTCCTCAAACCCTCTCATTCTGGGATCATTCTTGTGCACCTCCTCTGGAGCCTGTCCAGTGCTAGCATAGCCTTTCTTAGCTCGGAGCCCAGAACTACTCACAATACTACAAGTGTAGTCTGACCACTGCCTCAGCATTACAGCCCTGCTTTTATACTCTAGTCCTTTTGAAATGAATGCTAACATTGTGTTGGTCTTCCTCATCACCAACTCAATCTGTAAGTTAACCTTTAAGGAATTCTGCATGAGGACTCCCAAATCTCGTTGCACGTCTGATTTTTGAATTTACTCCACATTTAGAAAATAGTCCACACCTTCATTCCTTCTATCAAAGTGCATGACCATACAGTTTCCTACAATATATTCAAAGTGCATGAACATACACTTCCCTACAATATATTCCATCTGCTGCTTCTTTGTCCATTCTCCCAATCTGTCTGAGTCCCTCTGTAGACTCCCTGCTTCCTTAACTCTATCTGCCTTTCCACCTATCTTTGTATCATCCACAAACTTGGCCACAAAGCGATCAATTCCATCACTGACCCCTGCAGAACACCACTAGTCACCAGCAGTCAACCAGAAAAGGCCCCCTTTTTTCCAACTCTTAGCCTCCTGCCAGTCAGTGAACCTTCTATCCATGCTCATATCTTTCCTGTAATACTTGGCTCTTATCTTGGTAAGTAACCTCATGTATGGCAATTTCTCAAAGGCCTGAAAATTCATATAAGCAACATCCACTGACTTTCCTATGTCTATCTTGCTTGTTATTTCCTCAAATAGTTCCAAAAGATTTGTCAGATTTTCCCCTTAAGGAAGCCATGTTGACTTTGGCCTATTTTGTCATGTATCTTCAAGTACCTCAAAATTTCATCCTTAAAAATGGACTCCAATATCTTCCCAATCACTGAGGTCAGACTAACTGGCCTATAATTTCCTTTCTTCTGCCTCCCTCCTTTCTTTATGCTTGGAGTGACATTTGCAATTTTCTAGTCCTCCAGAACCATTCCAGAATCTGGTGATTTGATAGATAGATAGATAGATAGATAGATAGATACTTTATTCATCCCCATGGGGAAATTCAACTTTTTTTCCAATGTCCCATACACTTGTTGTAGCAAAACTACTTACATACAATACTTAACTCAGTAAAAAAATATGATATGCATCTAAATCACCATCTCAAAAAGCATTAATAATAGCTTTTAAAAAGTTCTTAAGTCCTGGCAGTAGAATTGTAAAGCCTAATGGCATTGGGGAGTATTGACCTCTTCATCCTGTCTGAGGAGCATTGCATCGATAGTAACCTGTCACTGAAACTGCTTCTCTGTCTCTGGATGGTGCTATGTAGAGGATGTTCAGAGTTTTCCATAATTGACCGTAGCCTACTCAGCGCCCTTCGCTCAGCTACCGATGTTAAACTCTCCAGTACTTTGCCCACGACAGAGCCCGCCTTCCTTACCAGCTTATTAAGACGTGAGGCGTCCCTCTTCTTAATGCTTCCTCCCCAACACGCCACCACAAAGAAGAGGGCGCTCTCCACAACTGACCTATAGAACATCTTCAGTATCTCACTACAGACATTGAATGACGCCAACCTTCTTAGGAAGTACATTCGACTCTGTGCCTTCCTGCACAAGGCATCTGTGTTGGCAGTCCAGTCAAGCTTCTCGTCTAACTGTACTCCCAGATACTTGTAGGTCTTAACCTACATCATTACCAATGCCTCCATAATCTCTTCAGCCACCTCTTTCAGAACCCTGGGGGTAGTCCATTTGGTCCAGGTGACTTACCCACCTTCAGATATTTCAGCTTCCCAGCACCGTCTCTTTATTAATACCAACTACACTCAGTTCTGCCCCCTGACACCCTTGAATTTCTGGCATAGTAATAGAGTCTTCCACAGTGAATACTGATGCAAAATACTTATTAAGTTCATCCACCATTCCTTTGTCTCCCATTACTAACCATCCAACATAGTTTTTCAGTGGTCCAATCTCGTCTCTCTTTAACTCTTTATATATCTGAAAAGTCTTTTGTTTTCTCTTTTACATTATTGTCTAGCTTACCTTCGTATTTCTTCTTTTTCCTCTCCTTCTGGCTTTTTTGGTTGCCTTCAGTTTATTTTTAAAAATTTCCCAAACGTCTAACTTCCCACTCACACCACTCTTTGAGTGAAGAGATCCCCCCCCTCACGATCCCCTTAAACAGTTCACCTTTCACCCTTAACCCTTGACAATGACTTCTAGTCTCACACATGCTCACCCAATATTGAGGTATTCAGATTCAAACAACACATACAGAGTGCAGGCAGAACCCAACAGGTCAGGCAGAATCTACGGAGGAGAATATGCAGTCAACATTTTGGGCTAATATCTTCCAAAAGGAGGGGGTCTAGATTAGGTTTGGTTGCTTTGCGTGTCAAGCATCTGCAGAACTCTTTTGTTCAGTTGCAAACATTTTGCCAGATGACAAGTGAGGCTTTGCTATCAGCTTTCCCTGGGCTTGGAGCAGGGTTTGGGGAGTGTTGTGTAGGGCTGGGGTTTGTAGGCAGGAGTTGAACTAAGCCGCTCAGATGACAGGATTTCATTGTGCGAGACATGAGAGCTGGTTAGTGCCTCACTGATAGCTCTGAATAAGCTCACCCAATGAGCATCCCCTTCTGGCAAGTTAAATGCAAAATGTGAGTTTAGATGGTTGGACTCACTCATATACAGTGGCCCTGTATATACAAAAGTCTGAGGTGAACAGACAGGGTAAATGCAAGCCAGCTTTTTTCAGCCGGGTGGGTGGAGGTGAAAAGTTTAAGGCAAACAGAGGGGGAGCTCCTTCACTCAGAGGATGACGAGAGTGTGGAATGAGTTGCCAGTGGAAGTGGTGGATTTGGGTTTGATTTCAGCATGAAGATAAATTTGGATAGTAACATGGATTAAAGGAGTATGAATGACTATGTTCTGGATGCAGGTCCATGGGAGTAGGCAGATTAATAGCTCATCACAGACCAGGTGGGTCTGTTTCTGTGATGTAGTGTTCTGTCACTCTGTGATTCTATCTGTGACTTAACCAAGCATGCTCTTCCCTTTTCAATTTCTTATCCTTACTTATTTATGTTATCCTTTTGTGCTAAACCTCACATTTCAGATTTTTGCAATTCACTCATTTCAATCAGTAAATTTTACAATCATAAGAAGGCCTGGATATGCCTACGTGGTCTTTTACTTCTCATTGAAGTCAATGTTGCTGCCCCACAGAATATTCAATGATCAGCTCATTGTACAGTTACAACACTCATTGGATATTCACAATACTCAATAGACAGTCTGAGAACAATCACAACACTCATTAGACAGTCACACACACATGGACAGTCACAACACTCGTTGGACTCAATTGGCAGTCGAACATTCACTGGACAATCACACCACCCATTAGACTGTCACAGCACTCAATAGACAGTCATAACACTCGTTGGACAGTTGCAACACTCAATGGATAGTTGTAACACTTATTGGACAGTCACAACACTCAGTGGACAGTCACATCACTCAATGGACAGTTGAACATTCACTGGACAATCATACCACCCATTAGACTGTCACAGCACTCAATGAACAGTCACAACACTCAATGGACAATCACACCACTCGTTAGACAGTCACAACACTCACTGGACAATCACAACACTCACTGGACAATCACACCACTCACTGGACAATCATACCACTCGTTAGACAGTCACAACACTCACTGGACAATCATACCACTCGTTAGACAGTCACAACACTCACTGGACAATCATACCACTCGTTAGACAGTCACAACACTCAATGGACAGTCACAACACTCGTTAGACAGTCACAACACTCACTGGACAGTCACAACACTCACTGGACAATCATACCACTCGTTAGACAGTCACAACACTCACTGGACAATCACACCACTCGTTAGACAGTCACAACACTCACTGGACAGTCACACCACTCGTTAGACAGTCACAACACTCACTGGACAGTCACAACACTCACTGGACAATCATACCACTCGTTAGACAGTCACAACACTCAATGGACAGTCACAACACTCGTTAGACAGTCACAACACTCACTGGACAATCACGCCACTCGTTAGCCAGTCACAACACTCAGTGGACAGTCACATCACTCAATGGACAGTTGAACATTCACTGGACAATCATACCACTCGTTAGACAGTCACAACACTCTATGAACAGTTGCAACAATCAATGGAGAGTCACAACACTCAACACCCGACTCCAAACTCATCAGTTAAGTATTTGTCAAATGTTGGTGGATAGCAAACTTTTGGAATTTGTATCTCAGTGTTTGGGCCGCTCAGTTTTCATTTCAATGTTTAACGAGTACAGTTGGACGAGAAGCTAGACTGGACTGCCAACACAGATGCCTTGTGCAGGAAGGCACAGAGTCGACTGTACTTCCTTAGAAGGTTGGCGTCATTCAATGTCTGCAGTGAGATGCTGAAGATGTTCTATAGGTCAGTTGTTGAGAGCGCCCTCTTCTTTGTGGTGGCGTGTTGGGGAGGAAGCATTAAGAAGAAGGACGCCTCACGTCTTAATAAGCTGATAAGGAAGGCGGGCTCTGTCGTGGGCAAAGTACTGGAGAGTTTAACATCGGTAGCTGAGCGAAGGGCGCTGAGTAGGCAACGGTCAATTATGGAAAACCCTGAACATCCTCTACATAGCACCATCCAGAGACAGAGAAGCAGTTTCAGCGACAGGTTACTGTCGATGCAATGCTCCTCAGACAGGATGAAGAGGTCAATACTCCCCAATGCCATTAGGCTTTACAATTCAACTGCCAGGACTTAAGAACTTTTTTTTTAAAGCTATTATTAATGCTTTTTGAGTTAGTGATTTAGATGCATATCATATTATTACTGAGTTAAGTATTGTATGTAATGAGTTTTTGCTACAACAAGTGTATGGGACATTGGAAAAAATGTTGAATTTCCCCATGGGGATGAATAAAGTATCTATCTATCTATCTATCTAAAAGCAGATAAATTAAGTCCAACCTGATGCATAAACTTCGATTTCTCAAGCTTGCTGAAAATTTTCCCACTTCCCCCTCCCCTCTTCTTCATTCACCACTCTGGTCTTTTTCCTCTTCTCCTCACCTGCCTATCATCCTCCTTCCCTTACTTCCATGGTCTACTATCAGAATCTTCTTCAGCCCTTTACCATTTCCATCTATCACCTCCCAGCTTCTTACTCCAACCCCCTCCCCCACCAATCTGGCTTTACCTATTACTCCCTAGCTTGTACTCCTTCCCCTCCCTTCGCCTTTTTATTCTGGCTTTACCCCCCTCCTTTCCTGTCTTCATGAGTGTCTCAGCCCAAAACATTGACTTGTTTATTTTCCTCCATAAATGCTTCCCGACCTACTGAATTCCTCCAGCATTGTGTATGTGTTGCTCTGGATTTCCAGCATCTGCAGACTCTCTTATGTTTATAATTGAAATTTTATTGGATATGAAATTGATTTTTTATTGCCACATACACTGAGATAGATATTCTCACACAAGATTCAGTGAAAAGTTTGCCTTGCATACTGTTCATGCTGATGAATTCATCACACAATGCATTGAGGTAGAACAAGGTAAAACAATAACAGCTACGAAGAAAGTGCAGAGCATGCAGCCAGTAAGGTGAGGTCTAAAGTCCTCCTTATCATGCAAGAGGACCATCCAAGGGTATCTTAACAGTGGGATGGGAGCTATCCTCGAGCCTGGTGGGATGTGCTTTCAGGCTTTTGTATTTTCTGCCCAATGGGAGAGGGGAAAAGAGAGAGTGTTCGGGCTGGCTAGTGTTTTTGATTATGCTGGTGCTTTACTGAGGCAGTGAGAAGTGTAGACGGAATTCATGGAGGGGAGGCTGGTTTCTGTGATGTGCTGAACTGTCTCCACAACTCTCTGCGGTTTCTCGTGGCCTTGTTGTCACACCAAGTTGTAAAGCTTCCAGGTAGAACGTTTCCTATGATGAAAGTTGCCGAATTTGCGTGACCTCCTGAGGAAGTACAGGCTATCTCACTTCTCTGTTCTTCTTATCAAAGTGCATAACATCACTTTTCCCTACACAGTACTCCTCAGCCATTTTTAACTATGCATTTAACCTGTTAATTTATTTAGAGATGCAGCACAGAACAGGCCACACTGGCCCAATGAACTGCAATGCTCAACAACCCACCAGTTTAAGCCTGGCTTAATCATAGGACAATTTACAATGGCCAATTAACTCACTAATCAGTATGCCTTTGGTCTGTGGGAGGAAACCAGAGCACCTGGAGAAAGCCCAAGCGCTCACAGGAAGGATGTAACATTTTTTTTTTACAGAGGAATTGAACTCTGAAGCCCTGAGCTATAATCTCAACAAAACAGAAATCAATATACTTGCTGCCTTCCATTCAATTATTAAAACAATTGGATCTATCTGAATCTTGCTGCGATGACAGGAATCAGAATCAGCATCACGTTTATTATCACCGGCACATGTCATGAGATCTGCTAACTTAGCGGCAGCAGTACAAGGCAATACATGATAATGTAGAACAAGAAGAAAGTAAATCAATTATAGTAAGTATATGTAATAGTCAAATTAAAAACAGTGCAAAAGCAGAAACAATAGTTTTGAAAAGCCTGCGTGGGATAGTTTTTAATGTGGAAAAGCCATTGCACTGGGGCAGTTCCACTCTCTTGACATCGGAAGTCTGGGTCCAGTGGTACAAACTGGGGTCTTCCTTGGCTGTAGTGGATGACCATAACATTGTCTACGCCTCGTCATGCCCGTCACTTTCCACAGAGCGTTGCAGAGACACTTTCCTTGCCATTGCATCTCACTGTAGATTTCATCCATCCAGTCCACTGGAGCTGGCTCGGCCTACAAGGGCAGGCCGCCAGCTACCCCAGCCTGGCTTAGCCCGCCTGTTGACGCGGTGTACCGGGCTGTGGCCACTGTTGCATGCAGACAGCTACTTGGAGTCTCAGCTGAGAGCTGAGAGCCCAGAGGGGACCAAAGGTGAGTGAGCTGCCCCAGAATGGACACCACAAGCCCATTCACCAGAGGTGTTACCCCTCCCTGGGCACCCCATACACCCCTGGACTGCACCTTATCAAACTGTAAATAACCAGTATTTGTCGGTTAACCTCGATCCCTGAGAATGTTACAGGATGTATAACATAGAGCACAGGTGAAGTCTATGTGGCCCACGGTATTTATACTGACTACAATGCCAATCCAAACTAATCCCACATAAAATGCTGGAGGAGCTCAGCAGGCCAGGCAGCATCTATGGAAAAAGTACAGTCGATGTTTCAGGCCCAAATCCTTGGAAAACATGTTTTCCATAAACATCACCAATATAGCCCTGTGTTGTTTAAAAAAGTACAGGCAGAGAGTGAACAAACCATGACATACAGAAGATTTATCTACCTTTCATTTTATTGATTTGTATTTTACACTTCAAGATAAATGCAAAATCTGAACAGTCGATTTGGATTCACTTGGTAAATTGGTTTATTATTGTCACATGTACTGAGCCATAGTAAAAAAACTTGTCTTGCATACCATCCAGATAGATGAATTCATTACAATGATACATTGAAGTTGTACAATGTAAAATAATTGAGTGCAGAATAAAGTGTTACAGCGTGGTGGAAGGTCACAATGAGGTAAATCCTGAGGTCAAGAATTCTTCTTATCAGGTTAGGGAACTGTTCACTAGACTTACAACAGTGGGTAGAAGATGTCCTTGAGCATGGTGCTATGTGCTTTCAGGCCTTTGTGTGAAATATTTTGTTACTTAGTTTGTGAACTTTCCTGGCAACTTCAGCAGTTGAAGATGACTGGATTTCCATATCAAAGTAAGACAAAATAAATCTGTGGCACTGTAATTTTCACCAATTCAGCTCATGGCAAGTACAATAAATGTTTGCAGTGGAGACAGTGGAGAGTGTATGTCCTCCCTGTCCTGCTGTATGGCCCAGGACTGTGGTCAAAGAGAGGATCCCCATGCAGAAAATAGGAACTCAAGTTCAAGTCAAGTACAAGTTTCAATTATCATTCAATCACGCATGAATATAGCCAAATAAAGCAGTATTCCATAAACACAAAATACTCTGCAGATGCTGGGGTCAAAGCAACACGCACAATACGCTGGAGGAACTCAGCAGGTCGGGCAGCATCCATTGAAACGTTGACTGTTCATTTCCATGGACGCTGCCTGACCTGCTGAGTTCCTCCAGCATGTTATGTGTGTTGCTAAAACAGCTTTCCTCTGGGGCCAAGGTGCAAAACACATTACCAATAGCACACAGCACGCAGCACATATGGTTACGATTTCAGAAAAACAATTAGTCACGAAGAGGAAACAAAATAACCCAAGTCCCTGAGCTGTCCTGGAGAACAGCACTGAGCAAACACTAGTAAAGATACAGACCTTCTGTATGACTCTAGATTCAAGTTTATTTCTCACATGTACATCGAAACATATGAAATATCTAACAGAGATTGAACTGGTAAAGTTGGGTAACTTTGTTCATTCATAAAACGACCAGGCCTCACTGAGCACACCTCGGCCATGCTTAGCATAGTGGTTACTGCAATCGCTTTACAGTGCACTGATTATGGTTCAATTCCCGCCACTGTCTGTAACGAGTTTATACGTTCTTCCCATAAACCACATGGGTTTCCTCCAGGTGCACTAGTTTCCTCCTGGATTCCAAGGACATACAGGTTAGTTGCTATGCTATGAGGGATGGCAACACTTGTGGGCTGCTCCTAGCACATCCACAGATGCTGATGCAAACAGCGCATTTCACTGTATATTTTGATGTTTTGGTGTACATGCAACAAATAATTTCATCTTGTTTGTTTGTTTACAGAACTGGAGATATCCTTGGGGTAGCTAATTCACAGCTTGGAGTTGAATTTTCAATGTCGTGATCGCATAGAGCATAGACCACAGAGCATAGGCCATAGAGCATTCAGCACAGACCATCAACCATAGAGCGTTGACCATAGAGCATAGAGCACAGAGCATAGAGCACAATCAACCATACAGCATTGACCATAGAGCATAGAGCACAGAGCATACACCATAAACCATAGACCACAGATCATAGACCATAGAGCATTGAGCACAGACCATCAACCATAGAGCGTTGACCATAGAGCATAGAGCACAATCAACCATACAGCATTGACCATAGAGCATAGAGCACAGAGCATACACCATAAACCATAGACCACAGATCATAGACCATAGAGCATTGAGCACAGACCATCAACCATAGAGCGTTGACCATAGAGCATAGAGCACAGAACATAGAGCACAATCAACCATACAGCATTGACCATAGAGCATAGAGCACAGAGCATACACCATAAACCATAGACCACAGATCATAGACCATAGAGCATTGAGCACAGACCATCAACCATAGAGCGTTGACCATAGAGCATAGACCACAGAGCACAGAGCATACATATAGACCTTAGAGCATAGACCACAGAGCATGGAGCATAGACCATAGAGTATACAGCATAGGCCATGCAGCATAGAGCATTTTAGCACAGTACAGCCCCTTCAGCCCATGATGTTGTGCTGACTTTTTAAGCCACCCTAAGATTAATTGAGTCCTTCCCTCCCACATAGCCCTCCAATTTTCTTTCATTCATGTGCCTATCTAAGAGTTTCTTAAATTTCCCCAATGTATCTGCTTCTACCACTATCCGTGGTAGATGGGTTCGAAACACTGTTCGCTCTTTGTGTAATAGGTTTATCTCTGACATCCCTCTATATTTTCCTCTGGTCACCTTAAAAGTATGCTCCCTTGTATTAACCAGTTCCACCCTGGTAAAACGTCTGACTACCCATTCGATCTATATCTCTTATCATCTTGTACACCTCTATCAAGTTACCTCTTATCCTCCTTTGCCCTATTCTCATAAGGCATGTTCTTGAATCAAGACTGCATCTTGGTAAATCTCCACTGCACCCTCTCTCTAGCTTCCACATCCTTCCTATGATGAGGTGATCAGAACTGAACACAATACTCCAAGTGTGTTCTAACCAGGGTTTTATAGAGCTGCTATATTAGTCTCGGACTCAAAATACCTACAGAACACTGGTCTGGAGGTGAAGGCAGTAAACAACAAGATGCAAATTCTTGGCATATTTTCAAAATAGTAGCTGAGGCTTGAGACTATAATTGACGATGGTCCTAATCCTCATCCAGGAATATGGGATCCCAGAATTCTGCCTGAACATAACAATAAATTAAAACCATCATTATTTTCAGATTTTAAATTCAGATTCATCGTTTTAATCACATGTATATTGAAATGTAACAGTGAAATGCATCAGTTCCATTAGCAACCTACGGATGTGCTGGGGGCTCATTTTAAAATTTCTTCAATATCCTAGTGTCTTGTTTGAAAACTAATTCAATGCTGTACAGGCAAAGAGCAAGACAGGGTGTAAGCTTTATACATTATAGCTTTCAGAACCAGGTTTACTATCATTGACGTACTGTGTATGTGTGTATACAGTATATATATGCTCTCTTTTTGCACTCCTTAGTTTATATATAAAGGAGCAGTGTAAAAAGAGAGAGCAAAAATAGCGATGTAGTATTCATAGGTTCATTGTCTGTTCTGAAATCTGACAGCGGTGGGGACGCAAGCTATTCCTAAAATATTGAGTGTGTGCTTTCATGCTCCTGTACCTCCCCACTGATCGTTTTTAAAGGGTAGCATCTTGCTGTCATGTATTATGAACTTTACTTAGCTAACACACTAACACTGAGCACCTACTAGACAGTCATTGCGTCTAAGTAAAGCGAAAATCCTAATTGATTTAGGGTTAGCTATTAGTTTTTAAAAATTTCTATATTCCCTTAACATGCCAATTTAGAGGGTACATCTGCAATTGATGATGGTTTTAAGTTATTGATTTTCATGACTAATAATAATCATCCTCACGTTGCCAACATTTTGAAGTTCTAAGTTCAAATTAAGTTTATTATCAAAGTACATATATGTCACCGTATACAACCCTGAGACTCATTTTTTGTGGACATTCGCAGTAAATACAAGAAACACAATGGAATCAATGAAAGACCAACAGGACGGACAAACAACCAGTGTGCAAAAGACAACAAACCGTGCAGATGCAAAAAGAAAATAATAATAAATAAATAAGCAATAAATATCAAGAACGTGAGATGAAGAGTCCTTGAAGATGAGTCCATAGTTTGTGGGGACAGTTCAGTGATGGGGCAAGTGAAGTTGAGTGAAGTTATCCCCTTCACACACTATAGTTTTTAAGTTTTTACAAAAATTAAGCTTTCATTTATACAAAATATATATATAAAAAGATTAGGTCAGGCAGAACAGGTAAGGACAAATGAGTCTGTGCACCCATATGCACGGAACGCATAAAAGGCATTTATTATACTAATTGGCTCTGTTATTCTGTAGACATCCAGCCAGTGGACAGGGATAATGTCAGGACTGAAATCTACTCTAACCAGCTTTACAACCTGTGTATCATCAGAATAATTGGTTTTTTAGCTGATCTGAATAACTGACAGCTTGGCCATTGATAATTACTTATGGCAGCAATCTCCCATTTTCCCTGAATTCAGTAAAACTATACTAATGAACTAATATATTTCACAGCAGAATGGGTTTTCAGTATTGAGAATATCATTTAAACAATCTTGGTAGGAGATTGTAACCTATTTGCCTATGCTTTATGATAATGAGGATGACGGTGATTATATATAATGAAAAGACTATTGCATGATGGTCATGCCCTCTTCAAATTTCTAGTAATTTATTAATTTTAGCGATTTAGAAATCTCTTTTGAACTTGGTGACAGAGTGCAATTTCATTCACATGAAATGTTAGCATGCAATTAGGTTCTTTCAAGCAACTTCAATTCACTGTTGGGCAGCCGGAACAGGGAGATTATTCAAAGTACTATTTTACTTCCCGGAGTCTCGTTCCTGCTGTGGGATATTCTGATCATTGGTTCTAATTTCCAGGAAACCACAGTAGACAATGCACCAGCATTTCCACTTGCACTAGAGTAAACCGCAAAATTCTAGTGGACGGCAACGGGAAGCGAACCAGAATACAATTGTGTCCAATAACCCAGGGCAAGAGGTAAGTTAATGCAAACTTTATCGAGATCAATCAAACTAAGTCAAATTGTACATTGATGTTAGTGGTTTATTCAATGTATGGATTAGGATAAAATAACAAATTGTAACACATTGAAGGGACCAAATTAGAACGATGATCAAATCAAGAACCCTGGAAAAAATCATATGGAGGTGACTGTTTTATATTCTATTTCAGCCAGGTTTTCCCAGTGCTGTGTGTCATCATTTTTCACTGTTACAAGATTGATGGAATTCTTCTAATATTTAGCATTTTTACTGCATGAACTGTTTCAGTGTTAATACATACAATTACATACACTGAAAAGGAGAACACTATGTTCAGCCTGCAACGTGAACAGCCTCACACCACAAAGTTAGAATAAAAGAATGAACCAAAGATATTACGGCTTTTACTTTTCAGTGAGCATGGATAATTATGGGTATATTTTTGATGATGCCATTTAATTCGTTTGGTTTATAGTGGATGGCAATGTTCCTTAACATTTCATAACATTACAATGGAGTTTTCAATATCAATGTTCAGACTCAGAATAAATCAGCCCATCAGCAGTAACGGTTTGGTGATGCCTTTAGTTTTAATGACAATTTTAATGGATGACTTTGGGGTTATAATGATTGTTCAAATTCCTTATCATGTTTTGAAATATCTTTTTTCCATCTGTATAAAGTGATGCATGTTTACATTGTGCATGGGCATCATTAGGTCAGCTTGTTATTGGTGAGTAATTATTCTGAATTAAAATGGATCTGTAGCTTGTGATCCGTGGTGCTGAGGAATACAATAAAAAATCCCATCAAAGTATCATGGGCCTTTAGAAGTTTTAGATAAGTATAGGATCGCAAACCAAACAGAACACTAAGAGTGACTGAAAATATAAATCTATTATTATTAGGTCCCAGTTATATTTGCAGTTGAATATTTGCCTTTACCTTGTAATTATCTTCTGCTTTACCTGAGCTTACCTATGGTACACAATCCTCATAAATATACACACCACGGTTTGGGAGTATGGGAGAGGTCTGTCTTTTGTTTTGCAGAGTTACTAAGAATACGATTAAAAACTTAATAGCGCTGAAGTTATTTATATTTCTAAACATTCTGTTAGTTTAATAGCAATTGTCAGTAAAAATGCAAACTTAACTTCTCTAACTCAATCCCTCATGGTTTATTCCTCTCAGACACAAAGGGAAACAAAACAAATTTAAAACCTTGAATCGTATCTAGCTGTGTTCCTGGAAGCAACAAGATAGTTATAAATATTTATGTGCATGAGTAAATACCAGCTACATAAAAACGGCATGACAAAAAATCTGATTTAAAACATATTTAATTCAAGATCTATGTATAACCTGCATCATTACCTTCCCATAATATATTTAATTACTCTAAAATTTCTCACTAATGGATTGTCTCCCCTCTAGTTTTATCATTAGTGAAATAAACATAAAATGTATATTTTAAAAATAAAGTAAGATTATAAGAAATAGGAGCAGATTTAGGCCATTTGGCCCATTGAGTCTGCTCCATCATTTCATCATGGCTGATCCAATTTTGCTCTCAGCCCCAGTCTCCTGCCTTCTTCCCGTTTCCCTTCACGCCCTGACCAATCAAGAATCTATCAACCTCTACCTTAAATATATATAAAGACTTGGTCTTCACAGCAATATTTATCTCCACAGCAAATATTCCTCTCAGTTCCAATATCTCAAGTATCTGGATTCAGGGAAACATTATGGTATGTTTTTGGGTACCACGGTAGCACGACACTATTGCAGCTCAGGGCATCGGAGTTCAGAGTTCAATTCCGACAATGCCTGTAAGGAGTCTCTGTACATCCTCCCCGTGGAATATGTGGGTTTTCCCTGGGTGCTCCGGTTTTCTCCCACAGTCCAAAGAGGTAGGTTAATTGGTCATTGTAAATTGTGCCGTGATTAGGTTAGGGTTAATTGGGTTTGTCGGGGTCGCTGGGGTGATATGGTTCAAAGAGCTGGAAGGACCTACTCCATGCAGTATCGCTAAAATGAAAATATAAAATAATTTAATGTTCAATGTTCATGGTAAACACACTGAATTTATGTTTGAGGATATAATCGCTATTTTCTATTTTTCCACTTTTCCTTTGAATGTTATTAGCTTAACTGCTTTAAAGTATGAAATAGCATTAGTTGCTTTTGACAATTGGTAATAAAATATTGAAAAATGCATGGCACTCGAGATTCAGAAGTGCCCATTCTATTGCAAAACATAAGTAGACATACGAAGTACATAATCATGTACAATATTTAATTATGATTTGAGAGTAATTTATGTTTCAATTACATCTCTCTCAGAATCTCAGGAGTCATTTGCCTTTGAACTGTTATAAAGAGAAATGGTGAGCAAAATGAAACTTGTGATGAAATGTGAGGCACGCGAATACTGTAATTTGTGGTGAGATGTGCATGAAATATCAAAATAGGGATTAACGTATAATACTTCAGTTTTAACACAAGCTGAGACACCAGAACACCACGGCTGCCATCCTTGACACCATCATTAATTCAATGCTAAAATCAGGGTTAAAATATTTGAAATAGGTTGCACATATTTCTGACATAATAGAGATTTAAAACAAAGGTAATATGCTTATTAGAAAAGGTGATATAAATTTATTGCTCAATGCATCTTAATAAATTATCAGGAGGCCTTTAAAAAGAAAGATCAAAATTGACGAGGTGGGTTGCACGAAAACACATTGATGGATAAGGCTCAACAGACTTTACAAACTTATTTTGACTGATAATTATTCTTCCCAGTCATGTGTTAGCAAAGACGAGTGTAAATCGAATTGCCCCACATTAAAAATTGCTTGCTATTTGTCCCGGTGTCATTGTAAGCATGTGCTAATATCAAATGTGCTGCCATTAACACTATGGTCCTGTTAGAAAACCAGGTAGGGCAGATCTTACAATTCTATGCACTCAAAATCATTACCAGAACACTGTAAACAAATTTATTCTGAATTATTTCTGAATCTACAATAAGCTGCTGTATTTTTCTTTAATCGTTATTTAAATTTTTAAACATTGCATAAGCAGATTTGATCTTACAGAATTTAATTACACTTAGGAAAGCTTTATTGGAATGAAATTCAGTTTTAGTTGAGAGTGTACAATATATGTATTCACATAATCACATACACTGAGATGACTGCTTTGACAGTACACACTTTAATTGCTGTATGAAATAATGTTGACTTTACTTCCTGGTGGAAAATAAGAAATATTGGTCTAGATAGGAAAAGTAAGATGGCAATTGCAGGCTGCCTCCAGCCCGATCTTCCCTGAGTTGATTTGATAAAAATGATATGCTTCATTGTATGTTTTAATGTACATGTGACAAATACAGATTACTGTAAAGATAACTCTCTGGTCTGCTCAGCTAGTCCTCTATATTTGTAACTATTGAGTGAAAATGTGCAGGAACTGTGGGTGGCAGGTTTAGAATCTGGGATACCACCTCCATTTTATATCGAGCAGTAGGAATGGAAAACGAAGATGAACTCAGCGGAGTCAATAATGACCATCCTAACACAGTTAAAATTAACACAAGATTTACAAAGATGTTGCCGGGTCCGGAGGACTTGAGTTACGTGGAAAGATTGAATAGGTTAGGACTTTATTCCTTGGAACGTAGAAGATTGAGAAGAGATTTGATAGAGGTATACAGAATTATAAGTGGTATGGATAGGGTAAATACAAGCAGGCTTTTTCAGCTGAGGTTGGTGAGACTACAAATAGAGGTCATGGGCTAAGGGTGAAAGGTGAAAAGTGTAAGGGAGCATAAGGGGAAACATCTTCACTCAGAGGGTAGTGAGAGTGTGGAATGAGCTGCCAGCACAAGTAGTGCATGGCAGCTAGATTTCAACATCTAAGAGAAGTTTGGATAGGTACATGGATGTTAGGGGTATGGAGGGCTATGGTCCGAGTGCTGGTTGATGGCAGTAGGCTCAGCATAGACTAGATGGGCTGAAGGGCCTGTTTCTGCACTGAACTTTTCTGAGAGTCTGTGACTGCTCAGTGCTGCTCTCCGGTGTTTACTTGATGCTGCCCTCCAGTGTGTGCTCAGCGGAAGAACAAGCTGGGCTAGGACTACAGTCATGCTACTCAGGAACTTGGGGCATACAGGTTTCCCCCGCTATCCGAAGGTAGAGGGTTCCTGTGAAACCATTTGTAAGTCGAAATGTTGTAAAGTGAAGAATCAATTACCATTAGTTTATATGGGAAAAATTTTTGAGTGTTCCCAAACCCCAAAAAAATCTACCAAATCATACCAAATAACACATAAAACCTAAAGTAACACAAACATATAGTAAAAGCAGGAATGATGTGATAAATACACAGCTTATATAAAGTAGAAATATTGTATGTACAATGTGGTTTCACTTACCAAAATTGGGAAGTCAGCGAGCCAAAACTGATTTGTAGGAAAAAATCGGCACATACACGCAGGCACACGTACATGTATGCACACGCACCTGCCCGCGCAAGGCTTCACCGGTCATGGTAGACTTTCTCGGGGTAAACACCCATTTAAAGTGGGCGTCTTTTTTCATAACAGCCAAAATCCTCTTTTAGTCAGCAAAAACAGGTACTAATGTAGGTCTTTCGAAACAGCGAGGTGTCATAAAGTGAACGTTCAAAAAATGAGGACCTCCTGTATTATTTGTATCTTCTTTTTCTTTGTGACTGTACATTTTTTTCTGAAATCACAAGCATCTGTGCGATTTGTGCTATGCGCTGTGTCTTGTTGGTAATGTGTGTTGCACCTTGGCCCCGGAGGAACTCTGTTTCATTTGATTATATTCATGTACGGTTGGATAATAATTAAACTTGAACTTAGTCCATGTAGTGTTATGTCACCTTGCTTCTATTGTGTTGCATTGCATGCTTCCGTGCACATTGTGTAAAACCTTGCCATGTTGGTATCAGTTCGTTATTGTCAGATTTACGGAAACAATGAAAAGCTTGTCCTGTATATTGTTAATACAGATCAAATAATTACAATGAGCAACACACACAAAATGCTGGAGGAACTCAGGAGCTCAGGCGGCATCTACGGAAATAAATACACAGTTGATGTTTCTGGCCGAGTTCCTTCATCAGGACCGGAAAGGAAGGAGGAAGACACCAGAATAAATAGGCGGAGGGAAGGGAAGGAGGACAAGCTAGAAGGTGGTAGGTGAAGCCAGGTGGGAGGGAAAGTAAATGGCTCGAGAAGAAGGAAGCTGATAGAAGAGGAGGGTTTACCACGGGAGAAGGGGAAGAAGGAGGGGCACCAGGGGGAAGTGATAGGCAGATGAGGAGAAGAGGCAAGAGGCCAGAGTGAGGAATAGAAGAGGGTGGGGGGAGGGGAAACAAATAAAAACAGTGCATTGAGCTAGAACAAGATAAAATAATTACAATGCAGAATAAAGTGTAAACACTACCAAAAGACTGCAGTGCAAGATCATAATGAGGTAAATTGTGAGGCCAAGAGTCCATCTTATCGTACAAGAGGTCCATTCAAAAATCTGATAGCAGTGGGGTAGAAGCTGTCCTTGACCCTGGTGGGACGAGCTTTCAGGGTTTTGTATCTTCTGTCTGATGGGAGAGGGGAGAAGAGGGAATGTCTGGGTGGAGGCTTTGATTATGTTGGCTGCTGTCCTGAGGCAGGAAGAAGTGTAGACAGAGTCCATAGAGGGGAGGCTGGTTTCCGTGAGGTACTGAGCTGTATCCACTACTCTCTGCAGTTTCTTCTGGTCGTATGCAGACTGGTTGCCAGGCCAAACTGTAATGATTCCGGACAGAGTGCTTTATATGACGCATCAATCACACTTGTTCAGAGTTTGACAAAACCTGTGAGGAAAAGGTTAGGTAGTAGTAGAGGAGCCTTACCCTCGTGTTGTTCACCCTCCTCACCAGAGTTCATCCTTCAACTAGATAGCAGCTCCTCTCAAAATGGCCCCTCCTCTGGTCCCTGCCTTCTGTTTGCTGGCTAGACCACCACACACTTAGCCAATCAGAAACAGAGAAGTTGTTTGAACAGCAACAACGTTAAAAAAAAACTGCTGGCTCTTGCCTTCTGGCTGCAGGAATTGCAGCAAAAACATAGCGGATGCTTAGACAACCAGCTCCCCCTCTCAAAATGGCCACCACACTGGAGCCTGCCTTCCTTTTACTGGCTGAGCTGCCACTCCTTTAGCCAGCTTTCAAACAAACTGGTAATTTTTCTTCTTTCAATAGCTGCTGGCTCATCGGCTGCAAAGACAATAAACAAGAGACTTAGTATTCACCAAAGCCCACACTAAAGCAAACAGCCCCTCATAAAATGGCCACTGCTCTGGCCCTCTCCTTTTTATTGGTTAGTTACCACAACGTTAAAAAAAATTGCTTGGAAAAAAAAACAAGCTTTTGAAGAAAAACTGCTGATTCTTCTTCAAAAAATTTTTTCTGTTCGAACTGCAAAAACATAAGACTTAGAAAACTTACAGGTCGTAGGTTTGGAGTGAAAGGTGAAGTATTTGAAGGGAATCTGAGGGGGAGATTCTTCACTCTGAGTGTGGGGAGAGTTGCTGGTGGAGGAATTGAATGTGGGTTCGATTATTAACATTGAAGAAAAATTGGGAGGGCTGTGGTCTAGTTGTGGGTAGATGGGTCAGAACAGAAGACCAGGTTGGCACAGACTAGATGGGCTGAAAGGCCTCTTTCTGAGCTGTGGTGCTCTATGTGGGGACATGCTGAATTTCTTCAGCCTCCTGTGGAAGTCGAGGTACTGGTGAGCTCTCTTGAACATTTGAGATAAAGATTGAACAATTGGGGAGTAGGATGTCGGGAAACGGGACATAAATGCTTACACCATACCAAGATTGTGTTGGGATGTTTGACACATTGTCAAGTTATACCAGTAAGTTATAACCACTAAGTTATGCAGTAAAACAAAACCAATGAATTTAGTAAGAGGGTTTTCAGTAAGTGGCTTTGAAACTTAGCCACAAACTACCAGCCTAAGTGAAGTATACCACTCTATCAGCAAGCGTATGGTGGACTGTTGAGGACCAAGAGGACAATCAGGTGTTTCCAACCCAGAAACCTGGGATCAACCTGGAGATCCACTTCCCTCTGAAGTCTAGGTCTGCAGAAATCCCTTACTAGAAATACCAAGGCAGTGGTTTGTGATGGCATTGGGTTTGCTGACCGCAAAGTTCTAAACTGAGACGAAGACCCAAGCCCTCCTCTATATATATCCATGAAGTGACGCTAGGCACAGTGCCTGTACACAAGGTGACTGACAGGAAATGATGAAGTAGTGGTAGTTGGGTGGGTTAGTGGGTGGAGGTGCTTGGGGAGAGTAACTGGTTTTGAGTCTGGTGGTCCTGGTGTGGATGCTACACAACCTCCTCCCTGATGGGAGTGGGGCAAACAGTCCATGAGCAGGGTGGGTGGGATCCTTCATGTTGTTGTTGGCCCCTTTCTGGCACAACTGTCCATATGTTCACGATGGACATACAAAGATCATAGCCTACCGTCAAACAATCAAAGATGGATTTGAAAGCAAGGATGAAGACTTAAACAACGGAGGAATTTTGGAGAGCCGGTGTAGATGATTGTAGGAGTCCTAGCTCTGTGTGTGCATGGGAGGAATGGGGCTTATTTTTCTGTTGTTCTGTTGTTATGTTACCTGGGTTTCAGCACCTAAGTTACAGAGAAAGGTTGAACAAGTTAGGTCTTTGTTCTTTGGAGCGTAGAAAGTTGAGGGGGGACTTGATAGAGGTATTTAAAATTATGAGGGGGATAGATAGAGTTGACGTGGATAGGCTTTTTCCATTGAGAGTAGGGGAGATTCAAACAAGAGGACATGAGTTGAGAGTTAGGAGGCAAAAGTTTAGGGGTAACACGAGGGGGAATTTCTTTATTCAGAGAATGGTAGCTGTGTGGAACGAGCTTCCAGAAGAAGTGGTAGAGGCAGGTTCAATATGGTCATTAAAAAAAAAATTGGATCAATATATGGACAGGAAAGGAATGGAGGGTTATGGGCTGAGTGCAGGTCCGTGGGATTAGGTGAGGGTAAGCGTTTGGCACGGACTAGAAGGGCCGAGATGGCCTGTTTCTGTGCTGTAATTGCCATATGGTTATATGGTTACATGGTTATTGTTTTAGTTGCTGTGTCATTCTGCTGAACTTTGTGGGCATGCTATGTTGGTGCTGGAATGTATGGCAGCACTTGTAGGCTGCCCCCAGTACGTCCTTAGCTAGTGTTGGTTGTTAACGCGAAAGATGTGTTTTGTTAACACAAGAGATTTGCAGATACTGGAAATCCACATGAACACACACACACAAAATGCTGGAGGAACTCAGCAGGTCAGGCAGCTTCTCCAGAAAAGAATAGTCAATGATTCAGGCTGAGACCTGATCAAGTTCTATTCAAGAGCCCTGTCCTGAAACATAGACTCCTTGTTCCTCTTCGTTGATGTTGCAGAGTTTCTCCAGCATTTTCTGTCTGTTATGATACATTTCTCTGTATGTTTCAATGTGGATGTGATAAATAAATTAATCTGAATCTGAGTCAGATCCTGAAGAAGTTGGGCGTACTCTGAAATGCACTGAATTAATGTTACCAAAGCCTGGGGGGGCCATTATTCAAAGTTCAAAATACATTTATTATCAAAGTATGTAACTGTAGACAACCTTGCGATTTGTCTTCTTGCAGGCAGCCATAAAACAAAGAAACACAATAGAATCCACGAAAACCCCCACACAACACAACAAAGACCAGCAAACACTGAATCTGTGAAAAACAACAAATCGTGCAAACAATAAAAAGTAAATAAATGACACACAGAACATGCACAGCAGGGTCCCCGAAAACACAGCCTCAGAACCAGTTCATCACTGAGGCGAGAGCCAATGGCTGTAAGCCGCAGCCTCAGAACCAGTTCAGCGGTGAGGCGAGAGCCAATGGCTGTAAGCCGCAGCCTCAGAGCCAGTTCAGCGGTGAGGCGAGAGCCAATGGCTGTAAGCCTCAGCCTCAGAACCAGTTCAGCGGTGAGGCGAGAGCCAATGGCTGTAAGCCTCAGCCTCAGAACCAGTTCATCACTGAGGTGAGAGCCAATGGCTGTAAGCCTCAGCCTCAGAACCAGTTCAGCGGTGAGGCGAGAGCCAATGGCTGTAAGCCGCAGCCTCAGAGCCAGTTCAGCGGTGAGGCGAGAGCCAATGGCTGTAAGCCTCAGCCTCAGAACCAGTTCAGCGGTGAGGCGAGAGCCAATGGCTGTAAGCTTCAGCCTCAGAACCAGTTCAGCGGTGAGGCGAGAGCCAATGGCTGTAAGCCGCAGCCTCAGAGCCAGTTCAGCGGTGAGGCGAGAGCCAATGGCTGTAAGCCGCAGCCTCAGAGCCAGTTCAGCGGTGAGGCGAGAGCCAATGGCTGTAAGCCTCAGCCTCAGAACCAGTTCATCACTGAGGTGAGAGCCAATGGCTGTAAGGCGCAGCCTCAGAGCCAGTTCAGCGGTGAGGCGAGAGCCAATGGCTGTAAGCCTCAGCCTCAGAACCAGTTCATCACTGAGGTGAGAGCCAATGGCTGTAAGGCGCAGCCTCAGAGCCAGTTCAGCGGTGAGGCGAGAGCCAATGGCTGTAAGCCGCAGCCTCAGAGCCAGTTCAGCGGTGAGGCGAGAGCCAATGGCTGTAAGCCTCAGCCTCAGAACCAGTTCATCACTGAGGTGAGAGCCAATGGCTGTAAGGCGCAGCCTCAGAGCCAGTTCATCACTGAGGCGAGAGCCAATGGCTGTAAGCCGCAGCCTCAGAGCCAGTTCAGCAGTGAGGCGAGAGCCAATGGCTGTAAGCCGCAGCCTCAGAGCCAGTTCAGCAGTGAGGCGAGAGCCAATGGCTGCAGGCCACAGTTGCAGAGTCAGCTCAGTGCTGAGGTGAGTAAACCACATGTAGCAGTGATCTGAACACCGAATCGTCCTTTGCCTTCAGCCTTGAAGCCTTGATCTTTTTAATCTGACTCAGTGCTCGAATCGGCTGTACATTGGTTTGTTTTATCACTCTTGGGTCCAGGCCCTGCCGCTTCGATACAGCCCAAAGTCCACTCTAACAACCAGAGTGGAGGAAACAGTTGAAGTTCTGAGGAAGGTTCTCGGCCCAAATGCCGATTGTTTATCAATTTCCATAGATGCTACTTGACCTGCTAAATTCCTCCAGCACTTTGTGCATGTTGCTTTAAAGATACCAATGTTACTAAATTTCAATTTACTAATGTTCAATGTACTAGAATTTTGTACCAGAATCAAAATCACTGACATACATCATGAAATTTGTTGTTTTACAGCAGCAGTATAGTGCAAACCTAAATAAATATTATCCATTACAAAAAGAAGAATGAAAGTAAATGAAATAAAGAGCAAAATAGAGAGGTAGTGTTCATGGACCATTCAGAATTCTGATGGCAGAGGGGAAGAAGCTGTTTCTAAAATGCTAAGTGTGTGTCGTCAGGATCCTGTACCTCCTCCCTGATGGTAAGCAATGAGAAGAGAGCACATCCTGGATGATGAAGGTCCTTAATGACGGATGCTGCCTTCTTGAGGCATCGCCTTTTGAAGATATTCTCGACGGTGAGGTGAATATCTCTGTCTACATTTCTTGCTACCTTGGTAAACCAGCCAACGTAATCAGGCCCTCCCACTCCAGACATTCTCCCTTCTCCCCCATCCAATTATACAAAGGACTGAAAGAACATATTACCAGGCTCAAGGACAGCTTCAATCCCACTATTATAGGACTACTGAACAGTCCCCCAATATGATAAGGTGAACTCTTAACTTCATAATCGATCTTGATATGACCTTGCATCTCATTGTCTGCTTTACCTCCTCTCTAATTTAATACTTTATTCTGCATTGTTATTGTACTTTCTCAATGCACTGTGTAACAAAATGATCTGTATGGATGGCGTGTAAAAAAAAAGTTTTTCATTGCACCTCATTAAATTCGAGTCAAAGTTTATTGTCATCTGACTGTACATAGAAACAACCAAACGAAACAACGTTCCTCTGGACCACGGTGCACTCACAATACTTACATCACACACAGCACATAAAACAAAGCATTATCAAGAAGTTAGTAAAATACAGTTCAAAGTGCATGAAATGTACACCACAGGTGAACAGTAAACTGTACCGTAAACAGTGAACAGCTCGCTGTCCCAGTGTCGAGACCCCAGTGGTGGCAGGAACCTCATCATGCTCACAACTTGAAGGAAGAAGCTGTTACCCAGTCTGCCAGTCCTCATCCTGATGGTCCTTCCTGACAGTAGAGGGTCAAAGAGAGTGGCAGGGATTCTCAACTATGCGCAATATACAGTGTATGACAATAATAAACCAGCTTACCAATTTAAATACAGTAATAGGCCCCTATGATAACTTCTGCATAATATTGTATCAGAGGCTATCACTCAGGAATCTTTTTGTCTTACATTGTGTGCTAAGTCTTATGCAGCAGTTTGACTTTTCTTATTGCTCTGTGCAGGTTCACGAGGATCTGAGGAGGTGCTGCTGACCTGAGATAAGACCATAAGGTATAGGAGCAAAGTCTGCCACCATCCAGGCCACGTTCTCACTCCAGCCTTCAGGAAGAAGGTACAGGAGTCTCAGAACCCATATTGTAATTACACCTTGACCATCAGACTTCTGGACCAAAGGGGACAACTTCACTCGCCCCAACACTGAACTGTTCGCACAACCTATGGACTCATTTTCAAGGACTCTTCAACTCAAGTTCTCGATATTTATTGCTTATTTGTTTAAGCAAAAGAGAGGGCGTATAATATAGCAAAGAATATTGGGAAGGTAGAGGATTGGGAAGCTTTTAAAACTGAATAGAAGGCAACTAAAAAAGCCAGAAGGAGAGAAAAGGTGAAATATAAAGGGGAGTGAGACATAACACAAAAGAGGATCCAAAAAGCTTTTTAAGATATTAAAAGAGTAAAACAAAGACAGGAGTGGGTATCAGACTGCTGGAAAATGATACTGGAGAACATAAGAACATAACATAAGAACGTAAGAGATAGGAGCAGGAGTAGGCCAATCGGCCCCTCAAGCCTGCTCCGCCATTCAACAAGATCATGGCTGATCCAATCTTAATTCTAGTTTTCACCGAATCCCACAAGGCAACAGTGCCAACCAACAGGGCACCATGCCGCCCATTTTATTTTATTATTCATCCCGCCCAAACCCATGTGATCACCCGGGGAAAAAAAACCGAGTTGCCAATTGAGGAGAAAAAATCTGGAAAATTCCTCTCCGACCCATCCAGGCTATCAAAAACTGGTCCAGGAGATCACATGGCTGATCTAAACCTAGCCTCATGTCCACTTACCTGCTCGCTCACCGTATCCCCTAATGCCATTTTTATCCAGGAAAATGTCTATCTCTGTTTTGAATTTATTGAGTGTAGTAGCTTCCACAGCTCTCTGGGGCAGTAAATTCCACAGCCCCACTACCCTCTGAGTGAAGAAATTTCTCCGCATCTCAATCCTGGAACGGCATCCCCTTATTTTAAGATTATGCCCACTAGTCCTAGTTTCACCCATCATTGGGAACATTCTCCCCGCATCCACCCGATCAAGCCCCTTCACAATCTTATATGTTTCAATAAGATCGCCTCTCATTCTTCGGAACTCCAATGAGTAGAGTCCCAATCTACTCAACCTCTCATCATACATCAACCCACCCATCCCCGGAATTAACCTAGTGAACCTTCTCTGCACTGCCTCGAGAGCCAGTATGTCCTTTCTTAAATATGGACACCAGAACTGCACGCAGTACTCCAGGTGTGGTCTCACCAATACCCGGTACAACTGCAGTAAGACCTCCCTGTTCTTATACTCCATCCCCCTAGCAATAAAAGCCAGCATTCCATTGGCCTTCTTGACCACCTGCTGCACTTGCATACTAACTTTTTGTGTTTCCTGCACCAGGACCCCCAGATCCCTTTGCACAGAAGCACTTTCCAGTTTCTCTCCATTTAGATAATGGAGGTAGTAATGGGGGCAGGGAAGTGGCAGATGAACTTAATGGGTATTTTTCATTAGTCTTCACTGTGGAAGACACCAGCAGAATGCCAAAAAAGCTAGAGTGTCAGGGGTCAGAGGTGACTGTCATTCCTATTACAAGATTCTGGAGTGGTTCTGGAGGACTGGAACATTTCAAAGTATCACTCCACTCTTTAAGAAGGCAGGGAAGCAGAAGTAAGAAAATTATAGGTCAAAAGTCAGAATGGTTTCCTTAAGGGGAAATCTTGCCTGACAAACCTGTTGAAATTCTTTGAGGAAATGACTGTTAGATAGAAAAAGGAGAGACAGTGGATGTTATTTGTTTGAATTTTAAGAAGGCCTTTGGCAAGGTGTTGTACATCAGGTTGTTAAACAGGCTAAGAGCCCATGGTATTACAGGAAAGATAGCATGGAGAGAAGGTTGGCTGACTGGTAGGAGGCAAAGAGTGGGAGTAAAGGGGTCCTTTTCTGATTGGCCACCATTGACTAGAGGTATTCCAGAGCCATCAGTATTGGGACCACTTCTTTTCACATTATGTGAAGGAATGGTGGTTTTGTCGCCAAGTTTGAGGATGATATAAAGATAGTTGGGGACGGGCAGTGTTGAGGAAGCAAGGTGTCTGCAGGACTTAGACAGATTGGGAGAATGGCTAAAGAAATGTCAGATGGAAGACAGTGTAGGGAAGTGCATAGTTATACATTTTGGTAGAGGAATAAAGAGTGGACTATTTTCTAAATGGGAAGAAAATTTAAAAATCAGAAGCACAAATGGACATTGGAGTCCTCATTACAGGATTTCCTAAAGGTTAACTTTACAGGTTGAGTCAGTGGTAAGGAAGACAAGCACAATGCTAGCATTCATTTTGAGAGGACTAGAATATAAAAACAAGGATGTAATGCTGAGGCTTTATAAAGCACTGGTCAGACCACACTTGGAACTATTATGATCAGTTTTGGGCCTCTTATCTAAGGAAAGATGTGCTGGTATAGGAGAAGGGCCAGAGGAGGTTCACGGGAATGATTCTGGGACTGAAAGGGTTGACGTATGAGGAGTGTTTGATGGCTCTGAGCCTGTACTCATTGAAATTCAGAAGAATGAGGGGGATCCCATTCAATCCAATGGAACATTGAAAGGCCTAGATACAGTGGATGCAGGGAGGACATTTCCAATAGTGATGTCCAGGACTGAGGGCACAACCTCAGAACCAAGGGAGATCCATTTAGAACAGAGGGAAGGAAAAATTACTGTTAGCCAAAGGGCGCTGAATCTGTGGAAATTATTGTCCCACAGACATCTGTGCAGGCCAAGCCATTGGGTATATTTGAAGCAGAGATTGATAGGTTCTTGATTAATCAGAGCATCAATGGTTACAGGGAGATGGCAAAAGAAAGGGGTTGAGAGGGATAATAAATCAGCCATGATGGAATGGCAGAGTAGACTTGATGGAACAAATGCCTTAATTCTGCTCCTATATCTTATGGTATTTATTTATTTTTTGATTTTTTTCTTTCTGTATTTGGACAGTGTTTTGTCTTTTGCACGTTGTTTGTCCATATTATTGAGAGTGATTTTTCATTGATTCTATTGTGCCCCTTTGTATTTGCTGTGAATACCTACAAGAAAATGTATCTCTGTGTAGTGTATATGTACTTTGATAATTAATTCATTCTGAAAGTAGATTCAAAGTTTTAGAACTTTGAATTCGGCCATTCAGCCCAACAATTCTGCCCCACCATTTCATCATGGCTGATATATCATCTCTCTCCACACTATTCTTTCTGCGTTATATGTCAATGATTTGGCTGAAGGGTCTGTATTGTGCTGTAGGTTTTCTATGTTTCTATATGTTTTTGCAAAGTTTGCAAACAATATGAAGATAGGTAGAGGGGCAGGTAGTTTTGAGGAAGTAGAGATGCTACAGAAGGACTTAGATTAGGAGAATAAGAAAGAAATTGCAGATGAAATAGTGTCAAGAAATGTATGGTTATGCACTTTGGTAGAAGAAATGAAAGGGTTGATGATTTTCTGAATGGAGAGAAAATACAAAAAAACTGAAACACAAAGGGACTTGGGAGTCCTTGTGCAAGATTCACTCAAGGTGTGGTGAGGAAGGCAAATGCAATGTTAGCATTTATTTCAAGGGGACTAGAATATAAAAGCAAGGATGTAATGTTGAGACTTTATAAAGCACCAGTGTGCCTCACTTGGAGGATTGTGAGCAGGTTAGGGCCCCTTATTTTAGAAAGAACATGCTGAAACTGAAGAGGGTTCAAAGGAGGTTCGTGAAAATGATTCCAGGACTGAATGGCTTGTCATACGAAGAGCATCTGATGGCATTGGTCCTGTATTCACTAGAATTCAGAAGAATGAGGGGTAACCTCATTGAAGCCTATCGAATGGTGAAAGGTCTTGACAGAATGGATGTGGAGAGGATGTTTCCTATAGTGGGAGAGTCTAAGACCAGAAGCCTCAGAATAGAGGGGAATCCCCTTAGAACGGAGATGAGGAGAAATTTCTTCAGCCAGAGGGTAGTGAATCTGTGGAATTCTTTGCCACAGGCAGCTGTGGGGGCCAAGTCTTTATGCATATTTAAGGCCGAGATTGATAGAGTCTTGATTGGTCAGGGCACGAAGAGATACAGAAAGAAAGCAGGAGATTGAGTCTGAGAGGAAAATGGATCAGCTATGGTGAAATAGCAGAGCCTAATTCTGCTCCTATACCTTATGGTCATTCTCCTGCCTTTTCCTGTAATCTTTGATACCCTGACTAATTAAGAACCTAACCCTAACCCAAACCACCGCTTTAAATATACCCAATGTCTTGGTCTTCATAACTGTCCGTGACAAAGTGGTAATTGCCAAAGAAGGGTTGCCTCTGTAAGTCACTTGTAGCAATGCAGAACAGATTGCTTGGTTTAGCTAGTGGTATGCTTAGTAGTATAACCGAGACCTCACCGGTGGAGCTGGGGGTAGATAATGACACAGCACAACGGCAGTGAAGGCGGAGGAAGGCTGCAGCTGTAAAATGTCCCGAGTTGTCTTGCACTCTACTCAATTGTACCCTGGACCCAACAATCAAGGACTGTCAGCGTCCCCACCTTAAACAAAGTCACGCACAGGCATTCTCCGTTTATGTGGATCCTGGATTGGCCTCCACAGCCCCCTGTAGACAACCCCTAAGGAGAACATTGTACTCAGTTCGAGTGATCGCACTGCTGCCAGCAGTATGGTTCACAATCTGGAATTGTGGAATTTGGGACAAATAATTAGACATCAGAATGGCCATAGATTGGGATGTTATGCTGAAGTTCTGAAATACATTGGTATGGCCTAATTTGGAGTATTGTGTGCAATTTTGGTCACTTACCTGCATGAAAGATGTCAATAAGATTGAAAGAGTACAGAGAAAATTTACAAGGATGTTGCCTGTTTTATGTGTTGTCACTCCAGAAAGTGATCAAAAGAAAACCACAGGAGCCGGGATACTGGTCTACTTAGCTTTTTCTTTTCTTTCTTTTTAGTGAGGTGCTCACGTACAACATGATGACATAATGACGTATACCATTCAGGGACTTCTTACAGATAACCCATAATGAGCTAAGTAAACAAAGAATGGTTAACCAAGCAATATATATTTACAATATTACTCAGATATCACTGAAATATTAAGTACACAACACGCCTCCCTGTTATCTATAAACTCCAACTCAATATAGAATGCATCTCAACTTGTATACATATATAGTGTCTGTACAGTATACTATATACTACAAATACTATATAGACCTTCACAGTCCGGCAAATTTTAAATTGTCCCATTCAGGCCTAAAGATTTAATCGCTGTGGAAGATTTCTTACTCTTGCGGGATAACATCTTTCCCGACACTGCTTGGGAAGTGGGAATCTCAAGTTCTGGAGCCTCCTCTGTGATGGTTGTAGAAAGTGGTACTGACAGCTCCGGACACTCCTCTTCTTTAACAATTGACTCTGCTCTCCTCAACTAATCGACGTGTTGTTTCCAGATGACATCAGGTGCAATCTCCACTGTGTAGGAGAGTGGTCCAGTTCTGTCCTTAATCTTTCCAAATACCCACTTTTGATCACCTCGGTAGTTCTGCTTGTCCAGAAGTTAAACATTAAAACTCCTTGTTTGAAGAACCCTCAATTTGTCTCAGCCATTTGTCCTGCATACTCATTCCGAGACTGGGTTTGAGGACATCCAAGTGTGAGCACAAGGAGCGACCCAGGAACAACATAGCTGGTGAGTTTTTGGTTGTGGAGTGTACTGCACTGTGATATCCAAGGAGGAAATTGACAAGTTTCTGATTCATCGTCAGTGTAGCGTGTTCTACTGATGTTACCTACAGTGAGTTCTTTAGATTCTGAACAAATCTTTCTGCCAAGCCATTTATGGCTGGGCAGTACGGTGCAGATGTAAAATGTCTCAGTCCATTCATTTTCAGAAGTGACTGAAACTGTTCCGCGACAAACTGTGGTCCATTGTCACTGACTAAGTGTTCTGGAGAACCAGTCTTTGAAAAGGGACTTCTCAACACATCAGCAGTGCGTGAGGCTGTAGTGGAGACGATTGGAACACTTCTGGCCACTTTGTAGCTGCATCCACATCTACCTAGAAATCTGTGCCCGTGAATGGTCCGGCAAAATCCACATGAATCCTTTGCCAGGGTAACGCGGACCTTTCCCAGAGAAGAAGAGGCACTGCTCTTGGCATCTTCTGTGTTGACATCCCGAACAGTGCATAGAAAGTTGCTCAATCTGTTGATCTATACCAGGCTACCAGAAAAAGCTTCAAGCCAACGCTTTCATTTTGACTGCACCTAGATGACCGGCATGTGGCTCCTCCAACACAGTAGCTCCCAGCTTGGGTGGTACAACTCTCAAACCCCACATAAAGCAACCCCCATCAAGGGCATGTTCATCCTGGTGTTCGTTGAAATGGGGGAAATGGGATTTCTACTGCACATACCAGTCATTTTTGGTTGCCATGTAGACCTGAGTCAGTGTGGGACCTTTTCATGTTTCTCTTTGGATTTTCACTGCCATAGTAAGGTGATCTTTGATTTCCTTTAGGGCGAAATTGTCCCTAATAGTAAGTTTTTCAGGAATTTCTTTTCCAAGGGTATACAGGACAATCCATCAGCATTTCCAGGAATAGTTGTCCTCTTGAGTTTGATCTTGCAATTGTGTCCTCCGAGAAACGAAGCCCATCTCTACATTCGTGCTGGTGGTGTTAGTGGAACACCCTTCGGTGGATTGTAATGGACACTAGTGGGTGATGATCAGTAATGAGGGGAAACTCTCTCCCATGAAGGTACCGGTGGAAACATGTTACCTCCCAAACCAGACCCGAGTCCTCTCTGTCAATCTGCTTAATTTTTCTCTACAGTGGTAAGGGAACGTGAAGCAAATGTTATGGGGCATTCACCATTTCCTTTGCCTTTTGGAAAGCCACCTCACACTGCTTTGTCCATTGCCATTTCTTCCCGATCTGTAGAAATGAGTTCAAGGCGGTGGAGCACAGTAGCCAGGTTTGGCCGGAACCTGTTAGAGTGATTGATATATCCTAAAAGGCACTGCAACTGTGACACAACCTTTGGTCTTGGGGCATCCACCACTGTTTGAATTTTCTCAGTACACTTGAGTAATTCTTCTGCGACCACAGTAAGTGAAGCTTGATTTTCAGAGTTCACACTTGTTGCATCGTGCTTTGCGCACATAATCTTCGATTCTTTTTAATACTGCCTTGAGATTTCAGAGACGATCCTTGACATCCTTGTCAATGACAATAATGTCATCCAGTTAACACCAAGTGCCCGGGCAGCCTTTCAGCACCTGGTAAGTAGCTTTCTGCCAGAGTGCTACTCCAAAAATAAGCCTATTATAGCAATAAGGCCCTTCGTGTGTGCTTCTGGTGAGAAACACTTTGGGTGCTTCTTCCATCTTCACCTGTAGGTAGGCCCCAGCTAAGTCCACTTTGCTGAAGTGTTTTCCTCCAGAAGGTTTGCAAAGATATCCTCTATCCTGGACAGAGGGCATTGATCTACTTTCAGTACTGGATTTATGCTGACATTAAAGTCACCACAGGTCCTGATCGAACCATCCTTCCTGGCTACTGAGAACACTAGCATTGCACATGGGCTCCGCTCAACCTCGGAAAGAATTCCTTAGGCCTCCATGCAATCTAGAGAAGCTCACTGACTACATTATCAAGGAAGCAGATGGGCTTTGTAAAACTTGGGTGTGACAATTTCATTTAACACTATTTTATCCTTGATATGTTTGAGTTTTCCAATGCTATTATTGAACACTTCTGCGACATCATCCAGTACTTTTCTTAATTTACTTTCATTGACTCTATTGCAGGGGATGTGGTATGTAAATAGTGGATGGATCTCCAATCAAGTTGTAGTTGTTTCAGGCAATCAGATCCCCACAATGCTTATTTTGTGGAATGACTGAAACAGCTGTGCCAGAATCCAATTCCATTTTAATTCATATGCCATTCACTTCTGGCGTAAGCCATATTGCTTGTCTCTTGTTAATTTTCCCATTGTAAATCTCAAGGCTACTCAGTCCTGTGTCACCCTGATGATCAAATATTTCATCACAGCATGCAGATGAAATTGCAACTTAATTTTTTTATCTTTTTGTCTTCCCTGTGCAGTCCATTTATTTCTGTCTGCCTGACATGCTCTTTTTATATGTCACTTTGTTGCAATTTCTGCAAGTTTTGCCTTCAAATCTGCATTACTCTGGTGCACATGAACCTTGACTACAATGGCAACACAATTTTCCTGGCCAGGCAAATTTCTGATTAGACATTGTAAGTTTGTTCATCCTCACTTTCATTCATGACTGCAACTCATTTGCATCTCTGGCTGCTGTTTCCATTGATACAACAGTTTCAACTGCTCTTTTCAATGTGTGTTATGCTTCGGTTGGGAGCCAGTTTTAAATGCTTTCTTGTAAGATTCTACAAACTAAATGATCTCTCAGTGCATCATTAAGCTCATCATTGAACTAACAATGCTCGGGCAATTTCTTCAATTCAGCCATGTAAGGTGTAATGGACTCCCTTTCTTTTTGACTCCACTTATGAAACCCAAAGTGCTCTGCAACCAACAATGGTATTATTTCTAAATGTTCCTGCATTACTTTCATGATATCAGCAAAGTTCATTTCAGCTGGTTTGTTTGGAGCAGTTAAACTTCTTAGGCTTAGAATCTAAGCTAACTATATGCTTTTCTACCCTACTGCATTCAGCAACACTGGCGCTCATTTTTCATTGGCTATTTCATTTGCTTCAAAATTCTGCTCAATTTATTCGGTATACGTCATCCAGTTATCTGCTGTGCAATCAAATGCATCTATCTTTCCGATGTAGCCAGTCAGTTCTGCTTTTTTAAAAATTTCTTATTAACATCACTGGGTTTATGAACCAAAGGCCGTACTTGTTGCTTGTTAATTTTGTTCATTTTTTGCCTTTTATTTAACTCAAACGCCTCTCTCCCTCTCCAAAGAAAAACGCGGCATCTCAGCAATTAGGTAGTCATCCCATGTTCATTTTAAAACTTCCTCCAGGCTACTGTTAAGCTTTGTAGCTCTAAAACTAATTTAAAGAAAAACACGGGAGCCAGGGTACTGTTCTACTCAGTTTTTCTTTTCTTTTTTTAAGTGAGATGCTCACATATGATGTTGTGGCATAATGACACGTACCATTCATGTACCTCTTGTGTCCATAATGAATAAGGATACCAAAGTTTTTTTTCAGAAATATAAAGAATAAAAGTGTGGCATGAGCAGATATCAGACAGCTGGAAAATGACAATGGAGAGGTATTAATGGAGGACAAGGAATGGCAGATGAACTGAATTACTATTTTATATCGGTCTTCATTAGAAGACACTAGCAGTATGCTGGATGTTCAAGAGTGTCAGGGGGCAGAAGTGGGTGAAGCTGCCATTACTAGGGAGAAGGTGCTTGGGAAACTAAAAGGTCTGAAGGCAGAGAAGTCATCTGGACCTGATGGACTACACCCCAATGTTCTGAAAGAAGTAACTAAAGAGATTGCGGGAGGCATTATTAATGATCTTTCAAGAATCACTAGATTCTGGCATGATACCAGAGGACTGGAAAATTGCTACTATCATTCCATTCTTCAAGAAAGGAGGGAGACAGAAGAAAAGAAATTGTAAGCCAGTTAGCCTGACCTCAGTGGTTGCAAAGATGTCGGAGTTGATTGTTATGGATGAGGTTTTGGGGTACTTGGAGGCAAATGATAAAATAGGCTAAAGTCAGCATAGTTTCCTTGAGGCAAAATCTTGCCTGACAAATCTGTTAGAATTCTTTGAGGAAATTACAAGCAGGATAGACAAAGGTGAATCAGTGGACGCTGTGTACTTGGATATTCAAAAGGCTGCTGACAAGTTGCCACACATGGGGCCTCTTAGCGAGAGCCCATAGGATTACATGAAAGATACTAGCATGGATAGAGCATCAGCTGATTGGAAGGAGACAAAGAGTAGGAATAAAGGGAGCCTTTTCTGATTGGCTATCAGTGACAAGTGATGTTCCACAGGGGTCTGTGTTGGGACTATACCTTTTTACATTGTGTTTCAATGATATGGATGATTCAATTGATGGCTTTGTAACCAAGTTTGTGGACAATACGAAAATCGATGAAGGAGCGAGTGGTGTTAAGGAAGCAGGGAGTCTGCTGAAGTACATGGGCAGATTAGGAGAAGGGGCAAAGAAGGGGCAGATGGAGTACAATGTTGGGAAGTATACAGTCATGCACTTCAGTAGAAGAAATAAAAGTGAAGACCTTTTTACTAAAAGGGGAAAAAATTCAAATTTCTGAGTTGCAAAAGGACTTAGGATCCCTCATACAGGATTCCCTCGAGCAGTATTTCCCAACCTTTTTTATGCTATGGGCCGTTAATGACGGGTATCTTACCCTAAGTTGGGAAACACGGCCCTAATGGTTAACTTGCTGGTTGAGTCAGTGGTGAGGAAGACAAATGCAATATTAACATTCATTTCCAGAGGACCAGAGTATAAAAACAAGCATGTAATGCTGAGGCTTTATAAAACATAGGCGAGACCTTACTTGGAGTATTCTGGACAGTTTTGGGCCCCTTATCCAAGAAGGAATGTACTGACATTGGAGAGGGTTCAAAGGAAACTCACGAAAATGATTCTGGGATTGAAAGGCTTATCATATAAGCAGCATTTGATGGCTCTGGGCCTGTACTCACGAGAATTTTGAAGAATGAGGGGTTATCTCATTGAAACCTATCCAATGTTGAAAGGCCTAGATAAGAGTGGATGGGGAGAGGAGTTGCCTATTGTGGGGGGATCTCAGTCCAAAGGGCACAACCTCAGAATAGCTGGATGTCCATTTAGAACAGAGATGAGGAGGAATTTCTTTAGCCAGAGGGTGGTGCATCTGTGGAATTCATTGCCACAGGTGGCTGTGGTGACTAGCTCATGGGGCATATTTAGTGAGGAGGTTGATCAATTCTTTAAGTCAGAGTGTGAAAGGTTACGGGGAGAAAGTAGGAGAATGGGGGTTTAGAGGGAAATGGATCAACCATGATCAAATGGCAGAGCAGACTTGATGGGACAAATTGCCTAATGTCTTCTGGTCTTACCAAACAATATATTTACAATATTACTCCAATGTTACTGAAATATTGAGTACACTACAACCAGGACTTGAAGATCTGAGTTAAAGGGAAAGGTTGAAAAGATTAGGACTTTATTCACTAGAGTGTAGAAGACTGAGGGGAGATTTGATGGAGGTATACACAATTATGGGGGTACAGATAGGGCAAATGCAAGCAGGTTTGTTCCACTGAGGTTGATTGGAATACAACTAGAGGTCATGGGTTAAGGTTACAAGGAGAAATGTTTAAAGGGAACATGAGGGGAAATTTCTTCATTCAGAGGGTAGTGAATGTGTGGAACAAGCTGCCAATGGAAGTGGTGGATGTGGGTTTGATTAAAGCATTGAAGAGAAATTTGGATAGATACACGGATGGGAGGGATACAGAGGGCTACAGTCCGGGTGCAGGCCAGTGGGACTAGGTAGGTTAATAGTTCAGCATGGTCTGGATGGGCCAAATAGCCTGTTTCTCTGTTGTAGTGTTCCCTGACTCTATGAATCCATGGTAATCTCTGTATTATACCCAAGAGTGCACTCAGTGGCTCTGATAATGGACACAGTAGATATTGTACCGTCAAAGCACAGGTTGTTGCTTTTGAGTTCTTGGGCTCAACACTGAACGATACTATTCTGGGACAGCGAAGAGTCAAGGACTGGTTTAGGGTCATCTCTCAGAGGTACTGTACGTATGATAGTTGCCTACAACTGGCAGTGCTCTGCATGAGAAAGCGGAAGTGCCTCTGGGATTAACTTCTCACTCTTTATGCACTCTCAAGTTCAAGTCTATTGGCGTTCACCCATACACACACACACACACACACACACACACACACACACACACACACACACACACACACACACACACACACACACACACACACACACACACACACACACACACACACACACACACACACACACACACACACACACACACATATATATATACAGTTAAACGGAACATCGTTCCTCTGGGTCCAAGTTGCAAAACAAAGTACATCTGGTCACACACAGCACGTATAGTTATGAGCCGGCACAAAATAGCATTGGCACGAGTCCTTGAGTGCCACAGTCTGGGTGGTGCAGGGCCACCAGGCAGCGTGTAAATTGTGTGCTGGGTGGCAGCAGGGTGTTAAGAAGACCAACATCCTGGGGTTACCCAGCCTGCCAGTCCTGGTTCTTATGCACTCCAAAGTTACCATAGCACAGTGAAATTATCACAGCTTAGGGCATCCCAGAGTTTGTGTGTACCGATTTCTTCCCACAGTCCAAAGACGTACCGGTTAGTAAGTTAAATGATCATTGTAAATTGCCTAGCAATTAGGCTAGGGAAAACAGCTGGGTTGCTGGGTCTGTTCCATGCTGTACGTCTAAATAAAAGTAATAATCATTGCCCTCTGTGAAATATTGATAATGACTTTCCATACTCCGGAAATTAATCATGGCCATTTCTCTCACCCAGGTCTAAATACTTTGCCCAGTCAAATACAAGGCACACAGTCGTGATTCACCACACACCAGCCTGACCGAAATTAATGTCAACATTTTGGTCAGAAACATAATATCCTAGAGCCAAACTGGCTGTCAACATTTTGCAGAATGGTCACTGATGGCCACTAACTGTTGTGACTGGGTTTAGTGAGGTCAGGCTGCAAAATTTCCCTGTCTCCAGAATCTGTGGTTATAAAGTTAACTCAGTTGTCACCATATGGGAAGCATTTTTTGATTCCGGTATAGAGCATGGAACAGTACAGCACAGTACAGGCCTTTCAGCCCACAATTTTGTACCGGCCTTTATAAACTTACTCTATGATCAATCTAACGCTTTCCTCCCAGACAGTCCATAGCTCTACATTTTTCTTTCATCCATGTGCCTCTTAAATATCCCTAAGTGGCTCAGTTAACTCCCGCTGGCAGTGCGTTTCAAGTGCCCATCACTCTCTGTGTAAAATAACTACCTTTGAGTCTCCCCGAAACCTTCATCCACTCACCTTAAAAGCTTGGGTCCATGTTCATAGTTCATAGATCACTGTTTGCTGCTTCCCAAACAACAGACCATGGGTCACCAGTGATCTAAAGGCTCTTCCCAACCAGAAAGAGAGAGTCTTTAGATCAGGAGACAGGGAGGGATTGAAACATGTGCAGAGGGAGCTGAAGGAGGAGATCAAGGTGGCTAAAGAGGAATACAGGGGAGAGCTGGAGAACAAGCTTGGGCAGAGTAGCACACAGGAGGTTTGGAGGGGCATGAAGAACATCACTGGCTTCAATCAGCCTAGCTGTAGAGGCTTGGAATGCAGCCATGAATGGGCTAATGAGGTAAAACAATTCTTCGATGTGTTGGACAATTGCACGCCTGTTCACACCCCCCCCTCAGCACACCAGTCTTGGTGCTGAAGGACCCAATGCTCCCTCAGCACTAATGCCTCCCCTCCTTTCTCCTCTCCCATCCAGTTCAACGCGTGGATGAACAATACAGACGATCTCTGTCTCCATCCCCTCCTTGCCCGGCCCCTCCACACACCAACTGCTATCGTCCTGATCTCCACATCCCCGAGCCCCCACCTTCCACCAGCTCCCCAGCTGAGCCGGTGAGAAGGACTCTGGGGAAATTCAGACACAGCAAAGCATTGGGACTGGGTGGTGTGAACCCCAATGTCCTGAAGGAGTGTGCTGAGCACCTGTGTGGAGTTCTCCAGTGCATTTTCAATCTGCGTCTCAGCCTGGAAAGGGTCCCGACTATGGGGAAGACATTATGTGTGGTCCCAGTACCCAGGAAGGAAGTCTTGATTGATTACTGTCTAGTGGCCTGGACCTCGCACACCATGAAGACCCTAGAGTGGCTGGCCCTGGCTCACCTCTGACCTCTGGTCAGATCAACCCTCAATCCCTGCAGTTTGCCTACCAGGGGCACACTGGAGTCAATAATGGTGTCATCCGCCTGCTGAGCAGAACTGCTCCCATTTGGATAAGCCGGGCAGCACTGTGAGGATCTTTTATTTGATTCCTCAAGTGCTTTCTATACCATACAGCTCTCATTGCTGGGGGAAAAGCTCTGTTCAGTGCAGGTTGGTATTTCCATTGTATCCTGGGTAACGGACTACCTGACTGGCAGAGCACAGTTTGTGCAGCTTCAGAGCTGTGTGTCAGACACGGTTATAAGCAGCCCTGGGGCCCCCCGGGGGACTGTACTGGCTCCCCTCCTGTTTACCCTGTGTACCTCGGACTATAGATACAACACCGAGTCTTGTCATCTGCAGATATTCTCTGATGATTCAGCAATAGTTGTGTGTATAAAGGGAGGACGGGAGGATGAATACAGGGCCCTGGTGGAGGACTTTGTCAAATGGTGCAAGCTGAATCATCTGCAGCTCAACATCAGTAAGACAAAGGAGATGGTGATGGTCTTTAGGAAGACTAGGCCTGTACTGCTCCTTGTTACTGTTGATGGTGAGGATGTGGTGATGACCTACAAGTGTCTGCGGGTACACCTGGGTGACAAACTTGAGTGCAGCACCAACACAGAGGCTGTGTACAAGAAGGGCCAGAGTTGCCTCTACCTCCTGAGGAGAATGAGGTCCTTGGGAATATGCAGCCTCTCCTTCACATGTCCTACCAGTCTGTTGTTGCCAGTACAATCTTCAATGTGGGGCAATGACATCAATACAGGTGATGCCAACGGGCTTAATAAACTGATTAGAAAGGCTGGCTCTGTTATAGGAGTCAAACTTGTCACACTGGAGGCTGTGGTAGAACAAAGGACCCTCCGGAAAATCTCGATAGACTATGACAACTGCACTGCTCCAAAGAGTGGTATATGAGGTCATTCTTACCCTCAGCCTTAGGCCCTATAATGAGTCAACCTATAGCTGGGGAAGTGATGACCAACTCCTGTCAGACTGTTTGTGGTAACTTATTTTTTATTCTTTCTACTTCTCTGCTAATATTTATATCTGTGCACTTGAAATGCTACGGCAACATTGTAATTTCCTTTGGGATCAATAAAGAATCTATCTATCTATCTATCTGTCTACCTATAGATCCCTTCAAGTTGCCACACAATATGATAGGAGGTTAAGAAGGTGTACAGTTTGCTGGCTTTCATTTGCTAGGGGAGTGAATTCAAGAACTGCACAGCCGCAATTGGAGTATTGCATTCATGAGAAAGAAACAGGCAGTGGTCAGTACCGAAGGAAACACTTGTGCTAGTGGAGACCTCCCTGGCAACCTTCTGCTGGTATTCAGATTCACACTGACGTAACGCATGTATGTGGAAGCATACAGTCTGTGCTGTTTGCACTAACAACCGACACACCCAATGACACGTAGGGGGCAGCCCACAAGTGTTGGCACACATTGCGGCACCAACATACCATGCCCACTGTACTAGGTGGAATAACACAGAACGCAACAAGCAACAAAACAACAACAGCAAAACAAGTCCTGTTTCTGCCTCCTACCGATCCACGCACAGTGCTCCAACCCCAGGAAAGGCCGTCTTCAGCCTCTAGCAGACTTGTGAATTCACAGACATTCAGCTTCGGCTTCCCCAGTGGCCTGCAGTCAACGCAGCCTATCAATGCGACGGGGGCAGCCCGCAAGTGTCACCACACGTTCTGACGTCAATATAACATGCCCAACAGAACACAACAACAGCAACAAAAACAGAACAACAGCCGAACATCCCCTTTCTCCCCTCCCATCCATTCACATGCACAGAGTTTAACCTTAGGATAACCTCAACCTTTAACTGCTGTAATACAACAGAATAGAAAATAAATTCTAAATCCTTCAAAATATTTGCAAATTCATCTTGCTGTCTATATTTCCATCAGGTTGAATATCAGAACAAGGCTTTACACATCCATACGGGTTATGATAGTAACGTTTGTGATAACACTTTTAATTAGTTAATTATATAAATGACAATTTATCTCTGCTTTTATTCATCAAGCCATTATATTTGTTCTTTCTTTTGTACATTTTTTCAATACTGCAGCTAAACCGCGGCGGTTTCTTGATGAACTTTAATTATAGCAGTTCTCTGATTGAAGATTTACACAGTGTTCAGCACAAATCCAAAAACCACTAATTATACCAATTTTCCATACTTTGCACCTAACTGCACTATCTCATTGCTACAAACAGGGACCTCCACCATCCAGGCCGAGCTCTCTTCTGGTACGACTATTAGGCAGGAGATACAGGAGCCTTACGTCCCACACCACCAGGTTCAAGAACAGCTATTACCCCTCAACCATCAGGCTCCTGACCCATCGTGCTTAACTTCACTCACTTCAACTCTGAGCTGATTCCAGAGCCTGTGGACTCACTTTCAAGAACTCTACTCATATTGTTAATATTATTTATTACTTATTTATTCATCATTGTTATTATATTTTGTATTCGCCCTGTTTGTCTTCTTTTGCACAGTGGCTGTATGTATGTGTAGCTTTTCACTGATTCTACAGAGAAACATAGAAAACCTACAGCACAATATGGGCCCTTTGGCCCACAAAGTTGTGCCGAACATGTCTTTAACTTAGAAATTACCTAGGGTTACCCACAGTCCTCTATTTCTCTAAGCTCCATGTGCCTGTCCAGGAGTCTCTTAAAAGACCCTATCGTATCCGCCTCCACCATCGCCGGCAGCCCATTCCATGCTCTCATCACTCTCTGAGAAAAAAATTACCCCGACATCTCCTCTGGACCTACTTCCAAGCATCTTAAAGCTATGCCCTCTCATTCTAGCCGTTTCAGCTCTGGGAAAAAGCCTTTGGTTATCCACACGATCAATGCCTCTCATCATCTTGTACAGCTCTATCAGGTCACCTCTCAACCTCTGTCACTCCAAGGAGAAAAGGCCGAGTTCACTCAACCTATTCTCATAAGGCAAGCTCCCCAATCCAGGCAACATCCTTGTAAATCTCCTCTGCACTCTTTCTATTGTTTCCATGTCCTTTCTGTAGTGAGGCGACCAGAATTGAGCACAGTACTCCAAGTGGGGTCTCACCAGGGTCCTATATAGCTGCAACATTACCTCTCGGCTCTTAAACTCAATTCCATGTTTGATGAAGGCCAAATCACGATACGCCTTCTTAACCAGAGTCAACCTGCACAGCAGCTTTGAGTGTCCTATGGACTCAGAACCCAAGATCCCTCTGATCCTCCACACTACCAACAGTCTGATCATTAATACTATATTCTACCATCATATTTGACCTACCAAAATGAACCACCTCACACTTAACTGGGTTGGACTCCATCTGCCACTTCTCAGCCCAGTTTTGCATCCTATCAATGTCCCGCTGCAACCTCTGACAGCACTCCTCACTATCCACCACACCCCCAACGTTTGTGTCATCAGCAAGTTTACTAACCCATCCCTCCACTTCCTCATCCAGGTCATTTATAAAAATCACAAAGAGTAGGGGTCCCAGAACAGATCCCTGAGGCACACCACTGGTGACCGACCTCCATTCAGAATATAACCCGTCTACAACCACTCTTTACCTTCTGTGGGCAAACCAGTTCTGGATCCCATATCTTCTTACTTTCTCAATAAGCTTTACATGGGGTACCTTATCAAATGCCTTGCTGAAATCCATATACACTACATCTACTGCTCTTCCTTCATCAATGTGTTTAGTCATATCCTCAGAAAATTCAATCGGGCTCGTAAGGCACGACCTGCCTTTGACAGAGCCATGCTGACTATTCCTAATCATTCTATGCCTCTCAGTATCTTCTCCATCCACTTACCAACCACTGAAGTACGACTCACTGTCTTACTTTGTTCTTCTGTGAGTACCTGTGAGAAAAGGAAACTCAAGGTAGTATATGATGACATATACATACTTCGATAATAACTTCACTTCGAACTTTTCTAACAATTAAACTGTCATTGAGCCCTTTTATGACTTGGGATCTAAACTAGGCTGTTTAGTTCTGTTTCCAGAGCTGGAGATTTATCAATGTACGCTCCAAGGAGGTACCAGGCAGGAAACACAGCCTTGGTGATGTATGCCTGCAGTTGCAGAGAGCAGCACCCATCACTACCTTCCCATGACTATGATCTTGATTTTCATTTCCCCATTGTGAATGTTTCTCTCTGTCACCTGTGCTTCTGTCAATTTGCAAGTTCAATTTCAATGTCAATTTCAAGTGCAGGAGATGAGGCTAGTCTAACGCTACCTTCTGGATCCCCACTTTATTAGCTTTATTTGTCACATGTATGTCGAAATATGCAGTGTAATGTGTCGATTGGGTCAAATTAAATCAGCGAGGATTGTGCTGCAAGTCTCACCATGCTTCCTGCATCCACACAGCAAGCCCACAACTTACTAACCCCAAACTGTCACGTCTTTGCAATGTGGGAGGAAACCGGAGCAGCCGGAGGAAATGCACGTGGTCACTGGGAGAACATTGAAGCTCCTTACAGGCAGCAAGGGGAATTGAACCCTGATCTTCCAGCTGCTGCTGTGAAGCGTGGCACCTACTGCCACACTAACGGGCCACCCCCTTTTCTCTTGCCTCCTCAATAGCATTCCGAATTCTGCTTCTCCATTTTGGGTCAGAATTCCCGGGATCTAGTCCTTGCACCTTCCTGTTACAGCTCAGCCTGCTCATCTTAAGAAAAGCACTTACAAAAAAAGCATTCAACAGAGCCAAATTTCCCAATAAAAATTACTAAATAAAATGGAAACCAACACTACCTGCAAAGAAAAAATTTCAACACTTCTAACTAATAACTCAATGTTTTTAAATCAAGGAAATTGGAGATGTGAATGAAATATTTTGAAGGCACCACATCCAGGTTACAATACAGAAGGTGGGCATATAAAGTACTTTAAGAAAACCATTCCTTGGAGGAAAAAAAATTCTTCACATTTCCCTCCAGTCTGGCAGACATTTTCTTAGCTAATCTCTATTCCCTGTTACCTACTGTAACTATTTTTTAAATCCCAGCTGCCTTCAGTATTGACGGTAATTCTATAAATGCCGCTGCCTTTGGACATCCTGATGTACAGCACCAACTAATTTTCCCTCACTGATCCTTATCATCATTTTATTAAAAGCTCCCTTCGACAAATCCACACTAGCTTCCTATCATCAATCCATAGTTGTCAAAGTTACTGTTAATTCTGTCTCCTGTCGTTTTTATAATTTTCCCCATCATCAGGCCTACCCAGTCTGACCTGCGGTTGCAAGCACAAGATGCTGCCCGTATGTCCTGACAAAGGGTCCTGGCCTGAAATGTTGACCGTTTATTCCTCTCCATAGATGCTGCCTGACCTGCTGAGTTCCTCCAGCATTTTGTGTGTATGTTACTCTGGATTTCCAGCGTCTGCTGGGTCTCTTGTATAATCTGAGAGACTGATCCACTGTTACACTAGATCAATTATCAATTTTGACACAACAACATCGTACACATCTGTTTTCTAGCTGCTGGGCACCAGCAATATTCCTTAGCTTAGCATTATTATCTAGGAGAACTTATTCTCTTGTTTCCTTCCAAACACAGAGAAGGTGCTGTCCACAATAAGACAGTGACAGGGTAATTATTTTCCTCTGGTTTTGCTGTGTGCAAAATGCTTGTAATGCTTCATACATATAGTACATATGTTTTTCTAACTTCCAGTAATATCTCCTCCCTCCCCCTTCTCTCTTTTTCAATTTTCCATTCTGCTTCTCTCTCACTCCTTCTCATCCCCTCATCTGCCATTGTCTCGCTCTGATGTCCCTCCTCCTTCCCTTTCTACCACAGTCCACTCTTCCCTCCTATCAGATTCCTTCTTCTTCAGCCCTTTATCTCTTCCACCTATCACCTCTCAGTTTCTTATTTTATACTTCCTCCCGAACCATCTACATTCCTCCTCACCTGGCCTCAACTATCACCTCACAGCTCTTACTCCTCCCCTCCCCTCACCTTCTCATTCTACTTCTTCCCCCTCCCTTTCCAGTCCTGACGAAGAGCCTCATTCCAAAACCTCTCCACAGATGCTGCCTGACCTGCTCAGTTCCTCCAGCATTTTGTCTGTGTTGCTTCATACATAATTACACTTCAGAGTAGTTCATTTTACGTGATGTGCTTTGAAACCTTTTTGAGAGGTTATATAAATTGTAAGTCTTTCTTTTCTTTATATGTTGGAGTATCAATCATTTTTAACAAGGAGTCTTGTCAGTGTGTTTTTTTTAAATTTGCATTGTACGGTGTTGAATGTGGGAGATCTTTGAGAGTTAATCTTAATTAATTCTATTTTGCTACATTTTATGAAATTCCTGTGAAGCTGCAACACAGATTTTCAATGCAGACATATTTCGAAGCAACATCACTAAAGAGGCGTACAGAAAATATGCATGAAATTGTAAAGTTCAGTGTAAACTTAGTATGTATGGTGTCCAGCTCCTGGCCTTCATGTGTGGCTTAGCTACTAAGCCCAGTGGAACCATTTCCACTGACAGGAGAAGGGGTAAAGGCGGGTTACTAGCACCTTAAAACCAGTCGCTTTGGGTAGATTGGACATCAGCCGTGGTTGGCAGCTCATCTAGGAGAAGAAAAACTCTGGCTCAAACCTCTGCTGCCTTTTGGCTATCCCCACTTATGTTGGAAGGCTTTGGGAGAAAACCTTGAGGAAAATTCCAGTGGTAGAGTCCCTGAGGCAGTCCTGTGTTGAGTTGAACACTGACTGGCAACTCCTGCAATGCTGTTGGTGCCAAACTTTATCAGTCCCTGCCGTTCCTTTGGATTCATCAGATGCGCAGAGAGTGGGAGCTTGCTACATGGGCAACGGCTTACTGTCAATATTGTTCTACCCTGGCTTGTGCATCTAGACAACTAGGACACAACATTCATGGTCGACCCTGACCATTGGAGACCTCAGGTATAGTATATGCCACCATATACTACCCTGAGAATCATTTTCTTGCAGGCGTTCACAATAGAACAAAGAAAAACAATAGAATAAATGAAGAACTGCACACAAAGACTGACAATCAATGTGCAAAAGAAGACAATGGGTAAACAAGTAAATAAGTAGATAATACTGAGAAGACATTACATATGATGCAAGAATATGCAGACAAGGTGATCTAGGAAAACATACACAATGCATACCATATAGCCAACTGCAATGAAGTGATTTGGTTACCATTCATTGCTGAGAAACGCAATCTACCAAATTTCATAGCTGTGCTTTTTAATGTTACTATTTCTCCCCACAAACAGTTCATTTCTCCTCTTTGCTTTCAATATTGGTGCGAATTTACACTTCAAAACTGCGAGGAATAAATGTCCAGTATTTTTGATGTCTAACTAGGGGGAAAGAAGACTTCAAAGGCAATACAATATTCAGGGTGATTTCACTATTTTGAACCCTGACAGAAAATGATTGCACTCTCCACTGCCTCTTGTCTATTGTGCTCGCAGCTTCATCCTGTGCTTCGAGAAATTAATCATTGTCTTTTATCCACGGGCTTTTCTGAGGCAGCGGCCAACACAATCGCACAGTGAGCTCACAAAATGCGTACAACAGCTCTACATAATACCTGACACTATCAGCCAGTGTAATTAAAAAACAGACAAAACCCAACCATGTTTTTGTCATGAATATCTGTATGGACAAAAAAAAAATCAAACATCATCAATAGCTGGATGCACATTGTTACCTTAAAGTTGTCCCCAGGTACCTGAATCAAACAGACTAAGTGAACGCCATCACCTACGACAGCTAATCTTTGTTGACGTGCTTGTACTATATTTAAGATATGAATTAATTTGCCTCAGTTCACATTTAATTAATTCTAAAACACAACATTTGCAGAACTTGTGTTTGTCACTGACCGTCTGCTGCTTAAGAGAAATACAAATTTTGCCACAGAAGTTGATAGGGTTGTTAAAAAGGCATCTGCTGTGCTGGCCTTCGTTAGTCGGGGGAATTGAGTTCAAAAGCCACAAGGTAACGTTGCAGCTCTATAAGACTCTGCTTAGAATGCACTTGAAGTGTGCTCAGTTCTGTTCGCCTCATTATAGGAGGGATCTGGAAGCTTCAGAGAGGGTGCAGAGGAGATTTACCAGGCCGCTATCTGGATTAGAGAGCATGCCTTATGAGAATAGGCTGAGTAAGCTAGGGCTTTTCTCTTTGGAGTGAAGGAGGTTGAGAGTTCAAAGTAAATTTATTACCAAACTACATACATATATGTCACCATATACAACCCTGAGATTTATTTTCTTGTGGGCATACTCAATAAATGTTTAGAGGTATGGGGAAATATGTTACAAAACAAATACAAATTCATTTTTTCTACTCCAGAAGAAAGTTATACAAATTGTAAATAAGACGAGTTATTATGAGCCAACCAATCCACTATTTATTCAACTAAATACTTTAAAATTCAGAGATTTTGTAGATTTTAAAATAATACAAATTATGTATAAAGTAAAAAATGGACAGCTACCACAAAGTATCCAGAGGTTGTTTAAAATGAGAGAAAGTCAACATTATTTGAGAGGAACATGTATATTTCAAAAACAAAGGATAAGAACAAATGTAAAAAATCATTGTATTTCAGTCAGGGGGTGAATCTATGGAACTGTTGTAGTAAGAATCTAAAAACATGCACCACACAACAAGTTTAAATATTATTTAAAATTATTTAATGAACAAATATAAAATACATGATTTAAAATGAATGGGACGAATGAAAATAAATGATATTTGGAATTGGATTTTGTGTTAAAAGATTATGTAATTTCTTGGTTTTGATGTGATGATTGACATCAAATATGTTGTTGTATAAGAGGGGTAGGCGTAATAAGCTGTAGCTTCAGCCTACACCCTTTCGGTCTGTTTTAAAGAATATCTATGTTTTTTGTTGTAATTTTGTCCTATGAAATCATCGTTATGAAATCATCATTGTAAATGATGCTTTTTGTTATGTTTGTACTGACCGAAATAAATTAATTTCATTCAAGTCCAGAATAGAATAATAACCATAATAGAATCAGTGAAAGACCGTACCAAATTGGGTGTTCAACCTGTGTGTAAAAGACAACAAACTGCAAATACAAATTAGAAAGAATTAATAATAATAATAAATAAACAAGCAGTAAATATCGAGAGCATGAGATGAGAGTTCTTGAAAGTGAGTGGATAGGTTGTGAGAACATCTCACTTCATAGTGGATAGAGCTGTACAAGATAGGCACAGACCGAGTGGATAGTCAGAGACTTATTCCAGGGCAGAAATGGCTGCAGTGAGGGGGCTTCATTTTAAGGTGATTGGAGGAACATATGGGGTGGGGGGGAGGTGTCAGAGGCAAGTTTTTTACACTGCGAGTGGTGGTGGGGCAGACACATTAAGGACAATTGAGAAACATCCTGTCAGGAAATGTACAGGAGGCTTGACCAAAAAGCAGGACAAGTTTCGCAGTTGTTGCAGTGAACAATAACTTTAAAAATAGACCACAAAAATACCAAGTCTCAAAGGGCCACAAAACAGAAACCAAACACAGCAGGCAACGAAGTTAGCTTTGGCAACACACACACAAAATGTTGAGGGAACTCAGCAGGTCAGGCAGCATCTATGGAAATGAATAAACCGTTGGAGTTTCTGGCCGAGACCCTTCGTCAGGACTGGAAAGGAAAGGGGGATGATGCCAGAATAAGAAGGTGGAGGGAGGGGAAAGAGGGCCAACTAGAAGGTGAAGCCCAGGTGAGCAGGAAAACTAAAGGGCTGGAGAAGAAGGAATCTGATAGGAGAGGAGAGTGGACCATAGGAGAAAGGAGAGGAGGTGGCGTACCAGGGGGAGGTGATAGGCAGGAGAGAAGAGGTAAAAGGCTAGAGTGGGGAATAGAAGAAGAGGGGAGGGGGTGGGGAGTTTACCAGAAGGAGAAAGTGATATTCATGCCGTCAGGTAGGAGGTTACCCAGACGGAATATAAGGTGTTGCTGCTCCACCCTGGGGGTGGCCTCATCTTGGCACAAGAGGCGACTGTGAGCCAACGTGCCAGAATGGGAAAGAGAAATGGGAATTAAAATCTTTGGCCGCCGGGAAGTTCTGCTTTTGGTGGGTGGAGCGGAGGTGCTCAACGAAGCAGTCTGTCAATTCACAACAGATCTCCCCAATGGAGGTGAGAGAGGAGGTGGAGCTCTTTGGCTGTTCAGTGGGGTAAGTGCCAGGAGGGAGTTTGGGGGAGGGATGAATGGGCAAGTGTATCATAGAGGGAGCGGTCGCTGTGGAAAATGGAGATGGGGGTGAGGTAGTCAGTGGTAGGATCCCTGTGAAGATAGCGGAAGTGGCGGAGGATGATGTGTTGGATGTGGAGGCTCAAGAGGTGGTAGGTAAGGACCAGAGGAACTCTGTCACCATTAAGGATGCAGGAAGATGGGGTGAGCACAGGTGTTTGGGAGTGGGAGGAGATGTGGACGAGGACAGCATCAATGGTGGAGGAAGGGAAACCCCGTTCCTTGAAGAAGGATGACATCTCTGACGTCTTGGGAAGGAAAGCCTCATCCTGGGAACAGATGCAGCGGAGGCGAAGGAACTGAGACAAGGTAAACTTTAGGCAGGGGGAGGGATAGCTAGGAATGTCTGATTGAAGCCAACTGATTCAATGAGCGAACAGGGACTGCAGATGAGAACTGGGGTTAGACAGTTGATAAGTCTGGAATAAGTGGCAGGTGACTGCCATCAGCTGGGGGAGACTGGGGGAGCCCCTGCCATGGTTGACTCCCATCGCCCCAAGACCATTCGGATGGATCGGTGGAAGTTATCGATGAACGATGGATCCAAGATGGCACCCAAGACCCCTCCTCCTCCTACGCTTCACTGTTGACCAGGTACTGCACGGCGATATGAATCCACCAACCGGTGAACTATGTGCACTGGACTACCTTCCATTATCCTAGGGTCCAGAGCTGCAGGCTCAGGTGGGACACTGGGCAGGACACGTGGAAGGTCGGTGTGATCCAGAGGGATGGTGGGAGCTGGAGGTGGTACGTGTCTGGGTTTGTGCGATCGGTAATCGTGAAGGAACCAATGAACCAGGAGTCAGTATGCAGGGGCAGATCTCGGGTGGACAGCCAGATATGATCCCCAGGCTGCAGTAGTCTGGTTGGCCTGGCAGAAGTAGGCTATAATGGCCCTCTTCCTAGCATTCCAGCAGTGGCAAACTAGGGCCCTGGCAGACAGGGCCTACATCATTGGCTCCTCTGTGGGAAACAAAGGTTGTTAGTAGCCATGAAGCAAATGAAAGGGTGACATACCTGTGGCAGAGGTCCATTGATTGGGTAATAATCAATGATAAGCAGGGAGGAGTGTTGTGTATTTAATATTTGAGTAATATTGTAAATATATTGTTTGATTAAGCGTTCTTTAAAAAGGTGCCACCCATGAGGTTGCTTAACAAGCTAGGAGCCTGTGGTATTACGGGAGAGATGCTATCATGGATATATCTGCAGCAGATTGGCAGGAGGCAAAGAGTGGGAATAAAGAGAGTGTTTTCTGACTGGCTGCTGGTGACGAGTGGTGTTCCACAGGGGTCTGTGTTGGGACCGATTCTTTTTAGGTCAAATGTCAATGATTTGGATGACAGAATTGATGGCTTTGTTGCAAAGATTGCAGACGATGTGAAGATAGGTGGAGGGGCAGGTAGTTTTGAGGAAGTAGAGAGGCTACAGAAGGATTTAGAAAGATTAGGAGAATGGACAAAGAAGTGGCAGATGGACTACAGTGTCAGGAAGTGCATGGTCATGGACTTTGGCAGAAGAAATGAAAGGGCTGACGATTTTCTAAATGGAAAGAAAGTACAAAAAACGAAGACACAAAGGGACTGGGGAGTCCTTGTGCAGGATTCCCGAAAGGTTAGTTTGCAGGTTGAGTCTGTGGTAAGGAAGGCAAATGCAACAGAAGCATTCACTCAGAGACCCGAACCAGGAGCCCCTCTGAGGGAAGCGACTCAAACCAGAGGCCATTCCAAGGAGAGTGACGTGAGCACAAACTAACGGAGATGGGAGTAGACTCTCACATGGTGGATTGGATAGTGGACTACTTGACAGATAGACCTCAGTATGTGCGGTTGGGAGACTGTAGGTCTGACACAGTGGTCAGCAGCACAGGAGCGCCACAGGGAACCGTACTCTCTCCGGTCCTGTTCACCCTGTACACATCTGACTTCCAATATAACTCGGAGTCCTGCCATGTGCAGAAGTTCGCTGATGACACGGCCATAGTGGGGTGTGTCAGGAATGGACAGGAGGAGGAGTATAGGAAACTGATACAGGACTTTGTGATATGGTGCAACTCAAACTACCTGCGTCTCAATGTCACCAAGACCAAGGAGATGGTGGTGGACTTTAGGAGATCTAGGCCTCATATGGAGCCAGTGATCATTAATGGAGAATGTGTGGAGCAGGTTAAGACCTACAAGTATCTGGGAGTACAGTTGGACGAGAAGCTAGACTGGACTGCCAACACAGATGCCTTGTGCAGGAAGGCACAGAGTCGACTGTACTTCCTTAGAAGGTTGGCGTCATTCAATGTCTGCAGTGAGATGCTGATGATGTTCTATAGGTCAGTTGTTGAGAGCGCCCTCTTCTTTGTGGTGGCGTGTTGGGGAGGAAGCATTAAGAAGAAGGACGCCTCACGTCTTAATAAGCTGATAAGGAAGGCGGGCTCTGTCGTGGGCAAAGTACTGGAGAGTTTAACATCGGTAGCTGAGCGAAGGGCGCTGAGTAGGCTACGGTCAATTATGGAAAACCCTGAACATCCTCTACATAGCACCATCCAGAGACAGAGAAGCAGTTTCAGCGACAGGTTACTGTCGATGCAATGCTCCTCAGACAGGATGAAGAGGTCAATACTCCCCAATGCCATTAGGCTTTACAATTCAACTGCCAGGACTTAAGAACTTTTTTTTAAAGCTATTATTAATGCTTTTTGAATTAGTGATTTAGATGCATATCATATTATTACTGAGTTAAGTATTGTATGTAATGAGTTTTTGCTACAACAAGTGTATGGGACATTGGAAAAAATGTTGAATTTCCCCATGGGGATGAATAAAGTATCTATCTATCTATCTATCTAACAAGTGACCCCTCTGAGGGCAGCAACTCGAACCATCGGCCTCTTCGAGGGCAGTGACTCGAACCATCAGCCTCTTCGAGGGCAGTGACTTAAACTATCAGCCTTTTCGAGGGCAGTGACTTGAACTATCGACCTCTTCAAGGGCAGTGAATCAAACCCATCAGCCCCCCAAGGGCAGCAACTCAAACCCATCGGCCCCTCCGAGGGCAGCAACTCAAACCTATCAGTCCCTCCGAGGGCAGTGACTCAGACCCATCAGCCCCTCCGAGGGCAGCGACTCAAACCCATCGGCCCTCTGAGGCCTTCAATAAGGTGCCACACTAAGAGGTCATTAAACAAGATTGGAGCACGTGAAATTAGTGGTTATATGCAGTGAGGATTGGGAATTGCTTGGAGGACATAGAGTAGTCAGCTGATGGGGTGGTCCAGGCATCAATGCAGGGTCCCAGCACCCACAATCTGATGAACCAAGTGTGTCAATGTGTCAATGTGTGTCAACCAAAGCTGACTGTCGGTGAGGGATCTGAAAAGAATACAAAGGTACCTCAAGATTCGGGTTTATTTATGACATGCATATTGAAATGTACAGTGAAATTGATCATTAGTGTTAACAACCAACACAACCTAAGGTTGTGATGGGGGAAGTCCTCAAGCATCACCACATGTTAGCATGCCAAAGTAGCATGTCTACGATGGAGTCCAAGTAATGAAGGTTTGAAGAAACATTTTCATGGTGATAAGGGAAGTGAAGAGGTGAATGAAGATGAAAATACTCGATGAGCTCCATAAATATACATTATATAGCATTCCAAAGGAATGAAAGGGATTGTCAAGTCCTCAGCCCAAATCAAAGTTTTGAAAACAGTTATAATTAACATAAAAGTACGGTTAGGGTTAGAGTCCTGCTGGATGGCCTTGCCCCGGGACACATCGACTCTTTATTCCCCTCCATAGATGCTGCCTGACCTGCTGAGTTCCTCCAGCATTTTGTGTGTGTTGCTCTGGATTTCCAGCATCTGCAGAATCTCTTGTTTCAGCAGAAGCAGAAACTCTTAATGTAAAATTTTTTCAGAGCCTCTATGACATTGTTTTCCTGCATAGGAGATGATATTTACCACTGTGGGTTTATAACTATCTTCTGCAGAGACTAAATTTTATACTGATCGCTCGCTCTCCCATGTAGCAGGTTATACCTGAGTACATTAATGCATTATGTAAAATCCTCTTGATTTGTGCCACTCATTGTTGAAGAGGGTTAAAAATTATTGAGCTGCTTTGAAGATCTATTTATGGACGTGATATGCTGAAATTAGTGCTTTGTATTTGAGGTAGGATCTAACACATTTTAAAAATAAGTGCACTATCTGAAAACCTTTTAATGTCATCTTTGAAGGGCTGTATTTTGTCTCACCATCATACTGGATTTTCTGATGAAGGAACCACAACTGAATTGTCAACCCGTTTTCCCCTCCTTATAGCTGGACTTGCTCTTTATTTTTATGTTTATTTTCTATTCTTTTATTTACAACAAATTTATAGATCCCTCCCAGAGTGCTACTAGTCGTGAGGATAATTTTTTTCAGAATCAGAATGAGGTTTAAGATTACTGGCATATGTCCTTAAATTGTACAGCAGTACAATATGTAATAATAAAAGCCATAAATTACAATTAGAACATATTTTAAAGAAATAAATTAAAATTAAGTAGTACAAAAAGAGAGCAAAATATATTGAGAATAGTGTTCATTGACTTGCTGTCCATTCAGAACAATGATGGCAGAGGGGAAGAAGCTGTTCCTGAAATGCGGAGTGTGCGTCTTCCGGCTCCTCCTACCTCCCACTTGACGGTAGCAGTGAGAAGAAGGCATGTCCTGGATGATAGGGGTCCTTAATGACATTTGTTGAAGTATTTTGCTTGGAAAGGTGATTAAAGTGGAAGTTGCGCGGACACAGGAGATTCTGCAGGTGCAGGAAATCCGGAGCAGCAACACGCAAAATACTGGAGGGAAATCTGGCTCTCTTGTAGTTAAAGGAAGACACACAATTTATATCACCTCTCAGAAAGATTTCAAAGCACACCAGGTAAAATGAACTGCTCTGGAGTGTACAAAGCAACACTCACACAATGCTGGAGGAACTCAGCAGGTTGGCAGTATCTATGGAAATGAATGAACAGTCAACGTTTCAGGCTGAGATCCTTTATCAGGACTAAGTTACACTGAAGTGAAATCGGTCAGTGAGGTAAGTTCAAATACAGTCACCTTGTTGTATTATATTGATCTTAATATAAAGCATTACAGTTACAGCGAAAGTGCAGAGCAGGTAGACGATAAGCTACAAGGTCCCGTTGAGGTAGATTGTGAGGTCAAGTCCACCAAGCCACAAGATATAGGAGCAGAATTTGGCCATTAGGCCTATCGAGTCTTCTCTGCTGTTAAATCCTGGTTGATCCGATTTTGCTCTCAGCCCCAATCTCCTGTCTTCTCCTCGTATCCCTTCATGCCCCGACCAATCAAGAATCTATCAACCTCTGCCTTAAATATTCATAAAGACTTGGCCCCCACAGCCACCTGTGGCAAAGCATTCCACAGATTCACCACTCTCTGGTGAAAGAAATTCCTCCTCACCTCTTCTAAATGAACATCCCTGCATTCTGAGGCTGTGTCCTCTGGTCTCAGACTCTCCCATCATAGGTGACATCCTCTCCACATCCAGTCTTTTACCATTTGATAGGTTTTAATGAGGTCATCCCTCATTCTTCTGAATTCCAGCGAGTAGAGGACCAGAGCCATCAGACGCTCTTCATATGACGAACCATTCAATCCTGCGATTGTTTTTGTGAACCCCCTTTGAACCCTCAACAGTTTTAGTGCATCCTAAGATAAGCAGCCCAAAACTGCTCACAATACTCCAAGTGAGGCCTCACCAGTGCTTTATAAAGTCTCAACACTACATCCTTGCTTTTATACTCTAGTCCTCTTGAAATGGGTGCTAACGTCAGATTTGCCTTCCTCGTCACAGAGTCAACCAGCAAATTAACCTTCAGGGAATCCTCCACCTTACTGAACTCGGGAAACTTTGAATAGATTAAGGAAGATTAGCTTTATTTTTCACATATACATTGAAACGTACAGTAAAGTGCATTGTTTGCCTCAAATCAAGTGCTGCACAGGGGTGGGGAGCAGCCAGCAGAGCTCCAGTGCCGACATAGCATGCCCGCAAGTCACTAAACCCATCTTTGAAATGTAGGACAAAACCGTAGCACTTGGAGGACCCCCTCCCCCCAATATGGTCACTGGAAGAACGTACAAGCTCCTTACAGACAGTGGCAGGAATTGAATCCCGATCGAACAGCTGCGACTGTAAAGCGTAGCGCTAACCACTGGGACCCAAGAGAAATGAGGAAAAGTATGATATTTCTTCCAAATGAGTTTATGTCAGATTTTATTTAAGAATCTCTATTTATCATGTCTTACTGGCAACAATTGCATTCATAGTTGTGTGATTTTTGATATTCATTTTCATGGAATGTTTTTTTAAAACGTTTTCCTTGATTTCAGCGTTGGTGATGTGCTAGTTCAAGTTCACCTGTCCTCATTCATCTGTACACGGTACTGTATGCGGCATTATCTCCCTCCTGATGGTAGGGGTCCGAGAGATTGTAGGACAGAAGGGGGCGTTTCTTGACAGTGCTCAGGACCCTGTGTACGCAGGGTTCCTGGTAGACAGCAGAGAGACCCTGATGACCCTCTCAGTAGCCCTCACAAATCTTTTGAAGGGTGGTGCTAACAGTATTGTTACCATGTTATAGCTGCTGCAGCCAAATTCAGGCCTCCAAGGATCGCGAGGAAGATTTATCTGTCTAAATGATCCAGTACTTCATGTTGTATTGTGCTGTGCTTAATAGACAGGGCAGAAACATCTGAAGTCAGTAACCTCATCACCCTTAAGCAGGGATAGTCCTGCGCCAATCAGCGTCCAACGAATGCTTCATGATTTTCACTGAATTCCATGTTGAAAAGGTTGAATATTAAAATTTGTTAAACATTTATGATTTGATGTTATTCATAATTTTTTAAAAACCACTTTTGGTGAGCAGGAATAGAGAGTCTTTGTGAATAAAGGGATCAAGTGTCGGAATGCGTTCAGCACATCCTTGAGTGGGTTGGTTGTTAACGCATTTCACTGTATGTTTCGATGTACATGTGATAAATGTGATAAAACTTGTTTTTGCTGGGGGGGGGGAAACGCTGCCACGTACACATGGGAGGGGGGAGCTGGGGGAGGTCTTTGGTGTACTCTTGTTTAACTGTCGTTCATTCTTTGGGGCACTTCTCTGTTTTCGTGGATGTTTGAGGAAAAAACGCATTTCAGGATGTATATTGTATATATTTCTTTGACGTTAAATTGGACCTTTGACCTTTGAACCTTTAAATGTCTGAATCTGAATCTGAATCTCTTTGCAATTCACCCCTCCAAATTAACTTTGATTCATGCTGCTTCGCCACAAGTGCAATCTAACATTTTTATAAAAGAAAGGGGATGTAACCGATCCTGGCAGTGAAGTGAGTGAAGATCCCAGTATTCCTTTGGCAAATCTCACTGTGTCAGTAGGTCCACTTGCCAACTTGAAGTTAGAGCGCCCTCTACTGGCTCAACCACAGAATTCATCCTGGGCTGATCAGTGCATCGTCATGGTGACGCCACAATCTTAGAAACTCCAGTTTCCAAGTTGTCAGTGGGGTGCTGAACTCCTCCAGAACTTCAGCTGATGTCCTTGCTGCTTCACAGCTCTGATCTTCTTTTGTATAATGTACATTTTTTGAGTTGGCCAAAGCGATCAGTTTTGAGCAATCTTCAGTCATGGGGTTCACATGTCCCAGCTCCAGTACAGTCAGCATGGACAGTGGATCTCTTCAGCACCTCATTGCTGGTGATTCATTGGCTCCATATAGCAAAGAACTTTTCTATGACAGCAAAGTTAGATACAGCTTGGAGACCCATCTTATTTTAGTACTCATGGTTTACAGATATTGAGCAGGATTCTGAGGAAAAACCTTTGTTTCAAATGAACAGTCAATGCTTCAGGCCATCTTGGTAAAGGGTCTTGGCCCAGAACATCAGCTGTTCATTTCCTTCTATAGATGCAGCCTAACCTGCTGAGTTCCCCTAGAGTGTTGCTTAGGATTTCCAGCATCCACAGAGCCTCTTGTGTCTTCAAGTGAAGTGGAAATTCCATTTCCCTCACCACAAATGCTACCTGACCAGTTAATGCTGATCTTTCTAGTTTTTCCATTTCCCACACCTGCAGGTTCCTGCTCTTTGGAGTCCACAAACCTGTTAGACAGAGATCTTTCTGTTCATGGTTATCAGATTCATGACACTAAAGCACATAACAGGCCCTTCAGCCCAAGATGTTGTGCCAACTTTTCAACCCATGCTAAGACCAATCTAACCCTCTTCCCACCACATAGTCCTCCATTTTTCTGTCACCTATATGCCTGTCTAAGAGTCTGTTAAATATCGCTAATGTATCTGCCTCTACCAGCAGCCATGGTGAGGACAGCAGATCGCTTCACCCGCACACCCACCACTCTTTGTAAAAGAGCAGGAAGGTTCTACTGCAGTTGTACAAGGCCTTGATGAGATCGCACCTAGAGTATTGTGTGCAGTTTTGGTCCCCTAATCTGAGGAAAGACATTCTTGCCATAGAAGGAGTACAGAGAAGGTTCACCAGATTGATTCCTGGGATGGCAGGACTTTCATATGAAGAAAGACTGGATCGACTAGGCTTATACTCACCGGAATTTAGATGATTGAGGGGGGATGTTATTGAAACGTATAAAATTCTAAAGGGATTGGACAGGCCAGATGCAGGAAGATTGTTTCCGATGTTGGGGAAGTCCAGAACGAGGGGTCACAGTTTAAGGATAAAGGGGAAGCCTTTTAGGACCGAGATGAGGAAAAACTTCTTCACACAGAGAGTGGTGAATCTGTGGAATTCTCTGCCACAGGAAACAGTTGAGGCTGGTTCATTGGCTATATTTAAGAGGAAGTTAGATATGGCCCTTGTGGCTAAAGGGATCAGGGGGTATGGAGAGAAAGCAGGTACAGGGTTCTGAGTTGGATGATCAGCCATGATCATACTGAATGGTGGTGCAGGCTCAAAGGGCTGAATGGCCTACTCCTGCACCTATTTTCTACGTTTCTATGTTTAACCTACCTCTGCCATTGCTCCCTATACTTCCTCCAATCTCCTTAAAATTATGCCCCTTCATTTTAGCCATTTCTGTCCTGGGAAAAGTCTCTGGCTGTCCACTCTAGCTATGCCTCTTATCACCTTGTACACCTCTATCAAGTCACCTCTCATCCCCCTTCGCTCCAAAGGGAAAAGCTGCAGCTTGCTCACCCATCCTCACAAGACATGCTCCTTAATCCAGGCAGCACCCTGGGAAATCTCCTCTGTACCCTCTCTGAAGCTTCCACATCCTTCCTAAAGTGAAATGACCAGAACTATTCCAAGTGTGGTCCAACCAGGATTTTATTGAGTTGCAACATTACCTCGTGGCTCTTGAACTCAGTCCCCTGACTACTGAAGGCCAACACACCATACGGCTTCCTAACAACCTGATCAACTTGTGTGGCCACTTTGTGAGAAGTTTGCCAAAGGTGACAGAGGCTTTGTTAATCTTTACATTCAATTGTCTGTTAGGACTGTGTGAATCGGAGCTTCATTTTTGATTGATAGGCTTATTCTCTGTCTAACCGCCCCCCAGCAACCCACCTACTTGCGGAGCAGGTTTGATGGGCGGAATAACCTAAATCTCATCCAATTCTTATGGTCTTTAACACTAGCCTAGTCACAGGACAATTTACAACAGCCAATTAAGCTACTAACTGATAGACTGTGGGGGGAAACCCACACAGTTCAGAGAGAGAACAAGCAAATTCCTTACGGATGGCACCGGAATTGAACTCTGAACTCTGGAATGCAGGTTTTTCATGGAATTCTTGTACCTTGTGACATGACAACAGGTTGCTATGCTTGATACAGATGGCCTTGGTGATCTCAGTGCATGCATCAGAGGCACTGCTCATCAGAAAGGCATTTCATTTGCAGAGTTAGAAATGCAACAACATCTAAGTACAACTGAAACTGAATAGTGAGCTGGGTAGAATTGCGTTTGCTGTGAAATCACGTAATTTTCAACATGTTGCCGTGCATCCTCAATTCAACTAGCTTGCCAGTAGCATTCTTCATTCTGATTGGTTGAGGGAGATGGCAGCTCGCCCTATTTCTGTTGGTCCCAGAGATGCCATTCTCTCCCTGCATTGCCACCAACTCACAGATTCAGCTGCAATCTGTCTTGAAACTTAACCGGTTAGGCAAAAATGCAAATGATACAGGGGCACTTGGACTGCCCTCCTTCCATTGGAATCTGTCTTCTTTCAATTTAATAAGTTAATTACATCAGATGCTCCTTATTTGATGCGGACTTAGTTCAGAACCATGAGTCAGGATGTGTATTTTTTAAGGTATTATCTGGTTAAGATCAAGGAGATAATTATTGACTTCAGCATGAGGAAACCAGAGGTCCATGAGCTAGTTCTCATTGCGGTATCAGAGACGGAGAGGGTCAGCAACTTTAAATTACTCAGATGGTAGTAGTCGAAGTCACGGAAGCTGTCAGCCAGCTTTCCAGCGGCAAAGCCCCAGAGGCAGACGCCATACCTGCAGAGATCTACAAAGCCGGCGGTCCTGTGCTTATAGAGAAGCTCACCGAGTTGTTCCAGTCTTTTTGGAAGCAATGATCCATTCCTCAGGAACTTAAAAATGCATCCATCGTACACCTCTACAAGAGGAAGGGTAATCGACAAGTATGCGGCAACCACCGAGGAATCTCGCCGCTCCGCATCGCAGGAAAGATCCTTGCAAGAGTCCTGTTAAATTGTCTGGTCACTCATCTGGAGCTGGGCCTGCAGACAGAGGCACAGTGAGGCTTTCACAAAGGTCGCGGGACTATTGACGTGATGTTTGCCGCGCGCCAGCTTTGGTAGAAGTGTCAGGAGCAGAATCGCGAACTCTACACAACTTCTGTTGACCTCACGTAAGCCTTCGACACTGTCTGCTGACAAGGCCTGCGGAGGATCATGTCAAAGTTCGGCTGCCCCGCCATATTATTCAGATGTTACGTCAGTTCCATGATGGCATGATGGCCAGAGTGATGGACGGCAGAGAATTCTCTGAGGCATTCCCAGTCACCAATGGCGTCAAATGGCTGTGTATTCGCACCCACACTGTTCAGCATGATGTTTACTGCCATCCTGAATAATGTCTTCCAGGACAGTGATGCTGGAATCAGCCTCAGGTACAGAGTGGATGGGAAGATCTTCAACCTGAGGAGACTTCAAGCTATTACTGAAGTGAAGGAGACTGTTCTGAGAGACTTCCACTTTGCCGATGACTGCGCCCTGTATGCTGGCTCGGAGACAGAGATGCAAGTCAATATGGACAAATTCTCCACGGCTTGTGACAACTCTGGACCCACCATTAACATCAAAAAGACTGTAGTCATGCACCAGCCTGCTCCTCATGCACCGTACACAGAACCGAAAATCACAATCAAAGGACAGAAACTACAGGCAGTGGCCCAGTTCATTTACCTTGGCAGCACCCTCTCCCAAGCAGTGACTATTGATACAGACGTTAACTGCAGAATAGCAAAAGCAAGTTCTGCTTTCGGTAGACTGCGCTCCACTGTATGGGAACGTCAAGGAGTCAGTCTAGCAATAAACCTGAATGTCTACAGAGCCGTGGTACTCACTACCCCCCTGTATGCCTGTGAAACGTGGACTGTGTATCGAAAGCATGCAAGACAGCTCAACCGTTTCCGCATGACTTGTCGTCGCAGAATATTATGCATCAGATGGAAAGACAATGTACCAGACACTGAAGTTCTCTCTAGAGTAAGTCTGACATCAGTCCACACCCTGCTGATGAGAGCACAGACCCGGTGGGCAGGTCATGTCATCCGCATGCTGGACGAGCGCATACCCAAGCAGTTCCTTTTTGGGGAACTCTCTGCTGGAAGACGCTCGCATGGAGGGCAGAAGGAACATTACAAAGACACACTAAAGGCCTCCCTGAAGTCGTTGGACATAGACACGACCTCTTGGGAAATGTTGGCACAAAGCTGCCCTACCTAGCGAGGGCTGTCAAGCTTACGAAGCAAGGCGCATTGCTGAAGCACAACATAAGCGCGAGCTGCGCAAGTCCAGAGCCACCAGCGCAACAACTGCAGTGCCTACACATATCTGCCCAACATGTGCCAGGACATTCCATGCCCAAATTGGCCTGACCAGTCATCTTCAGACACACCGCATCCAGTCTCAAAGTGACTAATGGTGTCGAGGTCTTCATCGACGATGATGGATGAACCACATATACATCCTGTGCCTTCCGAATTGCTTCCAGAAAATCCAGTTATTGCTGCTCTGCCATCATCCCTGCCAGTGTTCTTTTCCAATCAATTCTGGCCAGCTCCTCTCTCATGTCTGTGTAATCCCCTTTACTCCACTGTAATACCAATACATCTGATTTTAACTTCTTCTCAAATTTCAGGGTGAATTCGATCATAATATGATCACTTTCCACTAAGGGATCTTTTATCTTAAACTCTCTAATCAACTCTGATTCTGAGAAAGTCAATGATTGACAGCCCAAACTGGCATTTAGCAGGGTTAATATTCACCCCATGAAGGCTTAAGCACTTGAAAAGCATGTGGAGATGAGATACGTGTTCAGATTTGGACACACTGGCGACAAGTATGTCATCCAGGTAAACAAAAAGAAAATCCAAGTCCTTTAATATAGAGGTCATTTTTAATTTAGAGTGATTTTTTTAGCCCAGAAGACATACACAGAAACTCAGAGACCAAATAGGGCTATCACAACCTTTTTAGGAATGTCCTTCAAGCACACAGGAACCTGATGGTAGCCCCGAAGCCAACTTTGGAAATACTTAATTTTCCGGCTAAACGTTCTGAAAAGTCTTAGATGTGTAGGACTAGGTAGCAATCAAGGGTGGTGACCTTGTTAAGGTGTTGGCAATCATCATATGGGTGGCACCTATCATTGGACTTATGGACCATATGGAGGGGTGAACTCCAGGGCTATCAATGCCGAGTCTTTACTTGTTGGCAAACTCAGTTTTCACGTTACCAGTCTATGCATGTGTGCATGGACTGGCAGGCAATTTGTGGAAATCTGGTGCTTGACCCCATGTTTTATGACTATTGTGGAAAATGTGGCCATGGTGAGGTTCAGGAATTTGCCCAGCAGTCGAGTAAATTCACATGCAGTGGTGCATGCGCTTAACAGAGTTATTGTGGTCAGCTTACTGGGGGAGCAGGGTAACAACCCAAAGTCCTTGACCATCCACAAGCTGGCAGTTCATAAGAATGGCCAGCAGTCCTTGGGCACACAGGAACCATGCACGAAGCAGAGGTCTAGCCACTTTAGTCAGGATGAACTCCCATGTGTAACACTGCCCACTGAAGCAGTGCATCACCTATCGTGCTCTGTAAGTCTGCATCCTGCTGCCATTGGCGGCCTCCAGTGAGGCTTCGTCGCTCTTTGCCTTCTCATCAATAGGCGATGCTGGCAGCACACACACTTGAGCACCTGTGTCACAGAAGAAACATCACCTTGAAAGAGTGTCCATAACGAACAGTAGATGACCCTGGCAGCTGGAACCCACGGTGTCCACAGACCTCTGATGTCCCGATGCGCTGGCACTGTCGAAGCTGCAAGGTGGTCGGCATTTCCTAGCGTTTGAACCAAAGCAAGAGTGGTAAAAGCACAGACGCAGTGTAGTCTGTTTGGAGGCCTTGCTATCCAGGCTTATTGAGGCAGGGAAAGCAGGTGGAATTACTCATCTCTGCTTTGCTGAGTGTAGAACATCAGCCATTTTAGCAAGCTCCCTATAGTCCTTCAAATGTGCATTAGCGAGGGCTATGTGAACTTGACCAGGCATTTGTTGCATGAAGAGTTCTTTAAAAATAAAACAAGGATAGTGATTTCCTGGGAGAGACAGCATGTGGTCCATTAGCTCTGACGGCTTAGCATCGCTGAGGCCAGGCAAGGAGAGCAACTGTTTTGCACGCTCAGACTCCGATAGTCCAAAAGTCTGTAAAAGGTGAGTTTTCAGCGATCAGAATTTATCCTGTTCAGGCAGGTCTTCAAGCAGACCCACCACCCTCACAGCTGTGTTGCTGAGGGATGCTACCACGTAGAAATACTTGGTGTTATCAGTGGAGATTTCTTGCAGCGCAAATTGGGCCTCAGCTTTGATTATTCAAGGAGTGGCATTTTGTTTCCAAAACACTAGCAGATCCAAAGCAACTGCATTTGGCCGACACATTCAATAACTCTGGAATTGTCTGAGAGCATTGGGGTCACCAATGTAGGATTTTGCAGACAAAATGACATGAGGCAATTTATGTTTAAGAAAAACTGTAACAACTCATTTATTGTACTTCTAAACCAGAATACAAAGTGTGGTGATGGAACTTTGTGTAATTTCACTATCACATCAGACCATGCTCTTCCAGAGAGCCCCAACTCAATTTCAGTGGTTTTGAATTATGTACGACTCCATCAATTACATTACCCAACACTAGCACATGTGCCATTACAAAGAAAGCACGCCAGCAACTCTACTTCCTTGGAAGTCTGTGAAAATTCGGCATGTCATCTAAAACTTTGACAAACTTGGATAGATGTGTGGTAGAGAGCATGTTGACTGGTTGCATCATGTCTGGTATGGAAACACCAATGTCCTTGAACAGAAAATCATACAAAACACAATGGATACAGCCCAGTCCATCACAGATAAAGCCCTCCCTACCATCGAGCTCATCCACATGGAGCACTGTTGCAGGAATGCAGCTTCCATCGTCGAGGGCCCCCACTATCCAGGCTATGCTTGATTCTTGCTGCTGCCATCAGGAAGAAGGCACAGGAGCCTCAGGACCCACACCACCAGGTTCAAGAATAGTTACTACCCCTCAACCATCAGGCTCTTGAACCAGTGGGGATAACTTCACGACTTCAACTCAGCCCATCACCGAACTGTTCCCATAACCTATTGGCTCACTTTCAAGGATTCTTCATCTCATGTTCTCAATGTATATTGCTCATTTATTATTATTATTATTATCAATATTTTTTCTTTCTTTTTGATTTTACACAACTTGTTTTTTGCACACTGCTTGTTTGTCGGTCATGTTTGGTGTGGTCTTTCATCGATTCTATTGTGTTTCTTGTATTTACTGTGAATACCATAAGATAGCAGAAGTAGGCCATTTGGCCCATTGAGTCTGCTCCGCCATTCAATCATGGGCTGATCCAATTCTTCCAGTCATCCCCACTCCCCTGCCTTCTCCCCATACCCTTTGATGCTCTGGCTAATCAAGAACCTTTCTATCTCTACCTTAAATACACCCAATGACTTGGCCTCCACAGCCACTCGTGGCAGCAAATTCCACAGATTTACCACCCTCAGACAAAAGTAATTTTTCCAAATCTGTGTTCTAAATGGACGTCCTTCAATCCTGAAGTCGTGCCCTCTTGTCCTAGACTCCCCTACCATGGGAAATAACTTTACCATATCTAATCTGTTCAGGCCTGTTAAGATTCAGAAATTCTATGAGATTCCCCCTCGTTCTCCTGAACTCCAGGGAATACAGCCCAAGAGTTGCCAGACGTCTCTCATAAGGTAACCCTTTCATTCCTGGAATCATTCTCGTAAGGAAATGAATCTCAGGACTCCCCGGGTTGCAGGAGGCTGGTGAATGCGTGACTGTAAGGAGAGGGAAGCGAAATAGACAGCTGGTACAGAGGACCTCTGAGGCCATTCCCCTCAATAACAAGTATACTGTTTTGAATACTGTTGAGGGGGACTACTTACCAGGGGGAGCAGCCTCTGGCACTTTAGCGCATAAGGAAAGGGGGCAGAAAAGGAATGCAGTGATGATAGGGGTTTCCACCGTTAGAGGAGTAGATAGCAGAGTCTGTGGACGCGATAGAGAGACCCAGATGAAATGTTGCCTCCCAGGTACCGGGGTCAGGAATGTCTCGGATTGTGTCCACAAGATTCTAAAGGGGGAGGGTGAGCAGTCAGACATCTTGTTACATATTGGTACCAATGACTAAGAGAGGAAGTCCTAAGAAGAGAATTCAGAGAGTTAGGTATGAAGCTGAAAAGCAGGGCCTCCAGGGTAGTAATCTCTGGATTGCTGCCTGTGCCTCCGACAGTGAGGGTAAGAATAGGATGATTTGGCAGGTGAATGTGTGGCTGAGGAAGTGGTGCAGAGGGCAGAGTTTCAGATTTATGGATCACTGGGATCTCCACTGGGGAAGGTAAGACCTGTACTAAAGGGACAGGCTGCATCTGATCCCTGAGGGGCACCAATATCTTTGCGGGTAGGTTTTCTAGAGCTGTTGGGGAGGGTTAAGCTAATTTGTCAGGGGGCTAAGAACTGGAGTGACAGGGCTGAGGAAGGGGTTGTTGGTTTACACGCAGAGGAAGTATATAGTGAGACTGTCAGAAAGGACAGGTAGATGATAGAAGGCAAAATTGCATGTCAGTGGGATGGGTTGAAGTGTGAAAGGAGGAAGGCAGACAAATATAGGTACAAAGGTGTTTTATGTGAATGCATGCGGAGCTTTCAAAATAAGGTAGATGATTTGCAGTTAGAGATTGGCAGGGATGACGTTGTGGGTGTCACAGAGTCATGGCTGAAAGAGAATTGTAGTTGGGAGTTTAATATTCAAGGATACACAATCTATCAAAAGGATAGGTGGGTAGGTAGAGGAGGAGGAGTGTCTCTGCTTGTAAAAAATGAAATCAAATCTTTAGAAAGATGTGACATCGGATTGGAATCCTTGTGGGTAAAATTAAGAAAATACAAGGGTAAGAAGACCCTGCTGGGAGTTATATGCAGGTCTCCAAACAGTGGCCAAGATCTGGTCTACAAATTACAGCAGGAGATAGAAAAAACATGTCAAAAGGCAATGATAAAATGGGCCAAAGTCAGCATAGCTTCCTTAAGGGAAAAACAACAGAAAGGAAATTATAGACCAGTTAGCCTGACCTCAGTGGTTGAGACAATGTTGGAGTCAGTTGTTAAGGATTAGGTTATGGAGTACTTGGTGACACAGGACAGGATAGGACAAAGTCAGCATGGTTTTGTTAAGGGAATGTCTTGCCTAACAAACCTTTTGGAACTCTTTGAGGAGATTACAAGTAGGATAGATAAAGGGGTTGTGGTGGATGCTGTATATTTGGATTTTCAGAAGGTCTTTGACAAGGTGCCACACGCAAGGTTGCTTACAAAGTTAAGAGCCCGTAGTATTACAGGAAAGTTATTAGCATGGGTGATTGGTAGGAGGTAGCGAGTGGGAATAAAAGGATCCTTTACTGTTTGGCTGCCAGTAACTAGTGATGTTCCCAAGGGGAAAGTGTTGGTACCAGCTCTTTTTATGCTGTATATCAATGATTCAGACGATGGACTAGATGGCTTTGTTGCCATGTTTGCAGATGATATGAAGATTGATGGAGGGCCAGATAGTGCTGAGGAAACAGGATTGCTGCAGAAGGACTTAGACAGATTAGGAGAATGGGCAAGAAAGTGGCAAATGAAATACAAAGTCGGAAAATGCATGGTCATGCTCCTTGGTAGCAGAAATAAATGTGCAGGCTATTTTCTAAATGGGGAGAAAATCCTAAAATCTGAGTTCCAAAGGGACTTGGGAGTCCATGTGCAGAACACCCTAAAGGTTAACTTGCAGGTTGAGTCAGTGGTGAGGAAGGTAAGTGCAATGTTTGCATTCATTTCAAGAGGTCTAGAGTATAAGAGTAGGGATGTGATGCTGAGGCTTTTTAAGGTACTGGTGAGCCATCAACCTTGAGTATTGTGAAGAGTTTTGGGATCCTCATCTAAGGAAGGATGTGCTGGCATTGGAGAGCGTCCAGAGGAGGTTCTCAAGGATGATTCCAAGAATGAAAGGGTTATCATACGAGGAACATTTGATGGCTCGGGATCTGTACTCGCAGGAATTTAGAAGGATGGGGGGGTTGGGGGGGGATCTCATTGAAACCTTTCAAATGTTGAAAGAAAGGCCTAGATATAGATGTGGAAAACATGTTTCCCATGATGGAGGAGTCTATGATGAGAGGGCTCAGGATAGAGGGATGTCCATTTAAAACAGAGAGCGGAGAAAATTTCTTTAGCCTGAGGGTGGTGAATTTGTAGACTTTGTTACCACAGACAGCTGTGGAGGCCGGTCGTTGGGAGTATTTAAGGCAGAAATTGGTAGGTTCTTGATTGGACACGGCATCAAAGGTTATGGGGGAGAAGGCCAAGGGATGGGGTTGAGGAGGGGAGAGAAGAATCATCCATGATTGAATGGTGGAGCAGACTCGATGAGTCAAAGGACCTAATTCTGCTCCTATATCTTATGGTCTTATGATGTTGAGGAAGCAGAGAAACTGCAGAAGAACTTAGGCAGATTAGGAGAATGGGCAAAGAAGTGGCAGATGGAATATAATGTTACGAAGTATGCTTCGGCAGATGGAATAAAAGCATAGACTATTTTCTAAATGGGAAAAATACTAAATCTGAGCTGCAAGGATATTTGGGAGTCCTTGTGCAGCATTCCCGAAAGATTAATTTGCAGATTGAACTGGTGGTGAGGAAGGTGAATGCAATGTTGTCAAGATGACTGGAATATAAAAGCAAGGATGTAAAGTTGAACCTTTATAAAGCTCTGGTGAAGTCTCACTTGAAGAGTTGTGAGCAGCTTTGGGCTCCTTATTTAAGAAAGGATGCACTGATATTGGAGAGGGTTCGGGGAAGACTCATGAGAATGAAATGGCTATCATATGAGCAGCATTTGATGGCTCTGGACCTGTACTTGCTGGAATTTAGAAGAATAGGGGGGAGGATCTTATTGAAGCCATTTGAATGCTGAAAGGCTGAGATAGAGTGGATATAAAGAGGATATTGCCTTTGGCGGGGGAGTCTAGGACCAGATGGTGCAGCCTCAAAGTAGAAGGATGTCCACTTAGAACAGAGAAGAGGAGGATTTTCCTTAGCCAAAGAGTGGTGAATCTATGGAATTCCTTGCCACAGGTGGCTGTGGAGACCAGGTCACTGGGCATTTAAAACAGAGATTGATAAGTTTTTGATTAGTCAGGGTGTACGGGGAGAAGGCAGGAGAATGGAATTGAGAGGGGAATGGATCAGCCATGATCAAACAGTGGGGCAGACTTGATGGGCCAAATGGCCTATCACGCTCCAGTGCCTTGTGGTCTCATGAATATGATGACTTCATATGTACTTTGTTAAGAAACTTACTTTGAACTTCAAACTTTGGTTCATGGAACATAGAACGTAATACACGAACAGCACATCTATGATAAGAGGTATAGATCGAGTGGTTAGGTGGAGACTTTATGCCAGGGTGGAAATGACTAATATGAGGAAGCATGGAGGAAATATAGGGAGATGTCAGAGGTAAGTTCTTAACACAGGGAGTAGTGAATGAGTGGAAGGAGCTGCCAGGATGATGGTAGAGGCAGATACATTAGGGACATTTAAGAAACTCATAGATAGGTACATGGATGATAGAGAACTGATGGACTATGTAGGAGGGAAGTATTAGAGTGGTTTTAGAATAGGTTAAACGATCGACACACCATCGTGGTCCGAAAGGCCTGTACTGAACTGTAGTGCTCCATGTTGTATGTTCTTAATTTTAATTGGAGTGATCTTCATTTGAAGCAAGCACATATAAACCAAATTGGGTAATCCTCACTAACATAATAACGAACAGGAAAGAAAATTAGATATCTTTGCTAATGGTTCTGGATCAAAATTAATGAAATTTGCAGATCTATTTCTGAGAGTTTCCTTGGCCTTCTTTTTCGGTTACATAAGTGCAACAGAAACTTTGTTCTCAGGCTTAGAGGGTCTTTTGGCAATCCTCTGCTGAAGATCCAGTGGTGGTGTGAGAAATCTGCAAAACGTTAACTTCCCCTGCAATGAAAATCCAAGAAGTGAAAAATACGAGTGGTGATTGATAAGTGCATGGCCTAAGGTAGAAGGAGTCAATTTTAGAAAACCTAGCACATTTATGTTCAACTGAGTCCCCTCCTACATTTACACAGTCCAGCGGTCGTGAAGCATACGGGTCTTGGACCTTCAGAAAGTGTCCACAGATGGGTGATTGATGTTCATGGCCTAAGGCAGAAGGAGATGAGTTATACAGCTCTCGTTACATGCACCTGCAGTTCAACTCTTTGAGTGATTATGCAGAAAGTTTGAAGTTAATAACTCATCGGGGTGATTGATAAGTTCGTGGCCTAAGGTAGAAGGAGATGAGTTATTAACTTCAAACTTTCTGCATAATCACTCAAAGAGTTGAATGTGCATGTGCATGTAAAAAGAGCTGTATAACTCATCTCCTTCTATCTTCGGCCACGAACTTATCAATCAACCATGCTGTAGACACTTTCTGGAGGTCCAAGATCCGTATGCTCCACAACCGCTGGACTAAGTGTGTAAGTGTAGGAGGGGACTATGTTGAAAAATAAATGTGCTAGGTTTTCTAAAATTGACTCCTTCTACCTTGGGCCACAAACTTATCAATCACCCCTCGTATGCATTTTTCAAGTTCTTTGCTCTGTGGTTCTGTATTGCTGCTACAAAACAATAAATTACACAACATGTCAGTGATAATAAACCTGATTCTGATTCTGAAAGTTTCTGGATTAAATTCTGAGATGATCTTGTTTACCCAAAACTAAATTCATACAGGTACCTAGTTTCTCAAACCCCAGCACTTTAAAGTCTCACAACTTTGGACTTTGATCATTGACAACTAGCATCCTATCATCCATTGCATTACCACTGACCACCTGAGATTACAGGATCGAGAGATAGCTATAGTCAAATAACACTCTCCAACCAATTAAATTAGAACAATAGCTCATAATGGTCACCGTGAAGCTACATTACAACCTACCTGGGTCACTAGTGTACCTCAGGGAGGGAACAATACCACACTTCCTCAGTTTGTCTTATGTGTGGCTCCAAAGGAAAAGTCTAAAAGGAAAATTACATATATGTCACCATATACTATCCTAGGATTCATTTTCTTACGGGCATTTACAGTAAATAGAAAGAAACACAATAGAATAATTGAAAGACTGCACACAACAAGGTGCCCTGACCAATCAGGAAATGACCAACTTACGCCTTAAATATATGCACGGACTTGGCCTCCATTGTGGTCTGTGGCAGAGCATTCCACAGATTTACTACTCTCTGGCTAAAAAAAATCCTCCTTACCTCTTTTGTAAAGGGTTGACCCTCAATTTTGAGGCTGTGCCCTCTAGATCTGGACACCCGCAACCAGAGGAAACATCCTCTCTACTCATCCAGAGTAACACACACAAGATACTGAGGAGCCCAACAGGTCAAGGAGCACCTAGGGAGAGGAATAAACAGTCGAAGTTTCAGCCTGAGATGCTTCATGAGTCCTGAATCAAACTATCAGGGCTGCACAGTACCGTAATAGTTAACAGCACCAGTGACCCGGGCTCAATTCCCACCGCTATCTGTAAGGAGTTTGTACATTCTCCCCATGACCACACAGTTTTCTTCTGGGTGCTCCAGTTTTCACCCACAATCCAAAGATGCACAAGTTAGCAGGTTATTTGTTCATTGTAAATCCTGTGACTAGGCTAGGGGTTAGACGGGTGGGTTGCTGGGCGGTGCAGTATGTTGGACTGGAAGTGCCTGTTTCATGCTGAATCGCTAAATAAATTTTTTTTAAAACTAAATGACAGCCAGTCTTACAGTTTATTTCTGCGTCGTTAAGTGTGGGGCTCTTCAATCTGATTAAATAAACATTCAGACAAGCACAAAAGAATGCATTAATATTTCATGCATCTTTCTAATTCTCCTTCACAGTTTGCAGATCAATGGTTCTACTTTACCCTGCACGGTTTTGCAAATGCACCTAAGTGCATCTCAGGAGTGCTAATTTCTCATCAGCATGATGTCTGGAAACAGCTGATGGTACACTTCCTCAGAGCCCTCAAGCAGGTAAGGAGATAAAACACACTAGGCACTTACGTGCCACAAGTGAAACAGAGAAAGAAGCCACCGTGCAGAAAGCCACGAGATGAAAGCAGGTTTGTCTATTAACTGAAGTAAAGTGCCCTACACACTGCATTTCCATCTCAGACCGACTGCAGACAGGCCCATGCAAGCATTTCTGCGCTGCATTTTCCCGCTAATGTCAGCTCCTCTTTCCCAAACAATCTCTATTCATTGGCTCAGTTTTCAAATGTAAGATGCATTATGCATATTAATTTGCCAGGTTTTGTTTTTTAAAACTGCCTTTGATGTTCAGAATAATCCCAGAAGCATTGTGTCTGAAAATCATGAACAAATACTAGCTTAAAATTAATGAGGGTACATATGCCATAAAAAAAAAGATTGCATTGTTTAAATAAATTCATGTTAATGCTTGTGCTTTGATTAACTTAAAAGACATTTAAAATACGAGCAGGATAATGTAAATGATTGATATAGTTTCTTAATTTTCCTACCCATTTAGCGAATGCTGGTGGGGTTAAACAAATACAGCCTCACATCTCTTGGGGTCAACTTTCCTCATCCTTTCCATTGAGGTAGTGAGAATACGGAATGTATCTAAAGTACCTGTCCTCTGGGGGCATCACGGCACCACAGTGGTAAGCGTATCGCTATTACGGCTCAGGGTGTCAGAGTACAGAGTTCAATCCCAGCATCCATCGTAAGGAGTCTCTGTATGTCCTCCCCATGGAATCCGCGGGCCTCCTTCGGGCCCCCTGGTTTCCTCCCACTGTCAAAGACTTAGCGGGTAGGTTAATTAATCATTGTAAATTTTCCTGTGATTAGGTTGGGATGATATATCCTAATCCCATGCTGCATCTTCAAATAAAATTAAAAATAAATAAAATAAGTAACTTAGAACATAGAGCAGTACAGCAAAGTACAGGCCCTTCGGCCCACAATGTTGTACCAACCTTTTAACCTACTCTAAGATCAATCTAACCCTTCCCATCCACATAATCCATATTGTTCTATTATCCATGTGCCTATCTAAGAGTCTCTTAAATGTCTCTAACGTACTTGCCTCTACCACCACTCCTGCAGTGCGTTCCGTGCACTCACCACTCTCTGAGTAAAAAAACTACCTTTGACATCCATCCTTTCTTCAGTTACCTTAAAATCATGAGCGAGTCTTCATGGGTTCATGGGACATTCAGAAATCTGATGACAGAGGGGAAGAAACTGTTCCTAAAACATTCAGTGTGTGTGTCTTCAGGTTCCTGTACTTCCTCCCCGATGGTAGCGATGAGAAGAGATTGAGTACCTGTAGAATACACAAGGTGTAAAAAACTGAGGATGGATTGTGAAGATCTCCATATTCTAGGACCCTGTGAGGGAGTTACTTAATATATCAAAACGCTAGCCATTTGAACTTCAGCTGATTGCAGATGTGGGCCAGAAGAGAATGTTGGATGACACATTGGACACTTAGAACAAAAGTAGAAAGTTCAAGGGAGAAAGGAGTGATATACGTGAGAAAGTCAAAAAAGGTTGGAATAATGCAGAACATGAGAGAGAGAGAGAGATCATCTATCATGTATTATTAGAAAAGGGTTAGTAATTACGGATACAAATTTCAAGCCTTGGGAATTTTAGGAAGTTTGGTGTTTTTAATTAGAAAAGAAACATTTGGAACGAAAAACCTTGCGGGAGCATAGTAGTGATCCTCCAGAATTATGCCTGAGATTACAGATTTAGTTTGTATGGTTAAGTTAACCAAATCTGTCTTGTTGCCCTTGAATTGAAGTTGACTGTTGATTTGAACAATACATTAAAAGTGATCAAAATAGTAGACTTTTTTTCTCACAAAACCATCTCTATTTCCACTGACAGAAAAATCTAGATGAAAACACTCGATCCAGGCTTTTCAGAGGTAGAAGTTTTTATATTCCCTTTATACTCTCGACACTTAAACATTGATGTATTTGAGGGAAATGTACAATTTCACCATTTATTGCCAATCTCACTACTAACATCTGGAAGGAGGCCTTAGGTCAAACGCCACCAGGTTCAGGAACAGTTGTCACCCCTCAACCATCAGGCTCCTGAACCGATGTGGACAACTTCACTCACCTCAACCCTGAACTGATTCCACTCCTTACAGACCCACTTTCAAGGACTCTACATCTCACGTTCTCAGTATTATTTATTTTATTTGCATAATTCATCTTCTTTTGCACATTAGTTGTTTGTCAGTCTTTACTTATGTATAGTTCAGAATCAGATTTTGTATCACTGACATATGTCATAAAATTCGTTTTGTGGAAGCAACGCAGTTCAAGACATCAAAAATGCAATTATAATAATTATGTAACACGGTGTAAGGATTCACTGCTAATGTAATGGCTTCTTTGTAATGTTTCATTGCTAAGGCTAACGTAATAGCTTCTTTGTAATGTTCACTGCTGAGGTAACAGTTTCTCTGTAGCAGCAACGTTTGGGTCATTGCTGGAGATAACAGGACTGTGGTATGCATCTTGACCAATCGGAGATTGTTGCTCTGGCTTGTAAATCTGGAAGGATGTTTTCTCGCGGTCTTTTGTCGAGGAGGGATGAAGAGGGAAGATGCGTGTGGAGAGAGCTGGTAGACCACCGGACGGAGTGGACTGGGTTCTGAGGGTCCGAAGGTTAGCGACGTTTGGAGGAGACCGATGGTGGAAGAATGACTATTGAGTGAGCTGAAATGTGAACTGTTGACCTTTCCTGGAACTGGGTCTTTTTAAAATTTTCATTACTAACCCTATATTCAGATTAAGACTCATAAAGCTCAATCATTTAATTGCATATGGTGACGTGTCTGATATTTTGCGTTGTGGGTTTGTAACTGGGTGGTGCATTACACAGCATCCACACAAACGTGATTTCCCAGTTTGGCGGGGCCAAAGGCTGTTTCCTCCTAGACGAACACAAGCTGGGCGAGTCTGAGGGTTACAATTATATGTAATAAGTCAACATAAGAATATAAACAGACACAGCAAAAAAAGAGCAAAGCAGTGAGGTGGTGTTCATGAGTTCATGGACGGTTCAGAACTCTGATGGCCGAGTGGAAGAAGCTGTTCCTGAAACACTGAATGTGCGTCTTCAGGTTTAGAACACAGTTGAACACTACAGCACAGTTCAGGCCCTTTGGCCCACAATGTTGTGGCAACACAACCTACTGTAAAATCAGTCTAACCCTTCTCTCCTCCAGAGCCCCCCATATCTCTATCATTTATCTCTATCTAAAAATTTCTTAAGTGTATCTTAATTAAGCGTCCCTCATCATTTAGGAATATTCCTTCAAGTTCAAGGTTAATTATCATTCAACCATACTATACACAAGTACCCATGAATAAAGCCAAATGAAACAGCATTCCTCTAGGCTCAAGGTGTAAAGCACAATACCAACAGTCATTCATAGCATAAGGCACATATAGCAGTAAACATACAGTCACGCAAAAATAATATAACATGGCCCAAGTCACTAAGTGACATGTTCTGTCGATTGATGGGCCACAAACATTGTCAGCAAGAACAAGTCCTCAGCCGTCTGCAGACAAACACACGCATGCATGTCTTCCACCCACTGCAGCACTGATGGGAGGGGCCAACCTAGCACGGAGGTCAGGCCACATCGCCTCCTCTCTTGGGCAGCTGCAACAGGAAACACTGTCTTCACTACAACCAAGGCCACGCAGCTCCCCCGCCGTTGGTCTTCCCAATAAACCGGTGCAGTATTCTACATCACCAATGTCCAACAGTAAATGTTCAAACAGTCCAATAAATGCTTTATTGAAACATTTTATAAACAAGTAAATGAATATTTTTGTATATTTTTGTTCAACTGGGTTAATAGGAATTAAATGCATTGATAATTTTCAGATTGAGATCTTCCCTCATGTAAAGACTGGAAATACTGTGAGTGAACTGAAGCTTGTCAGACCTGGCCTGGCATCCAGAAGCCCTGCATTCCCACACTTACCCGAGCTGGAGGAAGAGGGACAACCTCACTGGCACTCCACACCTTCAAGACGGAGAGAGAGAGAGGCCCAGACCAAGGTACCACCCAGGATGCGGTGAAGGACTTTAAAGACATTAAAAAGGCCTAATTTGGAGTACAGTGGATTCCAGTTGGTTGATCGAGGCAGCCACATATTTAGGACGACTCTTAAAGAAGAAAAACTAACTGAGAAAATAGCAGAAATTTCCTTCATTTAATTGCCTCTTAATTGAGACAGGAGGCTGTTGCTGAACGGTTTCTAGCTAGTGCCAGTTCTGTGCAATTGTGTGGATGTTAGATACAACACCATGCTTAGAGCAATCAGTTTTTAAATGGCATCAGTTGTGTGTGTTTTTGCTCAAAAGTTAGTGAAGAAGTGATTTTTTTCACTGATGTCGAGAAATAAGCAGTAAGACAATTCAGAACTGTTTTGGTCACTGCAGTTTCAATCATTCAGGCTTAGATGTGCCAGAAACAGCTGGGGGTGAAGATGGCATGATTTCACTACTTCATCAAGTTAGGAACTACGGAGAATTTGAAAGTTATCAACAATCAGTTTGAATGTTAAAATGAAAATGAAGATTTGGAGGATGCAATCATCGATAACATTGGACGAAGGCAGTCTGTTATCTACACTAGGAGTCTGCGCTGATTTTGTTCACTTACAATCAATCAAAAGAACATGGCAATGTACACTGGATCAATTCCTCTGTCTATTCAGAGTTAGTACACTGCTTTATAGTACTCTAGTAGTTTTGGTAGTGTTCTAATTTATCTTGTATTTCATTTAAATACCTAATTCATTACTCATTTAAAAAGTAGTTTGTCTTTTTATACCTTTTTAAGTATTTCCATGAAACTTCCACTAATTGGGCCAAAATGTACCCCAATGTGTCCCAACTAACTGGAATTCAATGTACTGTGTGCAGTTCTGGTCACCAACCTATAGGGAAGATATCAATAAGATTGAAAGAGTACTGAGAAAATTCACAAGGATGTTGCACAGACTGGAGGAGCTGAGTTATAGGGAAAGGTTGAATAGGCAAGGGCTTCATTCCCTGGAGGAGCGGGAGAAGGAGGGGAGATTTGGCAGAGATATACAAAATCATGAGGGGTACAGATAGGGTAAATGCAAGCAGACTTTTTACACTGAAGTTGGGTGAGACTAGAACTAAGGGTTAAGGGTGAAAGGGTGAAAGGAGCATGAGGGGCAACTCAGAGGGAGGTGAGAGTGTAAACGAGTCTCCAGCCAAGGTGATGGATTTCAACATTTAAGAGAAGTTCGGATGGGTACATGAAGGAGAGCTATGGTCCAGGTGCAGGTGAATGGGACGAGACACAATAATTGGTCACATGGGTGTGATTGGACAGCAAGGGCACTTTGCTCCAGAGGGACCTGTTACTGTGCCTATCTCTAAATAAATGAGGCACTGACCTTTACATTTTGGCTCCAGAGCACTGTAACTTGGGAGTTAAGCACACAATATGTCGTCCGTAACCGATACTCTTGTGCCTTTGGTTAATTGTAAGATTTACTTCTCAGAAACGCAATATTACTGAAGCCAACCTGCTGTTTAAAGTTAGAAGTTCAAAGTAAAACTTATTATCAGAGTGCATACATGTCACCACGTACAATCCTGAGATTCTTTTTCTTCAGGCATGCTTAGCCAATCTATAGAACAGTAACTGTAAAGTGTAAACATCAGGAACTGTTAACTGTAAACAAACTGTGCAAATGCAGATATAAATAAATAGCAATAAATAATAAGCATGAAATAACAAGATAACGGAGTCCTTAAATGGATCCTTAAATGAGTGTAGTTATCCTTTTTGTTCAAAAGCCTGATGGCCAGGGGTGGTAATTGTTCTTGAACCTGGTGGTGCAAATCCTGGGGCACCTGTACCTTCTACCTGATGGCAGCAGTGAGAAAAGAGCATGGCCTGAGTGGTGAACTACATCTACCTGTCTGGACACCCCCCCACCCCACTGACTGCTCCTGTGGCTCCTCCCACAGACCCCTGTATAAAGGCGATTGGAGGCACAGACCCTTCCTCAGTCTCCAGGATGTTGTGTGATGGTCACTTGCTGCTTGTGCTTTCTTCCAGCCAATAAAAGCCTACCTTAACCCACGTCTCAGAGTTATTGATGGTGCATCAATGATGGATGCTGCTTTTCTACGGCAACGTTGCATGTAGATGTGCTCAATGGTTGGGAGGGTTTTACCCATGATGCACTGGGCTGAATCCACTACCTTTTCCACCCAAAGGCATTGGAGTTCCCGTGCCAAGTCGTAATGCGGCCAGTCAGCTCACTTCCCACCACACATCTATAGACGTTTGCCAAGGTTTTCGATGCCATACCAAATCTCCGCAGACTCCAGTAATATTTATATGATGGTTCCAGGACAGGTCCTCTGAAATAGTGACATCCAGGAATTTAAAGTGATTGCTAGGTTGAATTTCTTAGCCACTCTGTGTCCACTTTATTCAGTACCTCATGTACCTAATAAAGTGGCCACTGAGTGTATGTTCGTGGTCTTCTGCTGCTGTAGCCCATCCACTTCAAGGTTCGATGTGTTGTGTGTTCAGAGATGATCCCCTGCCGTAACGCATGGCTATCTGAGTTATGTCACCTTCCTGTCACCCTCCTCTGACCTCTCTCATTAACAAGCTGTTTCCACTTACAGAACTGCTGCTCATAGGAAGTTTTTTTTTGTTTTTCTGCACGCCCTAGAAACTGTTGTGTGCAAAAATCCCAGGAGATACTTAAACCACCCCTTCTGGCATCAGCAATCACTCCACAGTCGAAGTCGCTTGAGTCACATTTCTTCCCCATTCTGATGTTGGTCTGAACAACAACGGAACCTCCTGACCATTGCTTTGCTGCCACGTGATTGGTTGATTAGGTATTTGCATTAGTCAGGTGTACCTAATAAAGTGGCCGCTGAGTTTATACTTGCTGTCCCATAGCACCATCTGCTGTGATCTCCTGGTATAATCCATCACCACCAAAATACAACGGTGTTCCTGTGGAATTTGTGTTTAAAGAACTCCAAATGTATTTGATTTTAATGTCACCCACGTTACTCTAACCGCCACAATTGTCCATTCAATTGGAGAACTTCAGGTATATCTAGGGAAAATGGTGGGCACAGGTCAGTCCATCGCAGGCAAAGCCCTCCCCACCATTGAGCACATTTACACGGAGCGCTGCCAAAAGAAAGCAGCACCCATTATCAAAGACCCTCCCCACCCAGGCTACACCACCACAAACCCATAACCACCCGGCTCCTGAAGCAGTGTGGATAACTCCGAACTGATTCCATGACCTATGGACACACTTTCAAGGACCCTACAACTCACATTCTCAGTTATTTATTTACTTTTTATTTGCAAAATTTGTCTTTGTTGCACATTGGTTGTTTGTCAGTCTTCATTTATGGATAGTTTTTCACAAATTCTATTGTATTCCTTTATTTTCCTGTAAAAGCTAGCAAGAAAATGGATCTCAAGGTCGTCTTATGGTGATTAGCATAACAGTACTGCAGCTTGGGGTTTTGGAGTTTGGACCGGAAATGCCTGTTCCACGTTGTATCTCTAAGTTAATTAAACAAACAAGTACAGTGTTCGATAACATAAATGTACTTTGGTAATAAATTTACTTTGACCTGACTTGGTTTCCAGTTTGATGTTGAGGATGACTTATGAATATTTCCAAAGAAAGTTGCCTGTAAATGCTGCATAGTTCTCAAAAAATGCTGAATTGTTCAGCCTTCGCCATTTTCAACGTAGAACATAGAACCAACCTACATCAGTACATCACAGCACAGCAACCAGCCCTTCAGCCCACAATATCATGCCCAACCAATTAAATCAGTAACCAATTGTGGAAAAGACTAATTAACCTAATAATTAATTCTACTGGGTTGGTTCAATTAGTAACCATTCCCATTCCCCTTTTCCTTATTTCCCTGTTTTCCTATAACTTATTCCCTCCATACCCCAAACTCAACCTCATCAATGTCTTCTATGACTTCAACATAACATCCCAATTCCTGCATTCATTGACTTGATTCTAGTGCTGAAAGCTTTCCTCACAATCCTATCTACCTTTGAGGCCACTTTCAATAAATCTGTATTCCCGGGGCCCTTTGTTCTACTGCACTCCTCACTGCCCTACCACTCATTGTGTAAGTCCTACCTGGTTTGCCCTCACAATGAGCAAAACACACAAAATACTGGAGGAACTCAGCGGGTCTGTGGAGGATAGGTTGCTGATCTTTTAATCTAATCCAAAATCAATCTAATCCTTCCCTCCCACATAGCCCTTTATTTTTCTTTCATCCATGTGCCTACCTAAGAGTTTCTTAAACGTCCCCAATGTATCTGCCTCTCCCACCATCCCTGGCAGTGCATTCCATGCACCCACCATTCTGTTTAAAAAAAATCTACCTTTGACATCCCCCCCCCCCCTATACTTTCACTTTAAAATTATTACCCCTTGTACAAGCTACTTCTGCCCTGAGAAAAAGTGTCTGGCTGTCCTCTCTACCAGTGTCTCTTATCATCTTCTGCACCCTTATCAAATCACCTCTCATCTTCCTTTGCTCCAGAGAGAAAAGCCCCATCTCCCTCAATCTAGTATCTAAGCAAATTCTCAAGTCCAGATAATATCCTGGTAAATTTCCTCTGCCCTCTCTCTAAAGCTTTTACATCCTTTCTCTAAGTTGACCCCAGCGAAACAACACTTCAACTTTCTCCAGCATTTTGAGTGTGTTGTTCAAGCTTCTGCAGTTTCTTTTTATATTCGCTGACAACAACAAATCTTCACCTCATGATTAAAATTATTAGTCCTCACGAATATTTCTAACTGGAGGGTAGTGTAATTGGTGGAAACGAACGTAATTCAAAATCAGTGACATTGAGTTGAGGTTGGTCAACCTCAAGAGGCTGGTCTGATATGATGACGTAATTATGAGAAGGATTTTTTACTGAGCTTTGTGTTCAGTTTTTTGGAGTGTAATAAATGAATTGTTCCAGTTTTTCCTTAAACATAAAACATCTCATGCCCTATTATTTGCGAAAACCCACATTGTTAACCCCGATGCTCTTGGACGATTCCAGAGTTATAGAATATGTTGGCCAGTGCAGTCGCTTTGAAACTGCCGGAGTTTTGGGAGCAAAATGCCATTGCTTGGTCTGTACAAGCCAAGGCCCAACTCATGCTGTCAACACCAAATTCTACTATGTGGTAGCATTGCTCAGAAACTCCACGGGAGGGGAGAGTGCTGAGTCTGCTTGGACACCCACCTGAACACAACAAATACTGATCGTTCAAACCTCACCTTCTACAGACTTCAGGACTCTCGAAGTCTGAGCATGCCGAACATTTGCTCTCTTTGCCTGACTTTAGCAACGCTAAGCCTTCAGAGCTAATGGACCACATGCTGTCTCTCCCGGGAAATCATCATCCTTGTTTTATTTTTAAAGAACTCTTCATGCAGCAAGTGCCAGATCAAGTTTGCACAGCCCTCACTAATGCACCCAATAAGGATTATAGGGAGCTTGCTAAAATGGCTGATAGTCTACACTCAGCGAGCCAGTGGTGCATCATTCCTCCTTTCCCTACCTCAATAAACCCAATCAGCAAGGCCCCCGACAGAAGTCTGCAAAGCAGACTAAGCCGTGTCTGTGTTTTTACCACACGCACTTTGGTAGTAATGCGAGGAAGCACCGACCGCCTTGGAGCTTCGACAGTGCCAGTGCATTGGGACATAAGTGGTCTGTGAACACCGTGTTCCAGCTGCCAGGGACGTCTACTGCTCATCATGGGCACCCTTTCAGGGTGACATTTCCTGTGTGACATGGGTGCTCGAGTGAGCGTGCTGCCAGCTTCGCATGAGAAGGTAAATAGCGATGTAATCTCACCAGGGGCCACTGACGGCAGCAGTATCCAGACTTACGGGACACAACAGGTGATGTTTTGTTTCAATGGGTGACATTACAGGTGGTGATTCCCTGTGTGCCCAAGGACTTAAAAACAGCCGGCTTGTGGATGTCAAGGACTTTGAGTCATTACCCTGCTCCCCCAGTAAGTTCCCCACAATGACTCTGTCAAGCGAGTTTACTCAATTGCTGGGCAAATTCCTAAACCTCACTAAGCCCACATTCTCCACTATAGTCACAAAACATGGGGTCGAACACCACATTTCTACAACTGACCCGCTAGTCCATGTGCGTGCGTGTACACACACACACACACACACACACACACACACACACACACACACACACACACACACACACACACACACACACACACACACACACACACACACACACACACACACACACACACACACACACACACACTCAATACCCGAAGTATATATATACTCAGTCTCCTCAATACCCGAAGCCTGGACTGACACCTTGCCCTACTGTCCTGTTTATTATTTATTGTAATGCCTGCACTGTTTTTGTACACTTTATGCAGCCCTGGGTAGGTCTGTAGTCTAGTGTAGCTTTCTCTGTGTTTTTTTTTACGTAGTTCAGTCTAGTTTTTTGTACTGCGTCATGTAACACCATGGTCCTGAAAAACGTTGTCTCATTTTTACTATGCACTGTACCAGCAGTTATGGTTGAAATGACAATAAAAGTTGACTTGACTTGACTTAACAGTTGAATAGCCCCTGGGCTTTGCCCCTCCACAGGTTTATGGAGGAATTTAAGGTGGGAGGGTTATATGGGAGGCAGGGTTTAAGGGTCGGTACAACATAGTGGGCCGAAGGGCCTGTACTGTACTGTACTATTCTATGTTCTATATGATCCCTAAGTCCAATGGTAGTTGCCACCCATGTGGTGATTACCGACACCTTAACGAGGCCACCACCCCCAATCGTTACCCGGTCCCCCACACCCAGGACTTTTCAGCACATTTAGCTGGAAAGTAAAATTTTCCAAAGCTGGTTCAGTTAGGAGCTACCATCAGGTGCCTGTGTGCTCAGAGAACATTCCCAAAATGTCTGTGATAACCCCATTCAGCCTCTTCAAGCTTTTGCACATGCTGCTTGGGCTGAAAAATGCAGCACAAACTTTCCAACGGCTGATGGAGTCTGTATTAAAAGAGTTAGATTTTCTTTTTGTTTACCTGGATGACATACTTGTGCCAGTGCATCCAATTCCGAACACGTATCTCATCTCTGCACACAATTCAGCGCTTAAGCCAAAATGGGTTGATTATTAACCCTGCTGAACGCCATTTTGGGTTGTCAATTACTGACTTTCTCGGCCATCACATCTCCGCAGAAGGTGCAAAACCCCTCCCATGAAAGGTAGCTGCTATTATGGATTTCCCACCGCCCTGCACTACTAAAACACTACAGGAGTTTTAAGGGATGGTGAATTTCTATCACCACTTCATTTCATGAACTGCTGAACATGCTCCCCCTGTCTAGTGCGCAATATCCCTAATTGAGTGCTTGACAGGTCAGTGGATATGACAGGGCATTTGATGATACCAAACAAGCTCTTTCCAACTCGATCCTACTGCCTCACTCGCTCCCCAATGCACCCATAGTTCCAGACAGGCTCACAATCCTGGTTTTAGTGAATTCTGTGGGAGCCTGTGTAGGTAATTGGTGGAAGTGTAAATGATCCACAATCACTGACGCTTCGTGTTAGGATTCACTTTAGGAAGCTGGTTTGATGTGATGACGTTATTACGTGAAGGGCTTCTACTGCACTTTGTGTTCAGTTTTTTTTAAAGAGTTCAATAAATGAGTTGTTTTATTTGGGAAAACCTACAGAGGTAGACAAAATTATGAGGGTTATAGATAGGGTAAATGCAAGCAGGCTTTTTCCACTGAGGTTGGGAGAAACTAGAACTAGACATCATGGGTTAAGAGTGAAAGGAGAAATGTTTATGGGGAACATGTGGGGGAATTTCTTCACTCAAAGGCTGATGAGAGTATGGAATGAGCTCCCAGTGCAAGTCGTGGATGTGGAGTCGATTTCAAAATTGAAGAGAAGTTTTGGTAGATACATGGATGGGAGAGGAATGGAAGGCTATGGTCCAGGTGCAGGTGGATGGGACTAGGCAGATTAATGGTTTGGCACAGATTAGATGAGCCAAAGGGCCTGTTTCTTTGCTGTAGTGATCTATGAGAAGGTAATAAACCTTTGAAGACATGGGATGTCACAGATGCCAGAACCGGAAACAAACAAAAAACAAACTGCTGGAGGTAACCACATTTACCAGGATGTTGCCTGGATTGGAGAACAAGTCATATGAAGCAAGGTTAGCAGAGCTGGGACTTTTCTCTTTGGAGCGTAGAAGAATGAGAGGGAACTTGATAGAGGTCTACAAGATTATGAGAAGCATGGATAAGGTGGATAGTCAGTACCTGTTTCCCAGGGCACCAATAGCAAACACCAGAGGGCATAAGTACAAAATTAAGGGAGGAAAGTTTAGGGGAGACATCAGGGGTAAGTTTTCTATACAGAGGGTTGTGGGTGCCTGGAATGACTTGCCAGGGATGGTGGTGGAGGCTAAAACATTAGGGGTATTTAAGAGCCTCTTGGACAGGCACATGGATGAAAGAAAAATGGAGGGTTATGGGGTAATGTGGGTTTAGTACTTTTTTTAAAGGATTATATGGGTAGGCACAACATGGAGGGCTGAAGGGCCTGTACTGTGCTGTAGTGTTCTTTGGTTCTATGGCAACCAGCATCTATGGGGGAAGATGGATGACCAATGCTCCACGTGCTGATGCAGGATCTCAATCCAGAACATTGACTGCCCCTTTACGCCTTTGAAATTATCAATGTACAGTACCGATTTAAGCTGCGGTCAGCAAAAGTTCAGCTTTAACTGGCCCTTTAAGGAAGAGGATTGTTAAATCACTTTGCTCTGAAAATGGTTGGTTTTCTCCCTGCTGAGTTCTTCACTGCTTTTTAATTCTTGCAAAAGGTTAAAGCCAACACAGAGCCTGGTACTTCAAATAGAAGTCAAATCTGAATTATTCAGCTATTATCAGTACTATGTCTTCAAAGGTTAGTGCCGTGAAGTGCAGAGAAAATAACCACATTGACAGCTATTGGCCAGCTAGAGGTGACCTTAAGAAGCATTTTGAGAGCAGTCACAGTATTATCTCCTAACAAAATGGTAAAGAAAAGCCTTTAAAATGCCTACTTGAAAACTAATTGTTAAAAAATCCATTGGAATTTCACCAAGTCACTGAAGGCAGAAGCTCGACTTTAGTCAGTGTGATTGTTCAGTACAAGTTTAGTGTATCTAGTATTCTCCCCTCCCAGTATCTTGTTCTACAATGGCCACACCAAGACTGGGGATGCAGTGGACTGTGAGGAAGACTATCAGGGCTTGCAGAGGGATCTGGACCAGCTGGAAAAATGGGCTAAATCATGGCAGGTGGAATTTAATGCAGACAAGTGTGAGATATTGCATTTTGGGAAGGCCAGCCAGGGTAAGATTCACACAGGGAATGGTAGGGCACTGAGGAGGGCAGAAGAACAGAGGGATCCAGGAATGTAGATCCATAATTCCTTGGAAGTGGTGTCGCAGGTAGAGAGGGTTGTAAAGAGAGTTTTGGCATAATTGGCATTCATAAATCAAAGTACTGAGTTCAGGAGTTAAGATGTTATGTTGAACTTGCATAAGATACTGGTGAGGTCAAATTTGGAGTATTGTATGCAGTCATGGTTGGAGGGCTAGGATACAGGCGTGGACTAGGCAGAATAACAGTTTGGTATGAACTAGATAGGCCAAAGGGCTTGTGTCTGTGCTGTGGTGTTCTATGTCTCCATTGAAATTATCAGGCTGTGAGGTCAGTAAGAAAATATTATGGCAGTCATTCATAATTAGCAAAGGTTAATTTCTACCCATTAAGGATTTGTGAACTCTCACCAAAATGTTCAATTTTGGCTAAGCCAAAATGAGACAAAATTACAGTATTGCTATATAATCAGTGCTTTGCTTTAATCTTGTGGTTTAGTTTCTTAATTCCATTCTCTGACATTGGCAAGTTCGTTCAGTGTAACACACACAAAATGCTGGAAGAACTCAGCAGGTCAGCATCATGTATGGGAAGGAATAAATGGTTGACGTTTCGGGATGAGCCCCTCCAAAAGCATAAAAGAGCACTCCAGGTTGACCAAACACAAAGCATGAAAATTTCAAACCCTACGCAAAAAATTGAATTCTCCCTGCACCCTCACACCAGCCTTCTGCCCCTGGTTTGCCATGCCCTTTACCATCACTACCACCTGACTAGTGGTATCAGGAGAAATAGTCAGAGAAACTCAGGAGGTCAGGCAGCATGTATGGGGGGAAATGGGCAGTTGATGTACGGTTCCCTTGCTTTCTAAAAGGCTACCACTCTCTTGCTTGATTACATTGTGTGACTGATCCACCAAATCATGAGTACCCTTGCAAGATGGCATTGGTGATCGTCGGTGACTGTGGGCTGCAGAAAACTCTTCCAAAATTCCTCCTAAATCTACTTTGTTTAAATTACTTCCACTGCAGTCTGCAGCATGTAACTTTCCTCCAAACAATGCACTTTTCAATCACCTCAACGTTCTTCAGATCTCACGATCGATTGACGAACCCAGACGAGTCAGACGCGGCTCCTTTAAGGCTCATCGCCATGGCCAAAGGCGAGGCAGGAGAGGGGGGAATCCAAGCCAGGCTGAAACGCAGAGGGATGAGGCCTCCTCCACCCAGCATCTTGTTGGTGAATGTGCAGTCAATGGAGAACAAAACTAAGGGTCTGAGGGCAAGGCTGCTGTATCAGAGGCAGATGAAAGTCCACTCAGTTGTTTGCTGTTTCGGAACTTGGCTTCCTGTGGATGCACTGGATGCAGCAGGCAAACCAGAAGGATCCACGATTCACAGAATGGACCGAACTGTGGGCTCCAGTAAGGCGAAGGGAAGGGGTGTTTATGGTTAGCTCTCAATGGTGCTCTGATGTGGTGGTTCTGTTGAACTCATGTTCCCCTAACTTGGAACACCTAACGGTTGAATGTTGTCTATTCTATTTACCTCAGGTGTTCCCATTTGTGATCCTGACCATAGCTTATATAATCAAGGGCTCGTGACACTGCAGGATGCAACCTGCAAACAAGTAACAGCCCATCCCAATGCATTTCAAATTATAATCCGAGACTTCAACCAGGCCTGTTTGAAGAAAACCCTGGCTAATTATCACCAGCGTATAACCTGTGACACCAGAGGTCCCAACACACTAGCCGACTGCTGTACTAAGATAAAGAATGCCTACCGTTCCTTGCCCAGACCCCATTTTGGTAAACCACATCACCTGGCTGTCCACGTCCTACCTGCATGCAGGCAGAGCTTAAAATGCAAGACTCCCGAGACTTGGACAGCTAAGGGGTAGTCGTGGGAGGCAGAGGAAAGATTATGGGATCGCTTTGAGTCAGTGGACTAGGCTGTGTTCTAGCATTCATCTAGAGATATGAATCTACACATCATGTTTGTAACAGACTTCATTCAAACAGTTGTAGATGAGTGTGACTCCACTAAATCATTGAGTCTTCCTCAATCAGAAGGTCAAAATGAACCATGAGATCTGAAATTTGCTGAGGGCCAGATAAGAATCACCGGAGACCAAGAAAGCTACAAGAGGTGCAGGTGTGACCTCTGGAAAGCCACCTCATGGGCGAAGTGGAGATTCCAGAATAAGCTTGAATCAACGAGGGATGTCTGACAGCTGTGGCAGGGCTCAAACGCTATCACCTCCTACAAAGTGAAATCAGGTGACACGGAAGACAACAGGGCTTCATTCCCAGATGAACTCAATGTCTTCTAAGCTCGTTTTGACTGTCAGAACGTGGAGGAACCATCGCGAATACCCACATCCCCCGATGATCCTCTGATCACAATCTCTGAAGCTGATGAGCAGGCTGCCTTCAGGAGTGTTGGTCCTCGGAAAGCATCCGGACCGGACGGAATACCTGGCCACTTACTAAAGACCTGTGCTGACCAATCGGCTGCTGTGTTCACTGAGATCTTTAATTCCTCTTAGTCAAAGGCACAAAACTACTGAGCCAAGCCAATGGCTTTTGGGACCGCCTGGTAAAGGAAGCTATTGAAATAAAACTGGAGGAAAAGAATTTTAACAAAGGTGAAGGTCTCGCTCTAAGTAAGAACTGGAATTTGTTTGTAAACAAGGTTGAAGAGTGGAAACCTGATCAAATGAGGACTAACTAATCAGGAAGGATGGACTGTGGGGATATAAATATCACCGGACTGGACATGCTCAGGAATCACCCCTGATGAAGATGGTAGAGTTTGTCATCGAAATGTCAGTAATAATCCAGCGGTAATCCCTAAGAGTTTATTCATCATACACACCAGGAAAGCACCACATCCTTTTTCTATCTAGGCCCTTCAATATTCTGTAGGTTTCAATGAGATCCTCGTCAATATTCTAAACGCCAGTGAATACAGACCTAGAGCCCTCAAATGCTCCACATACCTTTTCATTCCTGGAATCATTCTCATGAACCTCCTCTGGACCATCTCCAATGCCAGCACATTTTTTTAGATCTTAGCTGTCTGTAACAGTAGCAGACGTGAGAAGGACTCTGCAGAGAGCAGGGCGGCTGGGCCGGACAATATCCCAAGCCGAGTACTCAGGGAGTGCACGCCAGCTGACTGACGTCATCACAGACATCTTGAAAACTTCAGTCTCCCAGGCTGCTGTCCCCACGTGCTTCAAATCAGCCTCCATCATCCCTGTGGCAAAGAACTCCACACCTTCAGAACTAAATAACTACTGCCCAGAGCCACCATCATAAAGTGTTTTGAACATATATGGGACATATCAAAAACTCTATCCCTGCCATATTGGACACTCAACAACATGTTAACTGACAAAATCTCTCTATGACTGTGGGCTCATCACCAACAATGATGAGATGGTCTACAGAAAGGAGTTGGGGAAGCTCGAGACCTTGTGCTAGGCAAATAGCCTTTTCCTCAACAACAAACACAAAATGCTGGAGGAACCCTGCATGTCAGGCAGCATCTATGGGAATGAATAAACAGTTGATATTTCAGACCAAGATCTTTCATCGGGACTAGAAAGGAAGGGGGAAGAATCCAGAAAAAGAAGATGGACGGAGGGGAAGGAGGACAAGCTAGAAAATGATAGGTGAAGCCAGGTATATGCGGTGGGGAAGGGGGAATGAAGCAAGAAGCTGGGAGTTGTTAGGTCAAAAAGGTAAAGGGCTGGAAACGAAGGAACCTTATAGGAGAGGAGAGTGGACTATTGGGAGAAAGAGGAGGATAGGCACCAGGCGGAGTTGATAGGCAGGTGAGGAAAAGGAGTAAGATGCTAGAGTGGGAAATTGAAGAAGAGAGAAGGGAGAGGGGAAATAAATACCAGAAATTGGAGAAATCAATGTTCATACCATCAGTTGGAGGCTACCTAGACAGAATATGAGGTGTTGTTCTCCAACCTGAGTGGTCTCATCATGGCAGAAGAGGAGGCAAAGGACCGACATGTCAGAATCGGAATGGGGATGGGAATTGAAATGGTTGGCCACCAGGAAATTCCACTTTTTGTGATGGACCAGAGGTGCTTGACAAAGCAGTCTCCCAATCTACACTGGGTCTCACCAGTATAGAGCAGGCCATATTGGGAGCATTGGATACAGTAGATGACCCCACTAGATACACAGGTGAAGTGTTACCTCAACTGTTTAGAGTCCCGAATGCAGGTAAGGGAGGAGATGAACGGGCAGGTGTAGCATTTCTGTTGCTTGCAGGGATATGGGCCAGCTGGGAAATTGGTGGGGAGGGACAAATGAACAAGGAAATCGTGGAGGGAGTGATTCCTGTGGAAAGCGGAGAGTGGGGGTGGGGGCAAGTAAAGATGTGTTTGGAAGTAGGATCCTGTTGAAGATGGTAGCAGTTGCAGAGGCTCAAGGGTTGGGAGGTGAGGACAAGAGAAACTCTATCCCTGTTAAGATGGTGGGAAGATGGGGAGAGTGTGGACGTTCTGGGAATGGAGGAGATGCGGGTGAGGACAGCATCAGTGGCAGAGGAAGGGAAACCTCACTTTTTGAACAAGGACATTTCTGATGTCCCAGAAAAGAAAGTCTCACCCTGGGAACTGATGCTGTGGAGACGAAGGAACTGTAAACGGAATGGCATTTTTACAGAAGACAGGGTGGGAAGAGGTGTAGTCATGGGAATTAGTGGGTTTACAAAAGATCAGTAAATGGAGACAGAGAGATCGAGAAAGGGGAGGGAGGTGTCAGAAATAGACCAAATGAATTTAAGGGCAGGGTGGAACTCGGAGGCAAAGTTGATAAAATTGATGAGCTTGGTATGGATGCATGAAGCAGCACTAATGCAGTCATCACTGCATGACGCAGCACTAATGCAGTCATCAATGCAGCACAGGGAGAGTTGTGAAGCATTGAAACAAAAAGGCAGGCGCAGCTGGAGCCAATGAGGGTACCCTTGACTTTGTAGAAAGTGAAATCGTCAGGGGTGAGGAGCAGTTCTGCCAGACAGAGGAGAGTGGTGGTGCTGGGGAACTGCTCGGATCTGTTGTCCTGAAAGAAGTGAAGAACTTTAAGGCCTTCTTGATGGGATCTCGGAGTGTAAAGGCACTGGACATCCATGGTGAAAAAGAAGCAATCAGGCCCAAGGAATTGAAAGTTGTCGAGGAGATTCGGAGCATGTGAAGTGTCACAGATGCAGGTGGTAAGGAACTGAACCAAGAGCCGAGGTATGTGAGCACGAGTTCAGTGGGGCAGGAGCAGGCAGAAACAATGGGCCTGCACAGACAGTCAGGTTTGTAGATCCTGGATAGGAGAGAGAAAAACGAGCAGTGTGGGGTGAGGGAACTATGTGTTTGGTGGCAGTGGATTGGAGATCTCTTTCTCAATGACGAAGGAGATGGTTATCAGCTTCAAGAGAGCGTGCACCACTCATACCCTACTTTACATCGGTGGCACAGCAGTGGAAACTGTGAGCAGTTTCAAATTCCTGGGAGTGCAGACCTCACACAACCTCTCATGGTCCCAGAACACATTCTACACAGCCAGAAAAGTTCACCGATGCCTCTGTTTTCAGAGGGGGCTGAAGAGAGCTGGTCTATGCACGTCTATGCTCACGTCATTCCACAGATGCTCAGTGGAGAGCATTCTAGCATGCTGCATCACTGCATGGTACAATGGATAGTGAAAACCGCCCAATGCATTATCGACACCCACTTCCCCGCCATCAAGGACATACTGTATATAACAGAAATGTGCCAAATCCCACCCACCCTGCCACGGACTGTTTGTCCCACACCTATCAGAGAGGAGGCTACGTAGAATCCTTGCCAGGACCACCAGACTCAAAAACAATTACTTTTCCAAAGCAATAAGCCTGATCAACATCTCCACCTGCTAACCCGCCCATCACTACTTTATCATTTCCTGTTAGTCACTCCTGTGCCTAGCATCTCTTTATGGACATACAATCATTCTATATGTATGCAAGCTATATTAAGTATTTATGTATTTTTTATTATTGTGTTCTTTAGCTTTCTGTGTTTTTTTGTGTTTTATCTTGTGCTGCATTGGATCTGGAGTAACAATTATTTTGTTCTCCTTTACACTTGTGCACTGGAAGTGACATTAAACAATCTTGAAACTGAAATTAGGGGCCCAAAACTGCTCACAATTCTCCAGGTGTGGTCTGACCAATGTCATCTCAGCATTACATCCTTGTTTTTATGTTCTAGTACTCTTGAAATGAATACTAACATCGCATTTTTTAAAATCTTCCAAATACTTCAATTCTTACCCTAAGGCAAGGGCAAACAGAGCGGCCAGTGTTAGAGTGGGGAGGCTTTGGCTCATCAGGCTTGGGTGACATGAGTCTCTGGTAAGTTTCTTCTTCTGTCCTCTTCATTCCTCATCTGTTAGGACATAGAGCAGTGGGAATGTCTCCAGGGCAGTGTTATGTCCTTTGTGTAACGTGTGGGAATTCTGGGAGGATTCTAACATTCAATATCCATTTTTTTCTCCATGAAGTAAGAGTGGACAACCCAGGCAAAGGAGGCTGGTGACCTTATAAAAGTTTGTAAAATCATGAGGGGCAAAAAGAAGATTGGCTGTCACAGCCTTTCCCCCTAGGTAAGGGAGTCTAAAACTAGAGGGAATACTGCAGGTTTAGGGTGAGAGGGGAAAGATTTAAAGGTCATGAGGAACAAGTTTTTCACAGACAGGGTGCTGGGTATTTAGAATACCCTGCCAGACAATGCTTGTTCCGCATGCCCACTTAAAGGATATCTGAAGGGTCTGTGGATAGGAAAGGTTTAGAGGGATTGGGGCCAAATGCAGAGAAATAAGACCAGATCAGATAGGCACCTTGGTCAGCATGACATATTTGGGCCGAAGAGCCTGTTTTAAAATAGTAAGCATATTAGCTACAAGCTGTCAGGATGTTTATTAGATACTGTCCATCTTCAGCCTGAAATGTTGACTTTTCTTCCTGCAGCTGTGGTGGGGGTCTCTGATGATGGATGCTGCTTTCCTACGACAGCACTCCGTATAGATGTGCTCAATGGTGGGGAGGGATTTTTACCCACAATGGACTGGGCTGTATCCACTACTTTCTGTAGGATTTTAGGTTCCAGTACGTTGACACCCAGGAACTTGTTAACCCTTTCCACAGCTGACCCTTCGATGAGGACTTGTATGTGTTCTATGATCTATGATGGTCCCAGCTTTATTCAGCCAGACACAGGGGCTTTTATATAAGGGACAGTAAAGTAGTGTAAAACTTCAGCCTGTTATCCTGCAATTCTGTAAAATTATCCTTTTGGATGTAGGCATATTAAACCTTGGATTTGGGTGAAGTGTTTCAATCGAATTCTCCTGTTCCAACAACTGTGTTTCACTTCAGACTTTCCTATAAGAGAGTCAGCAGGGTATGGAGCGAGAAAGCAGCAAAGAGATACACAGGGTGAAAGCAATTAAACTTCAAGGCAAGTGGCTTAAAAAATAATTAGCTTTGCTGAACGCCTTGACAGAATCAAAGATGATTCCAGGAATAATCATACTGTTATATTTAGCAGGAGTCAAAACCAGAATATTTTAGCTCCCTTTTGATGAATTTTGACACTATTTCCAAAGTGGTCATTCGCGGTCTTTGGGCAGCTCCTAGGTCAGTACCGAAGCTTGAGGCTCAACGGTCAATTGCAAGTCAGGGGTCTGAGGCCCGATGGCCAGAACCTGGCACCTCCAAGTCTGAGAGTCCATTGGGAAAGTCGAAGGCCTGAGGTCAGCTAGTCTGCGAGTCCACTGGACGCTGGAGGCCAAAGGCAGCCTGTCCAGGGATTTGAGGACCGTCTGTGTACCCGAGGGGTGGGCAAGAATGAGCAACAGGGCTTGTATTTATTTTATTTATTGAGGTACGGTGAGGATCAGGCCCTTCAGGACCTCCAAGACACGCCGCTCAGCAGCCCTCGATTTAACCCTAGCCTAATCACAGGACAATTTACAGTGACCAATTAACCTACTAACCAGTATATCTTTGGACTGTGGGAGGAAACCAGACCACTCGGAGGAAACCCAAGCGGTCCCAGGGAGAACATACAAGCTCCTTACAGACAGCAGCAGAAATTGAACCCTGGTTGCTGGGACTGTAAAGCGTTGCGCTAATTACTACGCTACTGCACCGCCCGTTGTTGTTGCCGCTGTTTGTGTTGTTTTGCCGAACATAGAGGGCATGCTACGTTGGCATTGGAAAGTGTGGCGACGCTTGTGGTCTGCCCCCAGCACCCTTAGTTTGAGTTGGTTGTTAATGCATTTCTCTGTATATTTCGATGTACACATGATAAATAAATCTGAGTCTGAAGAAAATAAAATGGGGTTTGATAACTGGTGATTAAACACCACCTCCAGAAGAAGACTGATTCAAGCCTCTGTACAATTATTACTGTCTAGCTCAGACATTGCTTTCTAATTACAAGATGTTGCAGTGTAGGAGTAAATCCCCTCTCCATAAAACAAATCTGACACCAGCAATGAACCCTCTGCAAAATTAAACGTGGCATTTTCCGCTCTCATTTCCCGACCTGATGCTCTGCTGTTCAATGGGCTGACAAGCAGGTGGGCTGTTATTGAAGGATTATCCGGACCGCCAGTTTAGCTTGCTCTTCATTTGCACTGCGTATCGATGCAGCTTCAGCTAAATCCACGGGAAGAAACAACATTCTCATTTTCTGTAGTTCAACATTCATGGGATATTGAGATTGCTGTATGAGGAGAAATCGAGCAGACTGGTCTCTTGAACTCTGCCATGGACAGTCCCAAGCCCGGCTGCAAAAGGAGAAGGGTCTAGAAACCCAGAGGTACCGAAATGCCAACAGATGCTCCAAAGGCCTTGTCGCTGGCAGAGGAAAGATCTTCTTCTGAAAGACGCATGAAGTTGTGTGATGAAAGCCGAAAGTCCGTGGAAGCCACAGGGTCGACTAACCTTCTATCAACCAGGACCACCACCAGACTGACCTGGGAGAGAGGACCCTGGAGAACTCTGCTGGCAGCCTATGCCCCAGTAGGGGTGATGACACTTAGGAAGAAGACAAAGAATAAGCTGGAGTTTAGAAGAATGAGAAATAATATTATTGAAACATGCAGAAACTCAGCAGGATAAGTCAAGACAGATGAGTCCCTTAGCTGGGGGTCAAAACTTAGAATCAGAATCAGGTTTAATATCACTTGGCATGTCATGAAATACGCTGTTTTGCAACCAAAGAACATTGCAATAACAAAAAAAACATAAATTACTATAAGAAACACACACACATATATATATATATAAAAATTTGGTTAATAACTCATCTGGGTGATTGATAAGTTCATGGCCTAAGGTAGAAGGAGATGAGTTATTAACTTCAAACTTTCTGAATAATCACTCAAAGAGTTGACCTGCATGTACATGTAATGAGAGCTGTATAACTCATCTCCTTCTACCTTAGGCCACAAACCTATCAATCACCCATCTGTGGACACTTTCTGAAGGTCCAAGATCCATATGCTCCACGACCGCTGGACTAAGTGTGTAAGTGTAGGAGGGGACTATGCTGAAAAATAAATGAGCTAGGTTTTCTACAATTGACTCCTTCACAAACTTATCAGTCACCCCTCGTAAGTAGTGCATAAAGAGAGCCTAAAAATAGTGAGGTGGTGTACATGGTCCATTCAGAAATCTGATGGTGGTCGGGAAGATGCTTCTGAAACATTGAGTGTGTGTATCTTCAGGCTCCTGTCCCTCCTCCTCGACAGTAGCAATGAGAAGGGGGCTTGCCCTCTGAACGAGGGGTTGGTCAGACAGGACAGAGATGAGGAGAAATGTCTTTGCCCCTAAGGTAGTGCGTCTTTGCTATTCACCCTCCAAGCGGCTCAGTGGTGTAAGGTGGCATGGTAGTGCAGCGGCTAATGTAACGCTTCAGAGTGCCAGTGATCAGGGTTCAATTCCCGCTGCTGTCTGTAAGGAGTTTGTACATTCTCCCTCCCTGTGACCGGCTGTATTTCCTCCCAATGAGAACACTTCCCAATGGAAATGATTGGATAATAATTATAGTCAGGTTTATTATCGCTGGCTTGTAAGTCATAAAGTTTGTTGTTTTGCAGCAGCACAGTGAAAAGACAAATTCACTATAAATTACAAAATAAATAAATAGTGCAAAGAAAGAACAATGTATTCATGGACCATTCAGAAATGTGATGGCAGAGGGGAAGAAGCTGTTGCTGAATCATTGAGTGAGAGTTTCTGTACCTCTTCCACAATGGTGGCAATGAGGCGGGGGCACGTCGATGTTGAAGTGGGCCTTGCCACCTTCCTGAGGGACTGCCTCTTGAAAATGTGGGGAAGGTTGTGCCGTGAGGGATCAGGCTGAGTTTTCAACCCTCTGCAGCCTCTTGCGATCCTGTGCACTGGAGCCTCCATGCTAGACAGTAATGCAGCCGTGGTACATCCTCACAAATGTTGGAACACTTTACAGCACCAGTGACTGGGGTTCAATTCCCACGGCTGGGTGCGCGGGTATATGCTGTGCAGGCGCATTTGTGTTGGGAAAGGGATGTTCAATTGCCAGGAGAATGCAGGTAGGGATGGGAGAAGTGATGGGCATGCGCAAGAGGGACCCAGGCACCACAGTAGCATGGTAGTTAGCTCAGGGCAGAGTTCAGAGTTCAAATCCGGCGTCCTCTGCAATAAAGTTTGTATGTTCTCCCCGTCTGCATGCGAGTTTCCTCCAGATGCTCTGATTTCCTCCCACAGTCCAAAGACGTATGGGTTAGTGGGTTATTTGGTCATTGTAAATTGTCCTACGATTAGGGTAGGGTTAAATCTGTAGGTTGCTGGGCTGTACGGCTCATTGGGCTGGAATTGACTATTCTGTGCTGTATCTCCAAATTTTAAAAAAAAGTGGAAATTACGCTGTGGGTGATGCTCTGTGAGGTGGCAAAGCCTCTATATAAAGTCACTATTCTATAGTTTTGCTGAGTATGCCCACAAGGAAATGAATCTCATATGGTGACATAGTTTGATAATAAAATTTACTTTGAACTTTGAACATTTGATGGGTCAGGAGCCTATTAAAAATGAGAAATATCTGAAAGTAAAACACCTTTCCCTTCACCGCCACTATCTGCATAAGAATATCTGCATCACTATTTTCCGAATGGTTCATGAACCCATGAACATTACAGATCTATTCTGGCTCTATTTTGGTACTACTTACTTATTTATATATTTCTTATTGCAGCTTATAGATTTTTTATGCATCACACTGGACTGCTGCAAAACAACGTATTTCATATGTCTGTGGACTGTGGAAGGAAACCTTTTGTTATGTGGTTCAAGGTGATGGTGTTGAGGTCAGGAATCAATCAGGATTAAAATGTTCTCTCCATGGGCTGTACAATCATTCCTGTGGCTTCCCAGTAACCGGGCAACATGCAAAGCCACTTTGCAGTTCGAGGCAACAAAGCCACTGCACCTTCAGCTTGGAGTGAGCAATCAGGGTCCAAGACATGAAGCCTGAATATAGCTTCCTACACAATATGATGGCAAAACAGTGCAATGTTTTGACATCTTCGGTGACTGTAATTAAAATGTGCAAGTATGTGAGGCAGATGAAGGGAAGACCAAACTATTCGCTGCGCTTCGTAACTGTCTAAAAACTGCTTGAGCACAAGAGGCTTATCCCTCAACTGTTGTAGTAGATTTTTTTTAAAACTTGTTTTACTTAGAGATACAACAAGCTCCAGACATTTGTGGCCCAAGTCCAGAAATCTCTGTTTTTAACTCTAGCCTAATCAGGGGACAATTTACAATGACTAGTTGGCCTACTCTTGGGAATGTGGGAGGAATCCTGAGCACCTGGAGGAAACCCACATGCTAACAGGAAGAATGTACCAATTCCTTTCAGATAGCATTGATGTCCCAAGCTGTGTCAGCATTGTGCTACCATGGGGTAGTGTACCACCCCAGGGGGCCACATGAGTGCCAACAGTCCTATAGATTTTAATGTACATAATAAAACACTTTTTAATGCATTTTCTGTGAATGAAAGAATAAAAAGGCACTGCACAGTTTATTCTTGTAAATAATTTAAAAATTATGACCAGTGATGTTCCACGGGGGTCAGTGTTGGGACCGCTTCTTTTTATGTTATATGTCAGTGGCTTAGATGAATTGATGGCTTTGTTGCAAAGTTTGCAGATGATTTGAAGATAGATGGAGGGTCAGGTACTTTTGAGGAAGTAAAGAAGCTCTAGAAGGACTGAGACAGATTAGGAGAATGGGCAAGAAGAGGCAGATGGAATACAGGATTGGGATGTGTATGGTCATGCACTTCGGTAAAAGAAATGAAAGAGTTGACCATTTTATAAATGGAGAGAAAATTCAAAGAGAGCAATCCATGCGCAGGATTCTCTAAAGGTTAATTTGTAGGTTGAGTCTGTGGTCAGGAAGGCAAATGCAATGTTAACATTCATTTCAAGAGGACTAGAATATAAAAGCAAGGATGTAATGTTGAGGCTTTATAAATCACTGGTAAGTCCTCACTTGGAAGATTGTCAGCAGTTTTGGGCACTTTACCTTAGAAAGGATGCGTTGACACTGGCAAAGGTTCAAAGGAGGTTCACGAAAATGATTTCAGGATTGAAGAGTCATATGAAGAGTGTTTGATGGCTCTGGGTCTGTACTCACTAGAATTCAGAAGAATGAGGGGTGACCTCACTGAAACCTATTGAATGTTGAAAGGCCTCAATAGAGTGGATGTGGAGAGGATGTTTCCTATGGTGGAAGACCAGAGGACACAGTCTCAGAAGAGAGGGTATCCTTTTAGAACAGAGATGAGGAGGAATTTCTTTAGCCGGAGAGTAGTGAGTCTGTGGAATTCATTGCCACAGGTGTCTGTGGAGGCTAAGTTATTGGATATACTTAAGGCCGAGGTTGTTAGATTCTTGATTAGTCAGGGCATGAATGGTTATGGAAGAAGGCAAGAGATTGAGGCTGAGAGGGAAATAGATCAGCCATGATGAAATGGCAGAGTAGACTCACTTGGCCAAATGACCTCATTCTGCTCCTACATCTTACCATCTTATAATAATTAGTTTATAGAGCACTTTTCATACACACAACATAGTTCTGCATCTTACAATGGGATAAAGTACAAACATGGAAATAAAAGGCAAAAAGATGTTAGTTAAAAAGCAAGGTTAAATAAATAGGTTTTGAGCTGGCATTTAGAAGTGTCAATTGAGTCTGCATGCCTTATAATTTCAGGTATTGAATTCCATGGTTTAGAGCGCAATTCAACAAAGCTGACCTACCCAATTATCTTTTGAAGGAGATAGTTTAAATTGAAGAGACCGGTGGAAGAAGATCTGCGATCTCGAGCTCTCAGATGAAATGAAGCTCGAGCTTTATGAAATGAAAATGATTCTGTGACCCACTTCGGTCCCAGGTCATGGAGGGCATTGAAAACAAATTTAAAATCAATCCTAGAAGATAAAAGAAGCCAATGCAGAGTAGCTAGGACGGAAAAAGTTATGTTCCCTCATCGAGGTTTTAGTTAAAAGTTTAGCAGCGGTGTTCCGAACAGATTGCTTTAAAGGGATAATGAAAAGTGCATTGCAATAATCTAGTCTATTTAACGTATAGGCACAAATTAGTTTTTCAACGCCATTAGAATCAGATTTAGTATTTGAGGGATTTAAAATTCAAATATGAATCAAGCACAACATTCAGATTTGTTCCTTCTGTCTTTACAAGGGGAGCAAAGTTTTTGTCTTTGGGACCACCCAGAAGTATTTCAGTTTTTATCTTCATATATTTTTAGGAAATTATATTTTCTAAAACTAAACTTTATTCATTTTTAGAATAAAATTTATTTTGAAAACAGAGGGGAGGCGCCAGTTGACCCCCCCCCCCCATCCCCGCCCCCGCAAGAAACGCCCGGGATCAATCCAATGAGCCCTCGCTCTTCTTCAGGCGACGCGAGAAGAGAAGGTATGAATACCCTAATCACACACGGAGCTCTGCAATAGTGTCAGCTTCCTGCTGGAAACTACTTCTCTCCTCGATAAGAAAACAGACGACAATACCCAAGCCAATTGAAGGCAGAGAGAACTTTTATAAATCCTCGTTGGCATCAAACAGGTAAGAAGAGGATTACTAAACACGAGGTTATGCAGATACTGGAAAACTTCAACAACACATGCAAAGTGCTAGAGGGACTCAGCAAAGCCGGCTTCCTTTCCAGTTCTGATGAATGGTTTCGGCCCGAAACGTGGACTGTTTACTCCTCTCCGGAGATGCTCTCTGACCAGCTGAGTTATCTAGCATTTTGCGTGTCTTGTTTTATATTTTGTAACTAGGGTCTATTTAGAGATCTTTCAATGAGATTTTAAAAAACTATTGGTGGATATGTAACTGTTTCTGTTTGAACTTTTAAAAATGACTTTTTTAAAATTCATTCAAATATTTTACATGCACCGAGTATTTGGTTATGATTGATCGGTAAACCTGAAATGATAGTGCCGCAGTCTATCCCGTGCTAACAAACGACACTTTCCATCCGCTCCCTGGCCAACAGGTTGCATGGGTGAAACGGTTACTTAAACTGAGAGTGGCCACAAGCACTTTGGCCCATCCAGTCCATACCGAACTGTTATTCTGCCTAGTCCCATCGACCTGCACCCAGAACTTAGCCCTCCATACCCCGCCCCTCCACGCACTTATCCAAACTTCTCTCAAATCATCTTCCACTTTCGTTGGCAGCATTGGGTAATGTTTTAATGTGTAAAGAGTCGCAATCCTCCGCGGAATGTCAACAAACCAGTCACATTAAAACACGTGCCATAATCCTCGATCAGGGAACACAAAGCACCACAAGCCCTTCGGCCCATGATGATATACCGAATTTTAACTTTCTCGAACCTAACTAACCCTTGAACATAGCCCTCCATTTTTCTGTCATCCCTAAGAGTTTCTTAAATGATCCTGATGCATTTGCCTCCACCATTACCCCTGGTAGGGCGTTCCACTCACCACCCTTCTGTGTAAGAATAAAACTTAACCCTTGACATTCCCCTATACTTTCATCCAACCATTTAAAATCGTGCCCCCCCCCCTCCCGAATTAGCTTTAACTGCCCTGGGAAAAAGCCACTGACTATCCACTCGATCTGTGCCTCTTATAATCTCGTGTAATCTCTATCAAGCCGCATCTCATCCTCCCTCGCGTCAAAGAGAAAAGCCAGTAACTCAACCCATCCTCGTAAATTCATGAACTCGAGTCTCTTTTTTAAAGAATGGTTACGGGTCTCAGATCTACGCCGCTGTAATGACACACAGGATTTCAGGAATTTGTAGACGTCCTTAGCCTACCCTGCCAGGGTTGGTTAATGTACGCTGTTCCGTTACCCCTCCCTTTTGCACTACTGTATTGTGATTGGTGTCGTTGGGCGCTGCTGCTATCGCAAAACAACATTTTTCACACAAGAGTAACACATACAAAACTCTGGAGGAACCCAACGCGTCAGGCAGCATTTATGGCGGGGATAAACCGTCGACATTTGCGGCCGAGACCCTTCATCCATAAATTTCATACAAGACAGTGATAATAAAGCAGCTTCCGATTCTGTTTATGAACTGCACTCCCATCGGAATATTCTTGTCCTTAAATATACACTATGCCAGAAGAAAATAATCAAGGCACTTAGTTGAGTTAGACGTTTTTGAGTATTAAACGGAACTTCTGCAACAGAAAGCAGGTTCCTTTGTTGCAGGCCCGACGAATATCACCAAAGTGCAGTGTCGGGACAAGGACGTTTTCACTGAAATGATAATCCGCCTGCCACCTCCGCCCGCTGTTCCTCCTCGGTCGCGGGGCAACCGGAGCGAATGAGCACAAAATGGCCGTGCTGATGGAAAGAGCCTGCTCTTCAAATTGGGCCACACAGCCAGGCGCCCACACTCACCCTCCCCAGTTTGTATAAGCTTGTTGGAGACACCAAATGAGGGCAGTTTTTCGAATTCACTTCCAAGCCAGAACTGATGACCTGTGATAAACCAGAGTAACACGCACAAAATGCTGGAGGGACTCAGCAGGTCGGGCAGTGTCTGTGGAGCGGAATAAACAGACGGACGTTTCGGGCCGAGACCCTTCATCGGATCCTGACGGTTTTCTGCCTCTCCATAGATGCTGCCTGACCTGCTGAGTTCCTCCAGCATTTTGTGTGTGTGTGTGTGTTACTGATGTCTAAGTGTTTACTTGTAATGAGGGACGGGAGCGATTGGGATTAATTCCAATGTAACAGAAGTGGCGGAAATGATTCAGATGTAACACAGTGTAAATTTTGGCATTGGGATGTTAATGGCAAGCTACAAACTCGGTTGAACAATTCCTCCCAAACTCCCAGAGTTTCACATTCGACTTCAATTTCTCTGCACAGACACGGCCCGGAATTCGTCTGATCTGTGAGACGGGTGAAGGAAGTCCGATCCCTTCGTCTCAGGTTTATTGTCTCGGTTCTCCTGCCTGCAGTGTTATGTATAACAAACTGCGCCAGGTAAATGCTTGGAAAGTCAGAGAAAGTGCAGCCGGTACTCAAAACACTGTCAATTACCCGAGCTCGACCCTTGGTGTTTATGGATCATTTCAGATTTTCATGAAAGTGAATTGGCCGGACGAGTTTATAAACCCATGAGACACGAGAGCAGGATTAAGTTATTCGGCGCGTCGAGTCTGCTCCGCCATTCCATCATGGCTGATGTATTACCCTCTCAACCCCATTCTCCCGCTTCCTTCCCATAACCTTCGACGCCCTTAAACGGGCCTTAATCTGGATTTTATTAACTGTTTCCCTTTTAATCTCCATCAAATCCGTTAGCCATCAAGGTAGCAAGCAACCTTACATACAACAGTAAACTAGGAATGTAATTCTGAGGATGAGCCTGACAAGGCGTATTTGGCGCGAAATAAAGCCGCAGTATCCGTGATCAATACCACCTTTCCTCCGAATACAATCTAAATCGACGCGTCAAAGTTGTTTTCTTATTATTGACATAGTGTAGCTATTTCAAGTCCTATTAAATGATTACTCACAGTTCTCATAGAGCTTTATTATTTGCTGTGAAGGGCCCCTGTCAGGCGATGTAGAAGAGGCTTGACCCAAACGCGGAGCAGTGGAGGCAATTTAGAGGTGATCAAGAACTTTAATAATAAGCGTGCAAAATAACATGCGGGGGGGGGGGCACAGAACAAGAGGGGACGGATGCTCAGCTCGACAAAGCAACTGAAGTCTAGGAGTAACTGGTTGAGGATGGACGAACAAGGACTGTGGATGGGAACTGCATTTAAATAGGCTGCAGGTAAAGAGTTGGAAACGAATGGTAGGTGACTCCTGTTAGCTGGGTGTTGATTGGGAACTGCCTGCCCCGATGCAGGCTCTAAAGCCTCAGCCTGAACAGTTGACTCTTTAGCCAGTTATCTGCAAAATCTCCTGTTTATGTTTGCTGAATAATTTAGCCTGATTATGTTTGCCAAGTTAGACTTAAAGTTTCAGGGATCTTATATTTGGCAAATTAATCTAATATAGTTTTAAAAATTTAAATATGCTGTTAGTTTTATTTTACTCCTATAATCAGGCAGTTTATTCCTAAACAGAAAGTATTTAAAAGCAGAGCTTTATGCCAGCTTTGCCTTGAACAATCCACATTAGGGCTGTGTAAGAAGTGCTACCTTTAATCATAAGACCATAACATATGGGAGGAGTTTGGCCCATCAAATCTGCTCGGCCATTTCATCATGGCTGATCCAATTTTCCTCTCAGCCCCAATCTCCTGCCTTCTCTCCCTGCTCATTGAAGAATCTATCAACTTCTGCCTTAAAAATAAATACAGACTTGTCCTCCACAGTTGCCTGTGGCAAAGAATTCCACAGATTCACCACACCCTGGCTAAAGAAATTCTTCCTCCTTTCTGTTCTGAAAGGACGCCCCTCTATTCCAAGGCTGTGTCCTTTGGTCTTAGACTCTCCTTCCGTAGGGAACATCCTCCCCACATCCACTCTATCAAGGCCTTCCAGCATTCGATAGGTTTCAATGAGGTCTCCCCTCATTCTTCTGAATTCTAGTGAATATAGGCCTAGAACCATCAGATGATCTTCTTATGACAAGTCGTTCAATCCTGGAATCATTTTCATGAACCTCCTTTGAACCCTCTCCAGTTTCAGCACATCCTTTCTACGATGAGATGCCCAAACCTGCTCACGATACTCCAAATGAGGCCTCACCAGTGCGTTATAGAGTTTCAACATTACATCCTTGCTTTTATATTCTTGTCCTCTTGCGATGAGTGCTGACATTGCATTCACTTTCCTCACCACCAATTCAACCTGCAAATTAACCTTTAGCGAATCCTGCACAAGCAGTCCCAAATACCTTTGCACCTCAGATTTTGAATATTTTCCCTGGTTAGAAAATAATCTATGCTTCTACTCCATCTACCAAGGTGCATTACTGTGCACTTCCCAACACTATATTCCATTTGCCACTTCTTTGCCCATTCTCCTAATCTGTCTTAAGTTCTTCTGTAGCCTGTGTACTTCATCAAAATTAAACATCTCCTCCACCTATCTTCAGGATGGCGACCAAGATTTCAAAGGCAGTTTTGCAGCAGTTTCTCTGAGATGATGAGCAACCAATCAGCAAGAGGGATTCAATAGAAAGGGCTGTTCAAACCAATTCAGATGCAGACGGAGCAGCTGTTCAGTGAGCGGCGATTCTTTTGGAGTGCGACAGGGTTTAGAGTGGCTTTGGCGAGATCAGACTTGGGTGAGGTAAATTGTCTTGTAAGTTATTCTCTCTCAGTTTTTATTTGTTCATTCCTTAGGTTGCAAAGGACAGGTGACTGTCCGGAGAAGGAGGGGAATGCACAGCCCATGCTGAGTACCCCTGTGGCCATTCCCCTCAGTAATGAGTTATTAACTTTTGATCCTCTTGAGGGGTACAACCTATCAGGGGGAGCCACAGTGACAGGGTGTCTGGCACAGGGTCTGGTGCTGAGGCTCAGAGGAGCAGAGAGGTGAAGGGGACAGCCGTGCTGATGGATTCCTTCATCAGAGGAAAAGAGACAAGGTTTTGTGGGTGTGATAGAGACACCCGGTTGGTATATTGCCTCCATGGTTCCAGGATTAGGGGTGTCTCAGATCGGGTACATGCCATTCTCGAAGGGGAGGGTGAGCAGCCAGAAGTCCTGGTACATTTTGACACCAATAACGTCAGTGAAAAGGTGAGGAGGACCTGAAGAGAGATTTTAGAGAGCTGGGTAGAAAACTGAGAAATAGGACCTCCAGGGTAGTAATCTCTGTGCCATATGCCAATGAGGGTAAGAATAGGATGATTTGGCAGGTGAATGTGTGGCAGAGGAATTGGTGCAGGGGGCAGGGGTTCAGATTTATGAATCATTGGGATCTCTTCTGGGGAAAGTATGACCTGTCCGAAAGGGGCAGGTTACACCTGAACCCAAGGGGGTCCAATATCCTTGTGGGCGGGTTGGCTAAAGTTGTTCGGCTGGGTTTAAACTAATTTAGCAGAGGGATGGGAACCAGAGTGATTGTGTGGAAGATGAGGTAGTTGGTTTACAGGGAGAGGCAATGTGTAGTAAGACTCCTAGCAAGGAGGCTGATGACAGGGCAAAATTACAGTCAACAGGATGAGTTTGGGAAAATGTGGACAAATTTGAAGAGAGTGAATACAGGACTGAAGGTATTATATTTGAATGTGTGCAGTATACAGAATAAGGTAGATGAACTTGCAGCACAGTTACAGTTAAGTGTGTGTGATGTTGTAGGCTTCACTGAATCATGGCTGAAAGAAAATAGCTGGCAGCTTAATGTTCAAAGATACACGTTGTATCAAAAGGACAGGCAGGAAGGCTGAGGGGGTGGTGTTGCTCTGTTTGTAAAAAAATCAAATCGTTATAAAAAGGTGACATAGAGTCTGAAGGTTTTGATTTATTTTCAATAGAGCTAAGGAACTGCAAGGGTAAAAAGACCCTGATAGGTGTTATCATTATTACAGTAGAGTAAAGGGAATTTCAGAGGCATGAGCAAGGAGTTGGCCATAACTGATTGGAAAAGAACTCTGGCGAGGATGACTGCAGAGCAGCAATGGCTGGATTTTCTGGAGGCAATTTGTGAGATTCAGGAAATGTACATCCCAAAGTGGAAGAAGTATTGTATTCTAAAGGCAAAATGACACAACTGTGTCGAACAAGAGAAGTCAAAGCCAACATAAAATCCAAAGAGGGGGCATATAATAGAGCAAAAAATAGTGGGAATTTAAAGGATTGGGAACCTTTTAAATACCAATAGAAGGTAACTAAAAAAAGCCATTAAGAAGGTAAAGATGGAATATGAAGTAAGCTAGCTAATGATATTAAGAAGGATACTAAAAGTTCCTTCAGATGCATTAAGTGTAAAGGGACATCCATTTAGAATGGAGATGAGGAGGAATTTCTTCAGCCAGAGAGTGGTGAATCTGTGGAACTCTTTGCCACAGGCAGCTGTGGAGGCCAAGTCTTTATGAATATTTGAAGCAGAGGTAATCAATTTTTAGTTGATTAGTGCATGAAGGGATATAGATAGATAGATAGATAGATAGATAGATAGATACTTTATTCATCCCCATGGGGAAATTCAACTTTTTTCCAATGTCCCATACACTTGTTGTAGCAAAACTAATTACATACAATACTTAACTCAGTAAAAAAAAATATGATATGCATCTAAATCACCATCTCAAAAAGCATTAATAATAGCTTTAAAAAGTTCTTAAGTCCTGGCGGTAGAATTGTAAAGCCTAATGGCATTGGGGAGTATTGACCTCTTCATCCTGTCTGAGGAGCATTGCATCGATAGTAACCTGTCGCTGAAACTGCTTCTCTGTCTCTGGATGGTGCTATGTAGAGGATGTTCAGAGTTATCCATAATTGACCGTAGCCTACTCAGCGCCCTTCGCTCAGCTACCGATGTTAAACTCTCCAGTACTTTGCCCACGACAGAGCCCGCCTTCCTTACCAGCTTATTAAGACGTGAGGCGTCCCTCTTCTTAATGCTTCCTCCCCAACACGCCACCACAAAGAAGAGGGCGCTCTCCACAACTGACCTATAGAACATCTTCAGCATCTCACTACAGGCATTGAATGACGCCAACCTTCTTAGGAAGTACATTCGACTCTGTGCCTTCCTGCACAAGGCATCTGTGTTGGCAGTCCAGTCTAGCTTCTCGTTTAACTGTACTCCCAGATACTTGTAGGTCTTAACCTGCTCTACACATTCTCCATTAATGATCACTGGCTCCATATGAGGCCTAGATCTCCGCAGGAGATTTGGGCTGAAAGGAAAAATGGATCAGCCGTGATGAAATCGCAGAGCAGACTCGATGGAGCAAATGGCCTAATTCTGCTCTTATATCTTATGGTCTTAAAAGAGATTTTGCAGATGATGGAAAACCAAAGCAACAGGCACAAAATGCTGGAGGAACTCAACTGATCAGACAGCATCTATGGAAGTGAATACACTGTCGACGTTTCAGGCTGACATTGTACATCAGGACTGGAAAAGAGGGGGGAAAATGTCGAATAAGAAGGGGGCAGAGGGAAAGGAGTACATGCTAGAAGCTGATAGCTGAAGCCAAGTGAGTGGGGGAGGGTGGTGAAGTAAGAAGCTGGGAGGTGATAGGTGGAAAAGGTAAAGGGCTGAAGAAGAAGGAATCTGATAGGAGAGGGGAGTGGTCCATGGAAGGAAGCGAAGGAGGAAGGTAAAAATATTACCAGTGGTTTGAGTAATTGATGTTCATGTCATCTGTTGAAAGCTATCTACTTTTATTCATTAATTGAGCTGTTTGTTCTTCATTGGCTCGAACTAATACTATTTATTACTTATTACAGAACAAATAATCTAAACTATAAAAGCTATGAATGGGTCCCAAACACTGCGCTGGGCTTGGAATAATGGATCTGAATGGATAAACACGTCTGAGAGCATTCTATATGAGCACCAACTGATCAACGTATTTGAAACCATTCTCCTTCCTTCATTCATTAGCATTCTCTGTTCAACAGGATTCTTCGGAAATATTTTCATCTTATTTACAATCATCAGGTAGAAAATCAAAATTAAAAGCATTTGGAAAGTCAATTGAGTTGTTTTGAAAATTTGTAAAATACTTAATGAACGTTGATGTTTAGTTCTTACTTTGAGCTCAATAGTAATTTACTTTTACACTTAAACGAGAGGTGTGACAGGGTAACCCAGAATTCTGTTGTTGCTGTTATTGTTAACTTTACTAATTTGTACATTGTTCTGTTGTAAGTGCGTAAAAAAAGTGTAAAAAGGTGGTTTAACAAAAAGATTTATCATAAAGATAGATGAAGAGAAAAAGCCTGTTTTGAGCTCCAAAGAGCCTAGAGCACAGAACATATGGCTCTGGGTCTGTATTCACTGGAACTCAGAAGAATGAGGGATGATCTCATTGAAACCTATTGAATGGTGAAAGGCCTCCAGAGAGTGGATATGGAGTGGATGCTTCCTATGGTGGGGTAGTCTAGGACCTGAGGATATAGCCTCAGAATAGAGGGACGTCCTTTTAGAACAGAGATGAGGAGGAATTTCTTTAGCCAGAGAGTGGTGAGTCTGTGGAATTCATTGCCACAGGTGTCTGCGGAGGCCAAGTTGGTGAGTAGATTTAAGGCAGAAGTTGATAAGTTCTTGATTAGTCAGGGTATGAAGGGTTAAGGGGAGAAGGCAGGAGATTGGAGCTGAGAGGGAAAATGGATCAGCCATGATGAAATGGTGGAGCAGACTCGATGGGTCCAATGGCCTAATTCTCCTCTTATATTTTATAGAATAGTACAGCATAGGCACAGGACTTTTAGCCTGCAATGTACCAATCCAATTAAATTATTAATCAAATGTTGCAGAATTTTGTGTTTTTATTTCAGCATAAAGTTTATGTTTGGCCTTGCAAGGAAATGGAGCACAACACAAAAGAAATCACGTACAGGAGAAGGTCATTTGACCCTTGAAACCTCCTCCTCCATTCAACAAGACCCTGGCTGATCCATCTACCTGGTGTTGGTTCATTAGTGTCACGTGATTCATGAGCACATCAAGGTAGTTAAAAGAGTACAGAATGCAGAATATAGGCACAAGAGATTCTGCAGATGATGGAAATGTTGAGCAACACACACACAAAATGTTGGAGGAACTCAGCGGGTCAGGAAGAAGAATCTGCAGAATCTCTTGTGTTTAGGAATAAACAGCCGGATTATAAACTGCTGCATTGAGTTAGACCTGAATCTGGGTGCACAATCATGAGCGTACAGAAAGTGGGGGAGCGGGGGATGAGCGGACAGCCGTGTGGGGCACCAGTGTTGAGGATAAACACTTTGTATATCCTCACATCCGTCCGTGCTAAACTGCATCTGCTGGGCACTGGTCCATTTGCATGACTTGTTTAGTCACGTTGGAGTCTCATTGCACTCTCCTCGCTGCTCAAGCTTTCACTTGCCTTCCGTGTGTTCCCTGGATATGCGCTGTTGTAAAAAGGAATTCTGTGTGGCATTTTGCTGCCATTATCCTATCTAAACAAAGCTGGGCTGAGAAAAAGCCCTGAAGCAGGTATAATGGCATAGTGGTTAGTACGACGCTATTCCAGCCCAGCGCATCGAAGTTCAGAGTTTAATTCCAGCATTCTCTGTAAGAAAGTTTTACGTACTTCCATTGTGCACATGGATTTCCTCCGGGTGCTCTGGTTTCCTCCCACAGTCCAAAGATGTATTGGTTAGTAGGTTAAATTGCTGATTGTAAATTGTCCTGTGATTAGTCCAGGGTTAAATTGGAATGTTGCAGTGCCCCGGAAGGGGCAGTTCTGAAATGTATCACTAAATAAATAAAATAATCCAGTGCTGATCATATGTGGGTCTATTTCGGGTCTGCGAGGAGCACCATCCCAGATATTTATATTTGTAACTTGGCAGTGGCAGATTTGGTCCATGTGATTGGAATGCCATTCCTCATCCATCAGTGGGCACGAGGAGGAGAGTGGGTGCTTGGCAGTACTGCCTGCACCGTTATTTCCTCACTGGACAGTTGCAACCAAGTTGCATCTTGTGCAATTATGACAGCTATGAGCCTGGACAGGTAAGCACGAGCACACCGTGTTAATTGAACAAATGTTAAAAATGATTCAAAGAAACAACTCCATATTTAGCTATATAAAGTTCAACAAACATGCACTGAAAACCAGGTTATTCTGGGTTCCTGGAGACTTTTCAAGATGGAATGTGCATTACTTGGAAGAGTTTTTTAAAAAAACCGTTATTCATCCTGGAAAAATATCTCCAGTGTTCCTCTGATTAACTTACCATCAGCACAGATGCACAACGGTGTGTGCTTAGCCCCTGCTCTAATCACTTAACGGCAGTGAGGCTAAGTACAGCTCCAATGCCAACAACAAATTTTGCTAGCCAAATCAAAGATGGTAACAAATTAGCATATAGGAGGCAAATTGAAAATCTGAACTGATTTCACCACCCCTGGACTTTCTTCCAAGGACTCCACAGCACATGTTCTCAATGTTCGATCTATCTATCAGTTGTAGTACAGAACAAGCATCAGAATTGGGAAGAAATGTGATCTAACTGAGTTTGACTGTTATTACCAGACCTGGGATTTTCATGCACAATGGTCTGGAGAGTTTACAGAAAATGGTGCAAAAGCTGGAATTTGATTGTAAACAGGTGAGAGAGTGAAAAACCTGATTGGATGAGGTCAAAAAACAAAAGCATCCAGTGTGTGGCAGTTCAGTGGGGAAAAAAGACTTGTTAATGAGGGAGGTCAGAGGAGAATGACCAGACTGGTTCAAACTGACAGGAAAGCGACAGTAACTTAAATAACCATAACCATGTGTTATAATAGTCGTGTGTAGAAGAGCATCTCTGTACACACAACACATTGAACCTTGAAGTGGACGGGCTACAGCAGCAGAAGACCATGAACATACACTCAGTGGCCACTTTATCAGGTCAGGAAGTACCTAATAAAGTGGTCACTCAGTATATATTAAATACTGAGAACTCGGTCACTTTGGATTCCTAGGGACTTTTCAATATGGGATGTGCATTACATGAAAGGGTAAAAAAAACACGATTCATCCTGGAAATACCTCCGGTGTTCAATCAATTGATTAATAAGATGGACATATACAACAGGTCAGGCAGTGTATGTAAATTCAGAAACAGAATTAACATTTCAAGTCCATAAGCTGGAAATTGGTGATTTGAAAATGTTAGTTCTTTTTACCTTTGCAGTTTTCACTTGACCTGCTAGGTATTTTTGAGTATTTTATATTTTAGTTTAGATATCCAGCATCATTGGTATTCTGAATTTTAGCAGTTAGGGTAGCAACCCTCAGGATGTAAATACAATACCAGTTCCTTCAGCAGTTTATTTCTCTGTTATGACATAGAGTAATTCAAATCCTTTGAAATGTATTGCTTTGCACTGATTGATTAGTCCTCACCAAATCAGGTTTATTGCTCTCCCACCTTGTTTGCAATCAAATTCCAGTTCTTACTTAGAGCAACACCTTCGTCTTTGTTAAAATTCTTTTCTTCTAGTTTTATTTCAATGTTTTCTTCACCAGGCGGTCCCAGAACGGTAGTGTTGTGCTGTTGAAGTCAATCCTATGGCCATTGCGAATGCGGTGTTCTGGTACTACCAATTTCCCTGGGAAACCCGAACGGATGCATGCCTGTGCTCCTTGATGTGGGTGTCCACCGTGTGTCCTGCCTGGCCGACATACAGTGTTCCACATTCACAGGGAATCCTGTAAACACCAGCCAGGTCATCTTTGACCCATGAAGGCTGTGATTTGAGCTTCCTTATGGGTTTGTAGATGATATTAATCCAGTGTTGCTTCAGGATCCCGGCGATCCTTCCAAAAACTTGGGGAAGACAGGCAGTAGCGATGGGTTCCTCATTATTGTTAGGTTTCCTGGTTTTCCTGTCAGCCCTTTTGAGGGCCCGATTAATTTCCTTCACCTTGTAGCCATTCTGTAGGAAAGTTGTGCGTAATCGTCTTATTTCTTCATGAAGGCTCTCTGGGTCTGAAATAGTTTTCGCACGGTTAAGCAAAGTAGAAAGAACTGTTCTATGTTGGGAGGTGTGATGATGGCTGGTATAGCTGAGATATAAGTCCATGTGAGTGGGTTTCGGATAGACACTATACCTGAGTCTACCGTCTGGTTTCCGTCATATTAGGATGCCCAGGAACGGGAGGCAATTATTCTCCATCTCATTGCCACAGGCGGCTGTGGAGGTCAGGTCTTAACAGCATTTAAGGCAGAAGCTGATGGATTCTTGGTTGGTCTGGGCACGAAGGGAGGAAGGTGGGGCTGAGAGGGGAAAATGGATCGGCCAGGATGAAATGGTGGAGCAGACTCGATGGGCCAACCAATATCTTATGGTCTTAAGAGGGAGCTGTGGCATATGAGAGCAACCTCCACTGTGTAGCAGAGATGAAGTGGCAGCTGCGAAAGGAGGCACTGAGCAGCCGCTGACCACAGCCACCACTTAATCGTACCCACACTGCAGCAGAATATGTGGATCCTGGATCTGCCTGTGCAGTCTCCTGAGGACCCACCAATGGACAACCCCTGAGGAGAACATCATGGTCATCTCCAGTGATCACTGCTACTGCTTGCCTTTATTCTATCTACACCCCTCATAACTGTTATGGAGTTTTTACCAACTCCATATCATCAACAGAGGCAGGAGGCTATCACTAAACCATGTCTTACATAGTTTACAAATGCAGACTGAGTTCATCAGTTATGATAGCTGTGCTTCTGAAAGTCTACTCAATATCTCATTCTTAGGTACCTGGCTCTTGTTCATCCATTCAGTTTGACAAATTTCAGAACCAGGTCAAAAACCATTAAAATCAACGTGAGCCTTTGGGCAGTTTCCCTCGTACTGGTTCTTCCATCCTGGATGCACGCAAAAGTCATTCAATTTCAGGACGGCCTGGAAAGCTGTGCTTTTGATCTGACTTCACCCCAGGACATACTTTGGTAAGTGTTTTTGAAAATAGGGTGCCTAAGTGAATCTGTGGCATCCATTGCCACTGGCAGCCACAGAGGCCCAATCATTGGCTATATTTACAGTGGAAGTTGATAGGTTCTTCATTAGTAAGGATTTCAGAGGTTATGGGCAGAAGGCAGGAGAAAGGGGTTGAGGTGGAAGATAAACGAGCCATGATGAAATGGTGGAGCAGACTCGATGAGTCGAATCCCCTTCTGTTCCTCTGTCTTATGGTCTAAGTGCTTTGCTGAAAATGTTTGACGTGCATCTTTTTAATCACTCTAGGGTTTACACTTAAACCTAAAAACATTGCATCCAGAAGCATCCATGAGCAATTTTGAATTGAACTCTCTGCTGGTAAGGTTGGTGGAAGTCAGAGCTTTAAAAAAAGAGAATTGGACAGATACATGGGGGTGAAAATTATTTGCAAACCACAAGGAAAAGATGGGAGTGTTGTCCCTGATTATTTATTTGGAGATACTGCGCGGAATAGGCCCTTCTGGTTCTTCGAACCATGCTGCCCAGCAACCCCTGATTTAACTCTACTCTAAGGTATAATGTATAATGGACAATATAATGTCCATATAATGGACAATGTATAATGATCAATTAACCTACTAACCAGTAGATCTTTGGACTACGGGAGGAAACCGGAGCACCCAAAGTAAACTCGTGTATTCCATGAGGAGAGTGTTGAAACTGCTCATAGGTGATGTCAGAATTGAACTCTGAACTCTGACACTGGAGCTATAATAGTATCACACTAACTGCAATGCTACCCTGGTGATTAATTAGACTCCGACAACTCGTAGCACCACATTATTACTGCTCAGGGCATTTGAATTCAGAGTTCTATTCAGATGCTGTCTGTCGGAAGCTTGTACCCATGAGTGCAGAGGTTTCCTCCCACAGTCCAGAGACGTACTGGTTAGTAGATTAATTGTTCCTGTGATTAGGCTAACAGTAAATAAGGTGGATTGCTGGGTGGTGTAGGTCACTGGGCTGGAAGGTCCTACTCTGCGCTATCTCTAAATAAATAAAATTAAAAATAAATGACCTCACGCTCATTCCTCAATCACTTCATTTACTTGTGCATAAGGAGACCAGCATGGCCCCTGTCATCAAACTGCTCAGAGGTCTGAACAGAGATGCGCCATTTTTAAACAAAAATGGACTCACTGGATACAGATATTCGCCAATTGGTAATCTTGTGGATATTCACATTCCTTATTTGCACAATCAATCACCAATTATATTATGATAATAAGATGTTAATACCCAATAAAATGTGCTCATTAAATGCTGATAATACTGCAGAACTGGTAAAATAACTGACTAATAGTGAGTGTCACCTTAAAATGCTTCATTTGCATCCTCATCTTGTCTCGGATAGCTCTGGCTCCCTGCTGTGCTCAGGGAGGGATATGTTCTTCAAAAAGCTTCCTTACTTGGGCTGACTGCAGGCTGTCTGTAAAGACAGACCGACATACTTTATTGATCCCGAGGGAAATTGGGTTTCGTTACAGTCGCACTAACCAAGAATAGTGTAGAAATATAGCAATATAAAACCATAACTAATTAAATAATAATAATGCCAAGTGGAAATTAGTCCAGGACCAGCCTATTGGCTCAGGGTGTCTGACACTCCAAGGGAGGAATTGTAAAGTTTGATGGCCACAGGCAGGAATGACTTCCTATGACGCTCAGTGTTACATCTCGGTGGAATGAGTCTCTGGCTGAATGTACTCCTGTGCCTAACCAGTACATTATGGAGTGGATGGGAGACATTGTCCAAGATGGCATGCAACTTGGACAGCATCCTCTTTTCTGACACCACCGACCGAGAGTCCATTTCCACCCCCACAACATCACTGGCCTTACGAATGAGTTTGTTGATTCTGTTGGTGTCTGCTACCCTCAGCCTGCTGCCCCAGCACACAACAGCAAACCTGATAGCACGGGCCACCACAGACTCGTAGAACATCCTCAGCATCGTCCGGCAGATGTTAAAGGACCTCAGTCTCCTCAGGAAGTAGAGACGGCTCTGACCCTTCTTGTAGACAGCCTCAGTGTTCTTTGACCAGTCCAGTTTATTGTCAATTCGTAAACTATCTTTGCCTGGACATTACCTTAACCCTTGCCTTGTTACAACTTTGAGATCCCACCCACTTTCCTTCCCCTCACCTGTCACCTTGTACTCCTTCGCCTCTCCACACCTTCTTATTCTGGAATCTTCCCACTTCCTTTCCAGTCCCGACTAAGGATCTCGTCCCGAAATGCTGACTGCTTAAAGAGGATTAAAGATTACAGATGAGCTTTATTTGTCTCACGTACATCGAAACATACAGTGGAATGTTGTCGTTTGCATCAATGGCCAAAACAGGATTGAGCTGGGGTGGTCTGCAACTGTTGCCACACTTCCAGTGCCAACGTAGCACGGCCACAAAGTACTAACCCTAACCTGTATGTCTTTGGACTGAGAGAGGAAACCAGAGTTTTGAATGTGTATTGTTCTGTGATGAGATTGATGCACCATCAATAACTCACGCCGAGACTTAGGTAGTGAGATATCGGCTTTTATTGACTGAAGAACAACACTACATCCTGGGGAAAATGAGGGAGAGCAGCAGGCCACAGTCGCCTTTATACAGGGGTCTGTGGGAGGAGCCACAGGGGTAGTCAGCAGGGTCTTGGGAGGAGCCACAGGAGCAGTCAGACAGGTATATCTACCGGTAGTTCACCACAGAGATAGAGGATGGGTCAGATTGAATTTACAGTAGAGAGGAAAAGCATTGAGCTGAGCCCTCTAATCTGCTGTTCATGTTCATCCCCTCTGCTTCATCTAACCTCTACTCCACATTACCTTGTAACTTTCTACTTTTTGTGATTACTCGGCTTCTCACTAAATATGTCTGTACTCAGCTACACCTTGATTTTAAAACCTATAGTGTAGTAGAACTTAGAGCATTACAGCATAATACAGGTCCGTCAGCCCGCGATGTTTAACCTAACCCATTTTGGTCATTGGCTATCAAATGCAAAAGTACAATTAAGGAAACCATTTAAAACAGAGAGGTTGTGGTTCTTTTCTCCCTCTCTTTTAGAATATTATGTTTCCTTTCCTCTGCAATAGCAGAGTCTTTGTATATTTTTGAGGCAGAAGTAGATGTAATTGATAAACCAGGGGGCGTGAAAAGTTGCAGAGTTAGTCAGGATCCGAGGTTCCAGTTCTATTCACCCTGATCTTACTGGGTGACAGGATAGGATTGCAGGCAGAATGGCCCCTACCTGCTTCTAACTCGTATCTTCATGTAACCTATTTCGTCAAATACATCTTGGACATTGTTTATTCAAAAAACTTCACTCCATCTTAAGTTTCTTCCCCCAGGGCAGTTAATCTTGTCAACCATTCTAGTCAGCCACTCCACCTACCCCTCAATCTATTACCCTTGTCACTGCACTGAACTGTAAACACTTTAAACCACATTTTAAGGTGCAGTTTACATTGTAAATACCTGTTGCTATTTATGAATTCCTGCACGTTTTATTCTATAACTGTACTTTAACCTGTAGATATATTTTTGTAAAATTCTTTATAACTGTTGAATGTTGTTTTTGTTGCATGTTGCATCAATACACCACAGCAAATTCCTAATATATGGAAATGTACATGGGGAATAAAGTTGATCCTTGGTCAGTCTTTGTTTTTGTACAGTTTTTCATAAATTCCTTCGTCTTGCTTTATTTTTCCTGTAAAAGCCTGCAAGGAAGTGAATTCCAAGGTAGTAAACTTTGATAATAAATTCACTTGGAACTTTGATATACATTTACATGTGTTAGAAACTTATGGTGGCGGACACAACATGCAACAAAAAACAAAGCATCTTCAAAACTTTGGGCAAGCGCTGATTAAAATAATGGTCAAAACTAATATGTTTCTCTCTGGTCCTATCACAGGTATACGTTGTACCACACCTTAACTTCCTTCTTTGTTCCTTTACCACTGATACTCATTTGCTACGTCTTGATTCTGTGTTACACATGGGACATTTATCAGGAAAACAAGAGGAATGGAAGGTAAATTGCGTGTTTAATACATAGAACGAGAAAATGAGCAACGGAAGATTGTTTTCCCCAACATGTTTTGTATCTTTGTTGTTGATTAGCTAAGGATTTTTTAAACTCAAAGAAGGAGCGCATTGCTGGCATTTATTGCTAATTGATCTTAAACACCTTGTCGATAGGTTTGATGGCCTGTCAATGCATCACTGGCACCAGCCTACCCGCCGTCAAGGACATATATACAGAAAGGTGCCAGAAAAGGACCAGTAGCATTATAAAGGATCCTATTCACCCAGCTCATGGACTGTTGTTCCCACTCTCATCAGGGAGGAGGCTATGCAGCATCCATACCAGGACCACCAGATTTGAAAGTAGTTACTTCACCCAAGCAATAAGGCTGATCAACACCTCCTTCCACTAACCCACCCCTCCTCACCCCCACCACTCACTACTTTATCATTTCCTGTCAGAGTCACCTTCTGTACAGATACTCCTGTGCCGAGCGTCACTTGATGGACGTACAATCAATCAGTGTACTGTATAGAAGCTGTCTTAAAGATTTACTGTATATCTGCTGTGTTTTTTATTATTCTTTATTTGATTGTGCTTTTTTGTGCTGCATTGGATCTGGAATAATAATTATTTCGATCTCCTTTACACTTGTGTACTGGGAATGACATTAAACACACTTCAATGCTGGGAGGGGTTCCTAGTGAGCAGAACACTGCAAGTTAGTTTAGAATGAGAGAGGACAGCGGAAAAGTAGAACAAAGCTTTCTTGACTGGCAAGTTGTTTTGATCTTGAATGAACAGCTGAAAAGAAAATATTACATGGGTGAAGTGGACAGCCAAAGACTTTTCCCCAGGGCAGAAATGGCTAATTTAAGGGGGCATAATAATAAGGAGATTGCAGGAAAGTATGGGGAGTGGGTGCGATGTCAGGGGTAAATTTTTTTATACAGAGTGTAGTGGGTGCATGTAACATACTGCCAAAGGCGGTGGGGGAGATGCATACAGTACCTTCAGGGGCATTTAAGAAACTCTTAGACAGGCACATAGATGAAAGAAAAATGGAGGGTTATGTAGGAGGGAAGGGTGAGATTGATCTTAGAGTAAGGGTATAGGGTTGGCACAACATTGTGGGCCGAAGGGCCTGTAAAAATCAAAGATTCCTCATATTTCCATTTTTAAGGAATAAACAACAGATGATAATATCATTTTTTAAATATATTTATTTGTTTAGTGATAGAGCAATGAACAGGCTCTTCTGGCCCACTGCCACTCCTTCCAGCAACCCACCTCTGTAACACTAGCCAAATCACAGGACAATTTACCATGACCAATTACCTACTAACCGGTACACATTTGGACTGTGGGAGCACCTAGAGGAAACCCATGCAGTCATGGGGTGAACCTACAAACCCTTACAGGCAGTGTCGGAATTGAACTCCGAACTTCATAACTCCCTGAGCTGTAATAGCATCGCGCTAACTGCTACGCGGCTCTGGCACCCAGAACAGCTAGCTGTCATGCTGAGAAAATGCTTCAGAGAGAGGTGGGGCCCTGCCTTTGAAAGGAGTGCAGAAATTGCTTTTGCCTGCTGTTTGAGATTTACCTGTGCCTCTGAACCCCACAAGTTCACACTCACTCAAGTGAGAATAGGACACCAGAACTATTGTGTTCCGGTCTGTGGGGAAACTGCAGGTCATCAGTCCAGTTATGGAGACACTACCAGTAAGGCCTAATCAGTCCAAGTTCAAGTTTCTTGTCATCTGACTGTACATATATACAACCAAACAAAAAAAAATGTTTCTCCGGACTACGGTGCATCCACAGGATATGTATCACACACAGCACATAAAACAAAATATTACCATAAATAAGTTACCTGTGCGGCACAGGTAATCAGTGAACAGCTCACTGTCCCAGTGACGAGACCTCGGTGGTGGCAGCGTATTCATTAGACTCACAGCCTGAGGGAAGAAGCTGTTACCCAGTCTGGCAGTCCTCACCCTGATGCTCCTGTACCTCCTTCCTGATGATAGAAGGTCAAGGAGATTTTGGGGTGGGGGGGGGGAGTGTGGGTGGGTAGTAGGGAGCCTCAACAATGCTTTGGGCCCTTTGTCTACAAGTAGTGGGGAGGGAGACCCCCTGTGATCCTCTCAGTGATTTTTACTTCCCTTAAAGTAGAATAGCTTTGTCCTGACACAGTTCAAGTTCACTTTGATGTCATTCAGCCATACACATGTATACCAACAAACGAAACAATGTTCCTCCAGACCGAGATACAATACATCTAACTCATACACAACACGTAAAGTAATATTACCCCTCCAAAAAAAATTAACAAATAATAAGGTGTATATACAATACTAGTTACAAAGTAAACAGAATAATGCTACTGGTCCTTCATACATGATGAGATCTGGGTGGTGGCGGGGAGGCAGTAGTCTTCTGGCCTGGGGGAAGAGGCTTCTTCCCATCCTAACACTTATTGTCCTAGTGCCATGGTACCTCTTGCTGATGGTAGAGGGCACCATAGCATTAGGGCAAGAACTATTAGGATGAGAAACAGCTTTCTCCACCCCCAGGCTGAACACAGATGAAGGAAGTGAGTTGGGCTGCATTTATATAAATCATTTCATTTGTTTGTTGTCTAGATATGACGTAACTATACCCAGAGCACGGCTGAAGCGACTAACCAAAATGGTCCTGGTTCTGGTGGGCGTGTTTGTGGTGAGTTCAGCACCATACCATGTGTTGCAGCTGGTTAATCTCAAAATCGCTCAGCCGACCACCGTGTACTTTATCATCTATTATACCTCCATCTGTCTCAGCTATGCCAGCAGCAGCCTTAACCCACTTCTCTACGTGCTGCTCAGTGGTAACTTCCAGCGGAGGCTGACACGCTGCACCAAGGCCCAAATGAGGGTAACTGAGCGTGAAATTATTAACATAGAAAGCACAATAATGTCAAATTACTAAGTATAAATGCTGTTAAATGTAATCCACACAAAATACTGGAGAAACTCAGCAGGTTGGGCTGCATTTATGGTAGTGCTACCTGACTTGCTGCGTTCCTTCAGCATTTTGTGTGTGATGGATTCAGATGTTTTTGATCCAATGTTCATTCATAAGCTAAGAGAGACACATAAAACTGTTGCTTTGCAATCATTTTATTAAGTGTTAATGGAATAAAGAGGATTGTAAACAGAGTGAAGCAGGGGCTAGTAGCCAAGAGCAAAGAACAGGGAAAGAATAAAGATGGCAGAGCAACATGTTGAGCAAACAGCCATTCCATTCAAATCTGTAGATAAGAGCTAACCAATCAGATATGTCCCATTCAAATAATGCAATACCAAGAAGCTTCCAGAAAGAGACAGAAGAACTGTAACCACTTGGGGACACATTGGATAATTTGCTTATATATACTGTGACCACTGGGAAACATACTAAACAATTACATGCATACAAGCAGTTATATAAAATACAAGCAATCATAACAGTTAAAACTACAAAGAAAATAACAATTACACAGTCTAATCCAATGTGTGTTGCTCAATATTTCCAGCATCTGTAGAACCTCTTGTGTTAATGAAGAGCTATTAAATTGAATCGTTAAATATATTTAGGGCTGAGAGAAAAAAATCTGTGCACTGCAAGTTATTTGAGGATTATAGGAACTGGGCAGTGGCATATGTTGTGAAATTTGTTGTTCTGTGGCAGCAGTACATTGCAATATATAATAGAAACTATAAATTACAATAAGTATATATAAAACATTAAATTAAATCAGTATTACAAAAAGAGAGGGGAAAATAGTGAAGTAGTGTTCATGGGTTTGTTGTCCATTCATAAATCTGATGGTGAAGGAGAAGGAGCTATTCCTGAAGTGTTGAGTGTGTATCTTCAGGATCTTGTACCATCATGTTTGAATCATCTTACGGAAAGGTATTTTTGGATTATAAATTCATAATAACTCTGCATTTAACTTAGATGCTGCCAAGACAAATTTGCGTAGAGCAGAATAAATTAATCAGGTATAAAGAGCATTCTGAGACAATGGGATTGAAATGCAGTGTGTGTGAACACTGTAATCTCTGCCTTGTCAGTCTGAAGTCAACTGAGAGAGCATCATAGACACAAGAGATCCAGCAGATGCTGGAAATTCAGAGTTATACATACAAAATACTGTACTGGAATAACTCAGCAGGTCCGGCAGCATAGTTGAAAAGGAATAAACAGTCAACATTACCTGATGAGGGGTCTCGGCCTGAAGCATTGAGTCTTTATTCCGCTCCATAGATGCTGCCTGACCTGTTGAGTTCCTCCAGCATTTCGTGTACGAGTGGATTATCTTTACCACAAAATATTAGCAAAGATTTCAAGGAAAACGGATTCTAAAATTTAATTTTTTTGGGCTCACATCTCGTTCCAAAAAGCGACAAAAAGAAGGGATGCCTTTTTAAAACAGAAACTTCTAAAGCGAAGGTCAATATCCATTGTCAGAACAATCACACTCCAAGACCTGATGTGCAGCTCCTCTACACTATTACAAAGCACAAGGGGGCCCATTTGTCCTTTGGCTCTTTGTAAGACAAACCGTTCAGCATGAAGGCCAGCACTCTCCCCATATTTCTACATCTTTTCACTTTTAAATGTTAATCAATCTCCCTTCATAGAGTTATAGATGAACCTGAATCCACCTTAATCCTCTTTAATCTCCATCATCTTTGTCATCCTAGTATTTTGTAAAAATAGCATTCATTGAAAATAATGTACATTGTGGCCTCAAAACAGAAATAATTCTGAAGAGCTGTTGCTACATATTTCATTATGTTTTAGCCCTTCCCAACATAAATTGCAACAGATTCCTATAACTAATCATTTTTGGCACATATATCTGTACTGGTATTAACATGTATTAAGTGCAGTAACATTTATTCGTGTTTTCAATTAGAGCTTCCAATGTAACAGTTGGTCTTAAAAATATGACACCCATTTCCACAATAGTGAACTTTCTTGACCTTTCTTGCACCTGATTGAATTGTTAGTTAAATAGATTAAATGAATTAATTTAAATAATTAAGGAGCAATATTAAGAAATGTTTTGGTAAAAATCAGATGTGAACTGTTAGGTTAACTTGTCTGGTGCTTTAAGATGATGTGAAAATGTTTAAAACTGCATGTCTTAATTCCCTGTGTTACGAAATGAGTCCATGTGCGTGATAACAGCAACGTTTGTCCCGCCTGCCTCTGATCAAACTTATTCCCTTAATATTATTTCATCCTGCAGACTGAAATCTTACAATATTTGCGTGTGAGTAAAATAAAAACTAAAATTTTGAATTTAGTGCTTTTGTTCCTTGATTTGTGAAATTATTGTTTGTTCCTCTCTTCCTCATTCGAGTCAAGTTGTTTTGTCTTTCTGCTTGGCCTATGATTTTTACCCGTCTTCTTCTCATCATGGGACTCTTAGACTATCTATTTTCCTCTTATTTATATTTTATTTAGAGATACGGTGTGGAACAGACCCTTCTGGCCTAACAAGCTCCACCACCCAGCCCACCTATTTAACCCTAGCCGAATTCAAGATTGTCTAATGTCATTTCCTGTACACAAGTGCGAAGGAGAGCAAAATAATTGTTACTCCAGATCTGATGCAGCACAAAAAACCCACAAAAGGTAAAGAACACAGTAATAATAATAAAACACAATGAATGTAAATAAATAAGATAGCTTCTCTACATAATTGATTGTATGTCCATATAACAATAGGCTGTACATAAGGTGATTTACAGGAAATACTGGAGGGGTGGGTTAGTGGGCGGAGGTCTTGATCAGCTTCACTGTTTGGGGAAAGTGTCTGTTTTTGAGTCTGGTGGTCCTGGTGTGGATGCTGTGTGATGGGAGTGGGACAAACAGTCCATGAGCAGGGTTGTGGAGTACTACCCATTGTGGAGCCCTCTTGTCTACCGCAGTGAAGTTTCCATACAAAGCAGTGATTCAACTTGTGAGGATGCTCTCTACCGCACATCTGTAGAATGGCGTGAGTATGGACGTACAAAGTCCAGCTCTCCTCAGAGAGTAGAGGCATTGGTGAGCTTTCCTGATTGTGTAAAATGGGTTCTGGGAGCATGAGAGGTTGTGTGTGATGTGCACTTGCAGGAGTTTGAAACTGCTTGTAGTTTGTACAGCTGTGCCATTAACGTAAATGGGGCAGGAGTTGTGTGAGTTCTCCTGAAGTTGATAACCATCTCCTTTGACTTGTTGACATTGGGAAGGAGGCTATTTGCCTGGCACTAGGCCTCGAGCTCTTCAACCTCCTCTCTGTAGGCCTTCTTATCCTTGTTGGTGATTGAGCCCCACCACTGTTGTGTCATCGGCAAACTCAACAATGTGATTGCTAGGGTGTTTGTCCATGTAGTCGTGTGTGAGCGGACCGTGCTGCAGTGGGCTCAGCACACAGCCCTGGGAGGCACCGTTGTTGAGTATGACGGGGAGGGAGGAGTGGTTAAGCATTCAGATTATCTGAGGCTTGTTTTTGGCAGGAAGTGGCTGCACAGTGGTGTACTTAGATTGAGAAAATTTGCAATGACTAATTAAACTAGTAACTGGTACATCTTTGGACTGTGGGGAGAAATCGGAGCACTTGGAGGAAACCCATGCGCTCACTAGGAGGATGTACAGACTTCCTACAGTTAGCGGTAGAATTGAGCTCAGCACTCTGAAACCCCAAGCTGTAATAGTCGTGTGCTGACTGCTACACTTTCACATTGCTGTTTTTCTGTCTTCAAGACTTTTTTTCATCCTGATCACCAAATCTTTCCATTGTTGCTCGTCTTATCATTTCCTACCAAATGATGTTCATTTCCTTTATATGGCAGGCTGTGTAACTACCACCATTCCTTGCATTTAGCTTTGTTGTTTTGTGCAGCTTGTAAGTCCTGGAATGCTTTGGAGCATGCAATGAAAGATTTTGCATTGGCGGTCATGTCAATTTTTTTTCCCAGGAAAAGAATTTTCTTATTCACATGCACCCGATCCAGATTGTATCAGAGAATCACAGAATTGTTAGAGCGCACAAGGAGGACATTTTGTGACATTGTTATGTTGACTCTTTCTAGGAGAAACCATTCATTATGAATGCCAGCATTCAGCCCAGATTTCTTCATCTTTCTGCTTTTAAATATTAATTACTTTCATTTCAAAAAGTTACAGTTGAACCTGAATCCACAACATTTCCTAGTAGTTAATTCCGAATCCAGCTATTTCCTGCATGGAAAGATTTGTCCTTTTATAACCCTTCCAACTCTCACCACCAACTTTAAATCTGGCTGCTTGGATGTTTGGCCTCTCGTGCTGATGATACTGTGGAGAGCATTCAAACTGGCTGCATCACCATATGGTATAGAGGGATACTGCACGGGACTGGAGAAAGTTGCAGAGGGTTGGAAACTTAGCTAGCTTCATTATGGGCACTAGCCTCCCCAGCATCTAAGGCATCTTCCGAAAGCTCCATCATTAAGGAACCCCATCTCAATGGACAAGCTCTCTTCTCATTGCTACCATCAATCAGGAGGTACAGGAGCCTGAAGCCACATACTCAGTGTTTTAGGAATAGCTTCTTCCCCTCCGCCATCAGATTTCTGAATGGGCCATGAACGCGTGATGGTAGTCGTGAGAGGAGATTGTGGGGGTCCATGATGATGGATGCTGCTTTTTTGTGACAGTGTTCCTTGTAAGTGTGCTGAATGGTGGGAAGGCCTTTGCCTGTATTATCACTGACATACATATGCCATGTTTTGTGGCAGCAGTGCAGTGCAAGACATTAAAAAAACTCAAGTTAAAACTGCATAAAAGGAATGATAAGGTGGTGTTCATGGACTGTTCAGGAAACTGATGACGGAGGGGAAGAAGCCATTGCTAAACTCAATCCTCTGTGTGGGAGCTACTGCATGATAAAGCTCACTGTGGAATGTGCTTCTGTAGCATAATGGACAGTGTCCACTCGGGTTCCTGAAGACCAGAGCTACCAAGCTGATGATACTTTCCTGATAGTCCACCATGCGACAGCCACATGGGACTGCTGGAACCTGGACAATCAACAATCTGCTGTTGCATCTCAAGCAACAAGCAAGGATAGGAAAGGCTGGCATTTTGGGTTGAAATCCTGCATCAGGAGAGGATCCATCCCAATTTTTTTTTTTAGAGATACAGCACGGTAACAGTGAGTCCATACTGCCCAGTTACACCCATGTGACCAGTTAAGGGACTAACCTCAACCCCTTTGGAATACGGGAGGAAACCCACATGAAAAGTACAAGCTCTTTACAGGCAGCGGCGGGAACTGAACCCAAGTCGCTAGTGCTGCAATGATGTTCTGACCGTTTGCTACTGTGCCACCCAATGCAGAGTCTCAGCCCAAGGCTCCAACAATTCCTCCCCCCCACAGGTGTTGCTCGACACATGCATTCCCCCAGTGGACTGTTTGCTTCTCATAAGCAAAGTAATGGTGCAAGTGGTACGGGGACCATAAGACGTAGGAACTGAATTAGGCCATTCAGCCCATTGACTCTGCTCTGCTATTTGATCATGGCTGATTTATTATCCCCCTCAAACTCATTCTTCTGCCTTCTCCCGTAACCTTTGACACCTTTTCTAATCAATAACCTATCAACATCCGCTTTAAATATACTCAATGACTTGGTTTCCACAGCCACCTGTGGCAATGAATTCCAATTCATTACCCACTGGCTAAACAAATTCCTGCTCATCTCTATTCTAAATGGAAGTCCCTCTGTGCTCTTCGATCCCAGACTCCCCCCTGAACAGGAAACATCCTCTCCATATCCACTCTGTCTAGGCATTTCTGTACTCAGGAGGAGAATATCAGAGTCAGAATCAGGTTTAATGTCACTGACATATGTTAGGAAATTGTTATTTTGCAGCAGCCCTTTGTAATGCATAATAAAAAAACTATAAATGATAATAAAAAATATATTTTAAAGATTAAAGTACGTGAGGGGAAGTATTTTCCACAGGGAGTGGTGGGTGTCTGGAATGAGCTGCTAGGGTGGTGCTAGAGGCAGATACATTAGAGACATATAGCTAGGCACATGAACTTGAGGAAAATGCAAGGATAGAGATTGTGTAGACAGAAGGAATTAGCTTAGTTGGGCATTTGATTACCGCTTTTATTGGTTTGGCACAACTTTGTGTACTTAAGCACCTATTCCTGTGCTGTACTGTTTTATGTTCTAAATAAGTAGTGCAGAAAGAGATCAAAAATAATCAGGTAGTGGTCATGGATTCATTGTCCATTCAGAAATCTGATGGCTGCGGGAAGAGGCTGTTCCTAAAACACCTAGGGTGTGACTTCAGGCTCCTGTACCTATTCCATGATAGTAGAAGGCATGTCCTGGGTGATGGGGATCCTTAATGAAGGGTGCTGCTTATTTGAGGCTTTGCCTTGAGGTAAATTATTATAAATTACAAAATAAGAGAATAGTGGAATAACAAGGTTAAGTTCATGATCCATCAAAAATTTGATGGTGCAGGAGAGGAAACTGTTCCTGGATCACGGAGAGTGCTCTCCAGGCTCCTGTACCTCCTCCCCAAAGGCAATAACAAGGAGAGGCCATGTCAGGAGTATTGTCTTCTGGAGGCCCTGAGTCCATAAGACACTGGAGCAGAACTAGGTTATTCGAGGTTTCATCAGTGCAGATCCATTTCCCTCTCAATGCCATTTTCCTGCCTTCTCCCCATAACCTTTTACTAATCAAGAAACTGCCCTGTGGCAATGAATTCTACAGATTCACCAACTTCTGGCTAAAGAAACTCCTCCTCCTCAGCTCTGTTCGAAATAGATGTCCCCCTATTCTGAGGCTGTACCCTCTGGTCCTATTCTCCCTCACCATAGGAAACATCCTCTCCACATACACTCTATCAAGGCCTTTCAATGAGATCCCCCCCCCCCCCCCCGTTGTTCTAAATTCCGGCAGCAAAAAGGCCCAGAGCCATCAATTGGTTCTCATATGATAGACCTTTCATTCCCAGAATCATTCTCATGAACCTCCTCTGAACCCTCTCCAATGTCAGCACATCCTTTCTTAACTAAGGGTCCCAAAACTGCTCACAATACTCCAAGTGAGGCTTCACCAGGGCCTTATAGAGCTTCACCAATACATCCTTGCTCTTAAGTTCTAGTCCTCTCAAAATGGATGCTAACATTGCATTTGCCTTCCTCACCCCAGACTCAACCTGCAAATTAATCTTTAGGGAATCCTGCACAAAACTCCACAGCCCTTTGCACCTCAAATTTTTGAATTTCCTCTCCGTTTAGAAAAAACTCATGATTTTATTCCTTTTACCAAAGTGCATGACCATACACTTCCCAACACTGTACTCCATTTGCCACTCCTTTGCCCATTCCCCTAATCTGGAGGTAGTCCTTCTGCAGACTCCCTGCTTCCTTAACGTTACCTGCCCCTCTGCCTATCTTCTTATCGTCCACAAACCTGGCCACAAGGCCATCAATACTGTTATTGACATACAACTTAAAAAGAAGCAGTCCCAACACTGACTACAGCCCTCTGCATCCTCTTGATTCTGTTCCTTGGCTCCTCTATACCATTGGAAAGGTCAATGAAATATTCAGTGCTCACCTGCAAGTGCTTTACAGATGGTGGTCGGATGACTGGATTTGACAATTTTGCACACGAGGTGAATGTGGTGCTGACGAAGGAGAGGATCAGCTGCTGAGTTTCCTACTGATGACCTGTCAGACTTTCTGCTGCGTGAAAAAGAAAGACTTTTTTTTCCTGACAATAAAGAACTGAGGTTTCATGAACAAATAAAAGGTTATGGTACTTCATACATTATTCCTTTGAACTGTTTACATTCTTTAGAAGGAATTCATTCAGGCTCATGAGGCACGGCCTGCCCCTCATAAAGCCATGCCTACTATCCCAAATCAGACTATGCTTCTCCAAGTACTCATACCTCCTGTCCCTAAGAATCCTCTCCATTAATTTGCTCCCCACTGACATAAGCCTCACTGGTCTATAATTCCTAGAGTTATTGCCATTGCTTAGTATTTGTTTTAAATCGTTAGAAAGAATTTTCTGAAATAGAACATCGTAAAATACAGCAATAAAGCATCAGAGAATTACAGAATCTATATGATTAAATGCTACTCTTTGAATACATAATAAAAAGAGTCCATACTATTGTATTACCCTTTAATGTGAACTGTGCTCAAATTGGAGTACCCAACACTCTTCCTGTGCTTTTTTTCCCTCACTAGTATGCAGAATACCCTTCCAGGGGAGATGGTGGAGGCAGATACATCAGGAAGTTTTAAGAAACTCTTAGATAGGCACATAGATGATAGAAAAATGGAGGGCTGTGGGGGAGTAATCTTGGAGCAGGTTAAAAAGTCGGCACTATATTGTGGGCTGAAGGACGTGTATTGTGCTGCATTGTTCTACGTTCTATGTAGCTCTTCTTTTCTCTTGATTCATTGAGCCCCAGTGGTAGTTTATTTAGAGATACAACGTGGAACAGGCCCTTCCAGATTAACCACCTCCTATTGAACCCTAGCCAAATCACAGAACAATTTACAATGACCAATTAACCTACAAACCGGTCTGTCTTTGGAACGTGGGAACAAAGGGGAGCACCCGGAGGAAACCCATGCAGTCATGGGGTGAACGTGCACGCTCTTTACAGAGGACACCAGAACCGAACTCTGAAGTCTGACGCCCTGAGCTGTAATAGCATCGCACTAAATGCTCTATATATTTTTTGCATTCTTCATGGTTTCAGGCTTACAGCTGAGAGGATGTACAATAAAATATGTTTCAAACATTAAGATCAAAAACAACTGAGTCACACCACCCCATTTCAAAATGCATTGAAAACTCTTATTTTGGATGCATTATTTAATATTCCGCTATGGTATTTAATTGTAGATCATATCCCAACCATGGGTGAAGTTATCAAAAGTTCTGCAATGTATTGTTCGGTGCCAGAGTTAGCTGTTGCACTTGTGAGTCCAAGCTCATTTCTGCTCTAGAGTCAGTGGGTGGCAGTACTGTGATATAGAAGGACAAGAAGAGAAATTTAATACCAGAACTTTTTGGAACATTAAATATAGAACAATAGAGTACAGTATGGGGCCCTTTGGACCATAGTGCTGTGCCAGCCTACTGTATGTAAGACTATAATATGATTAGACATAGGAGCAGAACTAGGCCTTTCGTCTGCTCTGCTCTGCTATCAATCATGGCTGATTTATTATCCCTCTCAAACACATTCTCCTGCTTTCTCGAATCTATTGACCTCCATTTTAAATAACTTTCTGTGACAATGAATCAGGAATCTTATCAACCTCTGCTTTAAATATCCCCAATGACTTGGCCTCCACAGTTGTATGTGGCAATGAATTCCACAGATTCATCACCATCTGGCTAAAGAAATTCCTCCTTATCTATGTTCTAAAGGGACATCCTTCCATTCTGAGGCTGTGCCCCCCGCGGTCGTAGACTCCCCCATAAGTGCACCTATGAACTGTAAGATGCAAAGTGCAGGTTGGGTTGAGTTGAGTTGTTCTCCAATCTTGTCAATTTACTTGCAAACATTTCACCACCATATGAGGAGAATTATGGTGTTTCCTCTGAATGCTTCTAGAAATTCTCTTGCATGATTTTCCACAATCAATTCTGTAAACAGGAATGTGTATCTTAATCCTATTTATGAGCCAAAAGCGGGCAAAATTCCAGACCACAACACACAAAGTTCACCACAAAACCAATCAATGACATGATTCACTCCCCACATCATAACTGAGTTTCTGAAATGGTGATCAATCAACTGATTGATAAGTATACAAAGGCCAAGCATTTGGAAGACATGCCACAGTTAACAGTACACTGGTAATGTCTTCTTGTATGGTGACAAAATGTTTGCAAGTATATTAGCAAGATTGTAGAACAATTCAACCCAACCATCAAGCACCTGAGCTACACACTTTCCGAATTATTTCCATGCAAAGCACAATTCCCAGATGAACTTCATCTAGTTTCTCAAGCGGTAAGCATGTGCAAATGTATCCTCCTATCCTTCGTATCACAAACATTTTTCTCACGTTCTATCAGATAGAAAGATGAGAAAAAAACACCAATTGCAATGCTACTACTCTAAAATAAATACAGATGGTATTCTAATTTTTTATTTCAATTTTCAGCCATTTGGAAGTTATTTTCAAATATTATTCCATTATTTGGAAATGTATGGATCAGATTTTATGAAGCAACATGGGTGAACCTGCCAGGGTTTGGTGAATAACCCAGTGTATCTGGCAATAATTTCCTACCTTCTGTACATTGCAGATATCTGAGCATTGCTGTCAACAGGTTGTCACTGGTCGTGAATTGCTGTCCTCATGGAATTCAATGAAGTAATGGAAATTACTGCAAATACCTTCTACATCTTTCTGGAGTGTCTTTATTTTCCCGTACCATATAATACCAGACACAATTGGTCTTTTCTCGAGTTTAATGGATGATAACAACCAGGGGACTAATTTTAGTATATAGAAGATTTTAGTTCATTTCTTACTTTACAAGCCCATTTTTGAACAAAGTTTTTGGGAAATCTCCATTAAATCTTTTTTTTTAATTCGAGGCTTTTGCTCTTTGAGGTTTCAGTGAGCAGAGGCTTGAGTGAGAGAAACTGAAAAAGCTGAATGTTGATTTTTTTTCCTGTTTATTTATTGTTTCCTTCTTTATATTTGCACAGTTAGAGCAGTAGAGGTGCCAGGCAGGATAGCTGAATGCTCCTCTTGCAGGATGTGCAAAGGTAAGGAGACTTCCAGTGTCCCTGACAACTTCACCCTCATGAAGTACATCCAGTTGCAGCTTCTAACAGTCCATGCTAAGGAGTTGGAGCTGGAACTGGACGAACTCCACATCATTCGGGAGGCTGAGGGGGTGATATATACAACATATAAGAGAGGATGTTACACCCAGGAGCAGGGCACAGGAAAATGGATGACTGTAAGAAAGGGGAAAAGGGTTAAGAAGCCAGTGCTGAGCACTCTTGTGGTCATCCCTCTGGATACTGTTGGAGGAAAGTCACAGCAGTCAGTTCTCTGACACTGAGTTTGACTCTCTGACTCAAATGGGAAGGGGACAGCAGAGACACGCTGTGGCAATAGATGATTTGTTAGTTAGGGGAACAGAACGGAGCTTCTATGGATGAGAATGAGATTCCTGGATGGTGTGTTGCCTCCTGGGTTCTTGTATCTGGGACATCTTGGATTAAGCCCTCTGCATTCTTAGGCGGGAGGGTGAGCAGCCAGAAGTTGTGGTCCATGTAGGTACCAATGACATAGGTAGGAAGGGTGCAAGGTTCTGTCAAGTGAGTTCAGGGAGTTAGGTGCTAAGTTAAAGGACAGGACCTCCACTGTTGTGATTTCAAGACTGCTATCCATGCTGTGTGATAGTGAGGTCAGAACTAGGAAGATCATACAGTTTAATATATGGCTAAGGAGTAGGTGTAGGAAGGAAGGTGTAAAATATTTGGATCATTGGGCTCCCTTCCAGGGAGGGTGCAACCTGTACAGAAGAGACGATTTATACCTGAATTGGAGGGGGACTCATGTCCTAGTGGGGAAGTTTGCTAGTGTCGCACGCAGGGAATTTAACTAAAGCTGAAGGACCATGGGAACCGGAGTGGCAGAACAGATATGTGGAGTGGTTGTGGAGATGTTGTTAAGACCTCAGACAATCAAAAGGTTGAGCACGGTGTGACTGATGACCTGCAGCATGCGTGGGTTTCCTCCGGGTGCTCCAGTTTCCTCCCACAGTCCAGTGAGGGTTAGTAACAAGTGGGCATGCTGTGTTGGCGCTGGAAGCGTGGTGACACTTGCAGGCTGTCCAGCACATTCCTTGTTGACTCAATTTGACGTAAGTGAAGCATTTCACTGTATATTTTGATGTTCCAATATATACAGGTTGAATAAATAAATCAATCTAATTTTTAAAATAAAGCTTTCCAGCTGCTGACTTTGTTTCCTGTGGCAAATGTTTTCTAAAGAGTCCTTCCTGCATTTCTTCTTCTTTTTCTAAGCTGTAGAGATTTCAAACTGTCAAGATTACAAAATGGCACACACAGGACAGTGTGCAAAGGATGGAAGAGTTACGCTGAAGGGTGTTCTAACATTTAACTATCATTCATTTTACGGGGAACTCCTCTGTTTTCGTTGATGTTTGTGAAGAAAAAGAATTTCAGGATGTATATTGTATACATTTCTCTGACATTAAATGCACCTATTGAAATCTAAGTTCCTGTCCTGTGCATCTTCCTCCTGTGAACACCCTTCAGTACCTAGAAGAAACCCACGCAGTCACAGGGAGCAGGTACAAACTCCTTACAGGCAGTGGTGGGAATTGAACCCTTATTGGTGTTGGCTGGCCCTGTAATATTACATTCATCAATCTGCCACCAGGCAGCGATGTGTAAATAGCCACCTGAAGCACTATTTAAATTTGCCTTCAATTAGCCTGATAATTTAGTTCATCAACCGTATCCTTAGCAGCTGCTGCTTACCTTCAGACACATCTTCTTGGAGACAGTCCAAAGCATCTTTCCTCCCATTGTTATGCACACTGTAGCTCCCACCCACTCCCCCTCCCAACTCCTGACAACATTCACCAAATAATTCTATTGCTACCTCAATGATACTGATTGATCTAGCATCTTTTATGAACACCTCCAATACTCATCAATCTTCATGCCATCTTAAAAATTTCTTCCCCCAAGCAGTTAATCTGATTATTGTTATTATTTATTACTATTTAGAGATGCAGCCTAGTAACATGATTTTCCGGCACAACAAGGCCACGCCATCCAATTACACCCATGTGACCAATTGACCTACTAACCTGTACGTCTTTGGAATGTTGGAGAAAACTGGAGCACCCAGAGGAAACCCACCTGGCTACGGGGAGAACGTATAAACTCCTTACAAACACGGATGGAATTGAACCCAGGTCATTGGCGCTGTAAAGGCGTTACACTGACCAACACGCTGCTCTGCTGCCATTGCCATTGTAGTTAAACCCCAATCACTGAACAGCACTGTAAACTCTTTAAACCACTATTTATAATGTTGCTTTACATTGCAAATTCATGCTTGTATTTACGCACATTTTAATTCATATCAATATTTTAAACTCTTTATTCTTTATAATTGTTGAATATTGTTGTTTTTTGTTGCATGTTGTGTCCTGACCAATACACCACCGTAAATTTAAAATGTATATCAAAGTTCAAAGTTATTTATTATCAAGTACATATGCTACCCTGCGATTCATTTTCTTGTGGGTGTTCACAATAGAACAAATAAATACAATAGAGTCAGTGAAAAACTACACACAAAGACTGCCAAACAATCAATGTGCAAAAGGATCTACAGTGCAAATGCAAAATAATAATGATAAATAGTAAATAAATAATACTGAGTACATAAGACCATAAGACATAGCAGAATTAGGCCACCTGGCCCATCAAGCCATTCCATCATGACTGATTTATGTTCCCTCTCGATCCCATTCTCCTGTCATCTTCTTGTAGCCTTTGATGTCCTGACTAATTAAGAGCCTATCCACTTCTGCTTTAAATACTCAATGACTTGGCCTCCTCAGCCGTCTGTGGCAATAAATTCCATAGTTTCACCAGCCTCTGGTTAAAGGAATTCCTCCTCATATCTGTTTCAAATGAACATCTCTCTATTCCGAGGCTGTGCCCTCTGGTCCTAGATTCACTAGACACTAGAAAGCTAAAGCACAGTACAGGCCCTTCAGCTCTGGATGTTGTGCCGACCCATATATTCCTTAAAAAAAGCACTAAACCCACACTACCCCATAACCCTCTATTTTTCTTTCATCCACGTGCCTGTCCAAGAGGCTCTTAAATACCCCTGATGTTTTCGCCTCCACCACCATCCCTGGCAAGTCATTCCAAGCACCCACAACCCTCTGTGTAGAAAACTTACCCCTGATGTCTCCCCTAAACTTCCGTCCCTTAACTTTGAACATATGCTTTCTGGTGTTTGCTATTTGTGCCCTTGGAAACAGGTACTGGCTGTTCACCCTATCTATGCCTCTCATAATCTTGTAGATCTCTATCAAGTACCCCCTCATCCTTCTAAGCTCCAAAGAGAAAAGTCCCAGCTCTGCTAACCTTGCCTCATAAGACTTGTTTTCCAATCCAGGCAACATCCTAGTAAATCTGCCCTGGACCCTCTCCATAGCTTCCACATCCTTCCTATAATGAGGTGACCAGAACTGAACAGAATTCTCTAAGTGTGGTCTCACCAGAGATTTGCAGAGGTGCAACATGACCTCTCTGCTCTTGAACTCAATCCCCCTATTAATGAAGCCTAGCATCCCACAGGCCTTCTTAACTATCCTATCAACCTGTGCAGCGACCTTGGGGGATGTACGGATTTGAACCCCAAGGTCCCTCTGTTCATCTGCACTCTTAAGTAACTAACCATTAACCCTGTACTCAGCCTTCTGGTTTGTCCTTCCAAAATGCATCACCTCACACTTATCCGGATTGAACTCCATCTGCCACTTTTCTGCCCAACTCTGCATCCTGTCTATATCCTCTTGTAGCCTTCAACAACCTACAGCTCCATCCACAACTCCTCCAATCTTCGTGTCATCCGCAAACTTACTCACCTATCCTTCCGCCTCTACATCCAGGTCATTTATAAAAATCACAAAGAACAGGGGTCCCAGGACAGATCCTTGTGGCACTCCACTAGTCACCGACCTCCAGGCAGAATACTTTCCTGCCACTACTACCCCCTGCTTTCTTCCTGTAAGCCAATTTTTTTTTTATCAGAACAGCCAAGGTTCCACTGATCCCATCACCCACTGTAGGAAATATCCTCTCCACATCCACTCTGTCTAGGCCTTTCAATATTTGACAACTTTCAATGAGATCCCACCTCATTCTCATTACACATATATAATGTGGATATATAATTTTACGACGAATAAATCGGATCAATATTGCAGCACAGCTTAGAGATTTATAACCTGTACCGAAAAGAAAAAGGGTAATTTCTGTTGTGATCTGCTGAGATGACTTTTGAGTTTACCCTTCCCATTGGAAGATGCCTTCAGATGCATATCAGATCAATCCATATCATGGCCTGGTATCTGGTATGGAAACTCCATTGCCCTTGAAAGGAAAATAAGTGGTTGATACAGCATATTGAGTACATCTACAAGGATCACTCTTGCAGTAAAGCAGCATCCATCATCAATGATCCACACCATCCAAGCGATGCTCACTTCTCACTGCTGCCATCAGGAAAGAGGTACAGGACTCACACCACCAGATTCAGGAACAGTTATTACCACTCAACCATCAGGCTCTGGAACCAGAGTGGATAACTTTACACAGCTTCACTGAACTGCTCCCACGACCTACAGGCTCACTTTTGAGGACTCTGCATTCCATGGTCTCGATATTTATTGGTTGTTCCTTTGTTGTTTGCCGTTTCTTTGTATTTACTGTGAATGCCCACATGAAAATGAATCAGCATTGTATATAGTGACATATATATATATATATACTTTGATAATAAATTTTCTCTGAACTCTGAACTTTTAATATTCCCTTTCCTTGCATGGTCTGCCTGTTGTGCAGAAATATTAGAAAAACATCAGTTGCACTTGGCTTCCTGTTTATTAAAACTTGGCTGTGTTCTTATTGCATTCCTTACGTGTCCTGGTGCCAAAAGAAACAAGAGGAGAGAAAAACAAAATTCATTTAACAAAGCCACTGTAAATGTGAAAATCTAAATAGAAATCAAGAAAAAAAAATCCCCCTTTCCATCAAGGTCTTCTTTATAAACATAGCTTCTATCTTTCTCTGTCCACTTGTGTATGCTTAGGTGAACACTTACAAACCCCAGAATCTTGCCTTAAGATGAGGTTCCCAAGCCTTCTGTGTAAAATTATTTTTGTCCAATAAGGGAAATTTCATATCCATCATCTAAGTTTCCTCAGATGGCATTTCCTGCTCAGATTTGCAGTCCTTAAAGTCCATCCTCCATTCGAGTACTTATCTGGAAAGTTGAGACCTGGGTGATATCTGCTAAGTATACTTGCCCAGAGAGAAGATATTGCCAAATAACAACTGCAGTTGGTACTTATGCTCGTATTAATGTATTTATGCACATTTTAATCCACATCCATATTTTAAATTCTAATGTTTTTTTTATATAATTCTTATAATTTATATAATTCAGGTGGTGTTGTAGTGGCCAGGGGGAGGACTCTTGTAAATATTTTGTTTTAACTATTTATTTTGGCCAAGATTACAATTCGCAGCAAATGAAAGGCAAAGTTGAAATGGGTGGAGAGGAATCAAATGCAGTAAGTTTGTCTGCATTTCTGTCTTTTTAAAGACTCTCACAAATTTCTGCAGAAACTCAGCAGGTCAGGCACCATCTACGGAGAGGAATAGACAGTCGACATTGTAGGCAGAGATCTTTCATCAGGTTGCAGAGACTACTGTTTCACCTGACATTCCTGGCCGAAGAGATAGAGATCACAAAAATGAACAGTCTTCTGGTGGAACACAATGGGTCGAGCAGTAACTGTGGAAGGAAAGGAACTCCTTATGAACAGCAGCCTCACCCCCCCCCCCCCCCAAGATGCTCCAGCAAATTGTTTGTTCCTCTAGATTCCAGCATCTGCAGTCTCTTGTGTCTCTCTACACCACAGAAACTTCAGCCCCATGGAGGCAGGAGGGAGGGGAAGAGGCAATTAGACTAAGCTGAGGGACTGTACTCATTCTTGCTCATTTTGCTCTGCTTCTCAACTTTTAGTTCAAAAGTTCATGTATTATCAAAGTATGTAACTCTGAAATGCTTCTTCTCCAGAAAGCCACAAAACCGAGAAAGAAAAGAATGGCAGCACAATCATCAAACCCAAATCCCTCCTTCCCCCTGCACAAAAAAAACGAGAAAGGTCAGGCGAAAAACACAGAATACAAATAAAACGTAAGACGGAAAAAATAGTCCACAGTCCAAGTCCACATTGAAAATGTGGGCAACATTCTCCTTCTCAGTAGCAGAGTGATCTCACAAAAGACAGGCAGCAAGCACTTCAATCTCCCTCGGTGCTTTAATTGGCAAACAATAATGCTTTAATTCAGGGGTGTCAAACTTATTTTAGGTCACGGGCCGGATTGAGCAAAATGCAGCTTCATGCGGGCCGGATCAGTCGGATGCGTGCGAACGCAGCTTTCGTTGCCTCTGTTTTTTCAGCCTGCTCTCATGTGTCTCAGTCTCTGCTATAACTACAAAGTGTTTCACTTTACAAATTCCGTTTCTTATGAAGAAGACTGCCGAATAAACACTAAAAACCCTGAAAACCTGGTACCTGAATAAACTCAGCATTAGCCATATCATATGCCATAGGCGCTTCGATTACTGGGGCCAGCTTTAATAGTAATTAGATATTATCTCGCGGGCCAAAGATAATTCCACCACGGGCCAGATTTGGCCCGTGGGCCTTGAGTTTGACATATATGTTTTAATTGGTGAAATGGAGTCAAACATTGTCTCGCGGCCCCTTGGAAGTCTGAAGGGCACTGAAACACCCAAATGATCTCCAAACTGTAAACCACGGGCTCTAACAGTTCCAGAACCACATTCAAGATGAAAAGCAAATGTATAAGACATAAAAAGAAGTTAAAATATATGGTTTCATGATCTATCCAGAAGATGTTGACCAAAGGAGCGTTCGGTAGAACATGGAACCAGTAACTGCTTCTCCTTATCTAGATGCTGCCTGCCCTGCTGAAAGTTCCCAACATTTTCTGTTTTAGTACACAGAACACTATAGCATAGTACAGGCCTTTTGGCCCACGACGTGGTGCCGACCTTTTAATCTACTCTAAGATCAATCTAACCCTTCCCTCCTTCATAGCCCTCCATTCTTCTCTCATTCATGTGCCTATCTAACAGACTCTTAAATGTCCCTAATGTATCTGCCTCCACCATCACCTCTGGCAAAGTGTTCCATGCAATCACTTCACTGTGTAAAAAACCCTACTTCTGCTGCTCCCTTTATACTTTAAACCAATCTCCTTAAAGTTATGCCCCCTTGTAGTAGCCATTTCCATCCTGGGACAAAGGCATTGGCTGTCCACTCTATCAATGTCTCTATCACCTCCTACAGCTCTATCAAGTCTACCTAGCACGCCCACAATTTACTAATCCTAACTTGTACATCTTTAGAATATGAGGGGAAACTGGAGCTCCCAGGAGAAACCTATGCAGTCATGGGGAGAACGTATAAGCTTCTTACTGAACTGAACTGAACCCCTATTTTACAGCTAGCAGTGTAAAGTGTTGAGCTAACTGCTATGGTACTATTCCCCCCCCCCCCAATACAGAATTGTGTGGTAGTGTGTGTGGGTTCATGGACCGTTCAGAAATCTAATGACAAGAGGGGGAGAATCTGTTCCTAAAAATTTGAGTGTGGGTCGTCAGGTTCCAGTACCACCTCCCTGAAGGTAGTAATGAGAAGAGGGTTTGTTACAGACTGAAAAGGTCCTTAATGTTGAATGGCACCTTCTTGAGGTACTGTCTTTTGAAGATGTCCTCAATGTGTGGGGTAGGTTGTGCCTACGATGGAGCTGGCTGAGTCTACAACTCTCTGCATCATTAACTCTGCTTCTCTCTCTGCACATATTACTGGACCTGCTGAGCATTTCCTATTTTTATTGCAGGTCTCCTGTAGATTTGCTGAAATGCGAATCTGCTATATTTCTGTTATTGTCTCCTATTGATTTCTCATTCCCTGCCTAACAGTTGCTGATTACTAATGAGCTAATATTCTGTAGCCCATGATAACCCCACAGGGCACTTACTGGCATTACATCTCATTGAGTGGGCAGAGAACGTCAGTAAGTGAGCAGGGTATTTGACACCAAAGGACAACCTATGGGTACATGGCTGATATTGCTGTAAAGCAGGGACTGTGACTGATTGAATTCACCTCTCATTCTTAGCCACAGGGAATGCAGCACATACTACTGCTGATTCTGCTAAAACTCAGCTTACCAAAGGCTGACAATTGAGGTTTGAACAATTATATGTATGTACTCAGTTCCACAATATGCTGCTTTTTTAAACCAAAGAAAAATTTTATTTGTCTCATTGACATTAAAATGTCGGAACAGTGAAATGCATTGTTTGCTTCAACAACCAACGCAGTCCAAGGATGTGCTGGGGCCATCCTATATGCGTTGTCGTGACTCTGGTACCAACATAGCATAACTACAATTTACCAACCCTAACCCATACGTCTTTGGAATGCGGGAGGAAACTAGAGCAATAGGAGGAAATCCATGCAGTCACGGGGAGAATAAAGTGGCCACTGAGTGTATGTTCATGGTCTTCTGCTGCTGTAACCCATCCACTTCAAGTTCAACATATTGTGCATTCAGAGATACTCTTCTGCACACCACTGTTGTGACGCATGGTTATCCGAGTTACTGTCGTCCTCCTGTCAGCTTGAACCAGTCTGACTATTCTCCTCTGACCTCATTCATTAGCAAGGGATTTTCACCCATTGGACTGCTGCTCACCGTATGTTACTTAGTTTTCACACCATCCTCTGTAATTTCTAAAGATGGCTGTACATGAAAATCCCAGATCAGCAGTTTCTTAGATAGCCAAACTATCCTGCCTAGCACCAACAATAATTACATGATCACAGTTACTTAAATCACATTTCTTCACCATTCTGATGTCTGGTCTGAACAATAACTGAACCTCTTGACCATGCTTTTATGCACTGAGTTGTTGCCACGATTGGCTGATTATTTACATTAACCAGGCCAATAAAGTGGCCACTGATTGCAAATTAAATCTTATTGATAGATTCACTTTTGCTTCCATTGATGGTTTCTCTATCCTCTTCTTCACTTCTGCTTTCATTTTTCCCTTCTTCTCTGTTCATGCCGCTATTTTGGTACCATTTAATCCTAGTTCCAGGTGCCAGCTGCTCATGCAGTCATTCCTGGCATATATCCTGCTAAACAGCTTCCCTTCTCCACCAGGCGAAGCAATGAGAAGCATTTTCTGTCTTTCTGCATTTTACGTGCAATCATGCGGACACATTTGTGGGAAATCTGATACAACTGAAAGGGAGAAAGTCACACTAAAATGCTTCTATCACATATTCAATGATATCACCAAAAATTCCATAGCTAAGTCAGTAAAGCAGATGCACAATTTGGAATAGAACAGCTTGAATCCGATACCCAGTGGACAAAGTCCAGAATATAGAGGTGGAACAACACAGCATCACTATTACCATTTTCTCTTCTTTAGTACTTTAAATCAACTATTGGGATATATTTCATTACAAGCAAGTTAGTATTCTCAGCAATTTTACATATCCTGCAATGTATTTTTCCCCCCAATATGAATCCATTTTCTCTTATTTAGTACTGTAAAGCAATTATCAGGATGTATTTCTTCCCTCGTTTTTCTTTCTTTCCTGTTAATGCATCTATTTTAGATGAGCACATGGATGATAGTAAAAAGGAGGGCCATGTATGGTTAGATTGATCTGAGAGCGGGTTAAAAGGTCGGCACAACATTGTGGGCTGAATAGCCTGTATTAAGCTGTATTGTTCTATGTTCTTTCCTATCCCACATTCACATTAACTTCCTACCACAGAGACTAATCACCATCGTATTCCATGTGGACTATCCACCATCAGATCTCAACACCCCTGTGCTGTGTTGTAATGTTTTTGTTCTATTTCATCCCAAACAACACCCTTAGCAATTTAAACATAGCCTGTAAGTGTTAATTAACTTTTTCTTTGTGAATATTCTAGATTTGTCATACTCAACAATAATATTTTCACCTGTGGTCTCCAGTCTTTGTTTTACATCTACCTCTGTGTCCGGACATCTGAGGCATTTTAGTTTGAAAACTACATTGAGAAAAGCAAGAGCACAAATCAAAAGTAGGGAGGGAAGGTTGGTGTTCAAATAACAAAACGTGGAATACAGAAGTGGAACATCAGCTAATTTAGAAGTAAGAACTGGTATTATTAGAGTTTGTTTCATAGCCTTAGGACATCTCAACATACAGTGGATTCCGGTTAATTGGGCCATTGGTTAACCGGGGCAGGCACTTATTTGGGACAACTCTTAACGAACAAACACTGAGAAAATTGCTGGAATTCTCTTTTTATATTTGGGATGCTATGCCACTTAATTGGGACAGGAGACCGTAGCAAATAGGTTCTAACCAGCTTCAGTCAAGTGCACTTGTTAAATGCTACACAGCGCTTAAAAGAGTGAAGTTTTCAAATAGCATCAGTTGCATGTTTGTGTTCAAAAAGCAGCGACTTTTGTCACTGATAGTTGGCAAGAAATAAGCTGTAAGACAATTTCAAACTTCTTTTGGTCACTGCGGTTTCAAGTACCCAGGCTTGGAGATGCCAGAAACAGCCAGGAGCGAAAATGAAATTTCACTACTTCAAGTTAGGAACTGTGAAGAATTTGAAGGTAGCGACAATCATCTTGAATGTTACAATGAAAATAAAGGTTTGGAGGATGCAATCATAGATAGCATTGTATGAAGGCAGCCCATTATCTAATCTAGGAGCCTGCACCGATTTTGTATATTATGTACACTGGATGAATTCCTCCATTGATAACTATTAAGAACTAATACAGTTTTATAGTACTATTGGTAGTGTTCTGTATTTCATTTAAATACCTAATTTGTTGCTCAGTTTGTCTTTTTTATACTTTTTAAACTATTTCCATGAAACTTCGGCTAATTGGGGCAGCTGATTAATTGGGCTGAAATGTACTGGTCCTGATGTGTCCAGTTAACTCGAATCTGCTGTACCTTCCAATCAATTGATTAATTTATAAAAACCTAGCCACTTTTTTTCAATAGGTGAAGCATCCATATTGCTCACAGGAAGATCCACCCCCACCCCTTTTATTAATCACAGTTAATTGGTAACACTTGCCAAAATAGGATTTATTGTCCAACTTTAATTGTCCCTAGTAGGAGAATTTAACCACCATGTTGTTGTCTGTAAAATAATCAGCTAATCTGTTTCCAGGAGGCTAACTGCAATATACATTAAAAATTCAAGATTGTTTAATGTCATTTCCAGTATGCAAGGGTGATGGGGAACAAAATAATTGTCACTCTGGATCTGATGCAGCACAAACAAAAAAGAACACAATAAATATATGATATTGAATGTTAACAAGATGAGCAGTAGGATATTTTAATTTTTTATGGAGATCAAAATTTGAGTCATAAATGTAAGATGGCAACTAATAAATCGAGAGTAACACACACACAGAATCCTGGAGGATTTAAACCTCTTATTTAATTTCTTGTTTTAGTTCCAGTTTCTGGCTCAGTTTTCTACTTCTTCTTGCTTTTCTTCCATCTTGACACCAGACATCAGCAGGTCAGATAACATTTATGAAGAGGAATAAAGTAATAAATCCAGTATGCATTTTAGGGGGGACATCTTTACTCAGAGTTATAGAAGAAAAAATGAAACTTACTTTGAATGGTTCTTTACATTTCTGTCAGGAATTTCCAATGCATTTTACAACTAATTCAGTAATCTGTATTTTTGGGGTGTTTTCATTAGGAAAATATAGTGTATGTAAGTAACAGTCACTTTACACACAAGGAGGCCTCATATGTAGAAGAGTGCAAGTGGCTATAAAAACCGGTTCATCCATACCCTAAAAATGTGGAACTCACTACCACAAAAATAATTAACATGGTTGCATTTAAGGAGATAGTTACACAAAAGGAGGAAAGAAAGATTTGTTAAATTATAGGAAGAAGCTCAAATAGGTCATTAACATCAGTATGGATATCTCAGTGAAACCCATTCCTGAGCTGTGAATATTGTTTTAGTTGCTTTCTCTGTTTCAGTTTGTAACCCACGTGAAAATAGTTATTAATTTAAATAACCAGTAAGAGTACATTTTTAAAATAAAATAACAGTCTGCAGTATCAGGGTGTATTGTTTTGCGATTTTCTTCCACAGAAATGAACTTTCTGGAATATTCCAATCTCTAAACAGTGTTGCAACAGAGAGATCAATGTGTCATATAATTTTTTTAAAATTTCAAATAATCAATATTAAATAACCTGTTGAAAATTTTAAAAAAAGCAGATTTTGAAAACCTGAAATTGAAATGAAAGATGTTGGAATGCTGAAAAGGCCAGGAATCATCTATGAAAAGTAAAACAAAGTTTACTTTCACTTTCAAGACCTTTCCCAAGAACTAGGAAAGTGATATCACAAGCTAGTTTAAGCTGCAGAGAGAATGATAAAACCCTTTACAGAGCCATCAAACCCATTCCAGAGACAAAAGGCAAACAATGGGCCATGTAAGAAATTTGCAGCTACATCAGGGACATGTTGCTTAGGCCTCAAATGGAAAAGAGAATACAGGAAATGCCTAGTGGATCATAAGACATAGGAGTAGAATCAGGCTCATTTAGTCTGCTCCTCTATTCCATAATGGCTGATCTCTCAACCCCATTCTCCTGCCTTCTTCCTGTAACCTTTGCTGCCCTTACTAATCAAGAACCTATCAAATGCTGCTTTAAGTATAACCGATGACGTGGCCTCCACAGCCGTCAGTGGCAATGAATTCCACAGATCCCCCAATCTTTGGCTAAAGAAATTCCTTATCATCTCTGTTCTAAAGGGATGTCCTTCTATTCTGAGGATCAGGCAATGTGTGTGGTCAAAGAAAGAAGCAGTTTCTCAGGAGTGCCATTCCCGGAAGAGAAAAAAACAGGAGTTCAGATATAACTGGCACAGTATCTTGCAGACATTTGCATTGATAAAAATAGTCAGTCACCCCCATCATGGGAACTAGCCTCCCCACCATCGAGGGCATCTTCAAAAGGCAATGACTCAAAAAGGTGGCATCCATTATAAAGGACACACACCACACAGTACGTGCCTTCTTTTCAAACCTATCATCGGAGAAGGTAAAGACCCATACGCAATGTTTTAGGAACAGCTTTTTCCCTGCCACCATCAGATTTCTGAACTGTCCATGAATCCATGAACACTAACTCACAATTTTGCTCTCTTTTTGTACTGCATTTTTCAATATTTCTTATTGTAACGTAGTATTTTTATGTATTGCACTATACTGCAAAACAAGGAATTTCATAACATATGTCAGTGATAATAAGCCTAATTCTAATTCTAATTCTGGTTGCAGTTATCCCAGGGTCATGTTGCATCTCCTTCTACCCTGCCTGAGTCATTAGTTTCATGTGCTGCAGCACATCATCTCCTGCACCAGTGACTGGTATGTGCTGTATTTTTCCATGTGGATTATCTCAAATTCAATATTCTCTGCATCTCTGGAATCCCAGAGGTGGGCTTGGATAAGCATGTATACGGACAAAATAGTATCTTCATGTTTTATATTTGCAGTCTCACAAGAATTCTCTCAGCCTCTTTGGTGCCCTGTAGAAAAGTTTAACAGCAATATAACCTCTTCTTTGTACCCAGCAGATGAAGATGTTTACTTTCCTCAGATATGACACGATATCTTCTGCCACCTTCATAGTGTATTGGCTTTTCCTCACCAAATCCATTAAATACCCTTAGAAAGATTCTGAGTTTGCCATGAGTCTGCAGTACCTCAGGAATAAAGACCCCTTCTATCACAGATCTTTAAGCCAGTCTTTGACTTTAAAGATCTGTTTTAAAAGTGAGATCATTTAAGACCATAAGACATAGGAGCAGAATTAGGCCATTTTGTCCATCAAGTCTGCTCTGCCATATTATCATGGCTGATTTATTTTCCCTCTCAACTCCATTCTCCTGACTCCCGCCTCCCCCTCCCAACCTTTGACTAAGCAAGATCCTATCAACCTCCATTTAAATATACCAAATGTCTTGGCCTCCACAACTTTCCGTGGCAATGAATTCCACAGATTCAGTACCCTCTGGCTAAAGAAATTGCTCCTTATCAGACAGTGAGTAGCAATAGGGGACTCAATAGCTAGGAGGACAGACAGAAGATTCTGTGGCCACAAAAGCACCCTCCTGGGTGCTAGGCTCCAGGATGCATTGGAGCAGTTACAGGATATTCTCATGGGGTGGGTGTCAGAGATCATGGTGCATTTCACATCAATGAAATCAAATCAATAAGAAATATGAAGAGTTATTTTCGGATTAATGAAGTCAAAAGCTCCCAGCTACTGAACATCTATTGTTGGCAGCTAGTTGGTGTATCTGTTACCATCTAAAATTATGTTACATCAGGTAATGTTTACGCAAAGCATTTAACTGGATTCAGAACATGATGAAGTGTAGAACTACTTATATTTCTGAAAAATGGGACATTATAATACTGCATGAAATAACTAACATCTCATTTGCAACTCCATGGATGTCTAGAAAAAGGCATGATGATGTTGGATGCTTATAGAATACATTTGGAGAGGATGTTTCTTACGGTGGAGAGAGTCTAAGACCAGAGGACACAGCCTCTGAATAGAGAGGCGTCCATATAGAATGGAGATGAGGAGGAATTTCTATAGCCAGGGAATGGTGAATCTGTGGAATTCATTGCCACAGGCAGCTGTGGAGGCCAAGCAATGGGTACATCTAAGGCAGAACTTGATAAGATATTTTATTAGTCGGGCTCTAGAGGATGAGGGGAGAAGGTGGGAGATTGGAGCTGAAAGAGAAATTGATCAGCCATGACAAATTGGCAGAGCAGACTTGATGGGCCAAATGGCCCAGTTCTGCTCTTATATCTTATGGTCTTATGGACATAGGCAAAAAAGAGGAAGAGGTCCTATGCAGTGAGTATATAGAATTAGGAAAGAGGCTGAAGAAAAGGATCTCTAAGGTAGCAATCTCTGGATTACTCCTGGTGCCAAAGGCTAGAGCAGGTAGGAATGAGATGGTAACACAGATAAATGAGAAACTGAGGAGATGGTGCAGGGGGCAGAGTTTGAAGTTCTTGGATCATTGGAACCTTTTCTGGAGAAGGGGTTACCTGTACAAGGGGGACAAGTTGCACCTGAACTGGAGGGGAACCAATATCCTGGTTGGGAGGCTTGCTAATGCTACTCGGGAGGATTTATACTAATTTTGCAGGGGACTGTGAACTGGAGAAGTTAGAAAGTTCAATATTCAACAGTTCCAATTAATATCAGAGAATGTATACAATATACAGCCTGAAATTCTTGTTCTTCGCAGACACCCACAAAAACAGACGAGTGCCCCAAACAATGAGTGACAGTAAAAACGTTAGTACCTCAAAACCCCCCGACTCATCATCCTGTGCACAAGCAGCAGCAAAGCAATAATCCTTCCCTCCCCACTTCAGCAAAGAAAAGCATCAGCACCCTCCACCCACCAAACGAGCAACAGCAAAGCCCCCAAGAAAGACCATGATCTGCAGTACAACAAAAACTAATCATTCACCCGACAGTTCGAAATAACGTGTATGATTTGCCAGATAGTTTGAATTGTGTGTACTTTAATGCTAGGAGTGTAATGGGTAAAGGTGCTGAGATTAGAGCACGGATCAGTACATGTAAACTACGATGTTGTGGCCATTACAGAGACTTGGTTGAGAGAGGGGCAGGAACGGGTAATTAATATACTAGGTTTTCAAATTTTAGGAAAGATAGAGAAGGAGGTACAGAGGGTGTGGTGGGAGCTGCACTACTTATCAGTGATAATATCTGTGCTGCACTCAGGAGAGAAATAATGGAGGGGTCTGACATTGAATCCATTTGGGTACAACTCAAGAACAGGAAGGGTGCAATTACACTGATGGGATTGTACTACAGACGCCACTGGGACATTGAGAAACAGATATGTAAACAGATTAAGGAAATGTATAAACATAATAGGGTTGTTGTCATGGGGGATTTCAATTTCCCGAATATAAACTGGAACCTTCTTAGTGCAAGGGGTTTAGATGGGGCAGAATTTGTTAAGTGTATCCAGGAGGGTTTCTTAACTCAATATGTAGACAGTCCAACAAAAGTAGGGGCTGTACTGGACTTGGTGTTGGGTAATAAACCTGGCCAGGTGACTGATCTTTCAGTGGGAGAGCAGTGACTACAACTCCTTAACTTTCTGTATAGCTATAGATAAGGATATGCATGGTAAATTATGAGGGCATTAGGCAGGAACCAAGAAGAGTTAATTGGGACACCTTTTTTTTTGGCAAATCCATATCAGATTGTGGAAGGTGTTTTAAGATCCATTGCACAGATTATAGAAAAGGTATGGTCCTGTTAGATGGAAGGACAGGGATGGAAAGATAAGAGAACCTTGAATGTTCTGAGAGGTGATGAATTTAATTAAGAAGAAAAAGGTAAAGTATGTAAAGCTTCAGAAGTTAGGATCAAATGCAACTCATGAGGAGTATAAAAAATCAGGAAAGAAGAAGGGAATTAGGAAAGCCAGCAGGGGCCATTAAAGGTCTTTGGCAAATAGGATTAAGGTGAATCCCAAGGCATTCTATACATACCTCATGAGCAAGAGGATAACTAGGGAGAGGGTAGGACCACTCAAGGATAAAGGGGGGAACATTTGCTTGGATGTGGAGAATGTGAGCAAGATACTTATTGAGTACTTTGCTTCAGTATTTACCAAGGAAAATGTCATAGAGAACCAGGAGATCGGTACTGAGCGCATAAATATATTAGGGCATTTTGAGGTCAAGAAGGAGGATGTTTTGTGTCTCCTAATGAGTATTTAAGGTGGATAAGTCCCCAGGGCCTGATGGGATTTATTCCAGGTTATTGAGGGAGGCAAGAAACGAGATTACTGGGGCTTGCATGCTGTTCTAGTCGTCCCACTATAGGAAGGATGTTGAGGCTTTAGAGAGAGTGCAGAAGACAATACTGCCTGGTTTAGAGGGCATGTGCTATCATGAGAGGCTGGAAAAACTTGGGTCTCTGGATTTGTGGAGGCTGAGGGGAGAATTGATAGAGGTTTATAAGATTATGAGAGGCATAGGTAGAGTAGATAGGGAGTATCTTTTCCCCAGAGTAGAAATGGCTAATGCCAGAGGGCATGCATTGAAGGTGGGTGGGGGGGGGGGGGGGGTAGGTTCAAAGGGAATGTGAAGGGTAAGCTGTTTACTCAAGAGTGTTGGATGCCTGAAATGTGCTGCCTGGTATCGTGGTAGAGGCAAATACATCAGATGCTTTCAAGAGACGTATGGATAAGCATATGAAGATGGAGGGATAGGGACATTGTCCAGGTAGAAGGGATTAGTTTTTCCTGGGTTTTTGATTTAATTTGTAGCTGGTTTGGCACAACATTGGAGGCTGAAGCACCTGCTCCTGTGCTGTTAAGTTCTCTCTCTCTTCTAAATGGACACCCCTCTATTCTGAGGCTGTGCCCTCTAGTCCTAGACTCACTCATTATAGGGAACATCCTCTCCACTTCCACTCTATCTAGGCTTCTCAATATTCAGTGAGATTCCCCCCTCATTTTTCCAACCTCCAGTGAGTACAGGCTCAGAGCCATCAAGCGCTTCTCGTATGTTAACCCTTTCAGTCCCACAGTCATTCTTGTGAACCTCTTCTGGATACACATCATGGAGGATACGAGAAGCTAGGAATGATTACTGGGTGTATTATATCTCTTAGTCAGCGTCTCCAACTCAGTTTAAAATCTTTAACAACCATGGGAACAAATGCTGTAAACTAGAACATAAATGATAGCAGCATCTTCCCCAAGCTGTCAGGATGATCAACACTTCCAGCCATTAACCCAACCCACCACCACTACATCCACATCAGCCACTCCTCTCCACAGCCCCTTAGTACCATTCTTCCCCCCACATACTGTCACTTTGCTTCTACATTGTGTTTTACAGGATTGCTTTTATATTTATATTTATTGCGATTTTATGCTTATTGTCTTTTTTTTATCATACATCAGATCTGGAGAAACTATCGTTTTGTTCTCCTTTCCACTCCTGCGTGTAGCATTTGCTTTCTAGTATCCCTGCTCAGTGGAAAGTGTCTGCATATTCATATATGACGTGTAGCTGAAGGGAATGCTTGTGTTGAAGCAGTCTGCACGACCCAGTCTTGGCACACTGTCACCAGCATCATCTACTGCAGTGTACTGCTTCCAAGTCTATGTAACATACTTCCTGTCTGCAATGGTAAAATCCACATCATTCAAAGCCTCTCCCTAATGCAACACATTTTGCTTTCAACCGCTGTTTCCAGCACTTACACATAAGGAGCGTTTGATGGCTCTGGGCCTGTACTCACTGCAGATTAGAAGAGAAGAATGGTGGGGTGGGGGAAGAGAATCTCATTGAAACCTATTGAATATTGAAAGGCCTAGATAGAGTGGATGTGGAGAGGATGTTTCCTATAGTGGGTGAGTCTAGGACCAGAGGGCATAACCTCAGAAAAGGACATCCCTCTGGAGCAGAGATGAAATGGAATTTCTTTAGCCAGAGGGTGGTGAATCTGTGGAATTCATTGTCACAGACGGCTGTGGAGGCCAAGTTATTGAGCATATTTAAAGCGGAGGTTGATAGTTTCTTGATTCATTGCCACAGAGGATTATTTAAAATGGAGGTTAATAGGTTCTTGATTAGTACAGGCATCAAAGGTTGTGAGGAGAAGGCAGAATAATGGATTTGAGATGGTTAATAAATCAGCCATGAATAAATAGTGGAGGAGACTCGATGGGATTGAATGGCCTATCTCTGCTCCTATGTCTTATGGTCTATTTGTAACATCTAAGCAACCTTGGCAGTGCTTTCCCTATATTGCCTGCTATTTCACTCTTCACTGCACAAACCATCCAACATTTCTAACCTTTATGCACTTTTCCAGATTTAACAGTTTTACATAGTTGCTGTGGTTCCTTAAGGTTGTCATAGCCAGGGGGAGGTAGTGGGGATAAGCTCCCACTATTTATTAAATACTCCCAGTGGCATGCATCTCAAATAGTCTCTGACAACCAAGTCCAACTCCTGGCCTTCACATGTGGCTCAATTACTAAGACCAGCAGAACCATTTCTATTGACAGAAGGGGCAAAAGCAGTTTACTGGCACCTTAAAGCCAGTTGCTTTGCGCAGATGGGGCTCGTCAGCCATGGTTGGCAGCTCATCAAGAAGGAAAACTCTGATCTCAGACTTCTGCTGACTTGCATCTGTACCCACTCATGAGGCAGGCTTCGGGAGTAAACCCCGAGGAAAATTCCAGAGCTGGAGTCCCTAAGGCAGTCCTATGTTGAGTTCAATGCTGACTGGCAATTCCTTCGACATCGCTGTTGCCGTTTCTTTGGATTCATCAGCTGCATGGAGGGGGGAGCCTGCTGCATGGACAACAGCTTGCCCTCTGTATCGTACTTCCCTCACTTGCATATTACCTATCTACGGTTGACCCCATCCACGGAAGACTCAAAAATAGTTCCCCGAGATAGATTCTAATGCACAGGACTGAAAGAGGTCGCAGTGGGCTGTAGACACAGCCAGCTCCATCACAGGTACGAGCCTCCCCACCATCAAGATCATCTTCAAAAGGCAGTGCCTCAACAAGGTGGCATCCATTATTAAGGACCCTCACCATCTTTTTTGCTTGATTCTAACATTGGGGAGGAGGTACAAGCCTCTGAAGACTTGCAGTCAACATTTAAGGAAGGACTTCACCTGCCATCAGATTTCCAAATGGTTCATGAACACTACTTTGCTATTTCTCAATTGAACTATTTATTTATTTATTCTTTCACTTTTCATTGCAACGTTAAGTAGCTTTTTATGTCTTGCACTGATATATTGCCACAAAACAACAAATTTCACAACTTACTGTGATACAGTGATCATAAACCTAATTCTGATCCTGCATAACATGCATGAATGAAATTTGTATTGAATAAGTTCTTCAGTTTTGTGAACAGTGGTTATGTATGAACTCCATTAAGAAAGTAAGAAATAATTCTTCCTGGGCAACACGAGTGAATCTGCAGATGCTGGAAGTAAATGAAAAAACACAAAATGCTGGCAGAACTCAGCAGGCCAGACAACATCTATGGGAGGAGGTAAAAACGACGTTTCGGGCCGAAACCCTTCATCAGGAGTGAAGTAACATGGGATGGTCGAGGGGGGGATAAGAAGTGGGGGGAGGGATGAAGTAGAGAGCTGGGAAGTGATAGGCTTGAGGGAAATGGGCTAGGGGGAAGGTGGAGAATTATGGGAAATGAAAGAGAAAGACAGGTAGGGCTGGGGGGAGAGATTATAGTGAGGGGGGAAAAAGAGAGAGAAAGAGAGCCAGACTAACATAATAGATAGGGATGGGGGTAAGGCCATTTATACATTGGGGAGACCCGCCGCAGACTGGGAGACTGTTTCGCCGAACACCGGCGCTCGGTCCTCCAGCAGTGGCGGGATCTCCCTGTGGCCACACACTTCAATTCCACAGACCACTCCCACTCTGACATGTCTGTCCATGGCCTCCTCTACCGTCAAGATGAGGCCACACGCAGGTCGATGGAGCAATACCTTATCTCCCGCCTAGGTAGCCCCCTTCCTGCCGGCATGAACATCCAACTCACAGACCTCCGTTGATACCCCTGCCCCACCCTTACCCCCATCGCTATCTATTATTTTAGTCTGGCTCTCTCTCTCTCTTTTTCCCCCCTCACTATAATCTCTCCCCCCAGCCCTACCTTTCTTTCTCTTTTATTTCCCATAATTCCCCACCTTCCCCCAGCCCATTTCTCTCAAGCCTATCACTTCCCAGCTCTCTACTTTATCCCTCCCCCCACTTCTTATCCCCCCTTGACCATCCCATGTTATTTCAATCCTGATGAAGGGTTTCGGCCCGAAATGTCGTTATTACCTCCTCCCACAGATGCTGTCTGGCCTGCTGAGTTCTGCCAGCATTTCGTGTTTTTTAAATAATTCTTCCTCTTCCTTGACACATGTTAAGGACTAGTAGCATTTGACTGTTTCTGTTTTAGACAGATTGCAAAGTGCTTGTAAGATATTCTACAGGATTTAATGGTGGGGGTGGGGGTTAATGGTGTTTGGGTAGAGCCAAACAAGTTCCACCTCACTTTTCTGCCTGTCAAACTAGCCAAAAATGTATGTTTCTCAAACTTCTTAGACATTCAAAGTGTCAAACAGAACATTAAAAAATAAAGAAATATTTAAAAATTTAAAACTAAAGCACGGAGATATTTAAGAACACTTAAACAATTCAATATAATGTAGATATGCTGAAACTCTTCCCCCTTACTAACACATCAACTCCATTGAATTTTAGCAAGAAAATTCACTCTGGAGTAATATAAAATATGTTGAAGGAACTCAGTAGGCCAGGCAACATCTATAATAAACTGTTGACATTTGGACTGAAACCCTTCATCCATCCTGAAGCTGCCTGTCCTGACCTGTTGAGTTCCTCTAGCATTTTGTGTGGGTTGCTCTGGATTTCCTGCATATGCAGAATATCATGTTTATAATTCACATTTTCTCTTAAGAAACATGGTAAGGAAATCTACATTGTAGGAATTCTGACCTTCGGTGGTCACGCCCTACTCCTGAATTTGGTGGCTTTTTCATGGTGGAATCTTGGCAGTTCTGTGCAAAATTGCCAGAATTTTCCTGCAAGACCAAGTCCACTGAGGTCCAATGGATGGAACCCTGAGCCTGCAATTTCTGAGAGATCACTGGCAAAGTTGGGGCCCAGTGTCTGCAAATCCTCGAGTCTACTGAGACCAAACATGGTTTGTCCTGGGGTTAGAGGACTGTGCATGTACTTGGGTGAGTGTGTGGGAGATTGTTCTGCTGTTGTTGCTTTGAGATTGCTATGTTCTGTATTGCTTTGCTGAGCATAGTGGGTATGCTACGTTGGTGTCAGAATGCGTGACAACACTTGCGGGTTGCTCCCAGCACACCCCTGGCGTGTTGGTTGCTAACAGAATTGAGACATTTCACAGAATTTTTTTCCTGATTTTGTTTTAACTTACATTTGAAGGTTGAGGCCTGATGGACAAAGTCTTGGGCCTGCAAGTCAGAGGCCTGATGACCGTGAGTCCCCCAAGTCCAATGGAGGCTGAAGGCCTGGGGTTGTAAGACTGTGTGTATGTGTGAGTGAGTGGATGGGTGGGTAGCTGGGAGGGACGAATGGGCTTATTTTGCAGGTGTTGTTCTGCCGACCATGGTGTGCATGCTATGTTGGCACTGAAATGTGTGGTAACACTTGTGGGCTTCCCCAGTACATCCTTAGCTTATGTTAGTTAATGCAAATTAAGCACTTCGCTTTATGTCTCGATGCACATGTGATAAATAAATCTATATCTGAATCTTGATTCTGACACAAGAGTGCTATAAAAGAGTTATTGTTTCACTTGTACTGAAGTCAGGAAAATCATATTGGAGAAAATGATATGGTTAAGTTGAACAATACAACTATCCATCCAGCAGCTGCAATTTGTTTTAGTTCTAAAGAGTTATATAAAATATGCACAAAATGCAACTGAACTGAAGTTTAAATGGGCATCTACAGCAAAGGATCTTGTACACTCTGTGAGTGAATTTTAAGTATGTTAACAGACATTTCCAGATACTATACTGTTAAAAGCCCAGGCCATTATGTACAATTTCCTTGAAATGTGGACTGGAAAACAAAATAAAAAGTTTCTATTTTACTTTCTAATGAGCTAACACTGATTACAGTAATTCTGTTAGCATTAAGTGCTGAACATTCTTTATTGGTATAAGACATGTGATAAGTAAATACTTGTCATTTGCCCATGAAGACATCCTGTTCATCACATGTTGTTTTTAAAGAGGGGGAAAATGCATGGCAGCACATTCAGAGACTAAGGAAAAAAATCACCAACTTATTTTAAATCTTTATTTTCAGGGGAAAAGTTACACATTTTAAATTTATTTTCAGATGTCCGTCGCCTGAAAAACGGAAGTCCATTATTTGACATGGAGTGAGAAGGAGCTAGCTGTACTGGGTCTCTGACTTTTCGTTTTGTTCTTTATAAAGATAAGATTATTAAAGATTAAAGTTTGGCTTATGTCAAAACACACAGTGAAATGCTTTGTTTTGCGCTAATGACCAACACAGTCCGAGATTTGCTACGAGCAGCCCACAAGCATGACACAGTGCAAACACAGCATGACACAACTACGCCATATGTCTTTGGAATGTGGGAGGAAACCGGAGCATCCAGAGGAAACCTACATGGTGGCAAGGAGAATGTACAAACTCCTTACAAGCAGTGGCACGAATTGAACTCTGATCTGACAGCTGATGCTGTAAAATGTTATTAAGTGGGGTTCACACAGAATTCAGAAGTTGGTTTATAAATTTGGAGATGCAATAACTCAGTCATGGTGGAACAGCAGGGCTGACTCGATGGACCAAATAGCCTAATTCTGCTCCTGTGTCTTTTGGTCTAATATCTTAAATACAAAATATACACACTTACTTGACAAGAAAACAATTAAGACCATAAGATAGAGGAGCAGAAGTAAGCCATTCGGCCTATTGAGTCTGCTCCACCATTCAATCATGGGCTTCAGTCATCCCCACTCCCCTGCCTTCTCCCCATACCCTTTGATGCCCTGGCTAATCAAGAACCTATCTATTTCTGCCTTAAATACACCCAATGACTTGGCCTCCACAGCCGCTCGTGGCAACGAATTCCACAGGTTTACCACCCCCTGACTCTAGTAATTTCTCCGCATCTCTGTTCTAAATAGACATCCTTCAATCCTAAAGTCGTGCCCTCTTGTCCTAGACTCCTCTACCATGGGAAATAACTTTGCCATATCTAATTTGTTCAGACCTTTTAACATTTGGAATGTTTCTATGAGATCCCCCCTCATTCTCCTGATCTCCAGGGAATACAGCCCAAGAGCTGCCAGATGTTCCTCATATGGTAACCCTTTCATTCTTGAAATTATTCTTGTGAATCTTCTCTGCACCCTCTCCAATGTCAGTATATCCTTTCAAAAATAGGGAGCCCAAAACTGCACAAAATACTCCAAGTGTGGTCTCATGAATGCCTTATGGAGCCTCAACATCACATCCCTGCTATACCTCTAAAATGAATGCCAACATTGCATTTGCCTTCTTCACAAATGACTCAACCTGGAAGTTAACATTTAGGGTATCCTACACAAGGACTCCTAAGTCCCTTTGCATCTCAGCATTTTGAACTCTCTTCCCATCTAAATAATAGTCTGCCCATTTATTTCTTCCACCAAAGTGCATGACCATACACTTTCCAACATTGTATTTCATTTGCCACTTCTTTGCCCATTTCCCTAAACTATATAAGTCTCTCTGCAGGCTCTCTGTTTCCTCAACACTACCCGCTCCTCCACCTATCTTTGTATCATCAGCAAATTTAGCCACAAATCCATTAATCCCATAGTCCAAATCATTGACATGCATCATAAAAAGAAGCAGTCCCAACACCGACCTCTGTGGAACTCCACTGGCAACCGGCAGCTAGTCAGAATAGGATCTCTTTATTCCCACTGTTTTCTGCTGATCAGCCAATGCTCCACCCATGCTACTAACTCCCCTGTAATTCCATGGGCTCTTATCTTGCTAGCAGCCTCATGTGTGGCACCTTGTCAGAGCCCTTCTGAAAATCCAAGTCCACCACATCTACTGCATCTCCTTTGTCGATTCTAACAACTTCCCAACCACTGATGTCAGGCTAACAGGTCGAAAGTTTCCTTTCTGCTGCCTCCCACCCTTTTTAAATAGCAGAGCAACATTTGCAATTTTCCAGTCATCTGGTACAATGCCAGAATCTTATTGATTCTTGAAAGATCATTGTTAAAACCTCTGCAATCTCTCCAGCTACTTCTTTCAGAGCCCAAGGGTGCCTTCCATTAGGTCCAGTAGATTTATCCACCCTCAGACCATTAAGTTTCCTGACTTCTCAGTCGTAATTTTCACTGAACATACTTCACTTCCCTGACACTCTTGACTGTCAGGTATACTGCAGATGTCTTCCACTGTGAAGACTGATGGAAAATACGCATTCAGTTCTTGTGCCATCTCTGGGTCTCTCATTACAGTATCTCCATCATCATTTTCTGTTGTTCCTATATCTACCTTCAACTCTCTTTTACCCTTTATATACTTAAAAAAGCTTTTAGTATCTTCTTTGATATTAGTTACCAGCTTCCTTCCATAATTCATTTTCTCCTTCCTAATGACCTTCTTAGCTTCCTTCTGCATGTTTTTAAAAGCTTCCCAATCCTCTATCTTTCCACTAGCTTTGGCTTCCTTGTATGCCTTCTCTTTTGCTTTTACTTTGGCTCTGACTTCAATTGTCAGCCATGGTAGTGTCCTTCTTCCCTTTGAAAATTTCTTCTTATTTGGAATATATCTGTCTTGCACTTCCCTCATTTTTTGCAGAAACTCTAGCCATTACTACTCTGCTGTCCTTCCTGTTAGTGTCCCTTTCCAGTCAACCTTGGCCAGTTGCCCCCTCATGCTATTGTAATTTCCTTTATTCCACTGAAATACCAAAACATTGGAATTTAGTTTCTCCTTCTCAAATTTCAAAGTGCACACGATCATATTGTGATCACTGTTCCCTAAGGGTTCCTAAACCTTAAGCTGTCATCATCTCTGGATCATTGCACAACATCCAATCCAGCACAGCCGATCCCTTAGTAGGCTCACCAACAAGCTGTTCTAAAAAGCCATCCCTTAGACAGTCTACAAATTCTCTCTCTTGAGGTCCAGTACTGGCCTGGTTTTCCCAAACCAATTTCATGTTCAAATCCCCAACAATTATCATGACATTGCACTTCTGACACACCTTTTCTTTCTCCTGCTGTAATTTGTAATCCATATCCTAGCTGCTGTTTGGATGGCTGTATACAACTGTCATTAGGGTCCTTTTCCCCTTGCCATTTCTTAACTCAAGCCATAGAAACTCTACACCTTCTGATCCTATGTCATCCCTTTCTGATGATCTAATATTATTTCTTATACACAGGGCCATACCACACCTTCTGCCTACTAACCTATCTTTCTGATACACTGTATATCCTTGGATATTCAGCTCCCAATGGCAGCCATCCTTTAGCCAAGTTTCAGAGATGGCCACAATGTCATATTTACCCATCTGTAGCTGAATTTCAAGATTGTCTATTTTATTTCTTATGCTGTATGCATTCAGTCCAGTATTTGTTGCTTTCTGTTTTAACTACACCACGCCTCTATTGCCCTGTAACTCATCCTACTGGCTGCGATTATGTTTCATCTCCTGCCTGTCCTTTCTATCATCTCTGTTGCACGCTATCTTTGACTTATTTGTTTTCCCCTTCCTTAGCCCTATCACTCTGGTTCCCACCCCACTGCCAAACTAGTTTAAACCCTCCCTAACAACCTTATTAAACCTGCCTGCTAGGAACCCCTTTGGGTTCAGGTGTAATATTTCCTTTTAGTATAGGTTGTACCTCCCCCTGAAGAGGCCCCAATGATCCACCTCTGTCCCCTACACCAGTCTCTTAGCCACACATTAATAATATGCCTGATCATGCTATTCTTGCACTCGTTAGCAGATGCACAGGCAGCAATCCTGAGATTACTACCCTGGAGGCTCTGCTTTTCAGCTTCTTACCCAACTTTAATATCTTTATTTTTCCCTTTCAGGGTTCATTTGAAAATCCTGACCCAGAGTTACACTCTGACTTCGGTTCTTTGTGGGAATGGGACCTGTTCTTGGGGTTTTAGGACTGGCCGTTGTTGGGCACACCAAGGGTTTGGCCTAAGAGTCCGGCTCGTATTTGGAAGCCTAAGATCTTGGGGCTCTGGAGATGAGCGGATCGAGGGTGGGTGTCACGGCAGGAGACCTGTGTGTCGTCGGGGGCATCGGAAAATCTACTGCTGTGTGCCCAAAGACCCGGGATCTTTGAGCTCTTTGGAAAAAGCGACGTAAAAAGACTTTTAGCATCGTAAATCAGCGTTATGGCTCCCCGCTCACTGGGAAAAACTGAGACACCCCCCTTCTCCCTTATTATGGAGAGAGAGAACCTGCGGTGTGTCAAATACCTGGTAAAACACGAAGTCTTTGGGGTAACCAAGTCTGTGTCTTTGCTATTGCTTTGCTCACACTTGAATGTTCGGTAGCAGTGCTGATGTTTTATTGCCGGTGGGGGGAGGGGGGATCGTTGCTCGCTGCTGCTTACATGCAGGAGGGAGGGGTGGACTTTGGGTTTCTTATGTTTAAACTGTCGTTCATTCTTTGGTGCACTGTTTTTGTGGATGTTTGCAAAGAAAAAGCATTTCGGATATATATCGGATACATTACTCTGACATTAAATTGGACCTTTGAACTCCCTTAATTCTCTCTTCAGGACTTCCGTTCCTTTTTCTACCAATGTCATTGATACCAACGTGTACCAAGACTTCTGGCTGTTCGCCCTCTTCCTTCAGAATACTCTGCATCCGATCCGAGACATCCCGTACCCTGGCACCTGGAAAGCAACACGCCATGCAGGTATCTCTATCAGGCTAACTGAACCGCCCACCTGTTGCCCTCACTATGGAATCCCCTATGACTACCACATTCCTCATCATCTTCTCTGCCTTCTGCACCACGGAACCAAATTCAGCGCCAGAGACCCGATCCTCGTGGTCATCCTCTATCAGGTCACCCCGCTCAACAGCATCCAAAACTAGATAATGATTACTGAGGGGGATGGCCCACAGGGGTTTTCTCTCCTATCTGAGCTCTTCCCTTCCCTGACCATCATCCACTTAACTCTTTTTAGCTCGTATCTATCTCCTGCTCACTTTCCCTAATAAGCTGTAGGTCATTGAACCACAGCTCCAGATCCCTAACAGGGTCTCTCAGAAGCTGCATCTCACTGCACCTGGTGCAGATGTGGCCATCTGAGAGACTGGAAGATTTCTACATCTAACACCCAGAGCAAAGTACTAACCCTACAGACATCCTCTCTATTCCTCCAAAAAAAAAGCAAGGGGAATAAACTAAGTCCACTTACCTCACCAAAGCCCTACCACTCCATCGATGACCGCTCCGCTAGGCAGTATCTCCCTTTTATGCCTGAACCTTCCCTGCTCTCCAATTCATGATTGGTGCTCTGGTTATAGCCGAGTTCCCGCAAAGCTTTCCCCTTTTAAACTTCGCTCCCGGACCTGTGCGCTGCCTCCTCGCACATAGCTCTCCAACTCACCATTGGTGAGCTGGTTATTAGAACAAAAAGATAGCAACACACACAAAATGCTGGAGGAACTCAGGCCTGGCAGTATCTATGGAAAATTATAAGCAGTTGACATTTCAGCCCGAGACCCTTCATCAGGACTCCTTTCTCTTTTCCATAGATGTTGCTTGGCCTGCTGAGTTCCTCCAGCATTGTATGTGTGTTGCTTCGATTTCCAGTATCTGCAGATTTCCTCTTGCTTGGGAACTAAAAAAAGTCAATTTTAGTGTTAAGTGATCATGATATTGCTGATCGGCGGTTACTAGGGTTTTGTAGTTGGTTCAAGAACCATATAGTTGAAGGGAAGCAGCTGTTCTTGAACCTGGTGGTATGGGATTTCTGTACCTCCTGTCCAATGGGAGCTGCAAAAACATTATTAATGCCATTTTTGAGGTGAGATGTTAAACTGATCAGTAACTTTTAGTAATGGTTATCTTGCATTGTATTGCTGCTGTAAAACAACAAAATGGACATAACAAGCCCCTTCACCAGAGATGCATCCCATGACACCCCAAACCGGGGACAACAGTTTCAAAAAAATTGGTTTTCCATTCAAGACCAGAGAAGAAATTTCTTTCCCTCAAAAGGCAAAGAATCTTTGGAATTTTCTACCCAAAAGGCAAGTGAAAGATCAGTCACTATTATATATATGACACTCATAATATGCATAAGTTTAATATGACAAGCATATTAAATTTTTTGGCCATCGGGAGAATGAAAAAGATATCTAGTTAATTCAGGAGTGGTGAAGTTGCAGACTGGTCATAATCATATTGAATGGAACAAGTGTAATGGCTTACTGTGTTTACATTTATGTTCAAAGTAAATTTATTATCAAAATACATGTTCCTATACACAGTCCTGAGATTCATTTTCTTGTGGGCATACTCAATAACTCCATTATATAACAATAACCATAATATATTCAATGAAAGACTGCACCAACTTGGGTGTTCAACCAGCATGCCAAAGACAACACTGTGCAAATACAAAAATAATAAAAAATAAATAAGCAATAAATATCAAGAACATGAGATGAAGAGTCTTTGAAAGTGAGTCCATAGGTAGTGGGAAAATTTCAATGATGGGGCAAGTGAAGTTATCCACTTTAGTTCAAGAGCCTGATGGTTGAGGGGTAGTAACTGTTCCTGAACCTGGTGGTGCAAGTCCTGAAGCTCTTGTACCTCCTTTCTGATGGCAGCAGCAAGAGACCATATCCTCAGAATGCTCTTAGAATTTCACTCTCTCCTGTCAATGTATGTGATTTGCCTGAACTCTTGAACTAATTATGCACACAAAAGAATACTAAATATATATCAGTTGTATAATACGTAACAAGGTTGTCCCACACAATCAAATTGTAAGCTATAATGTTTTGTATATAATTTGGTAGATACACACAGAGGATTCATTTTACATTGGTATAACTTGTCATAAAGCAATTCAGATTAAAAATGCTTGAACAATAGGGTAAAACAGCTTCACGGATACCACAGTAACAAAGCAAGTAGTGTGACGCTATTATAGCTCATGGTGTTCCGAAGTTCGGACTTCAATTCCGGTGCTGTTCTGGAAGGAGCCTCTATATCATCCTCCCTGTGGAATGTGTGGGTTTTCTCTGGATCCTCCTGTTTCCTCCCACACTTCAAAGATGTGGTTGTAAATTTGGTCATTGTAAATTGTCCCGTGATTAGGTTAGGGTTAATCAGGGGTTGCTGGGATAGAACGATACTATGGGCCGGGAGGGTCTATTCTGCGTGGTATTTCCAAATAAATAAATATAGGATAACTGCCTCTTGATAGCGACATTGAGAGCTAAACAAGATTTATGTTCTCAAATGTTGAAATCATTGTTTCTCTTCAAATAGTTTCTACGTTTCCTGTCTGGAAAAAGGTACAGAAAATAGTAAAAATAATCAAATCTGCAAAATTAAAAACATACTGTACATAAAAGATAGGCAAATGAACTAAAAAGCATCAGTTTCAAAATGCACATATTTCAGCTAAGGGGTACCACTTAATGAATATTTTAGTTTTAATTAAAGTGAGTGAATTTTAAAAAAACATCTTAAGGTGAACTAGGGTAATTGATATGTTAATAGTAATTTGAATTTCAATTCCAACACTTCAAAGTTCAAGGTAAAATTATCAAGGTATGTATATGTCACCATATCCTACCGTGAGATTGATTTGCTTGTGGGCATTTACAGTAGAACAAAAATAGAATATAATCAATTAAAATTACACACAAATATCGACAAACAACCAATGTTCAAAAGACGACAAACTGTGCAAAGACAATAAAATCCCAAATAGCAATAATAATCATAGAAAAGTACAGCACAGAAACAGGTCCTTTGGCCCATCTAGTCCATGCTGAACCATTTAAACTGTCTAGTCCCATTGACCTGCAACCGGTCCATGGACCTCCATACATCTACCACCCATGTACTGATCCAAACTTCTCTTAAAACATAGAAATCAAGCTCACATGCACCACTTTTGTGGAGTGAGCTGCCAGCTCTCTCGTGACCATAAGTGAAGATTCCCCTCATATTCCCCTTAAACTTTTCACTTTCACTCTTATCCCATGACCTCTAGTTGTTGTACCACCCAACCTCAGTTGAAAAACCCTGCTTGCATTTACCCTATCTATACCCTTCATAATTCTGTATACCTCTATCAAATCTCCCCTCAATCTTCCACATTCCAAAGAATATAGTCCTAACCTATTCAATCTTTCCTTATAACTTATAACCCTGTTGCAGCAAAATCCTTGTAAATTTTTTCTGTACTCTTTCAACCTTATTTACATCTTTCCTGTAGGTAGGCGACCAAAGCTGCACACAATACTCCAAATTAGGCCTCACCAACGTCTTATATAACTTCAACATACATTTCATCTCCTGTATTCAGTACTTTTGATTTATGAAGGTCAAAGTGCCAAAGGTTTTCTGTACTACCATACCTACCTGTGCCGCGACTTTCAATGACCTACCAAAGTGCAACACTTCACATTTGTCTGCATTAAAATTTATCCGCCATTTTTCCAGCTAGTCCAGAACCCGCTGCAAGCTCAGATAGTTTTCCTAACTATTAATTGCACTCCCTATCTTGGTGTCATCCACAAATTTGCTGATCTCGTTAACATTATCATCCAGATCATTGATAAAGATAACAAAGGACCCAGCACCAATCCCTATGGCACACTACTAATTACAAGCTTCCAGTCAGAGAGGCAACCATCTATGGCCACTCTCTGGCTTCTGCCACAAAGCTAATGTCTAATCCAATTTACTATCTCATCTTGAATACGTTCCAATAATTCACCCACTACTGATGTCAGGCCCGCCAGCCTATAGTTTCCTGATTTATTTTTGGAGCCCCTACTATTTCTGCACTTGGCTCCCAAAGGATCTAAGGGAAGTCAAGCTCTGGGGTTTATCCATCCCAATTGCCTCAAGACAGCAACACCTCCTCCTCTGTAATCTGTATAGGGTCCACAAGCTTGTTGCTGCTTTGCCTCACTTCTACAGATTCTGTACTCATTCAAGTAAATACAGATGCAAAAATTCCATTTAAGATTTCCTTCACCTCTTTTGGCTTCATGCATAGATTACCATTCTGATATTCCATTAGATCAATTTCGTCCCTTGCAATCCTTCTGATTTTAATATATCTGTAGAATCTCTTAGGATTTTTCATCTTGTCTGCTAAAGAAACCCCATGCCTTGTTTAACAATAACAAATAAATAAATACTTAAAACGTGAGCTGTAGAGTCCTTGAAAGTGAGTCCATAGGTTGCAGAAGCAGTTTAGTGTTGAGGTGAGTTATTCATGCTAGCTAAGCAGCCGAATAGTTGAAAGGTAAAAACTGTTCCTGAGCCTGCTGGTGTGTGACCCAAGGCTCCTGTAGTTCCTTTCCAATGGCAGCAGCGAGATGAGAACATGAGCTGGATGGCTGGGGTCCCTGATAATGAGACATGAATCCCAAAAATGTGGTGGTGTATCATTAAGTCAAAAAGTAGCAGGAAAAGATGGGAGAGTAACCCACCCTCTCCATCGACTGCTCCATGTATATTTAAAGTGGAGGTTGATAGGTTCTTGATTAGTAAGGGCATCAAAGGTTATAGGGAGAAGGCAGGAGAATGGGGTTGAGAGGGATAATATATCAGCCATGATGGAATGGGGGAAAATTTGATAAGCTGAATGGCCTAATTTTGCTCCTATGTCTTATGGTCTTTTGTAAGGCTCAGGCCATTTAAACTTGTGAGAACCACAAGAGATTCTGCAGAGCTGGAGATCTTGAGCAACACACACAAAATACTGGAGGAACTCAGCAAGTCAGGCAGCATCTATGGAAGGAAATAAACAGTTGATGTTTTGAGCTGAGACCCTCATCAGGAATTATTTTAACCTGTGAGCCTTGTTTGCATTTCTTTGAACCTTTGCTAAAGGATGACTGCAATAACTTGGTTGACAAGAGGAAAAACATATATTAGAATCTAATGCCACTATGGATCGAAGAGAATAGACCCTGACAATATAAGTGGGGGTCACAATCAAAAAAGGCTGAGCTGTAAGTCCAAGAGAGAGCGATCAATGTTCCCTGGGGTCAGGAAGAAGAATGGCACTTGTTGGCATATCACTTAACTAAAGCAAGAATAAGGCTCAAGTAACTATTCTAACTTTGATCATTGGGCCTCATGGTGTGAAGAAACTGATTATTGCTGGAGTAAAACTTGTTGCAACAAAATGGTGAAAGTAAACACTGCAACAATTTAACACACAATTCAATACAAAACGTCACAGACCAGGTCTTTGAGGAAAAGTCTGAGTCATTTCAGTCAATATTGACTTTTCATCTGGACATCCAATGCATAATCTTGGCTGATCCTGCCAAAACATGCACTGCAATACACTCAGTGATTAGGTTCACCTGTACACCTGCTTGTTAATGCAAATATCTAAGCAGCCAATTCCATGACAGAAACTCAATGCATAAAAGCATGCAGACATGGTTGACAGGTTTAGTTGTTGTTCAGACTTAACATCAAACTGGGGAAGAAATGTGATCTAAGTGCCTTTGACTGTGGAATGATTGTTGGTGCCAAACGGGGTGGTTTGGGTGTTTCAGAAACTACTGATCCCCTGGGTTTTCCCATGTACAACAATCCCCAGAGTTTACAGAGAATAGTGTAAAAAAACAAACAAAAAAAAATCCACTGAGCAGAAAATCTATGGGCGAAAACACCTTGTTAATGAGAGAAGTCAGAGGAGAATGCCCAGACTGGTTCAAGTTGACAGGATGGCAAGTTACTCAAACAGCCATGCATTACACCAGTGGTGTGTAGAAGAGCGTCTCTGAATGCACAACACGTTGAACTTTGAAGTGGATGGGCTACAGCTGCAGAAGACCGCAAAAGTACACTCAGTGGCCACTTTATTAGGTATAGGAGGTACCTAATAAAGTGGCCACTGAGTGTAGATATCAACACCACATTCTGCATTAAGGTCTGCATTATAGGAGGTACTATCTGTTGCTAAAATTAGCACTGATCCCCAGGTCAAATTCTTGATATGCACTTATCAGTTCAGAGATTTGTAAAATGCCTTGCTTTAAATCCCCTGGGTCAGGTTGTTTGAATCTATTTGTGGTTACTAACAAGTGATTGTCTGAGCACATGGAACGGTGGGTGTCAGATTCACAGCATAATGAGAAAGCAACCTTAATATCTTTTTTTATTTATCGTTTGCTACTAATGAGGTTCTGAAGGTCATGAGATACAGCAGTATGAAGAGCCTCTGTACATATTTAAAAATAAATATTAATTTACTTTTTCACTTTGTGGAATACTGAAAATCACCCTACACTCCCCTCCACATCTGTAAAGCATTTTGGGTGAAAACCAACCCTTCATTTTGTACAAATACAAACTAGATCATGCTAAGAATAAGCCTATGGTTCGTGATAGTGTTTTTGACTACTTGTCAAAGATCTGCCACTGCCTCCCAAGGGCATAATTGATTGTTCAAAGTCTAATTTGAGTTTATTGTCACATATACACGTATGCACAGATGCAATGAAAAACGCACTTGCAGCAGCATCGTACAAGTAGCAGTCACAAGAAAACAAATTAAACATAAATTATAAACATTTATTTTGACAAGAAAACCATTAGAACAACAAAAAAAAGTGCAAAGTGGCCAAAATGTTGCTAAACTATAGTGATTAGGTTTATGCTGGTTGGCCCAAGAACTGAATAGTTGAAGGGAAGCAGCCATTCTTGGTGGTTGAACTTAAATCTTCTGTACCTCCTATTCAATACATTTCACCTTGGAGTCTTGGAGTAACCCTGAACCATTGACACTCTTCCAAGATCCAGATTGAGGAGATCGGAAGTAAAGACAGTGTCTGAAAGAATATAATCTGAAACTTGCAAAAGATAAGGAAGATGCAAATTCAACCATAATTAGACTTTCCCGTTTGCCTCATACTACCCGTTGCAGGTATGGAAATACACCGTCCATGCCTAAGAATATGATGTGGCTCTGAAAAACAGCTGTAGACTCATCAATGGCCAACTTAATCCACAGATATACATCTTCACTGAATATTGAGAACAGGAGCTGGGAATACTGTTGATTCCTCTCCATAACTACTGTCTGACCTGCCGAGTTTCTCCAGAATTATGTGTGTGTGTGTGTGTTGCTCTGGATTTCCAGCATTTGCAAAATCTCGTATTCAGGAGTTGTGACGTTATGTTGAAGTTGTATAATTTGGTGAAGCCTAATTTAGAATATTGTTTGCAGTTATGGTCACCTATCTACAGATAAGATATAAGTAAGATTGAAAGGATGTAGAGAAAATTTACAAAGATCTTGCCAGGATATGAGGACCTGAGTTATAGGATAAGAATCAATGGGATAGGACTTTATTCCCTGGAACATAGGAAAATGAGGAGAGATTTGGTAGAGTTGTACAAAATTATGAATGGTATAAATAGGGTAAATGCAAGCAGGCTTTTTCCACTACAGTGGGTGTGACTAGAGCTAGAGACGATAGGTTAAGGGTGAAAGCTGAAATGTTTAAGTGGAACCTGAGAGGGAAGTTCTTCACTTAGAGGGGGTGGTGTAAGTGTGGAATGAGCTGCCAGAGGAAGTAATGGATGCTGGTTTGATTTCAGAGAGGTTTGGGTAGGTACATGGATTGGGGGTGGGGGGGATGGCCTACGGTCCAGATGTGGTCAATGGGTCTACTTGGCATGGAGTAGAAGGGCCAAATGGCCTGTTTCTGTGTTGTAGTGCACTTACAACTTTACTGGAGAAGGAGTACCAGACACTCAGGGAACTGTGGACAGCCACGGAGAAAAGAAATCCCTGAGGGTGCCAGGAACTCTCTACGTGGTCACAGCACTGCAGAATTTGCTTAGAAGTTTCCTTAAAACACAGTAGCCAGTGCAAACACCCAATGTGCAATTAGCAGACCCGTAGATTTCACCAAGGGTATGACGATTACTCAACATTTTCAGCAGGTGAAGAGAATATTTCAACCATCCAGTTTACCCAAGTCCATTGTCAAGAAGCAGCCCAAGTCCTGTGACTACACCAAGAGACAGACTTCATTGACTCTTTTGCCCACTGTTCAGGACATTCTAGAAACTAGCTTCAGATTGAAATTTATTATCACTGCTGTTTGACATGAAATTCGTTGTTTTGTGACAGCAATATAGTGGAAAGAGATATTGACAAATTACAAAAAATAATCAAAAAAAATACCAAGATAGTGTTCATAGACCATTCAGAAACCTAATGGCAGAGGGGAAAAAGCTGTTCCTAAAACATTGTGTGTATGTCTTCAGGTTCCTGTATTTCCTCCCCAATCATAGTAAAATGAAGAAGACATGTCCCAAAGGATGTGGATCCTCCTGAATTTCAGACTATCAATTACCATGCCATGGGGGGTATGGTAGCGTAGTAGTTAGCACAACGCTTTACAGTACCAGTGACCTGGGTTCAGTTCTTGTACTGCCTGTAAGGATTTTGTAAGTTGACTGTATGAGTTTCCTCTGGGTGCTCTGATTTCCTCCCACTGTGCAGAAGTTTCCGTTGGAAGGTTAATCAGTCATTACAAGTAGTCCTGTGATTAAGCTAGTTTTGCTGTGCAGCACAGCTCAAAGGGCCTATTCTGTGCTGTATCTTAATAAATAAGATTTATAGGAAGATGCTTCCTGCTTGGCATTGCTATCTGCTGCATCTCCAACAGCGCCCTTAGGTCAGCTGTTAGGTCACTAATCATCAATGTTTCGCACAAATTCCTTCACGTCACCTTTGACTTTGCTCATCATGGTACAGGAAGAGTAATCATTCAATGTGTAATGAAAAGATTAAATCATAACATCAGCTGCTGCTTAGTCTTTATCTCAAAGTTTTTATATAAAAACTAAGAGGACGTAGAGGAACCAAAGGTGTGTTCAGGAAATTATGCACATCTTCATTTTTAATATACAAAAGTTAATCTGAAAATGATATTTCAAACACAAACAAGGATTCAGTTAACATTTAATGTGTACCTTTTTAACGTGTACCTTTTTGACTTTGCCCATAATCTTGTTTCTGTGCTTGTTTATCTATACTAAGGTCCACACCAAGGTGAAACTGTACCAGAGCTGTGTTCTGTCCACGCCGTTGGACAGGACAGAATGCTGGCACATGATAGAGAGCGAACTTGCCAAGCTGTAGTCATTTCACACCACAAGCCTCAGTATCTTCTGGCCAAGAACGCCTTACTCTTTCAGTGTCATCAATAGGATGTGGCCACAAACATTGGGAGCAAGTGACGGAGATGGATTTGGCACATGATGAGAAGGGAGAAGAGAGCATTTCACTAGACCCCTGAAGGGCAGATAATACGTGGGAGACCAAAGACAACTTGACACTGTACCGTAGAGGCAGAAGTGAGAACCCTGAACAACACCTGGGTCATAGTAGAGAAGATGGCCAAGGACAGATAGAGATGGAGGACCTTCATTGCTGCTCTAAATGTAAGTGGCGTAATAGGTAGTAAGTTTATCTATAGCACATTATCTTATCATTATTTTTAGAAAGAGTACATAGTTAAAATGTGTGGGAGTGGGTGTAAAGCATAGAGTTGATAATCAGATGTTAGTACTTAACTTTTGTATAAACCTCATTAAAAATTTATCAATTTAAAGATTTGGTTGACAAGTCAAACCTACAATGTGAATGAAATGATAAGACAATTATTTTATATTTTTAGTTATTGAGCAATACAGCATGGAATTGGGCCTTCTGGCCCCTCGAGCTGCACTGCCCAGCAACGCTGATTTAACCCTAACCTAATCACAGGACAATTTACTTTGGACTGTGGCAGGAAACCAGGGGACCCCAAGAAAACCCCACTCCCCTCAGAGGAAGGACATACAGAGACTCCTTACAGAGGATGCAGGGATTGAATGCTACAGGCTGTAATAGCATTGTGCTATCATGGCACCCATGGAAATATTTTACCCTACTTCCTAAATACTCATTCCATCTAATAGTGGCACACGATAGCTGCAGTTTGTAACAAATACAAACGCACTATAGTCATTGACCAACAGTATTCTAAACTTGCAACCTCCATCTTACAGAAGGGCTAGGCCAAAACGTGTATGGGTACACACCTTCCCATACGAGAGTCCCCCACTAGCTACAAGATTCCTTTCAAGTGAAAGATCATACTGATTAAGGAATATTATCCCATTTATTTATCGATATCACAGGGATATCTTCACCAGGAGTTCAGTGGCTTAAAAAAGCAACTATCAATTTTCTCAGCTATATATACTGTACATATTGTGCACTAGCGCACCAAACATAAACAAGTATAGATATCTGTAAACCATGCATTTATTCATTTCAGCTTATACACAGTACTGTGCAAAAGTCTTAGGTACTATAAGATACCTAAGACTTTTGCATAGTATTGTAATAATTTTAGGTATTGCACTGAACTGCTGCTACAAAAAGAAATTCCATGACACATTTGAGTGATGATAAACCTGATTCTGATATGGGTCTCTACGTGAACTGAGAGTGGGAAGGGGGAAGGGAGCAGAAAGCTCCAGAGAGACATTCTGTAATTATCAATAAACCAATTGTTTGGAATCAAATAACTTTGCCTTGTGTCTCAAGGCTGGGTGTGTCTGCACCTGCACCACCCCTCTCACCAGGCATTCCTTCTCTGCCACCTGTCCCACACCCCTGGTATGGGGTGGCTAGTGCACAGGACTGAAAGCTGCTGCAGAGGGTTGTAAATTTAGTCGACTCTATCTTGGGTACTAGCCTACAAAGTACCCAGGACATCTTTAAGGAGCAGTGTCTCAGAAAGGCAGTGTCCATTATTAAGGACCTCCAGCACCCAGGGTATACCCTTTTCTCACTGTGACCATCAGGTAGGAGGTACGGAAGCCCGAAGGCACATACTCAATAATTCAGGAACAGCTTCTTCCCCTCTGCCATCCGATTCCTAAATGGACTTTGGACCCTTGAATACTACCTCACTTTTTAAAATATATATTATTTCTGTATTTTGCATGATTTTTAATCTATTCAATAAATGTATACTATAATTGATTTACTTATTATTTTCTTCTACATTATGTATTGCATTAAACTGCTGCTGCTATGTTAACAAATTTCACGACATATGCCAGTGATAATAAACCTGATTCTTATTCCTGTGGCACACCACCCTCACTATTCCCAAATGCTTTTGCTCCTACCAGATTTCACGTTGACAAATACAGTACTATGCAAATATCCTAGGCACCCTAGCTAAGACTTGTGACTTTTGCACATACCGCAAAAACTTTGCAAGCATGCAGTGTAGCACAAGCATATTAACAATGTTAAATAAATAATCAGTAGCAAAAAAACACAAACTAACCTGAAAGCAATCATTTCAGATTGCCAAGTGCAAACATATGTTGAAACATCAGTGAAAAAAGAACGAGAGGGGACACTGTAACTATCAAACTGGGAAGGAAGTCTCATGTGCTGTGGAGAGAAGAAGAGCTTGTAGTTATTTCATGGACATCCCTTTTTCAGAACAGAGATGATGAGGAATTTCTTTAGCCAGTGTTGAATCTGCAGAATTCATTGCTCCAGACAGCTGTGGAGGACAAGTTATTGGGTATATTTAAAGTGGAAGTTGATAGGTATGGGCATCAAAGGTCACTTATTTATTAAGATACAGCACAGAATAGGCCCTTCCAGCCCTTTGATCTGTGCTGCACATCAATCCCCTAATTTAACGCGTCTAATCATGGAACAATTTACAATGACCAATTAACCTACCAAACAGTACATCTTTGGACTGCGGGAGAAAACCGGAACACCCGGAGGAAACTCACACAAAGGGAGAACTTCTTACAGGAATTAAACCCTGGTTGCTGGTACTATAAAGCATTGTCTACGTTACCATGGGGAGAAGGCAGGTGAATGGGGTTGCGAGGGAAAATAAATCAGCATGATGGAATGGCGGAACAAACTCGATGGGCTGTATGGACTAATTCCGTTCCTGTCTTATGGTCTTATTACCGGTGTACAGTTTGATCACTGGAGGGATGGCAGGATCAATATTAACACCATAAAGGCACAGTTCACCCCTCTTCGCCAATCCCTCCCACAGGTGCAATTTATTTTGGCAAACCAGCTGAATGGGTGGCCATGGTGGAGGGGTACCCTCTCCTTTAAACTCTTGAGTTTGTGGGGATGGGTAATATGACACATCAGCAGAGTAGGGAAATCAGATCAGGAGGGGTTTTACCCCGAGGGATGGAGGTGAGGAGGATGGTTTTACCCTGGAGAGGGGAGAAATGGGGTGCATGAGGGCTGGGTTTTACCAGGGGGGCTGTGAAGCACAGGATTTACCTTAAGGAGTGGCAGTGAGGAGGGCTTTACCCCAACGGTGGAAGGAGAAAGGCAGTATGTGGCCGAGTTTTACCCTGGGAGGGGGAGAAGGGGGTGCGAGGGGCGGGTTTTACCGCGGTAAAGGGGGGAGGCCGGATTTTTATCCCAGGAAGGGGAAGGTTGGGGGGTTTACCCAGGGAGGAGTCCGGGTTTTACTCCGGGGAGGGGTTACGGCGGTGAGGACCAGCTTTTACTCCGGGAGAGGTGGAGAGGAGAAGGGTGTGGTTTAATTCTGGGGAGGGGACAATTAGGCGTGAGGGCAATTAGGCGTGAGGGCCAGGAGCGCCGCCGGTGCGGCCGTTAGATTCACCGCCGACGGGAGGGGGTGACCGGTAACCGGACTCACCCGCCGGGTGTCCTTCCACCACGGCCGATCCGACAGCGTGGGCAGAGAGCCAGAGCGCTGACCGCCCTCACCCCCTTTTCCTGAGCCGTCCCCAAGTTTGCGCGGCAGCGCCCGCCCGCCGACTGACAAGCCGGCGCCGTTATCCTGCCCGCCGGTCTGAAGCACCGTCCCCCGCCCAGCAATTGACCGCCGCGTGCCGGTCTGGGCCGAACCGCGGAACGGTAACTGCCCCAGCTCAACCGTCTCCGGTGAGCGACAACACTCCGTCACTCTCCCGCCCGTTGACCGACGGCCCGCCGCCGGTCTGACCGCGTCGTCAGGGCGCTCTTCCCCCCCGCCCCCGGGTTCAACCGCCCCAGGTGTGTGTGTGCCGCGGTTCCCCTCCCGTCCACTGACCGACGATCCTCCGCCCCGCTCCCATGACCGCGTGTGGGCCGTCAGCCATCACCAGGTGTGTGCCGCCGCCTGCCGACCGACGACCTGACGCCGCTCTCCCCTCTCCTGACCCCCGTCTGACGGCGACGGCCGAGCTCCAGAGCGCTGTCATTCCGCCGTCCGTCCACCGACTGGCGACCCGCTGCCACTCGCAAGTCTGTCAGGACGCTGCCCCCACCCCTTCCCCTCAGGTGTGTGCAGCGGCGCCCGCCTGACGGCCGACCCCGATGCCGCTTTCTCCCGTCCGATGACCGACGACTCCCCCCCCCCTCCCCCTGGCCCGCCGCCGGTCTGGGCCGGACGCCAAGCGCTCTCAACCCGCCTCCTCAGCCGCCCGCTCGCCGGTGCCGCCGCCGCCCCCAGGTGTGTGTGTGTGCGGCAGCGCCCGCCCGCCCGCCGGTCGACGACCCGACGCCGCTCTCCCGCCCTCCCCTCCCGTTGGCGTTTCTCTGACAGGCGACAAGCGGCTCATTTGTCTCCCCATCTCTCTCCCCTTTCCCTCTCTCTCTTTGGTTCTCCAGTGATACCCGCCTCCCCCTTTCCATTTTACACACGCACGTAAATAATTAATCTCGGAGAGAGAGAGGGGAGGGAGGGGGGAAGAAGAAAGGAAGAAGGAGATTGGAAACGGCGGAGAAAATGTCGGGCCAGACCATTACGGACCGCATCGCGGCGGCCCAGTATAGTGTGACCGGCTCGGCCGTGGCCAGGGCCGTCTGCAAAGCCACGACCCACGAGGTGATGGGACCCAAGAAGAAGCACCTGGACTGTAAGAGACTTATCTTGTTCTAATCGCCCACCGTCTTTAAGCTAGCAGCTATCCTTCCTTGCACATCCACCTTACTCGCAGGCGATGTATGTCAATGTATTCAGATTGTTTTTATTATTTTTTAATTGAAAAAAAATGACAGCATTTAGGTTTTTGTGCAGTTAAACACACACACAAAATGCTGGAGGAACTCAGTAGGTCAGGCAGCATCAATGGAGGGAATAAGCAGTCGACGTTTCTGGCCGAGACCCTTCATCATTTTGTGTGTGATGGTCTGGATTTCCAGCATCTGCAGAATCTCTTGTGCAGTTAATTCCGTTGACCAAATATCGCCTCTATGGATATTATTTTCTGGATTATCCTAAGTACTATTGATTCTTTGCCATTACTCAGTTCTCTTCCCCCTTTCCATTACGGTATTGCTGTGGGTTGCAATGGAGCCTATTGCTTGGGGTGGGGGTAAAAAGGCTTGTATTCATTACTCTCGAAACGGAATGAAACGGCGGCGATAATGTAGCGCCGCTGCCAGAAGAGTAATAAATATTTTACTAGCAGGGATTGTTAAGGGACTCTTGTTTAATTTTTTAAACATTGCAAATGAAAGAATGCGGTTTAAAAAATTTGATATGCCGTGCAAAGGATGCTATTGCAGGAAAATACGTTCGTCATGTTTAAGAAAGCAGAATTTGGCCTGCAGCCCTGTCGTTGATCCGCGTATTTTGGGAGCGAACGAAGCCTACATATTGTAGAGAATTGAAATTTCTCTAGTTTCTCCGAGAATAGCATTGAAAAAGCTTTAAATACCCGATTTAGTTCGGGTTGTATGCTAAAGAGCGTTATAAATATTTAGACGTATCAGCAGTTTTTGGAGGGGTAGATTAGGGGCGGATTCAAAATGATTTCTTAAAAGCTGCAGCTATAGGCTGGGGTCTGAATGGTGCAGTTTACTAAGCATCAGTGATTCTGATGTGGCAGTGAACCTTTCTACCCTGCCCCCATTCTTCTTTCTGCATCGCTAATCCTTCTGAACATTGCTATTTAAACACTTTCTGACTATTATTAGTGTTAAATTATTCCACTGACGAAGACTATGAAGCTCGCATTGAAACAACAAACCTTATATAATAGTTCTGAGTTATTACAATTTTCTAACGCGAAAGAATAATCAGTAGCTGCATGTGACTGGCTGAAGGAGTGATGTTGAACTTCAAACAATTGTTTATTTTGAAATAATTGTGCAATATAGGCGTACAGCAATGCGAGGCAAGGATGTAAAGCTAAAGCTTTAGAAGTTATTGGTCAGACCGCACTTGGGAGTATAGGATCAGTTTTGGGCCCCTTACTTAAGAAAAGATGTGTTGGCGTTGGAGAGGCTCCAGAGGAGGTTCACGGAAATGATCCCAGGAATGAAAGGGTTAAAGTATGAGGAGTCTTTAATGGCGTTGGGCCTGCACTCGCTGGGTTAAGAAGAATGAAGTGGGGGGGGGGGGGGGGGGGAAGAGATCTCATTGAAACCTATCGACGTGGAGAGGATGTTTCTTACGGTTGGAGGATCTACGATCAGAGGGCACAGCTTCAGAACAGAAAGGCATCCCTGTAGAACAGAGATGAAGAGGAATTTCTTTAGCCAGAGGCTGGTGAATCTGTCAAAGCTGACCCATCAAAATTGAAGTGAAACTCAAAGTTGAGGAGGGTTCAGTGGCCCGGTCAATGATATGCCCTTGATTTCTAGGGACACTAAGGGAAAGGTAGAAATCAATAATTTTAAACTTACTGCTTTTAATTTTGTTTTAAATTCATTTTATTATTTTAATCTTTAATTGTCACTTGTTTCCATCAATTTTAATAGTTTTTGCAATCCCTTGATTGCTAGAGAAAAACCAGCAGCAGTTTGGAACATTTTGGTGTTTGAGCCTGAGACCAAGTTGTTCTTTTTCATCCTAGGGTCCACCAGTGAGAGAGGTCCTGTATATAGAGAGTCATGCAACTTGGAAATAAATGGTTCTTTTACTCCAATTGGTCCAGCTAACTAGGATGCCATTCAGGCTCGTCTCATTTGCTTGCATTTGGTCTATTTCCTTCCAAACCTTTACTATCCTGGTATCTGTCTTTTAAATGTTACTGCACCTACTGCAAGCACTTTCTCTGGCAGCTCATTCCATATATTTTATTTTTAAAAATAAAATTGTCTTTAAGTTCCTATTAAATCTTCTTCATCTCTGCTTAAACTCATGTCCCCTAGTCCTTGATTTCTCCAACCCTAGGAAAAAGAGTGAATTCTATCCTATCTTTGTCTTTCATGATCTTATATACCTCAGTAAGATTAACCTCTGTCTCCTATGCTCCAAGGATAAAAATCCTAGCTTTTTTGACTTTTCTCAGTAAACTGAGTCCCTCAACTTGGCAACATCTACATCCATAAGACATAGGAGCAGAATTAGGCCATTTGGCCCATCAAGTCAATTTCAACATTCCATCATGGCTGATTTATTATGCTTCTCCATCCCATTCCCTTCGGGAGTACTTTAGTGATGGGGCATGAAGTTATTGTTTTTGGTTCAAGAGCTGATGCTTGAGGGGTAATAACTGTTCCTGAACCTGGTGGTATCCGTCTTGAGGCTCCTGCACCTTCTTCCTGATTGCAGCGATAAGAAGAGAGCATGATGTGGGTGGTGGTGGTGGTCTCTGATGATGGATGCTGCTTCCTGAGACAAAGCTAGTCAATATACTCTCCACCACACAGCTATAGAAGTTTGTTAAAGTTTTAGATGCCATGCCAAATCTTTGCAAACTCCTGAGAAAGTAGAGATGTTGCTGTGGTTTCTTTGTAATTGCTCTTGCATGCTGGGCCCAGAAAACGTCCTCTAAAATGATGAAACCAGGGAATTTAAAGTTGCTGACCCTGTCCAACTTTGATCCCCCAACGAGGATTGGATCATAGACCTCTAGTTTCCTCCTCCTGAAGTCAATAATCAGCTCCTTGGTCTTGCTGACATTGAGTGAGAGTTTGGTGTTCTGGCGCCACTCAGCCAGATTTTCAATTTCCCTCCAATATGCTGATTCATCACCACCTTTGATGCAGCCAACGGCAGTAGTGTCGTCAGCAAATTTAAATATGGCATTGGAGCTGTGTTTAGCCACACATTAATAAGTGTAAAATGAGTAGAGCAGAGGGCTAAGTGCACAGCCTTGTGGTGCGCCTGTACTGATGGAGACTGTGGAAGAGATGTTGCCAATCTGAACAGACTGGGTCTGCAAGTGAAGAAATCAAGGATCCAATTGCACAAGGAGGCATTGAGGCCAGGGTCTTGAAGCTTATTGATTAGTTTTGAGGGGATGATAATATTGAATACTGAGCTGTAAAGAACATCGTAATGTTTGCTGTCTAGATGTTCCAGGGTTGAGTGAAGAGCCAATGAGATGGTATTTGCTGTGACCTGTTGTGCTGGTAGGCAATTTGGAGCAGATCCAAGTCACTTCTCAGGCAGGAGCTGATATGTTTCATCATCAGCCTATCTGGATTATACTCCATTTGGCATTCCTCGACTCACTTACCCAACTGAACAAGATCCCACTTTAAATCTTGTTAACTTTTATGGTCTATGATTTCACCTACTTTATTCATCTACAGATTTTCTAACCATGCCTTGTTCATTCTCATCCTTGCCTCCTACCTGAACAAGGTAAGGACGGGTGTGGGGAGACAATGCTAGGGGACAAATCAGTCAGATGTTTCTTTTTTTTTACTGGCTTTAGTCTTCTGTGTTCCTTTTCCCAAAATGTTTTGCTCTCTGTAATGATTTAACTGATCTCTTTTCTGTTTAGTTTTACATACATTGGTTGTCTGAGAATTGTGGGTGCCAGTTCTGTTGCTGGCTGCCAGACCCTCTAATAGAAGATGCACAACTATATTGGAAAAGTTGGTTCTTTCAAGTCCTGCAAAAATTTTAAATATCTTTTTTCAAAAGTGCGCAAAATATGGCCCCTTGATTCAAATCCATTGTGAACTATTCTGCAATAATGATGCATGTAATTGACTATTAAGTAGCAGCTTTCTGACATTGCAAGTTGATTATTTTTTCACTTTGTATGCTTTGTTATAGAGAAATTCTGCAAATCTTTGATTTAATATTTTTATTGATACTATCTTTTACAATGAGGGCCTAGAGGAAAGATGATATTTTAAAATATATTGAGTAATGTTCAGTTAAAACACTAACAACAGCTTTCTGGGTTTGGAAGTGCTTTTTATACATGATCAGAGATTTATGAATTTGTAATTTGACTATTTTTAAAGTGTTGCTTTAATTTAGCAAGCTGAAAACTGTGAATTTTTATGTTAAAGGCCATCCCAAAATGAAGTTTGCATTTGTACCTTAAAGACAATTATAACCAATTGTTGTTATGACTATTATTCACATTATGACTGGTATTTTTGCATTTTGTGGTTTTGCAGCACTTTTAAAACATGTCAACAAGGACGAATGTTTAAGCAGCCACAATAATTGTCCTTTTGCTTGTATCCCAATAAGTATTTTTTTTCGCTGAGAGAGGATTCTGCAAGGTCTTGTAATGTAGATAAAACAGATTAGTTTCGGGGAAGTTTGCATATGCAGGTTATTATTTGTTCAGGTAAAAATCTATAATCTGAAATACTTTTAACAGTACAAACAAACTTTAAATGTCATTGAACTTCATGAACTTCTCAGTCCTGTCAATTTGGTGGAACTTAAATGAGTCTTCCATGTTGGGGGTGAAAAAAAAATACCTCAAACTATTGTGGCAAAAGAATTAATTTGTGGTTTGGTACTCCAGAGAGAATGAAGCAGCCTTACATTTAGTATTAAAATTTAATTCTAGGAACAACTAAGAAGCCAGTGTATTGGACCTAGATTTATGTGGACTCTCGCTCTCTTAGTACACCATTAAGGAATTTAGAGTTAGCTGGAAGTAACGTAATGACATCATCACTCAATTGATTTTTTCCCCCCATGTATGTACAATCTTAAAAACTAATGGTGAGTTCTGTCTGGGTCACACCTGGAGTTAAAAGTGACCTCTCTACCACCAATAGCTTCCAACTAATTTTTCTGTCTTTATTAGTTTTTCTCATTCAACCTCTAATCTTGGATTTTTAAACAGACTTTAGGGTAATATACTCCTGTGGACTGGGATTAGTTAACCAATGGAAAATGGAAGACCTATATGAGTTAATTTTTGTTGCGAGCTTGTGACTAGTGTTGGGAATTGAAAGTGTTTGTGTTAATGTGCACAAGGGGACAAAGTGTAATACTCAAGCTTTCTGTTGATGTGAAGTTGAGAGGTCGTGTGAGCTAATACATTGGGATTACCTGGTGCCAAGGACAAGCAGAGCGAATGAACGAGGATGACATGAAAATGATTGTGAATCATTTCATCTGGGGCACCCACTCATTCCTTCACTTCTCACTTGCCCATGAAAATCAAAACAACAGTTTAGTAGGACATGGGAATCCCTGTAATGCAGATAATTGAAAGTGGCTGGCAAGTAGGAAGGCAAATTGTTGTATGTTTTTTGCAGAAGCATTTAAGAATAAATACTAGAAAATCAGTATGTCTTACTGTAATTGCAAAGGCCTGGGGTGAGACCCCATCTGGGGTAATGTACTTAGGTCATTCTTAAGCAAGGATGAACTTTCACTATATTAGAAGTTAATTTTGTGAAACTTCCCTTGAGGACTTTCCAAACATGATATGTTTATCAGCAGTTCTCATTGACATTCCCAGAAGTGACTGGATTGATACACTTTGAATGCGAAATGTTCCATGCAGTGAAAACATTTCAAAGGTTTAAGCTATAATTATAACTTCACAAACCCTGATCTTGAAATATTTGATGTAATTGTAATAGATGTTATGTTTCACCTTTGATACATTATATTCTAGCTTTACTTGTGTACACTTGTATGTAATGATCTCTAAAATGTTCTATTTAAGTTCTTGATTTTTATTCCATGATTTACAATATTACGTAGAAACTCAATTTATGAAGCACATTTAATGCTATTGATTAGCTGCTTAATAGTTTAGTTTTACTGTTTCTAAATACCAGGTATTCCATTGAAGGTGTAGGTTGATGGGACTAGGCAGATTAATCATGTGGCAGGGATTAGATGGGCCAAAGGGCCTGTTTCTGTAATGTAGTGTTCTATGACTCTTAAAAGATGATTGGCAGAAACCGATGTCTGGGAAGAATGCATCTTTGTTGGCACTCTTCTCCAGTGAATGGCCGTGCAGTCTTTTAACCTTCAAATGCAAATACCAGGTCATTGGTCTATATTTGCTATTATTTGCAAGAAATATAGCTGGACTGTTGCTGACAAGGCTAAACAATTGTTTTTTCTTTTTTATCTTTGTCCTCAATGCAAAGCTCAGAATTATTTGTTCAGGAAGGCAGCAACCTTTTTGAAATGTGATAAATATTTTAGCATGGTACATTTATCTAGTATGGCAAAATGGGTGAAAGCATTTTACTTCACTGATTAAATTCTGTATCCTTTACACAATCCTGACCTAATACAACGTTTGCAAAGCTGGAGTCGTTACCCAAGACTCAGTAAACACAGCATTGGTAGGCTGAAGCTCACAGCCTTTAACTTCTCTTGCAAGGTCAACATACTGGTCATTGCATCACAGAGCCAACTGCATTTGGTGTCACTTTTTCCAATAACTTCCACAATTCCATTTTGTCACTTTTTAGCATGAATGAGTAACAGATTTGGAAGCTAAAACAATTCACTTGATATTCTATTGTGGATAGTACATGTTCAGTATTTTGGTTGTACTGTTTAGTCTTGGAATTACTTAAAACACTACAGGCCCTTTGGCTCATAATGTTGTGCTGACCTTTTAATCTATCACAAGATCAATCTAACCCTTCCCTCACACATAGCCCTCCATTTTTCTTTCATCCATTGAGGTGGTTAAGAAGGTGTTTTAGTCTTTTGTTAGTGCCTATTTAAGAGTCCCTGAAATGTCCTGAATGGATCTGCCTCTACCACCACCCTTGGTAGGGTGTTCTACACACCCACCACTCTGTATATAAAAAAATGCCTCTGACAAAGGTATGCCCTTTGATTTTAACCATCACCACCATGTGAAGAAAGGCATTGGCTATCCATTTTATCTATGCCTCAATCAAGTTTCCTCTCATCCTCCTAGCTTGAAGCCTAAGCTAGAAACTAGCTTGCTCAACCTTTCCTCATAAGACATGCCCTCTGTTCCAAGCAGCAGCCTGATAAATCTCCTCTGCACCCTCTTTAAAGCTTCTACACCCTTCTATAATGAGTTCTAAAGCTTCTATAATGAGTTAAACACAATTGAACACAATATTCTAAGTGGGGTCTGACCTGAGTTTTATGGAGCTGCAAAATTACCTTGCAACTCTAAAACTCAGTCTCCTGGCTAACAAAACAACTATACTCCTTCTTAGCCACCCTAACAATTTGTGTGGTAACTTTAAGGGACCTATGCACTTTGTCAAGTGGGGTGCCGTGCACAATCCTAATCTGATGAAAAACAGACATGGGAGCACAGAGGAACATCTGAAAATCTCCAGGAAGGCCTTCTTCATTGTTGCTGCTGTTGTGAGGTCCGGGTCTCTGCTGGGAAGAACAGGTCTCCAGTCCTCGGGGTCGTGTTGCCAGTGGCGGGGGTGTCGTAGTGCGCTCGGCAGAGAATAGTGCTCAGAGAGGCTCTGCCGGAGGGGATGGTTGGAGGCTCGGAGGTTCGACGGACTCGGAGTCCACTTTCACTGTATGCTGCGCCTGCAGGGCTGAGTCTGGTGGCGCTGTGGAAGTCCATAGCGGGGGCATTCCCTTCTGCCTCCTACGTGGGATGACGAGTCTATAGGGACCCTGAGGACTTGTGGAAACTGTGTGGCGGTTTCTTTCGAACTTACAGTCTTTTAACATCTTTGGACTATTTTTACTGTGCCCATGGTCTTTTTTTTAATCAATTATGGTATTGTTTGCACTGTTGTAACTATATGTTGTAACCATGTGGTTTTGTGTAGGTCTTGTAGCTTTAGTTTTTGGTTTGTTGGGTGGTAGAGTTGATCTCCTGACTTGGTGTGTCTGGGTAGTCTTGTTTTGTCTGGTGGATTTGAAGCTCCTTTCCGGGGAACGCGCTAAGATGGTAGCGTGATATTAATACGCAGCAGCCTCTCCGAACTCTGGAATTGGGGATTGCCAAACGTTATGTGGATTTTCTGGTGTAGTCTGTTTTGTCGTGTGCTTTTGTGATATCATTCTGGAGAAACATTGTTTCATTTTTTAACTGCATTGCAGTTGTGGTTTCTAATGACAATAAACCGAAATTCAATTCAATTCAATCCCTCCTTTCTTTCCACTTTGCTAAAAACCTTACTGTTAACTTTGTACTTTGTCCTCAGGTGCGACTTTCCAAAGTGAATTACTTCATACTTTTGTGGTCCATGTGCCACTTCTCTGCCCAGCTCTGCATCCTGTCAATGTCCCTTTGCAAGCGTTGATGACCTTCTACACTGGAGGTGTCAGAATTGGACCAAGTGAATTAATTTAAGGGCAGGGTGGAAGTGGGAGGCAAAGTTGATGAAATTGACAAGAATAGCATGGGTGCATTTCTGACACTTTTCTCCACTTTCTCAACCTCTCAGTCTCCATCTCTGGAGATAAACTATCCCTATATGTCTTTTATAAACCTACCAATTGCCACGGCTATCTTGACTATACCTCTTCCCACCCTGTCTCCTGTTTTTTTTAAAAAAAATGCTATTCCCTTTTCTCAGTTCCTTTGTCTTTGCTGCACCTTTTCCCAGGATGTGGCTTTCCATTCTAGAACATCAGAGATGTCTCCTCCTTGAAAGAATGAGATTTCCCTTCCTCCACCATTGACGCTGCCCTCACCTGTATCTGCTCCATTTCCTGGACATCTGCACTCACCCCATCTTCCCACCGAGATAGTTCCTCTTGATTCACCTATCACTCCATGATCCTCCACTTCTAACATATCATTCTCCACAATTTCTGCCATCATAAGCAGAATTCTGCTGTCAAACACATCTTTATCTCCCTCTCTGCTTTCCACAGGGATCACTCCCTCCATGATTCTCTTGTCCATTTGTTCCTGCCCACTAATTTCCCACCCGGCACATGCCTGCAAGTGACAGAAATGCTACAGCTGCTAATTCACTATCCCTCACCTCCATTCAGGGTCCAAACAGTCCTTCCAGGTGAGGCAGCACTTTATCTATGAATCTGCTGAGGTCATCTGTTGTATCTGGTGCTCCCACTGAGGCCTCATCTACATAAATAGAGGTACAGTTTTGTCAAGCAGTTGTGCTCCATCTGCTTAAAGCAGAAATACCTGGTGCCAAACGTTTTAATTCCTATCCCCATTCCTGTTCTGACATGTAGGTCCATGGCCTCTTTTGTCCCGGTGAGGCCACTCTCAGGGTCATAGAGTCATAGAGAACTATAGCACAGAAACAACCCCTTTGGTCCATCTAGTGCATGCCGAAACTATTTACACTACCTACTCTCATCAATCTGCACCAGGCCCTCCATATCAGTACTATCCATGTATTTATCCAAATGTCTCTTAACATGACCCTCTGAGTGAAGAACTTTTCCCCTCATGTTCCCCGTAAGCTTTTCACATTTTACCCTTAACCCATAACCTCTGTAGCCCGACCCAACCTCAGTGGAAAAAGTCTGCCTATCTATACCCCTCATAATTTTGTGCACCTCTATCAAATCTCCTCTCAAGCTTCTACATTCTAAAGAATTAAGTCCTAACCTATTCCATCTTTTCTTAAACTCGGGTCCCCCAGACCCAGCAACTTTGTTGTACATTTTCTCTGAACTCTTTCAACCTTGTTTGCTTCTTTCCTGTAGATAGGTGACCAAAACTACACACAATGCTGCAAGTTAGGCCTTACCAATGTCTTATACAACTTCAACATAGCATCCCATCTTCTGTACTCAATATATTGGTTTATGAAGGCCAGTGTGCCAAAAGCTTTCTTTACGACCCTATCTACCTATGACGCCACTTTCAATGAATTGTGTACCTGTTCTCAAATCCCTTTGTTTCACCACACTGTTCACTGTGTAAGACCTATTCTGGTTGGTCCTACTGAAGTGCAAAACCTCACACTTGTCTGCATTAAATTCCATGTGCCATTTTTCAGCCTATTTTTTCAGCTGGTGCAGATCCCCCTACAAGCCATGATAGCCTTTCTCACTCTCTGCACCCCCAATCCTGACGTTATCCACAAATTTGGTGATCCAGTTAACCACATTATCATCCAGATCATTGATATAGATGACAAGCAACAATAGACCCACACCGATTCCTGTGGCACACCACTAGTCACAGGCCTCCAGTCAGAGAGGTAACTCTTTACTACCACTCTCTGGCTTCTCCCACAAAGCCAATGTCTAATCCAATTTACTACTTCTTCCTGAATGCCAAGTGACTGAACCTTCTTGACCAGCCTCCCTGCAAGATCTTGTTGATTGCCTTACTAAAGTCCATGTAGGCAACATCCATTGCCTTGCCGTCGTCCACTTTCCTGGTAACTTCCTCAAAAAACTCCATAAGATTGGTTAGACATGACCTACCACACACACAATGCCAGTCGATGTCTATCCAAATGCTTATATAATCCCTTAGATTACCTTCCAATAACTTTCCCATAACGGATGTTGGAATCACCAGCCTATCATTTCCTGGTTTATGTTTAGAGCCTTTTTTAAATAGCAGAACAACATTGGTTGTTCTCCAATTCTCTGGTACCTCTCCCGTTGCTATGGATGGTTTAAATATCTCTGCTAGGGCCCTGGCAATTTCTGCACTTGCCTCCTTTTGGGTTCGAGGAAGCACCTTGTAAGGGCCTAGGGATTTATCCACCCTGATTTGCCTCACGGTAGCAAATACCTCCTCCTTTGTAATCTGTACAGTGTCCATGAAGTTGATGCTGCTTTGCCTCACTTATATAGACTCTGTACCCATCTCTCAAGGGTGGAAGAGCACCGCACCATATTCTGTCTAGGTAGTCTCCAATCTGATGGCATGAATATCGATTTACCCTTATTGTAAATTTTTTTCCTCCCCTTTTCCCTCTTCATCTCTTTCCTACACTGCCTTCTTACCTCTTCTCACCTGCCTATCACCTCCCTGTGCTGCCTCTCCTTCCCTTTTTCCTATAGTCCACTCCTCTCTTATATCAGATTCCTTCTTTTGCAACCCACACAAAATGTTGAAGGAACTCAGCATCTATGGAAAAGAGTAAATAGTCAAAGTTTTGGGCAGAGACCTTTCATCATTGAGTCCTCATGAAGAGTCTTAGCCTGAAATGTCGACTGTTTATTCATTCCCATAGATGCTACCTAGCCTGCTGAGTTCTTCCAGCATTTTGTGTGTGTTGCTTTGGATTTCTACCATCTGCTGATTTTTCCCACCCACCTAGGTTCATCTATCTTCTAGCTTGTCCCCCTTCCCTTTTCCCCACCTTTTTATTCTGGTGTCTTTCCTGCTTTCTTTACAGTACTAAGGAGGGTCTTGGCCTGAAGGGTCAACTGTTTATTTCCCTCCATAGATGCTGTCTGACTTGCTGAGTTCCTCCAGCATTTTGTGTGTGTTGCTAAAGTACAACAAGAAATATATATAAAATATTAAATATGTTGTGTAAAAAGAGAGCAGAAAGTATTAAGGTAGTGCACAGTATTCATTCACAAATCCGATGGCAGAGGGGAAGAAGCTGTTCCTGAAATGTTGATTATGTGTCCTCAGGCTCCTAAACCACCACCTTGATGGTAGCCATGAGAAGAGGGCACAACTTAGGTGATGGGGAGCTCCAATGATGGATGCCACTCGCCTGAGGCATTGCCTTTTGAAGATGTCCTTGATGCTGGGGAGGATAGCGCTCATGCTGGAGCTGGCTGTCTAGTTTTTTCCAATATTGTGCACACCAGATGGTGACGTAACCAGCCAGAATGCTCTCCAAGGCACATCTGTAGAAACCTGCAAAAGTCCCTGGTGACATACTGAGGCTCCTCAAACTCCCAATGAAACGCAACCACCTGTAATCATAGTGTAGAAGAGTGAGATGCGCACACATTGATATTGTATGCTGAGAGAATACTTTGTGGAACATAAAACAATACAGTACAGAAACAGGCCATTCATTCCATGATGTTGTGCTGAAAATTTGAAGTGCCTCACTAAGCTAATCCCTTCTGCCTATACATTGTCTATTTTGTGCATGTTAATATGCCTGTCTAAGGCCCTTCTAAACACCTCTATTATATTTGCCTCCACTACTACCCCTGCTACCCAGCGCTGTTTCTCTTGAAGGAAAAGCTTATCCCACACATCTCCTTTGAACTTGCTCCACTTTCCTTAAATGCCTGCCCTCCGATATCAGACATTACTGTCCGGGGGAGAAAGGTACCAGCTGTCTACTTTGTCCTCCTCTTAATCTCCTATCAGGCCTCCCCCTCAGCCTCTGCTACTCCAGAACAATCAACCTCAGTTTGTCCAACTACTCCTTATAGCACATGCTCTTTAATCTGAGCAGATCCTGGTAAACTTCTTCTGCATCCTCTGAAGCCTCCACATTGATCCCATAATATGGCAGCCTGAACTGAATGCAATACTCCAAATGCAGCCTAACCAGAGTTCTGTAAGCTACAACAGAACTTCTTGACTCTTGGGATCAGTTCCTCAACTACTGAAGGAAAACATTTCATATACCTTTGCTACCAGCCTATCAACCTCAGCAGCCACTTTCAGGGAGCTATGGACTTGGTCGCATGATGCCTCATAGATCAACACTTAATGGAACTAAGTGGGAGGAAGAGGCTGGACTAATCTTAGGCTGGGTTGAAGGGTCAGCAAAGCATCATGGGCTGAAGGGCCTGTGCTGTAATGTTCCACATTCCAAAGATGCATCAGCTAGTAGGTTAATTGGTTGCACAGGTATAACTGGGCATCACGGGCTTGTTGGCATGGAGTGGTCTGTTAGCATGTTGTATCTTTAAATAAAAAAAATTTCCTCTGAACCTTCTCCAACACCTCAGTGTCCTTCCTGTAATGGAGTGACCAGACCTGTGCAAAATAAAACTCATCACTTCTTTCTTATGAAATCTGGTCACAGAGAGATGCAGCATGGACACAGACCCTTTAGACCATTGAATTATCAACCACTTATTTTCATACTCATCCTACATTAATCCCAGTTTTATTCTCCCACATTCCCAGCAACTCCCTCAGCAGATTCTACCTGCCACCCATAATCTAGGGGCAATTGTCCTGACAGCATGCATATCTTGGGATGTAGGGTCAGGCAGTAGCAGCTGGGGGAAATGAAGAGAGTGTGCAGGCATCTTGTGGAGTGCTGGAGGATCAGGAATAGATCTTGATCTCTGGCATTGTGAGGCAGAAACTCTACTGGCTGCACCTCTGTGCTGAACTGAAGGAGCTCCATGTGCAGACTGTAACTGATGGAGAATGGGTGTTAAGCCACACACCAACCACTACTTTATCATCTCCTGTCTGTCAGCTTAAGTAAAGACATTCCTGGACCTGTCATCACTTTGTAGACATACAATCAATCTATGCATATAAGCTGTCTTATGATTTCATATTTATCATTTTTTATTATTGTGTTCTTTATCTTATTGTGTTTTATTTGTGCTGCATCAGCTCTCGAGTAACAATTATTTTGTTCTCCTTTACCCTTGTGTACTGGAAATACTGTGAAACAATCTTGAAAAATGGTGGAGTAGACGCAATGAGTTTTTACACTGTTATTTCCAACTAATGTGTTCAGTGTTCTTCATTGACTGTAGTTCCACTTACGATAGATAGATAGATACTTTATTCATCCCCATGGGGAAATTCAACATTTTTTCCAATGTCCCATACACTTATTGTAGCAAAACTAATTACATACAATACTTAACTCAGTAAAAATATGATATGCATCTAAAATCACCCTCTCAAAAAGCATTAATAATAGCTTTTAAAAAGTTCTTAAGTAGTTTACTTAAATACATTGAGTCCTAACCCCGGCACTTTAACATATCTTACTCCTGGCGGTTGAATTGTAAAGCCGAATGGCATTGGGGAGTATTGATCTCTTCATCCTGTCTGAGGAGCATTGCATCGATAGCAACCTGTCACTGAAGCTGCTTCTCTGTCTCTGGATGGTGCTATGCAGAGGATGTTCAGGGTTTTCCATAATTGACCGTAGCCTACTCAGCGCCCTTCGCTCTGCTACCGATGTTATACTCTCCAGTACTTTGCCCACGACAGAGCCCGCCTTCCTTACCAGCTTATTAAGACGTGAGGCGTCCCTCTTCTTAATGCTGCCTCCCCAACACGCCACCACAAAGAAGAGGGCGCTCTCCACAACTGACCTATAGAACATCTTCAGCATCTCACTACAAACATTGAATGACGCCAACCTTCTAAGGAAGTACAGTCGACTCTGTGCCTTCCTGCACAAGGCATCTGTGTTGGCAGTCCAGTCTAGCTTCTCGTCTAACTGTACTCCCAGATACTTGTAGGTCTTAACCTGCTCCATACATTCTCCATTAATGATCACTGGCTCCATATGAGGCCTAGGTCTCCTAAAGTCCACCACCATCTCCTTGGTCTTGGTGATATTGAGACGCAGGTAGTTTGAGTTGCACCATATCACAAAGTCCTGTATCAGTTTCCTATACTCTTCCTCCTGTCCATTCCTGACACACCCCACTATGGCCGTGTCATCAGCGAACTTCTGCACATGGCAGGACTCCGAGTTATCTCCCATTTGAACAAATTTAAACTGCTTTTAAAAGTTACCTGCTAGTGTTGGCATGTTCAGTAGACCCACAGTGGTGCTATAAAGATTGAAAATTTAGATTCTAATGTTTAAGTTCTGGAAGTGCAAAGCTATTAATTTTATTGAACTTCAGAAGAGAACTTAAAGCTGAGAGATTTTTTTTCTCTGTTAGTTGTGGAGAAGGTTGAGATTCACAGAAGTCATAAGGAGTCCCTCAATGAACTTGTTAATTTATACAATGAGTAGACAAAGGAAATATTACAAAAAAATGCTGGAAACACAGAGTTCAGATTGAAAGAATCTGCAGATTTTTGAATTTAAGGGAAGCAAAATGCTGAACTGTGAATTGAGGAGAAAATACCACTCTGTTCAATGATCATCAATCTCAAACATTAGCTCTCCTTAAACACTTGTTCTGCTGAGTATGTCCTGCATTCTCTGTTTCAGATTTCCAAATTGTGCAGTTATTTTCTGTTTAACCACCTGAGTATTGAAAGGCATTGATCAAATATTGAAATGCCTAGATAGAGTGGATATGGAGAGGATGTTTCCCATAGTGGAGTAGACTAGGACCAGAGGACGTCCCTTTACAACAGAGATGAGGAGGAAGCCATAGAATTTATTACCACAGATGGTTGTGGAGGCCAATTCATTGGGTATGTTAAAAACAGAGGTTGATAGGTCTGTGGTTTGTAAAGGCATCAAAGGTTACTGGGAGAAAGCAGATGAATGGGGTTGAGAGGAATAATAAATCAGCTACGATGGAATGCTGGAGCAGACTCAGTGGTCTGAATGGCCTAATTCTGCTTCTATGTCTATGGTCTTATAGTCTTATCTAGTTGGTCGAGTAGTCTTTAAAATTTTTAATAGAGTTCTGACTATTGAATCTCTTCCCAAAGTAATGTTGAATATATTTCTATGCCACAGATCTACTGTTCTATCGCTGTATGATAAAAATACAGTATTCAAGGTGAAATCTGATCAGAGACTTGAACAATCCGCTTGTAACTAGACAAGGACTTTTGGTGAGAATTTATAGTAAGAAAACATTGATACATAAAACATGTTCTTAAAATGTGTTATAAAGGTAGCATTCTTGGTAATTCTAATATTGATGCAGATAATCAAGAGGGCCTGGTACTACTTAAATTGTAAGTTGTTAATGTTTTTGCAGTCTTTTGCCAGATAATTAAATTATTAACTTACAGAAGAGATTTCAGTGCTACTTTCCTTTTGATCAGTTTGCATTGTTGATTGTGGGGACTTGGATAAATCCCATAGAGAGCTTAGAGATTGAAATGCCAATCAGGATTATTCATTGTCAGTGTAGTTAAGTCTCAATTATTATTTTTTGCCGGAAGAAATCCTTTTTCTTTTGTAACCAGGTGTTTGTCCCAGTATAATGCTCAATAGCAAAGGGTTGAAATTTTGGGGCATGGGCAGAGACCCCTGGTGCCCTGCATGCTTTGTAGAACTTTGAATGATGTGGATGTTGAAATTGATGGATTTGTTGCAAAATTTGCAGGCGATATGAAGATAGCTGGAGGGCCAGGTAGTTCTGAGGAAGTAGAGAGGCTACAGAAGGATTTAAACAGATTAGGAGAATGGGCAGAGAAATGGCAGATGGAATACAATGTCAGGAAGTGTATAGTTATGCACATTGTTAGAAGAAATGAAAGGGTTGATTATTTTCTGAATGGAGAGAAAATACAAAAAACTGAGATGCAAAGGGACTTAGGAGTTCTTGTGCAGGATTTCCTAAAGGTTAATTTGCAGAATGAGTCTGTGGTGAGGAAGGCAAATGTAATGTTAGCATTCATTTCAAGGGGATTAGAATATAAAAGTAAGGATGTAATACTGAGACATCATAAAGCACTGGTGAGGCTTCACTTGGAGTATTGTGAGCAGTTTTGGGCCCCTTATCTTAAAAAGGATGTGCTGAAGCTGGAGAGGGTTTGAAGGAGCTTCATGAAAATGTATCCAGGATTGAAAAGTGTCTGATAGCTCTGGGCCTGTATTCGCTAGATCGGTGGAGGTTACATAAAAGTGGGGTGTCCTTTTAGAATGGAAATGAGGAATTTCTTTAGCCGGAGGGTAGTGAATCTGCGTAACTCTTTGCCACAGGCAGCTGTGGAGGCCAAGTCTCCAAGGCAGAGGTTGATAGGTTCTTGATTGGTCAGGGCATGAAGAGATTCAGGAAGTAGGCAGGATATTGAGGCTGATAGGAAAATTGGATCAGCCATGATGAAATGGCGGAGCAGACTTGATGGGCCAAATGGCCTAATTCTGCCCTTATATCTTATAGTTTAACTTTCCATCAAAAAGGAGGTATGGGAGCCTCAGCACCTACACCAGCAGGTTCAGGAATAGTTATTACCCCTCAACCATCTGGCTCTTGAACCAGAAGGCATACTTCACTGACCCCAACACTGATCCCACAACCTGTGGAATCACTTTCAAAAGCTCTTCAAAGTATGCTCTCAATTCTATTGCATATTTTTTCTTTTCCATTTTATATTTGTAGTTTGTTGCCTTTTGCACATTGTTTGTTGTCTGCCTTTGTGTGTGGTTTTTCATTGATTCTGTTGTGGTTCTTTGTATTTACTCTGAATGCTGCAAGTAAGTGAATCTCAGGATTGTATATGGTGACATATGTATTTTGATAATAAATTGACTTTCAACTTTAAACCTTGAAGCCACTCTTGCTCCCAGAGATTCCTGTGCCTATCTAAACATCTCTAAAAAGTCTCTAATGTTTCTGCCTCTTACCACCAAACCAAGCAGCGCATTACAGACATGCACCACTCTCTGCGTAAAAGGAAAGAAAACTTGCCGCTCACGTCTCATTTGGAATTACCCAATCTCACTTTACGTGCCCTGTGATGTTAGATATATCAACTTGTCCCTTACGGTAAAATGAATGGAGTCATTAAATCTGGCATAGGGTATATTTTCAGTGTAAAGACTTGGTAATTGCAGGAAGTATCTCAACATTGGAGATAGAGAATGACTAGGAAGAATTCTCTGGAAATTCATGCAGATGCTACACATATGGGATGGGAATTAACAGTCTAACCCTCTGCACTCTGCTATTGTTTTCCATTGTACTATCTCAACGTACTGCTGTAATGAAATTATCTGTGTGAATGACATGCAAACCAAACGTCAGTACATGTGACAATAAAAAAAAATCAACTTATGAATTTAACACTCTTTGTAAAAACTATGTTTATGCACCACTGCTCCTGATAATAGAAAATCAGCTCAGAATGACAAATACATAAACCAATAGAAGGACATGCGGCTAGCATCATGTTCTGGAACAAAGTTAACTTGGTTATGGCTGGAACAAATGAAATGTTTAGAAATGCTTTTAACTAAAAGTGATCTTGCATAATTTCACGCTCTTTATCACATAGACACCGATTTGAGAACATCCTGGGTGATGTTGCTGGAAGTCTGTGGAAGAACATAAGGATATATTAATTGGAATAGACTACTCCGTTGCTCTGATAAGTAATATCATTCAATCAGAGTGATTCCAGGTACTTCTAACACAGTTAATTGGGACACGGAGGGACCTGTAAAATTTAAGCAGCTGCACCAATTAGCCGGAGTTTCATGGAAATAATTAAAAGGTATAAAAAAGACAAACTGCTGTTTAACTGAGTAACAATTTGCGTATTTAAATGAAATACAGAACAAATAGAACACCAGTACTATAACTGCGTATTGATTCCTACTGATTATCGATAAAGGAATTCATCTGCTGTGTTCTTTTGATTGAAGTTGTGAAATCATTTCATTTTCACTCCTGGCCATTTCTGGCATCACCAAGCCTGAATGCTTGGAACCACGGTGAGTAAAACATTTCCAAATTGTCTTGCTGCTAATTTCTCGTCAACTATCAGTAATAAATTTTACTGCTTTTTGAATACAAACACATGCAACTGACGCTATTTAGAAACTGATCGCGCTAAGCATGGTTTCGTGCCTAATAGCCACACAAGTGCACATAACTGATGCTAGTTTGAAACTCTTTAGCAACGTCTCCTGCTCCAATTAAGTGGCATTGTGTCCCAAATAAACAAAGGGAATCCTGGCTAGTTTCTTGACTTGCTTTTTCAAACTTCAAAGTAAATTTATTATCAGCATACATGTATGACACCATTTACATCCCTGAGATTCGTTTTCTTGTAGCCATGCTCAATAAATCGAATAGCCATAATAGAATCAATGAACGACCACATCAATAGGGTAAACAATCTGCATGAAAAAGACAACAAACTTGCAAATATAAAAAGAAATGGGGGGGAAAAGTAAGCAATGAATATTGAAAATATGAGATGAAGAGTCCATAGGTTGTGGGAACATTTTAGTGATGAGCAAGTGATGTTATCCCCTATGGTTTAAGAGCCTGATGTTTGAGAGTTAATAGCAGTTCCTGAACCTGATGTGAGTCCTAAGTCTCCTGTACCTTCTTCCTGATGGCAGTAGTGAGGAGAGAGCATGACCTGGGAGGTGGGGGTCTCTTAAGATGGATGCTGCCTTCCTGTGACAAAGTTCTCTGTATTTATGCTCAATGATGGGGACGGCTTTACTTATGACGGACTGGGCTGTATCCTCTACTTTTTGTAGGATTTTTTATTCAAGGGCATTGGTGTTTCCAAACCAGGCTGTGATACAGCCAGTCAATATACTCTGCATCATACTTCTATTCTAAGTTTGTCAAAGTTTTCTATGTAATGCTGAATCTTTGCAAAGTTCTAAGGAAGTAGAGGTGTTGCCTTGCTTGTTTCATAATTGCACTTGCGTGCTGGGCCCAGACCATGTCCTCTGAAATGATAACACCATAGAACCATTGAGCTATAGAACACTGCAACACAGAAAGCAGGCCATTCGACCCCTCCAGTCTGTGCTGAAACTTTATTCCACTAGTCCCATTGACCTGCCCCCAGTCCACAATCCTCTAGACGTCTCTCATCCATGTACAGTATCTATCCAATTTATTCTTGAGTGAACCAGCATTTACCACGTCAGATGGCTGCTTGTTCCACACTCCCACCACTCTGAGTGAAGAAGTTCCCCCCAGTGCTCCCCCCCCAAACCTTTCCCCTTTCACCCTAAAGCCATATCCTCTTGTATTTATCTCTCCTAATCTAAGTGGAAAGAGCCTACTCGCATTTACTCTGTCTATACCCCTCATAATTTTGTAAATCTTTATCAAATTCGCCCTCAGTCTTCTATGCTCTAAGGAATGAAGTCCTAACCTGTTCAATCTTTCCCTGTAACTCAACTCCTGAAGACCTGGCAACATCTTAGTAAATCTTCTCTGCACTCTTTCAATCTTGCTGATATCTAAATTCCATCTGACATTTTCTGGCCCATTTTTCCATTTGGTCCAGATCCCTCTGCAAGCTTTGAAAGCTTTCCTCACTGTCCACAATGCCTCCAATCTTAGAGTCATCAGCAAACTTGCTGATCCAATTTACCACATATCATCTAGATCAAGGAATTTAAAGCTGCTGACCCTCTCCACCTCTGATCTTCTGATGAGGACAGGCACATGGACCTCCTGTTCCCTCCTCAAGAGATTAATAATCAGCTCCTTGGTCTTACTAACATTGAGTAAGCAGTTGTTGTTGTGGCACCACTCAGCCAGATTTTCATTTTCCCTCCTATATGCTGATTTATCACCAGCTTTGATTTGGCCTATAACAATTGTGTTGTCAGCAAACTTGAATGTAGCATTGGAGCTGTGCTTAGCCACATAGGTAAAGTGAATAGAGCAAGGGGCTAAGTGCACAACCGTGTAGTGCATCTGTGCTGATGAAGATTGTGGAAGAGATGTTGTTGCCAATCTGAACTGACTGGGGTCTGAAGTGAGGAAATCTAGGATCTAGATTTCTAAACAGGAAAATATTCAACAACCAGAGGTGCAAAGGGACGAGAATCCTTGGGCAAGATTCCCTAAAGGTTAAGTTGCTTGTTGAGTCGGTGGTAAGGAAGACAAATGCAATATTAGCATTCATTTTAGAAGGACTAGAATACAAGAGCAAGGATATGAAGCTGAGGCTTTATAATGCATTGGTCAGATCGTTGTTGGAGTATTGTGAGCAATTTTGAGTCCCTTATCCTAAGAAATGATGTGCTGCCATTGAAGAGGGTCCTGAGGAGGTTCACAGGAGTGATCCCAGGGATGAAAGGGTCAGCGTATGAGGAGTGTTTGATGGCTGTATGTCTGTATCCGCTGGAGTTCAGAAGAGTGGGAAGGGGGTGGGATCTCATGGAAGCCTATTGAATTTTGAAATGTTTAGACAGGGTGGATGTGGAGAGGGTGTTTCTTATCATGAGTGAGTCTAGAACCAGAGAGCACTGCATCAGAACAGAGGTGAGAATGAATTTCTTTAGGCAGAGAGGGTGGTGAATCTGTGGAATTGGTTGACACAGATGGCTGTAGAATCCAAGTCATTGAGTATATTTAAAGTGGAGGTTGATAGATTCTTGTTTAGTTTGGGTGTTAAAGGTTATGGGGGGAAGGCAAGATGAGGGAGTTGAGTGGAATAATAAATCAGTCATGATGGAATGGAAGAGCCGACTAGATGGACCAAGTGGCCTAATTCTACTCAGATGTCTTATGCTTTTATAGCTAATATCCTCTAATCCAGGAAATCTGGTAACTCATCTGAACCTCCATGTTCCTTCCTGTAACCGGGTAACCGGAATTGCACACAATTCTTCAAGAGCACCTTAACCAAAGGTTTTATGCAACAACAAAATGACTTCCTTTACTGCAGACCCTTTGTGATGAAGGCAGACATGCCATATGCCACTTTTACCATTCTAGCTACTTGTGATACTGTAATCAAATGCTTTTTTTGTGGGGGAGGGGACTCTTAGGAATCCACGACCATTCAACGTGGACAAGAAACTGAGAACCTTGAGTCCTTGTATCCAGAGCACCCAGAAGCCTGTATTGCTTTTATGATGTTCTTCACCTTGGCTAATTTTTTTTTTTGTTTGCTCAAGATATCCTTCACAGGGGCCTTGAAAGGAACCACTGGCAGTACAAGTATTTAACATTTCATAAGTTGAAAAAGTATGAATGTCAGCAACAATATTTCCATAGTGGTTGCCGTGTTCAGGATTGGAGAACTCCAACTGAAACAATGGCAACTGGTTGCATCGCCATTTGGTACAGAGGGGCCACTGCACATGATAAGAAAAAGCTGCAGAAGGTTGCACACTCAGCCAGCTTCATCATGGGCATCAGCCTCCCCAGCATCGAGGGCATCTTCAAAAGGCGATGCCTCAAGAAGGAAGTATCCATCATGAGGAACCAGGGCATGCACTCTTCTCATTACCATCAAGGAAGAGAAGCAGAAGCCTGAAGACACACAGTGAACGTTTGAGGAACAGCTGCTTCCCTTCTGCCATCATATTTCTGAATGGATAATGAACTCATAGACACTACCTCACTGTTTGTTTTGCTCTCTTTTTGCACTACATATTTAATTTAATTTTAAATGTAGTGCACAGTTTTTTTTATAATTGATTTTTTTAATGCATTTTCTACAACACTACAAATAAAAAATCCCCCAAAACAAAGTAGAAAATTAGTACAGTGCAAGATAAACATACAATAGTAATATATACAAAAAAAGATAATTGAGAAAGCACCCAAATTGAAGTCATGTAAAGTTAGTATCCTCCCCAAGCCCCACAACAAAAAAAACTCCAGACCAACCAAGACAAAATGTAGAGAATATAAATCAGGACATTCAAACCCCCAAAACTGTAAATACACTTGAAAACAGAAGATAATAATGCCTACTACCAAAAAAAAAGAGCTAAAAGCAAGGGACTGAAAAAAAAACTTAATTAAGAGGAAAATTATGAAAATACTCAATAAAAGGTCCCCAGACCTTATGAAACTTTATATCTGAATTAAGAATTGAATAATGGATTTTTTCAAGGTCTAAGCAGGACATGGTATCGTTAAGCCATTGAGCATGTGTGGGTGGGGCAACATCTCTCCATCTAAGGAGGATTAGATGTCTAGCCAGGAGAGAAGCAAAAGATAATATTCGACATTTAGTTGAACTCAAGCGTATATCTGTCTCACCCAAGAAACCAAACAGAGCAATTAAAGGGTTAGGTTCTAAGTGGTGATTCAGAATACAGGATAAAGTTATAAAAACATCTTTCCAAAATTTCTCTAAGCTAGGACAGGTCCAGTACGTATGAATAAGAGAAGCCTCGCCACTTTTGCATTTATCACAAAGGAGACTAATATTAGGGTAAAATCGAGATAATTTAGATTTGGACATATGGGCTCTATGAACAATCTTAAACTGTAAAAGGCAATGGCCAGCACAAAGAGAGGTTGAATTAACAGATGCCTTGTGCAGGAAGGCACAGAGTCGACTGTACTTCCTTAGAAGGTTGGCGTCATTCAATGTCTGTAGTGAGATGCTGAAGATGTTCTATAGGTCAGTTGTGGAGAGCGCCCTCTTCTTTGTGGTGGCGTGTTGGGGAGGAAGCATTAAGAAGAGGGATGCCTCACGTCTTAATAAGCTGGTAAAGAAGGCGGGCTCTGTCGTGGGCAAAGTACTGGAGAGTTTAACATCGGTTGCTGAGCGAAGGGCGCTGAGTAGGCTACGGTCAATTATGGAAAACTCTGAACATCCTCTACATAGCACCATCCAGAGACAGAGAAGCAGTTTCAGCGACAGGTTACTGTCGATGCAATGCTCCTCAGACAGGATGAAGAGGTCAATACTCCCCAATGCCATTAGGCTTTACAATTCTACCGCCAGGACTTAAGAACTTTTTAAAAGCTATTATTAGTGCTTTTTGAGATAGTGATTTGGATGCATATCATATTTTTTTGCTGAGTTATGTATTGTATGTGGTTAGTTTTGCTACAACAAGTGTATGGGACATTGGAAAAAAGTTGAATTTCCCCACGGGGATGAATAAAGTATCTATCTATCTATCTATCTATCTAACCGATTTGAGAATCGAGTCCCAAATCTCATCAGATAAAGAGATATTTAAATCATGCTCCCAAGCCATTCTAATTTTATCCACAGGGGCACGCCGTAAAGATACTAATTTATCACGAATGAATGATATTAAACCTTTACCCAGTGGATTAATAGAAAGAAAGAAATCCATAGCATTTTTCTCGGGCATTTCAGCAAAGTTAGAAATTAAAGTATTGATAAAATGTCTGATTTGGAGACATCTTAAAAAAAATGGGCATTGGGCAGATTGAACTTAGCAGAGAGCTGTTGAAAAGATGCGAAGCGATTATCGATAAAAAGATCTTCGAAATTTCTAAAGCCCTTCCTATACCAATCATAGAATGTTGAGTCATACATAGTAGGTAAAAAAAGATGATTATGTAAGATAGGACTAGAAAGGGAAAAACCATAAAATTTCCTAAACTGGGCCCATATTCGCAAAGTATGTCTAACAAGAGGATTAACAATTAGTCTCGACAAACTACTAGGTAGTACAGAACCAAGAAGTGCAGAAATAGATAGATCTTTAGTGGAATTCAGCTCCATTGTTACCCAATTAGGGCACTCAGATTGACTACGAAAAAAAAACCAGAAGGTAGTGCAACGTATGTTAGCTGCCCAGAAGTAGCATAAATGAAAATTAGGTAAGGCCATGCCACCCTCTTTTTTAGATTTTTGAAGATAAACTTTATTAATTCTAGAATACTTATTCTTCCACAGATAGGACAAAATAATAGAGTCTAAGGAATCAAAAAAGGTTTTAGAAATAAAAATTGGGATAGAGTGAAGTAAATATAAAAATTTAGGGAGAACATACATTTTAACAACATTAATACGACCTACCAAGGATATAGATAGAGGTGACCATTGTGACAGACTCTGTTTTGTAGTGTATAAAAGATTGGCAAAATTTTCACGAAAAAGATCTTTAAACTTCCTTGTAACTGTAATCCCAAGGTAAGTAAATTGATTATGAACTACTTTAAAGGGGAGGTCACGAAATGCTAATACTTGTGCTTCTTTATTAATTGGGGAAAGTTCACTCTTATGTAAATTAAGTTTATAGCCAGAAAACTGGCTAAATTGATCAAAAAGTGAAAACATTGGAGGTAAGGATGTGGACGGATTTGAAAGAAAAAGTAATAGATCATTAGCATAAAGAGAAACTTTATGCTCAACACCCCCCCTCCAAATCCCAGTCAAATCAGGACAGCTTCAGAATGCTATCGCCAGAGGTTCTACAGTCAAATCAAAAAGAAAGGGACTTAAAGGGCAACCTTGACGGGTGCCACGTTTGAGGTTAAATAACTGGGATTGCTGAGAATTAGTCAAAACAGAGGCGGTAGGACATAGATACAGCAATTTGATCCAAGAGATAAAACTTTGACCAAAGTCAAATTTTTCTAAAGCAGCAAAGAGGTAGTTCCACTTTATACGATCAAATGCTTTCTCCGCATCGAGAGAAATAATGCATTCAGGAATCCCAGTTGAAGGTGAATATAAAATATTAAATAAACGCCCTATGTTTAAAAAAAGGAAGATGGTTTTTAATAAAACCAGTTTGATCATCAGAAATAATAGAAGGAATAACAGTTTCTAATCTATGAGCCAAGACTTTGGCCAAGATTTTAACATCAACATTAAGCAAAGAGATCGGCCTGTACGAGGAACCCTCTGTTGGGTCTTTACCCTTTTTTAATAAAAGAATAATACATGCCTCATTAAATGAGGGTGGCAATTTACCATAGTTAAACGAGTCAGATAGTACTGAGAGTAACTGAGGAGAAAGGAGTGAAGAGAATGATTTATAAAATTCTACGGGGAACCCATCAGGTCCAGGTGATTTGCCTGAAGACAGTGCAGAAATTGCAAAAGATATTTCTTCTGATGATGTAGGCTCATTAAGTTTTGCTTTAAAATCGGATGAAAGCGAAGGAATATTCAGATTATTTAAGAAAAGATCAACAGAAATATTCTCATTCAGAGATTCAGAGGAATAAAGCCAAGAGTAAAAATTTTTAAATACGTCATTGATTTCTAAGTGATGCGATGTAATATCCCCGTTCTCCTTCCGGATCTTTGTGATATGTTGTTTAGCTTTAGAACGTCTCAACTGATTAACTAGAAATTTACCAGATTTGTCACCGTGAATATAAAAGCGACTCTTACTTTCAAGAAGTTGGCGTTCAACAGGTTGAGTAGAAAGAAGGTCAAATTTAGTTTGAAGTTCTACACGCTTCTTATATAATTCAGGGTTATTAGTTTGAGCATACAATTGATCTAATTCCTTAATCTGATTAATTAGGTCTAATCGATCTATATGGGACTTTCTATTAAGATTTGCTGTATATGAGATTATTTGACCCCTCAAATATGCTTTCATGGCATCCCAGACAATCTGGGATGACATTTCAGATGATGTATTAGTGTTAAAATAAAAAGTTATCTGATCCTTAATAAATTTTAGAAAATCATCGTCCATTAATAAAGTCGGGTTAAAATGCCAATGTTTATTCCTCTGAGGGAGACCAGGAAAATTTAGAGACAAAGTAATTGGAGCATGATCAAAAATCAGTATACTCTGATAATCACAAGAATGGACAAATGAAATAAGTTGATTATCAATTAAAAAATAGTCAATTCTAGTAAAGGTATGGTGAACATGTGAAAAAAAGGAATAATCTCTCTCAGTAGGATGAAGGAAACGCCATATATCAGAGATACCATAATTAGAAAGAAAAGAGTGAATAGCTAAAGCAGATTTAGTAGGTGATCTAGTAACAGAGGATGATCAATCCAAATTGGGATCTAACCAACAATTAAAGTCGCCACCCAGTATAAGAGAATATGAATTTAAATCTGGTAGTGAGGAGAAAAAATGTTCAAAAAAATTAACATCATCAAAATTGGGAGCATACAGGTTTACTAGTACAACTTTAGTATTATATAATTGACCAGAAACGATAATAAAACAGCCATTTGTGTCAGATATCTTATTATGGAGTTCAAAAGGAATATTTGAATTAATAAGGGTGGAAACCCCCCTAGCTTTGGCGGCAAAGGATGAATGAAAATGCTGACCCGCCCACTTTGACAAAAGCCGAGAATGATCAAAACTACGAATATGAGTTTCTTGAAAGAAAGCAATGTCAGCTTTGAGTTGCTTAATATGGGAGAAGACCTTCCTTCTTTTAACAGGATGATTCAATCCCTTTACATTCCAGCTCACAAATTTAAGTGTATTAACCATTATCAATTGTTAGTACATAAAAGGTAGTAGGCATATATAAAATCATAGTGCACAGTTAATTGAACTATTGGTTAATCAAGGCAGCTGCTTATTTGGGAAAACTCCTAAAGAACAAGAATGAAATGGAAAAATAGCTGAGATTCCCTTTCAACACATACAAAGTGCCGGAGGAACTCAGAGGTCCTGCCGAAGGTTCTCAGCCCGAAATGTTGACGATACTTTTTCCCACAGATGCTGCCTGGCCTGCTGAGTTCCTCCAGCATTTTGTATGTGTGTTGCTCGAATTTCCAGCATCTGCGGATTCTCTCTTGTTCAAGATTCCCTTTGTTTATTTAGGCTGCTATGCTACTTAATTGGGGCAGGAGACCATTGCAGAACATTTTCCAGCTAGCTTCAGTTGTGTGCACTTGCGTGGCTGTTAGACACAACGCTATGTTTTGAGTGAACAGCTTCTAAATATTGTCAGTTGCGTGCATTTGTGTTTTTAAAAAAATTAGTGATTTCTTTGTCACTGATAGTTGGCAAGAAATAAACAGTTAGCCAATTCAGAACTGTTTTACTCATTGCAGTTTCAAGCATTCAGGCTTAGAGATGCCAGAAACAGTTGGGAGTAAAAATGAAATTATTTTTCTGCTTTAAGTTAGAAACTGAAGGATTTGAAGGTGTTGACAATCATCTTCAGTGCTACAATGGAAATGAAGATTTGGTGGATGCAATTGTCAACAGCATTGTATGAAGGCAGTCCATTATCCGCACTAGTTGTTTGCAATGATTTTGTTCATTTACAGTCAAAAGAATGTGACGTGGATGAGTTCCTCCATTGATAAGTACTATGAACTAATATACAGTTTTATAGTATTGCAGTAATATTGGCAGTGTTCTAATTGGTTCTGTATTTCATTTAAATAATTTGTTACTCAATTTGTCTTTTTTTAATATACCTTTTTAACTATTTCCATGAAATTTTGGCTGCTTAAGATAGCTGCTTAATTGGGCCAAAATGTACTGGTCCTGATGTGTCCCGATTAACCAGAATCCAACAGATTTCACATCATATGCCAGTGCTATTAAACTGGATTCTGATTCTGACAATTGACTGCAATTTTCTTCTGCTGTCATGAGCAGATGTTGCCTTTGCTGGATTGAGAGAACTGTTTCACCCTTTGCCCAGGTTGTTCCACATAAAGGGAATTGGTGCTTTCCTTTTATGCCACATCTTTTTGTGAATGCAGATCTTTTTATTTAGTATCTTGCGAAATCTAATGCAAAATTTTCTATAAATTAATTAGTTGATGGGTTTATCACAGCAAGCTGGCTACCCATGCATGAAGTAGTATTGGAGCAAGGGAAACCTACTATCGAAGATCAGATAATGCAAGTTCCTTTGTAGTTTGGGAAAGAGGGTGCAGTTTAAGACTGTTGTTTTGTCTCTTCTGCACTTAAGGGTGCAGGGCAAGTATGTAAGGAAATTTTTGAAAGTTGCTGGATCAATTAAACTCAATTAGAAATCAAAATTATTTGGATGCTTAGAAACATGCAGTACAAATGCAAGGATGCCGTGGTAGCACAGTGGTTATTGCAACACTATTACAGTTATGGACACCAGAGTTTGGAGTTCAATTCCAGCACCATCTGCAAGGAGATAGTATGTTTTCCATGTCACCATGTGGGTTTCCTCCAACGGTCCAAAGACATGCCGGTTAGTAGGTTAATTGGTCATTGTAAATTGTCCTGTGATTAGGCTAGTGTTAAATAGGTAGGTTACTGGACAGCGCAGCTAATTGTACGGGAAAGGCCTGTTCTATACTAAATAATAAAAAAAAAACTTTTCAACTTAAATTACTGGTTAGGCTTACATCTAAATAATTCCAGCCACTAGCTGTTGAGGTAAGTTGTTAAAGCCAAGGGCAGAATCCAGAGGTTTGTGTGATATCAACACAAGTAGTATAGACAGCAAAGAAAATTAGACTGTTCTTGGACCAGAGAAGACATTAATGGGGGCTAGATGTACTCTGTTTCATGTAGGATTTTGCTAGAGTAGATGTAACTTCCATTGGCGTGAAGGCTCTTGATAAGCAGCCTTAGAATTTATTGGACACTTTACATTTTTTGTATGAAAGTCAGATGTGAGACGAATCTTTTTGGATAGAAAGTTCTTGTATGTCGCACCTTTTCCCAAAATGGAATGAGTAGATTTGGATATATACTTTAATGGAAGCTAGTTTTAGGGATGAGTGTAAAGGTAGATTTGATGGGCAAAATGGCCTGACTGATCCATGGATGCTGATTCTGATGGTCTCTGTATATGAGCTGCTAATGATTATATCTAGTTACCCAAATCTTTTGCACATTTCCTTTACAGCAGGATTCTATAAAGTATTTGTTTCATGATTCAGGTGAAATGATTTAATTTGCCAAATGAAATCTACAAAGTGCTTATGAGAAACTTCCTGTTCCCATATGAACCGCTAGAAATTCCTCCTAATTGCTAACAGGTGCCACGGTAGTGTAGTGGTTAGCGCAACACTGTTTCAGCTCGAGGCGTCGGAGTTCAGAGTTAAATTCTGGCATCCTCTGTAAGGAATCTTTGTACATCCTCCCCATGGAATGTGTGGGTTTCCTCTGGGTCCTCCAGTTTCCTCCCACAGTCTAATGATAGGTTAATTGGTGATTGTAATTTGTCCTGCGACTAGGTTAGTGTTAAATCGGCGTTGTTGAGGGTTGCCTGGAGGGTGGTGTGGCTTGAATGGCCTATTCTGCGCTCTTTCAATAAATAAATAAATACATCAAAGTAGTCTGCAAACTGATTTATTAATTGTAATTCAAACATTTACGTGGCATAAGTCTGAGGCCCCTGCACATCCCTGGTGAATGTCTCTTGTCACATTTTAGACTATGCTGCTTCTAATGTTACTTACTGCCTTGCTCCCAACTAATTAGTAACAGTTTCAAAGTATTGCTTAAGTGCACTAATAGCCTGTCTAAATAACCAAATTTTAAAGAACTTGTGCTGATCGCTGCGGTAGGCATGAACCTGAAAAGAGCATCACACTTTTTAAACTTAGCCACCTTCAAAAGTTAAAATTGTTCCAATTAAGTATTGGAATCAAAGATAATTTTGTAATTAAGTTACAAATTTTCAAAGGAAATAATTTAATAGGTTGTTTAGTGCATTGACTTCTGTAATGTTCATTTTAAAGGATGAATTCTGGTTAATTTTGGTTAATTCAGGTTAATTCTGTTCAAATTAACAGAAGATGTTAATTCTGTTACATTTTTTTGGCAATGAGCCTTCAGAGATTTTATTAGAATATTTGACATTGGGAATATGGGTGGTTGTATAGGTATTTTGTAGTGAATTTTGTGTCCATATCAGCAGAATTAGATTTCTTGTTTATAAGAATGGTTGTCTGTGGTTTGAAGCAACACTGGGAATGATGCTGAATAGCTGCCTTGGAAGTCATTGTCTTCAGTCATTGATATTGGCGTGAGGCTGGAGTTGCATTTGGGTCATATTAGATAAAAATCAGCAGGTTTCCTCAGAGTTTTGCGAATCTGTTGAATTGGTAAATTAAGAAGTTTATTGGTTGCTCCTACAAAATCAGTGAGTAACTTGGAAATAATTTTTTTTTAATTCCAAGGATTTGTCCATATCCATCATCAAGGGCCCTGCCATCCAGACCATACTCTTCTTGCAGCTGCTGTTGGGAAGGAGGTCCAGTCATCTTAGGTCCCACACCACCAGGTTCCAGAACAGTTATTACCCCTCAACCATCAGGCGCTTGAACGAGCATCACCTCAACTCTAAACTGATTCCACAAGCTATTGACTCACTTTTAAGGATTCTACACCTCATGTTCTCAGTGTTATTTATTTACTTTTTAAATTTATTTTTATTTTTGTATTTGCACAGTTTATCTTTTGCACATTGGTTCTTTGTCATTCTTTATGTGCAGTTTTCATTATTCTGTTGTATGTTTGTTCTACTTTGTATGCCTGCAAAAAAATGAATCTCAAGGTGATTTATGGTGACTTATAGGTACTAAAAAGTGAGAGTGCCTGCCTCAAAGACTCGTTCAATCTGTTCCATATTCTGACAACCCTCGGGGTGAAAAATATCTGAATGAAATTGAGCCAGTGGCATGGCTCCTTTATGAATCTATTAGTATGTTTTGCCCAACACAGATCCTCTGAGATGTCGATGCCAGGAACCTAAAGCTGCTTTATTCCACTGACCCCTCAATAAGGACTGATGTATACAGTCAGCCCTCCTTATCCGTGGGGGATTGGTTCCGGAACCCCCCGCGTATACCAAAAAACACAGACGCTCATGTCCCTTGTATAAAATGGCGTAGTATTTGCATATAACCTACTCACATCCTCCCGTATACTTTAAATCATCTCCAGATTACTTATAATACCTAATACAATGTAAATGCTATGTTAGTAGTTGTTATACTGTATTGTCTAGGGAATAATGACAAGAAAAAAAGTGCACACGAGGCACGAGGCGAACAATGCTCAAGCAATGAGTGCTGGAGAGAGAACTTCCGTGTTTTCCCGATCCGCAGTTGGTTGAATCCGTGCATGCGGAATCCGTGGATAAGGAGGACCGACTATATTATGACTTATTCTTCCTGAAGTCTGCAGTGGTGTTGTTGATTTTGAGTGTGAGGCCTCAGAATAGAGGGACGTTTGCAGCGCAGTACAGGCCCTTTGGCCCACAATGTTATGCTGACCTTTAACCAACTCCAAGATCAGTTTAACCCTTTCATTCTACATAGCCCTTCATTTTTCTATCATCCATGGATCCATCTGAGTGTTTCTTAAATGTCCCTAATCTATCTGCCTCTGCCATCATCCCTGGCAGGGCATTTCATGCTTTTACCACTCTCTGTGTTAAGAACTTAACTCTGATACCCTCCTCCATACTTTCCTCCAGTTACCTTCAAATTATACCCTCTTGTATTAGCCATTTTTGCCCAGAGTAAAAGTCTCTGGCTAGCCAGTTTATCTATGCCTCTCAAGTGGCAAGTAACACTTGAGCCACGCAAGTGCCAGGCAATGACCATCTCTAGCCATTGTCCCTTGACATTCAGTGGCATCACCATCACTGAATCCCCCACTATCAACATCCTGGGGGTTACTATTGACAGGAAACTGAACTGGTCCAGCCATTTAAAAACAGTGGCTACCAGAGCAGGTCAAAGGCTGGGAATCCTGCGGCGTGTAACTCACCTCCTTACTCCCCAAAGCCTGTCCACCATCTACAAGGCTCAGGTCAGGAGTGTAATGGAATACTTGCCACTTGTCTGGATGAGTGTGGCTCCATCAACACTCAAGAAGCTTGACACAATCCAGTACAAGGCAACCCAGTTGATTGGTACCCCTTCCATAAACATCCAGTGCCTCCACCATCAATGAACAGTTGCAGCAGTGTGTACTATCTACAAGATGCACTGCAACAACACACCAGAGTTCCTAAGGATGAGAACAGCAGATACCTGGGAACACCACCAGTTGGAAATTCCCCTCCATGTCGCTCATCCTGACTTGGAAACATGTCGCAATTCCTTCATTGTCGCTGGGAATTCCCTCCCTTACAGCACTGTGGGTGTACCTGCATCTCAGGGACTGCAGTGGTTCATGAAGGCAGCTTGTCACCACCTTCTCAAGGGGAACTAGGGATGAGCAATAAATGCTGGCTTAGCTAGCAAAACCCACATCCTGTAAATGAATACATTTTTAAAAACAAATCATCTTGTCCAACTCTTTCAAGTTACATCTCATCCTCCTTTACTCCAAAGCAAAATCCCCAAGCTCACTCAACCTATCTTCAAAAGATATGCTATCTAGGCCAGAGAGTATCCTATTAAATCTCCTCTGCACCTCTCTGAACCTTCCACATCCTTTCTACAATGAGGTGACCAGAATTGATCACAATGTTCTAAGTGTGGTCTAACCAGGGTTTTATAGAGTTGTAACATTATTTCATGGCTCTTGAACTCAATCCCCTGACTAATGAAGACCAACACACCATTTGGCCTTCGCAGCAACCTTACTAACTTGTGCGACAACTTTGAGTGATCTATGGCTGTGGATCCCACAATCCCTCTTCAGGCCCTTCAGCCCACAATGTTGTGCTGACGTTTTAACCAGCTTTAAAATCAATTTCACCCTTCTCTCCTGCATAGTCCTCCATTTTTCTATTATCCATATGCCCATGTAAGATTTTTTAAATGCCTCTGATGTATTTGTCTCTGCTACCACCACTGGCAATGCATTCCATGCACTCACCACTCTTCGTAAAGAACTTGCCTCAGACATCGCCCTGATACTTTCCACTAATCACCTTAAAATTATGCTCCCTCATATTAGCCATTTTCACTCTGGGGAAAAGTCTCTGGCTGTCCACTCAATCATACCTCTTTTCATCTTGTACATCTCTATTAATTCACATCTCTCCTCCTTTGCTCCAAAGAAAAAAGCCCTAGCTTGCTCAATCTGTCCTCAAAAGATTTGCTCTCTAGTCCAGGCAACATCTTGATAAATCTCCTCTGCATCTTCTCCCTTAACTCACAATGAAATGAGGGAGCTTCTAATTTTACTGTTTCCCACAGCCTCTAGATATACCCACCTGCATTATGGGGAAAGGAGAGAGATGAGAGAGGGTGATTTTATTTTAAATTTGTATATTATAGAAATAAGGTTATAAACGTGTTTCTTTATGTTGTGTTTTCAAATTCTTACCTTGTACTCCAGTGTTTTTCACACAATAAACTACTCACTATGTTTTAAGTTGCAAAATCTAATTCAGAAAGTTCGTTTTGCTGGATATATCTGAATTTCATCTCTTTGCTTTTCAGATCTTATACAAGCTACGAATGAGACCAACGTTAACATACCTCAGATGGCTGACACTCTATTCGAGCGAGCAACAAACAGTAGCTGGGTAGTAGTATTTAAGGCTTTGGTTACCACGCATCATTTGATGGTCCATGGCAATGAGGTACAGTTAAATTAATTTAATGCCACTGAGAACTGAGTAATTTCTAAGTAGATTTATTATCAAAGTATGAATAGAATAAGCAACCTTGAGATTCATCTTCTTGCAGGCAGCCACAAAACAAAGAAACACAATAGAATCCACCAAAAACCCATATAGCAAAGACAATCAAACATGTGTGAAAAAAGAGCAAATTGTTCAAACAATTAAAAAGTAAACAAGTACTATATAGACCAAAATCGCAGTCGCTGAAAGTGAGTCCACAGCCTTGAAGCCAGTTTAGCGCTGAGGCAAGTGCAGCTGGTTCAGGAGCCTGAATGGCCACAGGCCACAGCTGCAGAATCAGTTGGGCTCTGAGGCGAGTGAAGCTGATCCAGGAGTCCGATGTGGCAGGGCAACAACTGCTCTTGAACCTAATGGCATGGACTCAAGACTCCTGCATCACCAGCTCGATGGTAGCAGCGAGAAGACACAGATGGGTCCATAAGGCCATAAGAACCGGGAGCAGAATTAGGCCATTTGGCCGATCGAGTCAACTGCAGGCAGGCAGAACAGGCTCAGGTGGGAGATCCTGGCTGTCATGAAGTAGTGAACTGAACACTGGTTCCCATTGGAAACAATATTCAGAGATTATGGGTGGGAAGGGTGACAAATGAAGAAGCAGTCGCTCTTCATTGCTGGATCTAAATTATAAAACTTCCTCTCTAGCAACATTGTACTTCCACAAGTAGGGCTGCAACTGTTCAAGAAAGTGGCTCACCATTGTTTTCTTGAGAAAAATTGGTAATGGGCAATAAATAATGGCTTTGTTGTTGATCCCAATGTCTCAGAGCAGCAATCAGAGAGAAGGTCCTACAAATTGGGCCATTTGGGTGGAGCTCAGAAACACAATGGGCAGCCTCTTTGCTGGTATACTACAGATCTCCTTAAAGGTGGCAGTGTATAGAGGAGCAGGTACGATCTGAATCAGAATATCTCGTGAAATGTGTTGTTTTGTGGCAGCAATACAGTCAAGTCAAATTTATTGTCATTTATTTATATACATGTATATAGCATATATAACCATATAATGTATGTAGAAATGAGACAGGGTTTCTCTGAAGCAGGGTGTAAAGCACAGTAGTACATATAACATACGATAACTTATGAAGGTAAGGATAAAATCTGCAGATGAATCATGCATAAATAACAAACTAAAGTGCATTAATATTAAATATTACAAGGTACAGAACAGATTAACCAGTGACACTTCGAATACGAGGTGGCTAGGAGTTCAGGGGTCTAATGGCCCAAGGGAAGAAACTGTTCCCCATCTTGACTATTCTTGTTTTTATGCATCGGAGTCTTCTGCCTGGTGGTAGAAGGTCAAAGAGGGTGCCCCCTTTTCGTGGACACCCCTCTCTGGTCTTCTGCCTGCTCTGCGTCTTTTTATTGCTAACTGCCGATGGAACATCAACTGTCTCGACTTCACCACACTTTGTTCCAATTCCAACCTCACTCTTTCCGAACACTCTGCTCTCCACTCCCTCCGCACCAGTCCTAACCTTACCATAAAACCCATTGATAAGGGGGGGGGGGGGCGCGCTGTAGTAGTCTGGCGTACTGACCACTACCTTGCCGAGGCACAGCGAGAACTCGCTGATACCTCCTCTTATTTACCCTTGAACATGACCCCACTAAGGAGCACCAGGCCATTGTCTCCCATACCATCACCAACCTTATCAGCTCTGGGGATCTCCCATCCACTGCTACCAACCTCATAGTTCCCACACCCCGCACTTCCCGTTTCTACCTCCTACCCAAGATCCCCAAACCTGCCTATCCAGGTAGACCAATTGTTTCAGCTTGCTCCTGCCCACCGAACTCATTTCTGCATACCTCAACACTGTTTTATCTCCCCCCCCCACCCCCCCGTTAAATCCCTTCCCACCTATGTTCGTGACACTTCTTATGCTCTGGATTTTTTCAGTGATTTCAAGTTCCCTGGCCCCCATCATCTTATTTTCACCATGGATGTCCAGTCTCTATATACCTCCATCCCCCACCAAGAAGGTCTCAAAGCTCTCCGTTTCTTTTTGGATTCCAGACCCAACCAGTTCACCTCTACCACCACTGTCTGTCTAGTTACTCTTAATAATTTCTCCTTTGGCTCCTCCCACTTTCTTCAAACTAAAGGTGTAGCCATGGGCACCCGTATGGGTCCCAGCTATGCCTGCCTTTTTGTTGGCTATGTGGAACAGTCCATGTTTCAAGCCTATACAGGTATCCGTCCTCCACGACTGCATTGGCGCTGCTTCTTGCACGCATGCTGAGCTGGTTGACTTCATCAACTTTGCTTCCAACTTCCACCCTGCCCTCAAATGTACCTGGTCCATTTCTGACACCTCCCTCCCCTTCCTTGATCTCTCTGTCTCTTTTGCTGGAGACAGTTTATCTACTGATGTTTACTATAAGCCCATGGACTCTCACAGCTACCTGGACTATTCCTCTTCCTACCCTGTTACTTGTAAAATGCCATCCCCTTCTCTCAATTCCTCCATCTCCACCGCATCTGCACTCAGAATGAGGCTTTTCATTCTAGGACAAAGGAGATGTCTTCCTTTTTTAAACAAAGGGGCTTCCCTTCCTCCACCATCAACTCTGCTCTTAAATGCATCTCTTCCATTTCATGCACATCTGCTCTCACCCCATCCTGCTGCCACCCCACTAGGGATAGAGTTCCTCTTGTCCTCACCTACCACCCCACCAGCCTCCGTGTCCAACATATAATTCTCCGTAACTTCCACCATCTCCAACGGGATCCCACCACCAAGCGCATCTTTCCCTCTCCCCCCCCCCCCCTCCCCACTTTCTGCTTTCTGCAGGGACGCTCCCTACGTGACTCCCTTGTCCATTCATCCCCTATCCCTTCCCACCGATCTCCCTCCTGGCACTTATCCTTGTAAGTGGAACAAGTGCTACACCTGTCCTTACACTTCTTCCCTCACCACCAGTCAGGGCCCCAGACAGTCCTTCCAGGTGAGGCGACACTTCACCTGTGAGTCGGCTGGTGTGATATACTGTATCTGGTGCTCCAGGTGTGCCCTTCTATCGTCCAGTGGCAATAACATCAGCCGTTATGAAATGCTTTGAGTGGCTGGTCATGGAACACTTTAAAGCCTTTCTCTCAGCTACACTGGACCCTTTCCAGTTCACTTATCACTCAAATCAATTCACTGACGATCCAATAGCCTCTGCCCTCCACTCAGTCCTGCGTGAGACCCACTGAACACCTACGCTCTGTTTGCCAGAGGAGGCAGGATCTCCCAATGGCCACACATTTTAATTCCACGTCCCATTCCCATTCCGTTATGTCAATTTATGGCCTCCTCTACTGTCGAGATGAAGCCACACTCAGGTTGGAGGAACAACACCTTGTATTCCATCTGGGTAGCCTCCAACCTGATGGCATAAACATTGATTTCTCTAACTTCCGTTAATGCCCCTCCTCACCTTCTTACCCCATCCCCTATATTTTAATTTTAATAATTTTTCTCTCTCTTTCCTTCTCACAATAAGTCCTTGCCTGTTCTCCATCTTTCTCTTCTGCTCCCCTACCCCTTTCTTTCTTTCAAGGCCTTCTGTCCTATGATACTCCCCTTCTCCAGCCTTGTATCCCTTTTGCCAATCAATTTCTCAGCTCTTAGCTTCATCCCTTCCCCTCCTGTTTTCTCCTATCATTTTGGATTTCCCTCTCCCCCTCCCACTTTCAAAGCTCTTACTATCTCTTCTTTCAGTTAGTCCTGGTGAAGGGTCTCGACCCAAAACGTCAACTGCACTTTTTCCTATAGATGCTGCCTGGCCTGCTGCATTCCACCAGCATTTTGTGTGTGTTGCTTGTTACAGTTTGAGCTGGATTCTGCAACACAGTCGTGTCAGCAGCAGTGTGAACAGCAGTGGGCTGAGCACATAGCCCCGGGGAGCGCCAGTGCTTAGCATAATGGGATAGAGACATTGCTGCCCACACGGACTGACTGGCCTTACTGTTAGAAGTCCAATATCCATTTTCAGAAAGTGGTGTCAAGACCCAGCGAGGACAGTTTCCTCACCAGTTCCTGGTGTATGATGGTATTAAGTGTTGAATTGGGGTTCATAAACAGCAGTCTAGCACAAGACCCCATTTTCCAGGTGGGACAGGGTGGAGGGCAGAGGCTATTGGATCGTCAGTGAATTGATTGGAGTGATAAGTGAACTGGAAAGGGTCCAGTGTAGCTGAGAGAAAGGCTTTAAAGTGTTCCATGACCAGCCACTCAAAGCATTTCATAATGGCTAATGTTAATGCCACTGGACGATAGTCATTTAGGCAGGTTACTGTCACTTTCTTTGGCACTGGAGTGATGATTGCCACCTTGAAAACCAAGGGGACAATGGACTGTTCCAGAGGGATGTTGAATATATCCGTCAGTACCTCCGTTAGCTGGGCTGTGCAGTCTTTCAGAATCCAACCTGACAGCTTTGCGTGGGTTGACTCTGGCCAGGGTCTTCCTCATTTCAGCTTCAGCCAGATGGTGTGTCTGCTCCCCTGTGGGGGTGGGGAGCCTTCCTCGCCAGCACTTTGTTCTGTGCGTTAAACCGTGTGTAGAAGACATTCAGCCTCTCAGGGAATGAAGCATTCTGGTCACTGACATGCAGGGTACATTTGTAGTCTGTAATCCTTTGAATTTCCTGCCACATGTGCCTCATGTCCCTGGTATTGCAGAAGTGGCTGTAAATACTCTTGAGAATACTCCCATTTTGTCTTTCTGATGGATTGCACAGATGTTGCATCCCCCGATCTAAAGGCAGCATCGCAATACCTCAGCCATGCACAGACCTCTGTAGTAAAAAATGGTCAGGTAGTGTTCATGGAATCATTGTCCCTTCAGAAATCTGATGGCGGAGAGGAAGAACCTGTTCCTGAAAAGTTGAGTGTATGTCTTCAGGCTCCTGTACCACCTGTTTGATGGTAGCCATAAATAGAGGACATGTCCTGAATGTTAGGGATCCTTAATGATTGGTGCACCCTTTCTGAGGCATCACCTTTGGTAGATGTCCTCGCTCGTCGGTAGGCTAGTGTCCATGATGGAGCTAACTGAGTTTACAACTTTCTGCAGCTGTTTCCGATCCTTTGCAGTGGCCCCTCTATACCAGATGGTGATGCAACCAGTTAGAATGCTATAAGAGTAAAATAACTATATTTGTATGGAATTTCAACTTCTCCAGTATTAAGTGGGATCATCTTACAGCATTTTGTACTCCTTTACACTTGTGTACTGAATGACAATAATCAGTCTTGAATCTTGAATGTTGGTGTTCAAGATTCAGAGAAAATGGAATAAGCAGTTGGCTGTGTATTCCCCTCCAGAGATGCTGCCTGACCTGCTGAGTTTGTGCAGCGTTTTGTGTATTTTGCTCTGGATTTCCAGCATCTGTACAATCTGTTGTGTTTATGTTGTTGAGAGAATAGAATATTTAACGTGCATACCTTATGAGTCAGTATGTAGCTAGACCTATAAGATCTTGGGGAATGTAGCTAGACAAGTGGCTGAAGTGTCAGTAGGAGAGCTTTTTGGTGATACTGTCCATAATTCTCAGGTAGTTATGGAAAGAGATGAGTTGTCTAGAAGTTAAGGTCTTGAATTTTGGGAATAGGAGGATGATATTGATCAGTTGGCAAGATACTCAAAGTGGGTGGAATTTTGTCCTGATCAGAGCAATGTGATACACTTTGGGGCGGCGAGATTGTATAGTGGTTAGCAGAACACTTTACAGTGCAGGTGACCTGTGTTCAATTCCTGCCACAGCCTTTAAGGAGTTTGTAGGCTAGAATTGCTGGGTGGCATGACTCGAAGGGCTGGAAGGGCCTATTCCATGCTAAATCTAAATAAATAAATAAAATGTGACATGTTTCTATGAAATACAGGGTCCAGGAATGTATGGAGGAATAAAGGGACTTTAGTGCACAAGTCAAAGTTCCCTGAAGATGGCAGCACAACAAGATAAAGAGTTAAAGAAGGCATATAACATATTTGCCTTCATTGGACAAGATGCAGAATGTAAGAGCATGGTGGTTGTTACATCTGATGTACCCTGTGCCATTCAGGTCACCACACTATAGAATGGGCGTTATTGCACAGGAGCGTGCATTGAAGATTCCATTATGAGGAAAACCTACGAAAGATGACTTTAAGAGCTGAATTTATGAAGAACTTTGATATTATTAATAGTGGGGAACCTCTCCTCAATGGTGTCTGGATGGCATAATTTTGGGATGAAGAGCTAAGGAATTTAGAGGGTGTATTGTTATGGTTCATTATTATGGACATGGTGAGCTGAAGGCTTGCTTCTTTGCTGTATGACTCTACTTATGAGTCTCACTCAATTTAAGTGCAGACCTTCAAGCTTGCTCTTACTCCTGGGTGCATGCTTGACTGCTTCACCTTGTGCCTTCCTCCTCACTGGCTCCTGCCACACCAGATCAGCTGGGAGCCATTGCTGAAAGAAACTCTGAAAAAGCTTCTTTCCAACTTGCTGATAATGTTGTTTGTTCTTGGCACTCTTCCCCACTCTAGGTCTTCAGTGAAAGAAAAGAGCATTTTCATAATTATGGGCTAATTATCAAGGTTAAATTCTTGAAATTATTTAGTGGTCATGAAGTGATTTAAGAACTTTAAGCTAATTCCTGGGTCACAGCCAAGAATGCAACTCCAGTAATTGTAGGAGCAATCCATAAATGTGCTTTGCGCATCGACTAGGAAAGTAACCTTTGAATCTCAATAGAGAATTAAAATAAAATGAAGCATCCTGTTATGGAAGGTATGATAAGCTTCAAAAGATGATTAAAATACTGAAGCCATAAGACTGAGGAACAGAATTAGGCCATTCATCCCATCAAGTCTTCTCTGCCTTTTGATCATGGCTGATTTATTTTCCCTTTCAACCCCATTCTTCTGCCTTCTCCCCATAACCCTTGCTGTCCTTACTAATTATGAATTTTATAATCTCTGTTTTAAGTATTCCCAGTGACTTGGCCTCTACAGCTAAGAAACAAAGTCAATAATGCAGACACTTCGGAACACTCAATATAGTAAATAGTATCATTCTGAATTTAAAAAATGAATATGAAGAAATTAGAAGATACATTACATCAACTATCTGGAATCACATTGGGTTCTTGCTCAATATGTATACACATATAATTATATTATGTACAATATTATATCTTGCAGAGATTTATTCAGTATCTGGCATCTAGAAATACTTTGTTCAACCTCAGCAATTTTTTGGACAAAAGTGGGACACATGGTAAGATAATCACTTTTATATTTAAACAGGAATTACTGTTTCAAGTTCAATATTTAGAATACATTCAGTGGCCACTTTATTAGGTACAGGAGGAAACCTGGTGTAGTCGTCTGCCACTGTAGCCCATGGTTCAATGTGTGTGTATTCAGAGATGCTTTTCTGTACACGACTATTGTAATGGTTACTTGAGTTTACAGTTGCCTTCCTGTCAATTTGAACCTCTCATTATTGAGGCACTTTCGCTTATAGAGCTGCCACTCATTGGATGTTTGTTTTGTTTTACACACCATTCTCTGTAAAGGCTAGAGACTGTTGTGCATGAAAATCCAAGGAGATCAGCAGTTTCTGAGATACTCAAACCACCTTGTCTGGCAGCAATAATCATTCCATGGTCAAAGTCACTTTGATCATATTTCCTACCCATTCTGATGTTTGGTTTGAACAACTGAACCACTTGACCATGTCTGCATCCCTTTATGCATTGAAGTTTTGCCACATGATTGGCTGATTAGATCTTTGCATTAACAAGCAGGGGTACCTAATTAAATGGCCACTGAGTATATATTGGAAGTATTGAGAAATAGTTTAGGTTTCTCTCCATGTTGATATTATGAATGGATGACTTTCATGTGTATAGATTTGAATTTCTTTGGTCAATTGTATTTACCACCAGACTCAAAACCAGTTACTTTCCCAAGCAGTAAGACTGATCAACACCTCCACCCACTAACTCCTCCACTACTTTATTATTTCCCATCAGTCACCTTATGTACAGCCTAACATCACTTTATGGACATTCAATCAATCAATGTATAAAAGCTATCTTATGAATTTATATTTATTGTGTTTTTATTACTATTGTGTTCTTTATCTTTTTTGATTTTTTTTCGGTACTGTATCAGATCATGAATAATTATGATTTTGTTCTCCTTTACACTCGTGTACTGGAAATGACATTAAAAAATCTTGGAATCTTGATATTGAATTTGCAGTGATGTGATATCTGATAAAATACACAAGGATTCTGAAGACTTTCCATGAATAAAGTAAAGATAATCTTGTACTCCAAAATTAAATTAATTGCAAATAATATTAGCTACTTGCCTTCTAGCATTTCAGCCCAAAGCATACTGACCTCAGCACTGGAAGGCACTACTAATGCTTTCAGCAACATCCTAAAATCCCCTCATTCAGTTGCTGCATAAGTGAAGATGAATATCAGGGTAGAATATGGAGACACGCAGTATATGTACTTTGATTTACTTTGAACTTTGAGCCTACTTTAGCATCCTCTCTATTGTCGACAGCTCCAGCTGTAAGGCTCTCAGCTTGAGACCAAACTCCTAAAGTATGCTATAATTAGGAGATAGGATATGCTTTAAAAATTGTCCTGGAAGTCTCTAGGCATTGTGAATGTATTCAGGAGCACATAAAGTTCAAGCAAGTGTAACAGCAGGATCACTGAACTTTCCAAATAAATCACCTACGTCCTTCCATGGGCCTGCTAAACCACCTGTGAATGAATCTTCTGGACCTTACAACCATCTCCTAACCCAGAGCATTGGAATTATAACAAGATTGCTTTGAGCTTGACAAGTACCATTTCCCTGGTGTTCCTCATAACCTTGTTAATTATTCTCGAATGCCCATCAAATTTTTCCGTAAGTACTGATTCTATTTCCAGTACCCTTGCAGGTAGTTCACGTTCACATTTAATTGTCATTCAACCACACACATGTAAACCACTATACAAACAGCGTTCCACTGGAGCCAAGGTACAAGGCACGGTACATACAGTCACCCACAACACATAGCATATATAGTTATAATTGCACATTCAGTAACAAAAAAAAAATAGTAGAAGTGGCATGGCCTGAAAATTGATTGTGCATGCCTCAGTGAGTTCTGAAATCTTATCCACATTCCTCTTGTATCTTTTAACCCGAAGTCCTTGATCCTTGAACAATTTGCTCATGGGAGCAGAATCCATCTTATTCTTGTAACTAAATCTGCTGTGACCTTGTACATAGATATATCTGCCAACTTCTACCGTGGGGTGCCACGGTAGTGTTGGGTTAATGCGATGTTGCTACAGTTTGGGTATTGGAGTTTGGAGTTCTGTCCTGGCGTCCTCTGTAAGCGGTTTGACTGTAAGTCCACCCCTGTGGAATGTGTGGGTTTTCTCTGGGTGCTCCAGTTTCCTCCCACAGTCCAAAGATGTATTGATTAGTAGGTTAACTGGTCATTGTAAATTGTTCCATGATTAGGCTAGGGTTAAATTGGGAGTTGCTGGGCGGTGCAGTTCATCGGGCCAGAGGGGTCTATTCCACAATATATCTCTAAATAAATTTTAAAAAATTAAAAAATCCCAGCTTCAGTTGTAACCTTGCACCTAATTTTGGAGCAATTATACTAAATAATTTTAGACATGCACATCCTAAAATGTAGTAGCCCAGCAAATATTATCTGCATTTCAGAATCAGTTTTAATATTACTACCATATCGCGTGAAATTTGTTGTTTTATGTTTCAAAGATTTGTATAGTTTTGAAATTGAATAAGTAGTGAAAAAAGAGAGAAAAAAGAGGTAGTGTACATGGATTCATTGACCGCTCAAATCTGATGGCAGAGGCGAAGAAGCTATAACTGAAAGATTGTGTGTGTGTGTGTGTGTGTCTTCCTGTATCTCTTCCTTGATGGTAGCAATAAGAAGGGGGCATGTCCTGGGTAATGGGGTTCCTTAATGATGGGTGCTGCCTTTTTGTGGCATTGCCTTTTGAAGATGTCCTCGACACAGAGAAGCAGTTTCAGCTACAGGTTACTATCGATGCAATGCTCCTCAGACAGGATGAAGAGGTCAATACTCCCCAATGCCATTAGGCTTTACAATTCTACCGCCAGGACTTAAGAACTTTTTAAAAGCTATTATTAATGCTTTTTGAGATAGTGATTTAGATGCATATCATATTTTTTTACTGAGTTAAGTATTGTATGTAATTAGTTTTGCTACAACAAGTGTATGGGACATTGGAAAAAAGTTGAATTTCCCCATGGGGATGAATAAAGTATCTATCTATCTATCTATTTGTGTTTCTGCTAGTATTAATTGGTTGCTGGTAATGTCGTATTCAGAAATTACTTTAGCCATTTTTATTTTGCATGATTGGCTTCCCATTGTTTGCTTTCATTGACATTTATTCAACCTTTGATGCCTGGGATTTGTACAAATTAAGGGTTACTGTATTGAATATTGTAAGTCATTTTCATCTAACATTCCTTTGCTGAACTGAGATTACAGAGAACTGATTAATACCCTGCAGGTAGAGAGTATAAAGTTTTTTTTGTTACCTTGTGCTCCTCAGCTGTTTTCCTGTATAGGGGGTGATGAAGGCTGTGTAGCATGTCCAGTGGCCTGTCCTGGGTTGGAGACCTGTCTGTGTGAGAGGGTGGCAGGGAAGCTTGTTTTGTTGTTGTTTTTGTTCTGAGTTTCAGTTTGTGGCTCTTGTTGCTGCTTATGTTGTTCTGCTGACCATTATGGGCATGCTATGTTGGTACCAGAAAGTGTGACGACACTTGTTGGCTGCCCCCAGCACACACAGTACTTGGGTGTGTTAGTTGTTGACACAAACAACGCGTTTTACCAATTTTTCCATACACTTGTGGTGAATAAATATGAGTCTTATCCAAACAAATGACAAAATAACCTAGCGCTTGCAGTTCGGGGTTTCAGAGTTCGGAGTTCAATCGCAGCGTCCTTTGCAAGAAGTTTGTACGAGGAATGTGTGGGTTTTCTCCGGGTGCTCCAGTTTCCTCCCACAGTCCAAAGACGTACTAGTTAGCAGGTTAATTGTTCATTGTGAATTGTTCTGTGATTAGGCTAGGATTAAATTAGAGGTTGCTGATAGAATGACTTGAAGGGCCGGGTGGGCTGGATGTTGTAACTTTAAGTAAAATAAAAATAAAATAAATCTTTGCTTATTCTGCTGTACAGGAAGTAGTAGTTTTATTTTAGCATGCTAGTGATCTAATGCCAAGTTATCATTTGGCAGCTTGGTTTCCATTATTTGTATTATGTCAGGGCTTTGTGTGATTGGGCATTAGGATGATCAGCCATATTGTTGGTGGATAGCGTTTATCAGCAGGTACTTCAGGTTTGTGCACAGAATCAGCAGATTGTTACAAATAAAGGCATTGTTACTCAGAAAAGATGCTGGATACTGGCCTTCATTACTCATTTTGGAGTCCCTTAATTCTGGTATAGGTTAGAGCTTGTGCCATGTTTCCAAAGTAAAGATGTACAGACAATGTCACTCTGAAACTGGACATCTACAAGTGTATTGACTGCATGTGGAGAGAGTCTGGGACCAGAGGGCACAGCCTCAGAATAGAGGAATAGCCCCTTAGAACGGAGATGAAAAGGAATTTCCTGAGCCAGAGAATGATGAATCTGTGCAATTGACTTTATTACTTACATCCTTCATACACATGAGGACTAAAATTCTTTATGTTACATCTCGATCTAAATGTGCAATTTATAGTAATTTATAATAAATAGTATGTACAACAGGACAGCCAATATAACATAGAAATACAATTGTATCAACATGAATTAATTAGTCTGGTAGCCTAGTGGAAGAAGCTGTCCCGGAGACTTTTGATCCTGACTTTTGTGCTGCGGTACTGTTTCCCAGATAACAGCTGGAACAGTTTGTGATTGGGGTGACTCGGGTCCCCAATGATCCTTCGGGCCCTTTTCACACACCTGTCTTTGTAAATGCTCTGAATAGTGAGAAGTTCACATCTACAGATGCACTGGGCTGTCCGCACCACTCTCTGCAGAGTCCTGCGATTAAAGGAAGTACCGTTCCCATACCAGGCAGTGATGTAGCCAGTCTGGATGCTCTCAATTATACCTCTGTAGAAAGTTCTTAGGATTTGGGGACCCATACCAAACTTCTTTAACTGTCAGAGGTGAAAGAGGTGCTGTTGTGCTTTTTTTCACCATAGCCGGTATGTACGAGCATGTGAGATCCTCGGTGATGTTTATAGTAAGGAACTTAAAGCTGTTCACCTTCTCAACCCCAGATTCATTGATGTCAATAGGGGCTAGTCTGTCTCCATTCCATAAGTAAGCACATATTTGCACATTTTATTCAGGAAGCAGGTAAACACTGAGCCAAAGCTTGGGTCCACCTAGGACCCTGCCCAATTAATCTAGAATGTGGCTGTCTTCTAGTTTGCCTGTAATCATACTATTTTCAGTGCACCTATTAAAAACACGCCTGCACACGTGTGCACACACACATACATACTCTCTACATCATTGTATCCTTTCTGCAACGCTTACAAAGCTCTCCTTTGTCCAGCTTTTAGAAAATCGGATCACTCTTCAATCCTGCTTTTGCCGACATACAGGCAGAAGCTGAAACAAGAGGCGGCCATAGTTAAAACCATCCACTGTTGGTCCGACCAGTTGGTAGGTTGGGGAACAGTTCAGTGATTGGGCAAGATAAGTTGAGTGAAGTTATCCACTCTGGTTCAAGAGCTTGATGGTTGAGGAGTAATAATTGTTCCTGAACCTGGTGGTGTAGGTCCCGAGGCTCCTGTACTTTCTTCCTGATGGCAGCAGTGAGAAGAGAGCTTGACCTGGATGGTGGGGTCCTTGATAATGATGCTGCTTTCCTGTGACAGTGCTCTAGATGTGGTCAATGGTGGGGAGGGCTTTACCTGTGATGAACTGGGCTGTATCCACTGCAATTCAAGGGCATTGGTGTTTCCGTACCAGGTAATGATACAACCAATCAATATCCCCTTAGAACGGAGTTCTAAACACATCTATAGAAGTTTGTCAAAGTTTTATATGTCATGCTGAATCTTAACAATCCTCTAAGAAAGTAGAGGTGTTGCCTTACTTTTTTTTTCCGTAATTGCACCTACATGCTGGGCCCAGGGCAGATACTCTGAAATAATAACACAAAGGAACTTAAACCACACAGTCATAAGTGTAAAGCCAGTAGAGTAGAGGGCTAAGTGCACAGCCTTATGGTGTACCTGTGCTGATGGAGATTGTGGAAGGGGTGTTTTTGCAATTCCGAATTGACTGAGGTCTGAAAGTGAGGAAATCGAGGATCCAATTGTACAAGGAAGCTTATTGATTAGTTTTGAGGAGATGTTAGTATTGAACACTAAGCTGCAGTCCATATACAGCATCCTGATGTGTGCATCTGTGCTGTCCAGATATTCCAGGGTTGAGTGAAGAGCCAGTGAAATGGCACCTGCCGTGGACCTGTTGTGCTGATAAGCGAATAGGTGTGAATCCAAATCGATTCTTAGGCAGGAATTGATATGTTTCGTCACCAACTTCTCAAAACACTTCATCACTATGGATGTAAGTTAGGAGAGGGGAGAGCAAGAGTTTTGAGCTCTTAAATTGGCTGTGTGTCATGATCTTTGCAATAACATATCTAGGTGTGCAGTGTGTTCTCATTCCTGTTTTAATGGTAGTGTTCATTGCAACAAATGCAATGCAGGACCTGGAGAACACTTGTTGCACTTTAGAAGAAGCAATTGCCCCTTGACTTTCCATTCCCCTCATTGCATCTCATACAGACACTTAACTTTTATCTGTTTTAATGACCTGTGGGATTTAACTTGTCCTCATTATCTCAATCTTAAGTAATCAAAAACCAAGTTTGGCAGCATTATTTGTATTATGTCAGGTTTTTGCATGGATTGAACATTAGAATGATCAGATATTTTGTTGTTGGACAGTGTTTACCAACAGGAACTCAAGGTTTGTGCACAAAATCAATGGATTGTTACAGGATAAAGGCATTGTTACTCAGCATAGATACTGGATATTCGCTGCATTACTCAGATAAACACTAGACATCACTTTTCATTCCTCATTACATCTCAGACAAGCACTCAACCTTTATCGGTTTAAAGGTATGTGGGTTTTAATGTGGTCCCATTATCTCAAGCTTGAGTAATCAAAAAAACTATTAACAATCAGTGCTGGAAACTTGGAATGAAGACAAATTGCTGAAATAGCAGATCAGATAGCATTGGTGGAGAGAGTGAAAGCTAGCTTTTCTGTAGAAAGTTTATCAAATAACCTTTAGACGTGTAAAAAGTTCTCTCCAAAAATTCTGTACTTTTTCATGAAGGCAACTTTGGCTAGTCTGAGGACATTTGGAGTTATGATTCAAATCTTGATAAATGCTAGTATCAAATGTTCTTACCCATTATTTCTCTAGAAATTAACCCAACACTGCTGAATTGACCAGCTGGACATGGTGTGTATCAGGTATTTTGTGAGGTCTGTTGAGTGGAGGTGTCCATACTATCAGTGATAATTTGTAACTGATTGATGCTGAATTAGTTTCATTAAATCTGTCTTGGTCAGTATGGAAGCGGTGATGTGCACTGCTGATGGATTTAAAAAGTAGCTGCACTCAGCTCAGTCCCAGTGCTTTGCCCGAGGTACTGTGTGCATAATGTGGATTTAATCAAATTTGCTCAGTTCATCCATATTTAGTACCAAGTTAAAGTTTACTTGCCCTGCTGGTTAATTTTTAGCTCAATGGTTTATGTGTCTTGGGGAAAAGCAATAAAGAACTAGCTTGAATGCACAAGCTATAGGGGGGAGCTTGCAGCATTGAATTTTCAAAGATTCATTTGTTATTAAAGTATACAACTCTGAAATTCTTCTTCTCCAGATAGCCTTGAAACCCAAAAAGAAAAGAATGGCAGTATGATTATCAACCCCCAAATCCCTCTCCCTGCCCAAAAAAACACATGAAAATGGAACAGGTACATTGACCCCCACCCATCCCCCTCCCCCGCACACAAGAAAAATTAGAAAAATTGGGTGAGAAACACAGCATATTAAAAAAATACTATAGGACTGAGAAAAGTCCATAGTCCAAGCCCATATTCATGTTCTATCAATATCCAAAACACAGTAAACCTGAGTAACATCTCCAGGCACAGTGGCAGTTTCTCCCAGTTCCAGCAGCAGAGCGATCCCACCAGTGATGAAAAGGCAGTCTCCTTTCTCCGGCGGCAGAGTGATCCCACCAACGATCTACAGGCAGGCAGCCGGTGCTCACTCTCCAGATTTGCCTGAATGTTTCAGTCTCCTTTGTCGCTTTAGTCGATGAACAATGGAAGTTTTAATCGGCGAAATGAAGTCGAACATCGGTTCACAGTCTCCTTGCTACAAGGTTTGCGCGTGCTGCCTGTGTCTCCCCAAATCCTCTCGGAGACTGCAGAGTGCTGAAACGCCCAAATGATCTCCAAATTGCATATCACTGGTCCATCAAAATCAAGATCAGATGTAAGATACATAAATGTGAAATAAACTGTTTCATGGTCAATCCAGAAGAGTTGACTATGGGAGTATTGTACACAGGTGCCATCTTGACTGGAATTTTATTTTTATTGTAGTGAATTTAAAGTAATTTGAATGTCATAAGGTGAAGGAAATTCCATATAAAGCAATTGTTGGGATTTACTTTAGAGGGAAAGGACTTGTCTTAAAGTTAACAAACTGGAAGAAAGTTACATTGGGGATTTGATCCCCACATTTCTATTACCATCACAAATTTGCAATGGAATTGATCTTTCAGGAAACTTTTAAGATCTGTCCATATACTCTAAAGTTTGAAGTGCAATGTATTTGTTTTTTTTTACTTTTCCATGTGAGTTGGTAAATGTTAAGGTAGAATTTGTTTAGAGATATTAACTGAAAATGCAGTGATTATGGTTAATTGGGAGACATTGGGCCAAGTACATGTTGCTGCCCCAATTAGCTGAAGTTTCATGGAAATAGTTTTAACCAGCAAAGTATAAAAAAAGACAAACTGCCATTTAACTGAGTAACAAATTATGTATTTAAATGAAATACAGAAGAAATTAGATCTCTAACAGTACTATTACAGTACTATAAAACTGTATTCGTTCCTAATAATTAATTGCTGGAGGAATTCATTCAGTGTTCTTTTGACTGTAAATGAACAAAATCAACATAGACATTGTGCAGATAGTGGACTGCCTTTAAACAGTGTTTTAGATGATTGCATGCTTCAAATCTTCATTTTGATTGTAGCATTTCAAAATTATTGTCAGTAGCTTCAAATTCTTCATTGTCCCTAACTTGCTGAAATAGTGAAATTGTTTCATTTCCTCTCCTGGCTGTTTCTGGCATCTCCAAGCCTGAGTGCTTGAAACCGCAGTGAGTGAAACCATTCTGAATTGCCCTACTGCTTATTTCTTGCCAACTATCAGTGACTAAAATCACTGCTTTTTGAACACAAACACATGTAACTAATGCTATTTAAAAACTGTATGCTTTCAGCACGACGTCTTATCCATCAACCACAGAAGTGCAGATGACTAAGGCTAGTTAGAAACTATGCAGCAGCAGTCTCTTGTCCCAATTAGGCAGTATAGAGTCCCAAATAAATGAAGGGAGTCCTGGCTATTTTCTCAATTAATTTTTGTTCTTTAAGAGTTGTCCCAAATAGGCAGCTGCCCTGATTAACTGGAATCCACTCAGTGTTGAGGCGATGATGATGTTAATAGTTACATGCTGGAGTTAGAAATACCAGGATATCATTCCTTGGGGGAGAATGAAAATATGATATTAGTCATTGACTGTAGAATTTCTAATGTACAGTTGATTATATTGGGGTAGTAACACACAAGCACGGTAAGGTAGCTGTTAGCGCATTGCTTTACAGCATCAGTAATAACTGAATAAGCTTCAATTCTCTCCACTGTCTTTAAGAAGTTTGTACAATTTCCCCATGACTGGGTGCTCTGGTTTCCTCTCACATTCCAAAGATGTATGTGTTGGGTTTAGCGAGTTGAGAGCATGCTATGATGGTGCCGGAGGCATGTCAGCACTTATGGGCCACCCCCGGCACATCCTCGGACTGCGTCGATTGTTGATGCCAAAGAACGACGCAGTTTACTGTATGTTTTGATATACATGTGACAAATAATGCTAATTTAAAGCATGCCACCTTGGCTACACTTAGTTTCAAATTCTGTGTATACATGAAACTACAGAATAAATGGGGAAAACGTACGTAATAAGTACCTGAGAACAGAGCAAACAACAGATTTCATTGCTGTCTGTTATTAACGTAAATGAAAGCATGTCAGTATGCGAAATACACTATTGCAATAAGGTGTTTTCATTTGGTGTAATTTCCTTTATGAAAGATTTAAAGTAATGCAAGGTTTCGTGCATACATAATGAAATAGAATCATAGAGTACTACAGCACAGAAATAGGCCCTTTGGCCCAACTAGTCCACGCTGGACCATTATTCTACCAAGTCCTATTGATCTACATCTGGACCATAGCCTTCCATACCCCTCTCATCCATGTACCTATACAAATTTCTCTTAAGTGTTGAAGTTGAATCTGCATTCACCACTTCAACTGGCAGGTCATTCTACATTCTCACCACGTACTGAGTGAAGAAGTTCCCCCTCATGTACTCCTTAAGTATTTCACCTTAACCCATGACCTCTAGTTCTAGTTGCAGCCAACCTCAGTGGAAAGAGCCTGCTTACATTAACCCTATCTATACCCCTCATAATTTTGTATACCTCTATCAAAACTTCCCTCATTCTCCTGTACTCCAAGGAATAAAGTCCTGAAATGAAATTGAATATATTACACCCAGTGCTATATATGGAATCTAATCTGATTTTGGTGGAGTTTTAACAAATTCTTCATTCAAACAGAATTTTGACTCCATGTATAGATTACCATTCTGATCTTTCAGAGGACCAATTTTGTCCCGTATAATTCTGTTGCTCTTAGCATATCTGTAGAATCCCTTAAGATTCTCTTTTATCTTGTCTGCTAAGGCAACCTCATGCCTTCTTTTAGCTTGTCTGATTTCTTTAAGTGTTTTCTTGCATTTCTTTTTTTAAAATTTTTTTTATTGCGTTTTTAAGTGATTACAGAGTAAAGTATAGAAAAAAATGTATATAACCCTTCCCCCCTCCCCCCTAACCCAATAGGTACCTCATTTGTTCTTTCTTGCCAATACCTGCTGAGCACCACCTTTTTTTCTTAACCAGGGCCACTATATTTCTTGAAAACCCGTTATCTTTTCCTTTTATTCTGACAGGCACATACAAGCTTTTTACTCTCAAAATTTCACTTTTGAAGGCCTCCCATTGACCAAGTACACCTTTGCCAGAAAACAGCCTGTCCCAATCCACACTTGCCAGATCATTTCTGATACAATAGGGTGTATTTACTTTGAAGCTAATGGCATTGTGATCACAAGATGCAAAGTGTTCCCCTACACAATCTTCTGTCACCTGCCCTGTCTTATTCCCAAGTAGCAGACCGAGAATAGCACACTCTCCTATTTGGGCTTCTATGTACTGATTAAGGAAACCTTCCTGAGCTCATTTGAAAACTCTATCCCATCTAGTCCTTTTACAGTCTGGGAGCTCCAATCAATATGTGGGAAGTTAAAATCACCTACTATCGTAATTTTGTTTCTTGCAACAGTCTGCAATTTCTCCACAAATTTGTTCCTCTAAATCCCAAGGACTGTTGGGTGGTTTATAATATAGCCCCATTAATGTGGTCATATCTTCTTATTCCTCAATTCCACCCATAAAGCCTCTCTAGATGAGTTCTCCAGTCTGTCCTGACTGAGCACTACTGTGACATTTTCCCTGACTAGTAAGGCCCACCCCTCCCCCTTTAATCCCTCCTGCTCTGTAACATCTAAAACAGTGGAACCCTGGAATATTGAGCTGCCATTCCTGCCCCTTCTGCAATCAAATTTCACTAATGGCTGCAATATCATAATTCCATGTGTTGTACCATGCCTTTCCTACAATACTTATTGCATTGAAATATACACAGCTCAGGACATTAGTCGCACCACACTCAACCTTTTGCTTACTGACTTTGTCTCCACAACTCCACGATCTGTTCTGATGCTGTGGTTCCCATCCCCCTGCCGCTTTATTTTAAACCCCCCCCCCCAATTCAACACCAGCAAACCTTCCTGCTAGGATATTAGTCCCCCTCTAGTTCAGATGCAAACAATCTCTTCTCTACAGGTCCCACCTTCCCTGGAAGAGCCCAATCATCCAAAAAATCTTCTGCCCTCCCTTCTGCACCAACTCCCTAGCCACATTTTAAACTGTATGATCTTGCCCATTCTGGCCTCACTAGCACATGCTGTGGGTAGCAATCCTGAGATCACAACCCTGGAGATCCTGTCCTTTAATTTAGCACCTAACTCCCTGAGATCACTTTGCAGAACCTCATTACTCTTCCTTCCTATGCTATTGGACCCTACATGGACCATGACCTCTGGTTGCTCACCCTCCCACTTAATGCCGAGTACTTGATCCTGGCACCTGGGCGGCATCATACCATCCAAGAATCTTGTTCTCATCCACAGAACCTCCTTTTAGTTCCCCTAACTAATGGATTCCCTTTCACCAGAGCTTGTCTCTTCTCCCTCACTCCCCTTCTGAGTCACAGAGTCGGACTCTGTGCCAAAGACCTGACCACTGTGACTTTACACTGTTAGGTCATCCTAACTTCATTTGCACAATCCTGTGTAAAACTGTTCCTGAACATTGAAACCTAGTTGTTGCAAGAATAAAATGGAATACTTAGATCCTGATGAAGGGTCTCAGCCCAAAGCGTCGACTGTTTATTTATTTCCATAGATGATGCCTGACCTGTTGATTTCCTCCAGCATTTTGTGTGTGTTGCTCTGGACTACCCTAAAGCATTTTTCTGTGGGATAAGCGGTCAGGTTCAGAAATAATCTCAGTGCTTGTAATTATGAGGAAGCAGAAGGTTCTGGAATTTTGTATGTGCTGTTCCAACAAATGTGCACTTTAATTCTTACAGGTTATGATATGTCTACGTTTATTAGGCGGTACAGCAGATACTTAAACGAGAAAGCATATTCCTATAGACAGATGGCATTTGACTTTGCAAGAGTGAAGAAAGGGTAAGTTGGATTTCTTCTTGTATGGAAGTTGATTATAGGTAATGTATCAGACTAAAAATTATATCTCAATTAACCGTACCTTAGTTATTTTCCTGGTGTTAGATTTTTGTGAAGATTTCACAGCAATTTGTTGAAGCGTGTAGTGTATAATTGAATATCAAACAGCTCTATCGATAAACATTTACAATTGCAATCACTCTTGATTTATTTAATTTTATACCACATATTACATTTTTTTAAATGAAAGGTAAACACACAGTTGTTATACAGTGGATCTGAAAGAGACTTATTTCAGTGGATCTGAAATTATAAACAGGTTGTTGTTGTTACTTTTAATGTTCTGAACGTGGTGGGCATGCTGTTGGCATCGCAATCTGTGTGCAACATCTGGGCTGTCCTCAGCACATCCTTAGGTTGTTAACGCAACCGACACATTTCACTGTATGATTTGATATACATGTGATAAATGAATCTGAATTTGACTGTTACAGTTAAAGTTATGACAACTTCCTGTTAAGAGGAGTTGGTCCTTACAATGGAATCTTTGCCATAGAGAGCTGTGCAGCCAAGTAGAAGAGGAGATGCTGGTTTCCATTGTATCCAGCAAATGTTCTGACAGTGACCACTGAATTTGGATGGTACGTCAATGCAAAGAGCAAATGCTGACAGTAGTGTAAATAAAACACAGGTACTGGAAATTCAAAGCAAACAAAATATTTAAATTGCCCGGCAATGGGGAGGGAAAACAGTTCCGCTTTCAATTCAAGAACCCTTCATCAAAACTGGAAAAGTGAGAAAATTAGCTTTTTAAGTTGTGGAGGGGGTTGCAGGGTGCAGAGAACAGAGGCACTGTCTTTGATAGGGTGCAGATCAAAGTTGTTAAAGTAAAAATAACTTCAAAAATTAGCATTCGAATATGTAATTGAAAAATGAAACAAATTGAAAAATGGATTTAAAAATATTCATAGAGAAACAGAAATAAAAGGAGGGTTAGCTGTTCAATATAATGCACTCTTGAAAGATGAGTGTTGTTCCTCAAGTGTCCTTTTGCCTAAGCTGTGGTTGCCTCTTCATTTTTCTTTACATTGCGCATTTAGGATATTGGTGCAAAATGATAAAATATTAGGGCTGTTCTTAAGAACAACTCAGTTTGTAGGGCAACGTACATAATTGGAGGAATTTAGCAGGTTAAGCAGCATCTAAGGAGGGACATAATCTTTGGAGCCTCCAACCTCATTGCATAAACATTGATGTCTCTAACTTAGAGTAATTAGTCCCCTTTGTTTCCATGCCCCTTTCTTTCTTTTTAAATACCCATTCTGTTTACCCTCTCACCCCTTCTCCATCTTCATGACCTACCCATCACCTCCCTCTGGTTTGCCATCTCTTTCCCTTTATTCAATGGTTCACTGTCCTGTCTTATTAGATTCCTCCTTATACAGCCCTTTAGATAGATAGATACTTTATTCATCCCCATGGGGAAATTCAACTTTTTTTTCCAATGTCCCATACACTTGTTGTAGCAAAACTAATTACATACAATACTTAACTCAGTAAAAAATATGATATGCATCTAAATCACTATCTCAAAAAGCATTAATAATAGCTTTTAAAAAGTTCTTAAGTCCTGGCGGTTGAATTGTAAAGCCTAATGGCATTGGGGAGTATTGACCTCTTCATCCTGTCTGAGGAGCATTGCATCGATAGTAACCTGTCGCTGAAACTGCTTCTCTGTCTCTGGATGGTGCTATGTAGAGGATGTTCAGAGTTTTCCATAATTGACCGTAGCCTACTCAGCGCCCTTCGCTCAGCTACCGATGTTAAACTCTCCAGTACTTTGCCCACGACAGAGCCCGCCTTCCTTACCAGCTTATTAAGACGTGAGGCGTCCCTCTTCTTAATGCTTCCTCCCCAACACGCCACCACAAAGAAGAGGGCACTCTCCACAACTGACCTATAGAACATCTTCAGCATCTCACTACAGACATTGAATGACGCCAACCTTCTAAGGAAGTACAGTCGACTCTGTGCCTTCCTGCACAAGGCATCTGTGTTGGCAGTCCAGTCTAGCTTCTCGTCTAACTGTACTCCCAGATACTTGTAGGTCTTAACCTGCTCCACACATTCTCCATTAATGATCACTGGCTCCATATGAGGCCTAGATCTCCTAAAGTCCACCACCATCTCCTTGGTCTTGGTGATATTGAGACGCAGGTAGTTTGAGTTGCACCATATCACAAAGTCCTGTATCAGTTTCCTATACTCCTCCTCCTGTCCATTCCTGACACACCCCACTATGGCCGTGTCATCAGCGAACTTCTGCACATGGCAGGACTCCGAGTTATATTGGAAGTCTGATGTGTACAGGGTGAACAGGACCGGAGAGAGTATGGTTCCCTGCGGCGCTCCTGTGCTGCTGACCACCGTGTCAGACCTACAGTCTCCCAACCGCACATACTGAGGTCTATCTGTCAAGTAGTCCACTATCCAATCCACCATGTGAGAGTCTACTCCCATCTCCGTTAGTTTGTGCCTTAAGATCTTGGGCTGGATGGTGTTAAAGGCACTAGAGAAGTCAAGGAATGTAATCCTCACAGCACACCTATCTTCCACCTATCACCTCCTAGCTTCTTTCATTATCCCCCTCCCACACCCATCCATCACTTTCTCCCTCACCTGTTCTTACCTACTATTTGGCAGCTTAGAATACTTCATACCTCTTTCCACCATCTTATTCTAGCTTCTGTCCCCTTCCGAAAAGTCCTGATGAAAAGTCTTGGCACAAAACTGACCTTATTTCCTTCTGTAAATGCTGCCTGACCTGCTCAATTCCTCCAGTGTATTGTTCAATATTTCCTGCATCTGCAGAATCTCTGGTGTCAGATTATAAGGTGCTTTGACTGATGTACTTGAAGTTATGAGGAAACGAGTTAAATAGGAACACAGTTTTTTGTTAATAACAAACATAGCAGAACTGGGACATGTGAGATCTCAAACCTCTTGCTTCATGTTTGCTTAAGCTATGAATTGTTCATCCCCACCCCCAACTCCATTAATTAAGTGATGAATTGACATTCAAATTATGAATTGATAAAATACTGGCCAAGATGGTGCCAGTGTACATCGGAACACTGCAGGCTGCAGGAACTTTTGAAATTTATTTGCCTATTCTTTCCATACAGACAAGCTAATTTAATGGCACAGTGGCAAACCTTATTTGACAATTATGCTTGTGGTAGCTCTTCTGCATTGCGGCTTAATTTCTTGTTCCCTCTTGTTTTTAAGCCTTTCTAACCTGCTCTAACTCTCCCTCCTTATAACTTTCCTATTCTAAAATTAACCATTTCCTTTTAATCAGGTGTTAGAGATTATTCTTCAAGATGATTTCTAAAAGTGTAATCAATATCTCAACAACCTGCCGTAAATGTATTCCTCAATGTTTTATCTGTTGCTGTAATTCTATACACCCATATTAATAACATCTGACTAAATGAAGTAGAGTCAAAGTTGTATCACAGGAGGAGGCCCATTTGTCCCGTGTCCGACTGTATTTCTCAGTTTACCTTTCATCTTCATAATTTGAACAGATCTAAATTTTATGTCTTGATCCATGTCTTGTCATAGTTTCAAGCTTGTACCATCCAATTAACAAGTACTACATCAAATTGGACAACTATAAGAGACAAAACATGGATGCAAGAGATTCTGCAGGTGCTAGAAATCCAGAGTAACACATACAAAATGCTGGAGGAACTCAGCAGTTCAGGCATCATCTATGGAGAGGAATAAAAAGTTGATGTTTCGGGCAGAGACCTTCATCAGTACATTTCCAGGACATCAGAGATATCTTCCCTTCCTCCACTATTAATGCTGTATTTCTTCCACTTCCCAAACATCTGCAGTCACCCCATCTTCCTGTCACCTTAACAGTGATAGAGTTTTTACCTACCACCCCATGAGCCTCTGCATCCAGATCAGATCAGAATCAGTTTTATTATCACTGGCATGTATCTTGAAATTTGTTAACTTAGCAGCAGCAGTTCAATGCAATACATAATATAGAAGGGGGGGGGAAATAAATAAATAAATGGTAAATCAATTACAGTATATGTATATTGAATAAAAATTTGTGCAAAGACTGGAATAATTTAAGACAGTGAGGTAGTGTTCACAGGTTCAGTATCCATTTAGGAATTGGATGGTAGAAGGGAAGAAGCTGTTCTTGAATCGCTGAGTGTGTGCCTTCAGACTTCTGTACCTCCTACCAGCTGGTAACAGTGAGAAAAGGGCTTGACCTGGGTGCTGGGGGTCCTTAATAATGGAAGCTGCCTTTCCAAGACACTGCTCATTGAAGATGTGCTGAGAACTTTGTAGGCTAGTACCCAAGATGGAGCCGACTAAATTTAAGGCGCTCTGCAACTACTTTCGGTTCTGTGCAGTAGCCCCCCCCCCATACCAGACAGTGATGCAGCCTGTCAGAATGCTCTCCACAGTACATCTGTAGAAGTTTTTGAGTGTTTTTGTTGACGTACCAAATCTCTTCAACTCCTAATGAAGTATAGTCGCTGTCTTGTAGCCATTATAGTTGCATCGATTATATGGAGACCGGGTTAGGTCCTCAGAGATCTTGACACTCAAGAGCTTGCCACTTCTGATCCCTCTATGAAAATTGGTTTGTCTCCATCTGAGATTCTACCAACAATGGTTGTATCATCAGCAAATTTATAGGTGGTATTTGAGCTATGCCTAGCCACACAGTCACGAGTATAGAGAGAGTAGAGCAGTGGGCTAAGCACACACCCCTGAGGTGCACCAGTGTTGATTGTCAGCGAGGAAGAGATATTATTACCAATCCACACAGATTGTGGTCTTCCGGTTAAGAAGTCGAGGATCCAATTGCAGAGAGAAGTACAGAGGACCAGTTTCTATAGCTTCTCAATCAGGATTGTGGGAATGATGGTGTTAAATGCTGAGCTATAGTCGATGAACAGCATCCTGACATGGGTGTTTGCATTGTCCAGGTGGTCTAAGACTTTATGAAGAGCCATTGAGATTGCATCTGCTGTTGACCTATTATGGCGATAGGCAAATTGCAGCGGGTCCAGGTCTAGTTATGACCAACCTCTCAAAGTATTTCATCACTGTAGATGTGAGTGCTACTGGGCGATAGCCATTAAGGCAGCTCAGATTATTCTGACATTGGTATAATTGTTGCCTTTTTGAAGCAAGTGGGAACTTCCGCCTGTAGTAGTGGGAGGTTGAAAATGTCTTTGAATACTCCTGCCAGTTGGTTGGCACAAGTTTTCAGAGCCTTACCAGGTACTCCATCAGGACCTTCTGCCTTGCAAGGATTTGCCCTCTTTAAAGGCAGCCTAACATTGGCCTCTGAGACGGAGATCACAGGGCCTCCGGCTGCAGCAGGGATCTTTGCAGCTGTAGTTGTGTTCTCCCTTTCAAAGTGGGCGTAGAAGGCATTGCGTTCATCTGGTAGTGAGGCATCACTACTATTCATGCTATTGGGTTTCACTTTGTAGGAAGTAATGTCTTGCAAACCCTGCCAGAGTTGTCGTACATCTGATGTCGCCTTCAACCTCATTCAAAATTGTCTCTTCACCCTTGAAATAGCCCTCCGCAAGTCATACCCAGTTTTCTGGTACAGACCTGGTTCACCAGCCTTGAATGCCACAGATCTAGCCTTCAGCAGACAACATACCTCCTGGTTCATCCTCGGCTTTTTAGTTTGGAAATGTACAGCAAGTCTTTGTAGGCACACACTCATCCACACAGGTTTTAATGAAGTCCGTGACAGCTGCAGCATACTCATCCAGATTCAAGATGAATCCCTGAATATGGTTCAGACCACTAATTCAAAGCAATCCTGTAAGCGCTCTTGTGCTTCCCTTGTCCATACCATCTTGGTCCTCACTGCTGGTGCTGCAGTCTTCAGTGTCTGCCTATACTCAGGGAGTAGAGGTACAGCTGGGCGATAAGACTTCCCGAAGTGAGGGCGTGGAATAGCATGGTAGGCATTCTTGCTGGTGGTTTAACAATGGTCCAGTGTGCTGTTTCCTCTGGTATTGCAGGTGATCTGTTGATTGTAATTGTTTAGTGATTTATTTTTTTTCCAACTGGCCTGGTTAAAATCCCCCAAAAAGGTGGTGAAGGCGTTAGGGTGCGCTGTTTCTGCATGTTGATCCCAGTGCTCAGCTCATCTAAAGCCTGATTGACATTGGCCTGAGGTGGAATGTATACCGCTACCAAAATGATCACGGAAATCTCCCGTGGTAGGTACAATGGAAGGTACTTAACTGTGATATATTCCAGGTCTAGTGAGCAGAATTGGGACAGCACTGATATATTTGTGCATCAAGAGGAGCTGCTCATGAGGTATACTCCTCCACCTCTGCTTTTGAGAGACTCTATAGATCTATCTTGACGGTCTATAGTAAACACATTGATCTGAATCACTGCATCTGGTACAGAAGGGATTAACCAAGATTCGAAGAAACAAAGGACACGCGTGGTCCTAATGCCCCTCTGATTCAGCACATCATCCTCTGCAACTTATGCCATCTCCAAAGGGATCCTACCACTAAACGTATCTTTACCTCCACCCCCTTCTCCGGTTTCTGCAGGGATCGCTTCCTCGGTGATTATCTTGTTCATTCATCCCTCTCCACTAATTTCCCACCCAGCACTTATCCCTTCAAGTGGCCCAAGTTTTACATCTGTCCATTCACTTCCTCCCTCACATCCAATCAGGGCCCTAAATAGTCCTTCCACACGAGGCAGTGCTCCACCTGCAAATCTGCTGGGGTCGTCTATTGTGTCCAGTCGCTTGATGCAGCTTCCTCTATACAGTATTGGTGAGACGCAATGTAAATTGTGGGACGGCTTGCCGAGCACCTCCATTCTGTCCCCCAAAAGGAACTTCCCAGTGGCCAAACAGTTTAATTCTGATTCCCATTCCGACATGTTGGTCCATGGCCTCCTCTTGTATCAAGATGCAACATCTTATATTCTGTCGGGGTAGCATCCAACCAGATGACATGAATATCAATTTCTCATTCCTTTCTCCTCTCTTCTTCTATCCCTACACTGGCTTCTTAGTTCTTCTTACCTGCTTGAAACTTCCCCCTCTTTCCGCTCCTCATTCCCTTTCTCCTGTGGTCCACTCTCCTCTCCTATCAGTTTCCTTTTTCTCCAGCCCTTTACCTTTCCCACCCATCTGACTTCACCTATCACTATCTTACTACTCTTCTTTCCCTCCCTTCACCTTTTGATTCTGAGACCTACCCCTTCCATTTCAGTCCCGATGAAATGTGTTGACCTGAAATGTTGACTATTTATTCATTTCCATAGATGCTCCCTGACCTGCTGAGTTCCTCCAACATTTTGAATGTGTAACGAGACAAAAGTAGTGTTCAAACCTGAGATTTTCTTTTTCAGCATTGCTGTGGATGATGGGGTGGTAAATTGGATTAGTAAGTATGCAGATGATACTGTGATGGGCAAACCGAGTTTGAAACTGGGTCCAAAATTGACCGTATGAACTGTGCTGCTATTGAGAGAGAAAGAGGGGGAGGCATCCAGCGCAAATGAGAGAGAGCGAGAGAGACAAGATTTAATGTTATGGTTCCTCTGCTGATTGTTTACCTTTCTCCAAGGACACTTTGCTTGCTTGTTAAGATTCCTGCAGAGAGAGCAAGGCTGAGCTGGTTGATGGACAGCTGGTATCCAGCATATGGTGATAAAAAGCAGGTCTGCTGGGACACAGACAGACACACCATGGGACACTGAACAAGCTTTGTGCACCCACGTGAAGGAGGGGTTTTGGAGGATCGATTCAGGGAAATTGATCAGTGGCTCACAGTGTGAAAAGGTGTGACCGGTGGGGAATTATTTGTGTGTCCTCCCTTGCCTGGGTGATAGTTCCACCACTGAAGAACGGTCGTATGTATTATGATCATAGTCGGTGACCACAACAGGACTGTGGAAGACAACGGGAAGATCGACGGCAATGGCATCGCCTCTCATCATCTCTCTCGTTCTCTCTCTCTCTCTCTCTCCCCTCCCCCCCCCCCTCAAATAACTACCTCGACCTGAACTGAACTCTCTTCATCATATCGTAAGACTCTCTCCATTTACCCCTAGGTTTGAAAGAGCCTGGTTTTGCTTCCTATTTCCACACTTATGTATATATTATTGCTAACCTGTTTCATATATTTGCATTTTATACTACTGTATTACATAGTTTACTGATAAACACTATTAGTTATTAGTAATACCAGACTCCAAAGTGTTTTCCATTTCTGCTGGTTCTTTAACCCGGTCACAGGGTACGTGACAAAATTAAGATAGGTGGCGTTGTGGATAATGAAGTAGGTTTTCAAAGCTTGCAGAGAGATTTAGGCCAGTTAGAAGAGTGGGCTGAAAGCTGGCAGATGGAGTTTAATGCCGATAAGTGTGAGGTGTTACATTTTGGTAGGACTAATCAAAATAGGACATACAGGTAGGGCATTGAGGAATGCAGTAGAACAGTGATCTAGGAATAATGGTGCATAGTTCCCTGAAGGTGGAATCTCATGTGGATAGGGTGGTAAAAAAAGCTTTAGGTATGCTGGCCTTTATAAATCAGAGCATTGAGTATAGGAGTTGGGATGTAATGTTAAAATTGTACAAGGCATTGGTGAGGCCAAATTTGGAGTATTATGTACAGTTCTGGTCACCGAATTATAGGAAAGATGTCAACAAAATAGAGAGAGTACAGAGGAGATTTACTAGAATATTACCTGGGTTTCAGCACCTAAGTTACAGAGAAAGGCTGAACAAGTTAGGTCTTTATTCTTTGGAGCGTAGAAGGTTGAGGGGGGACTTGATAGAGGTATTTAAAATTATGAGGGGGATAGATAGAGTTGACGTGGATAGGCTTTTTCCATTGAGAGTAGGGGAGATTCAAACAAGAGGACTTGAGTTGAGAGTTAAGGGGCAAAAGTTTAGGGGTAACACGAGGGGGAACTTCTTTACTCAGAGAGTGGTAGCTGTGTGGAACGAGCTTCCAGTAGAAGTGGTAGAGACAGGTTTGATTTTTGTCATTTAAAAAAAAATTGGATAGGTATATGGTCAGGAAAGGAATGGAGGGTTATGGGCTGAGTGCAGGTAGGTGGGACTAGGTGGGAGTAAGCGTTCGGCACGGACTAGAAGGGCCGAGATGGCCTGTTTCCGTGCTGTAATTGTTATATGGTTATACAGTGTCATGAGAAAGATGCCATCAGATAAATTGTTCAAAAACATGTAGATATTTCAAGGACATCTGTATGCTCGATGTAAGTATCTACATGTGTGTAAAATATATTTAGCTCACATTTTGTCTCTTTAAACAGGGCTGATGGTGCAATGCGAACTATGGCTCCAGAGAAGTTGTTGAAAGGCATGCCAATACTGCAAGGGCAGTTGGATGCATTGCTGGAGTTCGATGTGAGTAGTCCAACAGCATGTCTTTGAGTCATTGCTGCAGGTGAACAATTCATTGCAACAGTAAATGCAAATCATCTCAGATTTTCCTGCATATTTTAACAACTCCCATATGCATGTGATTGCATCTGTTGAGCATTTTGATCCACAGATATACTTTATTCATAGAATTGCATGGCTTTACTAGAATTTCCAATTTGTACTCTTGCATATTTGCCCAGAGCACTTCCACATCTCTTCCCATATATAATTGTTGTTTGAATCTTTGTAGTACATAATTATATCATGCCATAATTCATAATTGCTCTCATTAAAATAATGGAATTTTAATGTTGTCCACACAAATTCCAATGTTGATTGCTTCAATTTTTAAAGCAAAAGTTACTTCAGAAATATTTTATAAATGAATCTCAGGTGACATATATGTACTTTGATAATAAATTTACTTTGAAGATACAAAATTCCCTTCAACCTCCTAATAAAATATGGCTGCTGGCATGCCACCTTCATAATTGCATCTATATGTTAAGCCCAGAATAGATCTTCAGAGATGTTGCCACCCAGGAAATTGAACCTGCTCACCCTTTCCACTGTTGACCCCTCAATGAGTACTGGTATGTGTTCCCTCAACTTCCCCTTCCTGAAGTTCAGAATCATAGATTCATAGAAAATAGGTGCAGGAGTAGGCCTTTCGGCCCTTCGAGCCTGTACTGCCATTGAATATGATCATGGCTGATCATCCAACTCAGAACCCTGTATCTGCTTTCTCTCCATACCCCCTGATCCCTTTAGCCACAAGGGCCATATCTAACTCTCTCTTAAATATAGCCAATGAACTGGCCTCAACTGTTTCCTGTGACAGAGAATTCCACAGATTCACCACTCTCTGTGTGAAGAAGTTTTTCCTCATCTTCATCCTAAAAGACTTCCCCTTTATCCTTAAACTATGACCTCTTGTTCTGGACTCCCCCAACATCGGAAACAATTTTCCTGCATCTAGCCTGTCCAATCTCTTTAGAATTTTATACGTTTCAATAAGATCCCCCCTCAATCTTCTAAGTTCCAGCAAGTATCAATCAAATCCTTGGTCTTACTGATGCTGAGGACAAGGTTGTTTTTGTGACACCATTCAACCAGCATATCTATCTCACACCTGCTCACCCATCCTAGAACATCTCACAATCAAGTGTCATCCATTTTATCTGCTGTGGGAGTTCTCGGCCATCATCTCGGTAGCAGTGAACATTCCACCTTAGGCCTGTGTCAGACAGGCTCTAGTCTAGATGAATTGAGCAACATAATTAACAGGCATGAAACTGTGAACCTTGATGCCTTACCCTTAATTTTGGGAAACTTTAACCAGGCCAGCTTGAAAAAGTCTCAAAATAATTATCACCAAATTATCACTTGAGGAACCAGAGGAGCCAACACACTGGACCACTGTTATACTACAATCACAAGTGCTTATCGTGCCATCCCACGTCCACACTTTGGAAAGTCTGATCATCTGGCTGTTCTTCTACTACAAGTATAGGCAGAGACTGAAGAGGACCAAGAAAGTATGGACAAGGGAGGCGGAAGAGCACTTGTAGGACTGCTTTGAGTCAGTGGACTGCACTGTATTTGGGGATTCATTTTTGAGTCTGAATGAGCATGCCAAAGTTGTCACTGACTTCATAAAAACCTGTGTGGATGAGTGTGTGCCTACAAGAACATACCATACACACCTGAATCAAAAGCCGTGGATGAACCAAGAGATTCAGAGTCTGCTGGGGGCTAGATCTGTGGCATTCAAGTCTGGTGACCCAGAACAATACAAGAAAGCCAGATACAACTTATGGAAGGCTATCTCAAAAGCAAAAGAGCAGGTCTGGTTGAGGGTGCCCGTCAACTCTGGTAGGGTTTGTAGACCATTACTTCCTACAAAATGAAACCTAACATCATGAATGGCAGTGATGCTTCACTCCCAGATGAGCTCAGTGCCTTTTATGCACGCTTTGAAAGGAAGAATAAAACTACAGTTACGAGGATCCCTGCAGCATCTGGTGACCCTGTGACCACTGTCTTGGAGGCTAACATCAGAACAGCTTTCAAGAGGGTGAACCCTCGCAAGGTCACAGGTGCCAATGGTGTACTTGGCTCTGAAATCTGTGCCGACCAACTGGTAGGTGTGTTCAAAGACATTTTCAATTTCTCATTACTACAGATGGAAGTTCCCACCAGCATCAAAAGGGCAACAGTCATACCAATGCTCAAGAAGATTAGGGTGAGCTGCCTTAATGACTATTGTCCAGTAGCACTCTTATCTATGATGAAGTGTTTTGAGAGGTTGGTTATGGCTAGAATCAAACTTCTGCCTATGCAAGGAGCTGGACCCACTGCAGTTTGCCTATTGCCACAATAGGTCTATAGCGGATGTGATCTTATTAGTTCTTCATGCATCCTTGGATCACTTGGACAATATTAATACTTGCATCAGGCTGTTGTTCATTGACTACAGCTAAGTGTTTAACACAATCATGGTTAATACTTTGATCAAAAAGCTCCAAAATCTGGACCTCTGCCTCCCTTTACACTGGACTTCCTTACCAGAAGACCACAGTCTCTGGGATCGGAAATAACATTTCCACCTCTCTGATAATCAACATTGACACAACTCAAGGATGTATGCTTAGCCCACTGCTCTACTCTCTCTACATTCATGACTGTGGATTGGCACAGCTAAAATGCCATCTACAAATTTGTGACAACAAAAATTGTTGGCAGAATTTCAGATGGTGATCAGCTAGTTGAGTGGTGTTGCAGCAACAACCTTGCACTCATCATCAGTTCTGAAATGGAAGGATGAGAGAACACATACCACATGAGGGAACAGAAGTCGAAAGGGTGAGCAATTTTAAATTCCTGGGTCAACATCTCTGAGGATCTATCCTGGGCCCAACATATTGATGCAGCTACAAAGTAAGCAGGACAGTGGCTATATTTTATTGGGAGTTTGAGGAGATTTGGTATGTCACCAAGGGCACTGCAAATTTCTTCAAATCTACCATGGAGGGCATTCTAACTGGTTGTATCACCATCTGGTACGGAGGGGCCACTGCACAAGATCAAAATCAGCTGCAGAAAGTTGTAAACACAATCATGGGCACTAACCCTCCCTAGCATCCAGGACATCTTCAAGTACTGATGCCTTAAAAAGGTGGCATCCATCATTAAGGACTCCCATCACCTAGGACATACCCACTTCTCATTGCTACCATCAGGGAGTCTGAAGGCACACACTCAGCGATTCAGGAATACTTCTTCCCCTCTGCCATCAGATGTCTAAATTGACATTGAATCCAAGAACACTATCTTTTTTTCCTCTTTTTGCACTACTTATTTAACTATTAAAATATATACTTACTGTAATTTAGTTTTTATTGTTATATATTCTAATATACTGTTGCTGCATAACAACAAATTTGGCTATGTACGCCAGTGATATTAAACCTGATTCTGATTCTGTACACCTCCTTGTCATCATCTGAGATTCTGCTGACAGCAGTTGTGTTCTTGGCGAATTTATAGATGGCATTTGCACTATACCTAGCCACACGGTCATAGGTGCAGAGAGAGCAGAGCAGTGATCTACGCACACATTCTTGAGGTGTGTCCATGTTGATCGTCAGAAAGGAAAAGATGTTACTTCCAATCAGTGCTGATAGAATCAGAATCAGGTTTAATATCACTGGCATATGTCATAAAATTTGTTGTTTTGCAACAGCAGTACATTGCAATACATAATTAAAAACTATAGTTTGCAGCAAGAAATGTGTATGTGTATACGTGTGTGTTTTCCGTATAATATATGAAAAAAAACTAAGAACTGAGGTAGTGTTCATGGGTTATTGTCCATTCAGAAATCTGATGGTGGAGGGCAAGAGCTGTTCCTGAACTGCTGAGTGTGTATTTAGGCTCCTGTATCGCCTTGGTGGTCACAATGAGAAGCGTGCATGTCCTAGGTGATGGGGATCCTTAATGATGGATGCAGCCTTTTTGAAGCATCGCCTTTTGAAGGTGTCCTTGATGATGCAAGGCTATTGCCCATGATGGACCTGGCTGAGTTTACAATTCTTTGAAGCATTTCCCAATCTGGTTTCGTGGCCCCTCCATAGCAGACAGTGATGTAACCAGGTAGAATGCCCTCACAGTCCATCTGTAGAAATATGCAGTGTCTTTGGTAACATACCAATTCTCCTCAAACTTCTAATGAAATATAGTTGCTGTCGTGCCTTCTTTGTAATTACATCACTGTATTGCTCCCAGGATAGATCCTCAAAGATATTGATGTCCAGGAACTTGAAATTGCTGACTTCTACTTCTGATCTCACAATGAGGACTGATGTGTGTGTTCCTTTAACTTCCCTTTCTGGAAGTCCACAATCAATTCCTTGGACTTACTAACGTTGAGTGCAAGGTTGTCATAGTCTCCTGAGGAGGAAGTCAAAGATCCAGTTGTAAACGGAGACACCGAGACCTAAGTTTTGAAGCTTATTGATTAATACAAGTGGATGATGGTGCTGAACTTTCTGTAAGCCATAAACAGCAGCATTATGTAGTTATTGCTATTGTTCAGGTGGTCCAAGTCTGAATGGAGAATCAATGAGAATGCATCTACTGTAGATGCAATCTGCCACAGGTTCAGGTTCTTGCTTAGGCAGGAGTTAATTCTAGCTATAATTAACCTCTCAAAGTACTTCATCACTGCAGATGTGAGTGCAGCTGGGCAATAGCTCACACCGCTCTTCTTGAGCACTGGTATGATCGATGCCTTTTTGAAACAGGTGGGAATCTCCGACTGCAGCAGTGAGAGTTTGAAGATGTCCGTGAACACTCCCATCAGTTGGTTAGCACAGGTTTTCAGAGCCCTACCAGGTACACCATTGGCACCTTGCGAGAGTGTTTACCCTCTTGAAAGATGTTCTGATGTTGGCCTCTGAGACAGCAATCATAGGGTTGCCAGATGCTGCAAGGATTTTTATAAGTAGTTTTATTTTCTCTTTTGATGCGTGCATATAAGATGTTGACTCATTTGGGAGTGAAGCTTCATAGCCATTTATGTTAGGTTTTTCCTTGCAGGAAGTAATAGTGTGCAAACCCTGCCATAGCTGACCTGCATCTGATTTCGGCTCTAACTTCAGTCAGAGTTGCTTCTTTGTTCTTAAGGTAGCATTCTGTAGGTTGTGACCAGACTACTTGTAGCGATTTTTCTTGGTTATTCAATATTCTGTATGATTTTTTTTCTGTCAGCTGCATGGAGAAAGTGCATGCATCACATTATATGCTTGAATTTGCTCGAAACTGATTAATTAAACTTGTTAAAGTTCTGGTTCAAATGCACAGGTTAAATGTTTAAAAATTACATTACAGGTGAGCCCTGGTGAATTGTCAAACGGAGTAATAAATGCTGCTTTCTTGCTACTTTTCAAAGACCTAATCAAATTATTTGCATGTTACAATGATGGAATCATTAATTTGTTAGGTAAGTAATATTTATCATGTCATGTTCACTGCAGTGTAAATTATCCATGTGCAGACCTATAGAGCAATTGCTTCAGTTTGATCTCCTTTCCTAATAACATTTCATCACGTTTTTGTTTGGAAAGTAATGCACTATATCGCATGGGAACAAATTACTCTCTTGAAAGCTTTGAACAATCAGATGTGCAAAAAAAAAGTTGGTGCCCAAGATTTAATTAGTTGCTTTAGTTTCCCTTGGAGTGAAGATTCTGTAAGGTGTCCAGTTAAAATTGATGGTTGTACCAAATAGTGTGAGGCATAATAAGGTACAGTAATACCTGTTTTGTTTTATAAGCTTAAATATTAATTGCATATTAATTTGCACGCATGCTTGCACCTTTAATAATTGAAATTATCAGTGGGGTTGGTTGCCTACAAATGTTACAGACAAGTATGTTATAGTTAAGTACCTGTTCATAAAATAAAAGATTTCGTGTTCAATCATAAGTTCACACATAATTCTGAATATTTCTCTACATGTTTTTACAAACTGAGAAGGGAGGAGAAATTGGAGGATCTCTATTCTTACCCTGCACTCTGCCTGAATTTAGCCTGAAAGCTTCCACGGTCTTGACTAGAGATGGACACAATTAGCCTAAAATAGTTAAGAGCATAGCAGTCAAATTTAATCAAAAAAATGCAATTTTGCATTCAAGATGGCACAGAATTCTTGCTGTCTGTTAATGCAGCATTATAGGATTCAATCTTTGGACACTATTTATGAGAAGGTATTGATTGTATTTAATCTAATTAATTGTTTCTGAATTTTAGAAAAATACTTTGAAATGAAGAAAGGACACTGTAAAGAAGCACTAGAAATTTACAAAAAATTCCTCACTAGAATGACAAGAGTTTCAGAATTTCTTAAAGTTGCTGAAGTAAGTAACAGTAATGACGTTTGCAGTCTCTGGAGCACTTTGATAAAGTCTTATGTGACTACTGATTTTTAAAGTCTGGTGATATGGCTTCTGGCATACAAAACTTGCAAATAAAATCTGATCAGCCTAGCAGTCTTAAATATCTGTTTGAAACTAGTTTTTCTATTTTGACCTTAATTCTTTACTGTTTACTATATAAGCATTTTAACTTATTAACTGCCCATTATACTGCTGGTGTTTAAGGCAGCAATGAAGGACCTCCATCTTTGGCAGTGTTCAGGACTTCCTTCATCGTGCCAATAGCTTTTCCTTAGTTTCTGCTACTGTCAGCTATGCAAGTCCCAAGTGAAGACTCAGGAATGCAGTCATACTCAGATGTAGAAGGATACTTAATTGCTGTTTCCATAACAGTTTTGTTTTACCAGTCACGGTTGACCATTCTTAGTCTGGCCTCTACCCTTTGATCTGTTAGGTATGTGTGACCCTATTAAAAACCAAAGCATAACCCAGTACTTCAGCCAGGATAGCTTCCAGATCATTGAAGCACACAAGCCTACGAACCATGACAAGATTGTGGTTTTCTTGGAGCATAAGCATGTTAAGCTATGTTTATAGTCCTACAGATACAAATGCAGTTTGTTGAGCTGCATGCATTTAGTGTGTCATCTTCAGTTATCAATTCTAGTTTTGAGATTACACTTACTATCTTGCTTAAAACTGTGATGAATCCTGTATACATTCTGTGAGAGGAAGTTGCAGTGGTGGAGGAGTACAAATACTTGGGTGTTCACCTCGATAACTGACTTGACTGGAAAACCAACATAAAGGCTGTTTAGAAGAAGAGGATGAGAGGTTCTATTTTCTAAAGAAGCTGAGATCCTTCGATGTGTGCAGCAGGATGTTGGAGATCTTTTATCAGTCTGTTGTAGCAAGTTCAGTCTTTGCGGCTTTAGGTTGGGGGAGTAGCATTGGTGTTGGTGATAAAAAAGACTAAATAAACTCATCAAAAAGACTGGATCTGTCCTTGGCTACAACCCGGAATGTTTTGAGTTAGCGGTGTAGAGAAGGTTAAATTGTTAGCCATTATGGACAATCTGGCACATCCTCCCCATGCCTACTAAATCAGCAATAGAACACCCTTTCGAACTGACGCATTCAGCTCTGCTGTCACAAGGATCATTACAGAAAATCTTCCCTACCAAATGCAGTAACCATATACAACAGCTTATCTCTGTATGATAGGAGAACGCACATCATAATACAATGGTCTCTTTTATTTCATACATTATTATTGCAAATCATCGCACATCGGTAAATTATTGTTGTGTATATTATTATTCTGTACATTATTAGTTAAGTCTGCACACTGCTAAGTGTGTTTTAAAGGTTGCTGTAACAAAATAATTTACCACTCGGGATCAAAAAAGTGTTTATTATTATGATTAGTAAAACAACACATTATTAAACTTATTTTAAGATGTTGTTAAAGTGTTATAACTCCTACATTGTGTAATATTTCTGCTATGGTTTGGTATGTGAAAAAGAAACAGGAGATCCCTAAAATGCCTAAGGCATTTTTTTTAATATAAAGTTGCAAAGAGTAGAAGTTGAAGTAATTTGTTGATCATGATATTCATGGAATCTCAGCAGCTACAGCCCAAGCTACCATGGGACCATCCCATAGTGAGACAAATGTATAGAGTGATTGTTGACAGAAATACTTGCTGCTGGGCCTATGTGCTTTGAAATACTGTGTGATTCTATTACACTGCAAGTCACACTCTAATATATCCATTGCTGACCAAGTGGAAAAACAAAATTCAGAATAGATGGTATCCCTGCTAAAGTTATAAACTTGGCAGAGAGAAACTTTTGTAACCACATCAGATTTACTGTATAACTGCAGAGTACCGTCCCTGTTGTCTACCATGGAGTCAGAAGTTCAAAGTAAATTATTATCAAAGTACTGCCATATGCTATTCAATGTGCTACCATATACTACCTTGAGAGTAGAGCAGGGGGCTAAGGTCACAGCCCTGTGGTGCACCTGTGCTGATAGCGAGTGTGGAGTGTATATTATGGATTTTCTATCTTTGGCTTCAGTGCCACTGCCTCACTGTTCAAGGTAAATTTCTGATCAACGTTTGTATATATTACCATATGTTACCTTGAGATTTATTTTCTAGCAGCCATACACAGGAAGAAAGAAATATAGAAGTTTAAAAGTGAGATTTTATAAATGGATTTTCAGACAATCAAATGTTGTTCAAGATTCTGTATCACATTTCTTAGAGAATAAAATAAGATTACTGATTTCCCCAGTCAGTGACTCGAATGGAATAATGTACAGATTGTATAATTGAATTTGACATTGAGTCTCAAAAGCTACAGCATGTGTGAATTAAAGATTTAGTGACAATGGGGAAGATTATCAGAGTTTGGAGAGGGATCTGGACCAGTTGGAAAAATGGGTTGAAAAATGGCAGATGGATTTTAATGCAGACAAGTGTGAGGTGTTGCTCTTTGGTAGCACCAACCAGAGTCGGTCTTACGCAGTGAAAGGTAGGGCTCTGAGGAGGGTGGTGGAACAAAGAGATCTGGGAATACAGGTCCATAATTTATTGAAAGTGGTGTCACAGGTGGATAGGGTTGTAAAGAAAGCTTTTGGAACTTTGGCCTTCATAAATCAAAGCATTGAGTATAGGAGATGTGATGATGTATAAGACATTGGTGAGGCCTAATTTGGAGTACTGCTTGCAGTTTTGGTCACCTTCCCACAGCTGTGGAAGCCATGTCTATATGTATATTTAAGATAGAGATTGATAGATTCTTGATCGGTCAGGGCATGAAGGGATCCAGGGAGAAGGCAGGAGACTGGGGCTGAGAGGAAAATTCAATCAGCCGTGATCAAATGTTGGAGCAGACTCGATGGGCCAAATGGCCTAATTCTCCTCCTATATCTTATGTCTTATGGTCAAATATTATGTGTGATTTATACAACGGCATCACAGTAGTGTAGTGCTCGCAACCACTGATCAGGATTCAACTCCCATCACTGACTGTGAAGAGAGTGTGCGTTCTTCTCATGATCATTGGGATTCCTCCAGGTGCTCTGCTTTCCTCCCACATTCCCAAGACCTATGGGTTTCTCAGCTGGGGTTTCGTGGAACCCTAGAGTTCCATGCGAGGTCACTCAGGGTTCGACAAGAGATGGTGATTTAAAAAAAAAACAACTTTTTTGAATGCACAATGTATGATGCTAGCACTCGCAGTGATGTGCAGTGACTGAGCAGACCCATTAACAATGTTGTTAGAGGTCTTTCAGCCCAGTATGGCAGTGTGCAGTAGGACCATGTTTATTTGGTTGAGTTAATTCTCAGTTTTTGATGTGAGATAGGGGAGACTGTTGATAATCGACAAGCACTGTATTGCACGGAGAGGAGGATGCTAGGCTGATGAGCATGAAATGCGTTTTCTGAGCATTGAATGGACTTGTCCATTTTTTAATATTTTGTTAACCCCTGTGTTTGAAAGTTCAATGTGGTGATTTTTGAATCACAATCTTCTTAGTCATTTCACTTCACTAGTACAACAATGGACATTAAAACGTCCATCTTTACATTGTGCCTCGTCTGTGGCAACCAACTTACAAATGTAGCAATGGCTTCAGCAAAATTGAAAAGACACTTAACTATAAATCTCAGCCATATGACTCATAAAAGTGCTGATTATTTTAAATAACTATTGGAATCTCAAAACAGTGTAAAGCTTTTGTGAATATAATCACAGTGAGTAAAATGAACCAGAAGCAAGTTAGATAGATAGATAGATAGATAGATACTTTATTCATCCCCATGGGGAAATTCAACATTTTTTCCAATGTCCCGTACACTTGTTGTAGCAAAACTAATTACATACAATACTTAACTCAGTAAAAAATATGATATGCATCTAAATCACTCTCTCAAAAAGCATTAATAATAGCTTTTAAAAAGTTCTTAAGTCCTGGCGGTTGAATTGTAAAGCCTAATGGCATTGGGGAGTATTGACCTCTTCATCCTGTCTGAGGAGCATTGCATCGATAGCAACCTGTCGCTGAAACTGCTTCTCTGTCTCTGGATGGTGCTATGTAGAGGATGTTCAGGGTTTTCCATAATTGACCATAGCCTACTCAGCGCCCTTCGCTCAGCTACCGATGTTATACTCTCCAGTCCTTTGCCCACGACAGAGCCTGCCTTCCTTACCAGCTTATTAAGACGTGAGGCGTCCCTCTTCTTAATGCTGCCTCCCCAACACGCCACCACAAAGAAGAGGGCGCTCTCCACAACTGACCTATAGAACATCTTCAGCATCTCACTACAGACATTGAATGATGCCAACCTTCTAAGGAAGTACAGTCGACTCTGTGCCTTCCTGCACAAGGCATCTGTGTTGGCAGTCCAGTCTAGCTTCTCGTCTAACTGTACTCCCAGATACTTGTAGGTCTTAACCTGCTCCACACATTCTCCATTAATGATCACTGGCTCCATATGAGGCCTAGATCTCCTAAAGTCCACCACCATCTCCTTGGTCTTGGTGATATTGAGACGCAGGTAGTTTGAGTTGCACCATATCACAAAGTCCTGTATCAGTTTCCTATACTCCTCCTCCTGTCCATTCCTGACACACCCCACTATGGCCGTGTCGTCAGCGAACCTCTGCACATGGCAGGACTCCGAGTTATATTGGAAGTCTGCTGTGTACAGGGTGAACAGGACCGGAGAGAGCACGGTCCCCTGCGACGCTCCTGTGCTGCTGACCACCGTGTCAGACCTACAGTCTCCCAACCGCACATACTGAGGTCTATCTGTCAAGTAGTCCACTATCCAATCCACCATGTGAGAGTCTACTCCCATCTCCGTTAGTTTGTGCCTTAAGATCTTGGGCTGGATGGTGTTAAAGGCACTAGAGAAGTCCAGGAATGTAATCCTCACAGCACCACTGACCCCATCTAGGTTATTTAATAGAAGAACTTTTTACCCAGAAAAGGAAAGTCAGACACAGTTGGTAAGAACTTAATAATGCAAACATGTCAAATTATAGTGGGTAAAATGCTACGACAAGATGCAATATGAGAAACTTAAAAGGCTTCATGCTGAATGATAATGATGGCTGGTTCTTCACTTGCGAAGATCAGATCAGGAGGGAAGAAGAGTCCCCAGGAGCAATGGCACGATTGTTGGTGACTATAGAGGCCATTTCTGGATCTGTAGACTCTGGAGCAGTAGGGACTTTGGCCAGTAGGATTCTTCCTACGTCTCCTCCTCTCTTCAGCAGTCGCTCTTCTGGATTCCTCAAAATTCTTGGCTTGGACTGGCGTCCTCTGTCACAAGCCAGCTTCTGCCACTCATTGACCTCAATATTTGCCTGAGAGAGCTGCTGCTTAAGTTGGTCTTTGTACCTCTTGCATGGGACTCCACAATCTCTCTTGCCCTGAGGAATTCTTCGTAGAGTACTGATCTCAGTAACCTGCAATTGTCCATGTGAGACACATGGCCTGACCAGCTGAGCTGCCTGAGCGGCAAAGTGGTTTCAGTGCTTGAATGTTGAGCCTTCTCCAGGGCCTCGTTGTTGGAGACCCGATCCTGCCATCTGATGCCCATGATGGAGTGGAGGTAGTGCCAATGGAAGCACTCGAACAACCAGATTTGCTTGTAGTACAAAACCCAGGCTTTGGAGCTGTATAGCAGTGTTGTGATGAGGGCAGCACTGTATACATGGATTTTTGTGGACTTACACAGCTGGTGGTTCTTCCACACACGTTTCTGGAGGTGCCTGAAGGCACTGATACCTTTGGCGAGTCGATTGTCTATGTCCCTTACTGCTGTAGCATTTTTGGAGATGACTCTGCCCGGGTAGGTGAACTGTTCAATCATGGTGATGGGGTGGTCGTCAATGGTGATCCGAGGTGGGTGGTAAATGCCATGAGGGGGTTTCTGATGGAGGATTATTGTTTTCTTCAGACTGACTGTTAACCCAAAAGCCCTTGTAGCCTTGGTGAACTGAGTAACTGCAGCCTGTAGGCTGTACTCTTTGTGTGTGAGAAGAGCACAGTCATTTGCATGTAGTAGCTCGCGAATGGGCTCTTGCATGTTTTTTGTCAGGGCAAGAAGATGGCCACACTCAAACAGTACAATGTTGATGTATTGATGACATGTCACATGGTGCTGAAGAGCTGTGATAAACTGAAAAACAGCAGCTTCTCTATCTAGGTTGATAAGTCAACAGATTTCACCAATTAATGTCATGCAGTAGCATTAGCAAGTTCTGTAAATGATGGTGAAATTCAAGAAAACCTTTTCTGTTGTCAAGCGCTGCCCTAAACAAGCAAAGGCCAAGATATATTTAATGTTTTGTCTTCATATCTGGAAACAAAAGGTCTGTCTTGGAGGAATTCTGTCGGCATCTGTACTGATGGTGGCCCATCAATGGTTAGCTCCGTGAGAGGTTTCCTTTCTCTTTTAAAGAATCCTGATGTTGTCACAACACACTGCTTTCTTCACTGAGAGATGCTGATGTCAAAAACTCTTAAAGATGAAATTTAAAAAGTTCAGGATGATGTTACAAAAATGGTTAACTTTGTTAAACAAAGACTAGTTCGCTTGAGAATGTTTTAAAAAAAAAACTGTGTAAAAACCTGGACAAGGAACACACCAATCTGCTGCTACTTATAGAAGTTCGGTGACTTAGCAGAGCAAGAGTTCTCAACAGGGTGTTTGATCTGAAAGGTGAATTGCAGAAGTTCTTTCAAGAAAATAGTAGGCCAGATTTTGCTGAGTGCTTTGAAGATGAAGAATAGCTGCTTAACATTTTTCATCATATGAACCAGTTGAACAAGTTTCTGCAAGGTCCTGGAGATAATGTTTTGACTTTAAGTGATAAAACTTTTGGATTTAAAAGGAAACTGAATTTTTGGAAAAATCATGTTGCAAAAGGAAATACTGATATGTTTCCATTGCTGGGCTTCACAGTGAGGAAGGATAAGAAAGTCTCATCTTAATGAAAACCACCTGGAAGAACTGCAGAACAAAATTGAACGAAATTTTCCTCCCTTTCAACATAAGTGTATGACTGGATGAGGGTTCTTTGAATCTTCCACTCAGCCTGAGATCTTGACTTTGAGAGAAGAGGAAGAACTTGGTGGGATGCATTCTGGTCATACACTCAAGATGAGATTTCTCCTGGATAGGAGAATTAGTGAGAAGTCTTTTGAAACTCGAAGTTACTCTTTCAGATGAAGAGATGTATGTTCAAATAATCACCCCAATCTGTGCTCAGTTTCCTCACTGAAAAGAAGGATGTTGTGATGGCACCATGTAGATTTGGAGTATAGAAAATGTCCATATTTGTTCAGCTGAATTTTCAGTTCTTTTAAAACTCTATAATCTGCATTTTAGCTAATTTAAACTTTGTTCATTTGCTACGTGTTTCTACCCCCTATTGTTTTGTGCTTATGGTAAAAGCATCTTGTGCAGGGTATTACAGCCATACTCTACACAAAGTACCAGTGAGCAGCAGTGATTTGCTATATCACAAATGAAAATGATCCTTTGAAATTTTGCTGTAATATTCATTCAGATCATGATTTATAATGCCAGGATAATTAAATTCACATTTGAGAATACCACAGTTATGAGGTGAAAAATAATTCATTGTTTTTGTTTTTTTTTTACAGCAAGTAGGTATTGATAAAGGTGACATTCCCGATCTTTCACAGGTAGGACTTTTCTATTCCTTTTAATTTCATGTTAGAATGATTTTCATAATTCCTAGATGGACTAATACTAGTCGTATAATAACCAAAGTTATATCCATTCAACCAAGTTGCTTATTCATAAGAACGCATCCAGTTGATTAATGTCGTTGGGAAGGGGTGCTGCCCTTATCAGGTCTGATTGATGTGTGTCTCTAGGAACACCAGTCTGCTTGATTAATTTCACTCTGAAATGGTGGGCAACTTTGTGCAAGAAGCAGTTGGTAATACATGCTGCATCCTGTGAACATATTGTCTATATAGGGAGAACAGGAAAACAGCATCTGGCCATGAAGTACCACCACAGAATATCTACTACCCAGATTATAAAGATCATTGACAAGGTCTTGTGTTTTAATCTCAAACTCAATGTGCTCCTTCTGTTCCATCTTGATTTGCAATGCGGTTTTTTTTCCCCTGAGAATGTGAGATGGCAAACTTTATCGTTTCAGCAGCATCAAAAGAACCTGATAAATCTGATTCCAATTTGCTTTTCAGAATTGATCCTCCTTTGATTGTGATTTCTGTCATATTTAAAATTTGGTTCTTGTAAAACAAACACAGTATTATTTTGATGCAGCAATACCTCTGTGCAGGCAGGAACGGCACAGTAGCATAACAGCACATCACTTTACTGTGCCAGTGATTGGGGTTCAATTTCTACCACTGTCTATAAGGGGTTTATACGTTCTACCCATGACTGCGTGGGTTTCTTCTGGGTGCTCTGGTTTCTTCCCACATACCAAAGACCTGCGGGGTTAGTAGTCTAGTTCATGTGTAATTGGGTGGTGTGGGCTCATTGGACCAGAAGGCCCTGTTCCCATAATGTTCTTTAAATTTCAATTACTGCAAGGTAGTACCAACTAAACGTGTTAAATGCTTGTTTCTGTGCACTATCAACCTGCAATGTGGACAACATATTTTTGTTCATAAATTACATGAGTGGTCACAATTAATTAGATTTGGTTTATCCTCAATCAGAAATTAACTTTTCCCTCTGCTTTTTAATGGACTTTACATCTGCAGGTGTTCGTTTGTGAAATTCTGTATAATAAAATCCCAAATCAAATATTTAACGGGGTGGAGATACTTCTCTACCAAAGGAGATGTAAGGCACTCCTTCCCTCCGCTAGCTTGCAGGTTACTCTTGGGCAAGGTGCAACACCTGCTTAGTCCCCCACACCCTCCGATCAAGGTCACATGAAGCTATTGGAGCAGGTGGAGGATAGTCATATGAGCAGCTGATGCATATCACAAGTCCTGGTTATGCAACCACTGGCACTAGACAGACAATCTTTGAAGAATATTGATAATGGCTAGGGTTACCCCAGAAGAAGGCAATGGGGCAAACCACTTCTGCAGACAAATTTGCCAAGATGATCATAGAATTGTGTACACCTATGTCTTATAACATGGCATACAATGATGATTATGATTGTGAATTTTAGATGAGCTGGATGTTTTTGAGTTTAAAATGTTTAGACGTTGACTACTGATTTGAGTGCACCATTTATTATTAATACTCAGCTATATAAGCTAGGAGTTAAAATCTTCATTATTTTTATTACATTAACTAATCATATTAACTTCAGTTTTGTTAAATAATCAAACACTAATTGCATGTAGTATTTATGAAGATTTATGGAGGCTTTAAACAAAAAAAAACAACAATCAGCTATGTTGGTCTGATTAAATGTGTTACCCAATTTTTTTGGAGTTTCTACCTGGATAAATGATATCCTGTTGAATGTTGAACCTGTATGGATATCACTTTCAGGCATACTGAAGGAGGAATGTGTCAAATGGAGGAGCAGCTTTTTACTTTGCCGGAGCAGACCTCGTTATATTTGCACAATTTAATTGGTTTATTTCTTCTGAAATAATATGTACATTCTTAGATCTAAATAAATAGCTTAAGAAAACTTGCACTTAAAATGTATTGAATAAAAACATTCAAAATTTATAGAAAAGTGAAGTACGTCTTTGTTTGTCTGATGGTAATACTTTAATATTAATTGAAAACCAAGAAAGGTTATTGGATTTCCTACTTCTCTGAAATATTTTGCATAAAATGTATCCATGGTTAATCTCATCACGGCTTGTCAACAATGATACATGAGATAAATATGTATAGTTGTTCATTTTTATATGATAATAACTTCTGAAAATGCAGGTAATACATCGGAGAATTCTTGTCGACCTTAAAAATTCTGACACTGAAAATACACCTTTAAAAGATTGTACCATTGATAATCCGGTAACCCTCCTTATGTTATCTACTCTACTTCTCGTGTGCTGGCCTTTCTGTTAATGGGATCTAAGGTTACGGATTAGATTGCTGAATTGTGTACTTAAATAGTAAGAATAGTTCAGAATCTGATAGCTGACCTTGTGCAGTTACACCTTTCAAAATCCAATTTGATGCTGGGAGCATCTGGTAAATAACTGATGCTGGTGTTTTAGCATGCTGTTCACTGGAAAGCAGATGCCTTGCATCTTTCCAAAAGCATGAAAAAATTGATCTTTTGATGCTTTACATCCAGGTCTTTCTGTTTTGAAACATTGAACTCAGCATTCTAAAATGATGTACCCAACTTCCTAGTTGTTTATCTTTCATTTTATATATCTAATTTAATTTTGCACTCAGTTAAATAGTTCAGAATAAATTTATTATCAAAGTACATATATATCACCATATACAACTCTGAGATTCAGTTTCTTGCAGGCATTCACAATAGAAAAAAAACCAATAAAATTAATGAAAACCTGCACTCAAAGACTGACAAACAACCAATGTGCAAAAGAAGGCAAACTATGCAAATACAATAAATAAACAAATAATATGGACAACATGAATTGTAGAGTCCTTGAAGTAGTTTATTCAAATAACTGAATGACTTAAATGAATTAAATCTGAAACTAACATAAGTTGTTAGAAATACTTCAAGCAATAAGATATAATTTGAGCAAATAAATGTTTTCCCCAGATTTGGGTTTGCTTTCATTTGGAGATTAGTAGAGAAATAGGTAGGTGTGGTGAGAGGAATGTGATGGATGAACAGGAGTGAAGACATTTGATGGTATAACAAAATGCGGCAAATGCTAAAAACGTTGGTGCTTCTCCTTCTTCTCTCCTATCAGGTGCCTTCTTCTCCAGCCATTCACCTGGCAAAACCTCTCACCTTCTAACTTGTCATTCTCCTCCACCCCCACCTTCTTATTCTGACATCTTCCCCCTTCCTTTCTAGTCCTAAAGAAGGATCTCAGACTGAAATGTCAGCTATTTATTTCCATAGATGCTGCAAGACCTGAGTTCCTCCAGCGTTATCTATGTGTTGGCAAGTGCTAAAGTATCAGAAAAAAAAACATAAGGTGTTGTGAATCTTCAGGTTAGGCAGAATCTGTTTTGCTTCTCCAGAGTGTTTAACATCTCAATTTGATGGCCTATGTGGTTCATCAGATTTACATCAGGTCCCCCAATTTACATCAGATCTCACCAATGTAGAGGAGGCTGCATTGGGTGCAGTAGGCTTATCTATTATGTACTCTGGTTTCAGTCACCTCCAAGGGGAGAAATTGTTTGCACTCTCCCTTATATAAGCCTTCATAATTTTTTATACTTCAGTCCCGTGATTGATCCTCCTCCATTCCTGGGAAAACAGACCCAGCTTCTCTAGTCTCTAAGTGAAAAGCTCCATGCCAGACAACATCCCAGTGAATCTCCTCTGCACCATGATACCACTGTGTAGTACTTTATTTACTTAAGTTGTTTTCAATGACAATTCATTTAGCAATTCTTTCGTGCTGGTGGGTTTTGTATCTTGTTGATGAAATTTGCCAACAGAATTAAGACAGCTGTGAATATGTTGGAAAAATAGGTGGCTGTTGAGATCTCAGCATTATTGAAGTTATGTCACGTGCCAATTCTTTCATTCTCTTACTCTCCGCCACCCCCCTCCCCACCAAGATATCCAGTGGATGCAGGTGTAGCTGGGGTCCAGGTGGCTTTTGGCTCTTTGCATTCTGTTTCTGAACAATTTCAAAGCCTATCTATCTTGTTTCACTTTTCCCTATTAACTCAAGATTAAGCACGTTATTTTTTAAGCATTTCTTGCTTGGGTTGACTTGTGCTTTTAATGAGTTTTACATAAGTTCCTAAAATGTAATCACTTCTTTCAACTTGATTTTATAGAACATTTTTAAGAGCTTTCTATTGTTGCTCTGTTAGTACCAAGTTTGTTTTAATTTTGCCCGTTACCTGTTTTAGAGCAAGAGGATATCTTTGAAGCTTTTTTTCTCCTCTGCTCAAAAGATGTGTCCAGAGAATTGAGGTTTTCTTTTATAAGAGCAGAATACTGCAGATCTTGAAATAAAACAAAAATTGCAAGAAATTCTTGACAAGTCAAGTGTTCTATGGCAATGAAATTCAGATTCACCCCCTCTGGAGAAAGAAATACCTTATCTCTATTCTAATGGGGATACAGCCTTCTATTCTGAGGCTGTGTCCCCTGGTCCACTACTGGAAACACTTTCTCCATGTCCACTCTCCAGGCTATTTTGTTAACATCAACAATATTGTGTTAAGTGCATTTTAAAGCTGAACTATACAGTGGTTGACTGTGATCGCAAAGAGTTCTGAATAGGTGATACTGAAGCAGAAGTTGCTATAAACGCGTGCAAAGTTTCCTGCCTCTTGTTCAAGTTTTAGATTAGCATTCACTGTTATTTCAGTCATCAAAGAGTAAGGAAGGTGCATACTATGCTGTAGATGCCATAATCTAAAACCGTAAAATAAATTGCTGGAAGAACTCAGCAAGTTGAACAGCATATATTGAGGGAAAGGAATTGTCGAAGTTTTGTGTTGAGACCATGCATCAGGACTGGGAATTTCCTCCCATACCCACCTGTCTCTCCTCAAGCAGAGGACAATTGCAATTTAGAAGATCAAAACCTCATATTCCACCAGAGTAGTCTACAACCCAATGGAATGAACATTAGGTTTTTTACTTCTGTGTAACCATTTTGTGTCTTTGCTCATCACCCTTCTTCCAGCCTCTGTCGCCTCCTCCTCACCTAGCTGCAGGGATTCTGCAGCTGGTGGAAATCCAAAGCAACACACACAAAGTGCTGGAGGAATTCAGTTGGTCAGGCGGCATCTATGGAAAGGATTAAGCAGTTGACATTTCAGGCCAAGAATTTTCATCAGGACTGGAAAGGAAGGGGGAAGAAGCCAGAATAAGAAGGTGAGGGAGGGAGGAGTGCAAATGAGAATAGTCCTGATGAAGGGTCTTAGCTCAAAGTGTTGACAGTTTATTCCATTCCATAGCTGCCTGACCTGCTGAATTCGTCCAGCATTTTGTCTGTATTGCTCTATAAAGAATGAGTTAACATTTCAGTTCCTTAATCTGAAGGGTTTGATAGGTTATGGACCAAGTGTTTATTACTCTGGGTAAAAAGTTTAGAATTTAGTGGTTTCAGGGAATTTGCTATTTTGGCAAAGGTAAGAAATTTTCTACCTCAGTGTTGTGAATCTTTAAATTTTTTTCCCAAAGGGCTTTTTTGTGCTCAGGATTCAGAAATCAGTAGATTTTTCGGTATGCAAGGACTTTTGAATTTGTATGCAAGAAATTTCAGATATGCAAGGAACTGGGATTTGCACAAAAGTGGAACCAAGACTGAGGATTAGTATTGATTTTATTGAATTCTGGAGCAGGATCATAAAGGCATGTAGCCTATTTATAAGAAAATTAAAATTGTATTTTCAGCCTAATTATTACTTGTAATTAAAGTCTCATACATAATGCTCTTTGTCAAATGTCATGCCCATAAATCCATATAATGTTAGGTATGTTAGGTACATTATTCATAAGCTTAATGTCCAATGAGTAATTAATTCTGGAAGTGGTTGTGCATGGTGTGTGCGCTTGAGTTTGTTCATTTCTGGTGTCTAAAACATATGAGAACTTAAATGTGATTGCTTTTCAATGTGTTTGTTTTTTGGTTCTCAATTTTAGGGTAGTTTGAGAGTACACATTAGTAGTTTGTGTTCAACTGAAAATTTTCCTTGACTTGGAAGCATGAGCTTGTCACGTGTTGCTTTTATGAAGAACATAAAAGCACAATTGAACATCACTGCTTTCCATGATGTGTGGAAATTTTCTTTCGAGTGCTATATGAAGCGGGCTTGTAAATTAGCAGCAAATTGTGATTGCTGTATTGTATTATGTTTTTTAGGCACCCAGCAGTCTTCTGGAAGCACTTGAGCAGCATTTGAATACACTGGAAGGGAAGAAAAATGCAGCTGGCAGTAGGTACGCTTGAACTTATTTAGATCACATTTTAATGAAAAAAATGCCTTTCTGCATTTGGTAAATACAGCTTGTGTAAACTGATATGCAGCTGTAATATGATGCTCTGGTTTTACATTTTACATATACTTGTTTCTCTTTCTCACTCAGTGACCACTTTATTAGGGTACCCCCTTTTATAATCGTTGCCTTCTGCTGATGGCCCATCCACTTCAAGATTTGACGTGTTGTACATACAGAGATGCTCTTCTGCACACCACTATTGTAATACATGGTTATTTGTTATTGTTGCCTTCCTGTCAGCTTGAACCAGTCTAGCCATTCTCCTCCAACCTCTCTCATTAACAAGGCGTTTTTGCACACAGAACTGCCACTCACTGGATGATTTTTGGTTTTCAAACAATTCTCTAAACTCTAGAGCAGGGTTCCCAACATGACGTCCATGGACCCCTCCGTTAATTGTAGAGTCCATGGCATAAAAAAGATTGGGAACCCTTGCTCCAAAGATTATAGATCTAGTAACAGATCAAGTTTTGCACACTCTCCCTTTGGGACTTCTACGTACTGATTAAGGAAACAACCCTGAACACATTTGACAATCTCTATTCCTTTCTTTTTCAGTCTTTTTATTATTATTATTAATATCAACAAAATAAAATGATACATAGATAATGGGATTACAAACATACACATTTCAACTGAACATGAAAGAATACATAAGCAATGATTACAGTATAAATGAGTATTCCCAAATCATGGACGATACAATTCACAAATAAACAAGGCAAACCTAGGTATATCATAATATATATTAAAAAAAAACAAAAAAGAAAAATAAAAAAAATTATGCAAAAAAACTAATCTAATAATCTAATAACTAATAAGGAAAAAAAAGAAAGAAGAGAAAAAGAAAAAAATGAAAAAAAGGGCTGTTTATAATATCTCACAAAAATACAAAATCATCAGTGTCGTCAACTCTGATCCTCTCAACATATATAAAATCAAAACTGGAAAAACAAATAGGCTTGGAACAGGGTCATATTACATCATATGAAAATATTGGATAAATGGTCTCCATATCTTTTCAAATTTAATAGAAGTATCAAATACAACACTTCTAATTTTTTCTAAATTTAGACATAACATTGATTGAGAAAACCAGTGAAATACGGTAGGAGGATTAATTTCTTTCCAATTCAACAAAATAGATCTTCTAGCCATTAATGTAAGAAATGCAATCATTCGACAAGCGGAAGAGGATGAATGGAGTGAGTCCATCATTGGTAAACCAAAAATTGCAGTAATAGGATGAGGTTGTAAATCAATGTTCAATACCGCAGAAATAATATCAAAAATGTCTTTCCAATATTTTTTCAAAAGCGGACACGACCAGAACGTATGAGTTAAAGACGCTATCTCAGAATGACATCTGTCACAAATAGGATTTATATAGGAATAAAAATGAGCCAATTTATCCTTGGACGTATGAGCCCTATGCACAACCTTAAACTGTATTAATGAATGTTTAGCACATATAGATGATGTATTAACTAATTGAAGAATTTTATCCCAATTCTCAATAGGGATAGTAAGGTTAAGTTCTCTTTCCCAATCATTTTTAATCTTATAGAAGGGCTCTGAACGTATCTTCATAATTATATTGTAAAGTTTTGATATTAGCCCTTTCTGAGAAGGATTTAGTTCAAACAAATTCTCCAAAATACCTGAAGGCACAAAATTTGGAAAAGTAGGAAGTACAGTATTTAAGAAATTCCTAATCTGTAAATATCTAAAAAAAAATGAAATCTAGGCAAATTATATTTATTAGATAATTGCTCAAAAGACATAAAACAATTATCCAAAAATAAATCGGAAAATCGTAGTAATCCTTTAGTCTTTCAAGCTGAATAAGCTTGGTCTATAATAGAAGGATTAAAAAAAGCAATTGGATACAATAGGAATATTTAAAACAAACTGAGTCAACCCAAAAAATTTCCGAAATTGAAACCATATACGTAAAGTATGTTTAACTATCGGGTTGTCAATTCGTTTTGGCAATTTAGAAAGAGCAAAGGGAAGAGAAGTTCCTAAAATAAAACCCAATGCAAATCCTTGTACAGATTTAATTTCCAGGTTCACCCAATGAGGGCTAAAAGATATATCCCAATCCTTTAACCAACATATCAAATATCGGATATTAACTGCCCAATAATAAAATCTAAAATTAGGCAATGCCAATCCACCTTCCTTCCTTGCCTTCTGTAAATATATTTTACCTAATCTAGGATTTTTATTCTGCCAGATATATATGAGGAAATTTTTAAATCAACATTAGCAAAAAAAGATTTCAGAATAAAAATTGGTACCGCTTGAAATATATATAAAAACTTAGGTAAAATAACCATCTTAATAGCATTAATCCGACCTATCAGAGATAAAGATAGTGGTGACCATTTAGTAAACAAACATTTAATCTGATCGATTAAGGGTAAAAAATTAACCTTAAATAAGTCCTTATAGTTTTTTGTGATTTTAATCCCTAAGTAAATAAAAGAGTCATTAACTAATTTAAAAGGTAAATTTCCATAAATTGGAACCTGTCTATTTAAAGGAAACAATTCACTCTTATTAAGATTTAATTTATACCCGGAAAAATCACTAAATTGAGCCAACAATGATATAACTGCAGGAATGGATTTCTCAGGATCAGAAATAAATAATAATAAATCATCTGCATATAATGATAACTTATGTATATCTGTCCCATGATTTATGCCAAAAATGTTCTGTGATTCTCTGATAGCAATTGCCAAGGGTTCTAAAGCAATATCAAATAATAATGGACTAAGAGGACAGCCTTGTCTAGTACCCCGAAATAAACGAAAAAATGGAGATCTTTTGATTGTTAGTAAGCACCAAGGCTACTGGAGTATGATATATCAGTTTAATCCAGGAAATGAATGTCGGACTAAAATTAAACTTCTCAAGCACATTAAATAAGTATGGCCATTCAACTCTATCAAATGCTTTCTCCGCATCTAATGAAATGACACATTCTGAAGTGCTATGTGAAGGAGTATAAACAATATTCAATAATCTCCTAACATTGAAAAAAGAATAGCGATTTTTAATAAAACCAGTTTTATCTTCCGAAATAATTTGGGGTAATACCTTCTCCAGCCAGGATGCCAGTAACTTGGAAAAGATCTTGGAATCTACATTCAATAAAGATATTGGTCTATAGGATGCACAGTCAGTAGGGTCTTTATCTTTCTTCAATATTAAAGAAATGGAAGCTCTATAAAAAGATTGTGGCAGATTGCCCAATCTAATTGCTTCTTCAAAAACCCTGCATAACCAAGGAGAAAGAGTAGCGGAAAAACATTTTAAAAATTCTACTGTATACCCATCTGGACCTGGTGCTTTCCCAGAATTCATAGAGGAAATAACCCCTTTAATTTCTGCATCCGTAATAGGAGTTTCTAATATTGAAAGATCATCTGATGATAATTTTGGAAAATTCAATTTCCCAAGAAAATCACACATGGTATTATGATCATGAGGGAATTCGGAATGATACAGGGAGGTATAAAAATCTTGAAATGATTTGTTTATCTCGTCATGGTTAACTGTCAGATCCCCATTCTGCTGACGGATCTTAGTAATTTGACGTTTAACCAAAACATTCTTCAATTGACTAGCTAACAGTTTACCCGATTTATCACTATGTATATAAAAATCAGATCTGGTTTTCATTAATTGATTTTCAATCGAAGATGTAAGTAATAAACTATGTTCCGTTTGAAGTTCAACCCTTTGTTTGTAAAGCTGCTTACTAGGAGTAATCGAATATTTCTTGTCAATCTCTCTAATTTTATCAACCAATAAAAGAGTTTCCTTCTTAATGTGTTTTCTCAGACCAACAGAGTAGGAGATAATCTGTCCACGTATATATGCTTTTAAAGTGTCCCAAAGTGTTCCGCAAGAAATATCATCCATGGAATTAGTTGAAAAGAAGAAATCGATCTGTTCCTTCATAAATTTAATAAAATCCGGATCTTGCAGTAAGGTAGAATCAAATCGCCATTGTCTAGCACTAGAAGCTGTATCCGTAAATTTAATAGAAAGTTTTAATGGAGCATGGTCAGAGATGGCTATAATATCATAATTACAACCAATAAAACAAGAGTCAATAAAAAAATAATCAATTCTCGAGTAGGAATGATAAACATGTAAGAAAAATGAAAACTCTTTGTCCTTAGAATGCCGAAATCTCCAAATATCAAAAATTCCATTATCAGTCAAAAAAGAGTTAATACAAGTGGCCGACTTATTAGGTAAAGTCTGAGTAGATATAGATTTGTCCATCAAAGGATTTAGACAACAATTAAAGTCACCACCCATTATTAACTTATATTCATTTAGATTAGGTAGAGAAGTAAATAAGGACTTAAAAAAATCGGGACAATCCACATTTGGAGCATAAACATTAACCATAGCAACCTTTTTGTTAAAAAGTAAGCCAGTAATTAACAAAAATCTACCATTCGGATCCGAAAAGATATCGTGTTGGACAAATGCAATAGAGGAGTCAATAAAAATTGAAACTCCCTTTACTTTAGCATTTGAATTCGAATGATACTGTTGACCCCTCCAAAACCTAAAAAAGCTATAATTGTCCTCTTTCCTCACATGAGTTTCTTGTACAAAAATAATATGAGCATTAAGTCTTTGGAATACTTTGAAAATCTTTTTCCGCTTAATTGGATGGTTTAAGCCATTAGTATTCCAAGAGACAAAATTAATGGTCTGAGCCATATTTCTGAAATCAACCCTTTGGTATATAAAGGGTTAACCAAATTATGAACTCATGCACCCGGAAGAGGAACAAAAATAAGGGGCGGACCCGGAAGTGACGACATCGCAGGCATTTTAGTAGTTTAAAATCAGCCCAAATGAAGAAACTAAAAAAAACTGATGTAAGGAACATAAGATTTAGAAAAAAAAACCCCACCCCCCCCACCCAAGAGGAAAAAAGACCACCCCAGCCAGGGATAGGCTGGGAAAAAGGAAAGGTGAAACTAAATCTACCCCCATAACAGCAGAAGACAACTCTGTATATAAAGGATTAAAAAAAGATCCACCCAAACTCTAAAGAAATAATAATCACTATACTAAAACCAAACTTCTTAATATAATTGGTAGTAAAAAAAACCAAAAAGAATATAATCACTAGTAACTTATAAATCAGGTTAAAACCCAAACAAACCAAAAAGAATTTAAACCGTGATAAATGCATTATAGGAAGAAGACGAGAGAAAAAAAAATGGCGAAATCAAAAAAAAGCCAAAAATATTTCAGAGAAGAAACCGCCATCTTAGTAAAAAAAAGTTCACCTTCGAAGGATTAATAATAATAACCAAAGATAAAGTACAGTGGTTGAAGTAAGTAAAATAAAAAGATTAGTATGTCGAAAAAGAAACTTTAACTAGAGTATAAAATATAGAGTAAACCTACACCAATAGCCAGAAACAAAATCTGGTTTTGGAAACAAAAACCATCTTGCATGATCAAAATCACTCTTTTATTAGAGATGAGAGTCCATTGCAGTAGCTTCAGATGTAGAAAGAAAAACACGCCGTGGTGCATTCGGAGGCGAGGTTCTGAGCTTCGCAGGGTATAAGAGCGCAGGTTTTAGATTTTTCTCATAACATTCTGACATCAGAGGTTTAAAAAGAAGCCTTGCCTTCATTACTTCTGAACTAAAATCTTCCACTAATCGAAAATTGTGATCTTGAAATTTGACCATCCCTACACGCCAAGCCACACGAATAAGTTGCTCTTTAACATGCACATAGTGAAATCGGACAATTACAACCGGTGGTTTAGCTGAAGCACTTGGTGATCGACGCATAATTCTGTGAGCGCAATCAAGTAACGGAGGACTGTCTGGGAATACAGAAGGGAACGCATCCTTTAAAAGTTGAGCAAAGTACTTCGAGGGGTCCCCTTGTTCAATACCTTCCGGGAGACCAAGTATGCGTAAGTTCTGTCTTCTGGACTGATTCTCAAAGTCGACACTCTTGGCTTTAAGTGTTTCCACCTGTTTAATCGTCGAAAGTAATTTCTGCTCCAGTTTTCCAATTATCAAGTCTCGCTTCCGAGCGTCCTCTTGCAAAGTTGCGATTAGAACTTGCTGCTGGTTAACTACTGAATCCGTCTTATGCATATAATCTTGAAAAGCCTTTATATCTTGTTTAAAAATTTGTCGTCGTTCTTCAAATTTTTCATTTAAAACCTCCAATAATATTTCATAAGTCAATTCAGTGCGCTTAGGATCAGTTTTTTTCTTCTTCCTGTTCCCGTTAGGATCCTTCCCAGGTTCTCACCCTTTAGATCTAAGAGCCATTTCTGTATTCATTTCTTCAAAAATTCACAATAAACTCTTAAAGATAAGTCCAAAAAAGTAGCAAGAATCTTTTGGTGTAGGTAAAAGTAAGTTAAATAAGGGTGATCATAGGTTAAAAAAAGTAAAGGTTATGGAGCGAATCTGAAACAGTACTCACTCCATGAGCGTCTCCTGCTGACCTTCTTTCGACAATCTCTATTCCGTCCAGTCCTTTTACAGCATGGGATTCTCAATCAATATCTGGAAGTTAAAATCACTTACTACAACAATCTTATGTTTCTTGTAACAGTCTGTGATCTCTCTGCAAATTTGTTCCTCTAAATCCCTCAGACTGTTGGTGGTCTGTAATATAGCCTCATTAACGTGGTCATACCTTTCTTATTCCTCAATTCTATCCATGTTAGCGTTCATTTCAAGATGTCTAGAATACAAGAGCAAGGATGTGATGCTAAGGCTTTATAAGGCATTGGTGAGGCCTCACCTTGAGTATTGTGAACAGTTTTGGGCCCCTCATCTTAGAAAAGATGTGCTGGCATTGGAGAGGGTCCAGATGAGGTTCACAAGGATGATTCCTGGAATGAAAGGGGTTATCATACAGGGAATGTTTGATGGTGCTGGGTCTATACTCATTGGAAGTCAGAAGGATAAAGGGGGATCTCATTGAAACCTTTTGAGTGTTGAAAGGCCTAGACAGAGTAGGTGTGGAAAGGATGTTTCCCATGGTGGGAGAGTCTAGGACAGGAGGGCATAGCCTCAGGATAGAGGGGCGCCCTTTCAGAAATTTCTTTAGCCAAAGGGTGATAAATTTGTGGAATTTGTTGCCACATGCAGCTGTGGATGCCAGGTCATTGGGTGTATTGAAGGTAGAGAATGATAGGTTCTTGACTGGACATGGCATCAAAGGTTACGGGGAGAAGGTAGGAACTGGGGTTGAGGAGGAGAAAAAAGGATTAGCCATAATTGAATGGGAGAGCAGACTCGATGGGCCAGATGACCTAATACTGCTCCTATGTCTTTCGGTCTTATAACTCCTTACTAAATGAGTTCTCCAGTCTGTCCTGACTGAGCACTGCCATGAAATTTTCCCCTTCTGCTCTGTCATGTCTAAAACAACGGAATCCCAGAATACTGAGCTGCCAGTCCTGCCCCTCCTTCAACCAAGTCTCAATCATAACTACAATATCGTAATTCCATGTGTTCATCCATGCCCTGAGCTCATCTGCCTTTCCTACAATACTTCTTGCATTGAAATACTTACTTTTACTACCAGCAAAAAAGCATAAGCACCCTCCACTGAGCACTCAGTGATGCAGCAAAGCATCAATAAAGACACGACTTGCAGTACCCCAAAGGCTAGTCATTCACTCGGTAATTAGACATTCCACAGGCTCTCTCCCTCCCTAATAAGGGAAAAAGAGGAGTACCTGTTTCACAGAGAGGCGGGAGACATAACAAACAACTCGTTGATTTACGATATTAAAAGTCTGTTGCATCATTTTTTCCGAGCGCTGCACCCAGAGAGTCGGCCCCAGGAAGGCTCAGGTCTCTGGACGCACAGCCCATGGCAGCTAACCTGTTGCTCCTGATGTTCCGTGTTCCCCTGCGATGCCTCAGTCGGGGGCACTGGCCTTGAATCAGCCCGTCTCCAGAGCCACGATAATCCGGCACCCTGAAAGCACTCTAGTCTTGGAGGCCACGTCCTTTGAATATCAAAAAGCGGCCATTCGTGAGGCCCTGAGAGTGGGTCCCATTCCCGCAAGGAACGGAACTCAGAATGTAACTCCTGCGTCACAGTCTTCAAAAGAACCTTGAAAAGGAAAACAAGAGGTATCAAAGATAGAAATAGAGCTGTTTCCAAAGAAGCAAGCAAAGGAGTCACCGTTTAGAGCCATCATCACTTCGCTCAGTTAAAGGGAAAGTTAAAAAAGGTGAGGTAGTGGATGTTGTCTACATGGACTTTAGTAAGGCCTTTGACAAGGTTCAACATGGTAGTCATGAAGGTTCACCTGCATGGAATTCAGGATGAGGTAGTAAATTGGATTAAAGATTGGCCTCATGGGAGAAGCCAAAGAGTGGTAGTGGATGGATGTCTGTCTGACTTGGAGGCCTGTGACTAGTGGTGTGCTGCAGGGTTCTGTGCTGTGTCCGTTGTTGTCTGTCATCTATATTAATGATCTGGATGATAATGAGGTAAACTGGATCTACAAATTTGCTGATAACACCAAGATTGGAGATGTAGTGAACAGTGAGGAAGACTATCAAAGCTTGCAACAGATGGGAAAATGGCTGAAAATTGATAGATAGAATTTAATGCAAACACGTGTGAGGTGTTGCACTTTGGGTGGGCCAACCAGGGTAGGTCTTACACGGTGAGCAGTGGAGTACTGAGTAGTGTGGTAGAACAAAGGGATCTGGGAATACTGATCCATAATTCTGTGAAAGTGGTGTCACTGGTGGAAAGGGTCATAAAGAAAGCTTTTGGCACATTGGCCTTCATAAATCAAAGTGTTTCGTATAGGAGTTGGGATGCTATGTTGGAGTTGTATAAGACATTGCTGAGGCCTAATTTGGAGTATTGTGTCCAGTTTTGGTCAAAAACCTACAGGGAAGATGTAAATAAGATTGAAAAGATACAGAGGAATTTAGCAAGGATGTTTTTGGGCTTGAGGACCTGAGTTATAGGGAAAAATTGAATAGGTTAAGACTTTATTCTTTGGATCATAGAACCATAGAACACTACGGCACAGTACAGGCCCTTCTGCCCTCCATGTTGTGCTGACCCATATAATCCTTTAAAAAAAAGTACTAAACCCACACTACCCCATAACCCTCCATTTTTCTTTCATCCATGTGCTTGTCCAAGAGGCTCTTAAATACCCCTAATGTTTTAGCCTCCACCACCATCCCTGGCAAGTCATTCCAGGCACTCACAACCCTCTGTGTAAAAAAGAAAAACTTACCCCTGATGTCTCCCGTAAACTTCCCTCCCTTAATTTTGTACATATGCCCTCTGGTGTTTGCTGTTGGTGCCCTGGGAAACAGGTACTGACTATCCGCCCTATCTTTGCCTCTCATAATCTTGTAGACCTCTATCAAGTCCCCTCTCATTCTTCTATGCTCCAAAGAGAAAAGTCCCAGCTCTGCTAACCTTGCTTCATATGACTTGTTCTCCAAACCAGGCAACATCCTGGTAAATCTCCTCTGCACCCTCTCCATAGCTTCCACATCCTTCCTATAATGAGGTGACCAGAATTGAATACAATACTCTAAGTGAGGTCTCACCAGAGATTTGTAGATTTGCAACATGACCTCTGTACTCTTGAACTGAATCCCCCTGTTAATGAAGCCTAGCATCCCATAAGCTTTTTAACTACCTTATCAACCTGCGCAGTGACCTTAAGGGATGTATGGATTTGAACCCCAAGATCCCTTTGTTCATCCACACTCTTAAGTAACTGACCATTAATCCTGTACTAAGTCTTCTGGTTTGTCCTTCCAAAATGCATCACCTCACACTTGTCCGGATTGAACTCCATCTGCCATTTTCCTGCCCAACTCTGCATCCTGTCTATATCCTCTTGTAACCTTCGACAACCTACTGCTCCATCCACAACTCCTCCAACCTTCGTGTCATCCACAAACTTCTGCCTCTACATCCAGGTCATTTATAAAAATCACAAATAGCAGGGGTCCCAGGACAGATCTCTGCGGCACTCCACTAGTCACCGACCTCTAGGCAGAATACTTTCCTTCCACAACTGTCCTTTGCTTTCTTCCTTTAAGCAAATTTTTTATCCAAACAGCCAAGGTTCCACTTATCCCGTGCCTCATGACTTTCTGGATGAGTCTCAATCATAGAAGATTGAGGGGACATTTGATAGAGGTATACAATATTGTGAGGGGTAAAAATAGGGTTTTTCCACTAAGATTGGGTGAGACTACAACTAGAAGTCATGGGTTAATGGCGAAAGGTGAAGTGTGAAGGGGAACATGAGGGGGGACTTCTTTACTCAGAAGGTGGTGAGATTGTGGAATGAGCTGCTAGCACAAGTAGTGGATGTGCATTCGATTTCAACATTTAAGAGAAATTTGGATAGATCTGGATGGGTGGGGTATGGAAGGATATTGAGAGCAATGGATGGTACAAATGCTGGTCAAAGGGACTAGGCAGATTAATAGCTTGGCACACTCTGCTAGGGCATAAGGGCCCATTTCTGCCCTGTAGTGTTTTTTGACTCTATGATGTACTCTGGTAGCTTGTAAGTGTCACTATTCTGGCAGCAACACAGCATACACACCATGCTCAGCAGAACAACACTTCTATGCAGAAGATACCAAGCAATAACACAAGCTCTGTTCTTCCCTCCAGCAAACTCACCCACACACATACACAGTCCTCTAACCCCAGGACAGGCTGTAGTTTCACAGATATTGGGCCTTTGAGATCCACAGTGGACTCAGAGCTCTGGCCATCAGGCCTCAAATTCTGGACCTCTGAAATTGACAAAGAAGTTAGAAGATAGAAACAAGTTAAACAGCAACATTTGGAAGAGAATTAATTAAATACTTGAATGGAAGAACTTTTAAAAAAGCTCACAAGGAAACATGAAAAGAGCAGTAGGTTCTTTGATCGGTTGACTCCACAAAAGAACGTCTCGGACATGACAGGCTGTATTATTGCCATGTGAATTTTGGAAAATGTTTGGCAAAAGCAGTGAATGATTATAATTAATTGACCATTTACAAAAAAGTAAATTATTATAGGCAGGGGTAATAAAATTTGAAGTGCACTCTAGCTTGTCAGAGTTGGTCAGAGTTTTGTCCATCTCTTGTGAAGATAATATACTCAAGTTGGTTTCAACTTGTAATATTAAACATGGAAAGAGATTTGGGTCACTTTACTTGATCCCTGCAGTTCCCTGTCTAACATATTGGGTTAGAGCCTAGCTAACCCTCTGGAGGAGCAATGAAAACTAGGTAAGGTTATCATGAGTGGGTCAAAATCACATAACTTGGGTTTTGAATCAGAACAGATTTTGGATTTAGAATCAAAGGATGAAGTGTATCTATGTAACTTGTTAAAATCTGAAGATGTAAACTTCTAGCTAAATACATGGACCTCTGGTGATTTTGAATTACTACATATGCAAGGGGAGCTGTAAATATATTTGAATTTAATCTTGGCAATGACAAACAATGTCAGATCCTTTTGATTTAAAATAGAGTTGAATCAATAGCGTGTCATAATTAATATGTAATTTAATAAATCCAACTTTTTACAGCTGAGCACACTATATAATAGTAATATCACTGTTCAAAGAATACAAACAATCTTAGTGTCACCAAGAAGCAAATATTTACCTTTAAATTTGAAAATGTACTTCTTTTTGGAAAATTAATTTTAAAACTTTGTGTTCTTTCCTGCTGTCTTGGATTGTTAGTGAAGGGTAAGTTTCAACCATTATACTGTCTGAAAGCTTTTAAGAAATCCAAGAAATTTCACAGATGCTGGCAATGCAAAGTAATGTAGACAAAATACTGAAAGAACATAGCAGATCAGGCAAGATCTATGGAGAGGAATGAACAGTGGGCATTTTGGACTGAGTCCCGATGAAGGGTCTTAGCCTGAAATGTCCTCTTCACAGATGCTATTTGCTGAGTTATTCCAGCATTTTGTATGTGTTGCTCCTTTAAGAAAGTACTCTAGATAAGGGATGGAAATGAGGACAAGGTGATCTTTGGACCAATGGGCAGTATAAATTGAACTAATTTGCTTTTTAAATTTACCCCAGTTTGCCACAGATGGGAAAAAAAGCAAAAGGAATAATTGTTATAGCAATTGAATTTATTATTACTTGTTAAATAGTTTGGAGAAAATTGTAGCAATTTTCTTAGGGAGAAAAATAAATTGTCTGAGGAGAATTGTTTTGCCATTGAGCTGAAGTTAATTTAATGAAGGAACAGCTGGATATTGTAACTTCTGTGCTTCATTCGTTCAGCATTGTCATTGAGAATGAAAAACCAGAGAACAGAGACAGCAACAGGACTAAGATCTATTCTCTGGTAACCACAGTAATTTTCCATAATTCACATATTTTGTAAGTCTGTTTTTCTTGAAGAACACGCTACACTGTTGAGGCCTGAAATATTGGAAGGTGTCAATGTGCTGCCCATTTGCTTGTTTCATTCCCTGTCAAGAAACTTGTTCAAATTTAATGACTAATTAGTTTGAATGATGCTTGGGGTGGGGGTTATGAGATAGAAATAGAGGTTATCCATCTTTTTATTCACTGTCTGTCAACTCAAAGCCTTACAGTTTTGTCAAGTTTTTAATAGTTCCTCTGTCTTATTTATCCTGTTACTTCAGCAATATAGACAAGGTCCTGTTGAAGGGTCTCGGCCTAAAGCATTGACTGTTTATGTATTTTCATAGATGCTGCCTGACCTGCTGTGGCCCTCCAGTGCTTTGTGTGTGTTGCTGCATTTCCTTTGTTTCTTGATTCAGCTTATGTACTTAGAATGTGCACTTGTGCTTGGAAATCCTTCTGAATCATACTTTGTTTCAAATGGGAAAGGCATCTAAAAAAATGTGTGGTGATAATGTGACTGGACTGGGGTCAAGAAATTTACAGCAAGAAATATTTAGATAACTCCCCTCTAGTTTGCTGTACACTTACAGTAGCAGATATAGCCCAGTCCATCACAGGTAGAGCCCTCCCCACCACTGAGCATACTTACAAGCAGTGCTGCCACAAGAAAGCAGCATCCATCACCGCAGACTCCCACCATCCACATCACTCTCTCTTTTCGGTGCTAATATCAGGAAGGAGGTACAGGAGCCTCAGGACCTATTCAGGAGATAACTTCACTCACCCCAACACTAAACTATTCACACAATCTGTGGGCTCCCATTCAGGGCTTTTTATCTCATGTTCTCAATACTTATTGCTTAATTTTTTTCCTTTTGTATTTGCAGTTTGTCATCTTTTGCATATGGGTTGTTTGTCTTGTTGTGTGCACTTTTTCATTGATTCTATTGTGTTTCTTTGTCTTTACTGTGAATTCCCACAAGAAAATGAATCACAGTGTTGTATATAGTGGCATATTTACTTTGAACTTTGTGGGTCACAGTTTAAGTGCTAATCTCCATAGTACTTTGTTGGGTTACACAATGGAACAATGGTAGTAATGATTTTTTTAGTGTTGCAACTGTGAATTACTCATGAATATCTCCAGACCATGCAGCTTTATTCACAGTTACGTATGCTTTTAGTGTATAAATGTCTTCTGTATTTTGAAAATCTCTTTTCATCTGCCTCTTATTTTCTTTCAGGACTGCTGGAGCACCTTTACAGGGGACTACGGTAATATAAGTTAATTTTTCTTCAACCCCTCCCCCCTGCAAAGTACTGTGTAGGATCCTTAGTTTATGCCTTGGTTGATAATTTTGTTTTGTTGCCTTAATATGCATGTTTTATATAAAAGCTATAAGATGCATGATAAATTGTATTTCTGAAGTTTGGAAAGCTAATTGCCTAATTCTCTGTGGAGCATTTATTGAAACTAATCTTTTTCCGTTCTCCTTTCCCCGCCCCCCAACCCTCCATTTCCTTCTTTGCTCCTTCCCCTTCCCTGTTTTCTCCCTTCTTCCCAATTTCAAATGATAATGCTCAGGCCTGTTGTCTGAATGTTTCACAAACCAATGAACACTGCTTTGTTATTCATCTTTTGTACTATTTATTTTCTAAACTTGTAGTAATATTTTGTGTCTTGCACTGTACTGCTGTCACTAAACGACCAACTTCAAGTCATATGCCAGTGACAATAAATCTGATTCTGATTTTAGGCTATTGTTTGCATATTTGATATGTTTCTAATTGCCCAAAAGGCCCAACTATAAAACCATTTGTGTTCTTATCAATTGAGGAAATTATAACCATTTTACTAGAACAGTAATAAAATGTAAGGACCTGAAATGCATGTCTTGCATATCACAAAAGACTTAAATTTCATATACCTGAATGATTCTAACATTTGTCTCCATTTGGTTATTTGGTAGGTTATTTCAGACACTTTTTCCCAGTAAATAAATTTTGTTAAAATTATGTTATGAAGAAACTGAGGGATTTAAAATTTGGATGATTTCAGTATTATACTGAACAGTACATTCAAAACATGAATAAATATCACTATATTCTTCAAAGATACTTTTTTAAAATCGTTCTAGGGCTCTCCGGAAAACACAGGGTCTTCTCCCACCACCAGTCCTGCCAAGGTGGCTGACACGGCTCCAGTCGTTGATCTCTTTTCACCGCCACCCCCTGTCGCAGCTCCAGTAAAGTAAGTCTTGAATGGTTTTGGCAGATTACAGGATGATTTTAAGCAATTAATTTTCTTTATTGTGCATTTTATGAAAACACACAAAAAATGAATATTTAAAGGCCTAGACAGAGTGTATGTGGAGAGTGTGTTCCCGATAGTGAGCGAGTATAGAACCAGAAGGCACAGCCACAGAACAGAGGGACTTCCATTTAGAACACAGATGGGTAAGAATTTTTTTTAGCCAGAGTGTAGTGAATCTGTGGAATTCTTTGCCACAGACGGTTGTGGTGGATAACTATTTGGGTATATTTAAAGCAGAGGTTGATGGTTCTTGATTAGAAACATAGAAAAATAAAAAATCTATGGCACAACACAGGCCAGGCTCTTCGGCCCACAAAGCTGTGCTGAAAATGTCCTTACCTTAGAAATTACTTAGGGTTACCCATAGCCCTCTGTTTTTCTCAGCTCCATGTACCTGTCCAAGAGTCTCTTAAAAGACCCTATCGTATCCGTCTCCACCACCGTCGCCAGCAGCCTATTCCACACACTCACCACTCTGTGTAAAAAAATCTTACCCCTGACATTTCCACTGTACCTATTTCTAAGCATCTTAAAATTGTGTCCTCTCGTGCTGGCCATTTCAGCCCTGGTAAAAAGCCTCTGACTATCAACACAATTGATACCTCTCATCATCTTATACACCTCTATATACACCTCTATCAGGTCACCTCTCATCCTCCGTTGCTCCAAGGAAAAAAGACCAAGTTCGCTCAACCTATTCTCATAGGGCATGCTTTGCAATCCAGGCAACATCCTTGCAAATCTCCTCTGCATCCTTTCTATGATTTCTATATCCTTCGTATAGTAAGGCTACCAGAACTGAGCACAGTACTCCAAATGGGGTCTGACCAGGGTCCTATAGAGCTGCAACATTACCTCTCAGCTCCTAAACTCAATCCCACAATTGAAGTCAAATGCACCGTATGCTTTCTTAACCACAGAGTCAACCTGCACAGCAGCTTTGAGTGTCCTATGGACTCGGACCCCAAGATCCCTCTGATTCTCCACACTGCCAAGAGTCTTACCATTAATACTATATTCTGTCATATTTAGAACCATAGAACATTACAGTACAGAAACAGACCTTCTGGCCCTTCTTGGCTGTGCCGAACCATTTTTCTGCCTAGTCCCACTGACCTAGACCCGGGTCAGATCCCTCCAAACCCCTCTCATCCATGTACCTGTCCAAGTTTTTCTTGAATGTCAACAGTGAGCCCGCATTCACCACTTCATCTGGCAGCTCATTCCACACTCCCAACACTCTCTGTGTGAAGAAGCCACACCCCTAATGTTCCCTTTAAACTTTTCCCCCTTCACCCTTTACCCATGACCTCTTTTTTTCTCCCATGGCCTCAGTGGAAAAAGCCTGCTTGCATTCACTCTTTCTATACCCATCATAATTTTATACACCTCTATCAAATCACCCCTCATTCTCCTTCGCTCCAGGGAATAAAGTCCTAACCTATTCAACCTTTCTCTGTAACTCAGTTTCTCAAGTCCCGGCAACATCCTTGTAAACCTTCTCTGCACTCTTTCAACCTTATTAATATCCTTCCTGTAATTAGGTGACCAAAACTGCACACAATACTCCAAATTCGGTCTCACCAATGTCTTATACAACCTCACCATTACATTCCAACTCTTATACTCAATACTTTGATTTATAAAGGCCAATGTACCAAAAGCTCTCTTTACAACCCTATCTACTTGTGATGCCACTTTTAGGTAATTATGTATCTGTACTCCCAGATCCCTCTGTTCTACTGCACTCCTCAGTGTCCTACCATTTACCTTGTATGTTCTACCTTGGTTTGACCTTCCGAAGTGCAATACCTCACACTTGTCCGCATTAAACTCCATCTGCCATTTTCCTGCCCATTCCTCCAACTGGTCCAAATCCCTCTGCAAACTTTGAAAACCTTCCTCACTGTCCACTACACCGCCAATCTTTGTATCATCAGCAAATTTGCTGATCCAATTTGCCACATTATCATCCAGATCGTTGATATAGATGACAAATAACAATGGACCCAGCAGTGATCCCTGTGGCACACCACTAGTCACAGGCCTCCACTCAGAGTAGCAATCCTCCACTACGACTCTCTGGCTTCTTCCATTGAGCCAATGTCTAATCCAATTTACTACCTCTCCATATATACCTGGCGACTGAATCTTCCTATCTAACCTCCCATGCGGGACCTTGTCAAAGGCCTTACTGAAGTCCGTGTATACAATATCCACTGGCTTCCCTTCATCCATTTTCCTGGTAGCTTCCTCGAAAAACTCTAATAGATTGGTTAAACATGACCTACCACGCACAAAGACATGCTGACTGTTTCTAATAAGTCCCTGTCTATTCAAATACTTGTAGATCCTATCTCTTAGTATTCCTTCCAATAATTTACCTGCTACCGATATCAAACTTACCGGCCTAAAATTTCCCGGCTTATGTTTTGAGCCTTTTTTAAACAACGGAACTACATGAGCTATCCTCCAATCCTCTGGCACCTGACCCGTGGATATCGACATTTTAAATATTTCTGCCAGGGCCCCTGGAATTTCACAGAGGGGACTAGTCTCCCTCAAGGTCCTAGGGAATACCCTGTCAGGTCATGGGGATTTATCTACTCTAATTTGCCTCAAGACAGTAATCACCTCCTCCTCTTTAATCTGTATAAGTTCCATGACCTCCCTACTTGTTTGCCTTGTTTCCATAGACTCCATTCCGGTTTCCTTAGTAAATACAGATGTAAAAGCCCATTTAATATCTCTCCCATTTCTTTTGGTTCCATACATAGCCAACCGCTCTGATCTTCAAGAGGACCAATTTTATCCCTTACTATCCTTTTGCTCTTAACATACCTGTAGAAGCTCTTAGGATTATCCTTCACCCTGACTGCCAAAGCAACCTCATGTCTTCTTTTAGCCCTCCTGATTTCTTTCTTAAGTATTTTCTTACTCTTATTATACTCCTCAAGCATCTTATTCCCTTCCTGTTGCCTATACATGTTATACATCTCTCTCTTCTTCTTTATCAGAGTTCCAATATCCCTCAAGAACGAAGGCACCTTATTCTTATTCGTTTTGTCTTTAACCCTGACAGGAACATACAAACTCTGCACTCTCAAAATTTCTCCTTTGAAGGCTTCCCACTTACCAATCATATCCTTGCCAGAGAACAACTTGTCCCAATCTACGCTTTTTAGATCCTTTCTCATTTCTTCAAATTTGACCTTTTTCCAGTTTAGAACTTCAACCTGAGGACCAGATCTATCTTTATCCATGATCAAGTTGAAACTAATGACGTTATGATCACTGGAACCAAAGTGTTCCCCTACACACACTTCCGTCACCTGCCCTAACTCATTTAACCTACCAAAATGAACCACCTCACACTTATCTGGGTTGAACTCCATCTGCCACTTCTTAGCCTAGTTTTGCATCCTATCAATGTCCTGTTATAACCTCTGACAGCCCTCCACACTGTCCACAACACCTCCAACCTTTGTGTCATCAGCAAATTTACTAACCCATCCCTCCACTTCTTCATCCAGGTCATTTATAAAAATCACGAAGAGTAAAGGTCCCAGAACAGATCCCTGAGGCACACCACTGGTGACCAACCTTCATGCAGAATATGACCCATCTATAACCACTATTTGCTTTCTGTGGACAAGCTAGTTCTGGATCCACAAAGCAAGTGTCCCCTTGGATCCCATGCCTTCTTACTTTCTCAATAAGCCTTGCATGGGGTACCTTGTCAAATGCCTTGCTGAAATCTATATGCACTACATCTACTGCTCTACCTTCATCAATGTGTTTAGTCACATCCTCAAAAAATTCAATCAGGCTTGTAAGGCATGACCTGCCTTTCACAAAGTCATGCTGACTACTCATAATCATATTGCGCCTCTCCAAATGTTCATAAATCCTGCCTCTCAGGATCTTCTCCATCAACTTACCAACCACTGAAGTAAGACTCGCTGGCCTATAATTTCCTGGGCTATCTCTAATCCCTTTCTTGAATAAGGAAACAACATCCGCAACCCTCCAATCTGCTGGAACCTCTCCCGTCCTCATTGATGATGCAAAGATCATCGCCAGAAGCTCAGTAATCTCTTCCCTCGCTTCCCACAGTAGCCTGGGGTACATCTCATCCAGTCCCGGTGACTTATCCAACTTGATGCTTTCCAAAAGCTCCAGCACATCCTCTTTCTTAATATCTACATGGTCAAACTTTTCAATTCACTGTAAGTCATCCCTACAATCACCAAGATCCTTTTCCATAGTGAATACTGAAGCGAAGTACTTGTTAAGTTCCTCTGCTATCTCCTCTGATTCCATACACACTTTTCCACTGTCGTACTTGATTGGCCCTATTCTCTCACGTATTATCTTCTTGCTCTTCACATGCTTCTAGAATGCCTTGGGGTTTTTCTTAATCCTGTCCGCCAAGGCCTTCGCATGGCCTCTTCTGGCTCTCCTAATTTCTTTCTTAAGCTCGTTCCTGCTAGCCGTATAATCTTTTAGATCTCTATCATTACCTAGTTTTTTGAACCTTTTGTAAGCTCTTCTTCTTAATTAGATTTCAACAGCCTTTTGTACACCACAGTTCGTGTGTCCTACCATCCTTTCCCTGTCTCATTGGAATGTACCTATGCAGAATGCCACGCAAATATCCCTTGAATGTTTGCCACATTTCTTCCGTACATTTCCCTGAAAATGTCCGTTCCCAATTTATGCTTCCAAGTTCCTGCCTGATAGCCTCATATTTCCCCTTACTCCAATTAAATGCTTTCCTAATTTGTCTGTTCCTATCCCTCTCCAATGCTATCGTAAAGGAGATAGAATTGTGATCACCATCTTCAAAATGCTCTCCCACTGAGAGATCTGACACCTGACCAGATTCATTTCCCAATACCAGATCAAGTACAGCCTCTCCTCTTGTAGGCTTATATACATACTGTGTCAAGCCTTCTTGAACACACCTAACAAACTCCACCCTTGCTCTAGGGACATGCCAATCAATTTTTGGGAAATTAAAATCTCCCACCACAACAACCCTGGTATTATTACATCTTTCCAGAATCTGTCTCCTTATCTGCTCCTCGATGTCCCTGTTACTATTGGGTGGTCTATAAAAAAAAAAGCACCCAGTAGAGTTATTGACCCCTTCCTGGTCCTAACTCCCACCCACAGAGACTCCGTAGACAACCTCTCCATGACTTCCTCCTTCTCTGCAGCTGTCACACTATATCTGATCAACAGTGCCACATTCACACCTCTTTTGCCTCCCACCCTGTCCTTTCTGAAACATGTAAAGGCTGGTATTCAAAGTAACAATTCCTGCCGATGAGCCACCCAAGTCTCTGTAATGGCCACAACATCATAGCTCCAAATACTGATCCATGCTTTAAGTTCACCTGCTTTGTTAGTCAGGGTGTCAAAGGTTACAGAGGGAAGGCAGGAGAATAGGGTTGAGAGGGATAATGAATTAGCCATGATGGAATGGTGGAGCAGACTCGATGGGCTGAATGGCCTAATTCTCCTCCTGTTTCTGATGGTCATGGTCTTCTCTTGACACATAATATACATCTATTCTTTATGTGTGCAAAAATATAGTAAATATTCTGAAGCTTTCCTTCAGTGTTTTTCAGCCGAGACAGTTTTATTTGTAGAGAAATTTAAAAAATTTTGAAGATCTATGAAGGATAATTTATTTCAAGTATTTAATGATGGAATGACAGATTTTGAAAATAATTATATTTCAAATAGTTGTTCTAAATTATCATGTTATCAGAAGAGGTTGTCAGCTGGGCGACCCAGCGAATCCTTTTCATTGACGGTATTTTTTTTAAAGCACAAGTTATCCTATGGTGTTCTGTGTTTAATCCATTACTGTACAGAAAGGGTGTTGCACCAGCATTCATAAGCAAAGTTATTAAATGGCTTACCTGTGCTAACCATTCACCAGGAAGCAATGTTGATATTTTGTATGTAAAACATAAAACCATAAGACATAGGAGCAGGATTAGGTTATTTGGCCAATTGAGTCTGTTCCATCATTTCATCACGGCTGATTTATTCTCTCTCCTAACCCCATTCTCCTGCCTTCTTCATGTACCCTTTCATACCCTGACTAATCAAAAACCTGTCAACCTCTGCTTTAAAGATAGCTAATGAATCCTACACATTCCTACCCTCTGGCTAAAGAAATTCCTCCTCTAAATTGTTCCTTTATTCTGAGATTGTACCCTTTGGGTCTAGACTCCTCCACTACAGGAACCATCCTCTCCACATATACTCTATCTCGGCCTTTCAATATTCAATAGGTTTCAATGAGATTTCCCCACCCCTCTCCTCTGTTCTTATAAACTCTAGCAAGTACAGGCCCAGAGCCATCAAATGCTCCTCATAGGCTAAGGCTACATCCACGCTACGCCAGATAAATTCGTAACTGAAGCTTTTTCTCTTTGTTTTTATCCTCCGTCCACACTAAAACGGTGTTTTCGTCCCCTGAAAACAGAGCTTTTCAGAAACACTTTTGGGTGGGTTATTTTTGAAAACGCTGCTCGGGCAGATCAGTGCGAACAGCGTAACTGGAGACTTCTGAAATCGTTATCAGACAGCAGTGCACTATTTCATTGTTTTCTTGAACGCAATCTAACAATTTCAGAACAGACGGCAAAGAGACTGAAGCCAGAAGAGTTAGAAATGTACTCACCAAATACTTTGACCCATAACTTACTGAATAAATAAGTATACTGTACTCACTTTGCCCTGTTTTCTGTCCTTGCTCGTGTGAAGGTGGTTTACCTATTTATGCAAGTACTTCTCTGACAATAGATGTGTAACAGCCTAATGTAACATTGTATGGAAATACAAGATAACACTGACGCAGACATGTTTTCTACATTTAACATGGTACTTTATTAATGCAACAGAGTTAGTCAGTTTTTCAATGTTCGTCATCAGTCGTGTCAATCTGTCATTGAACTCTCTGTCGGTTGCCGCCCTATTTGTTTTTTTTTAGTTTTAAGTTCTCCTTCGTGAGAGCCAACAGCTGTCCGTCATTTTAAGTTTTTCTAGTCTGTAACTACACAAACGGGCACTTTTACGGCGAGATTCGACACCAAACATGTCGCTTGTTTTCGGTAGATGTGTCCTGCGCATGCGCAGGAGGAGGAGATTCGCCAAAATCTCAGTTTCAGTGTGGATAGAGATATTTCCAAAAAGGCATAGTGTGGACGCCTATCGTTTTTACGCGAAACCAGCGTTTTCAAAATTATCCGGTCTAGTGTGGATGTAACCTACCCCTTTCATTCCCGGAATCATTCTCGTGATTCTTTCCATTGCCAACACACCTTTTCTTACATAAGGAGCCCAAAACTGCTCACAATACTTTTCCCTACTTTTGACCAATTATTTATTTGGCCCAATTTCTAATTCTCCTCCGATCTCTTTATTTTAAAGAAAACGTTGGAAGCAAATATACTTTCTTCCTCCAATTCAAGGTGCCAAGACTAAATAATTGAACAGCTGAGTTCAAAGAATGTCAGTTCCCTTTTTTCTGCTGATTCTTTAAGTTGGTAATTTTCATTTTCATATAAAAAGTGCAATAAAACCAGCTGTATCTTGATATCTACATGAAGGAAAGCTAAATCACAAACACTGTAGTCAATTTTTGAGCAGTAAGGCTGTAGCTAACCGCTTTGGAGGATTTATTTTAGGAATTTATTACCGGTATCTATTGGTTCTATTACCGGTATCTATAACTTGTTGATTGATTCTAGACAAGACTTTTTAGATAAAATAAAAAAAACTTGGGAGGATGACCTAAATTGTCAGATTCTGATGAAAGATGGAATAAATTCTTAAATGGGTTAGTAAATTATCCTTCTGTGCTCGTCATTCTCTTCTACAATTTAAAGTGGTTCATAGAGCTTACATTTCTAAATCGAAGCTGTCCAGTTTTTATCTGAACGTTTCTCCACTTTGTATTAAATGCAACCCTGCTGATGCCTCTTTAATTCATATGTTTTGGTTTTGCCCTACAATTGAAAAGTTTTGGCGGGAAGTATTCCATACCTTCTCACAACTTTTTAGGGTCCAATTTGACCCAAATCCCTTTACTGCCTTGTTTGGTATTATTGCAAATGAAGATATAACTTTAAATACTCCTAACCTACAGGTTAGTTTTTACCTCTCTTTTAGCAAGGAGAGTAATCTTGCTTAAATGGAAGGAGTCTATCCCTCCTACACATCTTCAATGGCTACATGATATTATGTCTTATTTAAATTTAGAGAAGATCCACTGCTCAGTCTTAAATTCAAAACAATCTTTTTATGATATCTGGGGACCTTTCTTAAATTACTTTTCCAATTTATAAAGTTTAACAGTGCACAGACTTTTATGTATATTTCTATCTTCTCTTCTTAAGCGAATATGTTTTTTTTCTAATTATCCATTATCATCCATCAGCTTTTTTCTTTGGTAGTTGGTAGGGCATTGACTTTTTTTATATTAAAAAATTTCTTTTATGATGTATGACCTATCTTTAAATTTTTGATTACAGAGTGGTATACCTTTATGTGATATGCTATAACATTTTGATCAATTTTATTACAGTATATGAATGTACACAATTTATGTTGAGATGTATCTATGTGTTGCACTCTATAAATCTTGTTTTTTCTTCTGAATAAAAATATTGTAAAAAGAAAGAAAGGAATTTATCGCACTAAGCCTGTGCCCCCTTTTCTCTAACTATTGGATGCTTTTTGTCATTGCTTCAGCTGGGTTTCTGTGGTTAGTGACTTGGTTTGTTGAACTTTTTATTGAGTTCTTGCAGGAAAAATATGCAATTTGTTGACAATTTTGAATGCCTTGGGCAATTTTGGAAACTCCATATCACAGCTCTAAACTTTCAGTGAGACCAGTATATAACAACCTTAAATTTGCTTCATTTCATGGGATTTTTCTCCCCTTGATTCTTTTGGTAAAGATTGTAAATCTCATGGAGGACATTTTGCCACTAACAACTTTCAGAATTTTTGTTTAAAATTATTATGCTTGGAAGTCCTGAAGTCATGAGTTACACTATTGTCTTGGAAGTTTTAGAGAGAGTGCAGAGGAGATTTACCAGGATGTTGCCTGGATTAGAGAGCATGTCTTGTGAGGAAATGTAGAGCAAGCTAGGGCTTTTCTCTGGAGCAAAGGAGAATAAAAATGAGTTGATAGAGGTGTACAAGAAGTTAAGAGACATAGATCGAGTTGACAGCCAGAGACTTTTTTCTGGTGTGGAAAGTTAACAAATTTCACGTCACATGCCAGTAATAATAAATCTGACAATATGAGAGGATATAATTTTAAGGTGTTTGGAGGAAAATATAGAGGAATATCAGAAACAAAAGAAAATCTGCAGATGCTGGAAATCAAAGCAATACTATCAAAATGCTAGGTGACGTTTTGTGCCAAGATCCTTCATCAGGAGGAACGTCAGAGGAAGGCTTTTTTACACAGAGAGTGTTGGGTACATGGAACGCCTTGATGGGTGGTGGTAAAGGCAGATACTGTGGCGACTCACTTTCTGCGCAGGTGAACCGGCTCACAAATAGTCAGCGTGCGGAGGGAGACTTTGGTAATGCACCTCTGATGTCATTTCCGCCCGGAGAGGGCGGGCACTAGGGATTAAATGCCAGCGCCGCGAAGTTTGAATAAACTAGTCTCGAAACAACTTACCGACTGCGTGTCGTTATTTCAGTGCTGTGTGTGGCACATCGCTACATTAGTGACCCCGACAGTCCAAACGGGATTTGGACCCAAGATGACCGACTCTTCATCTGTTCACGCAGTTTCGCTAAAACTGCCGACTTTCTGGACGCTGCGACCACGCGTGTGGCTTAGCCAAGCGGAAGCCCAGTTCCAGATTCGGGAGATATTTTCTGATTCCACGCGTTACTACCATGTGGTGAGCGCCCTTGACCAGCAGACGGCTGCCCTGGTTGCGGATTTCATACAGTCGCCCCCGGAAGAAGGCAAATATGAAGCATTCAAAGCGCTGCTCATTGGGACCTTTGGCCTCTCACGGCCTGCTTCACCTGGACGGTTTGGGAGACAGACTGCCGTCAGCATTGATGTACAAGATGCTGTCCCTGGCTGACGGACACAAGCCCTGCCTCATGTTCGAACAAGCGTTCCTAGAGCGACTGCCCGAGGACATACATATACTGCTGGCCGACGCAGATTTCAGCGACCCCCGGAAGGTGGCGGCCCGGGCAGACGTGCTGTGGAAAGCCAAGGGGGAAAGCGTGGCGTCCGTTGGTCAGATTACCAGGCCACGTGCCAAACAGCAGACCAGACCAGGCCTGGCAGGGGGGCACACACAACACAGAGGCAGGAGTGAGGAGGCCAGTGAACAGTGGTGTTTCTACCACCAGTGGTGGGGCACAAAAGCCCGCCGTTGTCGTCCGCCCTGCAAGGGCCAGGGCCAGCTGCCGCTAATGACTATGGCGGCTGGCCACCAGGACAGCCTCTTGTACGTCTGGGACAAACAGTCAGGACGCCGCTTCTTGGTCGACACCGGAGCGGAGATCAGTGTCTTGCCCCCGACGGGGTACGACACCCGCAACAGGAAGCCAGGACCCACCCTGAGGGTCGCAAACGGCAGCACGATACGGACCTACGGCACCCGCACAGTGCAGCTGCAGTTCAGCGCCAGCCGGTTCACGTGGGACTTCACACTGGCCGCGGTGGCCCAACCACTCCTGGGGGCGGACTTCTTGCGAGCTCACAGCCTGCAGGGAAAAGACTGGTACATGTAGAGACTTTCCAGATGTTCTCCCTGAGTGAAGCCAAGTTGCCCCACACCTGGACTCCATCACGCTGTCGGACAATGAATTCACCAGAATCCTGGCGGACTTTCCATCGATTCACAGCAGCCATGCCCAGACACGGCGTACAGCACCACATTCCGACCCAGGGACCTCCACGCCCGCGCACGAAGGCTCCCCTTGGAAAAGCTCCGCCTGGCAAAGGAGGAGTTCAAGAGGATGGAGGAATTGGGGATCGTACGGAGGTCTGACAGCCCATGGGCCTCCCCCCTGCACATGGTGCCTAAAGCAGCTGGGGGTTGGAGACCATGCGGCGACTACCGCAGACTGAATGAGGCTACCACTCCAGACCGCTACCCTGTGCCGCACATACAGGACTTTGCAGCAAACCTGCACGGGGCAAGAATCTTTTCCATAGTAGACCTCGTCCGGGGATACCATCAAATCCCGGTGCACCCTGAAGACATCCCCAAAACAGCACTCATCACCCCGTTCGGCCTGTTCGAGTTCCTCCCTCTGCCGTTCGGCCTGAAGAATGCCGCACAGACGTTCCAGCGGCTAATGGATGTGGTGGGACGCGACCTGGACTTTGCGTTCATCTATTTGAACGACATCCTTATAGCCAGCAGTAGTCGCCAGGAGCATCTGTCCCACCTCCGCCTGCTCTACTCCCGCCTGAGTGATTTCGGCCTCACGATTAACCCGGCCAAATGCCAGTTCGGTCTCGATACCATCGACTTCCTGGGCTACAGGATTACCAAAGACGGGGCAACACCTCTGCCCGCCAAGGTAGATGCGATCTGCCACTTTGCCCGGCCCAACACAGTCAAAGACCTGCAGGAGTTCGTTGGTCTGGTGAACTTCTACCACCGTTTCCTCCCCTCAGCAGCCTGTATCATGCGTATCATACCCTGATGTCAGGTAAAGGCAAGGACATTGCTTGGGACGAGGAAGCCACGGCCGCTTTCATTAAAGCCAAGGAAGCCTTGGCAGATGCCGTGATGCTGGTGCACCCCAGAACGGACGTTCCGACCGCCCTCACGATGGACGCATCCGACACAGCAGTCAGTGGGGTGCTGGAGCAGCTCATCGAGGGGCGCTGGCAACCCTTGGCGTTCTTCAGCAAACACCTACGACCACCCGAACTCAAGTACAGTGCTTTCGACCGGGAGCGGTTGGCACTGCATCTGGCAATCCGGCATTTCAGGTACTTCTTAGAAGGCAGGCCGTTCGCTGCATTCACGGACCACAAACCGTTGACCTTCGCATTCACGAAGGTGTCCGATTCCTGGTCGGCTTGCCAGCAGCGACATCTGTCCTACATCTCCGAGTACACTACGGACATCCAGCATGTCTCGGGAAAGGACAAAGTCATGGCGGACGCACTCTCCAGACCAGCTGTCCAGGCCCTGTCCCTGGGGGTGGACTATGCAGCACTGGCGGAGGCGCAGCAGGCAGACGACGAGATGCCCAGCTACAGGACCGCAGTCTTGGGTTTGCAGCTGCAGGACTTTCTCGTAGGCCCAGGTGATAGGACCCTCCTGTGCGACGTGGCTACTGGCCAACCTCGCCCCATCGTCCCGGCAGCCTGGAGGCGGCGAGTTTTCACCTCCATACACGGTTTGGCACACCCATCTATCAGGACAACCGTCCGGCTGGTCTCCGGCAAGTTTGCGTGCAGGTCAGTGAATGGGCCAGAACGTGCGCGCAGTGCCAAACAGCCAAGGTGCAGTGGCACACTAAATCCTCGCCGCAGCAGTTCGAACCCACCCACCGGAGGTTCGACCACATTCATGTGGATATCGTGACCCCCCCTACCAGTGTCCCGAGGAGCGCTGTACCTCCTAACTATGGTAGACCGGTTCACGAGATGGCCAGAGGCGGTCCCACTCACCGACACATCTGCTGATTCCTGCGCCCGAGCACTGATCGCAACCTGGGTAGCACGCTTCGGGGTACCAGCCCACATTACCTCTGACAGAGGCGCCCAGTTCACCTCCAGCCTGTGGCCGGCTGTGGCCAGCCTGTTGGGAACGCAGCTACACCACACTACTGCCTACCACCCACAGTCGAACGGACTAGTGGAGCGCTTCCACCGTCACTTGAAGTCGGGTTATGTGGCAACCCACTTTCTGCGCAGGTGAACCGGCTCACAAATAGTCAGCGTGCGGAGGGAGACTTTGGTAATGCACCCCTAACATCATTTCCACCTGGAGAGGGCGGGCACTAGGGATTAAATGCCAGCACTGCGAAGTTTGAATAAACTAGTCTTGAAACGACTTACCGACTGCGTGTCGTTATTTCAGCGCTGTGTGTAGCACATCGCTACAATACTATATATTAAGGACGTTTAAGAGACTCATAGGCACAAGGATGATAGAAAACTGGAGTCATATGTAGGAGGGAAGGGTTAAATTGATTTTGGGGTAGGTTAAAAAGTTGACAAAACATCATGGACCGAAGACCCTGTACTGCGCTGCAAAGTTCAATATTCTAAATGTCTGTAGCTTGTACTATAAAAGTCAGAGCCCAAATGTTTATTATGGTGAAATGTACATGTTGCTTTCTGTATTGAAGACTGAAATTACTAATACTTTAATTACAGTGCATCCAAACTGTCCAATGATCTTCTTGATCTACAGCCAGATTTTACATGTGCAGTTCAGTCAACAGCAGCAGCTAATCCACCAGCCAGTGCTTGGGGAGGTGAGAATATTTCATTACTGGAGTGTTTCTAACCAACAGATTATTCTGAAGTTCATTCTCTGGCTTCTGCTAAATGCTCATCAGAATTGTCAGTGTGATTGAATTTTGTAACCAAATTACACTGAGTGTCTCCTATTATACCATGTCTAAACCATGACCAAGGATGAACTTCAACCAGTTCTGTGTGGATTCCGGACAACATGTCTACAGACTGAATGATACTGAACCCTTCTTCTACTTTCTTGCTGATTTTAAGTAATTGTTGTTTAATGAACGACTTCTGTTGGACTGAGTATTGATAAAGTTTTTTGGAAATGTTTGTAATATACCTACAAGAGATTCTGCAGATGCTGGAAATCCAGAGCAACACACACAAAATGCTGAAAGAACACAGCAGGTCAGTCAGCGTCAATGGAAATGAATAAACAGTTAATGTTTCGGGCTGAGACCTGACCTGCTGAGTTCCTCTGGCATCCTCTTCAAAACAGATTATGCTTTTTAAAAATCTAATACAAACTCAATACAGAGGGCAGAATTTTGTTTAAGTCATGATGAAAGTGGTGATTAACAAAACTAGGCATTTTATTTGCTTATGAGTATTTTGGTGAGTTATTTATTGGTTCTTTGTGTAGTAGAAGGGGAAGAAAATCATTTTTTCCTCTGGTCATAGCCTCTACACCACATCATCACCATCAGAGCACTTTGTCTTAGAACGTCAAATCTAATTTGCAACTTGTATTTAGTATGATGAGTAATTCCTATATTTTTTAATCTTGCTCTACATCTTAATCACCTATATTGAGTAAATTGGTGCTTGGTTTTATGTCACGAGTTGAAATAACAATAAGAAAAAAATTCTACTAGCAAAAGACTATGAGGAACCAAGCAGTTAAAATTAATTTACACGCTTAAACTGGTTCATTATCACACCAGCTATACTTACTATGTCATAATTGATCTCTCTGTTCCTCACTGACTGCACATTTAGCATAATATACTGGGTAGCACTTGATACTGTGTTCAAGGATAAGCTGATAAATTTATCACTCTTGCACTTGACTGAAGCAAGATGGTTTTGGCAATAATTGCTAATGTCTGCTGATAAAGGCTATGTCATGAGGCAGTGTTTCAGATACTGGCTTCTATAAAGCATACAAGATGAAATAGGTTGATCTTTTATCAAATACATTTACATTTTAAATAAATTACATGATTTCAAGCTTCCTTTCTCTAACAGTGAAATAATAGCATGAGAAAGCAGTGTTAATTGCTGTTGAGTAGCGTGGAACATCATTTTGTTGGAAATCAAATTTTGAGTTGATTTTAGAAGTTGAAACTTGGCACCTGTCAATGCAGCCTGGTAGGAATATCATGTATATAATTCAAATTTTGCTATATATTGCTATTGAAGGTCGACTTTCAGTCAGGCGAAATGTTAGCACAGATTAATAGGACTTGTCTGCATTCTTTGCACTTTGAAATGGCTCAGATGTGACATTTTGATATTAAACTGTTCTCAATCAACTGGCAGAACATTTCAGAGTGTTTAAAGCAAAAAGCAGTGTATTAAAGGTTTCATTTTTATATACACTTGGTAACTTGAGCTTTACTCCACTGTACAATGAGATTCTTTAATTCTAACAGGTACCCTTTATTAAACTGTTTTCCTTTTATTTCTAAACACCGCATCTTTGTAATGGATAAAACAGATCTTTTAGGGGAAGGTAAGTAAATTAACTGGTGCTAAAGAATTCACTTGTCTAAACAAATCAAAGCATGCATCTCAAAATTTAATTGCATCATTTTCTAAACTGGATAAATCACTTTGAGGTTTTTATACATATTTCTTTCCCCTCCACTGTCTTTTCCTTGATGCTTGCAATGCAGATTCTTTGGGTTCTCCTGCCCTTCCTAATGCCTCTGAAGCACAACCACCTGATCCATTTGCAGCAGAGGCCTCCTTGAAAACTTCTCCTACAACAGCAGATGCTACCATGCCTACTGTTGCTGCCTCAGCACCAACCACTGATCTGGATCTTTTTGGAGGTCAGTTCAGGTGTTCTAACATTTTTAGCATCAAAACTGGTGCCTCCAGAAACATATTTTCTGAGTTGTGTGCATTTTTAGCTGCAGCAGAGTAGAGAGTGATGGAGAATGTGGGGATATTGTTGTCATTACAAGTCAAATCTAAGAATTATATGTGGTATTACAATTTACTGTGGAAAATGATTCACATAATCTTTTGTCCATGTAACAGCTATTATTTTTTGGTAGAAATGTATATTTTGATCTAAATGTTGGTAGTCAAGTCGAAGATCTCTTCGAGAGATTACATTTTTAAAACTGACTATAGCTTGATGTCGATATGTGCACTGAAAGAGCTTTAAGGGAAGTTGAACTGGTGGACTGGCTAAGCTTAACTGTCTGAATAAAATTTGTACCAATATAGTGAACTGAGAACACTGGGTTAATCTGGCAGCATAAGTAGAGAAGAAAAGTGAGTCAATGCTTCATGTTCACTGGGAGTAAACACAAATTCTGTTAGTTACTCTGGGAGGTATCACAGCTAAGGCTAGTCATGTCATCCGATACACTTCCAGTATTAATCATTAAGTAAGTATGAACCAAATTAACAATATTGCTTGTGCCCTTGCTTGGGTACTTTGAGGTCACTCCATCCCTTCTGAACTTCTGGGCTGCTTTAAGCTTTATTTTGCAACTTAATTCCAATTGATATTTGGTCAAGAGTCATTGTATTTGTCTTCCTACTAAAAGGACTGGAGCTGAAGAGTGAAGAGACTTTACTGAAATTATATTAGATCTGCGAAGTCAACATCTGGAGCATGATTTAAGGCTTTTTTAAGAATATATTTGCCATTGGAGGGAATGGAATAAAGGTTCACTCACGTGATTCCAGGGATTTGTTTAACAAGTCAAAATTGGGTAGACTGATCTCACTGGTTAGATGTTTTGAAGAATGATAAATAGGGAATTATTTAGAGGAGTATGAGGGTGAATATGTTCAGTGTTTCCTCAAGACAGAGAATAGAAATATAATCTAAAAAGAGACTAATGAGAAATGTCTAAAAGATTTCTGAAAGTTCAATTCTCTGTTTAATAGGAGTATGGGTACTTGATCATTGACTGTATTCTAAACAAATTTGTAGATTTTTATAAACACAGCATTGAGATTGGGTATTCTGTAAAGTGGAGCGGAGGTAGAAAACAGCGATGAATAGCCTTTTCCTGTTCATTAAATTGCATCCAAATGTATAATAGTATAATTATCGACATTTGTATTCATACTTATAGCCTCAGATTGTGCAGCAAATGCAGTAACACTAACACCTAGTTCATTTACCAAGCTAGAATTGTTGCTTGTTTTCCAGAAAGTGTAGATTCTCAATGGGTTCAGTAGCTTGCCCAAGCAGATAACTGTTGTTTTACTTAAGGGTAGATTTTATTCCATTCTCATACTGGATAAACATTTAGAAATGTTACCCAAAGAAAACCAATGCAAGTTACGGTGTTAAAGCTGATTATACAGATTTCATTTAAATCCAGTATTATGGGAACAGATTTAAAAAATCAACAATGTACTGTATAATTTAATGGCAGCTTAATGAACTATTTTGAGAATAAAACATGTCTTTAAGCTGCACAGTTGGTCAAAATAGAGTAATACAGTGGCAGGTATGTGGGTGTGTTTGTAAAGTTTATCTAAATTACCAAACAGAGGAATGCCAAGGCCATGGAGTGATTTGAACAAGTTCGCAGCCCAAAGGTAACACCATTGGATTCAGAACCAATGTCGTCATGGATCAAGTCTTGGTTTAAGTTTGGATATTTGTCTTTTCTCCTGCTTATGCAAAAGATGTAAGTGTTCATAGCAAGGTCAACTTTTGTGCATATCCACAGTTGCTTTTATAGTTAGGATAAGCTACTGCCTTGGTGATGATTTCACTGGCCCAGGATGTTGACTGCAACAATGAAGGAAGAATGATATATTTTCAAGTATGACCTGGGGAAAAAAAACTTAGAAGATTCTAGTTGTTGTCCTTCTAGATAGTAAATGTCATGAGTGTCAAGGGTATTTTCAAAGCGATCTTACTAAGTTCCTAGGTTTATAGAAAGATTTGGGGGAATCAAGCAGGAGACCATGCTTCTACCCCCAACTGGTATTAGGACCTCAGCTAGTTAACTGGTCATTGGTGACATAGGTCATTAGTGATGGAGGATTTAATGATGGTGTTATTGTTGATTGATTGTCAAGAAATACTAGTTAAATGCTCTTGTTGAAGATGTTCATTGTTTAGAACACTTGTAGCACCATTGTGGTTTCCCACTTATTTGTCTGTGTCTTAATTTCATTTAGATCTTGTTGCATGCAATACCTTTTCTTTAATTGAGGATCTGAGTGAATTAGTGCATTGCACAAACATCATTGTGAAGTTCTTGATTCTCTAACACTGAGAAAAAGTCTGTGCACATCCACTCTACCTATACCATCGTAATTTTATACATTTCTTCAAATGGTACAGTTCACCCCCCCCCCATCCTCCCATACTCCAATGAAAAGTCCTAATCTGCTCAACCTCTCTCCGTAGCTTAGTCCCTCATGTTCCAGCAACAACCTCATAAATCTCCTCTGCACTCTTTCCATCATTCCCACAGCAGGTTGACCAAACCTGAACACCTCACCAACATCTTGTAACACTCCAGATTTTATTTTCTATACTCAGTGTTCTGACCAATGAAGGCCACCGTACCATAAGATTTCTTCGCCACCCTGTCTACTGTGATGCCTCTTTCACGGAACCGTGTAGCTGTACTCCTTACTTCTAACCATTATGGAAGAAGGATTATTGATAAAGATGTTTGAACCCTGAATAATCTGCAGGTTTATCCTGGGCCTGAAAAGGTTGACATCAATTAACCAATGCCCAGATGACTCCGAGCTATTTGAAATTTTCTCCCTTAATTCCCACTGACCAGTTTTATAGGAGTTCTTTGCTATCACATCCCTTGATTACTCTTCTCTGACTCATGGAATTTGATTCCTGTTGTAATGTGGTTAGGAGCTTTAATTGAGTAGATTACACACTTTTTATTTCATATCTCAGAATTGGCTGGAGATTGTCAACTGTGAATATAGAGACTGCAAGAGGAGGCAAAAATGATATGACCACTCATTTCATTTTTAGCATTACAGCTTTTATGTTGTCATTTGTAAGGATGGGAAATTTGTTGATTTTACTGTTCACAATTTACAAGTGGATATGCAAAGACTGCAGAACTATTTATTTGTTTGTTTGTTGAGATACAGCGTGAAGACAGGCTTTTCCAGCCTTTCCACACAACCCAGCACTCCCCTGATTTAATCCTAGCCTAATTACAGATCAATTTACAATGACCAATTACCTACCAACCTGTACGTCTTTAGACTGTGGGAAGAAATCGGAGCACCTGGAGGAAACCTGAGCGGTCACAGGAAGAATGTGCAAACTCCTTACAGGCAGTGGCAAGAATTGAACCCTGGTCTCCTGTACTGTAAAGCATTGTGCTAACCAGTATGCTACTCTGCCACCTTACGGTACTATATATTAGATCACCTGGTTGTGTACAATGTGCCTTTTAATTAAGTAATATAAACTGCAACTCAGAAACTGAAGTTGATGTCAGGTGAAAGCTGTGCAGTAAATCATTGTGTTCAAATCTAGAAGGAAAATTAAGTCTGGCTAATGGTTTCAATTGCAGATGGGCTGAGATTAGATTAGACTGATATTACAGTTAAAGAAACAGTAGTGTTGATGGTATTGGTCTGGCAATGGTCACATGGGTTTCTTCCACGTGCTCCAGTTTCCTCGCACATTCTATAGATTTATGTTCACTAGATTAATTGGTGAGATAGGTATAATTGGGCAGTGTGGCTTGTTGGGCCAAAGGGGCCTGTTACTGTACTGTAAATCTCAGAAATTGAACATTGATCGAAACGAAGGATATAGTGGCAAAGAAGAGGAAATGATTTGTGGCATCACCTATTAAAGAGACCAGCTGGTTGGTGTGTAATTCAGTGAGTATGTGACTGAGGTTGTAGTACTGGTGAAGACATTAGAGGTAATGCTGGACTGAAAGCTAGTGTGGACCAGTGGGTAAATACAACTTGTTGCACATTGGAATACACACAAAATGCTGGCGGAACTCTGCAGGTCAGGCAGCATCCACAGTTAACCTTTCAGGCTGAGTCCTGATGAAGGGTCTTGGTGCAAAATGTTGACTTTATTACATTTAAATTTAGAGGTACAGTGTGGAACAAGCACTTCTGTCCCAATGAGTTGCACTGTCCCAATTCGTCTACTGACTGGTTTGTCTTTGGACTGTGAGAAGAAACAGAAGCAATCAGAGGAAACACCAGCTGTTCAAGGGAGAATGAACAAACTCCTTACAAATGGCAACACACACAAAATGCTGGTGGAACGCAGCAGGCCAGGCAGCATCTATAGGGAGAAGCGCTGTCCAAGACCCTTCGTCAGGACTAACCGAAAGGAAAGATAGTAAGAGATTTGAAAGTAGTAATGCCCCTCCTCCCCTTCTTACCCCATCCCTGACATATTTAGTTGTTTGCCTGTTCTCCATCTCCCTCTGGTGTCCCCCCCCCTTTCTCCCGAGGCCTCCCGTCCCATGATCCTTTCCCTTCTCCAGCTCTGTATCACTTTCGCAAATCACCTTTCCAGCTCTTAGCTTCATCCCACCCCCTGCAGTCTACTATAATTTCGCATTTCCCCCTCCCCCACTACTTTCAAATCTCTTACTATCTTTCCTTTCTGTTAGTCCTGACGAAGGGTCTCGGCCAGAAACGTCGACAACGCTTCTCCCTATAGATGCTGCCTGGCCTGCTGTGTTCCACCAGCATTTTGTGTGGTTGTTGTTTGAATTTCCAGCATCTGCAGATTTCCTCGTGTTTGCTCCTTACAAATGGCACCGGAATTGATCTTGGATCTCCGGAACACCATGAGCTGCAATAGTGTCATACTAACCACTGTGCTATGGTGGTACTCTCTTCATAGATGCTGCTTGACCTGCTGAGTTCCTCCAGCATGTTGTGTGTTCTCCTCTGGATTTCCAGCATCTGCAGAATCTTGTGTTTATGGAATGCAAGCAGTGTAGTTTGAAATCAGTCTGTGTCAATGGGAAAAGAACAGCAAAGAAAGCATCGGAATCATTAAGCCTAAAGGTAATAATGGCATGATTTTGGTTTTCAGCAGCAAGTGAACGGCGAAGTTATTACACCTGGTGGAAAAAAAGATGTGGTGATAGCGAGTATTGGTTTGAGGGTCATAATGCTTTGGCAACCAGTGAGATAAACTGAGGAGTAAAATGTTCAAAGAAGTAGCCAATGTGGAGGAGTTGTAAATCTTTCTATATTCATATTGATCTTGGTCTTTTTGGGTGATGTCACAGAGTACATTACAATGAAATAGAGGATGGGTGAAGGTTAAGCTTTGGAGAACTTTGGGGGCAAAAGCGAAGAAAAGCCACTGTAAGTTGTTAAAGTTGTAATTCAACAATTGTACAACAAAGGAGGTGTGACCCAACGTGAGCAGCTGCAGGCAAGTAATGAATGATCTCTTAGATTGTGGTATCTTTGCTAAGAATTGTTTCAGTGAATCAGCGTATTACTCCACTGATATCACCATTCTCATTACTTTTTGATTCAAGGGCATGATACTATAGGACATAGTAGCATAGTGGGTAACAATGCTATTACAGCTCGAGGCTCTGGAATTCAGAGTTCAATTCTAGCATCAGCTGTAAGAAAGTGTACCTTCTGCCCATGAGCACATGCATTTGCTTCAGGTGCCCCAGGTTCCACCCACAGTCCAAAGATGTACTGGTTAGTAGGTTAATTAGTCATTATAAACTGTCCTGTGATTAGGCTAGGGTGGGTTGCTGTGTGATGTGGCTTATTGGGCCGGAAGGACCTGTTCCACGTGGTGTCTCTAAATAAATAAATAAAACAAACCATATGATCGTTTGAATATGACCTGTATTGCTCCTTACAAGAATGACTGCAATCACATTTGATTTGAAAATAATTGTTCTCCTTTTTGAATGTAAGCATGCAATGTAAAGTGAGAAGTGTGGATTGTACTAGTTCCATCAATGAACATGCTTGAAGTGTTAATCAGTTTCAAGGCTATCTTCATTGTATTTGCACCTGCTGTTGGATAACTTCATTCCCTATTGGGGATCACTTCAGTGAAATATTCTGTTGATCTAAGTCACAAGCAAGCATAAGGAACCATTACATAGAATATGCATGATGGTACACAATTTTACTATGTTTATCCATGTTGTTTAGAACAGATCATACATTCACCTCTGCCCAGGTGATTTTCTGCATGATGACTTATAAAAGTAGATCTGTAAATTTTAATGTGTATGCACTGTAATGGGGACTTTTGAAATGCCTTTAGCTTACAGACTTGTGACTTGTTTCTTGCTCTACATATCCCTGTTTTTCTTTTTGCTTTTCCTTCCACTTTCTGTTGTGAATGGTGTTGGTAATGCATCTTAGATGCATTTGCAGCTTCTCCTACAGAAGAACCCGCAACATCTGAAGGGGCGGGAGTGGCAGCAGCCCCTGCAACAACAGCAGCCGCAGCAGCAGCACTTGATGCATGTGCTGGAACTGGTGGGTCTCATTACCTTACTAACACGTCATGAATTGTGTACGATTCTTCTTGCGTGCCAAAATTCTCAGACCTATCTAAAATTTACTAAGATATTTTCAACTAATGGAAGTTGTATAGTGTTATGCACCTCACTAGAACATTCTTTTAGTCTTTAAAATCCTTGAACTGTTCTCAACAGTTCCTACAATGTTCTTGTATCACATAAATTCATAGCACAATTTCACTTCACAGACTCAATTAGTAGTGTCTTGAATATATAAAAACATTTCATATTATTGCAGAATACAGTGGATTCCAGTTAATTGGGATGCATTGGGACCAGTACAATTTAACCCAATTAAGAGGCTGGCCTGCTTACCAGAAGTTTTATGGAATTAGTTTTTAAAAAAGGTATAAAACAGACAAGCTGCCATTTAACTGAGTACAAAATTATTTATTTAAATGAAATACACAACAAATTAGAACAGTACCAGTACTAATGCAGTGCTATAAAACTAATGTCAGCTGGTGTCAAATCTTTTCATGACATCTTGGCAAAGGTCTGAAATTTTTTAGGTTAAAATAGAAAATAAATTATCAAAAATCACTGCTTTTTGAATTTGTGTCCATTGGCCTAAATAGGTAGCATAACATAAGCAGGCTCAACTGATGCTATTTAAAACTGTACACTTTTAGCATGGTGTAGTGTCTCTCGGCTGATACTACTTAGAAACCGTTCGGCAAAAGTTTATTGATCCAGTTAGGTGGCATAGTGTCCCAAATAAAGGAAGGGAAACCAGCTATTTTCTTGATTAGATTTTGTTCTTTAAGAGTTGTTCCGAATAAGCGCCTATCCCATTAACTGATGGCCTGCTTAACTGGAATCCACTGTAATATGAAGTGTTTTTATATCTAAGACATTAGTATTTCCTGGACTGTATTTTTTCCCTTCCCATTTCATACCTCTTATCCTCCTCTGCAACACCCCCCCCCTTCCCAATTTCTCCAATCATATGCTTCCTGCCATGCATCCTCTTACAGCAGCTAACTGGGAGGTTGGTATAGAGTGCGAGTTTCTTTTTTGAAAGTGGTTCACTTATTTGCTGTAACTGATGAAAGCAACTCCTTTAAATTTGATGTGCACATTTCTATTGGTATACACAATCTCTGAGCATGCCACCATATTGTTTAATAAACAAGCCAAATTATATTAAGTTATGCACGTGGTCCTGAATTTGTGAGCTTGTCCTGGTTTTGCATCACTGGCATGATTTTGGCAAAACATTGGAATGGCATGAACAGATTTTTATGCCACTCCAGTAATTTCACGGTTCTCAATGTTAGGAAGACTTGTGTAAATTAAGGCACCTTATTTTCTTCCCCAACCATGATTTATAGCAACTGCAGATCATGAGCTAGTTAACCTCATGGGAAAAAAATCCAGTTAACCTGCACTCAAGAGTTGCTTGATATTTTGCTATTAGAAATAGGAAACTTCAGAAGTTTTCTTCTCATTCAAACTTAAGTACAGTTATAATACCAACAATTAATGTAAGTTGAAGCTCAACAACACAGATACATGGCATTTTCTGAGCTACTTTGAGTAAATGCTATGAGCTTTCTTAGACAGTTATTGATCCCAGTAAAGACCATACTGCTTTTGAGAATTTTCAGTTGGATTAACTGTGTAGCATGAATTTAGAATTGGCATCTTGCATCCTAGTGTTGAAAGTAAATTTATTATGAAATTATGTATATGTCACCATATACTACTCTGGAATTCATTTTCTTGCAGATATTCACAGTAGAACAAAGAAATGCAGTAGAATCAATGAAAAAATACACAGACAACCAATGTCCAAAAGAACACAATGTGCAAATACATAATTAATTAATACTAAGAGCATGAATTGTAGAGCGCTTCAAAGAGAGTCAGTAGGATGTGGAATCAGCTTAGAGTTGAGGTGAGGTGAAGTTATCCAGGCTGATTCAAGGCCCTGATAGTTGAAGGGTAATAACTGTTCCTGAATCCACCTGTGATTCAGCCAGCAACTTAAATATGGCACTGGAGTTGTACTTAGCCTCACAGGAATACGTATAAAGCAAGTAGATTAGGGGGCTAAGCAGACTGCCTAGTCCTAGTGTTAACTCCAGTTGGTCTAATGGCCCAATTCTGCCCCTATTACTTATGGTTGAAAAGTTCAAAATTCAAAGTAAATTTTATTATCGAAATATGTATAGTCACCATATAGTTCATTTTTTTTATGGGCATATTCAACAAATCTATAGAACAGAAACTATAATGAGATCAATGAAACACTACCCAACTAGGCCATTCAACTAGAACACAGAAGATAACAAACTGTGCAAATGCAAATATAAATAAATAGCAATAAATAATGAGAACATGAGATGAAGGGTCCTTGGGAGTGAATCCATTGGTTGTGAAAACATTTCAATGGTGGGGACAAGTGAAGTTGAGTGAAGTGATTCCCTTTTGTTCAAGAGTCTGATGGCTGAGGGGTTGTAACTGTTCTTGAACCTGGTGGTGCAAGTCTTGGGGCTCTTGTACCTTCTACCTGATGGCAGCTGCGAAACGAGAGCATGACCAGAGTGGTGAGTATCCCTGTTGATGGATGCAGCCTTCCTACGACAGTGCTTCATATGGATGTGTTCAATGGCTGGGTGGGCTTTACCCGTGATGTGCTGGGCCGAAACCACTACCTTTTGTAGAAATTTCCTTTTTTCCACATCAGGCTGTGATGCAGCCAGTCAATGTACTCTCCACTACACATCTAAGGAAATAGAGGTGCTACCGTGCTTTCTTTGTAATTGCACTTAGAACAGGACAGGTCCTCTGAAATAATACTACCGAGGAATTTAAAGTTGCTAACCCTCTCTACCTCTGATCCCTCAATGAGGACAGACTCCTGGATCTCAGGTTTCCTTCTCCTGAAACCTATAATCCGCTCTTTGATTTTGCTAGCATTGAGTGAGTGAGAGGTTGTTGTTATGGCATCACTCAGCCAGATTTTCAATCTCCCTCCTATATGCTGATTCACCACCACTTTTGACTTGGCCCACGGCAGTGGTGTCATCAGCAAAATTGAATATGGCATTGGAGCTGTGCTTAGCCTCACAGTCTTAAGTGTAAAGCAAGTAGAGCAGAGGGCTATGCACACAGCCTTGTGGTGCACCTCATCATTATGAATCTCACTGATGCTAGATATTTAAAGCACTAGAAATGGAGTCAAGAGTAGGCTGTTAATGTATGAAAAGTTCATTGGCAAGTTGCCCAATCAGTCAAGCATTGTCTTGAGATTAACTTGCATTTATTAAGTACATTTTTCATTGGCTTGGAATTTGGATTTAGTGTGATACCGTAAGGGATTACTGCTGCTATTCTAGGAAATTTCCCATCCAGATCTAGCAATTTATTTGCGGAACCCATTAGTTTAAACACAGTTCAGAGAGATTCTTAGCATCAGATATTTCTACGGTTCCAGTAAGTTGATTGAGTGACCAGTAATATGAAGTATTTGTTGTCAACTTAACACAAGGCAGCAGATTTTCATTAAATATTATACAGTGTTGAATATTAGAGTATTATATGCATGATAAATAGCTCAGTGGGGAAGGACCACAGTTATGGGTTTTTCTGCTACTATAGAGGGAAGGGCAGGGTTGGGTGAAGAGGCCCCTCAATTACTGTAGCTGTATAGCACCACACCCAGGGGACCACATGAGTGGCGGCAATGCTATTAATATGTAGGAATGTAATAGAACAGCAGAGAAAGCATTGAGTATGAATGTAAGAATAAAAAGGCATTGTACAGTTTATTCTTAAAGATTTTTATTACCTATAAAGTTTATTTGTATATACAAATACATACTGTACATGATTGAGACACAAGTTAAAATATTTATTTTGAAAAAATATATTTATTTTTCCTTTATTTCAAAATAATATTTGTCAAGAAATTGTACTTGAATTTTAGTAGTAAGAGTTGTCTGAGCAGTAATTATGGCTTATGTTGGCATTAAACTCTTGGAATTTGTGCAACAAATGTAACATTTTCTAGACTTTGACAGTGATAAAATTGTGAATTTAAAACATTCCTTCCATTAAATAAGGCTCCAAATGTTCTTTATAAGAGGAAAAGAATTAATCACTCAGCTCCTGGAATATTATAGATTATAGAAATATCAAATAAAAATGAATCAGTTCAGCAGATTTACACCATGTGTTTTAAATGCAGGCTTGTTTTGTTGTCATCCAACCACTTGAGGGAGTTAAATACTCTTCAACTTGGGATCCTTCAAGATAACCATAATTATGCTTGGAAATTCCAGTGTTCTGATTAGTAACAGGACATAGAACATTACAGCACAGTGCAGACCTTTTGACCTGCAATTTTGTGCTGACCTTTTAACCTACTTTTAAGATCTTTCCTTTCCAATATCTCTACGTTTTTCTATCATCCATGTATCTAAGACTGCCCATAATGTATTTCTGTCACCACCCCTGACAGGATCTCTGTGTAAAAGAAAAAGAAACTTACCTGTGACATTCCCCCCCCCCCCCCAATACTTTCCTCTAAGCACCTCACATTTATGCTCCTGGCCGCTGGGTAATAGCCATTTCTGTCCTGAGAAAACGTCTCTGACTGTCCACTTGATCCATGCTTCTTACCATCGTGACCACCTCCATCAAGTCACTTCCCATCCTCCTTCACTCCAAGGAGAAAAGCCATAGCTCTCTAAACATATTCCCTTTAATCACAGCTTAAGGATAAAGGGGAAGCCTTTTAGGACCGAGATGAGGAAAAACTTCTTCACACAGAGAGTGGTGAATCTGTGGAATTCTCTGCCACAGGAAACAGTTGAGGCCAGTTCATTGGCTATATTTAAGAGGAAGTTAGATATGGCCCTTGTGGCTAAAGGGCTCAGGGGGTATGGAGAGAAAGCAGGTACAGGGTTCTGAGTTGGATGATCAGCCATAATCATACTGAATGGTGGTGCAGGCTCAAAGGGCCGAATGGCCTACTCCTGCACCTATTTTCTATGTTTCTATCTAGGCATCATCCAGGTAAATCTTCTCTGTAACGTTGAGGAAGCTAGCAGTTGTTAAGTACTGTCCAATATTATAGCAGTGATCATGCTTCAAAAGTACTTAATTGGCTGCCGAACACTAAGATACATGATAATGAAAGATATTATTATATATTCAAATTATTTCAGTGCAAACTGTTTCAATGCTCAAGGTTTTGAGGAGTCAACTTTGTAAAGGTTACAGAAGGCAAAAAGGGTCTGCCAGCAGTGATGACACCCAGTTTTTAAGAAGTATTTTGTGTGATTTAGCTGATACATAATTGAAGGTTACCCAAGCAAGGGTTAATTAATGGGATGTGCTGGGGTTGGGAGTGAGGCCAGGAAGAAATTGGAAAGTGTAATTTTGGCTCAATAGGAATATATGTGTGGTCTGAACAAGGCTGCGATAGTTTGGGCTAAATTCAAGTTAATGGGTAATGGTAGTGTATTGGGGAAACATCTTAGGCTGATTGAGTCTGGAGAAGAGAGCCTTCCTTGTAGAAGGAGCAAAGGTAGGTTTAATGACCTTGAGACATAGAAGCAGAATTAGTCTGCTCCTCCACTCCATCATGGCTGATTTATTATCCCTTTCAACCCCATTCTCCTGCCTTCTCCCTGTAACCCAGGACATCCTGATTAATCAAGAACCTGTCAGCTTTCACTTTAAGTATACTCAATGCCTTGGCCTTCACAGTCATCTATGGCAATGAATTCCACAGATTCACCACCCTCTGGCTAAAGAAATTTTTCCACATCTCTGTTCTAAATGAATATCCCTTCATTCTGAGGCTGTGCCCGCTGGCTGTAGACTGTCCCACTATAAGAAAATCCCCTCCACATCCACTTTAACTAAGCTTTTCAATATTTGATAGGTTTCAATTAGATCCCCCTACCCATTCTTCTGAATTCCAGTAAGTACAGGCCCAGAGCCATCAAATGCTCTTCATATTTTAATCCTTTCATTCCTGGGATAATTCTTGTATACCTCCTCTGGACCCTCTCCAATGCCAGCACATCTTTTCTTAGATAAGTGACCCAAAACTGCTCACAATACTCATAAGTGTGGTCTGGGCAATGCCTTATAAAGCCCCAGGATTACATCCTTGCTTTTGTATTCTAGTCATCCCAAAATGAATGCTAGCATTGCATTTGCCCTCCTTAACACTGACTCAAACTGCAAGTTAACTTTTTGGGAATTCTGCACAAGGACTCCTAAGGCCCTTTGCACCTCAAATCGGGAGATTTTTCCATTTTCTCCCCATTTAAAAAGTAGTCCGCATCTTTATTCTTTCTATCAAAGTGCATGGCCGTGCACTTCCCTACACTATATTCCATCTGCCACTTCTTTGCCCATTCTCCCAATTTAAGTCCTCCTGCAGAGTTGAGGAAGACACCCTGCTTCCTCAACTCTACCAGCCCCTCCATCTATCTTCCTAATATCCACAAACTTGATCACAAAGCCATTATTTCCATCATTCATATCATTGATTTGGATATAAATGTAAAATACAACATGAAAAGAAGTGGTCCATCCCGACACCAACCTTTGCGTCACACCACTGGTCCCGGCAGCCAACCAGAAAGTCATACTCTTTGCCTCCTGCCAATCAAACAATCTTCCATCCATGTTAGTATCTCTCCTGTAATACCATGTGTGGCACCTTATTAAAGACCCTCTGAAAATATCAATAAATAAAATCCAGTTACTCTACTTTGTCTATCCTACCTGTTATTTCCTCAAAAAATTCCAATATATATGCCAGGCAAGATTTTCAATTAAGGAAACCGTACTAACCAGCATCATTTTCCAGTTGTTTCCAATTGTGTCTCTCTTTTTATATATCCGAAAAGACTTTTTGTATTTTTTTTAACTATTGGCTAGCTTACCTTTATATTTAATTACAAACAAGAGAAAATCTGCAGATGCTGGAAATCTGAGCAACACACACAAAATGCTGGAGGAACTCAGCAGGCCAGGCAGCATCTTTGGAAAAGAGTACAGTGAGCATTTTGGGCTGAAACGTCGACTGTACTCTTTTCCATTGATGCTGCCTGGCCTGCTGAGTTCCTCCAGCATTTTGTGTGTATTGCTTCATATTTAATCTTTTCTTTCTTTATGGTATCTTTAGTTGTTGGTTTTTAAAAGCTTTCCAATCCTCTACCTTCCCACTAATTTTTGCTATATTATATGCCCTCTCTTTTGCTTTTATGCTGTCTCTGACTCTCCTTTTCAGTCACAGTTGCCTCATCCTTCCTTGAGAATACTTTGGGATGTATGTTTCCTGTGCCTTCCAAATTGCTCCCAGAAACTCCAACCACTGCTGTTCTGCCATCATCCACACTAGTGTTCACTTCCAATAAACTTTAGCCAGCTACTCTCTCATGCCTCTGTAATTCCCCTTACTCCACTGTAATACGGACACATCCTATTTTAGCTTCTCCCTCTCAAACTGCAGAGTGAATTCTATCACATAACGATCACTGGCTCCTAAGGGTTCCTTGATCTTAAGGTCCCTTATCAAATCTGGGTCATTATATAAACCAATCCAGAATTGCCATTCCCCGAGTGGGCTCAATCACAAGCTGCTCAAAAAAAAACACTCATAGGCATTCTATAAATTTCCTCTCTTGGGATGCAGCACCATCCTGATTTTCCAAATCTAACTGCTTATTGAAATCCCCATGACTATTACAACATTGTTCTTTTTATGCCTTGTCTATATTTGTTGCCCACATCCTGACTACTGTTCAAGTAAAGAGACTGTGTAAGTCACAGATGGTCTTTATGATAAGAAGGTATGGGTGGTTATTCTTCACTGTTGGCAAACTGCTTCCAATTTGAAAAATCAGTAATTGATTAAGGAATATTTGGCATGTATCTTTGACACTTATTTGCCCATCTTAATCTATTTTATGGTAGTTTTTTTTTGTGCTCAGAAATCCACCTAAAATTTTTTGAATGGCAGACTATTTAATTGAAGTCCCAGGTCCAGTAGATAGAAATGGATACAATAAGAAATGGTTCACAGTAGAATTCAAGTGACTGGAGCCTGTGCTCCAAGTAATATTCATAAAAAAAACATTTTAATATTGTTATTATGGTTCTCCTGCATATCTCATGAAATTCTCCATCCTTCTACCCCTGTATTTACTCCCCCAATTTTTACACCTCACTGCTAATTTTTCATTCCTCTCCCTACATCTTGATAAACATCTGTTTCTTCAAAATGTATTTATTCTGTTTTAATGCTGTTCAGTCAGTCCATCAGCTTTTCCCTTATTGTTGCAAACTGTTTCTTCCACCTTACTGCAATTTCCTCTTGGCCATGAATATAAGCCAGTTTATTCTTTCTTTTGTTGTTGTTATTTACAAAATTAAACCAATTCCAAATACCTGTTTGGCACTTGAAGTTTGGTTGTTGGAATTCAGATGAGGCCCATTTGCAAAGGCTCCCATCTTTTGGTGTGCAAAGGCCACTTTTTTTATTTTTATTTTGGAAGACTAAGCAGTCAATACTTGCTGCACCATCCCATTGCTACTACCTGTTTAAAACTTAATTGAAAGGTCTAGATAGTTATGAACATGGAGAAGATGTTCCAAATAGTGGGAGAGTCTCGGACTAGAGGGCATAGCCTCATAATAGAAGAATGCCTCTTTAGAACAGAGATGAGGAGGAATTTCTTTAGTCAGGATGGTGAATTCATTGCCATGGATGGCTGTGGAGGTCAAGTCACTAAGTATATTTGAAATGGGGGTTAATAGGTTCTTGATTGTTAAGGGTGTCAGGGTACGGAAGAAGGCAAGAGAGTGTGGTTGGGTGGGATAGTAAATCAGGCGTGGTCGGATAGTGGAGCAGACTCAATGGGCTGAATGCCATAATTCTGCTCCTCTGTCTTATGGTCTTAACTGTGAATGAAACAGGAAGCCAACTCTCAATTCATACATCTTCAACAGTACCATATTAACTCTGTTTTTATCCATTACTTCAACTCAAAGCACTTCTTAACCTGTTGCCGTCACATCACGTTTTAAACATTTGCATAGTTTATATTTTATAATTGGAAATATAATTTTTTTAAAATGAAGATTGGCTTTATACCTTTTTTTAAAAGAACTCGTTTTCTAATCGGTAATATGTTGTGCACTTTTCTAATTTGGGATGGTTGTAATAGGGTAAACTGTTGGCTGTGAGGAGAATGTATAAAATATTGGTTTCTTTGCATTAACTAACCCTTCTTTTCATGCAACTTTTGTATTGATGCAAAAGTATGTGACTAGGGTTAATGAAAATGTAATAAAATTGTTTTGTGGAAATGTAAGCCAATCTACTGAAATGTAGATGTTAACCCTAGCATCTTGATTGTAAACCCTGATTTTTCCATCCTCTGATCCTCTTTCTTCCCACCTCTGTCCATTTCCAAAGACCCTTTTGCACCATCAGAAGGTAGTGCAGAGGCTGCTGCTGAACTGGACCTTTTTGCTATGAAGCCTGCTGAGGCCAGCGTTCCAGCAACTACCCCCACCACTACCGTTGCAACTGCCAGTACAGCTACCGTTGCCATTACCAGCACAACTGCTAGTGTGACTACGACTGAGACTGTTACTGTAACCGCGACTGTTACTGCGACTGCTACTACTGCTACCACCACAACAGCAGATACTACTGCCACCACTACCACTGCACCTGCTCTTGATATTTTTGGTGGTAACTTTATTCTTTATCTTGGGATTTGTGAACTAAGACTGATAATTGAGCTAAATAAATCTTAATGTCAAGTATAGCAAGCATTCTAATTTCTTTAGTACAGATTTGCTTAACTTCTAGTTAGCAGTCAGCTTGTGTAATCAATTTATGTTAAAACTTTTTAACTGCTCCACTTTTGTTAAAGGAGATTTGGAATTAATGTATCTTGTCTTTGTTCTTAGATTTATTTGATTCTGTTCCTGAGCCAAATGCATCTACAGCTCCTAAACCTGAAGCGGGTCCTAGTATAGACCTATTTGCATCAGGTACTCAAAAAAAGAGAACATCTCATTTCCCATCTGAAATTCCCAAACACAGACAAAAAATTTGACAACATTGTGTAATCATTTGGAACCCGTTTTAATTTATAAAATAATGCATTTCGGAAGTAGGAATAATTCACTGTTTAACTGTTTACTTGCTTTCACTTTCGCTTTCAAAGATGCTTTTTCAACCCCTTCACGTGGGGCTTCCCCTTTGCCAGAAAGTAGTCTTACTGCTGATCTGTTATCTGGTGAGTCTTCCTATACTCTTTGAACATAAAAATTGGTAATTGTGAAAGCTAAAATGGATTGTGGCAGTTATATGAAGAAATCATTTAATTTTTATGTCCTCTGGGACAGATGCAGCTTGGTTAAGAAATGCAAATTAATAACCAGATGTACTAACGTAGACATAATTCCAAATAATGTGTATGAGTATAGAAACTTGGCATAATTATGATCCATGTGGTTAGAGGTTTATAAGATTGTGAGAGGCATAGATAGAGTAGACAGACAGTATCTTTTTCCAAAGGTTGGAATGTCTAAGACTAGAGGCCATGCATTTAAGTTGAGAGGGGTTAAGTCCAAAGGCGATGTGAGGGTCAAGTTTTTTTTTGCACAAAAGTGAATGGTGTCTGGAAGGTGCTGCCTTGGGTGGTGGTAGAGACAGATACATTAGGTACTTTTAAGAGATATTTCGATAGACACATGAATGTGAGTAAAGTGGAATAGTATAGGTTTTGTATAGGCAAAGGGGGTTAGTTTAGTTGGTCATTTGATTACTAATTTGTACTGTTCAATGTTCTAAGGAGATAATACAAGTACCACAGAAGTTTTGGACATTAAGTGGCTTGGAGGAAGGTTGAAGGCTTGGCGATAAACAGGCTTGGAGTAACATCAAGATAGTAGAGATGTGTGGCCCTGGATTGTTGGGGAAGGGAATTAAAGGCACTGGATGGATGAGAAGCTTCACAAGTTTTCCAGGAAGATGGCTAAAGAAAGAGATCAGACAAAAGCAGAACCAATGGCCCCAAAATTGGAAAGATAATACCTTGTTTTGCATATAGTGGTTGTAATAAAGCAGAACTTGGTGTTGATGGGGAAATAAATCAGCCATGATCAAAAGGTTGAGCAGACTTGATGGGGCTGAATGGCATAATTCTGCTTCCATGTCTTATGGTCTAACTTCCAAGTTTCTTTGTAGGAGTATAATTACCCATAAATTGCCCTTAAGCTGCACTGTCAGTAGGCTAAGTAATGGAAAGTCATAATAGAACTAAGTTTCAAGCTGGAAAATGTAGTAAAAAGATGGAAATGGGAAAAAAGGGGAGTGTAATTAAGCTGGATGCTTGGATTCCTTAAATTGTTTGAGGACAGTTGGACATTAATTATGAGGGTGACTGATTTTAGTTGATGAAGGTCAAGAATCCACAGATTAACTGAATTTTGAATAATTTAGGATACAGATGGTGGAGTTGAGATTAAGTATAGTGCAGTGGATTCTGGTTAATTGGGGCACATCAGAACTAGTACATTTTGGCTCATTTTTAGTGCAGTGGATTCCGGTTAACTGGGACACATCAGAACCAGTACATTTCGGCTCATTTTAAGTATAGTGCAGTGGATTCCAGTTAACTGGGACACATCAGAACCAGTACATTTCGGCTCATTTTAAGTATAGTGCAGTGGATTCCAGTTAACTGGGACACATCAGAACCAGTACATTTCGGCTCATTTTAAGTATAGTGCAGTGGATTCCAGTTAACTGGGACACATCAGAACCAGTACATTTCAGCTCATTTTGGTGTCAGCTTAGTCGAAGTTTTATGGAAATAGTTAAAAAAGGCATTAAAAAAAAGGGCAAACTACCATTTAACTGAGTAACAAATTATGCACTTAAAATACAAAACAAATTAGGACACTACCAATACTATTACAGCACTGTAAAACTATTAATTCCTAATAATTAGCAACAGAGGAATTTATCTAATGTATGCTGCCATGTTCTTTTGCTAGACTGTAAGTGAACAAAATCAATACAGATAATGAACTGCTTTCAAAGTTCAAAGTAAATTTATTATTAAAGTATGTATACAGTATGTCACAATATACAATGCTGAGATTCATTTTCTTTCTGGCATGTACAGTAAATCAAAGAAATACAATAGTCAGTGAAAAGCCACACCCAACAGGATGGGCGAACAACCAATATGCAAAAGACAACAAACTGTGTAAATACAAAAGAGAGAGAGAGAAAAAAATAATTAAGCAATAAATATTGAGAACATTATATAAGGAGTCCTTAAAAGTGCGTCCATAGGTTGTGGGGACAGTTCAGTGCTGGCGGGTGTGAAGTCATCCCCTCTCGTTTAAGAGTCTGATGGTTAAGGGGTAGTAACTGTTCCTGAACCTGGTGGTGTGGATTCTGAGACTCCTGTACCACCTTCCTGATGAGAGCATATCAATGGCCTGAGTGGTGGGGGTCCTTGATGATGGATGCTGCTTTTCTGTGACAGCACTTCATGTAGATGTGGTCAGTAGTGGGGAGGGCTTTACCCATGATGGACTTGACCATATCCATGACTTTTTGTGGGATTTTCTGTTCAAGGACATTAGTGTTTCCATACCAGGCTATGATGCAACCAGTCAATATACTCCCTACCACACATCAAAGTTTTGGATGTCATGCTGAATCTTTGCAAACATAAGGAAATAGAGGCACTAATGTGCTTTCTTTGTAATTGCACTTACGTGCTGGGCCAGGACTGATCCTCTGAAGTGATATCACTAAGGAATTTGAAGTTGCTGACTACTCTTCTGATCCCCCGATGAGGAATGGTACATGGACCTCACAATGTTTTGATGATTGCATCCCCTAGATCTTCATTTTCATTGTAACATTCAAGATAATTGTCAATGCCTTAATTCTTCGTAATTCCTAACTTGCTGAAGTAATGAAATTGTTTCATTTTCATTTTCACTTTCACTCCTGCTTGTTTCTGGCATCTCCAAGCCTGAATACTTCAAACCACAGTGAGCAAAACAGTATTGAATTGTCTTACTGCTTATTTCTTGCCAACTATCAGTGACAGAAATCACTGCTTTGTGAAGGCATATAGACACAACCGACAGTATTTAAAAACTGTTCACTCTAACCATGGTGTAGTGTTTAACAACCATACAAGTACATGTGACTGACACTACCTACAAACTCTTTGGCATCAGTCTCGTGTCCCAGTTAAGTAGCTTAGTACCCAAAATAAACAAAGGAAACTCCGACCATTTTCTGGACTAGTTTTAGTTCGTTAAGAGTTGCCACAAATAAGCCGCTGGCCTGATTAACTGATGGCCGAATTCACCGGAATCCACTGTATAGGAGAGGATTGTCTTACAAGAGTATGTTGAAATTACAAATCTGTAGGTAACATGCATAGATGAACTTTGCAGCAGCAGGTGAGCTATGCCAAGGATAGCTTCGGACAATGTCGTTAAGCACTTTGGTGATGGCGTGGATTTATGGTCACTAGCATCTCAGTCAAAACAGAATGAACTGGAAGTTTAGAAAAAGAGTTGTGAGGAAGTTACTGGGTGTGGAAAGCTTATAAGGAGAAGATGGGACTTTTGGTTTTCCCTAGACTACAGGAAGCTGAAGTGTGACCTTGTAAAGATTTATCCACATGAGTGTGGTTAAAGGTGGATAATCTGTCCTTAGGGTAGAGGAACCTAAAACTAGGGCACCATGATAACATCGTGGTATGGGCAATTGAGTTCGAAGTTCAATTCTCGTGTACTGTGTAATGAGTCTGCACATCCTCCCACAGTCCAAAGACATGCTAGTTAGGCTCAAAGGGCGGAAGGGCCTATTCTGCACTGTATCCCAAAATAAATAAACTAGTCAAAATAGATTTTTAAATGAGAGGGAGAAGATTTTAAAAAGGACCCGAGGGGTAACATTTTTTGTATGGAGCAAGCCTGGCACAATTGCAATGTTCAGATGGGTACATGGACAGAAAAGGTTTAGAGGGATATTGGCCAACAAGAGACTAGCTTGGAATGACATCTTAATTGGCATGGATGAGTTGGTCTGATGGGCTCTTTCCTGCTTTGTAACTCTGACTTTGAAGTTGTGAATAATCTGGTTCGTTTTCAGTGCCCTCAAGCGAGTGGAATTGGCGGTTGCCAAAGCCAAAGAGGAAATGGCATGCTTAAATGGGTCATGGTGATAATCAGGCTTTTAAGAACTTGAATTCAGTTAACAGAATTTTGTAAAAAGTAAGTGGATTTGGGTAGGTGACTCATTGGAGTTTGGGCAGACTACCAGGTTGTGATGCAGTCAGTCAAAATGAAAATTTAATTTGGTCAGTGACAGACTGCATTGATTGGTGGGACACAATGGAATTGCAATTTTAGCAGGAAGGCTCATCACCTGTGAGTGCACATTGGGAAAATTCTATTACACCTACTCAATCCCTACCTGTATATATCCCCTCTATTTTGTCCACTGCTTACAGATTCTTTACAACCCTTTGGCATTTTCACTTAATTTGAGCTTCCAAATGTATTCATGTGCATAATTTGGCTCATTACTAACTCAACACCATTATCAAAGCTGCGGACAGCTATAACTGGTATAACTATTTCTGAAACTGAATGTACTGGATAAATGTTGGGACAGTTAGATTTCGCTAATTTTGAAGAGTGGAAGCTTTTTTTGACATCCCATTTCATTTCTTTGACAACTTTCAGGATGTTTCTTTTATTGCCTTTTGAATGCCATAACAGGATCTTCTAAATTAACCAGTCAGATATTTCCTTTCCAGTTTGCCAAAAGCATTTTTCCACAGAGAAAGGTCATGTAATTTGTGTGGAATTCATTGCCACCGAAGCCTGTGGAGGCCACATCATTGTGCATATTTAAAGCAGAGTTTGATAGGTTCTTAATTAGTTGAGGTGTCAAAAGTTACAGGGAGAAGCAGGAGATTGGGTTTGAGATGGATACTAGATCCAGCCATTATGGAATGTCTGAGCAGACTTGATGGAGCAAATGGCCTAATTCTGCTATGTCTTATGTTCTTAACCTCTTCTTTACTTCATTTATCCCTTCCCTTTCACACCTAGGCCTTTATCCTTTTCTGTTAAGAATGTAGAGCACTCCTGACTATTGCTTTCAAATTCTGGTCTGAAGTATAAATACACAAATTTCACCAGGAACCCAAATGTCAGACCTGGCTTTTTGAGGGATTTCCAATATGTTGATTTCATTTCTATTTGTAATCATTTTAATTAAAAACATTTGAAATGCCATCGTACAATGAATAATGAACTTCCGATTTTGATTTAAGGACCTCTGGGAAAAAGTGTTGTCTTCAGTTGTTTGTTGTTAATTATTTTTATAAAATTTGTGTTAAAGCTAAAGCAATGGGGGAATATTCAAGGTTGTCATATAATTGAACATCATGGGCCATAGATATTTAATGGGAAGAACATTTAGGGTGCCATGGTAATGTAGTAGTTAGCGCAACACTATCACAGCTTGGGGTATCGGAGGTCAATTCCTGTGTCCTCTTTAAGAAAGTTGTATGCTCTTCCCTTGTATATGTGGGCTTCCTCCCACAGTCTGAAGACGTGCCGGTTAGTAGGTTAGTTGGTCATTGTAAATTGTCCTGTGATTAGCATTGGGTTAAATAGGTGGGTTGCTGCAGGTTACAGCTCGTTGGGCCAGAAAGGCCTGTTCTGCACTCTATCTTTAATTAATTAATCAAGATTCAAAAACTTTATTGTCATTCTAACTGTATATCAGCCCTGCAGGGCAGAATGAGACAGCGTTTCCCAGGAGCAGTGCAATCATAACATAACAAATGCAACACTAAATAATAAACATAGCAATAAACAGTAAAACACAACAGCCACATGTCAGTTAAAAACAAGTTATAAGTGTCCAAAGCAGAGTCAGTTAGAGCAGCTATTTAGCAGTCTGACTCCCTGTGGGAGGAAGCTGTTTAGTAGCCTTGTGGTTTTAGTTTTGATGCTCCTGTAACGTTTACCTGATGGCAGAAGAACAAACAGTTCATGGAGAGGGTGTGAGGGGTCTCTAATGATGTACTGTGTCTTCTGAAGGCATCGACTCTGAAAGAGGTCTTGGACAGAAGGTAGGGAGACCCCAATAACCTTCTCTGCTCCCCTAACCACCCTCTGCAAGGCCTTTCATTTCATTTCAACCTTTCATTTCAAGATGCAGGAGATAATGAACATAAATGCTCAAATTTTAAGGATTACTCGATAAATGAGACAGTAACACTGAAAACGAATTCCTTTTAAACCTTGAAATTCATGTAATTTAAATAGTAAGCCACCAATAAATACAAATGGAAATGTTTGTTTGTAGACTGGGCTTCCACAAATTTTTAAGGATACTTACCGTTATATCACCTCTGACAATTGGTAGAAAATGAGTCTGAGATGTTGAAAATTGTTCTTGCTGCTGGAATTATTTTGAAATGACCTAACAAGAAGACAACTAACTTTCAAATTATGGTTTAGGAACAACTGCTAATCTTATTATGAGAAATCTCTGGTATTTCTGTTGTTACTTATATTATTTTCCTTTATTTGCCTGCAACAGTTGAAGCATTTGTAGCACCACCCACAGTCAGTGCCTCTCCTGCTAAATCAGAACCTTCAGCCGTACTTGATCTGTTTGGTGGTGGGTATACTTTTCAGATATCTCCCCAAGTTGAGCAGATGTTCAGCATTTCATTGGCACTGGTATTTAAAATTAATGTGGCAGCAAAACAGACTGAGTGCTGTTTAAAATGTTCATTAAAATAAACAGATCTTCCAACACTTTTGCAATCATCATTATTAATGTTTCTCAGTAGCACCGCATGTATGATCTTAAATTCAGTTGTGTAAATGTTATCTTGTACAAATACTGAATTTTTCACTGAAATACCATTCTGCACCAAGATATTAAACTAGTTTTCAAATGCATCTAAAGTGGATAAATTGTGTGATTTTTAGGATAGCATGTGACGTAGAAACGTTTGACATTCTGAATATGTTGCATCCTTTGCTAAACAAGTAGAAATCTGAAATCTGTTCGCTTGCGCTTAAGTGGCTAATTGTTTCTGATGGTTGCAGAAATCAGTTGATCTAAGTTTGGTGCTTTCTTCGCTCTTTTTTGTGCTGCTCCTCTGGATTCCAATATTAGATGCCTTTGGCAGTTCTGTTCCTGAGTCTCAGCCTGCCAATCAGGCCCTTTCCACTTCATCTGCATCGTCCGACTTGCTAGCTGGTAACTGACTTTCATTGTGATGGGGAGGGCAAAGGATGTACTTGGAGGGTAGTGGTGATGGGTTGGGGTGTGAGATTTAAAGTAGTCATTCGTTTTGCAGAATGTGTGTGTACTACTAATTTTATTTTGTAATATCCTTTCCTTGTAGCTTGAAGTTGTTGCAGTTCTGTTAAATATCAAAACTGTTTAAAATCTACTGTTTTCATTCAGCGTATTTCTAGTGCAGGATCGAGTTTTCAACATTATGTAATTGTAAATGTAATTCCATGCACTGTCCTATATCCACACCACTGTATTTACGTTGTCTGGAATTGCATTTGATTTAACCAGTTTGAAGAACTTTCCAAGAGGAGGTGATTTGCTCTTGAGGTTAGCTGTAATCCAAAGAGTGTAATTTATGTGACATAGCCTTTTTTTTAAAAAAAGTATACAGTATATATATTTTTGTTTCTTCAAGGCTTTGGAAATGCATTTATGGCAACTACAAATGTGACAGTGCCTCCAGTTTCAAATAATATTTTGCAACCTGACTTTGAAGCTGCTTTTGGTATGACGACTGCAAGCAGTACACTCGACTCATCAGGTAAAGGAAGTAAAATATCTTATTTTCAATAGTTGGAAGGAATAAAATTGTTTGAGCCCTTTATCACTTGAATAATTTTAAAATGTAAAGGTATTTAAATATTTTAGAATAGAGATGGTAGAATAGAGGCATCTGGGATACATGTTCATAATTCCTTGAAAGTCACAAATAGATAGAGGTGGAAAGAAAGCATTTGGCACATTGGCCTTCATAAATGAAACTGTCAAGTACAGGAGTTGGGATGTTATCTTGAAGTTGTATCAGACATCGGCGAGGTCCAATTTGCAATGTTGTCTGCAGTTCTGGTCACCTCCCTACAGGATGATTATCAATAAGATTGAAAGAGTGCAGAGAAAAAGTTGCTGGGGCTTGAGGACCTGAGTTTATAAGGAAGGATAGAATAGGTCAGGACTTTATTCCCTAGAACATAGAAGATTGAGGGGAGATTTGACAGAGGTATACAAATTTATAAGGGGTATAGATAGGGTACATGAAAGTGGGCTTTTTTCCACTGGGGTTTGGTGAGACTAGAACTAAAAGTCATGGGTTGAGGGTGAAAGGTGAAATGTTTAAAGGGAACATCTTCACTCAGAGGATGGTGAGAGTGCCAGTGGAAGTGGTGAATTCAGGCTCGATTTCAACATTTAAGAGAAATTTGGATAGGTACGTGGATAGGAGAAGTATGGAATGCTATGGTCCAGGTGCATTTTGATGGGACTATGCAGATTAATAGTTTGGCATGGACTAAGTCGGCTGAAGGATCTGCTTCTGTGCTGTATTGTTCTATAACTCGATGCATTCAGCTTCAGAAGAAGGCCAAAAAAATCCTTGAGTTATTATTTATGTTATTTTCTAGCAGTATTCTTAGATTGGCAGTGGATGAAAATCTAAAAGAAAATCTGCAGATGGTAGAAAAGTTCAAAGTAAGTTTATTATCAAATTACATGTATGTCACCATATATATCCCTGTGGTTCATTTTCTTGTGGGCATACTCAATAAATCCATAATCAAATAACTAACAAAATCAATGAAAGACCGCACCAACTTGAGCGCTGGACCAGTGTGCAAATGACAACAAACTGCAAATACAAAAAGAAGGAAAGAAATAATAATAAACAAGCAACAAGCATCAAGAACATGAGATGAAGAGTCCTTGGCAATTAGTCCAGAGGTTGTGGGAACATTTCAATGACGGGACAAGTGAAGCAGAGGGGTAATAACTGTTCCTGAAACTACTGATGTGTATTTTGAGGCTCCTGTACCTTCTTCCTGAAGGCAGCTGTGAGAAGAGAACATGTCTCGGGTGGTGGGGATCACTGATAAGAATTCTGCTCTCCTATGACAATACTTCGTGTAGATGAGCTTAATGGTGGGGGGGGGGGGTTTACCTGTGGTTTCCACTATTTTTTGTAACATTTTCTGTTCAAAAGCATTGGAGTTTACATACCACATTGTGATGCAACCAGCCAATATATTCTCCATCAGACATCTATAAAAATATGAAAAGCTGGAAGCATTGGTTGAGCAGGATTTCCGGAAAGAAACACTTAATCTTTCAGATCAAAGACTTTCTGTCTGAAATGAAAAATCATAGTTAGTTTTATGTTGTATAGTGAGAAGGATGAATAAGACTTAATAGTTCTCAGATAAACACAAAATTCTACAGATGCCTGAAATCCAGAGGAAATAAACACAAAATGCTGGAGGAACTTAGCAGGTCAGACAACATCAATGGGAAAAAATAAGCAGTCGACCTTTCGGGCTGAGACTCTACGTCGGGATTGGAAAGGAAAGGCGGATGATGCCAAAAATAAAAAGGTGGGGGAAGGGGAAGGAGAGCCAACTAGAAGCCAGGTGAGTAGGAAAAGTAAAGGGCTGGAGAAGACGGATCTGACAGGAGAGGAGAGTGGACCGTGGGAGAAAGGGATGAAGGAAGGGCACCCAAGGGATGGTGATGGCAGACGAGTAGAAGAGGTAAAAGGACAGAGTGAGGAATCGAAGAGGAGTGGGAAAGGAAAATTACTGGAAGGAAAAAACAATGTTCATTCCATGAGGTTGGAGGCTATCTTGATGGAATATGAGATGTTGCCCCTCCACCCTGAGAGTGGCCTCATTTCAGTGAAAGAGATATCCATGGGCCAACATGTTGGAATGGGAATCAGGATAGGAATTAAAAAGGTTTGCTATCAGGAAATTCTATCTTTGACAGAGGTGCTCGAATAAAGCAGCCCCAGTTTACTTTGGGTCTCACCAATGTAGAGGAGTCCACTTCTGGAGCACTGGAAAATATTGACTATAGGTTCGCAGCTGAAGTGATGCCTCACCTGGAAGGACAGTTGTGGGCCCTGAATGGAGGTAAATGAGCAAGTGTAGCATATCTGTCACTTGCAGGGTATGTGCCATGAGCGAGATTAGGGGAAGGACGAATGGGTAAAGAGAAGCAATCCCTGTGGAAAGCAGAGAGTGTGGGGGGGGGGGGGGGTGGAAGATAAAGATCTGTTTGGTGGTAGGATCCTGTTGAAGAATGATTTGTTTAACGCGGAGATTCATGGGGTGATAGGTGAAGACGAGAGGAACTCTCCCTGTTAAGATGGCGGGAAGGTGGGGTGAGCACAGATTTTATCTTGCTGCTTTTACTAAGCAGCCAACGTAATCAAAGACCCCACGCACACCACAGGCATCCTCTCTTCTCCCCCCTCACGAAGTGCGGAAGGCATCAAGTCCTGAAAGCAGGTACCACAAGGATAGCTTCTTTCCTGCTGACATACAGTAAGATTATTGAACAGTCCCACGGTATGATAAAGTGACCTCACTATCTACTTTGTCATGGCCTAGCACTTTACTGCTTACCTGCACTGCACTTTCTCTATAACTAACACTATATTCAGCTTTCATAATACCGGTGTGATGAAATGAAATGGTTAGCAAGGATGGCATACAAAACAAAGTTTTCCACTGTACCTCAGCACATGACAATAATAAACCACTTATTATCTATTATCCTTATCTAAAAAACAATACATTGGCATTAGATAAGGTTCACAAGAATGCTCCCAGGAATGGAAGGGTTAAGTGTGAGGAGTGTTTGATGGTGTATCGCGTTGAAACCTACCAAATATTGAAAGGCCTAGATAGAGTAGATGACGTGAGGATGTTCCCAATAGTGGGGGGAGTCTGGGATCAGAGGGCACAGCCTCTGAATACAAGCGCATCTCTTTACAACAAGGATTGGCATTGATTTCTTTAGCCAGAGCGTAGTGAATACTTGGAGTTCATTGCCACAGATGGTTGTGGAGGCCAAGTCACTGGGTATATGTAAAGCAGAGGTTGATGGGTTCTTGATTAGTAAGGGCATGAAAAGGTTATGGGGAGAAAGCAGTGGAATGGGGTTGAGAGGGATAATAAATCAGCCGTGATGGAGTAGTGGAGCAGATTCGATGGGCTGAATGACCTAATTCTTTGTCCTATGTCTTATGCTCTGATGGCTCTTAATACCTCTTGTTTAGGTTTGCTATCTACCTGCTGTTATCAAAAGATTTACTTGTCTACAACTTATGCCCACCACAACCTTGATCTTGTCCTCCCAGTGATGTAGCAGTGATTGCATTAATTCTTCTTCCCACCTCTCTGCAACTTAAAACTGCCTTGTTTCTGCTCTTCCATTGTTATAAGAGCTTCAATCTAGAATATCAACAGTTTCTTTTTCCATAGATATGGCCTGATCTGAGTGTTTACCAGATATTCTGTTTTTCCTGTAGTTGACGGTGGCAGGTGGTATAAACCTGAACATTCCCTGGGGAGCCTTTTACACCACAGTACAGGACTCTAAAATTAGTTCACAATTAGAGCAATTGCTTTTAATGATGTCTAGAAAGTAAGCGTGGTGACTCCCTTACCCTTATTGCATTTTACGTAATTCTTCATTCCTATGGTAGTTTATGTATTTTTAGTACTTTATAAAATACCATAAGACTATACGATATTGGAGGAGAATGAGGCCATTTGGCCCTTCAAGTTTGTTCTGCTATTTCATCGTGGCTGAATCATTTTCTTTCTCAGCCCCTGCCTTCTCCCCATATCCCTTCATTCCCTGATGAATCAAGAATCCATCAATCTGTGCCTTAAATATACTCAATGACTTGGCCACAGCTGCCTATGGCAATAAATTCCACAGATTCACCACTCTCTCTCTAAAGAAAATCATCCTTATCTCCGTTCTAAGAGGACAGCCCTCTATTCTAAGGCCGTGTCCTCTGGCCTCAGATTCCCCCACCATAGGAAACATTCTCTCCACATCCACTCTTATCGAGGCCTTTCAACATTCAATACATTTCAATGAGGTCATCCCTCATTCTTCTGAAATGCAGTTAGCCCAGAACCATCAAAAGCTCCTCATATGGCAAGAGATTTGTGAACCTCCTTTGAACCTTCTCCAATATCAGCACATCTTTTCTTAGATATGGGGCCCAAAACGGTTGACAATATTCCAAATGAGGCCTCACCAGTGTTTTATAAAGCCTCAACATTACATCCTTGCATTTATGGTCTAGTATTCTCGAAATGAACACAAACATTGCATTTGCCTTCCTCTCCACTGACTCAACCTGCAAATTAACCTTTAGGAAATCCTACACAGAGACTCCCAAGTCCCTTTGCACCTCAGATTTTTTAATTTTCTCTCTTATTATTTCTTCTACTGAAGTGCATGGCCATATACTTCCCAACGCTGCAATCCATCTGCCACTTCTTTGCCCATTTTCCTAATCTGTCTAAGCCTTTCTGTAGCTTTGCTACTTCTTCAAAACTACCTGCCCCTCCACCTGTCTTCATATCATCCATAAACTTGGTCAAAAAGCCATAAATTTTGTCATGCAAATCATTGACATATAACGTAAAAAGAAATGGTACCAACATAGACCACCATGGAACACCACTAGCCGCCAACAGCTAACCAGAAAAGGCTCCTTTTATTGACACTCTTTGCCTCTTGCCAATCAGCCACTGCTTTACCCTTGCTAGAATATTTAATGTAAAACCATGGGCTCGTAGTTTGTTAAGCAGCCTCGTGTGGCACCTTGTCAAAGGCCTTCTGAAAATCCAAGTATACAACATCAACCGATTCTCCTTTGTCTATCCTGCTTGTTATTTCTTCAAAGACTTCCATCAGATTTGTCAGGGAAGATTTTTCCTTAATGAAACCATGCTGACTATTGCCTATTTTATCATGTGCATCCAAATACCCTGAAACCACATCCTTAAAGCTCGACTCCAACATCTTCCCAGCTACTGAGGTCAGACTAACTGGCATATAACTTACCGTACTTTCTTCCACCTCTCTCCCTTCTTGAAGAGTGGAATGACATTTGCAAGTTTCCAATCCTCCGGAACTTTAAAGATCATTATTAATGCCTCCACAATCTCTTCAGCCATTTCTTTTGGAACCCTGGAGGTGTATGCTGTCCGGTTCAGGTGACTTGTCTACCTTCGGATCTTTCAGTTTTCTAAGAACCTTCTCCCTAACAATGGCAACTTCATAAACTTCAGCCCACTTACACTCTCAAACTTCTAGCATAATGCTAGTGAATTCCACGGTGAAGACTGATAGAAAATGAAAACACGAGGTAATCTGCAGATGCTGGAAATTCAAACAACACACACAAAATGCAGGTGAAACGCAGCAGGCCAGGCAGCATCTGTAAGGAGAAACACTGTCGCTGTTTTGGGCCGAGTCGTTAATCCTGACGCAGGGTTTTGGCCCGAAACGTCGACAGTGCTTCTCCTTATAGATGCTGCCTGGCTTGCTGTGTTCCACCAGCATTTTGTGTGTGTTGACTGATATAAAATATTTACTTAGTCCACTATTTTCTTGTCCCCAAAACTACCTCTCCAATATCATTTTCCAGCAGTCCAATATCTACTCTCACCTGTTTTACACTTTATGTATCTGAAGAAACTTTTGGTATCCTCTTTAATATTATTCAGTAGCTTACCTTCTCATTCCATCTTTTCCTTCTTTATGACATTTAAGTTGCCTTCTGTTAGTTTTTAAAAACTTCCCAATCTTCTAAATTCCCAATAATTTTTGCTCTATTGTATACCCTCTCTTTTGCTTTTATATTGGCTTTGACTTCTCACGTTAACCAAGGTTGCTATTCTGCCTTGGGAATACTTCTGTCTCTTTGGGATGTATATGTCCTGCACCTTCCAAATTGTCCCCAGAAATCACAGCTATTGCTGTTCTGCTGTCATCCCTGACAACATTTTTTTCCAATCAATTTTGGCTAGCTCCTCTTTCATGCCTCTAATTCCCTTTACTCCACTGTAATACTGATACATCTGACTTTAGCTTCTCCTTCTCAAATTGCGGGGTGAATTCCATCATATTATGATCACTGGACCCTAAGGGTTTCTTTAACTTTCTAATCAATTCCCTTTCATTTTACAACACTCAATCCAGAGTAGCTGATCCCTTAATGGGCTCAACCATGAGTTGCCCTAAAAAGCCATCTTGTAGGCATTCTAGAAATACCCCCTCTTGGGATGCAGCACCAACCTGATTTTCCCTATCTACCTGAATATTGAAATCCTTCATGATTTTTGTAATATGGACCCTTCGACATGCGTTTTCTATCTCCCATTGTAATTTGTCGACCACATTTTCACTGTTGTTGGGTTCTGTATATAACTTCCATCACCTTTTCAGTTCCTTGGCTCTACCCACAACAATTCAACACCTTCCAGTCCTATGTCACCTCTTTCTAAAGATTTGATTTAATTTTTTTTTAACCAACAGAGCCTCGCCACCTCCTCTGCCTCTCTGCCTGTCCTTTCAATGCAGTGTGTATCCTTGGACATTAATCTCCAAACTATAATAATCTTTCCGCCACAAGTTCATTTACCTTATTCCGTATACTGTGCACATTGAAATATTATAACACCTTCAATCCTGTATTCACCTTTTTTGAATTTGACTGCCTTTTACATTCCAACTCATTCTGCTAATGGCAGTTTTGCTCTATCATTGGCTTCTCCTTGTTAGCAGTCTCACTACACAGTGCCTCTGTCTGTAAACCAATTGCCTCTTCCTCAGCACTATCACTCTAGTCGCCATTCCCCTGCCAAATTAGTTTAAACCCTCATGAACAGCTCTAACTCACTTGCCCGCATGGATATTGGTCCCCCTCAGGTTCAGGTGTGACCCATCCCTTTGTACAGGTTGTACCTTCCACAGAAGAGATCCCAATGATTCATAAATCTGAGCCCCTCCCCTGCACCAGTTCCTCAAGCCTCCCATTCATCAGCCAACACATTCTATTCTTACCCTCACCGGCAGCAATTCAGGGATTACTACCCTAGGGTCCAGTTTTTCAGCTTTTTACTTCAGGACCTCCTCACCTTTCCTACCAATGTCATTGGTGCCAATGTGTATCAAGCCTTCTGGCTGCTCACCCTCCCCCTTTAGAATGCCTTGGACCCGATCTGAAACATCCCTGATCCTGATTCCTGGGAGCTAACATACTATCTGGCTGCCTCTATTGCACCCACAGAATCTTGTCTCTGTTCCTCTGTGTGGAATCTCCTATCATCACTGCAGTCCTCTTCACCTCTCTTCTCTTCTGAGCCACAGAGACCCGGTTGCTGCAGTTTCCCCTTGTTAGGTCATCCCCTTCAACAGTATCCAAAGTGGTAAACTTTGAGTGAACAGCCACAGGAGTACTCTGTACTGGCTTTCTTTTTCCCTTCCTTCTCCTGTCATTCACCCAGTTACCTGCAGCCTAGGCATGACTACCTCCCTGTAGGTCATGGTGCTGCACTCCAGTTTCCTAATACATTCTCTGAGGAGCTGCAGATGTGGTTACATGGGAGTCTGGAGGTCTCCGAGAATTCCCACATCTCACACACAGAACAAAACACTGCCCCGGAGACATTCTCACTGTACTACCCATGCCCTAACAGACCAAGAAGAACAAAAAAGAAAAAAGAGAAACTCACAGATACTTACCTCACGAGGCATGATGAGTTAAAGCCACTGTCAACACTAGCCCACTCATAAAATGACCAGTCTGCTTGTGCTTGCCTTAATTTTATTTGCCCTTTCTAATGAATCCCACTTAGTGATTGGTCGCATTACAGCTCTGAAAAAGTGCTGCGAAACACTGCCTTTTTAATATAGCCTGACAGTTCAAAAGATAATTTGATTGACTATGAATCCCTGCAACTTAATAAAATCTGGTTTGGTAATAAATGATGATTGAAACTCCTTACATTGTCTTGGGACAGCACAGTAGTGTACTGGTTAGCTTAGCCCTGTTACAGTGTCAGCAACCTGCTGTCTGTCAGAATGTGGGAGGAAGCCCACTGTGACAGCATGGGTTTCCTCCCACGTTCCAAAGACATACTCCAGGTTGTTTAGTGTCCTTTCTAGTACACAAGAGTAAAGGAGAATTTAATTGTTACTCTGGATCCAATGCAGCACAAGAAGATCAAGAACAAAATAATAAATAACACAATATATATAAATACATAAAATGGCTTTTCTACATAGTTTGATTCTATGCCCATAAAGTGACGCTAGGCTCAGGAGTGTCTGTACATAAGGTAAGCTACAGGAAATGGTAAAATAGATGTGGTGGAGTAGACTAGTGGGTGGAGGTGTTGATTAGCCTTACTGCTTGGGGAAAGTAACTTTTTGTTTTCTTGTCTAGGTTAGTAGGTTAATTGATTATGTGGGTGTAATTAGGAAGCGCAGACTTGTTGGGCTGGAAGGCCCTGTTACCATGCTGTCTTTCTAAATAAAAAGATGAATTGCCTTTGGATGCAAAGCTCTGAATGTTTGGGTGGCTTCTTGGAGATTCTAGTTATGACAATTAGTTACATATTGAAAGCTTTTTTTATTGTGTATTATATACCAGACTCCATTGTTGTATAACTAGCATTAAAAACTGCATGGCTGGCTTCTGCTATAAGGAATAAATAGAAATGCAACTACTGCTGTTCAATATTGAGCCAAAGCTTTCTGTTCTTAACAATGCTGTCATATTTTATTTCTCTTCCATTTCATGCCATCAACGTTGGCTCCTTGTTTGATACAATTTCATTATTGGTGAGTTTTTGCCTTAATTGTGACTTGGCTTCATTTATTCAATGATATAAGCTTGTTGCTGTGTGCCTTTTGTTTCTAATTGACTGACAAGTTACAAATGCTATTCCCTAAGGTGCATTTTCAAATTAAAGCTAAATTACATCAATGCCTGAGCACTTCCTTGCACTGTTATCAGATTGACACCAAACTGTTTTCTTTCTCACATTTATAATAAGTCAATGCATTCATCATAAGTTTCAGCAGAGATGCTTTGATTATTCTATCTACACTCTGGCCAATTTATTAGATACAGGAATGGAGCCCAGTGTTCGACACATTGTGCATTCAGAGATGCTTCTCAGCACACCACTGTTGTTTGAGTTACTGTCGTCTTCTTGTCAGTTTAAACCATTCTGGTCATTCGCCCACAGAACTGCTGCTTACTGGATTTTTTAGTTTGTTTTTTGCACCATTCTCTGTAAACTCTAGAGACAGTTATCTGTGAAAATTCTAGGAAATTAGTAGTTTCTGAGATAGCAAACCACCCCTTTCGGCACCAACAATCATTCCACATTCTAAGTAACTTAGATCGTATTTCCTCCCCATTCTGGTATTTAGTCTGAACCACAACTGAAACTCTTGAATGTTTGCATGTTTGTATGCATTGAGTTGCTGCCACGTGATTGGTTGATTAGATATTTGCATTAACAAGCAGGTGTACCTAATAAAGTGGCCATTGAGTGTATGTTATGTTTGGATATAGTGTGCAGTGAAAGAGTAATTATTTCCAAGAGATGTTCAAGCAGAATTATAGGATTATATTCACTACACTTCTGGTTTGTTGTGTACCCTAAATGCAGTTTTGGATAAACTTACACATCTTTATGTAAGAAAGGGTGGAGCAAGAGAGCAATTATCTTTTAATATTGTTTGCTGCATTCTTCATTCCTATGTATTAATCCTTTTTATTTGTCAGGTTTTGATGGATTAGGTGATCTTCTAATGCCAACAGTGGCATCCCAGAATCAAGCAACGCTCGCAACAATGCCAACAGCAGGTGTAACAACACAGCTGACAAAAGGCTTGGGGAGTGATCTTGATTCTTCTCTTGCAAACCTTGTAGGAAGTACGTTGATCTGTTTTATAACAAGCTTCTGTTTTCATTTCTAAAGTACAAAAAGTATTGATAATTTCTGAAGTTGTATAAAGTTGCAAAATTTTATCTGCAGCCAGCTGCGATTAACCTTCCTGTCAGTGGTACTGAAGTTGCAAGAAGCTGGATATGTTTGAACTCTTCCACATAGTTCACTAAAAAAATGGCTGACCAAAAGCAACCAGGATTTGACAGAAAATACAAAAAAAATTAAAGTTATCAGATGTTATCCAATTGATTGAATACAAGTGTTTTAAGTTTCTAGGTAACATTGATTTGAGTGCAGTGACTAGTATGAGATAACTGAAGAATATTTTGAGTTAGATTATCAATAGAAGAGATTCTGCAGGTGCTGGAGTAACACATACAAAATGTTGGAGGAACTCAGCAGGTCAGGAAGCATCTATGGAAATGTATAAACAGCCAACATTTTGGGCCAAGGCCATTCATCAGAACAGATCCTAGACTCCCACATTATTGGAAACATCCTTTCATCATCCACACTATCTAGGCCTTTCGTTATTTGATAGTTTTCAATAGTAATGTAAAGTAGAAATTTTCTCCTTATTGAACACGGAGGTAAAGAGAGGATATTAAAGGACATTAATTGTGCCCCTAGAAGGAAACTTTCCACTGGTAGGAAAATTGATAGCCTTTGGATCCAGGCTTGAGATGATTACCAAAGACATAAAAGAGGCGATGAGTGTTAAGACCTGGTTTTTCCTTATAAATCTATTGAGGAATCATTGTGAAGCTGCTAAATGATATAGAAGGCATTTGACAACAGGTCAGTAACTGCACTGTGTTAGCTTAGTGGTGGCCAAATGAAAAGACCAAAATTACTACTTAATAGTATACAGATTACAGTCATAAATCTAAATTAAACCACAATATGAAGTAATTATGTCTAATTAACTAAAACGTAAAATACAGGGGAAACCCTTAAGGTATTTAGTTAAGTTGGTGTTAGTTAAAATAATGTAATTCAAGTCTCAACTAATTATTATTCCAATTGTGTAGATGAGAAAACTTGTGGTGCAGTAAGTATCTTTGTGGTTCTTGTTGTATTACATTCATCTTCCCATATTTTCTTATGACATGGAAGGTTGTCATTTGGCCCATCAAGTCTGTGCTTTTCTCCCTTCCAGCAATTAAGTCTGGAAAAGAAACTTGAGATGGATATTTAAAATCACATAAGTTGTGAGAAAAAGAAAACTTCCAAATGGATGAAGGATCAGTAATTATTGGGGACAGATTTGGGTTTGCCAAAAGAAATTATTTGGCAGCAAAAAGTGCTTGGGTTATCATTTGTGATAAATTTGCGGCCGGTCCGCAAGAATATTGTCAATATTAAACCAGTCCGTGCTGCAAAAGAGGTTGGTGACCCCTGATCTAAACTAAGTCTGCATTACTTTTGGAAAGGGGACAAGATGCAAAAGGGCCAAGAGAAAGGAAAGAGGTGGACGAATGATTTGGCTCTAATTATTTGGAAGAGCTGACACAGATACCATGGGCTTATTCAGTCCGCTTCAGAGCTGTGTGTTTTTTTCCAAGTATCTTGAAGTTGGGAGTTCTTTTGGAGATAGCGAAGGGATAGTGTTGTGACTTAAGAAAAAATAAGTGATAGATTTATTCAGAATCGGATTTAATATCACTGACATCATGAAATTTGTTATTTTGCCATAGCAATGCAGTACATAAAAAAACTTAATTACAATAAGAAATATAATACAAAATTTTTTCGTAAGTTCTTTGATATGATGTAATAATTATATAATAATTGCTGTGTCCATAAGCATGTAGTTTGTGTTTAAATATAACACATTAAATAAAATGATGGCTGTATAAAGTCCAGTTAATTTTTGTTTTGATTTTTCTTTGTGATGGCAGACCTTGGCATTTCTCCAACTCCAGGAAAGAAGTAAGTAAAGTTCTATTTAGAACCTTAGTAATATACTTACTTCTGTGAAAAATGCATTGACTTTAACAAGCAAATGGAAGTTCTGAGTATTATAATACTAGAGAAGGTACAGAGGGCGGGGTGAGTAAGGTCTTGAAGGGACTTGTGCAGAAGTATTTTCACTTGGATATGTTGAAGAACTGTTAATGAATGGGTTTGTTCAATCGAAGAAGATAACAAGGGAGCCTAACTGATGAAATTTGCAACATGGGCACAATGGTTGTAGAAGATGCCACGTTGTGCTTGTTGTCTGACATTTAGGTTCAGAATGTTTACATGGAGGCCTGCAGCAGAGTTCCATCTTGCTGACATTTCATGGTTCTCATAATGGTGAAATAACACACGGAGCACTTGTTTGCCTTAGTTTTTGTATAGTTTTTCATTGATTCTGTTGCATTTGTTTGTTCTGCTGTGAAAGCCTGCAAGAAATGGTAGCGTAGCATGGGCGCCACGGTAGCATAGTGGTAAGCATGACACTATTACAGCTTGGGGCGTTGGGAGTTCAGTGTTCAATTCAAGCAATCTCTGTAAGTCCTTTTCATGAGTTTGTGGGTTCCCCTGGGTGCTCCTGTTTCCTGCCACAGTTCAAAGAGATAGCAGTCAGTAGGTTAAATGGAATCAGAATCAGGTTTGATATCACTGCCATATGTCATGAAATTTGTTGTTTTGTGGCAGCAATAGATTTCAATGTATAAAAATAAAAACTATAAATTACAATATAAAAACTAAATAAGTAGTGCAGAAACAGAGGAAAAAGCACTGAGGAATTATTTGTGGGTTCATTATCCATACAGAAATTTGATAGTGGAGGGGAAGAAACTTCCTGAAACATTGTGTGTGTGTGTGTCTTCAGGCTCCTTGTACTTCCTCCTTGACAGTGGCAATAAGAAGAGGCATGTGATGGGGGTCCTTATTGATTGATACTACCTTTTTGAGGCATCGCCTTTCGAAGGTGCCCTTGATGCTGGGGAGGCTAGTGCCCATGATGGAGCAGCCTAAGTTTACAACTTACTGGTATATTGAATTGTCTTGTGATTAGGCTAGAGTTAAATAGATAAGTTGCTGGGCAGTGCAGCACATTGGGCTGGAAGGGCCCGTTCTGTATTGTATTTCTAAATAAGTAAAGAATAAAAAATGAATCTAGTGTAGTGTGACATACTGTATGTGTACTTCGATAATAAATTTACTTGAACTATTGAACTCTGAGACCCTGTGCCTGTGGTAGGATGGAGTTAGTTGCAGGGTCAGCAAATAGGAGTTGTAAAGCTGTGAATATAAATCAAAGGAGCAATTAAGCTACTTCCTAAATTTATACTGTCTTAATGTTTGTGATTTATGTTTTGTATGTTTTAAAAAGTTTTCTTTTTCATTGTAGTGTTTTTGTTTTTAAATATCACTGAATAGCTAAGATATTTAAACCTTAGGAAATAATCCCACAGTTTTTGCATCCAGCAACAATGAGCTTCCTAGGACTCTGCTTGGGCCATATGGCTAAATGCTAAATGTAAGGATAATCTATGTCAGTAAGGTAGGCCTTCCCCACATGCACACTAATTACAGGAGTTTGAAGAATGAAGGTGGTGATCTTTGACAGACAAACTAAGCCAGTCAGATTTGGTCATTTCATTTTGGTCTTTCTAATGCTTAGCTCGAAGAAATGAGAATATTGAACAAATACAGTTGGGGATCAAGAGGGGTAATATCTTTAGTGTTTATATAACCTGACTGAAAGTCAAATAGTACAAAAGGGCAAAAAGCAGATAACGGAATGGGAAGTGGCCAAGGGTAAATTATTAAGTGTGGATTCTTGCTATTATGGCACGTTCTAGTTACTATCCTAGGATGCAAGGTGTGTGGTATTGTTTCATCTGATAAAACGGGAGTGGAGGTGGAAGAGAACAAACATCATTCAAGATTATTTAATATCATTTCCAGTACACAAGTGTAAAGGAAAATGAAATAATTGTTACTTCATATCCGATGCAGCACACAAGTAAACACAATAATAAAAAACACAATATAATTACATAAGATAGCTTATACATTGTTGTACACAAAGTAATGCTGGGTACATGAGTGTCTGCACATAAGGTGACTGACAGGGAATGATGAAGTAGTGGTGGTTGGGTGTGTGTAGGGGTGGGTTAGTGAGTGGAGGTGTTGATCAGCCTTACTGCTTAGGGAAAGTAACTGTTTTTGAGACTTGTGTTCTGGCATGGATGCTTCTGATGGGAGTGGGACAGACAGTTCCTGAGCAGAGCGAGTGAGATCCTTTTTCATGTCTTCATTTATAGAAAGGTTTGAAACTGTAGTTGTTGGAAATCTAGAAAGTTGTACCATATCTTCAGTCATCTTGCAATCTAAACAAGCGAAAATTTTATCCTCTGGTAAATTGAGCAGAACAGCATACGTGAGGCTGCTGGATGACTTCTTGTTTCTTCAGAATTGTCAGATCTCCTGAGGGGAGGGGTGTTGTGGGGAAAGGGCATCAGTTTAGAAGTGGGAAGGCCAGTCTTCCTTAAAAGATCTGCTATCCATGATGAGATGAAGAACTGTTATATTGGATCCGATTAGACAAATTGAAAGTCAAAGCCAATGAAATGGGCTGGTGTTTTTTTTTTAAATTAATGATCAACTTTATTTCAAACTTCAAAGTACATTTATTATCAAAATATGTATGCTACAGTGCCTATTAAAAAGTATTCACACCCCTTGGAAGTTTTCATGTTTTATTGTTTTAAAACATTGAATCACAGTGGATTTAATTTGGCTTTTTTGACACTGATCAACAGAAAAAGATTCTTTTGTGTCAAAGTAAAAACTGATCTCTACAAAGTGATCTAAACTTATTGCAAGTGTAAAACACAAAATAATTGATTGCACAACTATTCATTCCCTTTAAGTTGGTATTTAGTAGATGCACCTTTGGCAGTAATAACAGCTTTGAGTCTGTGTAGAAAGGTCTCTATCAGCTTTACACATCTGGACACTGCAATTTTTCCCCATTCCTTTTTACAAAACTGCTCAAGCTGTGACAGATTGCATGGGGATCGTGAGTGAACAGCCCTTTTCAAGTCCAGCCACAAATTCTCCATTGGATTGAGGCCTGGACTCTGACTTTGCCACTCCAGGACATTAACTTAGTTGTTTTTAAGCCATTCCTGTGCGGCTTTGGCTTTATGCTTGGGGTCATTGTCTTGCTGGAAAACAAATCTTCTCCCAAGTCGCAGTTCTCATTTTACCCTCTACCTTCACAAGCCTTCCAGAGCCTCCTGCAGAGAAGCATCCCCACAGCATGATGCAGCCGCCACCATTCTTCATGGTAGGAATGGTGTGTTTTTGATGATGTGCAATATTTGGCTTACACAAAATGTAGTGTATAGTCTGATGGCTACAAAGCTCAATTTTGGTTTCATCAGACTTATAAAACCTCCTTCCAGTTGACAGTCTCCCACATGCTTTCTACAAACTATAGCTGAGATTTTATGTGAGTTTTTTCAACAGTGGCCACTCTCTCATAAAGCTGCGACTAGTGAAGCACCTAGGCACCAGTTGTTATATGCACAGTCTCTCCCATCTCAGCCACTGAAGCTTGTAACTCCTCCAGAAATGTCATAGGTTTCTTGGTGGCCTCCCTCACTAGTCCCCTTCTTGCACCGTCAGTTTTTGAGGACAGATTTTCAGCTGTGCCATATTCTTTCCGCTTCCTGATGATTGACTTAACTGTACTCCAAAGGATATTCAGTGACTAGGATTTTTTTTTTGTATCTATCTTCTGACTTGTGCTTTTCAGTAACCTTTTTTGCGGAGTTGTTTGGAGTATTCTTTTGTCTTCATGGTGTAGTTTTTGCCAGGGTACTGACTCATAAACAGTTGGACCTTCCAGATACAGATATATTTTTACTACAGTCAATTGAAACACCTTGACTGCACACGGTGATCTCCATTTAACTAATTATGTGACTTCTAAAACCAATTGGCTGCACTAGTGATGATTTTGTGTGTTTATATTAAAAGGGGTGAATACTTATGCAATCAATTATTTTGTATTACATATTTGTAATTAATTTAGATCACTTTGTAGAGATCTGTTTTCACTTTGAAAACAGTCTTTTTCTGTTGATCAGTGCAAAAGAAAAGCCAAATTAAATCCATTATGAATCAATGTTGTAAAACAGTAAAGCATGAAAACTTCCGGGGGGGGGGGGGTGAATACTTTTGATAGGCACTGTATGTACATCCTTGAGATTCATCTCCTTACAAGCAGCCACAGAACAAAGAAATCAAATAGAACCAATTAAAAAAGACTATCAAACACCCAGTGTACAAAAAAGAACAAGTCGTGCAAACAATAAAAAGTAACAAATAACATTAAGAACTAACATTCACAAAAGTGAGTCCACAGCCACAAAGACAGTCACAGCCAATCCAGGAGTCCATTAGTTGCAGGCCACAGTTTCAGTTCAGTGCAGAGACAAGTAAACCTCTTTGAGCAGTGAACTGAAGACTGGCCTGTCCCTGGCTTCTGGCCCCAACACCTGACCTTTTCACTCTGGCCCGGCGCCTGAATTGGCCAAACATTGGCTCGTTTCTCATCTCAGGCACAGGCTCCACCGCCTCGACTCTGACTCACTTGGGATTCGCATCTTCAAATCTGCTGGAAGTCTACACCAGCAATAGCCATACGTTGGCTTGTTCCTTGCTTTCAGGCCCAGGCCCACTGTCTGAATTCGGCCCATAAATCCCATGTAGTTTCCATATACATTTATGTGCACGTACAGGTTGAACACCCCTTATCTGACATTCCAGAATCTGCAAACCTTCAAAATCTGAATTGTTTCTTTTGAAAGTGCTGGGAAGGTTCCCAGGTGACGTGCAGGTCTCTGTGCACCACAGACAGTTCTGAAAAGTGATCTTACATGTGTAATGAACAGAAGTAATGAAAAATAGAAAAACATAAAGCGAAAGATGTAGGTCTCAATCATGTATTGTCAGCATAGGAGTGAACATATGCCACTTAATGGCATGCTGGCCATGAAACAAGCAACCTATCACAACAAACTGAAATTGAAGGTAATTGTGAATATTCAGCAGGCTGGTTGCAGAGATTTAAGAAAAGGCACGGCATTAAAATTTTAAAGCATCTGCTAATCATGAAAATCTAGCACCAGAACAAGTCTATGATGCTGATTGTTTTTATAACTTGAATAATGGAATTAAATTTTTAAAGAGTCACTAATGAAAATCTGACATTAAACAAGTCCAACACTGATTGTTTATATACATTACATAGAGCCTAAAAAAATTAAAATACAAATATAGTGTACTGTAACCTTTTAATCAAAACACGGCATCGTAGGTGGAGACTGAAAGCCTGCCATTGTTCAATTCAGGTGTTCTCCTGATGCTCCTGTGTGGCTTTTGTTACCCTGCACACATTATGTTTTATATTAATGGTATATAATCATTTTTACTGTTAAATAGATATAGCTGTAAGGACTCTGGTCAGCTATAAGACCCTAGGCAGACCCCACTTGGACTACTGTGCTCAGTTCTGGTTGCCTCACTACAGGAAGGATGTGGAAACTATAGAAAGGGTGCAGAGGAGATTTACAAGGATGTTGCCTGGATTGGGAAGCATGCCTTACGAGAACAGGTTGAGTGAACTTGGCATTTTCTCCTTGAAGCGATGGAGGATGAGAGGTGACCTGATAGAGGTGTATAAGATGATGAGGGACATTGATCGTGTGGATAGTCAGAGGCTTTTTCCCCAGGGCTGAAATGGCTATCAAGAGAGGACACAGTTTTAAGGTGCTTGAAAGTAGATACGGAGGAGATGTCAGGGGTAAGTTTTTTATGCGGAGAGTGGTGAGTGCATTGAATGGGCTGCCGGTGACGGTGGTGGAGGCTGATATGATAGAGTCTTTTAAGAGACTCTTGGTTAGGTACATGGAACGTAGAAAAATAGAGGGCTATGGGTAAACCTAGGTAATTTCTAAAGTAAGAACATGTTTGGCACAGCATTGTGGGCTGAAGGGCCTGTATTGTGCTGTAGTTTTTCTATGTTTCTACATGTATGTGATGAGCATGTGTAAGACAAAGACTGCTTACCGGTAGCACATAAATGATGGCGATCCCAAGCTATCTCATGAAATATTCCACAACCTGAAACAGCTCTGGCCCCATGCACTTCGGATAAGGGGTACTCTACCTGTTTTAGGAATTTGCTGTGGTGTGTTAGTCAGGACGCGACATTCAACAAAAAAGCAACATTCAACATTCAATGCTATATAAAGAATGGTATAATAAAAACTAATAAAGTTACAGTTTAAAGGACTGATACTCAGTTGCAATTAGAATTGAATTTTATTGTTCCTTTTGTCACATGAGTGTATATGTAGTTCTGTGTTTGTATCACATCTTAAAAACAAATGTAAATTATTGCATGTGATTAATCTACATAGTTCCACGATTGGGCTATATATAGCCAAACTAATTTTAACTGTAAATGTGCTGTCATTATAGGAGTGACCTTCAGTGGAATGCTTCTGAAAAGAAGTTGACTGGAGGAGCGAACTGGCAACCGAAAGTTGCTCCAACAACAGCTTGGTCAGCAGGTGTTCCACCCAGCAATCAAATGGTATTCTTTAATTTTTGCAACACAGTTTCTTGTTAAAAATGTAACTAAATAATGTTTGATCAAACTAAGTATGTCATTTGCTATAATCAAAATAATAAATGTATTCAGCAAGATTTAAAATTCCCTGTTTTACCACAGTTCAAAATTAAAAGCACATTTTACTGACTTTCTATTTTCCAGTCATCACAGTTGACAGGACCTTAAGTTTTCGTCTCTACTCAATCACCAGTTTGCAGAACTTGCATGAACCTATTGATCCAACCTGGAAGAATTCATTTGCATAATGGCCTGAAGTGACTTTAGAGCAAGCTCACATAAAAATCCATTGATTTGATGGAAACATGCTGAAATATGCTATTAAATGTTTAATGGGATTTGGGAATAAACACAAGATTCTGCAGATGCTGAAATCTTGACCAACACACAGAAAATGCTGGAGCAACTCAACAAGTCAGGCAACGGTTAGACTTGGGTCTTGGCCCAACACGTTAACTATCCCCAAATGAGCCTGACCTGCTGAGTTCCTCCAGCATTTTGTGTGTAATCCTTTTCCCAGGCTGGGCGTGGCAGGGTAGGGGAAGCAAATTCATTATTTAGTCAAAACTGGCAGATGGTTAATGTGTGGACCCAATAAGATGGATGTTTATTGAGATGATTGGTGGCTTGTTATTTTTGTTATAACTACATGCTTACATTTTCCAGCCTCTCTGATATTGCTCAGAATTCACTTGCTTGATGAAAGAGTTGTGCGGCATTCTGTAATTTAACAAGTTATGTTGTTTAATCAAATGCAGCCTTTGCTACATTCATATTGCATATCAGTTATTACAGACATTTGTGAGATATATTTAACTAGAATGTTTCTAGATGTATAATTGACATCTAACTGCCTGAATATTGAGGGAAGTCCCAGGTTTGTTGCAATTGAGGTAGAGGAAGTTGTAGAAACTGTGCGATCAGCTATACAATGCAGTAAACATTTCCTAATAGGTCTGTGAGTGTTTACAGGCCAGTACAGTACAGGAATAGGCTCTCTGGCCCACATTGTTGTGTTGATCCAATTAAATTAGTAATCTCTTCTTACACAGTGTCTGTATCTTGCCATTTTCATCAGAATCAGGTTTAATATCATCGGCATATATCATGAAATTTGTTGACTTTATGGCAGTAGTACAATGCAATGCATAATATAGAAAAAATCTGTGAACTACAGTGCATATATGTATATTTGTATGCATATGTGTGTGTGTATATAAAATAGTTAAAGTAGTATAGAAATGAAAAAAAGAGTGAGATAGTGCTCATGGTTTCACTGTCCATTCAGAAATCAGATGGCAGAGGGGAAGAAGTTGTTCCTGAATCGTTAAGTGTGTGCCTTCATGCTTTTCTACCTTCTTTTTGATGGTAGCAATGAGAATAAGGCATGGTCTTGGTGATAGGCACCACTTCTTGAAGGTGTCCTGAATACTACAGAGTCTAGTGCTCATGATGGATCTGACTAAGTTTACAACTCTCTGCAGCTTATTTCGATCCTGTGCAGTAGCACCCCCCCCCCCCCCCAACCCCTGTACCAGTTAGAATGCACTCCACTGTACATCTGTAGAAATATTTTCAGGTGTTTTAGGAGTCATACCAAATCTTCTCAAACTCCTAATCAAATGTCATGCCTTCTTTGTAACTGCATTGATTCTCAGAGATATTAACACCCAGGAATTTGAAATTACTCACTCTTTTCACTTCTGATCCCTTTATGAGGACTGGTGCATGTTCCCTTATCTTACCTTTTCTTTTGTCTTTTGGATGTTGACTGCAAGGTTGTTGCTATGACACCACTCAACTAGCTGATATATCTCACTCCTTAAGCGCCCTCTTGTCACAGTCTGAAATTCTGCCAACAAGGGTTGTATCATCTGCAAACTTGTAAAAAGTATTTGAGCTATGCCTAGCACACAGTCATGGGTGTAGAGAGAGTGGAGCAGTGGGCTAAGCACACATCCCTGAGGTACTCCAGTGTTGATTGTCAGTGAGGTGGAGATGCTGTTTCTGATCCGCTCAGATTATGGTCTACCGGTTAGAAAGTCGAGGATCCGGTTGCAGGAGGTACGGAGGCCCAGGTTCTGGAGCTTTTCAATCAGAACTGATAGGAATAATTGTGTTAACAGCTGAGTTAAAATCAATAAACAGCATCCTGACATAAGAAATGTATTGTCTAGGTGATCCAAAGCCACGTGAAGAGCCAATGAGATTGCATCTGCCATAGACCCATTGTGGCGATAGGCAGATTGCAGTGAATCAGGTCCTTGCTGAAATGGGAGTTAATTCTAGCCATAACCAACCTCTCAAAGCACTTCATTACTGTAGATTCCATCACGACTGATTTATTATTCTCTCAACCCCATTCATCTGCCTTCTCTCTGTAACCTTTGAAGCCCTGGCTAATCAAGAACCTAGGAACCTCCACTTTAAATATACCCAATGACTTGGTCTCTATAGCTGACTATGGGAATGAATTCCACAGATTCACCACTCTCTGGCTAAAGAAATTGCTCCACATCTCTGTTCTAAAGGGATGTCCTTGTAATCTAGGCTGTGCCCTCTGGTCCTAGACTCCACCACTATAGGAAACATCCTCTCCAATTCCACTCTATTAAGGCCTTTCAATATTCATAAGATCATAAGACATAGGAGCAGAATTAGGTCATTCAGCCCATCGAATCTGCTCTGCATTCCATCATGGCTGATCCCAGATCCCACTCAAACCCATACACCTGCCTTCTTGCCATATCCTTTGATGCCCTGACCAATCAGGGAACTATCAACCTGCACTTTAAATAAACCCACATACTTTGCCTCCACTGCAGTCTGTGGCAGAGCATTCCACAGATTCACGATTCTCTGGCCAAATAAATTCTTCCTTACCTCTGTTCTAAAAGGTTGCCCCTCAATTTTGAGGCCACGCCCTCTAGTTCTGGATATCCCCACCATAGGAAATATCCTCTCTGCATCCACCTTATGTAGCCTTTTAATATTCGATAGGTTCATCTTCCCTCAGAGATTAAAACCAACTTCAATCTTCTATGGTGGTATATTTCAGGTTTAAACAAGGTGGGAGATACTACTGATTCTGAGTAGGGAACAATGTGGGTCAAGTGCACACATTTCGTTAGAAGAGCAATTAGGACTTTATGATCACTAGATTTAGGTTTTTTGTAGAAAAAGGAGCAATCTCAAGTAAAAAATAAATAAATAGAAGTCCAGTTTCCATGCAATAAGAGTAGATGTGGCCAGCGGCACTCAGAGCCAAAGATTGACACTCAAGCATTTAAACAGAACAATGGTCTTTTAGGTGAAGGTTCAGGTGCACTTGAGGCATATTTCTATGGTCCAAATGAGAAACAGATCCAGAGTTTTCTGGATGACACAAGAGAAAGATAATGCAAAAGAGGCTGCATATGATAAGTGTCAAATTGTAAAAATCAGCAAAAGTCATGCCTGATTGTAAAGTCAGAATGGAAGTGAAAAGTCAAATGGCAGAGGACATGTGAGAAAAGATTAGCTACAAGTTCAGGTGTTCAAAAGGCATTTATAGGTAATTCATAGAGAAATGAGACGAGGACAAAAATAGGAAAACTGCATATGGATGTTGAGGACACTGTTAAGGTACTAAATGTGTATTTTCACCCACCTTCACCAGGGAAGTGGATGCTTCTAAATTAATAGAGAAGGAGATGTTGGATACATATTTAAAACAAAAATAACAGACATGAGTCTTATTGGCTTAAAACAAGGATCTGGCTAAGTGTGTGGTGGAGAAAATATTGTGATTCAATGCCAAAAAGGAGGCAGATAGTACTAGAGATAGAACTTGGCTCTGTTAGGGAGCCAGCAAGAAGCATGGGTCAAACAACTTCCTCCGGTGCTGTGACCGTTCAGTGATTCATCAGCCTTTGCAGGTGAAGCATTGAGAAAATGCAGGTGCAGCTTGCCAGCAAGGATCCCTATCATCCACGAATTCAGGTCATGTTTTAAAAAGTTGGACATATACTGTGCTGTATCTTTCTATGTATTATGGATAATCAGAGGATTTGTGCTATGCTGTAGTAATCTTATAAAATGAGACCACGCCAGAGTTAATTTGTTATCCTGCATTATTTGGAAAAATTAAACAAAATTTAAATAATATCCTTCCACCTATTTCACACCTACTGTTCTGTACATTGTAGGGAGTTGTTCCTCCAGTTGGGCCAGCACCTAGTGCTCAACCAGTCCCTGGATTTGGGATGGTAAGTGGAAGAACCTTTGTGGAGTCTTGATCTTAAAACTTACTTTATTTCATAGTTTATTTTTGCTAGTATTGACTTCTGTCAGATTAAGAAAAAGTTGTTCATGTCTTCGTAATGTTTGCTAAGTCATATGCAATTAAATACAATATTATTTCCATCTAAGCCACCTACAGGTGCAAATGTACCCATGATGCCTCAGCAGCCAATGATGTACCCTCAGCCTATGATGAGACCAGCATTCGGAGCTGGACCACCGGTAAGCTTTGAGTTTGGAACATGTCATAGTTGGTCAATAAGGTCTTTATATCTATCAGACGACCAGCACAAACAGTATTTTTATGTCAGAATGTTTCACATTTGCTCAGCAAGGTCTTTATTTCTATAAAACAGCTACTTATCATTCAGTTGGGGCATAAGCTGCTGACAGCAGCTCACCAGAATCCTCTGACCTGGGCCAATTTTTCAAGTTTTCCCCAGGTGTAGCCCATCTTTGAAGATTTTTTTTCTCTCCGAAGAATAAGGTCTTTGGAGCTTCTGTTGGCATTTCTGTGGCTCTGGGCTTTTACAGTATGGGGAAGCTAGCCCCATGTCCAACTAACTATCAAACAACTAGCATGAACAATATTTTGATATCAGAATGTTTCATGGTCGGTCAACAATGCCTTTATTTCTATCAAAGGGCTAATATAAGCAATATTTGATAGAACAGAAGTATACATTTTCATGTTATTTTTGATATTTTGGGAGTTAATTGTTAATTGTAATTGTAGCCACGAGATTCTGCGGATGCTGAAAATCCAGAGTAACGCACACAAAATGCTGGAAGAACTCAGCAGGTCAGGCAGCATTTGTGGAAATAAATAAACAGTCAACGTTTCGGGGTGAGACCCTTCATCAGGATCTTCATTGAGATCCTTCATGAGTACTGATGAAAGGTCTTGGCTCAAAACATCAACTATTTATCCATTTCCATAGATGCTGCCTGATCCACTGCTGATTGTATTGTTTGTACCTTAAACACAGAACAACATATTCCTGCTGAGTAAAGGAGAACTACCAATAGGATAACTTACCCAGAACTTCGTTGCAAGTAGAATAAGTTTGGAGATGTGTGTGTTAGGAACACAAGGAAGTTGAACTTACTATTATTTTCAGTTCTGTGTGCCATGATGATGGTACTGTGTATGCATTAAATTTCCAACACATTCCCTGCCTATCCAAAACTCTGAAGGTAAAATTACCAAATAACTGCTGTTTTTTTTGTATTCTCATTTTGGACTTTATATTAGCAAAACTCAATTCCAGGCACTTGAAAGTACAATAATTCTTAAATTTATTGTGATACTGAAGGAGCATTTGGATTTTAATCACATTTTAGTGATCTATGACATCCCAGAATATTTACCTTTTCAATAGAATATACTTATTTCAGTACCACTGAAATAGAACATAGCACAGCACAGCACAGGAACAGGCCCTTCTTCCCACAATATTGTGCCAAACCACTTAAATTGGTAATCAGATGGCCAGCTAAGCTAATCTCTTCTGTGTACGCAATGTGCACGTCCTTCCATTTTCCTCACATTCACATGCCTATTATGTGGAGAGGGTTCAGAGAAGATTCACAAGAATGATTCCAGGAATAAAAGGGTTACTGTATGAGGAATGTTTGGCAGCTCTTGGGCTGTATTCTCTGGAGTTCAGGAGAATGAGGGGGAATCTCATAGAAACATTCCGAATGTTAAAAGGCCTGAACAGATTAGATATGGCAAAGTTTACTTCCCATGGTAGGGGATTCTAGAACAAGAGGGCACAACTTTAGAACAGAGATGCAGAGAAACTACTTTAGTCAGAGGATGGTAAATCTGTGGAACTTGCTGCCACGAGCAGCTGTAGAGGCCAAGTCATTGGGTGTATTTAAGGCAGAGATAGATAGGTTCTTGATTAGCCAGGGCATGAAAAGGGTATGGGGTGAAAGCAGGGGAGTGGGAACGACTGAAAGAATTGGATCAGGCCATGATTGAATGGTGGAGCAGACTTGATGGGCTGAATGGCCTACTTTTACTCCTATATCTTATGGTCTTATCTAAATGTCCTTTAAAAGTCCCTCAAGTATCTGCCTCTACCACCACCCCAGACAGAGTAAAATAAAATGTGCCTGTCACATCTTTCTTGAACTTATCCCCTCTCACCTTAAATGTATGCCCTCTGGTATTGGCCCTGGGGAAAAGATGCTCTCTGTCTACTCTGCTTTGCATAATCTCATGGCCCTCTATCAGATCTCCCTTTAGCCTCTGCTGCTCCAGAGAAAACTACCCAAGTTTGTCTAACCTTGTGTTATAGCACATGCCCTCTAATCCAGGCAACTTCCTGGTAAGCCTTTTCTGCACTCTCTCGAAATCCTCGACAATATTGGAGCCACAAAAACTGCATGCAATACACTATATGCAACCTAACAAGAGTTTTATAAAACTGCATTGTCCTAACTTTTGAACTTAGTGCCTTGATGAATAAAGGCAAGCATGCCATATATCGTACCATATATCATCCTATCAACTTGTGTAGCCACTTCGAGAGGGTGGTCATCCCAATCTTCAAAGAAATATTTCCCCTGTTCTCAATTGTTATGGATAGGATTTATGAGTATTTAGGAAAGAATGGCTTAATTAGGAGCAGTTAGCATGGTTTTATGTGGGGCAAGTCATGTCTTAAAATATATGGATTTTAGTAAGGTATTTAACAAGACCCCTCATGGATGGCTCATCCAGAAGATTGAGATGCATGTAAATCGTGGTGACTTAGCCACTTGGATTCAAAACGGGTTGGCATTGGAAGTTGGGGATAGTAGTTGATGGGATATTCGCACCAGTGCCATAACTAGTGGCATTCTTCCAGGATCCATCCTGGGACATCTGTGATTATATATGACTAGCTTGGATGAAAACCTGACTGGGTGGGTGAGTAAGTTTGCCGACTACAGAAAATTTGATGGCATTACAGATTGTATAGATGATTGCCAAAGACTACGGCAGGCTATAGACCAGTTACAGATCTGGGCAGAGAATTGGCAGTTTGGTCTGGGCTGGTGTGAAATGTTTACACTTTGGAAGATCAAATGAAAAGGAAAGTTAAACAAGTAATGGCAAATATCTAAATAGTGTTGAGGTACAGAGACAACTTACGGTTTAAGTCCATGGTTCTCTCAAAGTGGCTGCACAGCTAATAGGGTGGTGTAGAAGGCATATGGCATGCCTGCCATTATTGGTTGAGGCATTGAGTTACTGTATGTTGCAGCTGTATAAACCTCTGGTTAAGCTGTATTTCATGAATATTGCATTCATTTCTGGTTGACTAATTATAGGAGGTTGTGTATGCTTTGAAGAGTGTGCAGAAGAGGTTTACAGGATGCTAGCTTTATTAAAGGGCAAGTGCTATAATGAGAGGTTAGATAAAGCTAGGTTGTTTTTTCTGGAGTGGTGAAGTCGGAGGGGAGACAAAAGTTTATAAAATTCCACCACCCAGCAACCCACTTATTTAACCCTAGCCTAATCACAAGACAACTTACAATGACTAATTAACCTACTAACCAGTACGTCTTTGGACTATGGGGAAAAAACCGAAAATCTTTGAGGAAATCCACGTGTTCACGGGGAGGAACGGGCATACTCCTTACAGACGACATTGGAGTTGAACTTCCAAACTCTGGCACCTCAAGCTGTAACAGTGTCAAGTTGATTGACACACTACCTTGGCACCCAACGTTAGACACAACATCATGGGCCTCAGTGCTATTCTGCAAACTAATTTCAGCTGGAGTGTTGTCACTATCCTGAGGTTGCTCCCCTACTTTTAACATAACTATCTCATCTGTTTCATTGCTTGTAACCAATGCACTTTAATGTTTCACCATTGGAGCCAACTAACATTTCACCCTTGAGACTTTTGCTTGCTTCTCTCCTCTAAGTCAGCTGAAGTGACTTGAAATTATAGCTGCAATCACCTAGGTTAATTTTTTGTATTAAGTACACTTTATGAACAGAAGAAAAACAGATGAATTTAATTAGGCACATTCCCACTATGTTCTCTACATTTTAGTCAGCGGGTTATTAATAATTATTAACACTTATCAATACTTTTCACAGGAGATTATAATAATTATAAATGTGTACAGTTAACTTCTCAAAGTATTGAAGAGGCTGAATATTCTGCCTGGTTTTCAAGCACAACCTACATAGCTTTTAATCTTTATAAAAATTGAAAACATCATTTTCAATATTGAAATAATTGTTTATCCAGATTAGTATTTTTAAAAAAATATTTAGCTTCTGAACAGGATTTCAACTCTGTAGCGATGTGTTTGAAATGTATAGAGGCCTTGAACATCCGTTGTGAAAGTGTATTACTTTCACAGGGCACAGAAAGAGCACAGAACACAGAGTGAGAGCAAGCCATCCAGCCTCTGAGCCTGTGCCAGTATTTATCACAATCACAGCTGGTCTATCTTGGTATCATTTTCTAACACTGTCCTAATATCCCTTAAAGATCTATTATTCTGAGCTGTTTTGCTTTACAAATCAGAAAAATATTTTCCCATTTTAGTTTTTAAGTGCGTGATATGGGAACAAAGAAAGGCCCTTGGTTGGTTGGGGTTGACCATGGATATGGCCTCCTAGTTGTCTACACATACGCAAGCCAGGGCAGTTCAATATGAAGACCAAACTGGTACCCATCCTGCAGCCCCTCCAAACCCTCTTATCGCAATCCAAAGAAACAGCAAAGACCAATACAGTTTGGCACCAGTGGTGTCACAAGAGCTGCTAGTCAGTGTGGAACTCAATGTAGGGACTCCAAATCTAGATTTTTCAATGGCGTTTATTCCCGAAGCCTCCCGCATAGGTGGGTATAACCACAAGGCAACGAAGGTTTGAAATCAGAGTTTTCCTTCTAGATTAGCTGCCTACCACGGCTGATGAGCACCCATCTGCCCGAAGTGACTGGTTTTAAGGTGCTTCTAAACCTCCTTTGCCCCTTCTCCTGTTAGTAGAAATAGTTCCACCAGGCAGAAGGCCAGGAGTTGGACTTGGTTGTCAGAGGCTATTTGAGATGCATGCCACTGGGAGTATTTAATAGGTAGTGGGACCTTATCCCCAATACCCCCCCCCCCCCCACCCTGACTATGATAACCTTGAAGAACCTGGGAACAAAGGACTGTTAAAGTACAAATATTTATTCAATATTGACACTTTTATTCAGAAATTTGTTTTATATTTTGAGGAGCATTATTCTATCTGTGTTAAGAGTTGAAGTTATCAGGATTAAAAGCTATCAGTGTTCTGTTTCTACACAGAGAAAGCTGTCAAAACATTAACTTTAAGTTGGCTATAATTAGGATAGAAGCCATTCCATGACAATAAAGTGTTTAATCATGTTACGTACCCCGTAACTGGGTTTACAGACCAGCAAAGATAGAAGTATCCGCTGGAGTCTGGTGGTACCAAAAACTAAAGATGTTTATTAGTAAACTACACAATACAGTATCAAAAATGCAAATATACATATAAAACAGGTTAGCAATAATAAACATAGAAGTGTAGGAATAATAATAAGCAATAATAAACAAGCTCTGTCAAGGTCTAGGGGTAAATGACTTGTCATAGAAGGGTATAAAGTTCAATTCAGTTCATGCGTGCGGAGGTAGTTATGGTTGTTGTGTTGTAATTGTTGGAGAGAGAGCGAGCAAGAGATTAGGCAGCTGCAGCAGGCAAACCTTCTGTTGCTTTCTTATTCTGTCGTATCGTTGTGGCCATTCAGCTATGTCCCCTCAGTTCTCCGGCTAGACCATTCTTCTGTGGTGGACTTGTCACTCTGGCTTGAGTGGACACACACACAAGTCCCCACTGGCCCTGCTGTCACACTGTGAGCTTTATTGACCGATCTACTGATTCGGTCCTCGAAGCCCCCACCTTCCTGTAGGTGCACAAAACTTGGTTAGTGTCCGCTGGTGTGTCTGAGGGGTGTCTCCTCAGACCTGTCTTTTATCCCTACTAACGGGGTCTCAGCTATCTATCAACTCTGAATGACTGTGACCATCAAATCAGGCCACTCCTGCTGTCTCCTGAGGAATGTTAACGAGCAAAGTGAAGTCCTTGTAGTGAAAGGCAAATAATCCAGGAAGAGTCAAAATACAATAAATCTACAGTCTTTCTCTCCCTCTTATCTGTAGCAGATGTTCCTGCCTCTGTGCTTCATCTCTCTCTCTCTCATTAGCAGCATAGCAACAGCAATAGTTCATAGTTCTCGGGAGGGGGGGAATGGTTAACTCTGCACCCCATTTCCATCAGGTCTGTTCATCACTCATAACAATCATACAGTGAATGTGTTAGACATGATTATATCTTAGAATACAGATAGTACCCCAAGATCTAACTGTCTGGATATTAGTTGACTCTTTTTTTTGTCAGATGCATATTTGTGATAAATATATAGGAATTGCTGTTTCTTGCCAAACTCTGTGCTTAACACTGCTTGCATTTCTTGTCTTCATTAATATTTTCAAGAAGAAAATTATAGATGCATTTTCTATATTAACATGTTTGAGCAGATTGTGCATGTGATGATATAACCCTTTCTAATCTCTTGGCCTCACTGTGTTGCTGCTTTTTCTGCCTCCTTTGGTATCTGCTTTGATAGCTTTCCCCAAGCCCAACGCCTGCTACTCAGAGCCCCAAGAAACCTGCAACCAAGGATCCTCTAGCAGATCTAAACATCAAGGATTTCTTGTAAACAAAGGTACACTCCAGGTTCTACCTGAGTATCATTTTGTGTGCTAAAAGTTAGAATTGCATGAGAAGTGTGAGAGTTTGAGTGATTTCAAAAATATTTTAGTGCATTGACCAATTTCCTACTGGTGACATTTTCCAGCATGTTGAAGGATGCCATAAACATTGAATAAATCCTCACAAGCACACTGAAATGAAAGTATTTGCAGTTAATTTCTAACTGCTTATTTGAATATTAGCAGGCTGATTGTTGATGGCAAAATGCAGTAATACAATTTTATGCATTGGTGTTTTTAATTTCTTTTTAATTTCCCTATCCCCTTTGTAATTGTCTTGCTATCATTATTAGAGTATGATAAATCCTGTAGTATGGTACCTAGCAAGAATGGAGATTAATTGTCCAATACTTTAGTTCAGTGTATAAGAGAACAATGTAATTGGAGTGTATAGAGTCATAGGAGAATACAGGACAGAACAGCCCCCTCAGCTGGTCTAGTCTGTGCTAAACTATTATTCTGCCTAGTTCCACTGACCTGTGCTTGGACCATAGCCCTCCATACCCTCCCATCTATGTACCTATCCAAATTTTTCTTAAATGTTGAAACCAAGCCTGCATCCACCACTTATGCTGGCAGCTCGTTTCACACTCTCATCACCCTCCGACCGAAGAAGTTCCCCACTCTTGTTTCACCTTTCACCCTTAACCCATGACTTCTAGTTCTAGTCTCACCCAACCTCAGTGGAAAAAGCCTACTTGCATTTACCCTATCTATACCCCTCATAATTTTGTACATCTCCATCAAGTCTCTCCTCATTCTTCTAAGCTCTACGGAATACAGTCCTAACCTATTCAACCTTTCCCTATAACTGAGATCCTTAAAGTTGGTTTAAGGCCAAATCAGATTCATTCATGCTGATATTCCAAAACTTAATTTGCTATGAGTAACACTTTTTTAATTTATTGAGATGCAACACAGGATAAGCCCTTCTGGCCCTTCAAGCTGCGCTGCCCAGCAACCTCTGATTTAACCCTAGCCTAATCGTGGGATAGTTTTCAAAGACCAGTTAACCTACCAACTGGGTACATCTTTGGAGTGTGGGAGGAAACTGGACTACTGGGAGGGAACCCACATGGTAACCCCAGGGAGAATGTAAAAACATGCAGACAGTGGCAGAAGTTGAATGTGTGCCACTGGTACTGTGAAGTGTTATGCTAACCACTATCCATAACCTCATAACTTTCCATAACCTTGGTTGAAGTCACTTTTGAGATGCAAACTGGAGAACTGAATCTAATGTTTCTTTGGTCTTTTGAACAGAAACTAAATATTTTCCATTTGTTTTGTTTTTAATCCAACCTTTTAGAAAGACAAATTCATGACATTTAAACTGCAAAACAAAACTATGGGAATGGGTTTGCATGAGACAAAGAATGAGTGAGTATAGAAGAGGGAGATAAAATGCTTAAGGTGAGCCTTACATAGAACATAGAAGAGTACAGCACAGGAACAGCCCCTTTGGCCCACAATGTTGTACCGAACCAATCAAATCAGTGATCAGGTGGGCAACTAAACTAATTCCTTTGCCTGCACAATGTTCATATCCTTACATTTTCCTCACATTTATGTCCCTATCTAAACATCTTCTAAAAGTCTTCAATGCATCTGCCTCTACCCCAACCCCAGGTGGCGCAAAAAAACTTGAAATTACCCCCTCTCATCTGAACTGCATGCATGTTGATATTAGACATTTTAGACCAGTGGAAAAGATACTGTCAGTCAACTCTATCTTTGCCTCTCATAATAAAACCATGAGACATAGGAGCAGTATTAGACCATTTGGCCTATTGAGTCTCCTCTGCCATTTCATCATGGCTGATTTATTATCCCTCTCAACCCCATTGTCCTGCCTTCTCCCCATAACCTTTCATACCCTGACTAATCAAGAACCTATCAACCTCCGCCTTAAGTATACCTAATGACTTTGCCTGCACAGCCATCTGTGGCAATGGGTTCCACAGATTCGTCACTCTCTCACTCGAGAAATAGTTCCTCGTTTCTGTTCTAAATGGATATTCCACAATTCTGAGGCTATGCCCTTTGGTTCTAGACTACCCCATTATGGGGAAACAAACTCTCCATACCCACTCTTTCTAGACCTTTCAATATTTAATAGGTTTTAATGAGATTATCCCCCTCCCCCCCCCATTCTTCTAAACTCCAGTGAGTACAGGCCCAGAGTCATAGATCACTCCTCATTTGTTAACCCTTTCGTTCCTGGGATCATTCTCATGAACGTACTCTGGACCCTCTCCAACGCCAGCACATCTTTTCTTAGCTAAGGGGCCTAAATGTGCTCAATGCTCCAAGTGCAGTCTGATCAATGCCTTATAAAACCTCGGCATTACTTCCTTGCTCTTATGTTCTAGTCCTCTCAAAATGAATGCTGACATTGCACTTGCCTTCCTTACCACTGACTCAACCTGCAAGTTAACCTTTAGGGAATCCTCCACAAGGACACAGGTCCCTTCACAACTATGATTTTTGAATTTTCTCCTCATTTAGAAAATAGATTCCCCATTCCCCCCAATCTGTCTAAGCCTTCCTGCAGACTCCCTGCTTCCTCAACATTATCTGCCACTCTACCTGTCTTCATATCATCCACAAACCTGGCCACAAGGCCATCAATTCCTTCATGCAAATCATTGACATATAACATGAAAAGAAGCGGTCCTAACTCCGACCCTTGTGGCGCACCACTAATCACCAGCAACCAATCAGAAAAGTTCCCCTTTATGCCCACTCTTTGCTTCCTGCCAGTCAGCCAGTTTTCTATCCATGCTAATACCATTCATGTCATACCATTGGCTCTTATTAAGCAGCCTTATGTGCAGCACATTGTCAAAGGCCTTCTGAAAATCCAAGTAAACAACATCAGCTGACTCCTTTGTCTATCCTGCCTGTTATTTCCTCAAAGAATACCAACAGAATTGTCAGGCAAGATTTTCCCTTCAGAAAACTGACTTTGGCCTATTTTATCATGTGCCTCCAAAACTCTGAAACTTCATCCTAAATATTAGACCAGCTTCTTTCCAACCACTGAAATCAGGCTAACTGGCCTATAATTTCCTTTATTCTGCCTCCCTCCCCTCCCTTCTCAAAGAGTAGAGTGATATTTGAAATTTTCCAGTCTTCAAGAACCATTCTAGAATCTAGCAATTCTTGAAAGGTAATTACTAATGCCTCCGCAATCTCTGCAGCTACCTCTTTCAGAACAATGGGGTGTGGTCCATCTGGTCCAAGTGACTTAACTACCTTCAGACTTTTCAGCTTCCCAGGCAGCTTCTCCTTAGTAATAGCAACGACACTCAATTCTGTCTGACACTCTCTCATTTCTGGCATTCTGCTCATGTCTTCCACAGTGAAGACTGATGCAAAATACTTACTCTTTTCCTCTTTTCATCTGCCATTTCTTTGTCCCCTACTATGACCTCTCCAGCGTCATTTTCCAACAGTCCGATATCCACTCTCATCTCTCTTTTACTCTTTATGTACCTGAAAACACTTTTTGTATCTTTTTTAAAAATTTTATTGGCTAGCTTAACTTCATATTTCATCTTTTCACTTGTTATGGTTTTTTTTTGTTGCCTTCTGTTGGTTTTTAAAATCTTCCCAATCTACCTTCTTACCAATATTTGTAATATTATACGCCTTCTCTATAGCTTTTGTGCTATCGTTGACTTCCTTTTTTTGTCAGGGTTGCATCATCCTCCCTTTATTAAACTTCTTTAATTCTGGGATGTATCTTTCCTATGCCTTCGGAATTTCCCCCAATCATAGCTATTCTGCCGTCATCCCTGCTAATGTCTCCTTCCAGTCAACTTTGGCTAGCTCTTCCCTCATGCCTCTGTAGTTTCCTTTAATCCACTGTAATACTTATACATCTGATTTTAGCTTCTTCCCAAACTGCAGGGTGAATTCTATGATATTGTGATCATTCTCTCCAAAGGATTCCTTTACCTTAAGCTCCCTTATCAAATCTGAGTCCTCACTTTAACACCCATTCTAGAATTGCTGTGCCCCTAAGTGGGCTCAACCACAAGTTACTCTTAAAAAAAAATAGGCGTTCTACAAATTCCCTCTCTTGGGATTCAGCACTAACCTGATTTTCTAAATCTATCTACATATTGAAATCCCCCATGATTATTGCAACATTGCCCTTTTGACATGCATTTTCTATCTGCCATTGTAATTTGTAGTCCTCACCCAGGTTACTGTTCAGAGGCCTATATGTAACTCAGGGTCTTTTTACTGTTGCAGTTTCTTAACTCTACTCACATGATTTTTACATCTTCTGATCATGTGTCACTTCTCTCTAAGGATTTCATTTCTTTTTTTTTTACCAACAGAGCTACACCACTCCTTCTCCCTAACTGCCTATCCTTTCAATACTGCCTATCCTTCCAATCCTTTCAATAGTGTGTATCCTAGTATATTAAACCCTCAACTATGGTCTTCTTTCAGCCATGACTCAGAGATACACACAACATCATATTCCTTATCTCTAACTGCACTACAAGATCACCTACCATATTCCGTATACTGTGTGCATTTTTTTAAAAAAACATCTTTAGTCCTGTATTCATTACTCCTTTTTGATTTTTGGCCCTTGTTACACTTTAACTTACACTGTTACACTGACTGCAATTTTTCCATATCATCTACCTGTCCTTCCTCAAGGTTTCACAACACACTGCATCTAGATGTATACCAATTGCCCCATCCTTGCCCTATCATTCTGGTTCCCATTCCCCTGACAAATGAGTTTAAACACTCCACAGCAAACCTGACCACAAGGATATTGGTTCCCCTCAGGTTAAGGTGCAACATGTCATTTTTGTCCAGGTCAAACCTTCCCCAGAAGAGATCCCAATGATCCAGAAATCTGAAACCCTGCCCCCGCACCATTTCTTCAGCCATGCATTCTTCTACCAAATCATCCTATTCTTGCCCTCACTGGCATATGGAACAGGCAACAATCCAGAGATTACTACTTTGGAGGTCCAGCTTTCTCCCTAACACCCTATATTCTCTCTTCAGGACCTCCTCCCTTTTCCTACCTATGTTAGAACATAGAACAATACAGCACAGTACATGCCGTTCAGCCCACAATGTTGTGCTGACCCTTAAACCCTGCCTCCCATATAACCCTCCACCTTAAATTCCTCCATATACCTGTCTAGTAGTCTCTTAAATTTGTTGTTGGTACCAATATGTACTTCTGGCCTCCCCCTTTAGAATGATGCGGACCTGATCCAAGACATCCTTGGCCCTGGCACCCGGAAGGCAATATATCATCCAGTTGTCTCTTTCACATAATCTTATAAACCTCCATCAGTTCTCCCCTCAGCTTCCACCACTCCAGGAAAAAAAACAACCTTTCCTTATAGCACATGCAAATCCAGGCAACATCCTGGTCAACCTCTTTTGAACCCTACTTACGACACAGTAAGTAGCAGAAGTGGGCGTTACAATCCAGAAGTGGGTATTACAATCATAGATATCATTTCATGCAGACTGCTTCCTCAAAAGGACAGGAACTTATTGAGGCTACCCAGAGCTGAAAAAGAATGCATTTCTCCAGCATGTATCGAAACAACATGCATTCACATCAAACCTATACTGTTCTTAAATTTAACCAAAGGGTCACTGAATGTAATGGGCCACACATTTCTCTCAGAGAGTAGAGAATGGCATACATAGTCATGCACATACACGAGTTAAATTTTTATGCTTGGTAGCTTGTTGCAATGAGATGGCAAAAGAAACGGCACCTTGGTTACAAGTGAATTCAAGTTCAAGTGTAATCATCATTTGACCCTACACGTGAATACAGTCAAACAAAACAGCATTCCTCTGGGACCAAAGTGCAAAACACAGAACCAACAGTTACACACAACACAGCATTTATAGCACATATAGTTACGATAGCAGAAAAACATGCAGTTACAAGAAAGAATTTAAAAAGTAATCATGTAGCCAAATTCCCTGAGTGCCCTGGCTCGTAGGTTGAAGTAGTGTATTTCCTTACCTGTAGTGAGACTGAGTGTAGGGGCTGATGGGAAGGTGTAAATTTAAAAATGTATTGGCAAACTGAACAGTAAGCTATATACACCTCCATGAACCCGTCTGTCACCCAAACAGATCGTTACTGATCCTTTGTCTCAAGTCCACACTCTATCCGTGATTCTTTTAGAATAAATAAGTCAAAACAAATCAGTTCAGTGACTACTAATGTAAGTAAAGTAATAATGATTGGAATTGAGCAGGACAGAAAAGAGATTAAGGGAAATTAGTATGGGGAAGAAATGATCCGAAATTCCTAACAAAAAAAAAGCAAATTTAATGCTTATTTTTTTTCTTATGTGACAATAGACAATAGGTGCAGAAGTAGACCATTCGGCCCTTCGAGCCTGCACCGCCATTTTGAGATCTTGGCTGATCATCTACTATCAATACCCGGTTCCTGCCTTGTCCCCATATCCCTTGATTCCCCTATCCATAAGATACCTATCTAGCTCCTTCTTGAAAGCATCCAGAGAATTGGCCTCCACTACCTTCCGAGGCAGTGCATTCCAGACCCCCACAACTCTCTGGGAGAAGAAGTTCTTCCTTAACTCTGTCCTAAATGACCTACCCCTTATTCTCAAACTATGCCCTCTGGTACTGGACTCTCCCAGCATCTGGAACATATTTCCTGCCTCTATCTTGTCCAATCCCTTAATAATCTTATATGTTTCAATCAGATCCCCTCTCAATCTCCTTAATTCCAGCGTGTACAAGCCCAGTCTCTCTAACCTTGCACTTGCTCATTCACCTTCAGTGACTGATGATATGCTGATGATATTATGTGCTGAGATACATTTACCTGAAAGCAGTTTATAGCCATATTCGTGAGAAAGCTTGCCCTGATATGAGTAAGATTTAAATTTGTGATGTTTAGTATGTATGTACTGTGCAGGTACAGCAACTAGATACATGCCTTGTTGAGTAAGGCAGTGAGATGCAGTTTTTCTAAAAATAAACAGTGGCAAAGTTCATTGCAACATCTGTTCGTGCCTGAAATTGCTGTACCATTTGTTCATAAAAGGTAGACAATATCATTGACCTTGCAATTCTTCTGACAAATTCAGTCTATTATCTTGCATACTTTCATCTAGTACTTGGACAGTCTTAACCTAACATCTTAGCCTATGAATCAAAATGATAAGAGTCAAAGCTCTTCTTCACGGATGAGTGCATAATCAAGGTAATAAGTTACTGGACTTTCATGCAAGATAGTGGTGTTCCCATCTGTCCAATTGGATGCATGAGAATGGAGATATGAAATGATGCTGGGAATCCAGAGCAACACACACAAAGTTGTGTGTGTTTAGGCAGCATCTATGAAAATGAATAAACAGTTGATGTTTCATGAGAAATGAAAAGGAAGTCCTTCCTCCTACATTTTTCTAGCTTCTTCCCCCTTCCTTTCCACTTCTGATGAAAGGTGTCAGCTCAAAACATTGGCTATTTATTAATTTCCATAAATGCGGTGCTGAGTTCTATCAATATTGTGGCCGGCTTTTATCCCTCAAGACTTATTCTCCATGTTGGATCTGACCTTATATTTCAGAGTACCCCGATATAATTAATTTCTTAAATTTGAAAAATGGACCTTGGTAATCCTGAAGAGAAGTCCATTTTTAAAAAATTTTCTGAACTATTACAGCTCAGGGCATTGGAGTTCTGTTCCAACGTCGTCTGTAAGAGGTTTGTATGTCCCTCCCGTGAAGCACAGGGGTTTCCTCCAGGTGCTTCGGTTTCCTCCCACATTCCTAAGACCAAAGGTTAGTAGATTAATTGGTCATTGTAAATTGTCCTGTGATAAAGTTAGAGTTAAGTAGGTGGGCTACAGGGCTGGAAGGTTCTGTTCCTTTCTGTATCTCTAAATAAAAAAATAAATAATAGAAACGTACTTGGTAATTGTTTGGTTATTTGAAGTAATATCGTGTATCTTCAAGTGATCCAACCAAACTATCCTTATCAGTGGCTTTTGCATTTGAAATAAGAAATTGTGGCACTATATATAACTTGAAGTACAGAAGTGGATGAGCTTGAAATGTGCTCCCTCCCCCAGATTTGTGAAATTTACTAGGAGTGTTGTAGATAAACTGCCCAAAGTATTGTTGAGGATCCTTACCACCCACCCCACAATCTCTTTGACCCACTACCATCAGGAAGTATCAGAACTTAGACTGCCAGACTATGTAACAGCTTTTTCCCTCTAACTGTGAGACTAATGATACACTGTGATACCCTGCCACTGGCAAGGTCTTGTCTCAAGGACAGCAAGCTGTTTGCTGTTTACCTGTGCTGTGCACTACATGCATTTTGAATTATATTTTCTTAATTTATGGCAATATATTGTTCATTTTGTGTTGTTTGTGATCTATGTTTAGTGGGTGTTTCTCCAGACCATTGTTTCATTTGATTGTACTTATGTACAGTCAGATGACAAACTTGAACTTGAAATGTGAAAAATATTAAAATTTTGCAACTACATCCTTACTCCAGGCTTGGATAAAAGCAGTGTTTAATTTAAAACAGTGATATGTCAGATCTCATTGTATGGTTTGTCTTGCAGCTGCCGTTCATGCAATGATGGGAACGCTGAAGGTGACAACAGTGGATATTCACTACTCCAAGCAATTCACCAGTCATGTTTCAATGCTTATTCAGACGTCCATATCGTAAAAGGTGTAGCACAACTGTGAAAGTAACCCTTAGGAATGTACTTTTTGATGTTATGCCCTAATTTATCAAAAATTGTCCATTTTGGATTGTGTTTTGCAACTTGAAAGATGGGTGTATCTGATGCCTTTTAGTGCTTCTCTGTACCTAATGATAACTTGGGTTGCAGAATCGCAGCTGTTGTGTATGAGCCACTTGGAGTAATGTATTCGTATTCTTGAAAGTGCTAATGTATATAATTTCACTGCAGAGCCTAGGATGACATGTCCGTTCTGTATACCTATTAGCTTATAGTCATGATTCTAGTAGCAATTTGCATATAAATTAATGTGCTTACACCCTCCCAATCTTCCAAGTCTGAAGTTTTGTCGGAAACAATTCACAACTACAAAAAATTGGATAAAACACGCAATCAGTTTTTAAAAGAAGCATTTGTGCATTATTTTCAAAATTATTTATAATTCCTTTTAAAAGTAATATAAAATTTGATGTTAAACTTCCATAGTCTTGCACTGATCTTGGCATAAAAGTATTACTGGGCAGAAATATGCTGCATACCAAGACAGAAAATGTTATCTAAATGTCATATTTATATCTATCAGTATGCAAAAATTGTTGTATTTAATTTCTTTTAAGTTACATTATGTATTCTTTGTTTAATGGACCAGCAGTGAAGTATCAGACACTGGGAATGTTTACTTTAGAAAAGATGATAATAGGTTGATATTCTCGGATGTCTTTCAGTTGGGGATCACAAACCATTTAATGCACTTTTTTGCTGCCCATAACCAGCTTTCATAGCTTTCTCCATCAGAAAATCATATCTGAGGTTTTGTTGATGTATTTTTGTCATTAAGCTGTTGTCCTTAATTTTTTGTATGCAAATGAGTAGACTCAAACATTGCCCATCATCTCTTTTACACACCTGCACCTTTTAAAGAAATTTTATGTACTGTGCGGATCCCAGGGAAATGTCATATCGTTTGTGCAAACTGCTTGGCAAAAGGTGTAGCTATCAACGAAGGAGGTCACTGTTGATCAGTGGGATTAGTGTTCTCAGGCATGACAATTATTTTGTAAAAATGCTATGCAGTTTGAAAGTGTTTCCTTTATGTCTCTTTAGATCTGTCAATATCTATATAGTGTACCGTTCCAAGTAACTGTATCTGGAATTAATGTGGGGAAAAATACATATATTTAAAATATTACTCTTTTTATTTAAACTTGTTTGATTTTTCTCCTTGATCCAGTGCATGTATCCCCTTTGAGATGCAATAAATGCGTTGATCAAAGTAACTTTGGTAAAGTTCGGTTTGCTGTAACACAGATTTGGTGTGCAATTTTTAACTGTGAACTCTTTTGAACTGTTGAAAATGTAATTTGTAACAAGCTGAAATACTGGTCCTCGTGGGTTATATCAGATCTTTTTTTCCACTACAGTGAGGTTTCATGTGCTTTTCTGAAATAGCATATTCTGACGATTTGCCTTTGGTATCACAGGGCCATTTAATTCAAATTAGACTGAAGAGAGGAGAGAATTATGTTACAACTTTACTTTTGTAGATTCATTCTCTACAACTATTATCTGAGCATGGTAACGCCAGGACCACCAGACTCTCAAACAATTACTCTCCCCGAGCAGTGAGGCTGATCAAACACCTCCACCCACTAGCCTCATCACTGCTTTATTACTTATTGTCAGTCACCTTATGTACAGCCTAGATAAACATACATACAATCAATCTATGTATATAAGCTATCATATGTAGTGATATTTATTGTGTGTTTTTTTTATTATTATTGTGTCCTTTATCGTTTTTTGGAGTTGGAGTAACAACTATTTAAATCTCCTCTACACTTGTGTACAGGAAATTACATTAAACAACCTTAAGTATTGAATTAATACTATGTTACAGCATTTGAACAGGCCACAGAACACAAAATGCTGGAGGAACTCAGTAGGCCAGGCAGCATCTATGGAAAAAAGTACAGTCGATGTTTTGGGCTGAAACCCTTCAGCAGGACTGGAGAGAAAAAGCTGAGGAGTAGATTTAAAAGGTGGGGGAGGGGGAAGAGACACCAGGTGATAGGTGAGGCTTGGAGTGAGAGGGATGAAGTAAAGATCTGGGAAGTTGATTGAAAGAGACAGAAGGCCATGGAAGAGCACCAGAGGGAGGCGAGTGGCAGGCAAGGAGATTAGGTGAGAGAGGGAAAAGGGGATGGGAAATAATGAAGGGGGTGGGTGGGGGCCATTACCGGTAGACTGAGAAATCAATGTTCATGCCATCAGATTGGAAGCTACCCAAACGGAATATAAGGTGTTGTTCCTCCAATCTAAGTGTGGCCTTATCCTGACAGTGGAGGATGGACATATTGGAATGGGACGTGGAATTAAAATGGGTGGCCACTAGGAGATCCCGCTTGTTCTGACTGACAGAGTGTAGATGCTCAGCAAAATGGTCTCCCAATCAACGTCAAGTTTTACTGATATACAGGAGGCCACACCGGGAGCATTGAACACGGTAAATGATCCCAACAGACTCACAGGTGAAGTGTCACCACACCCAGAAGGACTGTTTGAGGCCCTGAATGGTAGTGAGAGAGGAGGTGTAGGGGTAGGTATAGCACTTGTATGGGTAAGTGCCACGAGGGAGATTAGTGGGGAGGGATGAATGGACAAGGGAGTCGCATAGGAAGTGATCCCACAGAAAGTGGGGGGTGGTAGGGAAAGATGTGCTTGGTGGTGGGAACCCATTGAAGGTGGCAGAAGTTTCAGAGAATTATGTGCTGGATATTGGAGGCAGGTGGGGTGGTAGGTGTGGACAAGAGGACCCCTATCCCTGGTAGAGTAGTGGGAGGATGGGGTAAGAGCAGATGTGCGTAAAATGGTAGAGATGTGGTTGAGGGCAGCATTGATGGTGGAGGAGGGGAAGCCCCTTTCTTTGAAAAAGGATGACATCTCCTTCGTTCTAGAATGAAAAAACCATCTCCTGAGAGCAGATGCGGCAGAGACGGAGGAATTGGGAGAAGGGGATGGTGTTTTTACAAGTAAGGTGGAACGAGGTATAGTCCAGGTAGCTGTGAGAGTCTGTGGGTTTGTCATAGACATCAGTGGATAAGCTGTCTCCAGAGATAGAGACGGTGAGATCGAGAACGGGAAGGGAGGGGCCACCTCCAACGGGATCCCATCACCAAGCACATCTTGACAAAAGTCAAGTTAACTGTTTTTAATTGAGCTAACCAGTTCTGATAACGCAACACACACAAAATGCTGGAGGATCGCAGCAGGTCATGCAGCATCTATGGAAATGACTGAACAGTTGATGTTTTGGATTAAGACCCTTCATCCAGACTGGACAGGAATGGAGAAGGAAGACAATAAAAAGGTGGGGCGTGGAGAAGGAGGATAAGTAGGTAAGTTCATTCCTTATTTCTTATTCTGAATTAACTCTAGAAAGAATAGGGGGTTATGTCTACAGCGCCAGTGTTCTGTTCTCAGTGTCAGATGTGGGATTTCCAGGAGACTCCCAGATTCCTGATGGCCACATTGGCACCAGGTGCATCAAGATGCAGCTCTTAGGAAACCACGTTAGGGAACTGGAGCTACAGCTCAATGATCTTTGCCTTGTTAGGGAAAGTGAAGCAGTGATAGATAGGAGTTACAGGGAGGTAGTCACCCCAAGGCTACAGGAGACATACAAATCGGTCACTGTCAGGAGAGGTGAGGGAGAACGTTAGGTAGTAGAGAGCACCCCCTGTGGCTGTCCTGCTCAACAATAAGTACACCATTTTTAGTACTGTTGGAGGGGGACAACATCACTGGGGGAAGCAACAGCGGCTGTGGCTCAGAAGGGTAGGGAACTGAAGAGAATGGCAGCAGTGATAGGGGACTCTATAGTCAGGGGGACAGATAGGCGACTCTGGATGCAAAAAGGAAACACAGATGGTAGTATGCCTCCCAGGTGCCAGGGTTGGTGGTGTTTCTGGATACATCCACAATCTCCTGGAAAGGGAGAGTGAGCAGCCAGTAGCCATAGTACGTATTGGTACCAATGACATGAGTAGAAAAAGAGAGGAGATCCTGGAAAAAAAATACAGGGAGTTAGGAAGGAAGCTGAAAAGCAGGACCTCAAGCGTAGTAATCGGAATTACTGCCTGTGCCACGCGACAGGATAGGAATAGAATGAGGTGGCAAATAAATGTGTGGCTGAAGAATTGGAGCAGGGAGCAGGGATTCAGATTTCTGGATAATTAGGAACTCTTCTGGGGCAGGTGGGACCTGTACAAAAGGAATCTAAATCAGAGAGCCAATAATAAAAAGCAGGATACTAGAAGTTTTTTCAGTTACATAAAGAGTAAAAGGGAGGTAAGATTTGATATTGGACCACTGGAAATTGATGCTGGTGAGGTAGTAATGGGGGACAAAGAAATGGCAGATGAACTTAATGGGTACTTTGCATCTATCTTCACTGTGGAAGTCACTAACAATGTGCCAGAAGTCAGTGAGTGTCAGGGAGCAGGAGTGAGGGCCATTGCTATTACAAAGGATAAAATGCTAGGCAGATTCAAAGGTCTTAAGGTGGATAAGTCACCTGGTCCAGATGGACTACATCCCAGAGTCCTGAGAGAGGTTGTTGAAGAAATAATGGATGCATTGGTCATGATCTTTCAAGAATCACTTAATTCTTGCAGGGTCCCGGAGGACTGGAAGGTTGCAAATGTTACTCCACTCTTTAAGAAGGGAGGAAGGCAAAAAGAAAGGAAATTATAGGCCAGTTAGCATAACCTCAGTGGTTGGGAAAGTGTTGAAGTCTATTATCAAGGATGAGGTTTTGTGGTGCTTGGAGACTAATGACAAAGTAAGTCAAAGTCAGCATGGTTTCTGTAAATGGAAATCTTGCCTGACAAATCTGTTAGAATTCTTCAAGGAAGTAACAAGCAGGGTGAACAAAGGAGAAGAAGTGGATGTCATTTACTTAGATTTTCAGAGACTTTTGATAAGGTGCCACACATGAGGTTGCTTAACAAGATAAAATCCTATGGTGTTACAGGAAAGATAACACCTGTAGAGGATAGAGGAATGGCTGACAGGCAGGATGCAGCAAGTGGGAATAAAGGAGGCCTTTTCTAGTTGGCTGTCAGTGACTAGTGTTCCTCGGGTCAGTGTTGCGACCACTAATTTTTACATTTAGATTTAGATAATGGAATTGATGGCTTTGTGGCAAAGTTTCAGATGATCCGAAGATAGGTGAAGGGGTAGGTGGTGCCAGGAAGCAACGTGATTGCAACAGGACTTATCCAAATTGGAAGAATGGGCAAAAATGTGGCAGATGGAATACAGCGTTGGGAAATGTATGATAACGTATTTTATTAAAAGGAACAATTGTGCAGACTATTATCTAAATGGGGAGAAAGTTCAAACATCAGAGGTTCAGAGGGACATAGGAATCATTGTGCAAGAGTCCTAGAAGATTACTTTACAGGTTGAGTCTGTAGTAAAGAAGGCAAATGCAATGTTGGCATTTATTTCAAGGGGACAAGGATATAAAAGTGAGGAGATAGTGCTGAGACTTTATAAGACACTAGTCAGGCTGCACTTGGAGTATTGTCAACAGTTTTGGGCCCCATATCTCAGAAAGGACGTGTTGTCCTTGGAGAAAGTCTTGAGGAGGTTCGCAAGGATGATTCCAGGAATGAAGGGATTAACATACGAAAAGCGTTGGTCAGTTTTGGGCCTGTACTCACTGGAACTTAGAAAAATATGCGAGGATCTCTTTGAAACCTACCAAATGTTGAAAGGACTATATAGGGTGGGTGTGAAGAGGATGTGTCCTATGGTGGGGTTATCCAGAACTAGAGGGCACAGCCTCAAAATTGAGGGGTGACCTTTTAGAACAGAGGTAAGGAGGAATTTTTTTAGCCAGACCATGGTGAATCTAAGGAATGCTCTGCCACAGACTGCAGTGGATTTCAAGTCCATGGGTATATTTAAGGTGGAAGTTGATCGTTTGATTGGTCATGGGGCATCAAAGGATATGGCGAGAAGGCAGATGTATGGGGTTGGGTGGGATCCGGGATCAGCCATGATGGAATGGCGGAGTGGACACGATGGGCTGAATGGCCTAATTCTGCTCCTATGTCTTATGGTCATATAGCTAGAAGGTGACAGGTGAATCCAGGTGGGTAGTGAGGGTAAAGGGCTGGAGAGGAATTCATCCATCTGCTCCAATCTAATGTATCTGATGTAGTCTCTGGCTGTCCTCTCAATCAATTTGCACACCCCTGTTAAGTCACCTCTCATTCTCCTCTGCTCTAAAGAGAAAAGCCCCAATTTGCTCAACCTATCCTCATAAGACATGCACTCTGATCCTGGCAGCGTCCTACTAACTCTCTCTTGCACACTTTCTAAAGCATATGAGGCAGCCAGAACTGAACACACCACTCTAAGTGTGGACTAGCTAGAGTTTTACAGTGCCACAACATTACCTTTTGAACTCAATCCTCGCCTCTACTTCCACATCCGTTTATAGAAATCACAAAGAGCAGCGGTCCAAGTGTCTTTTTAGATGTTAACTTGCCTGCCACAACCTCTTCTTCCAGCAGTTCATTACAGATACATTCTTTATAATTGTTGAATGTTGCTCTTGGTGCATGTCACACTAATACGCCAATACATGTCAGTGTGCATGGTGAATAAAGCTGACCCTGGATCTTTTTTAAGTTGTGGAAAGGGGAAGGAAGAAGAATACAGAGTATGTCAAAGATGATGTGGAGCTCAAGAGAAACTGAGCGATTTGATGATGTGAGGCTGCTGTTTGCAAGCGGGCCATGCAGATTTGTTGACTGCAGCTTAAGCTTATCTAGAGGAAGTGCAACTAGAGGGAGATGGATAAGAACACTCAAGGATGAGAACTTCTGGTGCCCTCCCACATCCAAAAAACAAACTGTCCTGTGTTTACTTACTGAAGCTCCCACCCCTACTGTGGCATAGGATGCAGACAGCAGTTCAACAGAGTCCTCTGTCCTGGGCCAGGCTTTCAAGTTGTCCCTGGTCTAGTCCATCTTCTTGCCTTCATCCCAGAGACAGAGATTCTGTTGGTGTTTCTGTAGCTGTTTTTTAATGGGATGGGGTTGCTAGCCCTATGCCCAACCCTCCTCCTTTTGCAGCCCAGCTTGGGACAGTGTATGGGGGAGTTGTACTGTGATAAGGCTGGGGTTAAGTAGGTGGGTTGCTGGGTGCTGTGGCTTGTTAGGCTGGAAGGGTGGGTTCTGTGCTGTTCCTCTAAATAAATAAAAAGTGAATAATATGGGGGAGGGTTGGGGTGCAATGCTAAAACAGAGGCAGAAGCACAATGGAGCGCTGTGGTAGTGCAGTGCTCGGGGTGTTGAAGTTCAGAGATCAATTCCAGTGACCTCCATAAAGAGACCGTCCATCCACCCCATGGATGCCTGGATTTCCTCTGGATGCTCCGGTTTCCACCCATGGTCCAAAGACGTACTGGTTAATACGTTAATTAGTCATTGTAAGTTGTCCTGTGATAAGGCTAGGGTTAAATAGTTGTTGGCAGTACAACTCATTAGGTTGGAAGGGCCAGTTCTGCACTGTATCTCTAAATAAATAAAACAATGCTGCCATATGGGTTTGTGTGTACAGTATATTGTTAGTAGCTGGTACCAGGACTGTTGAACCAGAGATACGAACTGAAATGTACCATGGCAGCTGGGTGGCTTAAATTCTAGTTTATTAATTAAACCTGGAATTAAAAGTCGCCTTTAGGCCCAGGGCTGTCCATTTGGACATTTCAATGTAGTGCTTCACAGCTTGGTTCCCCTTGAAGAAAGCTTTCCTTTCTTGCTAATTAACTGAGTTTCAATACAGCGGAAAATATTTCTCCATCTCTTTAAAATGCTCCATGTGGAGATAATGCAAAAAGAATTATGCTTGTACTGTCAATAAAATATCTGAATCACACAGAGTGACATGCAAATGTTTGGGCTCCCCGGTCAAAATTTCTGTTACTGTGAATAGCTAAGCGAGTAAAAGATGACCTGATTTCCAAAAGGCATAAAGTTAAAGATGACACATTTCTTTAATATTTTAAGCAAGATTACTTTTTTTGTTCCATCTTTTACAGTTTCAAAATAACAAAAAAGGATAAGGGCCCAAAGCAAAAGTTTGGGCACCCTGCATGGTCAGTACTTAGAAACACCCCCTTTGGCAAGTATCGCAGCTTGTAAATGCTTTCTGTAGCCGGTTAAGAGGCTTTCAATTATTGTTTGGGGGATTTTTGCCCATTCTTCCTTGCAAAAGGCTTCTAGTTCTGTGAGATTCTTGGGCCGTCTTGCATGCACTGTTCTTTTGAGGTCTATCCACAGATTTTTGATGATATTTAGGTTGGGGGACTGTGAGGTAGTCCATTGTGGATTTTGAGGTGTGTTTAGGATCATTATCCTGTTGCAGAAGCCATCCTCTTTTCATCTTCAGCTTTTTTACAGATGGTGTGATGTTTGCTTCCAGAACTTGCTGGTATTTAATTGAATTCATTCTTCCCTCTACCAGTGAAATGTTCCCCATGCCACTGGCTGTAACACAAGCCCAAAGCATGATCGATCCACCCCCGTGCTTAACAGTTGGAGAGGTGTTCTTTTCATGAAGTTTTGCACCCTTTTTTCTCCAAACATACCTTTGCTCATTGCGACCAAAATATTTTATTTTATCTTCATCAGTCCACAGGACTTGTTTCCAGAATGCATCAGGCTTGTTTAGATGTTCCTTTGCAAATTTCTGATGCTGAATTTTGTGGTGAGGTCACATGAAAGGTTTTCTTATGATGACTCTTCCATGAAGGTTGTATTTGTGCAGGTGTCGCTGCACAGTAGAACAGTGCACCACCACTCCAGAGACTGCTAAATCGTCCTGAAGGTCTTTCGCAGTCAAACGGGGGTTTTGATTTGCCTTTCTAGCAATCCTACGAGCAGTTCTCTTGGAAAGTTTTCTCGGGCTTCCAGACTTCAACTTGACCTCCACTGTTCCTGTTAACGGCCATTTCTGAATTACATTACGAACTGAGGAAACGGCTACCTGAAAACGCTTTGCTATCTTCTTATAGCCTTCTCCTGCTTCGTGGGCATCATTTAGTTTAATTTTCACAGTGCTAGGCAGCTACTTAGCGGAACCCATGGCTGCTGATTGTTGGGACAAGGTTTGAGGAGTCAGGGTATTTATAAAGCTTTGAAATTTGCATCACCTGGCCTTTCCTAACAATGACTGTGAACAAGCCATAGCCCTAACAAGCTAATTAAGATCTGAGACCTTGGTAAAAGTTATCTGAGAGCTTAAATCTCTTGGGGTGCCCAAACTTTTGCATGGTGTTCCTTTCCTTTCGTTTCACTCTAGAATTGTATAAAACAAAAATAATAACTAATCTTGCTTAAAATGTTGAAAAGAATGTTTCATCTTTAACTTTATGACTTTAGGAGATCAGTTCATTTTCTACTCACTTAACTACTCATTGTAATAGAAATTTTGATCAGGGGTGCCCAAACTTTTGCATGCCACTGTATGAATGCAAAATTGTCTTCATCTTCACAGAAACATTTTATTGGCAGCAGAAAACATTTTGAACTGCATGTTTATCATTGGGATTGATAGGCTGTTGTCCTACTTCAGTTTGGTGAGATTGTTGCAAGAATTTTCCTTTCAAAAATAGTAATAGATTATTTGTAACTTTTATTTAGAGATACAGCATGGAACGGGCCCTGCGAGCCCAACGAGCTGCGCTGTGCAGAAACCCATCTATTTAACCCTGGCATAATCACAGGGAAGTATTTAAAGACTGGATCGACTAGGCTTATACTCACTATAATTTAGAAGATTGAGGGGGGGATCTTATTGAAACGTATAAAATTCTAAAGGGATTGGACAGGCTAGATGCAGGAAGATTGTTTCCGATGTTGGGGAAGTCCAGAATGAGGCGTCACAGTTTAAGGATAAAGGGGAAGCCTTTTAGGACCGAGATGAAGAAAAACTTCTTCACACAGAGAGTGGTGAATCTGTGGAATTCTCTGCCACAGGAAACAGTTGAGGCCGGTTCATTGGCTATATTTAAGAGGAAGTTAGATATGGCTCTTGTGGCTAAAGGGATTAGGGGGTATGGAGAGAAAGCAGGTACAGGGTTCTGAGTTGGATGATCATACTGAATGGCGGTGCAGGCTTGAAGGGCTGAATGGCCTACTCCTGCACCTATTTTCTATGTTTCTATGACCAATTGGCCCACTGACCAGTAAATCTTTGGAATGTGGGAAAAAACCAGGGCACCCACAGGAAACCCATGCATTAGCAGGGAGAACATGCAAACCCCTTCCAGACAGAGGTGGAATTAAAGACTGCACTCCGGAACACCCCGGGCTCTAATAGCACTTACAAAAGGTTCCCTGTTCCCTGTTGGCACCACAAGCGTCTAATAATGACAATGTGGCCAAATGGCATTGAGGCTTTTATTCAGTATGGTATTTTGTGACCTAATGCCTTGCTGCTTAGGGTTTATTGCAATGGCTCTTATGTTCCGTTAAAAAGCCAGTGAGAAAATACATTCATGATAATAAATGCTCGGTCCTTTGGATGGTATTGATAGCTGGTCTAGAAGGAAAATTACTGACCCACTGTTCACTGATTTAGATACAATGGAAAGAGAATATAACCTGCACCTCTTTTTTGAATAAAAAGTGGGTAGTTTCCTATGACATTTTTCAACATTTAACGTTTTAGCCTTGATTTTCTGTGAAACTTCCTGTGGTTCAGTTCTCATCAGTTGTTCCAGAGACTGGAGCCTTCAGTGTCTGTGTTGTTTATTGTCTGTGATGGTATCTTGAATGAAATTGACTGTGACAGCCCTTTCAAATGTTGTAGAATATCTTGTGGGACCATACAGGGCCCAATCCATTGATCTCAGTTCATTTTATTCCATTTAGAGATACAGTGTGGAACAGGCCCTCCAAGCCTTGCCACCAGCGATCCTTGATAACCCCAGATTAACCCTAGCTTAATCACGGGACAATTTACATTGACCAATTAACCTACTAACCGGTATGTCTTTGGACTATCCAAGAATATCCAAGATGGCGGCGCGATGCAGCTTGCAGCGGCCACTCCGGAACTGATTATCTGTTATTTGTGAAGAGGGGTGCCGTGCACAATCATAATCGATTAAAAATGGACGTGGAAACACGGAGAAACATCAGGAAATTCCAGGAAGACCTTCTTTGTTGCTGCTGCTGCTGTGAGGTCCGGGACTCTGCTGGGAAGAACAGGCCCCCAGTCCTCGGGGCCGCGTTGCCGATGACTGTTGGCGGGGCCGTCTTAATACGCTCGGCAGAGGATGGTGCTCGGAGAAGCTGTGCTGGAGGGGATGGTCGTCGGCTTGGAGGTTCGATGGACTTGGAGTCCTTTCGACGGACTCGGGTCGCTTTCAGTGTGTGCTGCGTCTGCGAGGCTGGGTCCGATGGAGTTTCCATTGTGTGCTGCGTCTGCGAGGCTGAGTCGGGCGGCGCCTTGGAAGTCCATAGCAGGGGTCTTCCCTTCTGCCGCCAGCGTGGGATGGCGAGTCTGTTGCGACCATGGGGACTTGTGGAAACTGTGGTGATTTCTTTTGAACTTACAGTCCTTTAACATCTTGGACTATTTTTACTGTGCCCATAGTCTTTTTTTTTTATCAATTATGCTATTGTTTGCACTGTTGTAACTATATGTTATAATTATGTGGTTTTGTGCAGGTCTTGTAGCTTTAGTTTTTGGTCTTGTTTTTGTCTGGTGGATTTGGAGCTCCTTTCCGGGGAACGCGCTAGATGGTAGCGCGATATTAATACGCAGCAGCCTCTCCGGACTCTGGATTGGGGATTGCCAAAGGTTACGTGGATTTTCTGGTGTAGTCTGTTTTGTCATATGCTTTTGTGATATCATTCTGGGGGAACGTTGTCTCATTTTTTAACTGCATTGCATTTGTGGTTTCTAAATGACAGTAAACTGAATCTGATTGGGGGAAGAAACGGGAGCACCCGGAGGAAACCCACGCGGTCACGGGGAGAACATAGAGACTCCTCACAGAGGTCGCTAGCATTAAACTCCGAATTCCGACAACCCTGAGCTGTAACAGCAACATGCTAACTGCTGCGCTACTGTGGCACCCTTTAAACATTTATTCCTAAGAAAGCTCAAATTACAGTATCCGATTGTATTCTATTGCCTGTGTACAGAATTATTTGACATATCTTCCTGAATTACAACTCTCTCCAGATTGTCAAATACTTAATTTGCTGTAAAACATTTTGAAGTGTCCTAAAGGCTTAGGAGCTACTGTAGAGAAGGGAGTTTCTATTGCTTTTTTTCTTAATTTTTTAGAGATACAGCACGGTAGCAGGCCCTTCTGGTTCAAAGACCCTGTGTCCCCCATTTGCACCTTTGTGACCAATTAACCAACTAACATCTTTGGACTGTGGGAGGAAACTGAGGCAGGTCACTCGGTCACGGGGGGCGGGGGGGGGGGGGGGAATGTGTAAACTCCTTACAGACAGCGGTGGAACCGAAACCGGGTCTCTGGTACTGTGATGGCATTACACTAAGTGTTACACTAACCACTATGCAGTCACGCCACACCGTCCAAAATATTCAAAGCAGGATTTCTTCTCTCAGGATGCGTAGAAAAAGTGAGGGATTCCCATATTTGGTTTGAGCAATTTCTTAAACTATACGTTTGAGATTTTGAATTTCAAGGAAGTTTTTTTTAATGCTGTAATTCTCTCTGGCTTGGTTCGCACCTCATTCATCAATTCAGACATATACTCCAGTAGCACAATAATTATTTAAAAACTTCCTCAACAGTACTACTAGCACTTCAACAGTACTACTAGCCAAGGACAAAAATGACAGCAGGTGCAAGGGAGGGTCAGGTGGTATACTTTCCTGCACTGGACAGAGGTTCCTTCCAAATCCTGGGTTTACAATAGATATACAAGGTACCTTAAGCTTGGTAGAGCCGGGTGGTGGGTGGGTTGGTGGTAGTAGGGAGAAAGTCCCACTGTGTATCAAATGCTCCCAATGGTATGCATCTTAAGTAGCCTCTGACAACCAAGTCCAGCTCTGGGCCTTCACGTGTGACTTAGCTACTAAGCCCAGCAGAATCATTTCTACGGCCAGGAGAAGGGGCAGAGGTGGTTTACTGGTGCTCTAAAACCAGTCGCTTTGGGCAGATGGAACTCGTCAGCTGTGGTTCCAACTCATTCAGCAGAAGGACTGCTCTGATCTCAAACCTCCGCTGCCTTGCGGATATACCCAGTCACGGGGAAGGCGTCAGGAGTAAATCCCGGGGGGGAAAAACCCGGAGCTGGAGTCCCTGTGGCAGTCCTACATTGAGCTGAACGCTGACTGGCAACTCCTGCAACGCCGCTGGTGCCGGGCTGTGTCGGTCCTTGCCGTTCCTTTGGGTTCATCAGCTGCGTGGAGAGAGGGAGGTTGCTACGTGGACAACAGCTTACTCTCTGTATCGTACTGCCCTGACTGGTGTACTGACATATGTATCACGCAGGCAGCTAGGACGCAACATCCATGGTCAACTCTGACCAACAGAGGGCCTCACAGGATGTGAACAACTGGTGTAACTCGAGAACAGAAGAGTACAGGTAACTCACATACTGTGTTTTATGTATTTTGTATTTTGACATGATAGTTAAGTTACTGAACTTAAAAAATATCTCTGACTGTACATAAGTGTGTAAGCAGGTTATTTAGTAGTTTTACCTTGTGGTTTCTTATGGGACTAGGACAACTATGTAAAAAAAAGCCCAGAATCAGATTTACTAACACTGGCGCATGTCGCGCAATTTATGGTCTTGTGGCCGGGGTACAGAGTAATACATTACTGTAAGTTACAATAAGAAATATTTCAAAAAATAAATTGACAGTGCAAAAAGAAAGCAAAAAGTGAAGTAATGTTCATGGTTTCATGGACTGTTCAGAAATCTGATGGTGGGAAGGGAAGAAGCCATTCCTAATAATGTTGAGTGTGTGTCTTCAGGCTCCTGTACCTCTTGTCTGATGGTAGCATAGAACATTACAGCACAGAAACAGGCCTATTGGCCCTTCTTGGCTGTGTGGAACCATTTTTCTGCCTAGTCCCACTGACCCACACCTGGGCCATATCCCTCCAAACCCCTCTCATCCATATAATGAGAGCGTGTCCTGGGTAGTGTAGGTTCTTAATGATAGATGCTAGCTTTCGAAGTTGTCCTCGACAGTGGGGAGTCAACATGAATCATCACCCATTAAAAGCACAGGAATACTCTCTATTTTTGAAATGGCATACCATGGTTTATCAAGAAGATCGTGACAGGACTAATGTGTAGAAAGAGACTTTCCTGCTCAGTATCAGAGTTAGGAAACTGATGAGGTGCAAATGGAAACTGCAGGTTATCTGTGAATGGTCAGTAGACAAAGCAACTACTGTATAAAGAATGCAAACCTTCGAACACCATCTCCAGGATTAATCTCAGTCTTGGCAGGTGTGTTTCTGGTGCAGACTAATCCTCTTAAAATAAACATAAATAGTGCAAAAAGTAAGTCAGTGTTCATCGGTCATGGAAAATTCAGAAATCTGATGACAATGTTCCTAAAACATTGAGTGTTGGTCTTCAGATTCCTGTACCACCACCTCCTTGATGGTATTGCAGGTTTTCACAAATAAAACGGCTTTGAGGCTTTTTAAAGCTTTTTAACTTTAAAGAAAACAATAACAACACATTTATTGAACTCCAAAACCTGAACACAAAAGCACGCTAAAAATGCTGTATGCAATGATATCATCATGTCCACCAGCCTCTTAAAGTGAACACCAGCTTAATGTTGGTGGTTGTGAATTATGAACACTTCCACTGATACATTACCCTACACTGGCCACCCCCCAGAATTCACAAAAACCGGCATTGTGAGCCTGTCGGATCTTGGACGAGCCACCCGGCTCGGGTCCTGTGTCCCAAGGATGGAGGGAAAGCAGGTGCTTCTGTATATCCAGAGGTGGGTTGACACACTCATGGTCACGTCATGACAGCAGGGACGTGGTAGCAGAATCCTTCGAGTCTTGGTGGGCTGGCTTAAGGCGATCTACTAAAATACATTCAGGTTATCTTTTATCTATAAATAAAAGTTTTTTTCTCTCCTATTCCCAAATGCAGAATGGGCCATCATATGGGGGCCTAAGGAGATGGTGGACGAAAATGAATGAGGTGGAATGCAGGTCTACAGGGACCCTAGGGTGCTGTACCCCACGATGGTAGGTAGGAGTAGGTGAAAAGGAATTGAATTCACTGAGGAGGGTGGAATGCTGTTGAGGGTCTGATCAGGTGGTCTTGGAATCAGGAGTAATCACATGGCACTCCTGGACTAACATAATTACTACACAATTACTAGACAAACGACATTAAACTAAAATGCTTCCATCTCCTTCAACGATGGCGCTAATCCCCCACAGAGCCCAATGGTCCTGGAACTTCTCTAATGATCGCAGTGGACAGTGTGTGTTCCGTCTCAGTGGTTATCCGGATGTGGACATACCCCCAGAACATTGCCAGGCATTCTGCCCGGGCAGATACCTCCGCCACCCGTTTCCAGGACATCCTCATCCCTCCGTGCCCTCATCCTTACTGGATGACCGTATATCAAAAGGGTTGAGCTAAAACGTAACTAGAAGGTGAGGAGCAGCCCATGCAGATACGCAAAGAGGGGCTGCTGCCTCGCACACTCCATGTACATATGGTACACAGTCTCCTCCAGCCCGCAGGAGTGACATGTGGCTGGGCGGTCTGTGTGCAAACTAAGGGACTTGTTACAAGGCACCGCTCTATGCAGCAGCCTCCACCTCAGATCCCCAGGGTGAATGGGAAGAACTCCCTCGTAAAGGGACTTCAGTTGGTGACACCCCTCACCTTCAAGTGGTAAGATAGCCTACCGTGGCATTTCAGGATGCAAGGGAGGGTGGTACCTTCACTGGTACCTCCTACTTGCATCCCTGAATGGGTTTGTGGGAGACGGCTCAAGCAGCGTGGGCTCGGCTTCTGGGTAAGATTGGCATCTTATCCAGACAACCTTATCTGGGCCCGACAAGCAGCTCTGGTGGTGCAGAGGGGAGCCCAGCTTGAGTTGTTCCACACGTCTGAGCCACACTGACGTCCATTGAGGTAAGGGCAGGGGTTGGCCAGGACTCCGTCCTCTGCCAGATGAGGGATTCCTGGCCTGAGGCATTCATATTCCAGACTCTCAGTAGCTCAGTAGATTCCACAAAGCAGCACGGCTCACGCCCGATGGTGGAAGCTGCATCTCTTCGTGAGAACAGCAGCCCCTCCGGAGAAAATACGTCATCGACACGTGCCACCTGGGAGGGTGCTCAGGAATCTTTGCAGCGTCCTGAGGCTCAGCAGCGTACGGTCACAAAGCAGCGACATTCCGCGCTCTCCCGTTGGGAGACTCAAGACTGTCATGGAGACCCAGTGTTTCCTGTTACCCCAGAAGAAGTCCACTAACTCCCTCTGCATTCTGGTGACAAAGGGGGCAGGTGGGGCCAAGGTGACCATCCAGTACCCATGACATGGAGGCCACCAGCTGATTTAAGCCCACCACCCTACCTCAGTAGGAAAGCACTCTGAGCAGGCCTGACCAGCGCCCCAGCTGGGCCATGACTTTCACCTCCAGGACCTCAGGAGGACTCGGGTAGACTCCCAGATACAGGAGATGCCTGGTGCTCCAATCAAAAGCTCCATTCTCCTCCGGCAGGGAGTCAAACTGCCACTGGCCCACTAAGAGTCTGAAACATTTCGCCCAGTTGGTCCTAGCAGAGAACGCTGCTGAGAAAACCTGACATTCAAACGGCTGCCCATATACCAGCTCAACCGTGGATGACTCCAGGCCCTCTTTTGGAGCTGTTCTGAGCCCCAATGGGACCCGGGGAGACGATCATGCCAACACACATCAGTCAGGGAATCCCTCAGAGCAGCCTTCAAGGAGCGGTGAAACTGCTCACATAGGCCATTAATATGCCATGGTGTGATGTAGCCTAACACTGAGGTCCTAGGCCATCACAGCCCACAGGTCAAATATAAACTGGGGAACGTGATCAGAGGAAATATCAGATGGGGTGCCAAGTCGAGTAACCCAGCTGCTCATGAGCATCCGAGTTGTGGCTACGGCTGTCATCGATGCTCGAAGGGAGACCTCTGGCCACCTGGTGGTACGGTCCACCACGGTAAGGAGATACGTGAAACTGCAGGAAGGGAAAGAGGGCCAACGAAGTCCACATTGACAGGGTCAAACCGTCAGTCAGGAATTTTTGCCCCTTGGCACTCCCCACAAGCTGCAGTCTAAGGCTGTGGTGAACAAACTTTAGAGCAATCAGTTTCTGTGAGGCCTTCTGGCCAGGATGTGTACAGAATTAAAAACAGTCCGCACAGGAGAGAAACCCAGCCTCCCTAAACTTAACGTCAGCCAACCACAGGCCCGTGACTGCTGTTCGCTAAGCCTGGACCTCTGGGTCAAGTAGCTTGATCATTGCCATGCTGGCACAGTCAACTTCTATGTGCATTTTTCTGCCTGTGAGAAGCGATCAGCCACAGCATTAATTTTCCCCTGTGATATGCTGTGTATCGGTTGTGAACTCTGATATGTAGGCCAGGGGGCGTTGCTGCCTTGCAGATCGAGGGTCCGATATTTTGTCCAATCTGTGCAAGAGGGGTTTGTGGTCAACGAACACTGTGAAGTGGCGACCCTCTAGAAGAAAACTAAAATGACAGACAGTAAGATAGAGACCAAGAAGTTCACAATCAAACATGCTGTAATTCCTTTCTAGCAGCCGCCACATGCCTTCGACCAGCTGTCTGTGTACAGCACCCACAGCATAGTCTGAGGCATCAGTAGTAATGGCTGTGGATGTGTTGGGGAGCGGGTGCGTCAGTAGGGTTGTGTTGGAAAGAACACGTTTGGTATTATCAAATGCCCTGGTCATGTCCACTGACCAGTCAAGCACTTGTTTGGGATATTGTCTTTAAGCACCCTATACAGGGGGAGCATAAGTTCAGCAGCTCACGGAATGAAGCAGTGGCAAAAATATGTCATCAAGGTAAACAAAAAGAAAATCTCACTCACAAACGTCCTTTCTAAAGCCGCGCCAAACAAACTTTAGTGCAACCGCTTTCTCTGAGGTCTTCCAGCCCAGATGTGAGAGGCCACATATGGAGTCAAAAACAGTCTGACTCCAGTTCGCGGGCATTACGGGGCAGGGATGACAGGTTCATACATCGCACAGGAGAAAAATACCAGCTTCCCCAAAAATTAATGTAGCCGACCGCAGGCCTGTGACTGCTGTTTGGAAAGCCTGGACCTCTGAGTCAGTAGCTTGGTTGGCAGCCATGCCAGCACCGTCAAACCTTATGTGTATGACCTCAACAGCTGGCTGTGAGAGGCAATCAGCCACAGCATTAATTTTCCCCTTGACGTGCTCTGTACCAGTTGTGAACTCGGATATGCAGGCCAGGTGGTATCGCTGCCATGCAGAACAAGGGTCTGATATTTTGGCCATTGCGTGCACAGGAGGTTCGTGGTGAATGAACGCTGTGAAATGGTGACCCTCTAGAAGAAAATGAAAATGGTGGACAGCCAGATAGAGACCGAGAAGCTCACGGTCAAACATGCTGCATTTCCCTCCGAGGGGACAAGTTGCCATCTGAAGAAGGCAAATGGCTGCTACGCACCTCCGAGCACAGCACCCACAGCACAGTCTGAAGTGTCAGTAGTAAATGTTATGGGTGTGTTGGGGAGCAGGTGCACCAGCAGGGTTGTGTTGGAAAGTACTTGTTAGGTATCATCAAATGCCCTGGTTATGTCCGCTGACCTGTCAAGCACTTGATAAGGGGTATTGTTGTTAAGCTCACTATACAGGGGGAGCATATTTTCAACAGCTCATGGAATGAATCAGAAATTCACCATTCCTAAAAACTCCTGTAAATTTTTAGTAATGCAGGGCAGTGGGAAATCCATAATAGTGGCGACTTTTGATGGGAGGGGTTTCGCACCTTCTGTGGAGATGCGATGGCGGAGAAAATCAATGGCTGCCAACCCATACTGACACTTAGCAGGGTTAGTAATAAACTTGGGTTGGCTTAACCACTTCAAAAGAATGCAGAGATACGATACATGTTCAGATTTGGATACATTGGCAACAAGTATGTCATCCAGGCAAACAAAAAGAAAATCTCACTCTTTTACTCCAGAGTCCATCAGCCGCTGGGAAGTGTGTGCTGCATTTTTCAGCCCAAATAGCATGTGCAGAATCTCAAAGAGGCCAAACACGGTTATCGCAGCTATTCTGGGAATCTCTTCTGAGCGCACAGATGCCCCTAACTTGAGTGACATTGGAAAAAATTAACTTCCCTGCTAAACGTGCTGAAGTGTGGGACGGGGTAACAATTGGGGGTTGGAGGCCTCGTTGAGGTGTCGGTAATCACCAAGTGGGCGGCAACCACCATAGCACATAGGGGACCATACAGAGGGGTGAAGCCCGGGGGCCATTAAACCAGCGTACAATGCCAAGTCCTTTCATATTGGCAAACTCAGCCTTCACAGTTGCCAGCTTTTCTGGGTCCAGTCTATGCATGTGGGCATGGACTGGCAGACAAATTATAGAAATGTGGTGCTCGAACTAATGTTTTGTTACTGTAGTGGAGAATGTGGGCTTGGCGAGGTTTGGGAGTTCTCCCAGCAGTCGAGTAAACTCACGTGTGGCGGTGGGTGAGTCCTTGACATCCACAAGCTGGCAGTTCTTAAGATCAGCTGATATTCCTTTGGGCACACAGGAAATCTGCACTGAGCAGAGGTCTAACCACTTTAGCCAGGATGAAGTCCCATGTGTAACGTCGCCCACTGGAGAATAGCGTCACCCATCGTGTCCTTTAGGTCTGCATCCTGCTGCCACTGGCAACCTCCAGTAAGGCTTCATCACTCTTTGCCTTCTCATCTATAGGCAATGCTGGCAGCACACTCACAGGAAGCGTCATCTTGAAAGGGTGTCCGTAATGAACAGTGGACGTCACTGGCAGCTAGAACTCACGGTGTTCACAGACCTCTGACGTCCCAATGCACTGACAGTGTCAAAGCTGCAAAAACAATCGGGTCTTCCTAGCATTCGTACCAAAGCAAACTTGATAAAGAACACAGACCCGGTGTCATCTGTTTAGCAGCCATGGGTGTACTTACGTTGGGTGTGTTGCTGACCGAGCTTATTGAGGTAGAGAAAGGAGGAGGAATGATGCACTCCTGCCTGGCTGAGTGTAGACTTACAGCCATTTTAGCCAGCTCCCTGTAGTCCTTCACTGATGCATTAGTGAGGACTCTGCAAACTTGATCAGGCATTTGCTGCATGAGGAGTTTTAAAAATAAAATGAGGATGATTTCCCAGGAGAGATGGCATGCGGTCCATTAGCTCCGAAGGCCTAGCATCACTGAGGCTGGCAAGGAGAGCAACTGTTTGGCGCGCTCAGACTCTGCTAGTCCAGAAGTCTGTAAAAGATGAGTTTTCAGCGATCAGTATTTATTCTGTTTAGGCGTGTGTTCTAGTAGACTCACCACTCTTGCAGCTGTGGAGATTCCTAGTGACAGTACCACATAGTAGAACTTAGTGTTGTCGGCAGTGATTTCTTGCAGCGCAAGTTGGGCCTCCGGTTGCACAAGCCAAGCAACGGGATTTTGCTTGGAAAACTCTGGCAGTTGCAAAGTGACTGGGCTGGCAGGCATGTCCAATAACTCTGGAATTGTCCTAGAGCATGGAGTCACCAATGTAGGTTTTTGCAAATAAAATGACATTGAAGCGCTTTAAGTTTAAGAGAAGCCATGACAACACATTTATTGAACTCCAAAACCTGAACACGAGGGCTCTAAAAATCCTTCAGTAATTACGTCATCACATCAGACCAGCCTCTAAAGTGAACCCAAACTCAATGTCAGCGGTTGTGAATTATGTAGGTTTCCACAAATTACATTACCCTACAGTAGCAGTGAAAAGAAGACATGTGTGGTAATGAACACACAACACAAATAGACCAACTCAAAGTAAATTTATTATCAAAGTATGTATATGTTACCATATACAGCCTTGAGATCCATTTTCTTGTGGGCGTACTCAATACATCCATAGAATAATAGAATCAGTGGAAGTCTGTACCAACTCGAGTGTGCAAAAGACAACCAGCTGTGCAAATACAAAAGAAGGAAATAATAATTAATAAGTAATAATGTTGAGAACATGAGATGAGGGAACATTTCAAGATGGAGCAAATAAAGTTGAATGAAGTTATTGCCTTTGGTTCAAGAGCCTGATGGTTGAGGGGCAATAACTTCCTGAACCTGGCGGTGTGAGTCCTGTGGCTCCTGTTCCTTTTTCCTGACCGTAGCAGCAAGACAAGCGCCTGGCCTGGGTGGTGGGGGCCTCTGATGATGGATGCTGCTTTCATCCATCGCTCTCCTGTTTCATGTACGTGTGTTCAGTGGTGGGGAGGGGGCTATCCCCGTGATGGACTGGGCTGTATCCACTACCTTTTGTGGGATTTCCATTCAAAAGCATTGTATATATTCTCTACTGCACATCTATAGAAGTTTGTCAAAGTTTTAGATGGTCATGCCGAATCTTCACAATTAGAGGCGCTGCTGCGCTTTCCTCATAATTGCACTTGGTGTACGTCCTGGGTCCAGGTCACTTGCTCCAAAATAATAACACCCTAGGAATTTGAAGTTGCAGACCCTCTCCACCTCGGATCCTCCAGAGAACCAGCTCATGGACCTCTGGTTTCCTCCTCCTGAAGTCAATAATCAGCTCCTTGTGCTTGCTGACATTAAGGGGTTGCTGCTATGGCACCACTCAGCCAGACTTTCAATCTCCCTCCTTTGATTCAGCCAATGCCAGTGTGTCATCAGCAAACTTGAGTGTGGCATTGGAGCTGTGCTTAGCCACACAGTCATAAGTGTAAAGTGAGTAGAGCGGGGGGCTAAGCACACATCCCCGTGGTTCACCTGTCATTTAGTGAATATAGGATCATTTAGTAAAATCATCCATTTTCCTTCTTTATTTCTATCTACTGCTTGAAATCACTGGAATAGTAGGTGGCCAAAGGCTACAAATCAATGCATGGTTGGTTTTAATTGGCTTGAAGTTTCTGTGTTCAGTTGTCTAATGCTTTACACTGTAAAGTGGACTCTGGGCACTTTATCACCTTAAAACCTAATGCAGTGAGTACAGAGGGTGTACTACTTCCATAAAGGGCAGAGTACCAGGGAAGCCCAAGCCCTTATTGAAGAGCAATTTAACTGAGTAACAACTGGATGAGATTAGGTAGATGGGACTAGGCAGAAGAGTAGCATCAGGTCCGGAGTGATAATTATTTTGTTCTCCATTGCACTTAAGTACAGGAAATGACATTAAGCACTCCTGCATCTTGACAACCCATAGCATATAATTTTGTCGTAATTGTAGATAAAATATGCAATGATACCTGAAAGTAAGTTTTGTATTCAAATCGTAAACTGTGTTCACCCACAAAAGGTTCATAATGAAACAGTTTAGTCTGCCATAATGCCTTTCTGGCAGTGACACTACCTCAGTAGTTCAACCAAAATGAATGAAAGTTGGGTGAGACTAGAGGTGAAAAGTGAAATGTTTAAAGAGGGAACTTCTTCATCCAGAGTGTGGAATGAGCTACCAGCGGAAGTGGTGAAATGCAGGTTCATTTTCCACACTTAAGAGAAACTAGGATAGGTGCTGTATGTGGATGGGAGGGTATGGAGAGTTACGGTTTTGGTGCAGGTCGATGGGACCAGTTCAGCATGGACTAGATGGGCCAAAGTGCCTCTTTCTGTGCTGCGGTGTCCTATGACTCAAGCAAGAATGAATTATTATTTTATTATGGGCAAAATGAAATAATAATAGAGACTGAATAATCTGTCAGCTGAGTTGAGCAAGTCTCCTGCTACATCAGAGTTTGAAGGTAACAAATACGAAAATTAAAAGGAATGGTTAACAATAATAATTACAAAATGTGCCCGAATTTCTGATTTGCACTGGGTGTAGGTGAGAAAATTACGTGCTGGTTCAGTTTAATGAAGTGACACCCTGCCCACATCCCACCATTGCTCATGACTCTTGCTCATTGATTCTATTTATAACAAACTTCACGTAAGAAAGGAAAAGGCAGATACAAGTTTTCAGAGTAAATGAAGCACAGACTGATATGTGGGTTAAAATTTGCTCCAACATAATCACACTGTAGAGTCTGCCTGCGAGACCATCTGTTCGCACAGTACGTGAGTCATCTTTCTGAAATGCCAAACCGTTTCCTGAAAACCTCGCACCTCTTTAAATCCATGCTTCTGCTGGTTTTATTCAAATGAATGGTGGCCAAGGTCGCCACAGAAGCTCCTCTCCAGCAGTGTATAGAACTGGAATCAGCAACATCTTCACGACTGGCAGCTGCCAATCCTGGTTCGAAATAATTCTTCGTCCTCTTTCATCCCTGCATTTTACATCACGCCCAAGTGAGCTATTTTATAATAATTTCATGCTCGTTTTCGAACAAAGATTAACCCAGAAGAAATTGATGTGGATTTGAGCGTTAGGAACCAAATCTCTATATGACTGAACGCCACCGTTGTGTTTGATGATTCTGGGCGTGTACTCACTTGAGTTTAGAGGAATAGAAGTGAAATCTAAAAAATACTGAAAGGCTTGGATAGAATGGGAATGGAGAGGATGTTTTCAATAATTGGAGAGTCCAGGGCCAGAGGGCACAGCCTCAGAATTGTGGGGTGTCCATTTGGAACAGAGATGAGGAGTGGGTGTGGAACTCATTGCTAAAGATGCCTGTACATGCTAGGTTACTGAGTATATTTAAAGCAGAGGTTGACAGGTTTTTGATTAATAAGGGCGTCAAAGATTACAGAGGGAAGGCAGGAGAATAGGGTTGGGAGGGAAAATAATTCAGCTGAAATAGAATGCCGAGCAGACACGATGAGCTGAGCGGCCCGATTCTGCTCTTGTGCCTTGTGGTCGTTTCAATTCCTATATTCTTGCTGAAACGTGTATTTAATTTTCTTTGTTCTGAAGTGTTGACGGGAAAGGTCTCAGAAAGTTAAGAAGCAATTGTTATTTTAAATATCGGGCACTCACAATGTTTTGGCATAAAGAACTATCAAATGGAAGAGAAATGTTAGAACATTTAGCCTCTGCCCAGGGGTGTAATCAACCAGCCCCGAAACTATATATCTTATTTAAATCACAGGCACAAAATGCTGGAGGAACTCAGCAGGTCAGGCAGCATCTGTGGAGGGGCATGAACAGTCAATCTGCAGGGCCTTGGTCCAATTTGTTGACGGTTTATTCCCCTCCACAGATGCTGCCTGACCTGCTGAGTTCCTCAGCATTTTGTGTGTGTTGCTCTGGATTTTCAGCATCTGCAGAATCTCGTGTTGTTTTTAAATTGAACAACTAACTGCTTTGACTGTTTTTCTTTTTGGATATCAAATGCAACGGAAAAGGTATAAATCCTGGAGCTGTTTTTGAACAAATATTAATATTGCAAATAGGAAGCTTCTGAATAAATAAACGGAAAAGAATCAATTAGCTTGTGACAGGTTGAAGACTTGCTCCAGTAATACCAAAGGATATGATTACCTTACTTGTTATTTGCAACAATTGTGTAACAGATATACTTTAGAAAATTAACCATAGACCATAAGACACAGGAGAAGAATTAGGCCATTCGGCCTATAGAATCTGCTCTGCTAGTCCATCTTGGCTTATTTATTATCCCTCCCAACACAATTCTGCCTTCTCCCCATAATGCCTATAATGCCCTTTAAGGCTCAGATTGAAATATACTCTGTGACTTGATTTCCAGAGCCATCACCGACAATAAACTCCATAGATTCACCACTCTCTGGTGAAATAAATTCCTCCTCGTCTCTGCTGTTGTTGTGTCCTCTGATTCCCCCACTATAGGAAACATCCTCTCCACATACACTCTGTCTAGAGCTTTCAATATTAAATCAGTACCCCCCGTTGAGAAACAATCTGCCATTTCTCGGTGGTCAGTGGATTTATCTGAGATCATTTGCAGTTGCTGCATGGTTACTTGTTAAAAGATTGTAAAATTTATAGAAAACAGTAGAATAGCAATTATGTTTTGTGTTTGTTTTATCTCCTTTCAGCTTGTCTGCTGCAGGGTCTGTAGATAATTTTTCACTCAACATGATGGCACAAGCAGCTGTATCTTCCTCTCCTCTCCCATGGAGATTATTCCCTCTGATTCCTCTCCCATGGAGATTATTCCCTCTGATTCTTCTCCTCTCCCAGAGATTATTCCCTCCAATTCCTCTCCTCTCCCACAGAGATTATTCCCCCGATTCCTCTCCTCTCCCACAGAGATTATTCCCTCCGATTCCTCTCCTCTCCCGCAGAGATTATTCCCTCCGATTCCTCTCCTCCCGCGGAGATTATTCCTCCGATTCCTCTCCTCCCGCGGAGATTATTCCCCCGATTCCTCTCCTCTCCTGCAGAGATTATTCCCTCCGATTCCTTTCCTCCCACAGAGATTATTCCCTCTGATTCCTCCCCCACAGAGATTATTCCCTCTGATTCCTCTCCCACAGAGATTATTCCCTCCGATTCCTCTCCTCTCCCGCAGAGATTATTCCCTCCGATTCCTCTCCTCCCGCGGAGATTATTCCTCCGATTCCTCTCCTCCCGCGGAGATTATTCCCCCGATTCCTCTCCTCTCCTGCAGAGATTATTCCCTCCGATTCCTTTCCTCCCACAGAGATTATTCCCTCTGATTCCTCTCCCACAGAGATTATTCCCTCTGATTCCTCTCCCACAGAGATTATTCCCTCCGATTCCTCTCCTCTCCCGCAGAGATTATTCCCTCCGATTCCTCTCCTCCCGCGGAGATTATTCCTCCGATTCCTCTCCTCCCGCGGAGATTATTCCTCCGATTCCTCTCCTACCACGGAGATTATTCCCCCGATTCCTCTCCTCTCCCGCGGAGGTTATTCCCTCCGATTCCTCTCCTCCTGCACGGAGATTATTCCCTCCGATTCCTCTCCTCCGGCAGAGATTATTCCCTCCGATTCCTCTCCTCCCACACGGAGATTATTCCCTCCGATTCCTCTCCTCTCCCGTGGAGATTATTCCCTCCGATTCCTCTCCTCCCACGGAGATTATTCCCTCCGATTCCTCTCCTCCCGCGGAGATTATTCCCTCCGATTCCTCTCCTCCCGCGGAGATTATTCCTCTGATTCTTCTCCTCCCGCACGGAGATTATTCCCTCCGATTCCTCTCCTCCGGCAGAGATTATTCCCTCTGATTCCTCTCCCGCTGAGAATATTCATCCAATTCCTCTCCCACAGAGATTATTCCTCCAATTCCTCTTTCCTCCAGCAGAGATTATTTCTTCCAATTCCTCTCCTCTCCCACAGAGATTATTCCCACAGATTCCTCTCCTCTCCCGCAGAGATTATTCCCTCCGATTCCTCTCCTCTCCCGCAGAGATTATTCCCTCCAATTCCCCTCCTCTCCTGCAGAGATTATTCCCTCCAAATTCTCTCCTCTCCCGCAGAGATTATTTTCTCCGATTCCTTTCCTCTCCCAGGAAATAAAGTTCTCACCTGTAAGTCTTTCCCTATAACTCAGTCTCGGCAACATCCTCGTAAACTTTCTCTGTACTTTATTTATTTATTTATGTTTATTTATGAGATACCACATGGAACAGGCTGCCCAGCAGCCAACTATTTAACCCTAGCCTAACCACAGATAATTTACAATGACCAATAACTTACTAAACAGAATGTCTTTGGCCTGTGAGGGATAAACGAGTGCAGCCAGAGGAAATGCATATGTACATGGGAAGAAGCTATGAACTTTTTTACAGATGATGCCAGAACTGAACTCCAATCTCCAAAGCCCCGGGCTGTAATAGCATCACACTACCGGCTGCACTACCTTGGCTTTCAATCTTATCCTGTAGGCAGGTGACCAGAACGGGACACAATACTCCAAATTAGACCTCAGCAATGGCTTATAAAACTTCAACACAGCATCATAACTCCTGTGCTCAGTACGTTGATTTATGAAGGCCAATGTGCCAAAAGATCTCTTTAAGACCCTATCTACCTGTGATGCCACTTTCAGGATCAACCCTCCAGCCCCTTGGCATGAACGTTGAATTCTCCAATTTCTGGTAATTCCCTCCCTCTCCCTTCCCCTACCCCAGTTTCACTCTGCCTCCCCTCTCATGATTCTGCTTTCTTCTACTACACAGTGTTTTCCCCTTACATTCCTCCTTCACCTCTCCTGCCTATCCCCTCCCTGCTTCCCCTCCCCCACCCCTTGATCTTTTCCCTTACTGGTTTTTCAGCCTTCTCCTTCCCACCCTCCCCCCACCTTCTTTATAGGGCCCCTGCCCCCTCCCTCTTCAGTCCTGACGAAGGGTCTCGGCCCGAAAAGTTGACTGCTCATTTCCACGGATGCTGCCCGACCTGCTGAGTTCCTCTAGCTTGTTGTACGTATTGCTTTGACCCCAGCATCTGCGGAGTACATAGCGTTTGCTGTCATTTTAATTTTCCATCGCACTCTGCTTCAGTTCTCCATGTTTGACTTCACTGTTCTCATGAAGTCCAATGAAAACTCAAGGAATAGTTTCTGTCACATTAGAAGCCTTGGGATTTAATACTGAATTTAACATGGGGCTATATCACAGACCACCCAACAGTCCGAGGGATTTAGAGGATCAAATTTGTAAAGAGATCGCAGACTGTTTCAAGAAACATGAGTTTGTTATAATAGGTGATGTTAACTTTCTGCATATTGACTGGGAATCCCATACTATATGGACTAGATGAGATAGAGTTTATCAAATGTGTTCAGAGAAGTTTCCTTCAGTGCACAGAAGTCCCAATGCGAGAGTGTGCGATGCTGGAACTGCTATTAGGGAATGAGACAGGACAGGTGACAGAAGTTTGTGTAGGGGAACACTTTGCATCCAATGACTACAGTGCATTAGTTTCAAAGTAAATATGTAAATACAGGTCTGGTCTGTGGGTTGAGATTCTAAATTGGAGAAAGGCCAATTTTGATGGAACCAGAAATGATCTAGCATGTGTGGCTTGGGACGGGCTGTTTTCTGGCAAAGGTGTACTTGGTAAGTGGGAGGCTTTCAAAGATGAAATTTTGAGAGTACAAATCTTGTATGTACCTGTCAGAATAAAAGTTAAAGATAACAAGCGCAGGGAACCTTGGTTTTCAAGAGATATTGAGGTCTTGGTTAAGATAAAAGGGAAGTGCATAACAGGTGTATGGCATCCATTAGTCTCGCGAGACCATGGATCTGCACCTGGAAAGTCTTGGAGCATCCTCTCCAGGGTGCAGACCTGGGCAGGGTTGTATGGAAGACCGGCAGTTGCCCACGCTGCAAGTCTCCCCTCTCCACACCACCGATGTTGTCCAAGGGAAGGGCAAGGGCTGGTACAGCTTGGCACCGGTGTCGTCGCAAGACTTGCCAGAATGAGATTGAAGGCAACGTCAGACTGCCTTAGGGACTCCAGCTCCAGACTTGTCCTCAGGTTTTAGGAACAAATGAGGTGCTTATGGAGTACAAGAAATGCAGGAGAACACTTAAGAAAGAAATCAGGAAGGCTAAAAGAAGGTGTAAAGACAAAGTGAAGGAGAATGCTATGGATTCTAGAGATATGTTAAGAGCAAAAGGACTGGGGACTGGGGAGGAACTCGAGGATTGGGTGATAGCCAATATTCTTCCACTGTTTAAAAAAAGACTCTGTATTGAAGTTATAGAAGATGTTGGTGGGGTCTAATTTGGAGTATTGTGTGCAGTTTTGGTCACCTATCTACAGGAAAGATGTAAACAAGGTTGAAAGAGTGCAGAGAAAGTTTACAAGGATGTTGCTGTGTCTGGAGGACCTAAGTTATAAGGAAATATTGAATAGGTTAGGACTGTATTCTTTAGAACATAGAAGAGTGAGATGAGATTTGATAAAGCTATACAAAGTTATGAGGGGTATAGATAGGGTAAATGCAAGCAGGCTTTTTCCACTGAGGTTGGGTGGGACTACAACCAGAGGTCATGGGTTAAGGTTGAAAGGTGAGAAGTTTAAGGGGAACATGAGGTGAAACTTCTTCATGCAGAGGGTCGTGAGAGTGTGGAATGAGCTGCCAGCACAAGTGGTGCATGTGAGCTCAATTTCAATGTTTAAGACAAGTTTGGATAGGTACATGGATGGTAAGGGTGTGGAGGACTGTGGTCCTGGTGCAGGTCGATGAGAGTAGGCAGTTTAAATGGTTTTGCCATGGGCTCAATGGGCCAAAGGGGCTGTTTCTGTGCTGTACTTCTCTATGACTCTAATTCAGCAATTTCTTACATGCAGCCCTTCCAGCCTATGCCAAAAATGGTCAGCTCTGATGAAGGCTTATTGTTCTGAAATATTTCTGCCTTCACAGATGCTGCCTAACCTGCTAAGCATTTTCTGTTTTAATTGAACAATGTAATCATAGTAATTACTTTCATTATCATTATTTGGGTGGCAGAATGGGGATATGTCTCTACAAAAAGAAGGGGTAAGGCGCTTCTTCCCTCTGCTAGCCTGCAGGACCCCCTCGGGTAAGGTGTAGCACCTGCTTAGCCCCCCGATCAGGATCACGTGAAGCCATGGGAGCGGGAAGTGGATGGTCGTATGAGCAGACGGTGCATATCACAAGTCCTGGTTATGTGACCACCGACACCAGGCAGACAATCTCCGAAGGGTATTGATCATGACTAACATCACCCGTCTTGTAAAGACATTGTCAAGAAGAAGGCAATGGCAAACCACTTCTGTAGAAAAATTTGCCAAGAACAGTCATGGTCATGGAAAGACCATAATCACCCATGTCATATGATACAGCACATAATGAGTGAATGAATCGTAGTGATATTTAGTGACCTTGCAGGACTATTTAATAAATAATTGAATTAACTGGTTCCTAGATTTACAGACAATTCAATGCATGAATGAACTCAGATAATAAAACGTGTAATGATACTCAGTAGCCACTTTACACTTGCTCATTAATGTAAATATCTAATCAGCAACTCAATGCATGTAGACATGGTCAAGAGGTTCAGTTGTTGTTCAGACCAACCATCAGATTAGGGAAGATATGATCTAAGTGACTTTGTGGAATGATGGTTGGTGCCAGACAGGGTGGTTTTGGTTTCTCGTAATCTTCTGATCTCCTGCGATTTTCATGCACAGCAGTCTTAACAGAAAATGGTGCCAAAAGCAAAAGAATAACACCTGTTGGGCAAAAATTCTTTGTCAAAGAGAGGGGTAAGAGGAGAATGGCCAGTCCGATTCAAGGTAACAGTAACTCAAGTAACCATGCGTTAAATAGCGGGTGTGCAGAAGAACATCTCTGAAGACACATTGAACCTCAAAGTGGATGGGCTGCACCATTGTGGGCTGAATGGCCTGTTCCTGTGCTGTAGACTTCCATGTTCCTACTCAGATAACCATGTGTTATGACAGTGGTGTGGAGAAAAGCTCCCCTGAATGCACAACACATCAAACCATGAAGAGGATGGGCTACAGCAGAAGCAGACCTCAAGGGTTCGATTCCTGAATCTAATAAAGTGGCCACAGAGAGTATTTTGTATATTAAATGTCTAACTATTTCCAACAATAAATAAACACAACAGATAACCAAGAACAGTGAAAATCTGTATTTTTCTGCTCAACATACAGTGAGATTCATAGATCATGTCTTACAATATACTGTACATCAAAACAGTGAATCTATCGAAAGTGCCACTGTCTAACCATGCATTTCAGAGTTTTATTTTAAAATGACACTTAAGAGCAAATATGCAAAGCAACTTATATTTTGCCCAAAGCAAAAAAAAACAAAATTACCTGGGTTCAGTTATTTTTTTTTCCCTTAATGAATTTAGAGTGGCACGGTAGAGCAGCAACCGCTTCACAGTGCCAGCTGGAAGATCAGGGTTCAGTTCCTGCTGCAGTCTGTAAGGAGTTTGTACGTTCTCCCTGTGACCATGAGGGTTTCCGCCACGTGCTCTGGTTTCCTCCCACGTTCCAAAGACTTACTGATAAGGGCTGGTAAGTTGCGGGCATGTCACGTTGGTACCAGCAGCCTGGTGACGCTTGTGGCTGCCCCCAGCACATCCTCACTGATATGATTTGACACACACATTTCAGAGAATGTTTCAATTTTTCGATGTACTGGTGACAAATAAAGCTAAACTTTATTTTATTTAATGGCCATCATCAGCTATTACCCAGCTAGATTATTTTTCTAAAGGAATGAATTTAATTACTAATTATCTTAGGTGAACATATTCTCATTATAGATTTCAAATAGAAAAATCAGTGATTTTCTTGAATATAGTTAATCAAAATCTAGTTCTAACAAATAAATAAAAAATTTTGTGTGCTTGTTATTAATTCAAAATAAATGACTTCAAGTTCTATTTGTTGATGACCATCATTATTTAAATATTTCCTTGAAGTGTTGTGCAGAATTCCCTCAACGGTGTTGTGCTTTGAGTATAGCTGTATTTATTTTTAGTTAACAGCGTGCACCATTTTACAATTCTTAGCTAAATCCCTTTTTCTCCCCTTATTCAATCTTTACTGTCACCTAACATGCAATGACAGTGAATGTAACAGACAGGGAGGCTCCAGCCCTTATAAAGTGGTAGAACTTTCCTCAAACTTTTCACAGACATTATTATTTGTATATCTATTTATTTATTTAGAGATACAGTGTGGAACTGGCCCTTCCAGCCCTTCAGGCTATGGCACCTAGTAACCCATTGATTTAACCCTAGCCTTATCACAGGACAATTAACAATGACCAATTAATCCACTAACCAGTAAGTCTTTGGACTGTGAGAGGAAACCCGGAGCATGGGGGGGGGGGGGGGGGGGGGCTGGGATGCACGTGAAGGGACGTATAAACTTGCCTACAGTGGATGCTGGAATTGAACTCCAACACCCCGAGCATTGCACTAACACTCTGCCACCATGGCACCTGACCATACGCCCGCAGTATTCTCTGCCTCTCTCAATATTCTTGTCCTCCTGCAATAGGAGCAAGCTAATATTATTTGAGTTTTTGTTTAGGACAGAATTCTGAATCTGATTTCAAAGCACTGAATTTGTCAGGAAATGTTTAGACCTTTACCACTCTGCCCAGTTACAAGTTCTGAAACATTTGTCATTTTGTCTACCTTCTTCATGAATACAAACCGATAGATCTTTGCCATTGTTCTCTGTATAAATAAGAATGATGTGCTGTTAGCAATCAAATGATCAGTTTGATACCTGAAGCGTTAGTTTCTAATCTGCACTGTTAGCTAGATGCAATTGAAAAATAAAAGCTTCTGACAACACATTTTTAGAGAGATTGATTTGATTTGCCATACAGAATGACAAATCCCATTGAAATATCATTCACTCCTGTAACTCCATAGGCTGATCAACACCTTGACCCACTAACCCACCCTTCTGCACTCACAACCACCACTTTATCATTTCCTGTCAGTCACTTTATGTACAGACGCTCCTGTGCTCAGCATCACTTTACAGACATACAATCAATTATGTTTATAAGCTATCTTAGGTATCAATATTTATTGTTTTTTAAAATTATTGTGTTCTTTATTTTACTGCTTTACTTTGGTGCTGCATCGGATCCAGAATAACAATTATTTTGTTTGCATTTACACCATGTACTGGAAATGATGTTAAACAATCTTGAACCTTGAATAAGGCATTCTTAGTGGATGGCTACAAATGTACTGGATTCTATTAGTACTTTTGACCTATCACTACCTCAATACTTTTTATGGGTTCGGAGGAGAGCAGAGGTCATGAAAAAAATGAAATGATGGTTAAAATTTAAATAAATTTAACTAACAAATCCCATTTACATTTTCATTCACTGCATCCATTTAATTACACTTCGACTGTGTGAACATTTGTTGTGTGAATTCAATTCCTTTTGTCAAGTTACAAGCTGCAGTTTTCTCTATACTGTGATTTTACTAAGCTTTGTAACTTCAGGCCCTCCCTTGTGTATGAATGCCTGGTTTAGGTACAGCCTGCACCCACAAACAGGTGCTTTGGAGATGGGCGAGGTGAATTTGCAGCAGGGTTACTGACATCCTGGGCTGTGTGTGAATTTGGTTCATGGTCACCTTTCCCACTTGCACATTGTCTGGACTACCACCAGATGGCAGCAAGGGAGCCCTGTGGAAGACATCAGTCTGTGTGTAGTTTTCCATTGACCCTATTGTACTACTGCAGATGCCTGCAAGAAAATGAATCTGAGTAGTATAGATGTACAAATACTTCACAGTGGTGCAGCAGTTAGTGCCACACTACTGCAGCTTGGGGCTTCGGAGTTTGGAATTCGGCATCTTCTCCAAGGAGTCCATGCTGTGGAATGCCGGGGTTTCTTCTGGGTGCTCCAGTTTCCTCCCACAGTCCAACGACGTCGGTTAATTGGTCACTGCAAACTGCCCCGTGATTAGGCTAGGGTTAAAACGGGGGTTGCTGCGGCTCAAGGGGCTGAACAGGTCCACCCGTGCTGTATCTCTAAATAAAAATTTTTTAAAAACACGTACGTACTTTGAACATGAGGAGGACCTGGACTATATCTATTTGTAGAATGCATTCCATTTTGGCAGTTCATTTACTAAGTGGCATATTTGTGCTAAAGTCATTAAAAAATTGACAATAACGTATTCCCTACATGGAGAAAAAAAGCTATGAAGATCAGCTACCATATATCTTCAACAGCAAGTGATGTAATGCAGAGTCAGTACAAGGGAAAGAATCACTTCCCCTAGATTACAAGGCATTTTAAATTCGATGCAAGTGACATGTTGATGTAGCTTTATACAAGAAATGGCTTAAAATTTGAATGAATAGTGTTTCGTTTACAATACAAGAAGGCACAATAGTGGCTATATTTCATTAGGGCTTTGAGGAGAACTAGTACGTCACCAGACAATTGCAAGTTTCTACAGATGTACCATGGAGAGCATTCTAACTGGTTGCTTCACCATCTGGTCTGATCAGAAAAAGCTGCAGCAAGTTGTAAACTCAGCCAGCTCCATCATGGGCACTGGCCTCCCTAGCTTTCGGGGACATCTTCAAAAGGAGATGCCACAAAAAAAAATCTATCATTTAGGACCCCCATCACCCAAGACATGCCATCTTCTCATTAGTACCATCAGGAAGGAGGCACAGGAGCCTGAAGACACACACTCACCATTTCAGGAACAGCTTCTTCTGCTCCACCATCAGATTTCTGAATGGACAATGGACCCATGGACACAACCTCAATATTTTTAGTTTTTAAATTTTTTCCCCTCTTTTTGCACTACATATTTAATTCAATTTTTCATTTCTTATTGTAATTTATGTTTTATAACTATGTATTGCAAAGTACTGTTGCCACAAAACAACAAATTTCACAACATACTGTATGCCAGTGATAACAGACCTGATTCTGATTCTAACCATCTAGAAACTGTGGCAGTGAATCCGTCAACACTTTAAAAATAACATTAGAAATGAGAACAAGGAGACATTTTAATACATGGAACTTTCAACACCATTAACTAAATACTTATTGGGTTTGTACCGGCTTTGAATATCTCAATCGTGCAGATTAATAATTAACTAAGTAAGTCGAATATCTGACAGCAATGCACCCCAGTTATTGATATGCTCTGAAAGGCTGCTGTTAAGTTTACATTTTCATAAATTAGAGCACCCTGAACAGATTATTATAATCAAGATGAAATTGCACTTGTCTTTTCAATGACTCTCAGAGGAAAACTATCATCCAGTTCAGCCAATGTCTGTACAGAAGTACGCAGACGCAAAAGTGAGTAGCAGAACCCATCAACCATCTCTGCAATCAGCATAGTTTCCATGTATCCAGAAGCAGATCTGTGCGTATTTAAGAGGCGTGATGCGCACGGCCACATTGTAATCCTGTTGCCCGCCGTTGATATTCACCCACTGGTGACCGGAAAAGACTCCGATGATTTTCCGTTTCCAGACACGCTGCTCGGGCTCCCGAAGCCGAACGTAGACGCCCGAGCCGCTCGATCCGGGCTGGGCGTCGCAGTACTGGTAGAGCAGGTCATTGGACTCATCAGACACGGTGCAAAAGCGATAAACCAACTTGCCCGGCCGGTCGTTATCGAAGCCCGAGAAGTGAATCCGGCTGCTCGGCATGTTCTGCACGGGGGGACTAATGCCGATATCCATGTACTTGTGCTTCTGAGCCCTTTTCAGCTCCAGAATGGCGTAGTCATAATCAATTGCAATATCTTCACCGACGCCTTTGAACCAGCCCTTTGGTACTTGAGTGCGTACGACCCTGGACCACTGGAAGGAAGGCTTATCCTTCGTTGATCGTTTAATCCGCTTGGACCCTCTTCTTCGACCGCCTCCCTTGGATCTCATCTTTAGGAATCCAACTCGGAGCCTCTTGGCGCCTTTCACGTAGTCTTTGCCGTCGTGGATGCAGTGAGCCGCTGTCAGCACGTGTTTCCGGGATACCAGAATGCCAGTGCATCCTGTGGAGATTTTCACCGCCGTGTTGAAGGGATAATTAGTAACGAACTGCTTCTGGCTGATGCTGAACCTGCTATCCAACCCGAAGACCTGCCTCTTCCTCCGCCTCCTCGAGGAACTGCTACTCTTGGTGTACTCAAGTTCGTGTTTCAGATCAAATTCTCTGATGTTTACCTCAGTCACTGTGCGTGTCCCATTACTGTACACCGTCTCATATGAAAGGTAATCCTGGAGGTCAGACACAGTTGGTGATGGTAGTTTCTTTTGGCAAGCGATCCCACAGGTCGAGTTAAGCAACAATTTGGTTTTAGCTGCAAACCTTGGAGGTTTAATGGTCATGGTTCTTTTGTCCAACACTTGAGGTGCCCTCTGTAAATGCCAGGTGTAGTCATTCTCAGTGCCAATCTCAAAGGCAAGTATCAATGTACTTGTGGAAAGGAATAATATAATTGGTAGAGTTCCCATTGTGAAACCAGATTTTCCTCTGTGAAGAAAAGCAGAGAAAAAAATTTAATACAAGATATACTTTCAGATCAACTGCTTGTGTGTGGTTTTCACCAGGTCCTCCAGATCCTCCTACAGTCCAAAGATTCACCGGGTAGCTTGATTGGTCATTGTAAATTGTCCCGAGATTAGGTTAGGGTTAAAGCTGGGTTGTCGAGGGCTGCTGGGTGGTCGGCTCATTGGGCCAGAAGGCACTGTATCTCTAAATTAAATAAACTTGTGAAGAATTGACCCAAATGTAGACCAGCGGAGATGGTTTAGCAGTGAGCAATAACTTTAATAACAAGACAGGAGGGGCCACAAGTCAAGCGTGAGCAGAAACTGAACACAACAAGCAACGACATAAACCTTAGGCAGGGAGAGTGAAGGCTAGGAGCAAGTGGTTGAGGCTGGCTGGTTCGACAAGGGAACAAGGATTGTGGGTGAGAGCTGGGTTTCAGTAGGCTGCCGGTGACGAGTTGGAAGCGACTGGCAGGAGCTTCCTGCTATTTGAGCGGAGACTGGGAGGAACCTGTGTGTCAACTACTCATATCAGAAATTTTAAATTGCTTCCCTTACATAATAAAACATAAATCTCTAATATAATTTTGGACCAATACTTACTCTATGGCCTTCACATGCAGCTTGGCTACCAAGCCCAGCAGAACCAATTCTACCAGAGGAGAAGGAGCAAAGGTGGGCTACAAACACCTTAAAACCAGTTGTCTTCAAAAGAGATAGGGCTGGTCAGCCATGGTTAGCAGCTCTTCAAAGAGAAAGAAAACTCTGATCTCAAACCTCCGCTGCCTTGCGATTATACCCACTCACGGGGAAGGCTTTGGGAGTGAACCCCAAGGAAAAGTCCAGAGCTAGACCCCCTAAGACTGTCTTACATTGAGTTCAATGCTGACTGGCACCTCCTGCAACTTTTCAGGTGCCAAACTGTATCGGTCTTTTCCATTCCTTTGGATTCATCAGCTGCGTGGAGAGCTCTCCATATCCTACTGCCCTGGATTGTGCATCATATAGACAGTTGGGACGCAACATCTAAGATCAACCCCATCCAATAGAGAGGCCTAACATTGTGTGATGAACTGAAGGTAGTATCATGACAGAACCAAAGTCAAAGCAAAATTTACTATCAAAGTACATATTTGTTCATGTGTTACCTTGATATTTAATTTCTTACAAGCAATACAGAAAAGAAATAAAATAGTATTTATGAAAAACTATACATAAACAAGGACTGACAAATAATCAATGTGCAAAAGAAGACAAACTGTGTAAAAAAAAAATAATACTGAGGCAGTAGTTGTAAAGAGTCTCCAGGTTGTGGAATCAGTTCAGAGCTGAGGTGAGTGTAGTTACCCACACTGGTTCAGGAGCCTGATAACTGTTCCTGAACCTGGTGGTGTTGGACCCAAGGCTCCTTCATGAAGTATAGCTGCTGTCGTGCCTTCTTTGTAATTGCGTCAGTATGTTGGGCCCTGGATAGATCCTCAGAAACTTGAAACTGCCCACCCTTTCCACGGCTGACCCTTCGATGAGGACTGGTGCATGTCACCCAATTCAGGAGTTCACCCTTTTCTTCAAGTCCACAATCAATTTCTTGGTCTTACTGACATTGAGTACAAGGTTGCAAGGAAGGGAGGAGGACGGGGAAGAAAAGTGGGAGGCAAAAGGAAATGGTTGAAGGGTAGGGGAAACAGGGAGATAATAAAAACAACAAAAATAAATTTCCAAGATCTGTGAGACAATAACAAAATGTGTAATTTCTGCTCAGATCTTGGATAGATGTAGAATGATATATTTCTCACCCTTTATAGGTATGTCAAAAAGGCTTCCATAGTTGCTTACTATTGTAGAGATATTATATTTTGGTATTGTTGAATATGCAAGAGTGGGAAAGGTTAATCAGCTTCCAGCCTTTGAGTGCAAGGTTGCTGCTGTGATCCTGTACGCTGCTCCAGCTGGTGATTTGGTGTCTGCCACTAGGGGGCACATGTCTTCAGTGATGGCATCTGGGACTGAATCCAGACCCTTTGAGCAGAGAAATGCAATCGTGGTGTGTTGTTTACTATAAACCTGGGGGTCACACTTGTCATCATATTTCAAAAAATATTTCATTGACCTCAGGTCAAAGAAAGCAGTACAAATGCAAGACGGACCCAGGAGGTTACAGGTCCTGGAAATCTGGAGCAAGACACAAAGGAGCGGGAGGAACTGGGGAAGAATGTCTGTCGGTATAATAACTATAATTGGCCTATAGTTTATAGAGTAACCCAGCATAGAAACAGGCCGTTCAGCCCATCTAGACATGCTGAACTATTATTCTCGCTAGTCCCATCGACCTGCACTCAGACCATACAAACCCAATAAATTTTCTAATCCAAATTTCTGTTAAATGTCGAAATCAAACCCGCATCCACCATTCTGATGCTCTCACAGCCCTCCGAGTGAAAAAGTTCCCCGTAAAGGTTTCACTTTTCACCCTTAACCTACTCCCCTTAGGAGTCAGCAATGGAGAACAAACTCGATTTCCACGGTTATGTAGATGGCACACGACTGTACATCTCGGGTGAGCCCGATGACGATAACAGCCTCTTCTCTCCAACTTCTGGTATGGCTGCAATAAACAAATGTTTAAGCAATAACTTCCTAAAACTAAATAAAGATAAAACTAAAATTATTTTGGTTGGTCCCAAAGCCAAAAGAGATAAACTTCCTGATAAATTTGAGAACTTGGCTCCCCTTGAACAAGCCTGGATGCTATCCTTGATTCAGTATTGAATTTTAAATCCCACATAAGGAAATTAATCAGAACAGCATTTCTACACTTAAGAAATACTGCTAAGGCACATTTGTTTGTCACGTAATGGTGCTGAGAGACTAATTCATGCCTTTATATTGAATAGATTAGTTTACTGCCATGTATTTTTTACTGGCCTTCCAAAGCAATCTACTGACAAACTTTAACTCGTTCAGAATGTAGCTGCTAGACCTTTGACTAAAACAAGGATAAGAGAGCATACCATTCCCACCTAGTTCCTTGTGTCTTTCAGATTTGATTTTTAAGAGTTCTTTTATTTGTTTATAAAGCACTCCATAGTCTGGGATCAGAGTACAACACAGCATCATTTCAGTTTATAACCCTGCTCGAGCTCTCGCGTCTTCTTCTGCCAGCCTCTTAAATTTAAACTACCTCCCTCAAAAGACAATTGGCCATTCAGCTTTTTTGAACTACGCTCCCAACCTGCGGACTGTGTGCTTAAAAACTGTAAGGCATGCAGACTGTTCTAAACACAAGCTCAAAACCTATTTATTTAACCTAGCTTTTAACAACAGCTTTTTGTCTATTATTTTCATGTTTGCCCTTTATCCCATTGTAAAACACTTTGAACTACACCATCTGTATGAAAAGTGCTCTATAAACATTTTATTATTAACCCATGACCTCTAGTTCTAGTCTCATCCAAGCTCAGTTGAAAAAGCCTGCTTGCATTTATCCTATCTATACCCCTGATAATTTTGTATACCACGATCAAATCTCTCCTCATTCTGCTACATTCTAGGGAATAAAGTCCTATTCAACCTTTCCCTATAATTCAGTGCCCTGGCAACGTCCTTGTAAAGTTTCTCTGCACTCTTTCAATCTCATTGCTATCTTTCCTGAAGGTAGGTGACCAGAACTGCACACAACAATTATGTCTTCACCAACTTCCTAGTTAACTTTAGCTTTCTTTCTTGAGAAGAGAATAATATGTAGTTTTCCAACTCAATGGAAAGCAGAGGTGGTGAAAGTGTGGAACAAGCTGCCAGTGGAAATGGTGGGTGTGGATTAAAGATCAAATTTTCGGAGAAATTTGGATAGGTACATGGATGGGAGGGGTATAGATGGCTATGGACGGAGTGCAGGTCAATGGAACTAGGCAAGGATTAGATGGGCTGAAGGGTCTGCTTCTGCACTGTGGTGCTCCTTAACTCTGTACTCAGTGTATGGAGGAAAATAGACAGTAAACATTTCAGGCCAAGATCCTTCATAAATGCAAAACCCTTTCTTATCTATCCATGCCTACATTTATGACATCCAGTCAAGCAATTTTTACTTAGAATTGCCAAGAAGTGATATTTCCAAATATAGTTTTTACTGAATGTGTTTGTTTCACAGAACTAGGCCTCCTCCAGTCCTTGGCCAGAACTCTCATCAGGTCTCTCAGTTCCAGTCAGGGCCTCCTCCACCCTCAGGGATAAAACTTAGCCAACATTTGCCTTGAAGGAGTGCTGAAATCTAAGTGAAATCACTTGCCTGAAGGTCAAAGACCAAAGTCGGCTTGCCTAGAGCTCAGAGCCCTGATGCCCAAGAGCCCGGGCCTGGGACTGGAGTGCGGAGCCTTGATGCCCGAGAGTTCGGGCCTGGGACTGGAGCGCGGAGCCCTGGTGCCCGAGAGCCCGGGCCTGGGACTGGAGCGCGGAGCCCTGGTGCCCGAGAGCCCGGAGCCCTGATGCCTGAGAATCTGGGCCTGGGACTAGAGCTCAGAGGCCTGGGTGGGGAGTGTGGGAAAGGGACTTGTTTTGTTGCTGTTGTTGCTGATTGTGTGGTTCTGCTAAATACAGTGGGCATGCTATGTTGACACCAGGTGCTAACACAAATGACACATTTCACTGTATGTTTTGGAATACATGAGATAAGCAAATCTGAATCTGCATAAAATCACAGACCAGATTCCCCACAAGCCCTGTGGAGTGACCGACCACGCCGATAAGTTTTGTACCAGGGTGACGTGCTAAGCACAGCAAGTCACATTACATCCGCTGGCGGTGAGCCAGAGCAACAGTTGTTGAGGCCAATGCAGGCAGGCGATTGAGTGGGATATTAGTGAAGTCCTGTGATATCGGATCACATACAACTGCAAGATGCAAGATTGTTTAATTCCATTTCCAGTAGGCGAGTGTCACGAGAAAGAAATAATTATTACTCCAGCTCCAATGCAGCACAAAGATAATCACAAAAGATAAAGAACACAATAATAAAAGACATAAGATTAGTTGATTGTATGTCCATGAAGTGATGCCAGCGGGTACATAAGGTGACTGACAAGAAATCACAAAGGTGTGGTGGAGTTAGAGGGTGGAGGTGTTCATCAGTAATTGAGGCCCTCCATTGCTCAGGGTCGACCATGGACTTTGCATCCCAGCTGTCTGCGTGATACACAAGCCAGGGCAGTACGATGGGGAGAGCAAGGAATAGCCAGTCAGCGGTGAACGCAACATCGGGCTGCCTTAGGGCCTCCAGCTCTGGATTTTCCCTCAGGGTTCACTCCTGAAGCCTTCACCGTGACAGCAGAGGTTTCCTTCTCCTGGAGGAGACGCCAATCACACTGAAGCAACTGATTTTAAGGCACCAGTAGCCCGCCTTTGACCCTTTTCCAGTCAGTAAAAACAGTTCTGCCGGGCTTAGCAACAAAGCCACACGTGAAGGCCAGGAGCTGGACTTGGTTGTCAGAAGCTACTAGGAGCATTTAAATAAGTCACAGGAGCTTATCCCCACTACCCCCTCTACCCCACCCTGCCCATGACGACCCAAATAAACTTGACCAGTCTTACTGCTTGGGGAAAGTAACTGTTTTTGAGTCTACTGGTCCTGGCGTTGATGCTACGTAGCCGCCCCCCCCCCCCCCCCAATGGGATTGGGAATGACTGCAATAGACTGACTGACGGACACAGCCTCAGAAACCTCTTTGCTTTGTTTATAACCTCAGCAGGTTTCCGAACCCTGTTTGCTGCGATAGTCTGCATATGGATCTGACTGTGTTTAATTCGTGGTTGTATACCCTTTGAAGTTGTTGTCTCCTTTGGTGAATTACAAAGGTCACAAATCTAAGGGAAAATTACAACGTGAAATTAGTTGAGAAGAAAATACATAATTATCATAAAGGTAAACAGTTTCTTACTTGAAATGTTCCCTGTATTTTTAAACACATCCAACTACTTTTAACTAACTACTCTGAGTTAAAAATAATTGTTTCTATCCTCTTAAAATGGCTGGTATGTTTCTGCTAAAGAAGAGCTTTAAAGGCTCAAACTTTTTAAAGGTGCATTTTATTGTCGAAGTATGCATGTACAATACGACTCTGGTATCTCAAGATAGCCACAAAATAAAAAACCATGGACAACGTTGAAAGACGTCAACGCCACCCCCACCTGCATGAAAGAAAAAAGGAAACTCACAAACCCCAAACCCCCCCCCCCCGCCGCACCCACTCCTTCACACAGAAACTAACAGATGGCTCACACGGAAAACAGAACTGCAATCCCCAAATTGCCCCCCCTTGCAAAAAAAACTAATAGATTCCCAGTTTCCGTTATACAGGTGGAATATCAAAAACCCCAAACCCCTCCATCACGAAAGAAACAGCGATAACAACTTCAAACCCCCCAAACCCCTTCCTCACAGAAAACATCAAACTCCCAACCTGTCTCTCACACAATCACAAAAAAAACTCACATATCGCCCACATAGAAAAACACCAAGGTCAGACCCCAGATCCCAACTCCTACCTCGTACACAAACCAACACATCGCCAACCAGCAACGAGAGAGAAGACCGACAACTGAAGGAGGCCAACGTAAACCACACAGTCCAATAACCACACGAATCTCAGAGTTTCAAAACCATCCTCCCATCAGCACCGATGGAGAGCGGCCACACAAACGCAGCCCCTCCGTGAGGAGCGGCCGCCACGCCGGGTCTGAACGCTGCCGCCGCGCATTTGCCACATACACGGCACGTCGGAAATCGAGACATGCATCATTTGTGTCGATGGCCAACACCCTTTCTGGGGCAATCCTCAAGTGCTGCCATGCTTCCAGTGCCAACGTAGCGTGCCCACAACTCACTCACCGTAACCTGTACATCTTTGGAATGTGGGAGGAAACCGGAGCACCCGGAGGAAACCCACGTGCTCACAGGGAGAAGATGAAAACTCCTTACTGATAGTGGCAGGAAATGAACCCTGATCGGTGGTGCCATAGAGCATTACACCAGCTAATACGCTAGCACGCCCCTGTGCTGATGTATAAACAGTACAAATGAACAAGGCTACATTCATGTTATTTCTTTGCATATCCATTTTTGGGGAAAAAATTAACATACCTAATCGGTTATTGAAGTGCAAGCTAAAGCTGTACTTAAATCTGTCCTTTAATAAATGGAAACATCTTTTAGCCTTTTGAAGAAAGGCAGGAAATCTGATGCGCCAGATCAAAAATCTGGCTGAATGGTGCTGCAACATCAGCTTCCCACTCAACATCACAAAAACCAAAGAACTGACTGACTACAGGAGCAAGGCCTTTGCTCAACAAGACTGACAGGGAAGATTCCAGCATGGATACAGCAGTGGCTGATTGGTAGGAGGCAGAGTGGGAATAAAGGGGGCCTTTTCTGGTTGGGTGCCAGTGACCAGGTGTCTGTGTTGGGACCAATTCTTTTCACATTATATGTCAATGAGTCGGATGACAGAATGATGGCTTTGTAGCCAAGTTTGCAGACAATATGAAGATAGGTGAATGGGGCGGTGGGGGGGAGAGGTAGCATTGAGGAAGGGAGGATAGAGAAGGACTTAGACAGATTAGGAGAATGGGCAAAGAAGTGGCAGATGGAATATAGTGTCAGGATGTGTTTGGTCATGCACTTTGGTAGAAGAAATGGAAGGGTTGACCATTTTCTAAATGGAGAGAAAATTCAAAAAACTGAGGTGCAAAGGGACTGGGGAGTCCTTGCGCAGGATTCACTAAAGGTTAATTTGCAGGTGGAGTTGGTGGTGAGGAAGGCAAATGCAATTTTGAGAGGACTCAAATATAAAAGCAAGGATGTAATGTTCAGACTTTATAAAGCACTGGTGAGGCCTCACTTGGAGTATTGTGAGCAGTTTTGGGCCCCTTACCTAAGAAAGGATGTGCTGACATTGGAAAGGGTTCAGAAGAATTTCACAAGAATGATTCCAGGAATGAAAGGCTTATTGTATGAGGAGTGACTGATGGTTACGGGCCTGTACTCATTAAATTTTTAAGAATGAGGGGGGGGGGGGGGATCTCATTGAAACCTATCAAATGCTGAAAGGCCTTGATAGAGTGGATGTGGAGAGGATGTTTCGTATTATGGGTGAGTCTAGGACCAGAGGGCACAGCCGCAGAATAGAGGGACACTCACTGAGAACAGAGATGAGAAGGAATTTCTTTGGCCAGAGGGTAATGCATCTGTGAAATTCTTTGCCAGGGATGGCTATAGAGGGTATATTTGAGACAGAGGTTGCTAGGTTCTTGATTAGTTAGGGAGTGACAGATTACAGGGAGAAGGCAGAGAACTGGGCTGAGAGGAAAATGGATCAGCCATGATGAAATGACGGAGCAGCCTCGATGGATAGGCCAATTCTGCCTCTATGTCTTCTGGTCTTCGGAGGAGGCCGGAGGCCAGTGAGCCAGTCCTCATTAGGAAATGGGAGGTGGAGAGGGTCGGTAACTTTAAATTCCTTGGTGTCATCATATCAGGGGATCTGTCCCAGGACCAGCACATAAGTACCATCACAAACAAGGCCCAACAACCTCCTGAGAGGTTTGTGTAGGCTGGGCACGTCATCTAAAACGTTGACACACTTCTACAGGTGTTCTTTGCCCTTCCATTACTGAAATATCAAACCTACGTTGTGGGTGCAGGGGGCTCCAGTCTTCATGTGCTGGGATCCACCAAAAGGAAGGCAGGCTTTTCTTTTTTTGCTTGGTTTTCAAAGTTTTTTTCAAGATAATCTTGCTCGGGTTGATGCTGCAGCTCCAATAACGGTAAGTAAAATGCAGCTGCAGTGTGGGAGATCTTTGCAAACGTACCATTTATCCTTCCGTCTCCTGATCTTTTGTATTAAGCAGGAATTTCCCCATTATCGGTGCGGTGTCAGCGATCAGAGTTCAATTCCCACGGCTGTCCGCAAAGAGTTTGTACGTTCGCCCTTGACTGTGAGAGCTCCCTCCAGGTACTCCGGTTTCCAAAGACATGAGAGTTACGGTCAGAGCATGCTGTGTTGGTGCCAGAAGCACGGTGATACCCGCGGGCTGCCCCCAGCACCTCCTCAGACTGAATTAGTTATTGACGCAAACGATGCATTTCCCTCAACAGACACAAAATGCCTGGAGGAACCCAGCAGGCCAGGCAGCATCGATGGGATAGAGCAAACAGTTGACGTTTCGCGCTGAGACCTTTCGCCGGGACTGGAAGAAAGATGAGAAGTCAGAGCAAGGTGGAGGGAGGGGAGGAGGAAGTACAAGGTGGCAAGTGAGAGGTGAAACCAGGAGTGGGAGGGGTGAAGTAAAGGGCTGGCAAGCTGATAGATAAAAGAAATACAGGGCTGGAGAAGGAGGAATCCGATAGGAGAGGGTAGAAGATCATGAAGGACGGGGGAGGAGCACCAGAAGGAAGTGATGGGCACATAAGAAGATAAAAGGCGAGTGAGGGAAACAGGAATGGTGGTGGGGGGGGGGGGAATTTACCAGACGTTCGAGGAATTGATGTTCATGACATCAGGTTGGAGGCTACCTGGATGGAAAATAAGGTTTAGTTCCTCCAACCTGAGTGTGGCCTCATCACAACGGTAGAGGAGTCCATGGATTGACACGTTGGAATGGGAATGGGAAGTAGAACTGAAATGGGTGGCCACCGGGAGATCCTGCTTTTTCCTGGTAGGGGCTCGGCAAGGCAGTCTCCCAATCTACGTCGGGTCTCACCGATATACAAGAGACCAGGGGCACCGCATACAGTAGATGACCCCAACCGACTCGCAGGTGAAGTGTCACCTCACCTGGAAGGACTGTTTGGGGCCCTGAATGGTAGTGAGATGTAGGGGCAGGTGTAGCACTTGTTCCGCTTGCAAGGGTAAGTACCAGGAGGGAGATCAGTGGGGAGGGATGAATGGAGAAGAGAGTTGCATAGAATGGGATCCCTGTATAAAGCAGAAAGTTGGGGGGGGGGGGCAGGGTGGGGGATGTGCTTGGCGGTGGGATCCCATGAGAAATGGCAGGGGTTCCAAAGACAGAGATTGAGAAAGGGGAGGGAAGTGTCAGAAATGGACCGGGTAAATTTGAGGGCTGAGTAGAAGTTGGAGGCGACGTGGATGAGGTTGACGAGCTCAGCACGGGTGCAGGAAGCAGCACCAATGCAGACGTCAATGTAGCGTAGGAAAAGTTGGGTAGTGATAGGCTTGGAACATGGACTGTTCCACGTAGCTGACAAAAAGGCAGGCATAACTGGAACCCGTGTGAGCGACCAATGGCTACACCTTTTGAAGTGGAGGAGCTCAAGGATAAATTATTGAGAGCGAGGATCAGTTCTGCCAAATGGAGGAGAGTGGTGGGGGAGGGGAAATGGTTGGGTAAGTTATCTAGAAAGAAACGAAGAACTTTAAGACCCTCCTGTTAGGAGACGGAGGTGTACAAGGACTGGACGTCGATGGTGAAAATTGGACAACTGTGACCAGGGAACTTGAGGTAATTGAAAAGTTCCAGAGCATGTGAAGCATCACAGACGTAGGTAGGAAGGGACTGAACCGGAGCGGGTGTGGGTAAAGCTGAGTCGAGGTACGTTATGAGGGGCTGGAACAAGCAGTAACAACGGGCCTACCAGGACAGGCAAGTTTGAGGTAGAAACGGGAGGAGTGGGGTGAGGAAACTATGGGGTTGGTGGTGGTGGGTGGAGATCCTGAGTTAATAAGGTCCTAGTCATGGTTCGGGAGTCAATAGCCTGATGCTCCTTAGTGGGGTACCGTTTGAGGGGTAAGTAAGAGGAAGTGTCTAAGAGTGTGGTCTGGCCTCACCAAGGTAGCAGTCAGTCTGCCAAACAGCTACAGCACCCCCCTTATCTGCAGGTTTGATGGTAGGTTAGGATTAGTATGGAGAGAATAGACAGCAGAGCATTAGGGTAAACATTTCACTCTGTGTTTCAATGTACATGTTACAAATAAATCTAATCTTAATTTTTAATCTATAATCTCCTTCATAGGAGAAGCCCTCCCCACCTTTGAGCACATCTACAAGGAGTGCTGTTGTAGGAAAGCAGCATCTATCATCAAGGAACCCACCCGTCTTCCCCGACACCAATCCGGGTCTTCTCACTGCCGCCATCAGGAAGGTGGTACAGGAGCCTCAGGACCCACACCACCAGGTTCAGCGACAGTTATTACCCCGCGACCATCAGGCTCTAGGACAAGACTTCTCTCCTCACTGTTGCAATTGAGAAGGAGGTACAGGGGCCCTGAGGTCACAGTTATCACCCCTCAATCTTCAGACTCTTGAACTAGCATGGATAACTTCACTCACCCCAACGCTGAGGTCCCCACAGCCTTATAACTTACTTCCAGGGACTCTGCAAATCAATATTATCTATTATCATTATTTTTGTCTTTTTGTATTTGCACAATTTGTCATCTTTTTCACATTGGTTGTTTGTCTTTGTGCGTAGCTTTTCATTGACTCTATTGTGTTCCTTTGATTTTATTTTGAATGCCTGGAAGAAAATGAATCCCAGGGTTTGTATATGGTGACATTTACTGTAGGTACTTTGATAATAAATTTAATTCCGACATTGAACTTAACTTGCCAGTTAAGGTGACTGCAGTGTTATTGTTAACTCACCACTAGGTGGCAGAAGAAAGCAGGAGAACTCCCACAAGTTCTTGCATTGGACATTAATTTTCAGTTTGAACTGTTTGTTAGTGAGGTTTCCATTTCCCATCAAACTACTTCTCTGAAATTTGGCACTACGAGGCATCCACATTCCAGTTTTAGATCACATTTTAATTATTTTATGATGTTATTTGCAACACAGGTTTTGGAAGTTACGCAAGAGCAGTAGAAATGAGAAACTTTTTAAGTGTTAATTTCTGCAAAGCTTTTTAAATGAACCCGCACACTAATCACACCTACTTCTATGTGTGAGAGGTAACAGTGGGGAAGGCTAGCCAGTGTCCTGTCAGTTACACTCACTAAATGTGCGAGGAACCAGTCCTGATGAAGGGTCTCGGCTTGAAATGTCAACTTCCATAGTTTCTGCCTGGGGCCTGTTGAGTTCCTCCGGCATTTAGTGTGTATTACTTTGATTTCCAGCATCTGCAGATTTTCTCTTGCTGGAGGAACTCAGCAGGTCAGGCAGCATCTGGCTGAAGGTCTCAGCCCAAAACATCAACTCTTTATTCCTTCCATAGATGCTGCCTGACCTGCTGTGTGAGAGACAGACAGACAAAAAGACAGAATCTCTTCTGCTTGCGTCCTGCCCAATAGTATCTGATACCATCTGGTCTGATGTGACACCAGCTGTGTGCAGAGAGTTGTCCCTGGCCGTTTCCTTTTCCATCATGGCATTAGGTCTGAGAATGTCTCACCACCCTCACCAAGGCCAACACCCAGGTCACAGAGGCTACTGTACCTCTCTAGTGAACTAATGGTGAACTGACTGTGCTCTTGAGGGAGGTGAATTTGGAAGAACCCACAACAGTCCTCACTGAGGGGTGAGCAGCTTCCAAGTCCCCAAGTGTCAGCACCTCAGAGGATCGATCCTGGGCCCAACATAGCGATGCAATCCTGAGGGAGGCATTCTGGCAGCTCTACCTCGTTGGGAGTTTGAGGAGATGTGGTAGGTCGCCAAAGACTCTTTAAATTTTCTGCAGATGTACAGGTGGAGATCATTCCGACTGGCTGCAATGCACAAGATGCAAGAGGGCTATAGACTCGACCACGGCACAACCCTCCCACCATCAAGAACATCTTCAAGAGACTATGCTTCAAGAAAGCAGCATCCATCATTAGGGAACCTTACCACCTGGAATAAGCCCTCTGCTCATTACTACCACCGAGGAGGTGGTACAGGAGCCTGCAAACCCACACTCTGACTCAGGAGCAGCTTCTTTCCCTCCACCATCCAATCTCTGAATGGTCCATGAACACTCCCACATTCTTCTTCTTTGCACTTCTCATTTACTTTGTAAGTTATAGTGACTTTATGTCTTTGCACAGAACCTCTGCCACAGAACAAGAGATTTCACAACATACAAGACAGTGACAACAATTTCTGGTTGCTGTCACGGGTAGCTAGGTCACCAGTGCAAAGTGCTCGAGCTGTGTTCAGCCTGCAGAAGTTAAAATGACGCTTCGGATGCGGAGACCTGAAACACTGATCCTGATTCTCCCCCAGGCCATCATTTCTGCCCGTGTTTAGGCTAGGAAGGGAAGGGAAGTGAAATAGTCTTGTTAGCTAAGGAAACTACCTGCGTAATGTTGAGTCGTGATGCAGAGGCAGTGTAGAATCAGTTTAACCCTTTAATTACTTACAGAGATACAGCACAGTAACAGGTCTTTCTGGCCCAACAAGTCACCGCTGCCCGATTGCACCCATGCGACCAGTCAGCCCACTAACCCATCCGTCTTTGGAATGTGGGAGGAAACCTATGCAGTCTCGGGGAGAACGTGCAAACTCCTCACAGGCAGTGGTGGGAATTGAACCCGGGCCGCTGTAGCGTTACACTCACCGCTATGCAACTGTGTCGTGCCAGTTTCTGCCGAGGTCGAGAAAGACGACGTGGACGGGAATGGGGTTTGAGCTACCAGAGTAGGCTGAAAATGAACGGGGAAATATCCATGGCATTTCTGAAGAGAGATGCAATTGTCGTGGGAGATTTGAATCCACTTACCGATTGGACAAACCAACATGGCAGGTTATCAGGAGGAAGAACAGAACAGGGTTTGTTGCCATAAGATCATAAGACATAGGAGCAGGGTTAAGGTCATCTGGCCCATGGAGTCTGCCTATTCTTCTGGCTTCTCCTCGTAATCACAGACACCTTTATGAATCAAGAACCTATCAAACTCCACTTTAAATATACCTGATGATATGGCCTCCAAAGCCGCCTGTGGCAATGAATGCCACAGATTTTCCACCAGTTGGCTAAAGTAATTCCTCATCTCTGTCCTAAAGAGACATCCTTATATTCTGAGGCTGTGCCCCTGGTCGTGGACACACACACTATTGGAAACATCCACTCTGTCTAGGCTTTTCAATGAGACCCCCCCCCCCCCCCCCATTCTTCTAAACTCCAGTGAGAACAGGCCCGGAGAGATGAAGCACTCCTCATACGTTAACTCCTTCATTGCCAGGATGCTTCTCGTAAATCTCCTTTGGACCCTCAGCACATCCTTTCTTAGATAAGGAACCCAAAACTGCTCACAATATTCCAAATGTAGACAGACCAAAGCCTTATAAAGTCTCAGCATTACATGATAAACACAAGAGGTTCTGCAGATGCTGAGAGTCCAGAGTAACGTCTCACACACACACACACACACACACACACACACACACACACACACACACACACACACACACACACACACACACACACACACACACACACACACACACACACACACACACACACACACACACACCACCCCCCCCCCCCCCCCCCCCCCAGAGGAACTCTGCAGGATCCTTGGAGAGGTATACAGAATCAACATTTTGGCTCAAAACCCTTCCTCAGGATTGGAAAGGAAGGGGGCAGAAGCCAGATGCCTCGAAACACTCATTCCTTTCCACAGATGCTGCCTGACCTGCCGAGTTCCTCCAGCTTTGTGTGTTATTCTGGATTTCCGGCATCTGCAGAATCCCCTGTTTATAGACAATAGACAATAGGTGCAGAAGTAGACCATTCGGCCCTTCGAGCCTGCACCGCCATTTTGAGATCATGGCTGATCAACTACTGATCTACCAGTCTGCACATCTTTGTGACGTGGGGGGAAGCTGGAGCCCAGGAGAGGAAAGCCAGCGCTGTCACAGGCAGAGCGTGCAGACTCCACAGCAACAGCACTTGAGGTCAACATTAAGCCCGTGTCTGGCGGCATCCATGCTCGGGCCACCAGAATCAAAACGAGTCACTTTCCCCAAAAAGCAAGGCCAATCAACACCTCCACCCACTCGCCCACCCACCACTACTTCATCAGTTCCTGTCAGTCACCTTCTGCCTCCTGTCACTTTATGGACATACAATCTATCATCATTATTATCTGCTGTGTGGTATGATCATTTTCTATCCATGACCATGATTACTTTTGGCCATCACCCCCTCCCCCCTCCCCCCCCCCACAGAAGTGGTTTGCCATTGCCTTCTTCTGGGCAGTGTCGTCACAAGACGGGTGATCCCAATCATCATCGATACACTTCAGAGATTGTCCACTGGTCGCATAACCAGGACTTGAGATAGCTACTCATACGACCACCCCCCCCCCTGGATTTGCCTTACCCTGATCGATTGGTGGGGTGGGGGGGGGTGGAGGAGAGCGAAGCAGGAGATACCCCTTGCCCAGGGATAACCTGCACGCTGGCGGAGAGGAACAGTGCCTTTGGCAGAGGCCCCGCCACCCACCTATGAATACAGGCTGCCTTATACACGTTTTGTTTTTATTACTATTATCTGTGTTCTTTATCTAATTTGATTTTTTGTGCTGCATCAGATCCGGAGTAACAATCATTTCATTCTCCCTCACACCTGTGCACTAGAAATGACATTAAACTATCCTGAATCTCGGCGCCGTGAGGCAGCTCCTGTTAATTCGATGCATTTTTCGCGTTCCTGCTCTTCTGGCATCTCATGAAACTTTACATTTTTATAGATCCTTAATAACTCGAGGTATTTAGACACGATGTTCAGACGGATTCTCTCCAGCTCCCGTCCTCGTTGCGTACTCTACTACAGCTCGGGGCGAATCCCCGCGTCCCCTGTGAGGAGTCTCCATACGTCCTGGCCCCCGGAACGCCAGGGATTCCGCCGGCTCCGTCGGTTTCCTCCCACGGTCCAAAGACGAACTGGGCAGGTTAATTGGCCATTGTAAATTGTCCGGTGATTAGCCCAGGGTTAAATCGGGGTTGGCGGGGGGGATGCTGGGCGGTGCGCCTGGAAGGGCCCATTCTCTAAGTAAATAATCGCATACATATAATTTCGTCTCTTAAGGCGAAGCTTGGGAGAAACAGGGGGAATCTCCCCGAGTTAGTGGCAGCATCGAAAAACGCAGAGTGAATCCTAGACTCCCACCGCGGCTTTTATAAGGAAGCAAGCCAATCCGCTCAACTTCACTCGCCCCATCACTGAACTCTTCCTTCAACACAGGGGGCTCTCTTCAAGGACTCTTCGCCTCATGTTCTCGATATTTATTTATTCTTATTATGTTTTGTTTCTTTGTGAATGCCCGCGGGAAAGTGAATCTCAGGGTTGTACGTGTACTTTGAAATTTATTTTGACTTTGCGGTGCTGGGTCACCCCCGGGGAGAGACGTGGATCGCTTTAGTCTGATAGGTCGTGTCCCGGCTGACCGCGGTTCGCACAAATGAACAGCAGATGGCCCGGCAACTCCGCCGGCCCACTCACGTCCCCGGGGAGCCCGGGCCGCGCACGGAGAGCGCCCTGCTCCCTCCCCGCCGTTCCCCCGCCCACAGGGGCTCGCCCCTGCGTGCAGGAACCTCCACAAAGAGCAGACGCAGTCACCTTTACCGTTTTGAAAGCCCTACCTTTCAACCATTTGTCGTTTTATTCCGCTGATCTTGAGGGCCACCTCCAGGAAAAAAGTCCGAAGTAAATTTATTATCAAAGTGCCTTCATATCGCTAAAGACTACCCTGAGATTCGTTTCCGTGCAGACGTTCACAGTAGGTACAAAGAAACACGATGGGAAAATTACACACAAAGACAGACAACCAATGTGCAAAAGAAAATAAACTGTAAATACAAAAAAATTTAAAGATAGATAAGAGGACACGAGCTGGAGAGTCCTAAAAGAGGACTCTTGGGGAAAACTTTGCGGGTAAACATGGAGTTTAAAGGTGTGTTCTTTTTCTTAATTCACTGTCATTTAGAATAGCTTACACTCCCGGCAAATAAATTTACGAATGAAAAAGGAGCATTTTTAGTAGATTGTTCTTTTTTAAAAAAAAATCAGAAAGGCGATACAAAAAAAAAATCACATAGCAACAGTATACTTGTGGAATTCGTGAGTTAAGTCCTAGAGCAGTAAGTGAAGTTCTGAAAAGTGAGTGGAATCGGCCGGTGTTTGACAGAATGCTACTTCAAAGGTGAAAGAGCTCCTGTGTTTTATGGGGAAGGTGTGAACGAGTCCACCGCGTTTGTCACGGGAGCGCACTGCCCTTCGCGATCCGGCGGGTCGGTGCTCCCGACCCGGCAGCCGTTTGCGTGGCTTTTCCAACAAAGCCGTCCCCGCTCTGTGCCGGAGCAGGGGCAATTCCTCGCCGAGCTCGTCCTCCTCCCTCCCTGAACCCAGGCTGACTCTAACCCGCTGAAGGGTCTCGGCTGTTTATTCCTGTCTATGGATGTTGTCTGACCTGCTGGGTTCCTCCAGCATTTGGTGTGTACGACGCCGACCTCTCCTTACCTGTTAGCAGGCTGTGCTGCGCGACCCTCTCCCCCACGGTCCGGCCCCGGCTCCTTTGCGGCTCATGAAGTGTCTCACTTCCCCACAGAGTCCTCCCGGTGCCCGCGTCCGAGCACCTCCCCGTCTGCACCGCGTCCCTGATGCCTGCGAGTAAAGTCCACGTCTTGGCGTTTCTTCCCAGCGCCGGGGGGAAGTCGACAGGGGAGTGTCCAATAAGAGCCCGCTCGCCTCCCTCTCTGCCGTTTCGTTTCCAAGGGACTGTTTACAAACGCATCTCCGGCGGGGTTTTGTTCGTCAGACCAGACTGGAAACAAAACCCCCGTTGTGAAGTACCAAGGACTTCCCACCCCACCCACTAACTTATCTGCTTGTTAGTGCTGAAAATTTACGAAGTCTGTTCCGACACGTCGAGGTGAGGATGAAGTCGAGCGTGAAGTTTTAAAGAACCGTCGCACCTGCAATGAATGAGCGCGCAGGGTAAATGGTAATGGTAGGAAGGGCGTTCAAATTTCCTTGCTGAACTTCAGCGAACGAAACATCCAATCGCAGTTTACCTAAGCAAACTCTTTTTTTAAATTGTAGGTATTAATCAGTGCCTATAGAATTACTGCCACCGTATACACACAAGGGATTCTGCAGATGCTGGAAATCCATTAGTCAGCACTGTTAGTATCGTAACCGACTATTGCGCACCAGTTAATGGTAAAAATCACAAAGTGCTGGAGGAACTCAGCAGGTCAGGCAGCGTCTATAGAGAGGAATAAACAGTCGGCGTTTCGGGCCGAGACGCTTCCTTTCCAGTGCCCATGAAGACCCGAAGCGTCTATTGTTTACTTCTCTCCATAGACGCTGCCTGTGATTTTTGAATCAGGACAGATTCGAGAACAGCTTCTTCCGTCACTGCTAGGAGACGCTGAGCAACCTCTGGAATTACAAGATGGACTCTGGACCTCACAGTCTACCCTGTCTTTTCATCTGCAACACAGCAGTGGAAAGCGCCAGCAGTTCTAAACTCCTAGGAAAGCGCATCACACACAACCTCTCACGGTCCCAGAACACAATCAGGAAAGCTCACCAACGCTTGTACTTCGCGAGGAGGCCGAAGAAAGCGGGGCTATGCGCATTCATGCTAACGTTATTCTACGCTGTAGAGAGCATCTTGACAAACCGCATCACTGCGCTGTGGCCGACAGGAAGGCTCGACAACCGGTAGGCAAACTTGCACATCGCATCACCAGCTCCAACCTGGCCGCCATCAAGGACGTGCGTATACAGAAAGGTGCCAGTAACACCGCTCACCCTGCTCATGGACTATTTCTCCAATCCGATCAGGGAGGAGGCTGTGTAGCATCTACAGCAGATGCAGAAACAGTTTCTTCCCAGGCTGATCAATACCTCCACTTTGTTCGTAGGGGGCACCAGAGAGCATGCGACGTCAAGGTTTTTAAAGCACCTGGACTGGTTAATTGATGTGTAATGAGAGTAATTAATCATTTAGAGTTGCTTGTGTTTTTTCTTTGTAATGCAGTCTCCTGGTGACTTCTGATTAAGCTCGTTAAGTTTATTTTGATAGGCTTAGGGGGTTCCGTGTTACTTGCATTATTTAAGAGGACGACTGATTAGCGCTAATTGCGGGGTCCGAGTTTGGAGACTGTTACCTCTCGCAGTGTCGTTCAGCCGAGCCATCAAAATTCTCTTGTAATTATTATGAATAAACTTCCATTGCCGTCTTTACATCAGAATCTGTACTTCCTCTGCACTTGGGTTCTGCTATTGCCAGCATATATTGTGACAATTTTCTGTCAGAGTCACTTTACGTACAGACACTCCTGTGCCCAGCATACAATCAGTCTATGTACATAAGGTAACTTGTGTATTTCTATTTATTGCGTTTTTAATTATTATTATGTCTGTTATCTTAATGTGTTTATTCTGCTGTTTCAGACCCTATATAGCAATTATTTTGTTCTCCTTTACACTCCTTTGTACTGGAAATGATGTTAAACAATCTTGAAGACAAAGTACCTATATTATCAAACTACCTATGTCACTTTGAGATTTGGTTACTTGCAGGCAAATACAGAAATACAATAGAATTTATGAAGAACCGTACACACACAAATACTGATAAACAACTGATGTGCAAAAGAAGATGAATTGTGGAAATAAAGAAAGAGATAATACCGAGAACATGACTTGGAGAGTCCTTGAAAGTGGGTCTGTCGGTGGTGGGGGAGTTCAGTGCTGAGGTGAGTAAAGTTATCCATGCTGATTCAGGAGCCCGGTGGTTGTAGGGGAATAAATCTTCCTGAACCTGGTGGTGTGTGCACCTCCTACCTGATGGCAGCAATGAGAAGAGAGCACAGCCTGGATGGTGAGGGTCTCGATCGTGGGTGCTACTTTCTTGTGGCAGAGCTGCTTGTAGGTGTACACACTGGTGGGGAGTGCTTTGTCTGTGATAGATTGGGCTGCACTCACTACTCTCTGTAGGCTTTTCTGTTCCTGGGCGTTGGTGTTTCCATACCAGGCCGTGATGCAACCAGCTAAGATAATCTCCACTGTGCGTCTGTAAAAGTTTTTTCAAAGTTTTAGGTGACATGTCAAATATGCGCAAACTTCTAAGAAAGTAGAGACACTGGCATGCCACTTATGTGCTGGTCCGAGGACAGATCCTCTTATGGCAAGCAAGTGAAGTTACATACCTTCCCCTGCTTCATGGACCTCCAGTTTCCTCCTCCTGTAGTCAACAAACCAAAGATAGTTTTGCTGATATTGCCTGACACTCGGCCAGATTTTCAAGCTCCCTCCTATATGCCTCCTTTGATTCGGCCAACAACAGTGATGTGATCAGCAAGCGTAGATATGGCATTGGAGCTGTACTTGTGGTCATAAATATAAAGTTGAGTAGAGCAGGGGTGCCAAGCACACAGCCTTGTGGTGCACCTTGTGCTGATGGGGATTGCCGAGGAGATGATGTTGCCAATCCAATCTGACTTGGGTCTGCAAGCGAGGAAATCAAGGATCCAATAGCAGGGAGGTATTGAGTACTAGGTCTTGGAGGTTAGTGATTAGTTTTGAGGGGATTATCATGTTGAATGGTGAGCTGTAGTCAATAAAGAGCATCCTGATGCATGCATCTTCATTGTCCAGATGTTCCAGAGCCGAGTGAAGAGCCAGTGAGATGGCATCTGCTGTGACTACCGGAAGCAAATTGGAATGAATTGGATTGTTGTATTCAGTCCTGGTTGCATCATGATAGGAAGGAAGTGGAAGCTTTCGAGAGGGTGCGGAGGAGATTTACCAGGATGCTGCCTGGATTTGAGAGGGTGCGGAGGAGATTTACCAGGATGCTGCCTGGATTAGAGAGGGTGCGGAGGAGATTTACCAGGATGCTGCCTGGATTTGAGAGTGTGCCTTTTGAGGAAAAGCTGAGCAAGCTAGGGCTTTTCTCTTTGGAGCACAGGAGGGTGAGATGTGATTTCATAAAGGGGTACAAGATTATAAAAGGCACAGACAGAGTGGATAGCCAGAGACTTTTTCCTGGGGCATAATATTAAGGTGATCAGAGGAAAGTATAGGGGAAAATTCAGAGCTATGTTTTTCACCAGAGAGCGGTGGGTGCATGGAATGCATAGCCTCGGATGCTGGTAGAGGCAGATGCACTCTCGGGGCATCTCGGGGGGATATTGAAGAGACTCTCAGGAAGGCTCTGGGACAAATGGGGGGCTGTGTGGGAGGGAAGGGTTAGATTGATCGTGGAATAGGTTAAAGGGCCAGCACAACATTGTAGGCCGAAGGGCCTGCACTTGGTGTAATGTACAATGTTCTTTGTTTTGTTTTTGCAAGTTATCTTTTACTTGATTGCCCTTTCTCTCATGTTTACACTAGAAGTTTTATAATAGTGCGAGATTCATTACTGGCTTTATCAGGACAGTGCTTCGCTGAACTTTTAATATTGAGGCTGTTCCGATCTGTGAAAATAGAGCACAGAACAAGTCATCTGGAAAATACTCCCCAGATGGGAGACTGATCATAGGGACGGACTGTCCATTTGGGAGACACTATTGGGTGGTGGTTTTTCCTCTCTTCAGCAGGGTCTCTGGAACCAATGTAACCACAGGAGATGTCACTGGTCCTGGTAGCTCTGGGATCTTAACAATCCCACATTTGATCACATTGACGTTACACAGAGAGGACTTCGAATCAAATTCACAAATCAGTTTTAACACTCCCAGTAGTCCTACCTTCTCATCGGCCAGCTTTCAAAGTTAAAGTAAATTAATTATCAAAGTACATATACCATAATCAACCCAGAGATTCCTTTTCTTGTGAGAATCCACAAGAAAACAAGGAAATGCAAAACACAAGAAACCACACATAACAAAAAACGACAAACATGCAATTTTCAAAAGAGGAAACATCATGCTCATAATCAAAAAATAAAGAAATAAAATTGAGGGCACACGCTGCAGAGACCCCGAGAGTGAGTGTGCAGAGACCCCGAGAGTGAGTGTGCAGAGACCCCGAGAGTGAATGTGCAGAGACACTGAGAGTGAGTGTGCAGAGACCCCGAGAGAGAGTGTGCAGAGACCCCGAGTGTGAGTGTGCAGAGACCCCGAGAGTGAGTGTGCAGAGACCCCGAGTGTGAGTGTGCAGAGACCCCGAGAGTGAGTCTGCAGAGACCCCGAGTGTGAGTGTGCAGAGACCCCGAGAGTGAGTGTGCAGAGACCCCGAGTGTGAGTGTGCAGAGACCCCGAGAGTGAATGTGCAGAGACCCCGAGAGAGAGTGTGCAGAGACCCCGAGAGTGAATATGCAGAGACCCCGAGAGTGAGTGTGCAGAGAACCCGAGTGTGTGTGCAGAGACCCCGAGAGTATGCAGAGACCCCGAGAGTGAGTGTGCAGAGACCCCGAGTGTGAGTGTGCAGAGACCCAGAGAGTGAGTGTGCAGACCATGAGAGAGAGTCTGCAGAGACCCCGAGAGTGAGTGTGCAGAGACCCCGAGTGTGAGTGTGCAGAGACCCAGAGAGTGAGTGTGCAGAGACCCCGTGAGTGAGTCTGCAGAGACCCCGAGAGTGAGTGTGCAGAGACCCCGAGAGTGAATGTGCAGAGATCCCCAGGGAGAGTCTGCAGAGAGCGGGAGAGAGAGAGTGCGCAGAGACCCCGAGAGTGATTGTGCATTGCCCCGAGAGAGAGTCTGCAGTGACCGGGAGAGTGAGTGTGCAGAGTCCCCGAGAGTGATTGTGCATTGACCCCGAGAGAGAGTCTGCAGAGACCCGGAGAGTGAGTGTGCAGAGACCCCGAGAGTGAGTGTGCATTGACCCCGAGAGAGAGTCTGCAGTGACCGGGAGAGTGAGTGTGCAGAGACCCCGAGAGTGATTGTGCATTGACCCCGAGAGAGAGTCTGCAGAGACCCGGAGAGTGAGTGTGCAGAGACCCCGAGAGTGAGTGTGCAGAGACCCCGAGTGTGAGGGTGCAGAGACCCCGAGTGTGAGTCTGCAGAGACCCCGAGAGTGAGTCTGCAGAGACGCCGAGAGTGTGTGTGCAGAGGCCCCGAGAGTGAGTGTGCAGAGTCCCCGAGAGTGTGTTGCAGAGGCCCCGAGAGTGCCCCAAGAGACCCCGAGGGTGAGTGTGCATTGACCCCGACAGAGAGTTATCAGAGACCCCGAGAGTGAGTCTGCACAGACATCGAGAGTGAGTGTGCAGAGACCCCGAGAGTGAGTGTGCAGAGACCCCGAGAGAGAGTCTGCAGAGACCCCGAGAGTGTGTTGCAGAGTCCCCGAGAGTGTGTTGCAGAGACCCCGAGAGTGAGTCTGCAGAGACCCCGAGTGTGAGAGTGCAGAGACCCCGAGAGAGAGAGTGTGCAGAGACCCCGAGAGTGAGTGTGCAGAGTCCCCGAGTGTGAGTGTGCAGAGACCCCGAGAGTGAGTGTGTAGAGACCCCGAGGGTGAGTGTGCAGAGGCCCCGAGAGAGAGTGTGCAGAGACCCCGAGTGTGAGTGTGCAGAGACCCCGAGAGTGAGTGTGCAGAGACCCCGAGTGTGAGTGTGTAGAGACCCCGAGGGTGAGTGTGCAGAGGCCCCGAGAGAGAGTGTGCAGAGACCCCGAGTGTGAGTGTGCAGAGACGCCGAGAGTGAATGTGCAGAGTCCCCGAGAGTGTGTGTGCAGAGACCCCGAGAGTGAGTGTGCAGAGTCCCCGAGAGAGAGTGTGCAGAGACCCCGAGTGTGAGTGTGCAGAGACGCCGAGAGTGAATGTGCAGAGACACTGAGAGTGTGTGCAGAGACCCCGTGAGTGAGTGTGCAGAGACCCCGAGAGTGAGTGTGCAGAGACCCCGAGTGTGAGTGTGCAGAGACCCCGTGAGTGAATGTGCAGAGACCCCGAGAGTGAGTGTGCAGAGACCCCGAGAGTGAGTCAGCATAAACCCCGAGAGTGTGTGTGCAGAGACCCCGAGGACGTGTCCGCAGAGAGAGGGGGAGAGTGAGTGCGCAGAGACCCCGTGAGGGAGTATGCAAAGACCCCGTGACTGACTGTGCAGAGACCCCGAGAGAGAGTCTGCAGAGACCCCGAGAGTGAGTGTGCAGAGACCCCGAGAGTGAGTGTGTAGAGACCCCGAGAGAGAGTCTGCAGAGACCCCGAGAGTGAGTGTGCAGAGACCCCGAGAGTGAGTGTGCAGAGACCCCGAGTGTGAGTGTGCAGAGACCCCGAGAGTGAGTCTGCAGAGACCCCGAGTGTGAGTGTGCAGAGACCCCGAGAGTGAATGTGCAGAGACCCCGAGAGAGAGAGTGTGCAGAGACCCCGAGAGTGAGTGTGCAGAGTCCCCGAGTGTGAGTGTGTAGAGACCCCGAGAGTGAGTGTGCAGAGACCTCGTGAGTGAGTCTGCAGAGACCCCGAGAGTGAGTGTGCAGAGACCCCGAGTGTGAGTGTGCATAGACCCCAAGAGTGAATGTGCAGAGACCCGGAGAGTGAGTGTGCAGAGACCCCGAGAGTGAGTGTGCAGAGATCCCCAGGGAGAGTCTGCAGAGAGCGGGAGAGAGAGAGTGCGCAGAGACACCGAGAGTGATTGTGCATTGACCCCGAGAGAGAGTCTGCAGTGACCGGGAGAGTGAGTGTGCAGAGACCCCGAGAGTGATTGTGCATTGACCGCGAGAGAGAGTCTGCAGAGACCCGGAGAGTGAGTCTGCAGAGACCCCGAGAGTGAGTGTGCAGAGACCCCGAGTGTGAGTGTGCAGAGACCCCGAGAGTGAGTGTGCAGAGACCCCGAGAGTGAGTGTGCAGAGGCCCCGAGAGTGAGTGTGCAGAGACCCCGAGTGTGAGTGTGCAGAGACCCCGAGAGTGAATGTGCAGCGACCCCGAGAGTGAGTCTGCAGAGACCCCGAGAGTGAGTGTGCAGAGACCCCGAGTGTGAGTGTGCAGAGACCCCGAGAGTGAATGTGCAGAGACCCCGAGAGTGAGTGTGCAGAGACCCCGAGTGTGAGTGTGCAGAGACCCCGAGAGTGAGTATGCTGAAACCCCGAGAGTGAGTGTGCAGAGACCCCGAGTGTGAGTGTGCAGCGACCCAGAAAGTGAGTGTGCAGAGACCCCGAGAGAGAGTCTGCAGAGACCGGGAGGGTGAGTGTGCAGAGACCCCGAGAGTGAGTGTGCAGAGACCCCGAGAGTGAATGTGCAGAGACCCCGAGAGTGAGTGTGCAGAGACCCCGAGTGTGAGTGTGCAGAGACCCCGAGAGTGAGTATGCTGAAACTCCGAGAGTGAGTGTGCAGAGACCCCGAGTGTGAGTGTGCAGAGACCCAGAAAGTGAGTGTGCAGAGACCCCGAGAGAGAGTCTGCAGAGACCGGGAGGGTGAGTGTGCAGAGACCCCGAGAGTGAGTGTGCATTGACCCCGAGAGAGAGTCTGCAGTGACCGGGAGAGTGAGTGTGCAGAGACCCCGAGAGTGATTGTGCATTGACCCCGATAGAGAGTGTGCAGAGACCCCGAGAGTGAGTGTGCAGAGACCCCGAGTGTGAGGGTGCAGAGACCCCGAGAGTGAGTGTGCAGAGACCCCGAATGTGAGTCTGCAGAGACCCCGAGAGTGAGTCTGCAGAGACGCCGAGTGTGTGTGTGCAGAGGCCCCGAGAGTGAGTGTGCAGAGTCCCCGAGAGTGTGTTGCAGAGACCCCGAGGGTGAGTGCGCAGAAACCCTGAGAGTGAGTCTGCAGAGAAACTGAGAGTGAGTGTGCATTGACCCCGACAGAGAGTTATCAGAGACCCCGAGAGTGAGTCTGCACAGACCTCGAGAGTGAGTGTGCAGAGACCCCGAGAGTGAGTGTGCAGAGACCCCGAGAGTGAGTCAGCAGAAACCCCGAGAGTGAGTGTGCAGAGACCCCGAGGACGTGTCCGCAGAGAGAGGGAGAGTGAGTGTGCAGAGACCCCGAGAGAGAGTCTGCAGAGACCCCGTGAGGGAGTATGCAAAGACCCCGTGACTGAGTGTGCAGAGACCCCGAGAGAGAGTCTGTAGAGACCCCGAGAGAGAGTCTGCAGAGACCCCGAGAGTGAGTGTGCAGAGACCCCGAGAGAGAGTCTGCAGAGACTCCGAGAGTGAGTGTGCAGAGACCCCGAGAGAGAGTCTGCAGAGACCCCGAGAGAGAGTCTGCAGAGACCCCGAGAGTGAGTGTGCAGAGACCCCGAGAGAGAGTCTGCAGAGACCCCGAGAGTGAGTGTGCAGAGTCCCCGAGTGTGTGTGTGCAGAGTCCGCGAGAGTGAGTCTCCAAAGACCCCGAGAGTGACTGTGCGGATACACCGGGAGTGAGTGTGAAGAGACCCCGAGTGTGAGTCTGCAGAGACCCCGAGAGTGAGTCTGCAGAGACGCCGAGAGTGTGTGTGCAGAGGCCCCGAGAGTGAGTGTGCAGAGTCCCCGAGAGTGAGTGTGAAGAGACCCCGAGAGTGAGTGTGCAGAGACCCCGAGAGTGAGTCTGCAGAGACCCCGAGAGTGTGTGTGCAGTGACCGCGAGAGAGAGTCTGCAGAGACCCCGATAGTGAATGTGCGGAGGCCCCAAGACTGAGTGTGAAGAGACCGCGAGTGTGAGTGTGCAGAGACCCCGAGAGTGAGTCTGCAAAGACCCCGAGAGTGACTGTGCGGAGACACAGAGAGTGAGTCTGCGGAGACAGCGAGAGTGAGTGTGCAGAGATCACGACTGTGTGTGTGCAGAGACCCTGAGAGTGAGTCTGCAGAGACCCCGAGAGTGTGTGTGCAGAGGCCCCGAGAGAGGGTCTGCAGAGACCCCGAGTGTGTGTGTGCAGAGACCCCGAGAGTGAGTGAGCTGAGACCCCGAGAGTGAGTCTACAGAGTCCCCGAGAGTGCGTGTGCAGAGACCGCGAGAGTGAGTCTGCAGAGACCCCGAGAGTGTGTGTGCAGAGGCCCCGAGAGTGAGTGTGCAGAGACCCCGAGAGTGAGTCTGCAGAGTCCCCGAGAGTGTGTGTGCAGAGACAGCGAGAGTGAGTCTCCAAAGACCCCGAGAGTGACTGTGCGGAGACACCGGGAGTGAGTGTGAAGAGACCCCGAGTGTGAGTCTGCAGAGACCCCGAGAGTGAGTCTGCAGAGACGCCGAGAGTGTCCCAAGAGACCGCGAGGGTGAGTGCGCAGAGACCCCTAGAGTGAGTCTGCAGAGAAAATGAGAGTGAGTGTGCATTGACCCCGACAGAGAGTTATCAGAGACCCCGAGAGTGAGTCTGCACAGACCTCGAGAGTGAGTGTGCAGAGACCCCGAGAGTGAGTGTGCAGAGACCCCGAGAGTGAGTCAGCATAAACCCCGAGAGTCAGTGTGCAGAGACCCCGAGGACGTGTCCGCAGAGAGAGGGAGAGTGAGTGCGCAGAGACCCCGTGAGGGAGTATGCAAAGACCCCGTGACTGACTGTGCAGAGACCCCGAGAGAGAGAGTCTGCAGAGATCCCGAGAGTGAGTGTGCAGAGACCCCGAGAGAGAGTCTGCAGAGACCCCGAGAGAGAGTCTGCAGAGACCCCGAGTGTGAGTGTGCAGAGACCCCGAGAGAGAGTCTGCAGAGACCCCGAGAGTGTGTTGCAGAGGCCCCGAGAGTGTCCCAAGAGACCCCGAGGGTGAGTCTGCAGAGAAACTGAGAGTGAGTGTGCATTGAACCCGACAGAGAGTTATCAGAGACCCCGAGAGTGAGTCTGCATAGACCTCGAGAGTGAGTGTGCAGAGACCCCGAGTGTGAGTGTGCAGAGACCCCGTGAGGGAATATGCAAAGACCCCGTGACTGAGTGTGCAGAGACCCCGAGAGAGAGAGTCTGCAGAGTCCCCGAGAGTGAGTGTGCAGAGACCCCGAGAGTGAGTGTGCAGAGACCCCGAGAGAGAGTGTGCAGAGACCCCGAGAGTGAGGGTGCAGAGACACCGAGAGAAAGTCTACATAGACCACGAGGCTGAGTGTGTAGAGTCCCCGAGAGTGAGTGTGAAGAGAACCCGAGAGTGAGTGTGCAGAGACCCCGAGAGTGAGTGTGCCGAGACCCCGAGAGTGTGTGTGCAGTGACCGCGAGAGAGTCTGCAGAGACCCCGATAGTGAATGTGCGGAGGCCCCAAGACTGAGTGTGAAGAGACCGCGAGTGTGAGTGTGCAGAGACCCCGAGAGTGAGTCTGCAAAGACCCCGAGAGTGACTGTGCGGAGACACCGAGAGTGAGTCTGCGGAGACAGCGAGAGTGAGTGTGCAGAGATCACGAGAGTGTGTGTGCAGAGACCCTGAGAGTGAGTTTGCAGAGACCCCGAGAGTGAGTCTGCAGAGACCCCGAGAGTGTGTGAGCAGAGGCCCCGAGAGTGGGTCTGCAGAGACCCCGAGAGTGTGTGTGCAGAGTCCCCGAGAGTGAGTGGGCTGAGACCCCGAGAGTGAGTCTACAGAGTCCCCGAGAGTGCGTGTGCAGAGACCTCGAGAGTGAGTCTGCAGAGACCCCGAGAGTGTGTGTGCAGAGGCCCCGAGAGTGAGTGCGCAGAGACCCCGAGAGTGAGTCTGCAGAGTCCCCGAGAGTGTGTGTGCAGAGACCGCGAGAGTGAGTATGCAGAGAACCCGAGAGTGAGTGTGAAGAGACCGCGAGAGTGAGTGTGCAGAGACAACGAGAGTGAGTCTCCAAAGACCCCGAGAGTGACTGTGCGGAGACACCGGGAGTGAGTATGCGGAGAAACCGAGAGTGAGTGTTTACAGACCATGAGAGTGAGTGTGCAGAGACCCCGTGAGGGAGTATGCAAAGGCCCCGTGACTGAGTGTGCAGAGACCCCGAGAGAGAGAGTCTGCAGAGACCCCGAGAGTGAGTGTGCAGAGACCCCGAGAGGGAGTGTGCAGAGACCCCGAGAGAGAGTCTGTAGAGACCCCGAGAGAGAGTCGGCAGAGACCCCGAGAGTGAGTGTGCAGACCCCGAGAGAGAGTCTGCAGAGACCCCGAGAGTGAGTGTGCAGAGTCCCCGAGAGTGTGTGTGCAGAGACCGCGAGAGTGAGTCTGCAGAGACCCCGAGAGTGTGTGTGCAGAGGCCCCGAGAGTGAGTGTGCAGAGACTCCGAGAGTGAGTGTGCAGAGACCCCGAGAATGAGTGTGCAGAGACCCCGAGAGTGAGTCTGCAGAGACCCCGAGAGTGTGTGTGCAGAGTCCGCGAGAGTGAGTCTCCAAAGACCCCGAGAGTGACTGTGCGGAGACACCGGGAGTGAGTGTGAAGAGACCCCGAGTGTGAGTCTGCAGAGACCCCGAGAGTGAGTCTGCAGAGACGCCGAGAGTGTGTGTGCAGAGGCCCCGAGAGTGAGTGTGCAGAGTCCCCGAGAGTGAGTGTGAAGAGACCCCGGGAGTGAGTGTGCAGAGACCCCGAGAGTGAGTCTGCAGAGACCCCGAGAGTGTGTGTGCAGTGACCGCGAGAGAGAGTCTGCAGAGACCCCGATAGTGAATGTGCGGAGGCCCCAAGACTGAGTGTGAAGAGACCGCGAGTGTGAGTGTGCAGAGACCCCGAGAATGAGTGTGCAGAGACCCCGAGAGTGAGTCTGCAGAGACCCCGAGAGTGTGTGTGCAGTGACCGCGAGAGAGAGTCTGCAGAGACCCCGATAGTGAATGTGCGGAGGCCCCAAGACTGAGTGTGAAGAGACCGCGAGTGTGAGTGTGCAGAGACCCCGAGAGTGAGTCTGCAAAGACCCCGAGAGTGACTGTGCGGAGACACAGAGAGTGAGTCTGCGGAGACAGCGAGAGTGAGTGTGCAGAGATCACGACTGTGTGTGTGCAGAGACCCTGAGAGTGAGTCTGCAGAGACCCCGAGAGTGTGTGTGCAGAGGCCCCGAGAGAGGGTCTGCAGAGACCCCGAGTGTGTGTGTGCAGAGACCCCGAGAGTGAGTGAGCTGAGACCCCGAGAGTGAGTCTACAGAGTCCCCGAGAGTGCGTGTGCAGAGACCGCGAGAGTGAGTCTGCAGAGACCCCGAGAGTGTGTGTGCAGAGGCCCCGAGAGTGAGTGTGCAGAGACCCCGAGAGTGAGTCTGCAGAGTCCCCGAGAGTGTGTGTGCAGAGACAGCGAGAGTGAGTCTCCAAAGACCCCGAGAGTGACTGTGCGGAGACACCGGGAGTGAGTGTGAAGAGACCCCGAGTGTGAGTCTGCAGAGACCCCGAGAGTGAGTCTGCAGAGACGCCGAGAGTGTCCCAAGAGACCGCGAGGGTGAGTGCGCAGAGACCCCTAGAGTGAGTCTGCAGAGAAAATGAGAGTGAGTGTGCATTGATCCCGACAGAGAGTTATCAGAGACCCCGAGAGTGAGTCTGCACAGACCTCGAGAGTGAGTGTGCAGAGACCCCGAGAGTGAGTGTGCAGAGACCCCGAGAGTGAGTCAGCATAAACCCCGAGAGTCAGTGTGCAGAGACCCCGAGGACGTGTCCGCAGAGAGAGGGAGAGTGAGTGCGCAGAGACCCCGTGAGGGAGTATGCAAAGACCCCGTGACTGACTGTGCAGAGACCCCGAGAGAGAGAGTCTGCAGAGATCCCGAGAGTGAGTGTGCAGAGACCCCGAGAGAGAGTCTGTAGAGACCCCGAGAGAGAGTCGGCAGAGACCCCGAGAGTGAGTGTGCAGACCCCGAGAGAGAGTCTGCAGAGACCCCGAGAGTGAGTGTGCAGAGTCCCCGAGAGTGTGTGTGCAGAGACCGCGAGAGTGAGTCTGCAGAGACCCCGAGAGTGTGTGTGCAGAGGCCCCGAGAGTGAGTGTGCAGAGACTCCGAGAGTGAGTGTGCAGAGACCCCGAGAATGAGTGTGCAGAGACCCCGAGAGTGAGTCTGCAGAGACCCCGAGAGTGTGTGTGCAGAGTCCGCGAGAGTGAGTCTCCAAAGACCCCGAGAGTGACTGTGCGGAGACACCGGGAGTGAGTGTGAAGAGACCCCGAGTGTGAGTCTGCAGAGACCCCGAGAGTGAGTCTGCAGAGACGCCGAGAGTGTGTGTGCAGAGGCCCCGAGAGTGAGTGTGCAGAGTCCCCGAGAGTGAGTGTGAAGAGACCCCGGGAGTGAGTGTGCAGAGACCCCGAGAGTGAGTCTGCAGAGACCCCGAGAGTGTGTGTGCAGTGACCGCGAGAGAGAGTCTGCAGAGACCCCGATAGTGAATGTGCGGAGGCCCCAAGACTGAGTGTGAAGAGACCGCGAGTGTGAGTGTGCAGAGACCCCGAGAATGAGTGTGCAGAGACCCCGAGAGTGAGTCTGCAGAGACCCCGAGAGTGTGTGTGCAGTGACCGCGAGAGAGAGTCTGCAGAGACCCCGATAGTGAATGTGCGGAGGCCCCAAGACTGAGTGTGAAGAGACCGCGAGTGTGAGTGTGCAGAGACCCCGAGAGTGAGTCTGCAAAGACCCCGAGAGTGACTGTGCGGAGACACAGAGAGTGAGTCTGCGGAGACAGCGAGAGTGAGTGTGCAGAGATCACGACTGTGTGTGTGCAGAGACCCTGAGAGTGAGTCTGCAGAGACCCCGAGAGTGTGTGTGCAGAGGCCCCGAGAGAGGGTCTGCAGAGACCCCGAGTGTGTGTGTGCAGAGACCCCGAGAGTGAGTGAGCTGAGACCCCGAGAGTGAGTCTACAGAGTCCCCGAGAGTGCGTGTGCAGAGACCGCGAGAGTGAGTCTGCAGAGACCCCGAGAGTGTGTGTGCAGAGGCCCCGAGAGTGAGTGTGCAGAGACCCCGAGAGTGAGTCTGCAGAGTCCCCGAGAGTGTGTGTGCAGAGACAGCGAGAGTGAGTCTCCAAAGACCCCGAGAGTGACTGTGCGGAGACACCGGGAGTGAGTGTGAAGAGACCCCGAGTGTGAGTCTGCAGAGACCCCGAGAGTGAGTCTGCAGAGACGCCGAGAGTGTCCCAAGAGACCGCGAGGGTGAGTGCGCAGAGACCCCTAGAGTGAGTCTGCAGAGAAAATGAGAGTGAGTGTGCATTGACCCCGACAGAGAGTTATCAGAGACCCCGAGAGTGAGTCTGCACAGACCTCGAGAGTGAGTGTGCAGAGACCCCGAGAGTGAGTGTGCAGAGACCCCGAGAGTGAGTCAGCATAAACCCCGAGAGTCAGTGTGCAGAGACCCCGAGGACGTGTCCGCAGAGAGAGGGAGAGTGAGTGCGCAGAGACCCCGTGAGGGAGTATGCAAAGACCCCGTGACTGACTGTGCAGAGACCCCGAGAGAGAGAGTCTGCAGAGATCCCGAGAGTGAGTGTGCAGAGACCCCGAGAGAGAGTCTGCAGAGACCCCGAGAGAGAGTCTGCAGAGACCCCGAGTGTGAGTGTGCAGAGACCCCGAGAGAGAGTCTGCAGAGACCCCGAGAGTGTGTTGCAGAGGCCCCGAGAGTGTCCCAAGAGACCCCGAGGGTGAGTCTGCAGAGAAACTGAGAGTGAGTGTGCATTGAACCCGACAGAGAGTTATCAGAGACCCCGAGAGTGAGTCTGCATAGACCTCGAGAGTGAGTGTGCAGAGACCCCGAGTGTGAGTGTGCAGAGACCCCGTGAGGGAATATGCAAAGACCCCGTGACTGAGTGTGCAGAGACCCCGAGAGAGAGAGTCTGCAGAGTCCCCGAGAGTGAGTGTGCAGAGACCCCGAGAGTGAGTGTGCAGAGACCCCGAGAGAGAGTGTGCAGAGACCCCGAGAGTGAGGGTGCAGAGACACCGAGAGAAAGTCTACATAGACCACGAGGCTGAGTGTGTAGAGTCCCCGAGAGTGAGTGTGAAGAGAACCCGAGAGTGAGTGTGCAGAGACCCCGAGAGTGAGTGTGCCGAGACCCCGAGAGTGTGTGTGCAGTGACCGCGAGAGAGTCTGCAGAGACCCCGATAGTGAATGTGCGGAGGCCCCAAGACTGAGTGTGAAGAGACCGCGAGTGTGAGTGTGCAGAGACCCCGAGAGTGAGTCTGCAAAGACCCCGAGAGTGACTGTGCGGAGACACCGAGAGTGAGTCTGCGGAGACAGCGAGAGTGAGTGTGCAGAGATCACGAGAGTGTGTGTGCAGAGACCCTGAGAGTGAGTTTGCAGAGACCCCGAGAGTGAGTCTGCAGAGACCCCGAGAGTGTGTGAGCAGAGGCCCCGAGAGTGGGTCTGCAGAGACCCCGAGAGTGTGTGTGCAGAGTCCCCGAGAGTGAGTGGGCTGAGACCCCGAGAGTGAGTCTACAGAGTCCCCGAGAGTGCGTGTGCAGAGACCTCGAGAGTGAGTCTGCAGAGACCCCGAGAGTGTGTGTGCAGAGGCCCCGAGAGTGAGTGCGCAGAGACCCCGAGAGTGAGTCTGCAGAGTCCCCGAGAGTGTGTGTGCAGAGACCGCGAGAGTGAGTATGCAGAGAACCCGAGAGTGAGTGTGAAGAGACCGCGAGAGTGAGTGTGCAGAGACAACGAGAGTGAGTCTCCAAAGACCCCGAGAGTGACTGTGCGGAGACACCGGGAGTGAGTATGCGGAGAAACCGAGAGTGAGTGTTTACAGACCATGAGAGTGAGTGTGCAGAGACCCCGTGAGGGAGTATGCAAAGGCCCCGTGACTGAGTGTGCAGAGACCCCGAGAGAGAGAGTCTGCAGAGACCCCGAGAGTGAGTGTGCAGAGACCCCGAGAGGGAGTGTGCAGAGACCCCGAGAGAGAGTCTGTAGAGACCCCGAGAGAGAGTCGGCAGAGACCCCGAGAGTGAGTGTGCAGACCCCGAGAGAGAGTCTGCAGAGACCCCGAGAGTGAGTGTGCAGAGTCCCCGAGAGTGTGTGTGCAGAGACCGCGAGAGTGAGTCTGCAGAGACCCCGAGAGTGTGTGTGCAGAGGCCCCGAGAGTGAGTGTGCAGAGACTCCGAGAGTGAGTGTGCAGAGACCCCGAGAGTGAGGGTGCAGAGACACCGAGAGAAAGTCTACATAGACCAAGAGGCTGAGTGTGCAGTCCCCGAGAGTGAGTGTGAAGAGACCCCGAGAGTGAGTGTGCCGAGACCCCGAGAGTGAGTCTGCAGAGACCCCGAGTGTGTGTGTGCAGTGACCGCGAGAGAGAGTCTGCAGAGACCCCGATAGTGAATGTGCGGAGGCCCCAAGACTGAGTGTGAAGAGACCGCGAGAGTGAGTGTGCAGAGACACCGAGAGTGAGTCTGCTAAGACCCCGAGAGTGACTGTGCGGAGACACAGAGAGTGAGTCTGCGGAGACAGCGAGAGTGAGTGTGCAGAGACCCCGAGAGTGAGTCTGCAGAGTCCCCGAGAGTGTGTGTGCCGAGACCGCGAGAGTGACTGTGCGGAGACACAGAGAGTGAGTCTGCGGAGACAGCGAGAGTGAGTCTGCAGAGACCCCGAGAGTGTGTGTGCAGAGGCCCCGAGAGTGAGTGTGCAGAGACTCCGAGAGTGAGTGTGCAGAGACCCCGAGAGTGAGGGTGCAGAGACACCGAGTGAAAGTCTACATAGACCAAGAGGCTGAGTGTGCAGTCCCCGAGAGTGAGTGTGAAGAGACCCCGAGAGTGAGTGTGCCGAGACCCCGAGAGTGAGTCTGCAGAGACCCCGAGTGTGTGTGTGCAGTGACCGCGAGAGAGAGTCTGCAGAGACCCCGATAGTGAATGTGCGGAGGCCCCAAGACTGAGCGTGAAGAGACCGCGAGAGTGAATGTGCAGAGACACCGAGAGTGAGTCTGCAAAGACCCCGAGAGTGACTGTGCGGAGACACAGAGAGTGAGTCTGCGGAGACAGCGAGAGTGAGTGTGCAGAGACCTCGAGAGTGAGTCTGCAGAGTCCCCGAGAGTGTGTGTGCAGAGACCGCGAGAGTGAGAATGCAGAGACCCCGAGAGTGAGTGTGAAGAGACCGCGAGAGTGAGTGTGCAGAGACAACGAGAGTGAGTCTCCAAAGACCCCGAGAGTGACTGTGCGGAGACACCGGGAGTGAGTGTGAAGAGACCCCGAGTGTGAGTCTGCAGAGACCCCGAGAGTGAGTCTGCAGAGACGCCGAGAGTGTGTGTGCAGAGGCACTGAGAGTGAGTGTGCAGAGTCCCCGAGAGTGTGTTGCAGAGGCCCCGAGAGTGAGTGTGCAGAGACCCTGAGAGTGAGTGTGCATTGACCCCGACAGAGAGTTATCAGAGACCCCGAGAGTGAGTCTGCACAGACCTCGAGAGTGAGTGTGCAGAGACCCCGAGAGTGAGTGTGCAGAGACCCCGAGAGTGAGTCAGCATAAACCCCGAGAGTCAGTGTGCAGAGACCCCGAGGACGTGTCCGCAGAGAGAGGGAGAGTGAGTGCGCAGAGACCCCGTGAGGGAGTATGCAAAGACCCCGTGACTGACTGTGCAGAGACCCCGAGAGAGAGAGTCTGCAGAGATCCCGAGAGTGAGTGTGCAGAGACCCCGAGAGAAAGTCTACATAGACCAAGAGGCTGAGTGTGCAGTCCCCGAGAGTGAGTGTGAAGAGACCCCGAGAGTGAGTGTGCCGAGACACCGAGAGTGAGTCTGCAGAGACCCCGAGTGTGTGTGTGCAGTGACCGCGAGAGAGAGTCTGCAGAGACCCCGATAGTGAATGTGCGGAGGCCCCAAGACTGAGTGTGAAGAGACCGCGAGAGTGAGTGTGCAGAGACACCGAGAGTGAGTCTGCAAAGACCCCGAGAGTGACTGTGCGGAGACACAGAGAGTGAGTCTGCGGAGACAGCGAGAGTGAGTGTGCAGAGATCACGAGTGTGTGTGTGCAGAGACCCTGAGAGTGAGTCTGAAGACCCCGAGAGTGTGTGTGCAGAGGCCCCAAGAGTGAGTCTGCAGAGACCCCGAGAATGTGTGTGCAGAGGCCCCGAGAGTGAGTGTGCAGAGACCCCGAGAGTGAGTCTGCAGAGTCCCCGAGAGTGTGTGTGCAGAGACCGCGAGAGTCAGAATGCAGAGACCCCGAGAGTGAGTGTGAAGAGACCGCGAGAGTGAGTGTGCAGAGACAACGAGAGTGAGTCTCCAAAGACCCCGAGAGTGACTGTGCGGAGACACCGGGAGTGAGTGTGAAGAGACCCCGAGTGTGAGTCTGCAGAGACCCCGAGAGTGAGTCTGCAGAGACGCCGAGAGTGTGTGTGCAGAGGCACTGAGAGTGAGTGTGCAGAGTCCCCGAGAGTGTGTTGCAGAGGCCCCGAGAGTGAGTGTGCAGAGACCCTGAGAGTGAGTGTGCATTGACCCCGACAGAGAGTTATCAGAGACCCCGAGAGTGAGTCTGCACAGACCTCGAGAGTGAGTGTGCAGAGACCCCGAGAGTGAGTGTGCAGAGACCCCGAGAGTGAGTCAGCATAAACCCCGAGAGTCAGTGTGCAGAGACCCCGAGGACGTGTCCGCAGAGAGTGGGAGAGTGAGTGCGCAGAGACCCCGTGAGGGAGTATGCAAAGACCCCGTGACTGACTGTGCAGAGACCCCGAGAGAGAGAGAGTCTGCAGAGATCCCGAGAGTGAGTGTGCAGAGACCCCGAGAGAGAGTCTGCAGAGACCCCGAGAGAGAGTCTGCAGAGACCCCGAGAGTGTGTGTGCAGAGAACCCGAGAGTGACTGTGCGGAGACACAGAGAGTGAGTCTGCGGAGACAGCGAGAGTGAGTGTGCAGAGACACCGAGAGAAAGTCTACATAGACCAAGAGGCTGAGTGTGCAGTCCCCGAGAGTGAGTGTGAAAAGACCCCGAGAGTGAGTGTGCAGAGTCCCCGAGAGTGTGTTGCAGAGGCCCCGAGAGTGTCCCAAGAGACCCCGAGGGTGAGTGCGCAGAGACCCCTAGAGTGAGTCTGCAGAGAAACTGAGAGTGAATGTGCATTGACCCCGACAGAGAGTTATCAGAGACCCCGAGAGTGAGTCTGCACAGACCTCGAGAGTGAGTGTGCAGAGACCCCGAGAGTGAGTGTGCAGAAACCCCGAGAGTGAGTCAGCATAAACCCCGAGAGTCAGTGTGCAGAGACCCCGAGGACGTGTCCGCAGAGAGAGGGACAGTGAGTGCGCAGAGACCCCGTGAGGGAGTATGCAAAGACCCCGTGACTGACTGTGCAGAGACCCCGAGAGAGAGAGTCGGCAGAGATCCCGAGAGTGAGTGTGCAGAGACCCCGAGAGAGAGTCTGCAGAGACCCCGAGAGAGAGTCTGCAGAGACCCCGAGAGTGTGTGTGCAGAGGCCCCGAGAGTGAGTGTGCAGAGACTCCGAGAGTGAGTGTGCAGAGACCCCGAGAGTGAGGGTGCAGAGACACCGAGAGAAAGTCTACATAGACCAAGAGGCTGAGTGTGCAGTCCCCGAGAGTGAGTGTGAAGAGACAGCGAGTGTGAGTGTGCAGCGTCCCCGAGAGTGAGTCTGCAAAGACCCCGAGAGTGACTGTGCGGAGACACAGAGAGTGAGTCTGCGGAGACAGCGAGAGTGAGTGTGCAGAGACCCCGAGAGTGAGTCTGCAGAGACCCCGAGTGTGTGTGTGCAGTAACCGCGAGAGAGAGTCTGCAGAGACACCGATAGTGAATGTGCGGAGGCCCCGAGAGAGAGAGAGTCTGCAGAGATCACGAGAGTGAGTGTGCAGAGACCCCGAGAGAGAGTCTGCAGAGACCCCGAGTGTGAGTGTGCAGAGACCCCGAGAGAGAGTCTGCAGAGACCCCGAGAGTGAGTGTGCAGAGTCCCCGAGAGTGTGTTGCAGAGGCCCCGAGAGTGAGTCTGCAGAGACCCCGAGAGAGATTCTGCAGAGAAACTGAGAGTGAGTGTGCATTGAACCCGACAGAGAGTTATCAGAGACCCCGAGAGTGAGTCTGCATAGACCTCGAGAGTGAGTGTGCAGAGACCCCGAGAGTGAGTGTGCAGAGACCCCGTGAGGGAGTATGCAAAGACCCCGTGACTGAGTGTGCAGAAACCCCGAGAGAGAGAGTCTGCAGAGACCCCGAGAGTGAGTGTGCAGAGGCCCCGAGAGTGTCCCAAGAGACCCCGAGGGTGAGTCTGCAGAGAAACAGAGAGTGAGTGTGAATTGAACCCGACAGAGAGTTATCAGAGACCCCGAGAGTGAGTCTGCATATACCTCGAGAGTGAGTGTGCAGAGACCCCGAGAGTGAGTGTGCAGAGAAACTGAGAGTGAGTGTGCAGAGACCCCGTGAGGGAGTATGCAAAGACCCCGTGACTGAGTGTGCAGAGACCCCGAGAGAGAGAGTCAGCAGAGACCCCGAGAGTGAGTGTGCAGAGACCCCGAGAGTGAGTCTGCACAGACCTCGAGAGTGAGTGTGCAGAGACCCCGAGAGTGAGTGTGCAGAGACCCCGAGAGAGAGTCAGCATAAACCCCGAGAGTCAGTGTGCAGAGACCCCGAGGACGTGTCCGCAGAGAGAGGGAGAGTGAGTGCGCAGAGACCCCGTGAGGGAGTATGCAAAGACCCCGTGACTGACTGTGCAGAGACCCCGAGAGAGAGAGTCTGCAGAGATCACGAGAGTGAGTGTGCAGAGACCCCGAGAGAAAGTCTGCAGAGACCCCGAGTGTGAGTGTGCAGAGACCCCGAGAGAGAGTCTGCAGAGACCCCGAGAGTGAGTGTGCAGAGTCCCCGAGAGTGTGTTGCAGAGGCCCCGAGGGTGAGTCTGCAGAGACCCCGAGAGTGATTCTGCAGAGAAACTGAGAGTGAGTGTGCATTGAACCCGACAGAGAGTTATCAGAGACCCCGAGAGTGAGTCTGCATAGACCTCGAGAGTGAGTGTGCAGAGACCCCGAGAGTGAGTGTGCAGAGACCCCGTAAGGGAGTATGCAAAGACCCCGTGACTGAGTGTGCAGAAACCCCGAGAGAGAGAGTCTGCAGAGACCCCGAGAGTGAGTGTGCAGAGACCCCGAGAGTGAGGGTGCAGAGACACCGAGAGAAAGTCTACATAGACCAAGAGGCTGAGTGTGCAGAGTCCCCGAGAGTGAGTGTGAAAAGACCCCGAGAGTGAGTGTGCAGAGACCCCGAGAGTGAGTCTGCAGAGACCCCGAGTGTGTGTGTGCAGTAACCGCGAGAGAGAGTCTGCAGAGACCCCGATAGTGAATGTGCGGAGGCCCCAAGACTGAGTGTGAAGAGACAGCGAGTGTGAGTGTGCAGCGACCCCGAGAGTGAGTCTGCAAAGACCCCGAGAGTGACTGTGCGGAGACACAGAGAGTGAGTCTGCGGAGACAGCGAGAGTGAGTGTGCAGAGATCACGAGTGTGTGTGTGCAGATACCCTGAGAGTGAGTCTGAAGAGACCCCGAGAGTGAGTCTGCAGAGACCCCGAGAGTGTGTGTGCAGAGGCCCCGAGAGAGGGTCTGCAGAGACCCCGAGTGTGTGTGTGCAGAGGCCCCGAGAGTGAGTGTGCAGAGACTCCGAGAGTGAGTGTGCAGAGACCCCGAGAGTGAGGGTGCAGAGACACCGAGAGAAAGTCTACATAGACCAAGAGGCTGAGTGTGCAGTCCCCGAGAGTGAGTGTGAAGAGACCGCGAGTGTGAGTGTGCAGCGTCCCCGAGAGTGAGTCTGCAAAGACCCCGAGAGTGACTGTGCGGAGACACAGAGAGTGAGTCTGCGGAGACAGCGAGAGTGAGTGTGCAGAGACCCCGAGAGTGAGTCTGCAGAGACCCCGAGTGTGTGTGTGCAGTAACCGCGAGAGAGAGTTTGCAGAGACCCCGATAGTGAATGTGCGGAGGCCCCGAGAGAGAGAGAGTCTGCAGAGATCACGAGAGTGAGTGTGCAGAGACCCCGAGAGAGAGTCTGCAGAGACCCCGAGTGTGAGTGTGCAGAGACCCCGAGAGAGAGTCTGCAGAGACCCCGAGAGTGAGTGTGCAGAGTCCCCGAGAGTGTGTTGCAGAGGCCCCGAGAGTGAGTCTGCAGAGACCCCGAGAGAGATTCTGCAGAGAAACTGAGAGTGAGTGTGCATTGAACCCGACAGAGAGTTATCAGAGACCCCGAGAGTGAGTCTGCATAGACCTCGAGAGTGAGTGTGCAGAGACCCCGAGAGTGAGTGTGCAGAGACCCCGTGAGGGAGTATGCAAAGACCCCGTGACTGAGTGTGCAGAAACCCCGAGAGAGAGAGTCTGCAGAGACCCCGAGAGTGAGTGTGCAGAGGCCCCGAGAGTGTCCCAAGAGACCCCGAGGGTGAGTCTGCAGAGAAACAGAGAGTGAGTGTGAATTGAACCCGACAGAGAGTTATCAGAGACCCCGAGAGTGAGTCTGCATATACCTCGAGAGTGAGTGTGCAGAGACCCCGAGAGTGAGTGTGCAGAGAAACTGAGAGTGAGTGTGCAGAGACCCCGTGAGGGAGTATGCAAAGACCCCGTGACTGAGTGTGCAGAGACCCCGAGAGAGAGAGTCAGCAGAGACCCCGAGAGTGAGTGTGCAGAGACCCCGAGAGTGAGTCTGCACAGACCTCGAGAGTGAGTGTGCAGAGACCCCGAGAGTGAGTGTGCAGAGACCCCGAGAGAGAGTCAGCATAAACCCCGAGAGTCAGTGTGCAGAGACCCCGAGGACGTGTCCGCAGAGAGAGGGACAGTGAGTGCGCAGAGACCCCGTGAGGGAGTATGCAAAGACCCCGTGACTGACTGTGCAGAGACCCCGAGAGAGAGAGTCGGCAGAGATCCCGAGAGTGAGTGTGCAGAGACCCCGAGAGAGAGTCTGCAGAGACCCCGAGAGAGAGTCTGCAGAGACCCCGAGAGTGTGTGTGCAGAGGCCCCGAGAGTGAGTGTGCAGAGACTCCGAGAGTGAGTGTGCAGAGACCCCGAGAGTGAGGGTGCAGAGACACCGAGAGAAAGTCTACATAGACCAAGAGGCTGAGTGTGCAGTCCCCGAGAGTGAGTGTGAAGAGACAGCGAGTGTGAGTGTGCAGCGTCCCCGAGAGTGAGTCTGCAAAGACCCCGAGAGTGACTGTGCGGAGACACAGAGAGTGAGTCTGCGGAGACAGCGAGAGTGAGTGTGCAGAGACCCCGAGAGTGAGTCTGCAGAGACCCCGAGTGTGTGTGTGCAGTAACCGCGAGAGAGAGTCTGCAGAGACACCGATAGTGAATGTGCGGAGGCCCCGAGAGAGAGAGAGTCTGCAGAGATCACGAGAGTGAGTGTGCAGAGACCCCGAGAGAGAGTCTGCAGAGACCCCGAGTGTGAGTGTGCAGAGACCCCGAGAGAGAGTCTGCAGAGACCCCGAGAGTGAGTGTGCAGAGTCCCCGAGAGTGTGTTGCAGAGGCCCCGAGAGTGAGTCTGCAGAGACCCCGAGAGAGATTCTGCAGAGAAACTGAGAGTGAGTGTGCATTGAACCCGACAGAGAGTTATCAGAGACCCCGAGAGTGAGTCTGCATAGACCTCGAGAGTGAGTGTGCAGAGACCCCGAGAGTGAGTGTGCAGAGACCCCGTGAGGGAGTATGCAAAGACCCCGTGACTGAGTGTGCAGAAACCCCGAGAGAGAGAGTCTGCAGAGACCCCGAGAGTGAGTGTGCAGAGGCCCCGAGAGTGTCCCAAGAGACCCCGAGGGTGAGTCTGCAGAGAAACAGAGAGTGAGTGTGAATTGAACCCGACAGAGAGTTATCAGAGACCCCGAGAGTGAGTCTGCATATACCTCGAGAGTGAGTGTGCAGAGACCCCGAGAGTGAGTGTGCAGAGAAACTGAGAGTGAGTGTGCAGAGACCCCGTGAGGGAGTATGCAAAGACCCCGTGACTGAGTGTGCAGAGACCCCGAGAGAGAGAGTCAGCAGAGACCCCGAGAGTGAGTGTGCAGAGACCCCGAGAGTGAGTCTGCACAGACCTCGAGAGTGAGTGTGCAGAGACCCCGAGAGTGAGTGTGCAGAGACCCCGAGAGAGAGTCAGCATAAACCCCGAGAGTCAGTGTGCAGAGACCCCGAGGACGTGTCCGCAGAGAGAGGGAGAGTGAGTGCGCAGAGACCCCGTGAGGGAGTATGCAAAGACCCCGTGACTGACTGTGCAGAGACCCCGAGAGAGAGAGTCTGCAGAGATCACGAGAGTGAGTGTGCAGAGACCCCGAGAGAAAGTCTGCAGAGACCCCGAGTGTGAGTGTGCAGAGACCCCGAGAGAGAGTCTGCAGAGACCCCGAGAGTGAGTGTGCAGAGTCCCCGAGAGTGTGTTGCAGAGGCCCCGAGGGTGAGTCTGCAGAGACCCCGAGAGTGATTCTGCAGAGAAACTGAGAGTGAGTGTGCATTGAACCCGACAGAGAGTTATCAGAGACCCCGAGAGTGAGTCTGCATAGACCTCGAGAGTGAGTGTGCAGAGACCCCGAGAGTGAGTGTGCAGAGACCCCGTAAGGGAGTATGCAAAGACCCCGTGACTGAGTGTGCAGAAACCCCGAGAGAGAGAGTCTGCAGAGACCCCGAGAGTGAGTGTGCAGAGACCCCGAGAGTGAGGGTGCAGAGACACCGAGAGAAAGTCTACATAGACCAAGAGGCTGAGTGTGCAGAGTCCCCGAGAGTGAGTGTGAAAAGACCCCGAGAGTGAGTGTGCAGAGACCCCGAGAGTGAGTCTGCAGAGACCCCGAGTGTGTGTGTGCAGTAACCGCGAGAGAGAGTCTGCAGAGACCCCGATAGTGAATGTGCGGAGGCCCCAAGACTGAGTGTGAAGAGACAGCGAGTGTGAGTGTGCAGCGACCCCGAGAGTGAGTCTGCAAAGACCCCGAGAGTGACTGTGCGGAGACACAGAGAGTGAGTCTGCGGAGACAGCGAGAGTGAGTGTGCAGAGATCACGAGTGTGTGTGTGCAGATACCCTGAGAGTGAGTCTGAAGAGACCCCGAGAGTGAGTCTGCAGAGACCCCGAGAGTGTGTGTGCAGAGGCCCCGAGAGAGGGTCTGCAGAGACCCCGAGTGTGTGTGTGCAGAGGCCCCGAGAGTGAGTGTGCAGAGACTCCGAGAGTGAGTGTGCAGAGACCCCGAGAGTGAGGGTGCAGAGACACCGAGAGAAAGTCTACATAGACCAAGAGGCTGAGTGTGCAGTCCCCGAGAGTGAGTGTGAAGAGACCGCGAGTGTGAGTGTGCAGCGTCCCCGAGAGTGAGTCTGCAAAGACCCCGAGAGTGACTGTGCGGAGACACAGAGAGTGAGTCTGCGGAGACAGCGAGAGTGAGTGTGCAGAGACCCCGAGAGTGAGTCTGCAGAGACCCCGAGTGTGTGTGTGCAGTAACCGCGAGAGAGAGTTTGCAGAGACCCCGATAGTGAATGTGCGGAGGCCCCGAGAGAGAGAGAGTCTGCAGAGATCACGAGAGTGAGTGTGCAGAGACCCCGAGAGAGAGTCTGCAGAGACCCCGAGTGTGAGTGTGCAGAGACCCCGAGAGAGAGTCTGCAGAGACCCCGAGAGTGAGTGTGCAGAGTCCCCGAGAGTGTGTTGCAGAGGCCCCGAGAGTGAGTCTGCAGAGACCCCGAGAGAGATTCTGCAGAGAAACTGAGAGTGAGTGTGCATTGAACCCGACAGAGAGTTATCAGAGACCCCGAGAGTGAGTCTGCATAGACCTCGAGAGTGAGTGTGCAGAGACCCCGAGAGTGAGTGTGCAGAGACCCCGTGAGGGAGTATGCAAAGACCCCGTGACTGAGTGTGCAGAAACCCCGAGAGAGAGAGTCTGCAGAGACCCCGAGAGTGAGTGTGCAGAGGCCCCGAGAGTGTCCCAAGAGACCCCGAGGGTGAGTCTGCAGAGAAACAGAGAGTGAGTGTGAATTGAACCCGACAGAGAGTTATCAGAGACCCCGAGAGTGAGTCTGCATATACCTCGAGAGTGAGTGTGCAGAGACCCCGAGAGTGAGTGTGCAGAGAAACTGAGAGTGAGTGTGCAGAGACCCCGTGAGGGAGTATGCAAAGACCCCGTGACTGAGTGTGCAGAGACCCCGAGAGAGAGAGTCAGCAGAGACCCCGAGAGTGAGTGTGCAGAGACCCCGAGAGTGAGTCTGCACAGACCTCGAGAGTGAGTGTGCAGAGACCCCGAGAGTGAGTGTGCAGAGACCCCGAGAGAGAGTCAGCATAAACCCCGAGAGTCAGTGTGCAGAGACCCCGAGGACGTGTCCGCAGAGAGAGGGAGAGTGAGTGCGCAGAGACCCCGTGAGGGAGTATGCAAAGACCCCGTGACTGAGTGTGCAGAGACTCCGAGAGAGAGAGTCTGCAGAGATCACGAGAGTGAGTGTGCAGAGACCCCGAGAGAGAGTCTGCAGAGACCCCGAGAGTGAGTGTGCAGAGTCCCCGAGAGTGTGTTGCAGAGGCCCCGAGAGTGAGTCTGCAGAGACCCCGAGAGTGATTCTGCAGAGAAACTGAGAGTGAGTGTGCATTGAACCCGACAGAGAGTTATCAGAGACCCCGAGAGTGAGTCTGCATAGACCTCGAGAGTGAGTGTGCAGAGACCCCGAGAGTGAGTGTGCACAGACCTCGAGAGTGAGTGTGCAGAGACCCCGAGAGTGAGTGTGCAGAAACCCCGAGAGTGAGTCAGCATAAACCCCGAGAGTCAGTGTGCAGAGACCCCGAGGACGTGTCCGCAGAGAGAGGGACAGTGAGTGCGCAGAGACCCCGTGAGGGAGTATGCAAAGACCCCGTGACTGACTGTGCAGAGACCCCGAGAGAGAGAGTCTGCAGAGATCCCGAGAGTGAGTGTGCAGAGACCCCGAGAGAGAGTCTGCAGAGACCCCGAGAGAGAGTCTGCAGAGACCCCGAGAGTGTGTGTGCAGAGGCCCCGAGAGTGAGTGTGCAGAGACTCCGAGAGTGAGTGTGCAGAGACCCCGAGAGTGAGGGTGCAGAGACACCGAGAGAAAGTCTACATAGACCAAGAGGCTGAGTGTGCAGTCCCCGAGAGTGAGTGTGAAGAGACCGCGAGTGTGAGTGTGCAGCGTCCCCGAGAGTGAGTCTGCAGAGACCCCGAGTGTGTGTGTGCAGTAACCGCGAGAGAGAGTTTGCAGAGACCCCGATAGTGAATGTGCGGAGGCCCCGAGAGAGAGAGAGTCTGCAGAGATCACGAGAGTGAGTGTGCAGAGACCCCGAGAGAGAGTCTGCAGAGACCCCGAGTGTGAGTGTGCAGAGACCCCGAGAGAGAGTCTGCAGAGACCCCGAGAGTGAGTGTGCAGAGTCCCCGAGAGTGTGTTGCAGAGGCCCCGAGAGTGAGTCTGCAGAGACCCCGAGAGAGATTCTGCAGAGAAACTGAGAGTGAGTGTGCATTGAACCCGACAGAGAGTTATCAGAGACCCCGAGAGTGAGTCTGCATAGACCTCGAGAGTGAGTGTGCAGAGACCCCGAGAGTGAGTGTGCAGAGACCCCGTGAGGGAGTATGCAAAGACCCCGTGACTGAGTGTGCAGAAACCCCGAGAGAGAGAGTCTGCAGAGACCCCGAGAGTGAGTGTGCAGAGGCCCCGAGAGTGTCCCAAGAGACCCCGAGGGTGAGTCTGCAGAGAAACAGAGAGTGAGTGTGAATTGAACCCGACAGAGAGTTATCAGAGACCCCGAGAGTGAGTCTGCATATACCTCGAGAGTGAGTGTGCAGAGACCCCGAGAGTGAGTGTGCAGAGAAACTGAGAGTGAGTGTGCAGAGACCCCGTGAGGGAGTATGCAAAGACCCCGTGACTGAGTGTGCAGAGACCCCGAGAGAGAGAGTCAGCAGAGACCCCGAGAGTGAGTGTGCAGAGACCCCGAGAGTGAGTCTGCACAGACCTCGAGAGTGAGTGTGCAGAGACCCCGAGAGTGAGTGTGCAGAGACCCCGAGAGAGAGTCAGCATAAACCCCGAGAGTCAGTGTGCAGAGACCCCGAGGACGTGTCCGCAGAGAGAGGGAGAGTGAGTGCGCAGAGACCCCGTGAGGGAGTATGCAAAGACCCCGTGACTGAGTGTGCAGAGACTCCGAGAGAGAGAGTCTGCAGAGATCACGAGAGTGAGTGTGCAGAGACCCCGAGAGAGAGTCTGCAGAGACCCCGAGAGTGAGTGTGCAGAGTCCCCGAGAGTGTGTTGCAGAGGCCCCGAGAGTGAGTCTGCAGAGACCCCGAGAGTGATTCTGCAGAGAAACTGAGAGTGAGTGTGCATTGAACCCGACAGAGAGTTATCAGAGACCCCGAGAGTGAGTCTGCATAGACCTCGAGAGTGAGTGTGCAGAGACCCCGAGAGTGAGTGTGCACAGACCTCGAGAGTGAGTGTGCAGAGACCCCGAGAGTGAGTGTGCAGAAACCCCGAGAGTGAGTCAGCATAAACCCCGAGAGTCAGTGTGCAGAGACCCCGAGGACGTGTCCGCAGAGAGAGGGACAGTGAGTGCGCAGAGACCCCGTGAGGGAGTATGCAAAGACCCCGTGACTGACTGTGCAGAGACCCCGAGAGAGAGAGTCTGCAGAGATCCCGAGAGTGAGTGTGCAGAGACCCCGAGAGAGAGTCTGCAGAGACCCCGAGAGAGAGTCTGCAGAGACCCCGAGAGTGTGTGTGCAGAGGCCCCGAGAGTGAGTGTGCAGAGACTCCGAGAGTGAGTGTGCAGAGACCCCGAGAGTGAGGGTGCAGAGACACCGAGAGAAAGTCTACATAGACCAAGAGGCTGAGTGTGCAGTCCCCGAGAGTGAGTGTGAAGAGACCGCGAGTGTGAGTGTGCAGCGTCCCCGAGAGTGAGTCTGCAAAGACCCCGAGAGTGACTGTGCGGAGACACAGAGAGTGAGTCTGCGGAGACAGCGAGAGTGAGTGTGCAGAGACCCCGAGAGAGAGTCTGCAGAGACCCCGAGTGTGAGTGTGCAGAGACCCCGAGAGAGAGTCTGCAGAGACCCCGAGAGTGAGTGTGCAGAGTCCCCGAGAGTGTGTTGCAGAGGCGCCGAGAGTGAGTCTGCAGAGACCCCGAGAGAGATTCTGCAGAGAAACTGAGAGTGAGTGTGCATTGAACCCGACAGAGAGTTATCAGAGACCCCGAGAGTGAGTCTGCATAGACCTCGAGAGTGAGTGTGCAGAGACCCCGAGAGTGAGTGTGCAGAGACCCCGTGAGGGAGTATGCAAAGACCCCGTGACTGAGTGTGCAGAAACCCCGAGAGAGAGAGTCTGCAGAGACCCCGAGAGTGAGTGTGCAGAGGCCCCGAGAGTGTCCCAAGAGACCCCGAGGGTGAGTCTGCAGAGAAACAGAGAGTGAGTGTGAATTGAACCCGACAGAGAGTTATCAGAGACCCCGAGAGTGAGTCTGCATATACCTCGAGAGTGAGTGTGCAGAGACCCCGAGAGTGAGTGTGCAGAGAAACTGAAAGTGAGTGTGCAGAGACCCCGTGAGGGAGTATGCAAAGACCCCGTGACTGAGTGTGCAGAGACCCCGAGAGAGAGAGTCAGCAGAGACCCCGAGAGTGAGTGTGCAGAGACCCCGAGAGTGAGTGTGCACAGACCTCGAGAGTGAGTGTGCAGAGACCCCGAGAGTGAGTGTGCAGAAACCCCGAGAGTGAGTCAGCATAAACCCCGAGAGTCAGTGTGCAGAGACCCCGAGGACGTGTCCGCAGAGAGAGGGACAGTGAGTGCGCAGAGACCCCGTGAGGGAGTATGCAAAGACCCCGTGACTGACTGTGCAGAGACCCCGAGAGAGAGAGTCTGCAGAGATCCCGAGAGTGAGTGTGCAGAGACCCCGAGAGAGAGTCTGCAGAGACCCCGAGAGAGAGTCTACAGAGACCCCGAGAGTGTGTGTGCAGAGGCCCCGAGAGTGAGTGTGCAGAGACTCCGAGAGTGAGCGTGCAGAGACCCCGAGAGTGAGGGTGCAGAGACACCGAGAGAAAGTCTACATAGACCAAGAGGCTGAGTGTGCAGTCCCCGAGAGTGAGTGTGAAGAGACCGCGAGTGTGAGTGTGCAGCGTACCCGAGAGTCAGTCTGCAAAGACCCCGAGAGTGACTGTGCGGAGACACAGAGAGGGAGTCTGCGGAGACAGCGAGAGTGAGTGTGCAGAGACCCCGAGAGAGAGTCTGCAGAGACCCCGAGTGTGAGTGTGCAGAGACCCCGAGAGAGAGTCTGCAGAGACCCCGAGAGTGAGTGTGCAGAGTCCCCGAGAGTGTGTTGCAGAGGCCCCGAGAGTGAGTCTGCAGAGACCCCGAGAGAGATTCTGCAGAGAAACTGAGAGTGAGTGTGCATTGAACCCGACAGAGAGTTATCAGAGACCCCGAGAGTGAGTCTGCATAGACCTCGAGAGTGAGTGTGCAGAGACCCCGAGAGTGAGTGTGCAGAGACCCCGTGAGGGAGTATGCAAAGACCCCGTGACTGAGTGTGCAGAAACCCCGAGAGAGAGAGTCTGCAGAGACCCCGAGAGTGAGTGTGCAGAGGCCCCGAGAGTGTCCCAAGAGACCCCGAGGGTGAGTCTGCAGAGACCCCGAGAGAGAGTCTGCAGAGACCCCGAGAGAGAGTCTGCAGAGACCCCGAGAGTGTGTGTGCAGAGGCCCCGAGAGTGAGTGTGCAGAGACTCCGAGAGTGAGTGTGCAGAGACCCCGAGAGTGAGGGTGCAGAGACACCGAGAGAAAGTCTACATAGACCAAGAGGCTGAGTGTGCAGTCCCCGAGAGTGAGTGTGAAGAGACCGCGAGTGTGAGTGTGCAGCGTCCCCGAGAGTGAGTCTGCAGAGACCCCGAGTGTGTGTGTGCAGTAACCGCGAGAAAGAGTTTGCAGAGACCCCGATAGTGAATGTGCGGAGGCCCCGAGAGAGAGAGAGTCTGCAGAGATCACGAGAGTGAGTGTGCAGAGACCCCGAGAGAGAGTCTGCAGAGACCCCGAGTGTGAGTGTGCAGAGACCCCGAGAGAGAGTCTGCAGAGACCCCGAGAGTGAGTGAGCAGAGTCCCCGAGAGTGTGTTGCAGAGGCCCCGAGAGTGAGTCTGCAGAGACCCCGAGAGAGATTCTGCAGAGAAACTGAGAGTGAGTGTGCATTGAACCCGACAGAAAGTTATCAGAGACCCCGAGAGTGAGTCTGCATAGACCTCGAGAGTGAGTGTGCAGAGACCCCGAGAGTGAGTGTGCAGAGACCCCGTGAGGGAGTATGCAAAGACCCCGTGACTGAGTGTGCAGAAACCCCGAGAGAGAGAGTCTGCAGAGACCCCGAGAGTGAGTGTGCAGAGGCCCCGAGAGTGTCCCAAGAGACCCCGAGGGTGAGTCTGCAGAGAAACAGAGAGTGAGTGTGAATTGAACCCGACAGAGAGTTATCAGAGACCCCGAGAGTGAGTCTGCATATACCTCGAGAGTGAGTGTGCAGAGACCCCGAGAGTGAGTGTGCAGAGAAACTGAGAGTGAGTGTGCAGAGACCCCGTGAGGGAGTATGCAAAGACCCCGTGACTGAGTGTGCAGAGACCCCGAGAGAGAGAGTCAGCAGAGACCCCGAGAGTGAGTGTGCAGAGACCCCGAGAGTGAGTCTGCACAGACCTCGAGAGTGAGTGTGCAGAGACCCCGAGAGTGAGTGTGCAGAGACCCCGAGAGAGAGTCAGCATAAACCCCGAGAGTCAGTGTGCAGAGACCCCGAGGACGTGTCCGCAGAGAGAGGGAGAGTGAGTGCGCAGAGACCCCGTGAGGGAGTATGCAAAGACCCCGTGACTGAGTGTGCAGAGACTCCGAGAGAGAGAGTCTGCAGAGATCACGAGAGTGAGTGTGCAGAGACCCCGAGAGAGAGTCTGCAGAGACCCCGAGAGTGAGTGTGCAGAGTCCCCGAGAGTGTGTTGCAGAGGCCCCGAGAGTGAGTCTGCAGAGACCCCGAGAGTGATTCTGCAGAGAAACTGAGAGTGAGTGTGCATTGAACCCGACAGAGAGTTATCAGAGACCCCGAGAGTGAGTCTGCATAGACCTCGAGAGTGAGTGTGCAGAGACCCCGAGAGTGAGTGTGCACAGACCTCGAGAGTGAGTGTGCAGAGACCCCGAGAGTGAGTCTGCAGAGATCCCGAGAGTGAGTGTGCAGAGACCCCGAGAGAGAGTCTGCAGAGACCCCGAGAGAGAGTCTACAGAGACCCCGAGAGTGTGTGTGCAGAGGCCCCGAGAGTGAGTGTGCAGAGACTCCGAGAGTGAGCGTGCAGAGACCCCGAGAGTGAGGGTGCAGAGACACCGAGAGAAAGTCTACATAGACCAAGAGGCTGAGTGTGCAGTCCCCGAGAGTGAGTGTGAAGAGACCGCGAGTGTGAGTGTGCAGCGTACCCGAGAGTCAGTCTGCAAAGACCCCGAGAGTGACTGTGCGGAGACACAGAGAGGGAGTCTGCGGAGACAGCGAGAGTGAGTGTGCAGAGACCCCGAGAGAGAGTCTGCAGAGACCCCGAGTGTGAGTGTGCAGAGACCCCGAGAGAGAGTCTGCAGAGACCCCGAGAGTGAGTGTGCAGAGTCCCCGAGAGTGTGTTGCAGAGGCCCCGAGAGTGAGTCTGCAGAGACCCCGAGAGAGATTCTGCAGAGAAACTGAGAGTGAGTGTGCATTGAACCCGACAGAGAGTTATCAGAGACCCCGAGAGTGAGTCTGCATAGACCTCGAGAGTGAGTGTGCAGAGACCCCGAGAGTGAGTGTGCAGAGACCCCGTGAGGGAGTATGCAAAGACCCCGTGACTGAGTGTGCAGAAACCCCGAGAGAGAGAGTCTGCAGAGACCCCGAGAGTGAGTGTGCAGAGGCCCCGAGAGTGTCCCAAGAGACCCCGAGGGTGAGTCTGCAGAGACCCCGAGAGAGAGTCTGCAGAGACCCCGAGAGAGAGTCTGCAGAGACCCCGAGAGTGTGTGTGCAGAGGCCCCGAGAGTGAGTGTGCAGAGACTCCGAGAGTGAGTGTGCAGAGACCCCGAGAGTGAGGGTGCAGAGACACCGAGAGAAAGTCTACATAGACCAAGAGGCTGAGTGTGCAGTCCCCGAGAGTGAGTGTGAAGAGACCGCGAGTGTGAGTGTGCAGCGTCCCCGAGAGTGAGTCTGCAGAGACCCCGAGTGTGTGTGTGCAGTAACCGCGAGAGAGAGTTTGCAGAGACCCCGATAGTGAATGTGCGGAGGCCCCGAGAGAGAGAGAGTCTGCAGAGATCACGAGAGTGAGTGTGCAGAGACCCCGAGAGAGAGTCTGCAGAGACCCCGAGTGTGAGTGTGCAGAGACCCCGAGAGAGAGTCTGCAGAGACCCCGAGAGTGAGTGTGCAGAGTCCCCGAGAGTGTGTTGCAGAGGCCCCGAGAGTGAGTCTGCAGAGACCCCGAGAGAGATTCTGCAGAGAAACTGAGAGTGAGTGTGCATTGAACCCGACAGAGAGTTATCAGAGACCCCGAGAGTGAGTCTGCATAGACCTCGAGAGTGAGTGTGCAGAGACCCCGAGAGTGAGTGTGCAGAGACCCCGTGAGGGAGTATGCAAAGACCCCGTGACTGAGTGTGCAGAAACCCCGAGAGAGAGAGTCTGCAGAGACCCCGAGAGTGAGTGTGCAGAGGCCCCGAGAGTGTCCCAAGAGACCCCGAGGGTGAGTCTGCAGAGAAACAGAGAGTGAGTGTGAATTGAACCCGACAGAGAGTTATCAGAGACCCCGAGAGTGAGTCTGCATATACCTCGAGAGTGAGTGTGCAGAGACCCCGAGAGTGAGTGTGCAGAGAAACTGAGAGTGAGTGTGCAGAGACCCCGTGAGGGAGTATGCAAAGACCCCGTGACTGAGTGTGCAGAGACCCCGAGAGAGAGAGTCAGCAGAGACCCCGAGAGTGAGTGTGCAGAGACCCCGAGAGTGAGTCTGCACAGACCTCGAGAGTGAGTGTGCAGAGACCCCGAGAGTGAGTGTGCAGAGACCCCGAGAGAGAGTCAGCATAAACCCCGAGAGTCAGTGTGCAGAGACCCCGAGGACGTGTCCGCAGAGAGAGGGAGAGTGAGTGCGCAGAGACCCCGTGAGGGAGTATGCAAAGACCCCGTGACTGAGTGTGCAGAGACTCCGAGAGAGAGAGTCTGCAGAGATCACGAGAGTGAGTGTGCAGAGACCCCGAGAGAGAGTCTGCAGAGACCCCGAGAGTGAGTGTGCAGAGTCCCCGAGAGTGTGTTGCAGAGGCCCCGAGAGTGAGTCTGCAGAGACCCCGAGAGTGATTCTGCAGAGAAACTGAGAGTGAGTGTGCATTGAACCCGACAGAGAGTTATCAGAGACCCCGAGAGTGAGTCTGCATAGACCTCGAGAGTGAGTGTGCAGAGACCCCGAGAGTGAGTGTGCACAGACCTCGAGAGTGAGTGTGCAGAGACCCCGAGAGTGAGTGTGCAGAAACCCCGAGAGTGAGTCAGCATAAACCCCGAGAGTCAGTGTGCAGAGACCCCGAGGACGTGTCCGCAGAGAGAGGGACAGTGAGTGCGCAGAGACCCCGTGAGGGAGTATGCAAAGACCCCGTGACTGACTGTGCAGAGACCCCGAGAGAGAGAGTCTGCAGAGATCCCGAGAGTGAGTGTGCAGAGACCCCGAGAGAGAGTCTGCAGAGACCCCGAGAGAGAGTCTGCAGAGACCCCGAGAGTGTGTGTGCAGAGGCCCCGAGAGTGAGTGTGCAGAGACTCCGAGAGTGAGTGTGCAGAGACCCCGAGAGTGAGGGTGCAGAGACACCGAGAGAAAGTCTACATAGACCAAGAGGCTGAGTGTGCAGTCCCCGAGAGTGAGTGTGAAGAGACCGCGAGTGTGAGTGTGCAGCGTCCCCGAGAGTGAGTCTGCAAAGACCCCGAGAGTGACTGTGCGGAGACACAGAGAGTGAGTCTGCGGAGACAGCGAGAGTGAGTGTGCAGAGACCCCGAGAGAGAGTCTGCAGAGACCCCGAGTGTGAGTGTGCAGAGACCCCGAGAGAGAGTCTGCAGAGACCCCGAGAGTGAGTGTGCAGAGTCCCCGAGAGTGTGTTGCAGAGGCCCCGAGAGTGAGTCTGCAGAGACCCCGAGAGAGATTCTGCAGAGAAACTGAGAGTGAGTGTGCATTGAACCCGACAGAGAGTTATCAGAGACCCCGAGAGTGAGTCTGCATAGACCTCGAGAGTGAGTGTGCAGAGACCCGGAGAGTGAGTGTGCAGAGACCCCGTGAGGGAGTATGCAAAGACCCCGTGACTGAGTGTGCAGAAACCCCGAGAGAGAGAGTCTGCAGAGACCCCGAGAGTGAGTGTGCAGAGGCCCCGAGAGTGTCCCAAGAGACCCCGAGGGTGAGTCTGCAGAGAAACAGAGAGTGAGTGTGAATTGAACCCGACAGAGAGTTATCAGAGACCCCGAGAGTGAGTCTGCATATACCTCGAGAGTGAGTGTGCAGAGAAACTGAGAGTGAGTGTGCAGAGACCCCGTGAGGGAGTATGCAAAGACCCCGTGACTGAGTGTGCAGAGACCCCGAGAGAGAGAGTCAGCAGAGACCCCGAGAGTGAGTGTGCAGAGACCCCGAGAGTGAGTGTGCACAGACCTCGAGAGTGAGTGTGCAGAGACCCCGAGAGTGAGTGTGCAGAAACCCCGAGAGTGAGTCAGCATAAACCCCGAGAGTCAGTGTGCAGAGACCCCGAGGACGTGTCCGCAGAGAGAGGGACAGTGAGTGCGCAGAGACCCCGTGAGGGAGTATGCAAAGACCCCGTGACTGACTGTGCAGAGACCCCGAGAGAGAGAGTCTGCAGAGATCCCGAGAGTGAGTGTGCAGAGACCCCGAGAGAGAGTCTGCAGAGACCCCGAGAGAGAGTCTACAGAGACCCCGAGAGTGTGTGTGCAGAGGCCCCGAGAGTGAGTGTGCAGAGACTCCGAGAGTGAGCGTGCAGAGACCCCGAGAGTGAGGGTGCAGAGACACCGAGAGAAAGTCTACATAGACCAAGAGGCTGAGTGTGCAGTCCCCGAGAGTGAGTGTGAAGAGACCCCGAGAGAGAGTCTACAGAGACCCCGAGAGTGTGTGTGCAGAGGCCCCGAGAGTGAGTGTGCAGAGACTCCGAGAGTGAGCGTGCAGAGACCCCGAGAGTGAGGGTGCAGAGACACCGAGAGAAAGTCTACATAGACCAAGAGGCTGAGTGTGCAGTCCCCGAGAGTGAGTCTGCGGAGACAGCGAGAGTGAGTGTGCAGAGACCCCGAGAGAGAGTCTGCAGAGACCCCGAGTGTGAGTGTGCAGAGACCCCGAGAGAGAGTCTGCAGAGACCCCGAGAGTGAGTGTGCAGAGTCCCCGAGAGTGTGTTGCAGAGGCCCCGAGAGTGAGTCTGCAGAGACCCCGAGAGAGATTCTGCAGAGAAACTGAGAGTGAGTGTGCATTGAACCCGACAGAGAGTTATCAGAGACCCCGAGAGTGAGTCTGCATAGACCTCGAGAGTGAGTGTGCAGAGACCCCGAGAGTGAGTGTGCAGAGACCCCGTGAGGGAGTATGCAAAGACCCCGTGACTGAGTGTGCAGAAACCCCGAGAGAGAGAGTCTGCAGAGACCCCGAGAGTGAGTGTGCAGAGGCCCCGAGAGTGTCCCAAGAGACCCCGAGGGTGAGTCTGCAGAGAAACAGAGAGTGAGTGTGAATTGAACCCGACAGAGAGTTATCAGAGACCCCGAGAGTGAGTCTGCATATACCTCGAGAGTGAGTGTGCAGAGACCCCGAGAGTGAGTGTGCAGAGAAACTGAGAGTGAGTGTGCAGAGACCCCGTGAGGGAGTATGCAAAGACCCCGTGACTGAGTGTGCAGAGACCCCGAGAGAGAGAGTCAGCAGAGACCCCGAGAGTGAGTGTGCAGAGACCCCGAGAGTGAGTCTGCACAGACCTCGAGAGTGAGTGTGCAGAGACCCCGAGAGTGAGTGTGCAGAGACCCCGAGAGAGAGTCAGCATAAACCCCGAGAGTCAGTGTGCAGAGACCCCGAGGACGTGTCCGCAGAGAGATGGAGAGTGAGTGCGCAGAGACCCCGTGAGGGAGTATGCAAAGACCCCGTGACTGACTGTGCAGAGACCCCGAGAGAGAGAGTCTGCAGAGATCACGAGAGTGAGTGTGCAGAGACCCCGAGAGAAAGTCTGCAGAGACCCCGAGTGTGAGTGTGCAGAGACCCCGAGAGAGAGTCTGCAGAGACCCCGAGAGTGAGTGTGCAGAGTCCCCGAGAGTGTGTTGCAGAGGCCCCGAGGGTGAGTCTGCAGAGACCCCGAGAGTGAATCTGCAGAGAAACTGAGAGTGAGTGTGCATTGAACCCGACAGAGAGTTATCAGAGACCCCGAGAGTGAGTCTGCATAGACCTCGAGAGTGAGTGTGCAGAGACCCCGAGAGTGAGTGTGCAGAGACCCCGTAAGGGAGTATGCAAAGACCCCGTGACTGAGTGTGCAGAAACCCCGAGAGAGAGAGTCTGCAGAGACCCCGAGAGTGAGTGTGCAGAGACCCCGAGAGTGAGGGTGGAGAGACACCGAGAGAAAGTCTACATAGACCAAGAGGCTGAGTGTGCAGAGTCCCCGAGAGTGAGTGTCAAAAGACCCCGAGAGTGAGTGTGCAGAGACCCCGAGAGTGAGTCTGCAGAGACCCCGAGTGTGTGTGTGCAGTAACCGCGAGAGAGAGTCTGCAGAGACCCCGATAGTGAATGTGCGGAGGCCCCAAGACTGAGTGTGAAGAGACAGCGAGTGTGAGTGTGCAGCGACCCCGAGAGTGAGTCTGCAAAGACCCCGAGAGTGACTGTGCGGAGACACAGAGAGTGAGTCTGCGGAGACAGCGAGAGTGAGTGTGCAGAGATCACGAGTGTGTGTGTGCAGATACCCTGAGAGTGAGTCTGAAGAGACCCCGAGAGTGAGTCTGCAGAGACCCCGAGAGTGTGTGTGCAGAGGCCCCGAGAGAGGGTCTGCAGAGACCCCGAGTGTGTGTGTGCAGAGGCCCCGAGAGTGAGTGTGCAGAGACTCCGAGAGTGAGTGTGCAGAGACCCCGAGAGTGAGGGTGCAGAGACACCGAGAGAAAGTCTACATAGACCAAGAGGCTGAGTGTGCAGTCCCCGAGAGTGAGTGTGAAGAGACCGCGAGTGTGAGTGTGCAGCGTCCCCGAGAGTGAGTCTGCAAAGACCCCGAGAGTGACTGTGCGGAGACACAGAGAGTGAGTCTGCGGAGACAGCGAGAGTGAGTGTGCAGAGACCCCGAGAGTGAGTCTGCAGAGACCCCGAGTGTGTGTGTGCAGTAACCGCGAGAGAGAGTTTGCAGAGACCCCGATAGTGAATGTGCGGAGGCCCCGAGAGAGAGAGAGTCTGCAGAGATCACGAGAGTGAGTGTGCAGAGACCCCGAGAGAGAGTCTGCAGAGACCCCGAGTGTGAGTGTGCAGAGACCCCGAGAGAGAGTCTGCAGAGACCCCGAGAGTGAGTGTGCAGAGTCCCCGAGAGTGTGTTGCAGAGGCCCCGAGAGTGAGTCTGCAGAGACCCCGAGAGAGATTCTGCAGAGAAACTGAGAGTGAGTGTGCATTGAACCCGACAGAGAGTTATCAGAGACCCCGAGAGTGAGTCTGCATAGACCTCGAGAGTGAGTGTGCAGAGACCCCGAGAGTGAGTGTGCAGAGACCCCGTGAGGGAGTATGCAAAGACCCCGTGACTGAGTGTGCAGAAACCCCGAGAGAGAGAGTCTGCAGAGACCCCGAGAGTGAGTGTGCAGAGGCCCCGAGAGTGTCCCAAGAGACCCCGAGGGTGAGTCTGCAGAGAAACAGAGAGTGAGTGTGAATTGAACCCGACAGAGAGTTATCAGAGACCCCGAGAGTGAGTCTGCATATACCTCGAGAGTGAGTGTGCAGAGACCCCGAGAGTGAGTGTGCAGAGAAACTGAGAGTGAGTGTGCAGAGACCCCGTGAGGGAGTATGCAAAGACCCCGTGACTGAGTGTGCAGAGACCCCGAGAGAGAGAGTCAGCAGAGACCCCGAGAGTGAGTGTGCAGAGACCCCGAGAGTGAGTCTGCACAGACCTCGAGAGTGAGTGTGCAGAGACCCCGAGAGTGAGTGTGCAGAGGCCCCGAGAGAGAGTCAGCATAAACCCCGAGAGTCAGTGTGCAGAGACCCCGAGGACGTGTCCGCAGAGAGAGGGAGAGTGAGTGCGCAGAGACCCCGTGAGGGAGTATGCAAAGACCCCGTGACTGAGTGTGCAGAGACCCCGAGAGAGAGAGTCTGCAGAGATCACGAGAGTGAGTGTGCAGAGACCCCGAGAGAGAGTCTGCAGAGACCCCGAGAGTGAGTGTGCAGAGTCCCCGAGAGTGTGTTGCAGAGGCCCCGAGAGTGAGTCTGCAGAGACCCCGAGAGTGATTCTGCAGAGAAACTGAGAGTGAGTGTGCATTGAACCCGACAGAGAGTTATCAGAGACCCCGAGAGTGAGTCTGCATAGACCTCGAGAGTGAGTGTGCAGAGACCCCGAGAGTGAGTGTGCAGAGACCCCGTAAGGGAGTATGCAAAGACCCCGTGACTGAGTGTGCAGAAACCCCGAGAGAGAGAGTCTGCAGAGACCCCGAGAGTGAGTGTGCAGAGACCCCGAGAGTGAGGGTGCAGAGACACCGAGAGAAAGTCTACATAGACCAAGAGGCTGAGTGTGCAGAGTCCCCGAGAGTGAGTGTGAAAAGACCCCGAGAGTGAGTGTGCAGAGACCCCGAGAGTGAGTCTGCAGAGACCCCGAGTGTGTGTGTGCAGTAACCGCGAGAGAGAGTCTGCAGAGACCCCGATAGTGAATGTGCGGAGGCCCCAAGACTGAGTGTGAAGAGACAGCGAGTGTGAGTGTGCAGCGACCCCGAGAGTGAGTCTGCAAAGACCCCGAGAGTGACTGTGCGGAGACACAGAGTGAGTCTGCGGAGACAGCGAGAGTGAGTGTGCAGAGATCACGAGTGTGTGTGTGCAGATACCCTGAGAGTGAGTCTGAAGAGACCCCGAGAGTGAGTCTGCAGAGACCCCGAGAGTGTGTGTGCAGAGGCCCCGAGAGAGGGTCTGCAGAGACCCCGAGTGTGTGTGTGCAGAGACCCCGAGAGTGAGTGGGCTGAGACCCCGAGAGTGAGTCTACAGAGTCCCCGAGAGTGCGTGTGCAGAGACCGCGAGAGTGAGTCTGCAGAGACCCCGAGAATGTGTGTGCAGAGGCCCCGAGAGTGAGTGTGCAGAGACCCCGAGTGTGAGAGTGCAGAGACCCCGAGAGCGAATGTGCAGAGACCCCGAGAGAGAGTGTGCAGAGACCCCGAGTGTGAGTGTGCAGAGACCCCGAGATTGAATGTGCAGAGACCCCGAGAGCGAGTGTGCTGAGGCCCCGAGAATGAGTGTGCAGAGACCCCGTGAGGGAGTATGCAAAGACCCCGTGACTGAGTGTGCAGAGACCCCGAGAGAGAGAGTCAGCAGAGACCCCGAGAGTGAGTCTGCACAGACCTCGAGAGTGAGTGTGCAGAGACCCCGAGAGTGAGTGTGCAGAGACCCCGAGAGAGAGTCAGCATAAACCCCGAGAGTCAGTGTGCAGAGACCCCGAGGACGTGTCCGCAGAGAGAGGGAGAGTGAGTGCGCAGAGACCCCGTGAGGGAGTATGCAAAGACCCCGTGACTGACTGTGCAGAGACCCCGAGAGAGAGAGTCTGCAGAGATCACGAGAGTGAGTGTGCAGAGACCCCGAGAGAAAGTCTGCAGAGACCCCGAGGGTGAGTCTGCAGAGACCCCGAGAGAGAGTCTGCAGAGACCCCGAGAGAGAGTCTGCAGAGACCCCGAGAGTGTGTGTGCAGAGGCCCCGAGAGTGAGTGTGCAGAGACTCCGAGAGTGAGTGTGCAGAGACCCCGAGAGTGAGGGTGCAGAGACACCGAGAGAAAGTCTACATAGACCAAGAGGCTGAGTGTGCAGTCCCCGAGAGTGAGTGTGAAGAGACCGCGAGTGTGAGTGTGCAGCGTCCCCGAGAGTGAGTCTGCAGAGACCCCGAGTGTGTGTGTGCAGTAACCGCGAGAGAGAGTTTGCAGAGACCCCGATAGTGAATGTGCGGAGGCCCCGAGAGAGAGAGAGTCTGCAGAGATCACGAGAGTGAGTGTGCAGAGACCCCGAGAGTGAGTCTGCAGAGACCCCGAGTGTGAGTGTGCAGAGACCCCGAGAGAGAGTCTGCAGAGACCCCGAGAGTGAGTGTGCAGAGTCCCCGAGAGTGTGTTGCAGAGGCCCCGAGAGTGAGTCTGCAGAGACCCCGAGAGAGATTCTGCAGAGAAACTGAGAGTGAGTGTGCATTGAACCCGACAGAGAGTTATCAGAGACCCCGAGAGTGAGTCTGCATAGACCTCGAGAGTGAGTGTGCAGAGACCCCGAGAGTGAGTGTGCAGAGACCCCGTGAGGGAGTATGCAAAGACCCCGTGACTGAGTGTGCAGAAACCCCGAGAGAGAGAGTCTGCAGAGACCCCGAGAGTGAGTGTGCAGAGGCCCCGAGAGTGTCCCAAGAGACCCCGAGGGTGAGTCTGCAGAGAAACAGAGAGTGAGTGTGAATTGAACCCGACAGAGAGTTATCAGAGACCCCGAGAGTGAGTCTGCATATACCTCGAGAGTGAGTGTGCAGAGACCCCGAGAGTGAGTGTGCAGAGAAACTGAGAGTGAGTGTGCAGAGACCCCGTGAGGGAGTATGCAAAGACCCCGTGACTGAGTGTGCAGAGACCCCGAGAGAGAGAGTCAGCAGAGACCCCGAGAGTGAGTGTGCAGAGACCCCGAGAGTGAGTCTGCACAGACCTCGAGAGTGAGTGTGCAGAGACCCCGAGAGTGAGTGTGCAGAGACCCCGAGAGAGAGTCAGCATAAACCCCGAGAGTCAGTGTGCAGAGACCCCGAGGACGTGTCCGCAGAGAGAGGGAGAGTGAGTGCGCAGAGACCCCGTGAGGGAGTATGCAAAGACCCCGTGACTGAGTGTGCAGAGACTCCGAGAGAGAGAGTCTGCAGAGATCACGAGAGTGAGTGTGCAGAGACCCCGAGAGAGAGTCTGCAGAGACCCCGAGAGTGAGTGTGCAGAGTCCCCGAGAGTGTGTTGCAGAGGCCCCGAGAGTGAGTCTGCAGAGACCCCGAGAGTGATTCTGCAGAGAAACTGAGAGTGAGTGTGCATTGAACCCGACAGAGAGTTATCAGAGACCCCGAGAGTGAGTCTGCATAGACCTCGAGAGTGAGTGTGCAGAGACCCCGAGAGTGAGTGTGCACAGACCTCGAGAGTGAGTGTGCAGAGACCCCGAGAGTGAGTGTGCAGAAACCCCGAGAGTGAGTCAGCATAAACCCCGAGAGTCAGTGTGCAGAGACCCCGAGGACGTGTCCGCAGAGAGAGGGACAGTGAGTGCGCAGAGACCCCGTGAGGGAGTATGCAAAGACCCCGTGACTGACTGTGCAGAGACCCCGAGAGAGAGAGTCTGCAGAGATCCCGAGAGTGAGTGTGCAGAGACCCCGAGAGAGAGTCTGCAGAGACCCCGAGAGAGAGTCTGCAGAGACCCCGAGAGTGTGTGTGCAGAGGCCCCGAGAGTGAGTGTGCAGAGACTCCGAGAGTGAGTGTGCAGAGACCCCGAGAGTGAGGGTGCAGAGACACCGAGAGAAAGTCTACATAGACCAAGAGGCTGAGTGTGCAGTCCCCGAGAGTGAGTGTGAAGAGACCGCGAGTGTGAGTGTGCAGCGTCCCCGAGAGTGAGTCTGCAAAGACCCCGAGAGTGACTGTGCGGAGACACAGAGAGTGAGTCTGCGGAGACAGCGAGAGTGAGTGTGCAGAGACCCCGAGAGAGAGTCTGCAGAGACCCCGAGTGTGAGTGTGCAGAGACCCCGAGAGAGAGTCTGCAGAGACCCCGAGAGTGAGTGTGCAGAGTCCCCGAGAGTGTGTTGCAGAGGCCCCGAGAGTGAGTCTGCAGAGACCCCGAGAGAGATTCTGCAGAGAAACTGAGAGTGAGTGTGCATTGAACCCGACAGAGAGTTATCAGAGACCCCGAGAGTGAGTCTGCATAGACCTCGAGAGTGAGTGTGCAGAGACCCCGAGAGTGAGTGTGCAGAGACCCCGTGAGGGAGTATGCAAAGACCCCGTGACTGAGTGTGCAGAAACCCCGAGAGAGAGAGTCTGCAGAGACCCCGAGAGTGAGTGTGCAGAGGCCCCGAGAGTGTCCCAAGAGACCCCGAGGGTGAGTCTGCAGAGAAACAGAGAGTGAGTGTGAATTGAACCCGACAGAGAGTTATCAGAGACCCCGAGAGTGAGTCTGCATATACCTCGAGAGTGAGTGTGCAGAGAAACTGAGAGTGAGTGTGCAGAGACCCCGTGAGGGAGTATGCAAAGACCCCGTGACTGAGTGTGCAGAGACCCCGAGAGAGAGAGTCAGCAGAGACCCCGAGAGTGAGTGTGCAGAGACCCCGAGAGTGAGTGTGCACAGACCTCGAGAGTGAGTGTGCAGAGACCCCGAGAGTGAGTGTGCAGAAACCCCGAGAGTGAGTCAGCATAAACCCCGAGAGTCAGTGTGCAGAGACCCCGAGGACGTGTCCGCAGAGAGAGGGACAGTGAGTGCGCAGAGACCCCGTGAGGGAGTATGCAAAGACCCCGTGACTGACTGTGCAGAGACCCCGAGAGAGAGAGTCTGCAGAGATCCCGAGAGTGAGTGTGCAGAGACCCCGAGAGAGAGTCTGCAGAGACCCCGAGAGAGAGTCTACAGAGACCCCGAGAGTGTGTGTGCAGAGGCCCCGAGAGTGAGTGTGCAGAGACTCCGAGAGTGAGCGTGCAGAGACCCCGAGAGTGAGGGTGCAGAGACACCGAGAGAAAGTCTACATAGACCAAGAGGCTGAGTGTGCAGTCCCCGAGAGTGAGTGTGAAGAGACCCCGAGAGAGAGTCTACAGAGACCCCGAGAGTGTGTGTGCAGAGGCCCCGAGAGTGAGTGTGCAGAGACTCCGAGAGTGAGCGTGCAGAGACCCCGAGAGTGAGGGTGCAGAGACACCGAGAGAAAGTCTACATAGACCAAGAGGCTGAGTGTGCAGTCCCCGAGAGTGAGTCTGCGGAGACAGCGAGAGTGAGTGTGCAGAGACCCCGAGAGAGAGTCTGCAGAGACCCCGAGTGTGAGTGTGCAGAGACCCCGAGAGAGAGTCTGCAGAGACCCCGAGAGTGAGTGTGCAGAGTCCCCGAGAGTGTGTTGCAGAGGCCCCGAGAGTGAGTCTGCAGAGACCCCGAGAGAGATTCTGCAGAGAAACTGAGAGTGAGTGTGCATTGAACCCGACAGAGAGTTATCAGAGACCCCGAGAGTGAGTCTGCATAGACCTCGAGAGTGAGTGTGCAGAGACCCCGAGAGTGAGTGTGCAGAGACCCCGTGAGGGAGTATGCAAAGACCCCGTGACTGAGTGTGCAGAAACCCCGAGAGAGAGAGTCTGCAGAGACCCCGAGAGTGAGTGTGCAGAGGCCCCGAGAGTGTCCCAAGAGACCCCGAGGGTGAGTCTGCAGAGAAACAGAGAGTGAGTGTGAATTGAACCCGACAGAGAGTTATCAGAGACCCCGAGAGTGAGTCTGCATATACCTCGAGAGTGAGTGTGCAGAGACCCCGAGAGTGAGTGTGCAGAGAAACTGAGAGTGAGTGTGCAGAGACCCCGTGAGGGAGTATGCAAAGACCCCGTGACTGAGTGTGCAGAGACCCCGAGAGAGAGAGTCAGCAGAGACCCCGAGAGTGAGTGTGCAGAGACCCCGAGAGTGAGTCTGCACAGACCTCGAGAGTGAGTGTGCAGAGACCCCGAGAGTGAGTGTGCAGAGACCCCGAGAGAGAGTCAGCATAAACCCCGAGAGTCAGTGTGCAGAGACCCCGAGGACGTGTCCGCAGAGAGATGGAGAGTGAGTGCGCAGAGACCCCGTGAGGGAGTATGCAAAGACCCCGTGACTGACTGTGCAGAGACCCCGAGAGAGAGAGTCTGCAGAGATCACGAGAGTGAGTGTGCAGAGACCCCGAGAGAAAGTCTGCAGAGACCCCGAGTGTGAGTGTGCAGAGACCCCGAGAGAGAGTCTGCAGAGACCCCGAGAGTGAGTGTGCAGAGTCCCCGAGAGTGTGTTGCAGAGGCCCCGAGGGTGAGTCTGCAGAGACCCCGAGAGTGAATCTGCAGAGAAACTGAGAGTGAGTGTGCATTGAACCCGACAGAGAGTTATCAGAGACCCCGAGAGTGAGTCTGCATAGACCTCGAGAGTGAGTGTGCAGAGACCCCGAGAGTGAGTGTGCAGAGACCCCGTAAGGGAGTATGCAAAGACCCCGTGACTGAGTGTGCAGAAACCCCGAGAGAGAGAGTCTGCAGAGACCCCGAGAGTGAGTGTGCAGAGACCCCGAGAGTGAGGGTGGAGAGACACCGAGAGAAAGTCTACATAGACCAAGAGGCTGAGTGTGCAGAGTCCCCGAGAGTGAGTGTGAAAAGACCCCGAGAGTGAGTGTGCAGAGACCCCGAGAGTGAGTCTGCAGAGACCCCGAGTGTGTGTGTGCAGTAACCGCGAGAGAGAGTCTGCAGAGACCCCGATAGTGAATGTGCGGAGGCCCCAAGACTGAGTGTGAAGAGACAGCGAGTGTGAGTGTGCAGCGACCCCGAGAGTGAGTCTGCAAAGACCCCGAGAGTGACTGTGCGGAGACACAGAGAGTGAGTCTGCGGAGACAGCGAGAGTGAGTGTGCAGAGATCACGAGTGTGTGTGTGCAGATACCCTGAGAGTGAGTCTGAAGAGACCCCGAGAGTGAGTCTGCAGAGACCCCGAGAGTGTGTGTGCAGAGGCCCCGAGAGAGGGTCTGCAGAGACCCCGAGTGTGTGTGTGCAGAGGCCCCGAGAGTGAGTGTGCAGAGACTCCGAGAGTGAGTGTGCAGAGACCCCGAGAGTGAGGGTGCAGAGACACCGAGAGAAAGTCTACATAGACCAAGAGGCTGAGTGTGCAGTCCCCGAGAGTGAGTGTGAAGAGACCGCGAGTGTGAGTGTGCAGCGTCCCCGAGAGTGAGTCTGCAAAGACCCCGAGAGTGACTGTGCGGAGACACAGAGAGTGAGTCTGCGGAGACAGCGAGAGTGAGTGTGCAGAGACCCCGAGAGTGAGTCTGCAGAGACCCCGAGTGTGTGTGTGCAGTAACCGCGAGAGAGAGTTTGCAGAGACCCCGATAGTGAATGTGCGGAGGCCCCGAGAGAGAGAGAGTCTGCAGAGATCACGAGAGTGAGTGTGCAGAGACCCCGAGAGAGAGTCTGCAGAGACCCCGAGTGTGAGTGTGCAGAGACCCCGAGAGAGAGTCTGCAGAGACCCCGAGAGTGAGTGTGCAGAGTCCCCGAGAGTGTGTTGCAGAGGCCCCGAGAGTGAGTCTGCAGAGACCCCGAGAGAGATTCTGCAGAGAAACTGAGAGTGAGTGTGCATTGAACCCGACAGAGAGTTATCAGAGACCCCGAGAGTGAGTCTGCATAGACCTCGAGAGTGAGTGTGCAGAGACCCCGAGAGTGAGTGTGCAGAGACCCCGTGAGGGAGTATGCAAAGACCCCGTGACTGAGTGTGCAGAAACCCCGAGAGAGAGAGTCTGCAGAGACCCCGAGAGTGAGTGTGCAGAGGCCCCGAGAGTGTCCCAAGAGACCCCGAGGGTGAGTCTGCAGAGAAACAGAGAGTGAGTGTGAATTGAACCCGACAGAGAGTTATCAGAGACCCCGAGAGTGAGTCTGCATATACCTCGAGAGTGAGTGTGCAGAGACCCCGAGAGTGAGTGTGCAGAGAAACTGAGAGTGAGTGTGCAGAGACCCCGTGAGGGAGTATGCAAAGACCCCGTGACTGAGTGTGCAGAGACCCCGAGAGAGAGAGTCAGCAGAGACCCCGAGAGTGAGTGTGCAGAGACCCCGAGAGTGAGTCTGCACAGACCTCGAGAGTGAGTGTGCAGAGACCCCGAGAGTGAGTGTGCAGAGGCCCCGAGAGAGAGTCAGCATAAACCCCGAGAGTCAGTGTGCAGAGACCCCGAGGACGTGTCCGCAGAGAGAGGGAGAGTGAGTGCGCAGAGACCCCGTGAGGGAGTATGCAAAGACCCCGTGACTGAGTGTGCAGAGACCCCGAGAGAGAGAGTCTGCAGAGATCACGAGAGTGAGTGTGCAGAGACCCCGAGAGAGAGTCTGCAGAGACCCCGAGAGTGAGTGTGCAGAGTCCCCGAGAGTGTGTTGCAGAGGCCCCGAGAGTGAGTCTGCAGAGAAACTGAGAGTGATTCTGCAGAGAAACTGAGAGTGAGTGTGCATTGAACCCGACAGAGAGTTATCAGAGACCCCGAGAGTGAGTCTGCATAGACCTCGAGAGTGAGTGTGCAGAGACCCCGAGAGTGAGTGTGCAGAGACCCCGTAAAGGAGTATGCAAAGACCCCGTGACTGAGTGTGCAGAAACCCCGAGAGAGAGAGTCTGCAGAGACCCCGAGAGTGAGTGTGCAGAGACCCCGAGAGTGAGGGTGCAGAGACACCGAGAGAAAGTCTACATAGACCAAGAGGCTGAGTGTGCAGAGTCCCCGAGAGTGAGTGTGAAAAGACCCCGAGAGTGAGTGTGCAGAGACCCCGAGAGTGAGTCTGCAGAGACCCCGAGTGTGTGTGTGCAGTAACCGCGAGAGAGAGTCTGCAGAGACCCCGATAGTGAATGTGCGGAGGCCCCAAGACTGAGTGTGAAGAGACAGCGAGTGTGAGTGTGCAGCGACCCCGAGAGTGAGTCTGCAAAGACCCCGAGAGTGACTGTGCGGAGACACAGAGTGAGTCTGCGGAGACAGCGAGAGTGAGTGTGCAGAGATCACGAGTGTGTGTGTGCAGATACCCTGAGAGTGAGTCTGAAGAGACCCCGAGAGTGAGTCTGCAGAGACCCCGAGAGTGTGTGTGCAGAGGCCCCGAGAGAGGGTCTGCAGAGACCCCGAGTGTGTGTGTGCAGAGACCCCGAGAGTGAGTGGGCTGAGACCCCGAGAGTGAGTCTACAGAGTCCCCGAGAGTGCGTGTGCAGAGACCGCGAGAGTGAGTCTGCAGAGACCCCGAGAATGTGTGTGCAGAGGCCCCGAGAGTGAGTGTGCAGAGACCCCGAGTGTGAGAGTGCAGAGACCCCGAGAGCGAATGTGCAGAGACCCCGAGAGAGAGTGTGCAGAGACCCCGAGTGTGAGTGTGCAGAGACCCCGAGATTGAATGTGCAGAGACCCCGAGAGCGAGTGTGCTGAGGCCCCGAGAATGAGTGTGCAGAGACCCCGTGAGGGAGTATGCAAAGACCCCGTGACTGAGTGTGCAGAGACCCCGAGAGAGAGAGTCAGCAGAGACCCCGAGAGTGAGTCTGCACAGACCTCGAGAGTGAGTGTGCAGAGACCCCGAGAGTGAGTGTGCAGAGACCCCGAGAGAGAGTCAGCATAAACCCCGAGAGTCAGTGTGCAGAGACCCCGAGGACGTGTCCGCAGAGAGAGGGAGAGTGAGTGCGCAGAGACCCCGTGAGGGAGTATGCAAAGACCCCGTGACTGACTGTGCAGAGACCCCGAGAGAGAGAGTCTGCAGAGATCACGAGAGTGAGTGTGCAGAGACCCCGAGAGAAAGTCTGCAGAGACCCCGAGTGTGAGTGTGCAGAGACCCCGAGAGAGAGTCTGCAGAGACCCCGAGAGTGAGTGTGCAGAGTCCCCGAGAGTGTGTTGCAGAGGCCCCGAGAGTGAGTCTGCATAGACCTCGAGAGTGAGTGTGCAGAGACCCCGAGAGTGATTGTGCAGAGACCCCGAGGACGTGTCCGCAGAGAGCGGGAGAGTGAGTGCGCAGAGACCCCGTGAGGGAGTATGCAAAGACCCCGTGACTGAGTGTGCAGAAACCCCGAGAGAGAGAGTCTGCAGAGACCCCGAGAGTGAGTGTGCAGAGACACCGAGAGTGAGGGTGCAGAGACACCGAGAGAAAGTCTACATAGACCAAGAGGCTGAGTGTGCAGAGTCCCCGAGAGTGAGTGTGAAAAGACCCCGAGAGTGAGTGTGCAGAGACCCCGAGAGTGAGTCTGCAGAGACCCCGAGTGTGTGTGTGCAGTAACCGCGAGAGAGAGTCTGCAGAGACCCCGATAGTGAATGTGCGGAGGCCCCAAGACTGTGTGTGAAGAGACAGCGAGTGTGAGTGTGCAGCGACCCCGAGAGTGAGTCTGCAAAGACCCCGAGAGTGACTGTGCGGAGACACAGAGAGTGAGTCTGCGGAGACACCGAGAGTGAGTGTGCAGAGATCACGAGTGTGTGTGTGCAGATACCCTGAGAGTGAGTCTGAAGAGACCCCGAGAGTGAGTCTGCAGAGACCCCGAGAGTGTGTGTGCAGAGGCCCGAGAGAGGGTCTGCAGAGACCCCGAGTGTGTGTGTGCAGAGACCCCGAGAGTGAGTGGGCTGAGACCCCGAGAGTGAGTCTACAGAGTCCCCGAGAGTGCGTGTGCAGAGACCGCGAGAGTGAGTCTGCAGAGACCCCGAGAATGTGTGTGCAGAGGCCCCGAGAGTGAGTGTGCAGAGACCCCGAGTGTGAGAGTGCAGAGACCCCGAGAGCGAATGTGCAGAGACCACGAGAGAGAGTGTGCAGAGACCCCGAGTGTGAGTGTGCAGAGACCCAGAGATTGAAAGTGCAGAGACCCCGAGAGCGAGTGTGCTGAGGCCCCGAGAATGAGTGTGCAGAGACCTCGAGTGTGAGTGTGCAGAGATCCCGAGAGTGAGTGTGCAGAGACCCCGAGAGTGAGTCTGCAGAGACCCCGAGAGTGAGTGTGCAGAGACACCGGGAGTGAGTGTGCAGAGACAGCGAGAGTGAGTCTCCAAAGACCCCGAGAGTGACTGTGCGGAGACACCGGGAGTGAGTGTGAAGAGACCCCGAGTGTGAGTCTGCAGAGACCCCGAGAGTGAGTCTGCAGAGACGCCGAGAGTGTGTGTGCAGAGGCCCCGAGAGTGAGTGTGCAGAGTCCCAGAGAGTGTGTTGCAGAGGCCCCGAGAGTGCCCCAAGAGACCCCGAGGGTGAGTACGCAGAGACCCTGAGAGTGAGTGTGCAGAGAAACTGAGAGTGAGTGTGCAGAGACCCCGAGAGTGAGTGTGCAGAGACCCCGAGAGTGAGTCTGCACAGACCTCGAGAGTGAGTGTGCAGAGACCCCGAGAGTGAGTGTGCAGAGATCCCGAGAGTGAGTCAGTACAGACCTCGAGAGTGAGTGTGCAGAGACCCCGAGAGTGAGTGTGCAGAGACCCCGAGAGTGAGTCTGCACAGACCTCGAGAGTGAGTGTGCAGAGACCCCGAGAGTGAGTGTGCAGAGACCCCGAGAGTGAGTCTGCACAGACCTCGAGAGTGAGTGTGCAGAGAAACTGAGAGTGAGTGTGCAGAGACCCCGAGAGTGAGTGTGCAGAGACCCCGAGAGTGAGTCTGCACAGACCTCGAGAGTGAGTGTGCAGAGACCCCGAGAGTGAGTGTGCAGAGACCCCGAGAGTGAGTCAGCATAAACCCCGAGAGTGAGTGTGCAGAGACCCCGAGAGAGAGTCTGCAGAGACCCCGTGTGAGTCTGCAGAGACCCCGAGAGTGAGTGTGCAGAGTCCCCGAGAGTGTGTTGCAGAGGCCCCGAGAGTGTCCCAAGAGACCCCGAGGGTGAGTCTGCAGAGAAACAGAGAGTGAGTGTGCATTGAACCCGACAGAGAGTTATCAGAGACCCCGAGAGTGAGTCTGCATATACCTCGAGAGTGAGTGTGCAGAGACTACGAGAGTGAGTGTGCAGAGACCCCGTGAGGGAGTATGCAAAGACCCCGTGACTGAGTGTGCAGAGACCCCGAGAGAGAGAGAGTCAGCAGAGACCCCGAGAGTGAGTGTGCAGAGACCCCGAGAGTGAGTGTGCAGAGACCCCGAGAGTCTGCAGAGACCCCGAGAGAGAGTCTGCAGAGACCCCGAGAGTGAGTGTGCAGAGACCCCGAGAGAGAGTGTGCAGAGACCCCGAGAGTGAGTGTGCAGAGTCCCCGAGAGTGTGTGTGCAGAGACCGCGAGAGTGAGTCTGCAGAGACCCCGAGAGTGTGTGTGCAGAGGCCCCGAGAGTGAGTGTGCAGAGACTCCGAGAGTGAGTGTGCAGAGACCCCGAGAGTGAGGGTGCAGAGACACCGAGAGAAAGTCTACATAGACCACGAGGCTGAGTGTGCAAAGACCCCGAGAGAGAGAGTCTGCAGAGTCCCCGAGAGTGAGTGTGCAGAGACCCCGAGAGTGCGTGTGCAGAGACCCCGAGAGTGTGTGTGCAGTGACCGCGAGAGAGTCTGCAGAGACCCCGATAGTGAATGTGCGGAGGCCCCAAGACTGAGTGTGAAGAGACCGCGAGTGTGAGTGTGCAGAGACCCCGAGAGTGAGTCTGCAAAGACCCCGAGAGTGACTGTGCGGAGACACCGAGAGTGAGTCTGCGGAGACAGCGAGAGTGAGTGTGCAGAGATCACGAGAGTGTGTGTGCAGATACCCTGAGAGTGAGTTTGCAGAGACCCCGAGAGTGAGTCTGCAGAGACCCCGAGAGTGTGTGAGCAGAGGCCCCGAGAGTGGGTCTGCAGTGACCCCGAGAGTGTGTGTGCAGAGACCCCGAGAGTGAGTGGGCTGAGACCCCTAGAATGAGTCTACAGAGTCCCCGAGAGTGCGTGTGCAGAGACCTCGAGAGTGAGTCTGCAGAGACCCCGAGAGTGTGTGTGCAGAGGCCCGAGAGTGAGTGTGCAGAGACCCCGAGAGTGAGTCTGCAGAGTCCCCGAGAGTGTGTGTGCAGAGTCCGCGAGAGTGAGTATGCAGAGAACCCGAGAGTGAGTGTGAAGAGACCGCGAGAGTGAGTGTGCAGAGACAACGAGAGTGAGTCTCCAAAGACCCCGAGAGTGACTGTGCGGAGACACCGGGAGTGAGTATGCGGAGAAACCGAGAGTGAGTGTTAACAGACCATGAGAGTGAGTGTGCAGAGACGCCGAGAGTGAGTGCGCAGACACCCCGAGAGAGAGTCTGCAGAGACCCCGAGAGAGAGTCTGCAGAGACCCCGAGAGTGAGTGTGCAGAGACCCCGAGAGGGAGTCTGCAGAGACCCCGAGAGTGATTGTGCCGAGACCCCGAGGACGTGTCCGCAGAGAGCGGGAGAGTGAGTGTGCAGAGACCCCGAGAGTGAGTGTGCAGAGACCCCGAGAGTGAGTGTGCAGAGACCCCGAGAGTGAGTCTTGAGAGACGCCGAGAGTGTGTGTGCAGAGGCCCCGAGAGTGAGTGTGCAGAGTCCCCGAGAATGTGTTGCAGAGGCCCCGAGAGTGTCCCAAGAGACCCCGAGGGTGAGTGCGCAGCGACCCCTAGAGTGAGTCTGCAGAGAAACTGAGAGTGAGTGTGCATTGACCCCGACAGAGAGTTATCAGAGACCCCGAGAGTGAGTCTGCACAGACCTCGAGAGTGAGTGTGCAGAGACCCCGAGAGTGAGTGTGCAGAGACCCCGAGAGTGAGTGTGCAGAGACCCCGAGAGTGAGTCAGCATAAACCCCGAGAGTCAGTGTGCAGAGACCCCGAGGACGTGTCCGCAGAGAGAGGGAGAGTGAGTGCGCAGAGACCCCGTGAGGGAGTATGCAAAGACCCCGTGACTGACTGTGCAGAGACCCCGAGAGAGAGAGTCTGCAGAGATCCCGAGAGTGAGTGTGCAGAGACCCCGAGAGAGAGTCTGCAGAGACCCCGAGAGAGAGTCTGCAGAGACCCCGAGTGTGAGTGTGCAGAGACCCCGAGAGTGTGTTGCAGAGGCCCCGAGAGTGTCCCAAGAGACCCCGAGGGTGAGTCTGCAGAGAAACTGAGAGTGAGTGTGCATTGAACCCGACAGAGAGTTATCAGAGACCCCGAGAGTGAGTCTGCATAGACCTCGAGAGTGAGTGTGCAGAGACCCCGAGGGTGAGTGTGCAGAGACACCGTGAGGGAGTATGCAAAGACCCCGTGACTGAGTGTGCAGAGACCCCGAGAGAGAGAGTCTGCAGAGACCCCGAGAGTGAGTGTGCAGAGACCCCGAGAGTGAGAGTGCAGAGACCCCGAGAGAGTCTGCAGAGACAACGAGAGAGAGTCTGCAGAGACCCCGAGAGTGAGTGTGCAGAGACCCCGAGAGAGAGTGTGCAGAGACCCCGAGAGTGTGTTGCAGAGGCCCCGAGAGTGAGTGTGCAGAGACCCTGAGAGTGAGTGTGCATTGACCCCGACAGAGAGTTATCAGAGTCCCCGAGAGTGAGTCTGCACAGACCTCGAGAGTGAGTGTACAGAGACCCCGAGAGTGAGTGTGCAGAGACCCCGAGAGTGAGTCAGCATAAACCCCGAGAGTCAGTGTGCAGAGACCCCGAGGACGTGTCCGCAGAGAGAGGGAGAGTGAGTGCGCAGAGACCCCGTGAGGGAGTATGCAAAGACCCCGTGACTGACTGTGCAGAGACCCCGAGAGAGAGAGTCTGCAGAGATCCCGAGAGTGAGTGTGCAGAGACCCCGAGAGAGAGTCTGCAGAGACCCCGAGAGAGAGTCTGCAGAGACCCCGAGAGTGTGTGTGCAGAGGCCCCGAGAGTGACTGTGCGGAGACACAGAGAGTGAGTCTGCGGAGACAGCGAGAGTGAGTGTGCAGAGACACCGAGAGAAAGTCTACATAGACCAAGAGGCTGAGTGTGCAGTCCCCGAGAGTGAGTGAGAAAAGACCCCGAGAGTGAGTGTGCAGAGTCCCCGAGAGTGTGTTGCAGAGGCCCCGAGAGTGTCTCAAGAGACCCCGAGGGTGAGTGCGCAGAGACCCCTAGAGTGAGTCTGCAGAGAAACTGAGAGTGAATGTGCATTGACCCCGACAGAGAGTTATCAGAGACCCCGAGAGTGAGTCTGCACAGACCTCGAGAGTGAGTGTGCAGAGACCCCGAGAGTGAGTGTGCAGAGACCCCGAGAGTGAGTCAGCATAAACCCCGAGAGTCAGTGTGCAGAGACCCCGAGGACGTGTCCGCAGAGAGAGGGAGAGTGAGTGCGCAGAGACCCCGTGAGGGAGTATGCAAAGACCCCGTGACTGACTGTGCAGAGACCCCGAGAGAGAGAGTCTGCAGAGATCCCGAGAGTGAGTGTGCAGAGACCCCGAGAGAGAGTCTGCAGAGACCCCGAGAGAGAGTCTGCAGAGACCCCGAGAGTGACTGTGCGGAGACACAGAGAGTGACTCTGCGGAGACAGCGAGAGTGAGTGTGCAGAGATCACGAGTGTGTGTGTGCAGATACCCTGAGAGTGAGTCTGAAGAGACCCCGAGAGTGAGTCTGCAGAGACCCCGAGAGTGTGTGTGCAGAGGCCCCGAGAGAGGGTCTGCAGAGAACACGAGTGTGTGTGTGCAGAGACGCCGAGAGTGAGTGGGCTGAGACCCCGAGAGTGAGTCTACAGAGTCCCCGAGAGTGCGTGTGCAGAGACCGCGAGAGTGAGTCTGCAGAGACCCCGAGAATGTGTGTGCAGAGGCCCCGAGAGTGAGTGTGCAGAGTACCCGAGAATGTGTTGCAGAGGCCCCGAGAGTGTCCCAAGAGACCCCGAGAGTGACTGTGCGGAGACACAGAGAGTGACTCTGCGGAGACAGCGAGAGTGAGTGTGCAGAGATCACGAGTGTGTGTGTGCAGATACCCTGAGAGTGAGTCTGAAGAGACCCCGAGAGTGAGTATGCGGAGAAACCGAGAGTGAGTGTTAACAGAACATGAGAGAGAGTCTGCAGAGACCCCGAGAGAGAGTCTGCAGAGACCCCGAGAGTGAGTGTGCAGAGACCCCGAGAGTGAGTCTGCAGAGACCCCGAGAGTGTGTGTGCAGAGGCCCCGAGAGTGAGTGTGCAGAGTACCCGAGAATGTGTTGCAGAGGCCCCGAGAGTGTCCCAAGAGACCCCGAGGGTGACTGCGCAGAGAGCCCTAGAGTGAGTCTGCAGAGAAACTGAGAGTGAGTGTGCATTGACCCCGACAGAGAGTTATCAGAGACCCCGAGAGTGAGTCTGCACAGACCTCGAGAGTGAGTGTGCAGAGACCCCGAGAGTGAGTGTGCAGAGACCCCGAGAGTGAGTCAGCATAAACCCCGAGAGTCAGTGTGCAGAGACCCCGAGGACGTGTCCGCAGAGAGAGGGAGAGTGAGTGCGCAGAGACCCCGTGAGGGAGTATGCAAAGACCCCGTGACTGACTGTGCAGAGACCCCGAGAGAGAGAGTCTGCAGAGATCCCGAGAGTGAGTGTGCAGAGACCCCGAGAGAGAGTCTGCAGAGACCCCGAGAGAGAGTCTGCAGAGACCCCGAGTGTGAGTGTGCAGAGACCCCGAGAGTGTGTTGCAGAGGCCCCGAGAGTGTCCCAAGAGACCCCGAGGGTGAGTCTGCAGAGAAACTGAGAGTGAGTGTGCATTGAACCCGACAGAGAGTTATCAGAGACCCCGAGAGTGAGTCTGCATAGACCTCGAGAGTGAGTGTGCAGAGACCCCGAGGGTGAGTGTGCAGAGACCCCGTGAGGGAGTATGCAAAGACCCCGTGACTGAGTGTGCAGAGACCCCGAGAGAGAGAGTCTGCAGAGACCCCGAGAGTGAGTGTGCAGAGACCCCGAGAGTGAGAGTGCAGAGACCCCGAGAGAGAGTCTGCAGAGACAACGAGAGAGAGTCTGCAGAGACCCCGAGAGTGAGTGTGCAGAGACCCCGAGAGAGAGTGTGCAGAGACCCCGAGAGTGTGTTGCAGAGGCCCCGAGAGTGAGTGTGCAGAGACCCTGAGAGTGAGTGTGCATTGACCCCGACAGAGAGTTATCAGAGACCCCGAGAGTGAGTCTGCACAGACCTCGAGAGTGAGTGTGCAGAGACCCCGAGAGTGAGTGTGCAGAGACCCCGAGAGTGAGTCAGCATAAACCCCGAGAGTCAGTGTGCAGAGACCCCGAGGACGTGTCCGCAGAGAGAGGGAGAGTGAGTGCGCAGAGACCCCGTGAGGGAGTATGCAAAGACCCCGTGACTGACTGTGCAGAGACCCCGAGAGAGAGAGTCTGCAGAGATCCCGAGAGTGAGTGTGCAGAGACCCCGAGAGAGAGTCTGCAGAGACCCCGAGAGAGAGTCTGCAGAGACCCCGAGTGTGAGTGTGCAGAGACCCCGAGAGTGTGTTGCAGAGGCCCCGAGAGTGTCCCAAGAGACCCCGAGGGTGAGTCTGCAGTGAAACTGAGAGTGAGTGTGCATTGAACCCGACAGAGAGTTATCAGAGACCCCGAGAGAGAGTCTGCATAGACCTCGAGAGTGAGTGTGCAGAGACCCCGAGGGTGAGTGTGCAGAGACCCCGTGAGGGAGTATGCAAAGACCCCGTGACTGAGTGTGCAGAGACCCCGAGAGAGAGAGTCTGCAGAGACCCCGAGAGTGAGAGTGCAGAGACCCCGAGAGAGAGTCTGCAGAGACAACGAGAGAGAGTCTGCAGAGACCCCGAGAGTGAGTGTGCAGAGACCCCGAGAGTGAGTGGGCTGAGACCCCTAGAATGAGTCTACAGAGTCCCCGAGAGTGCGTGTGCAGAGACCTCGAGAGTGAGTCTGCAGAGACCCCGAGAGTGTGTGTGCAGAGGCCCCGAGAGTGAGTGTGCAGAGACCCCGAGAGTGAGTCTGCAGAGTCCCCGAGAGTGTGTGTGCAGAGTCCGCGAGAGTGAGTATGCAGAGAACCCGGGAGTGAGTGTGAAGAGACCGCGAGAGTGAGTGTGCAGAGACAACGAGAGTGAGTCTCCAAAGACCCCGAGAGTGACTGTGCGGAGACACCGGGAGTGAGTATGCGGAGAAACCGAGAGTGAGTGTTAACAGAACATGAGAGTGAGTGTGCAGAGACGCCGAGAGTGAGTGCGCAGACACCCCGAGAGAGAGTCTGCAGAGACCCCGAGAGAGAGTCTGCAGAGACCCCGAGAGTGAGTGTGCAGAGACCCCGAGAGGGAGTCTGCAGAGACCCCGAGAGTGATTGTGCAGAGACCCCGAGGACGTGTCCGCAGAGAGCGGGAGAGTGAGTGTGCAGAGACCCCGAGAGTGAGTCTACAGAGACCCCGAGAGTGTGTGTGCAGAGGCCCCGAGAGTGAGTGTGCAGAGTACCCGAGAATGTGTTGCAGAGGCCCCGAGAGTGTCCCAAGAGACCCCGAGGGTGACTGCGCAGAGACCCCTAGAGTGAGTCTGCAGAGAAACTGAGAGTGAGTGTGCATTGACCCCGACAGAGAGTTATCAGAGACCCCGAGAGTGAGTCTGCACAGACCTCGAGAGTGAGTGTGCAGAGACCCCGAGAGTGAGTGTGCAGAGACCCCGAGAGTGAGTCAGCATAAACCCCGTGAGTCAGTGTGCAGAGACCCCGAGGACGTGTCCGCAGAGAGAGGGAGAGTGAGTGCGCAGAGACCCCGTGAGGGAGTATGCAAAGACCCCGTGACTGACTGTGCAGAGACCCCGAGAGAGAGAGTCTGCAGAGATCCCGAGAGTGAGTGTGCAGAGACCCCGAGAGAGAGTCTGCAAAGACCCCGAGAGAGAGTCTGCAGAGACCCCGAGTGTGAGTGTGCAGAGACCCCGAGAGTGTGTTGCAGAGGCCCCGAGAGTGTCCCAAGAGACCCCGAGGGTGAGTCTGCAGAGAAACTGAGAGTGAGTGTGCATTGAACCCGACAGAGAGTTATCAGAGACCGCGAGAGTGAGTCTGCAGAGACCCCGAGAATGTGTGTGCAGAGGCCCCGAGAGTGAGTGTGCAGAGACCCCGAGTGTGAGAGTGCAGAGACCCCGAGAGCGAATGTGCAGAGACCCCGAGAGAGAGAGTGTGCAGAGACCCCGAGTGTGAGTGTGCAGAGACCCCGAGATTGAAAGTGCAGAGACCCCGAGAGCGAGTGTGCTGAGGCCCCGAGAATGAGTGTGCAGAGACCCCGAGTGTGAGTGTGCAGAGATCCCGAGAGTGAGTGTGCAGAGACCCCGAGAGTGAGTCTGCAGAGACCCCGAGAGCGAGTGTGCTGAGGCCCCGAGAATGAGTGTGCAGAGACCCCGAGTGTGAGTGTGCAGAGACCCCGAGAGTGAGTGTGCAGAGACAACGAGAGTGAGTCTCCAAAGACCCCGAGAGTGACTGTGCGGAGACACCGGGAGTGAGTGTGAAGAGACCCCGAGTGTGAGTCTGCAGAGACCCCGAGAGTGAGTCTGCAGAGACGCCGAGAGTGTGTGTGCAGAGGCCCCGAGAGTGATTGTGCAGAGTCCCCGAGAGTGTGTTGCAGAGGCCCCGAGAGTGCCCCAAGAGACCCCGAGGGTGAGTGCGCAGAGACCCTGAGAGTGAGTGTGCAGAGAAACTGAGAGTGAGTGTGCAGAGACCCCGAGAGTGAGTGTGCAGAGACCCCGAGAGTGAGTCTGCACAGACCTCGAGAGTGAGTGTGCAGAGACCCCGAGAGTGAGTGTGCAGAGACCCCGAGAGTGAGTCAGCACAGACCTCGAGAGTGAGTGTGCAGAGACGCCGAAGGTGAGTGTGCAGAGACCCCGAGAGTGAGTCTGCACAGACCTCGAGAGTGAGTGTGCAGAGACCCCGAGAGTGAGTGTGCAGAGACCCCGAGAGTGAGTCTGCACAGACCTCGTGAGTGAGTGTGCAGAGAAACTGAGAGTGAGTGTGCAGAGACCCTGAGAGTGAGTGTGCAGAGACCCCGAGAGTGAGTCTGCACAGACCTCGAGAGTGAGTGTGCAGAGACCCCGAGAGTGAGTGTGCAGAGACCCCGAGAGTGAGTCAGCATAAACCCCGAGAGTCAGTGTGCAGAAACCCCGAGGACGTGTCCGCAGAGAGAGGGAGAGTGAGTGCGCAGAGACCCCGTGAGGGAGTATGCAAAGACCCCGTGAACGACTGTGCAGAGACCCCGAGAGAGAGAGTCTGCAGAGATCCCGAGAGTGAGTGTGCAGAGACCCCGAGAGAGAGTCTGCAGAGACCCCGAGTGTGAGTCTGCAGAGACCCCGAGAGTGAGTGTGCAGAGTCCCCGAGAGTGTGTTGCAGAGGCCCCGAGAGTGTCCCAAGAGACCCCGAGGGTGAGTCTGCAGAGAAACAGAGAGTGAGTGTGCATTGAACCCGACAGAGAGTTATCAGAGACCCCGAGAGTGAGTCTGCATATACCTCGAGAGTGAGTGTGCAGAGACTCCGAGAGTGAGTGTGCAGAGACCCCGTGAGGGAGTATGCAAAGATCCCGTGACTGAGTGTGCAGAGACCCCGAGAGAGAGAGTCAGCAGAGACCCCGAGAGTGAGTGTGCAGAGACCCCGAGAGTGAGTGTGCAGAGACCCCGAGAGTCTGCAGAGACCCCGAGAGAGAGTCTGCAGAGACCCCGAGAGTGAGTGTGCAGAGACCCCGAGAGAGAGTGTGCAGAGACCCCGAGAGTGAGTGTGCAGAGTCCCCGAGTGTGTGTGTGCAGAGACCGCGAGAGTGAGTCTGCAGAGACCCCGAGAGTGTGTGTGCAGAGGCCCCGAGAGTGAGTGTGCAGAGACCCCGAGAGTGAGGGTGCAGAGACACCGAGAGAAAGTCTACATAGACCACGAGGCTGAGTGTGCAAAGACCCCGAGAGAGAGAGTCTGCAGAGTCCCCGAGAGTGAGTGTGCAGAGACCCCGAGAGTGCGTGTGCAGAGACCCCGAGAGTGTGTGTGCAGTGACCGCGAGAGAGTCTGCAGAGACCCCGATAGTGAATGTGCGGAGGCCCCAAGACTGAGTGTGAAGAGACCGCGAGTGTGAGTGTGCAGAGACCCCGAGAGTGAGTCTGCAAAGACCCCGAGAGTGACTGTGCGGAGACACCGAGAGTGAGTCTGCGGAGACAGCGAGAGTGAGTGTGCAGAGATCACGAGAGTGTGTGTGCAGATACCCTGAGAGTGAGTTTGCAGAGACCCCGAGAGTGTGTGAGCAGAGGCCCCGAGAGTGGGTCTGCAGTGTCCCCGAGAGTGTGTGTGCAGAGACCCCGAGAGTGAGTGGGCTGAGACCCCTAGAATGAGTCTACAGAGTCCCCGAGAGTGCGTGTGCAGAGACCTCGAGAGTGAGTCTGCAGAGACCCCGAGAGTGTGTGTGCAGAGGCCCCGAGAGTGAGTGTGCAGAGACCCCGAGAGTGAGTCTGCAGAGTCCCCGAGAGTGTGTGTGCAGAGTCCGCCAGAGTGAGTATGCAGAGAACCCGGGAGTGAGTGTGAAGAGACCGCGAGAGTGAGTGTGCAGAGACAACGAGAGTGAGTCTCCAAAGACCCCGAGAGTGACTGTGCGGAGACACCGGGAGTGAGTATGCGGAGAAACCGAGAGTGAGTGTTAACAGAACATGAGAGTGAGTGTGCAGAGACGCCGAGAGTGAGTTATCAGAGACCCCGAGAGTGAGTCTGCACAGACCTCGAGAGTGAGTGTGCAGAGACCCCGAGAGTGAGTGTGCAGAGACCCCGAGAGTGAGTCAGCATAAACCCCGAGAGTCAGTGTGCAGAGACCCCGAGGACGTGTCCGCAGAGAGAGGGAGAGTGAGTGCGCAGAGACCCCGTGAGGGAGTATGCAAAGACCCCGTGACTGACTGTGCAGAGACCCCGAGAGAGAGAGTCTGCAGAGATCCCGAGAGTGAGTGTGCAGAGACCCCGAGAGAGAGTCTGCAGAGACCCCGAGAGAGAGTCTGCAGAGACCCCGAGAGTGACTGTGCGGAGACACAGAGAGTGACTCTGCGGAGACAGCGAGAGTGAGTGTGCAGAGATCACGAGTGTGTGTGTGCAGATACCCTGAGAGTGAGTCTGAAGAGACCCCGAGAGTGAGTCTGCAGAGACCCCGAGAGTGTGTGTGCAGAGGCCCCGAGAGAGGGTCTGCAGAGAACACGAGTGTGTGTGTGCAGAGACGCCGAGAGTGAGTGGGCTGAGACCCCGAGAGTGAGTCTACAGAGTCCCCGAGAGTGCGTGTGCAGAGACCGCGAGAGTGAGTCTGCAGAGACCCCGAGAATGTGTGTGCAGAGGCCCCGAGAGTGAGTGTGCAGAGTACCCGAGAATGTGTTGCAGAGGCCCCGAGAGTGTCCCAAGAGACCCCGAGAGTGACTGTGCGGAGACACAGAGAGTGACTCTGCGGAGACAGCGAGAGTGAGTGTGCAGAGATCACGAGTGTGTGTGTGCAGATACCCTGAGAGTGAGTCTGAAGAGACCCCGAGAGTGAGTATGCGGAGAAACCGAGAGTGAGTGTTAACAGAACATGAGAGAGAGTCTGCAGAGACCCCGAGAGAGAGTCTGCAGAGACCCCGAGAGTGAGTGTGCAGAGACCCCGAGAGTGAGTCTGCAGAGACCCCGAGAGTGTGTGTGCAGAGGCCCCGAGAGTGAGTGTGCAGAGTACCCGAGAATGTGTTGCAGAGGCCCCGAGAGTGTCCCAAGAGACCCCGAGGGTGACTGCGCAGAGAGCCCTAGAGTGAGTCTGCAGAGAAACTGAGAGTGAGTGTGCATTGACCCCGACAGAGAGTTATCAGAGACCCCGAGAGTGAGTCTGCACAGACCTCGAGAGTGAGTGTGCAGAGACCCCGAGAGTGAGTGTGCAGAGACCCCGAGAGTGAGTCAGCATAAACCCCGAGAGTCAGTGTGCAGAGACCCCGAGGACGTGTCCGCAGAGAGAGGGAGAGTGAGTGCGCAGAGACCCCGTGAGGGAGTATGCAAAGACCCCGTGACTGACTGTGCAGAGACCCCGAGAGAGAGAGTCTGCAGAGATCCCGAGAGTGAGTGTGCAGAGACCCCGAGAGAGAGTCTGCAGAGACCCCGAGAGAGAGTCTGCAGAGACCCCGAGTGTGAGTGTGCAGAGACCCCGAGAGTGTGTTGCAGAGGCCCCGAGAGTGTCCCAAGAGACCCCGAGGGTGAGTCTGCAGAGAAACTGAGAGTGAGTGTGCATTGAACCCGACAGAGAGTTATCAGAGACCCCGAGAGTGAGTCTGCATAGACCTCGAGAGTGAGTGTGCAGAGACCCCGAGGGTGAGTGTGCAGAGACCCCGTGAGGGAGTATGCAAAGACCCCGTGACTGAGTGTGCAGAGACCCCGAGAGAGAGAGTCTGCAGAGACCCCGAGAGTGAGTGTGCAGAGACCCCGAGAGTGAGAGTGCAGAGACCCCGAGAGAGAGTCTGCAGAGACAACGAGAGAGAGTCTGCAGAGACCCCGAGAGTGAGTGTGCAGAGACCCCGAGAGAGAGTGTGCAGAGACCCCGAGAGTGTGTTGCAGAGGCCCCGAGAGTGAGTGTGCAGAGACCCTGAGAGTGAGTGTGCATTGACCCCGACAGAGAGTTATCAGAGACCCCGAGAGTGAGTCTGCACAGACCTCGAGAGTGAGTGTGCAGAGACCCCGAGAGTGAGTGTGCAGAGACCCCGAGAGTGAGTCAGCATAAACCCCGAGAGTCAGTGTGCAGAGACCCCGAGGACGTGTCCGCAGAGAGAGGGAGAGTGAGTGCGCAGAGACCCCGTGAGGGAGTATGCAAAGACCCCGTGACTGACTGTGCAGAGACCCCGAGAGAGAGAGTCTGCAGAGATCCCGAGAGTGAGTGTGCAGAGACCCCGAGAGAGAGTCTGCAGAGACCCCGAGAGAGAGTCTGCAGAGACCCCGAGTGTGAGTGTGCAGAGACCCCGAGAGTGTGTTGCAGAGGCCCCGAGAGTGTCCCAAGAGACCCCGAGGGTGAGTCTGCAGTGAAACTGAGAGTGAGTGTGCATTGAACCCGACAGAGAGTTATCAGAGACCCCGAGAGAGAGTCTGCATAGACCTCGAGAGTGAGTGTGCAGAGACCCCGAGGGTGAGTGTGCAGAGACCCCGTGAGGGAGTATGCAAAGACCCCGTGACTGAGTGTGCAGAGACCCCGAGAGAGAGAGTCTGCAGAGACCCCGAGAGTGAGAGTGCAGAGACCCCGAGAGAGAGTCTGCAGAGACAACGAGAGAGAGTCTGCAGAGACCCCGAGAGTGAGTGTGCAGAGACCCCGAGAGTGAGTGGGCTGAGACCCCTAGAATGAGTCTACAGAGTCCCCGAGAGTGCGTGTGCAGAGACCTCGAGAGTGAGTCTGCAGAGACCCCGAGAGTGTGTGTGCAGAGGCCCCGAGAGTGAGTGTGCAGAGACCCCGAGAGTGAGTCTGCAGAGTCCCCGAGAGTGTGTGTGCAGAGTCCGCGAGAGTGAGTATGCAGAGAACCCGGGAGTGAGTGTGAAGAGACCGCGAGAGTGAGTGTGCAGAGACAACGAGAGTGAGTCTCCAAAGACCCCGAGAGTGACTGTGCGGAGACACCGGGAGTGAGTATGCGGAGAAACCGAGAGTGAGTGTTAACAGAACATGAGAGTGAGTGTGCAGAGACGCCGAGAGTGAGTGCGCAGACACCCCGAGAGAGAGTCTGCAGAGACCCCGAGAGAGAGTCTGCAGAGACCCCGAGAGTGAGTGTGCAGAGACCCCGAGAGGGAGTCTGCAGAGACCCCGAGAGTGATTGTGCAGAGACCCCGAGGACGTGTCCGCAGAGAGCGGGAGAGTGAGTGTGCAGAGACCCCGAGAGTGAGTCTGCAGAGACCCCGAGAGTGTGTGTGCAGAGGCCCCGAGAGTGAGTGTGCAGAGTACCCGAGAATGTGTTGCAGAGGCCCCGAGAGTGTCCCAAGAGACCCCGAGGGTGACTGCGCAGAGACCCCTAGAGTGAGTCTGCAGAGAAACTGAGAGTGAGTGTGCATTGACCCCGACAGAGAGTTATCAGAGACCCCGAGAGTGAGTCTGCACAGACCTCGAGAGTGAGTGTGCAGAGACCCCGAGAGTGAGTGTGCAGAGACCCCGAGAGTGAGTCAGCATAAACCCCGTGAGTCAGTGTGCAGAGACCCCGAGGACGTGTCCGCAGAGAGAGGGAGAGTGAGTGCGCAGAGACCCCGTGAGGGAGTATGCAAAGACCCCGTGACTGACTGTGCAGAGACCCCGAGAGAGAGAGTCTGCAGAGATCCCGAGAGTGAGTGTGCAGAGACCCCGAGAGAGAGTCTGCAAAGACCCCGAGAGAGAGTCTGCAGAGACCCCGAGTGTGAGTGTGCAGAGACCCCGAGAGTGTGTTGCAGAGGCCCCGAGAGTGTCCCAAGAGACCCCGAGGGTGAGTCTGCAGAGAAACTGAGAGTGAGTGTGCATTGAACCCGACAGAGAGTTATCAGAGACCGCGAGAGTGAGTCTGCAGAGACCCCGAGAATGTGTGTGCAGAGGCCCCGAGAGTGAGTGTGCAGACCCCGAGTGTGAGAGTGCAGAGACCCCGAGAGCGAATGTGCAGAGACCCCGAGAGAGAGAGTGTGCAGAGACCCCGAGTGTGAGTGTGCAGAGACCCCGAGATTGAAAGTGCAGAGACCCCGAGAGCGAGTGTGCTGAGGCCCCGAGAATGAGTGTGCAGAGACCCCGAGTGTGAGTGTGCAGAGATCCCGAGAGTGAGTGTGCAGAGACCCCGAGAGTGAGTCTGCAGAGACCCCGAGAGCGAGTGTGCTGAGGCCCCGAGAATGAGTGTGCAGAGACCCCGAGTGTGAGTGTGCAGAGACCCCGAGAGTGAGTGTGCAGAGACAACGAGAGTGAGTCTCCAAAGACCCCGAGAGTGACTGTGCGGAGACACCGGGAGTGAGTGTGAAGAGACCCCGAGTGTGAGTCTGCAGAGACCCCGAGAGTGAGTCTGCAGAGACGCCGAGAGTGTGTGTGCAGAGGCCCCGAGAGTGATTGTGCAGAGTCCCCGAGAGTGTGTTGCAGAGGCCCCGAGAGTGCCCCAAGAGACCCCGAGGGTGAGTGCGCAGAGACCCTGAGAGTGAGTGTGCAGAGAAACTGAGAGTGAGTGTGCAGAGACCCCGAGAGTGAGTGTGCAGAGACCCCGAGAGTGAGTCTGCACAGACCTCGAGAGTGAGTGTGCAGAGACCCCGAGAGTGAGTGTGCAGAGACCCCGAGAGTGAGTCAGCACAGACCTCGAGAGTGAGTGTGCAGAGACGCCGAAGGTGAGTGTGCAGAGACCCCGAGAGTGAGTCTGCACAGACCTCGAGAGTGAGTGTGCAGAGACCCCGAGAGTGAGTGTGCAGAGACCCCGAGAGTGAGTCTGCACAGACCTCGAGAGTGAGTGTGCAGAGAAACTGAGAGTGAGTGTGCAGAGACCCTGAGAGTGAGTGTGCAGAGACCCCGAGAGTGAGTCTGCACAGACCTCGAGAGTGAGTGTGCAGAGACCCCGAGGGTGAGTGTGCAGAGACCCCGAGAGTGAGTCAGCATAAACCCCGAGAGTCAGTGTGCAGAAACCCCGAGGACGTGTCCGCAGAGAGAGGGAGAGTGAGTGCGCAGAGACCCCGTGAGGGAGTATGCAAAGACCCCGTGAACGACTGTGCAGAGACCCCGAGAGAGAGAGTCTGCAGAGATCCCGAGAGTGAGTGTGCAGAGACCCCGAGAGAGAGTCTGCAGAGACCCCGAGTGTGAGTCTGCAGAGACCCCGAGAGTGAGTGTGCAGAGTCCCCGAGAGTGTGTTGCAGAGGCCCCGAGAGTGTCCCAAGAGACCCCGAGGGTGAGTCTGCAGAGAAACAGAGAGTGAGTGTGCATTGAACCCGACAGAGAGTTATCAGAGACCCCGAGAGTGAGTCTGCATATACCTCGAGAGTGAGTGTGCAGAGACTCCGAGAGTGAGTGTGCAGAGACCCCGTGAGGGAGTATGCAAAGATCCCGTGACTGAGTGTGCAGAGACCCCGAGAGAGAGAGTCAGCAGAGACCCCGAGAGTGAGTGTGCAGAGACCCCGAGAGTGAGTGTGCAGAGACCCCGAGAGTCTGCAGAGACCCCGAGAGAGAGTCTGCAGAGACCCCGAGAGTGAGTGTGCAGAGACCCCGAGAGAGAGTGTGCAGAGACCCCGAGAGTGAGTGTGCAGAGTCCCCGAGTGTGTGTGTGCAGAGACCGCGAGAGTGAGTCTGCAGAGACCCCTAGAGTGTGTGTGCAGAGGCCCCGAGAGTGAGTGTGCAGAGACCCCGAGAGTGAGGGTGCAGAGACACCGAGAGAAAGTCTACATAGACCACGAGGCTGAGTGTGCAAAGACCCCGAGAGAGAGAGTCTGCAGAGTCCCCGAGAGTGAGTGTGCAGAGACCCCGAGAGTGCGTGTGCAGAGACCCCGAGAGTGTGTGTGCAGTGACCGCGAGAGAGTCTGCAGAGACCCCGATAGTGAATGTGCGGAGGCCCCAAGACTGAGTGTGAAGAGACCGCGAGTGTGAGTGTGCAGAGACCCCGAGAGTGAGTCTGCAAAGACCCCGAGAGTGACTGTGCGGAGACACCGAGAGTGAGTCTGCGGAGACAGCGAGAGTGAGTGTGCAGAGATCACGAGAGTGTGTGTGCAGATACCCTGAGAGTGAGTTTGCAGAGACCCCGAGAGTGTGTGAGCAGAGGCCCCGAGAGTGGGTCTGCAGTGTCCCCGAGAGTGTGTGTGCAGAGACCCCGAGAGTGAGTGGGCTGAGACCCCTAGAATGAGTCTACAGAGTCCCCGAGAGTGCGTGTGCAGAGACCTCGAGAGTGAGTCTGCAGAGACCCCGAGAGTGTGTGTGCAGAGGCCCCGAGAGTGAGTGTGCAGAGACCCCGAGAGTGAGTCTGCAGAGTCCCCGAGAGTGTGTGTGCAGAGTCCGCCAGAGTGAGTATGCAGAGAACCCGGGAGTGAGTGTGAAGAGACCGCGAGAGTGAGTGTGCAGAGACAACGAGAGTGAGTCTCCAAAGACCCCGAGAGTGACTGTGCGGAGACACCGGGAGTGAGTATGCGGAGAAACCGAGAGTGAGTGTTAACAGAACATGAGAGTGAGTGTGCAGAGACGCCGAGAGTGAGTGCGCAGACACCCCGAGAGAGAGTCTGCAGAGACCCCGAGAGAGAGTCTGCAGAGACCCCGAGAGTGAGTGTGCAGAGACCCCGAGAGGGAGTCTGCAGAGACCCCGAGAGTGATTGTGCAGAGACCCCGAGGACGTGTCCGCAGAGAGCGGGAGAGTGAGTGTGCAGAGACCCCGAGAGTGAGTCTGCAGAGACCCCGAGAGTGTGTGTGCAGAGGCCCCGAGAGTGAGTGTGCAGAGTACCCGAGAATGTGTTGCAGAGGCCCCGAGAGTGTCCCAAGAGACCCCGAGGGTGACTGCGCAGAGACCCCTAGAGTGAGTCTGCAGAGAAACTGAGAGTGAGTGTGCATTGACCCCGACAGAGAGTTATCAGAGACCCCGAGAGTGAGTCTGCACAGACCTCGAGAGTGAGTGTGCAGAGACCCCGAGAGTGAGTGTGCAGAGACCCCGAGAGTGAGTCAGCATAAACCCCGAGAGTCAGTGTGCAGAGACCCCGAGGACGTGTCCGCAGAGAGAGGGAGAGTGAGTGCGCAGAGACCCCGTGAGGGAGTATGCAAAGACCCCGTGACTGACTGTGCAGAGACCCCGAGAGAGAGAGTCTGCAGAGATCCCGAGAGTGAGTGTGCAGAGACCCCGAGAGAGAGTCTGCAGAGACCCCGAGAGAGAGTCTGCAGAGACCCCGAGTGTGAGTGTGCAGAGACCCCGAGAGTGTGTTGCAGAGGCCCCGAGAGTGTCCCAAGAGACCCCGAGTGTGAGTCTGCAGAGAAACTGAGAGTGAGTGTGCATTGAACCCGACAGAGAGTTATCAGAGACCCCGAGAGTGAGTCTGCATAGACCTCGAGAGTGAGTGTGCAGAGACCCCGAGGGTGAGTGTGCAGAGACCCCGTGAGGGAGTATGCAAAGACCCCGTGACTGAGTGTGCAGAGACCCCGAGAGAGAGAGTCTGCAGAGACCCCGAGAGTGAGTGTGCAGAGACCCCGAGAGTGAGAGTGCAGAGACCCCGAGAGAGAGTCTGCAGAGACAACGAGAGAGAGTCTGCAGAGACCCCGAGAGTGAGTGTGCAGAGACCCTGAGAGTGAGTGTGCATTGACCCCGACAGAGAGTTATCAGAGACCCCGAGAGTGAGTCTGCACAGACCTCGAGAGTGAGTGTGCAGAGACCCCGAGAGTGAGTGTGCAGAGACCCCGAGAGTGAGTCAGCATAAACCCCGAGAGTCAGTGTGCAGAGACCCCGAGGACGTGTCCGCAGAGAGAGGGAGAGTGAGTGCGCAGAGACCCCGTGAGGGAGTATGCAAAGACCCCGTGACTGACTGTGCAGAGACCCCGAGAGAGAGAGTCTGCAGAGATCCCGAGAGTGAGTGTGCAGAGACCCCGAGAGAGAGTCTGCAGAGACCCCGAGAGAGAGTCTGCAGAGACCCCGAGTGTGAGTGTGCAGAGACCCCGAGAGTGTGTTGCAGAGGCCCCGAGAGTGTCCCAAGAGACCCCGAGGGTGAGTCTGCAGAGAAACTGAGAGTGAGTGTGCATTGAACCCGACAGAGAGTTATCAGAGACCCCGAGAGTGAGTCTGCATAGACCTCGAGAGTGAGTGTGCAGAGACCCCGAGGGTGAGTGTGCAGAGACCCCGTGAGGGAGTATGCAAAGACCCCGTGACTGAGTGTGCAGAGACCCCGAGAGAGAGAGTCTGCAGAGACCCCGAGAGTGAGTGTGCAGAGACCCCGAGAGTGAGAGTGCAGAGACCCCGAGAGAGAGTCTGCAGAGACAACGAGAGAGAGTCTGCAGAGACCCCGAGAGTGAGTGTGCAGAGACCCCGAGAGAGAGTGTGCAGAGACCCCGAGAGTGTGTTGCAGAGGCCCCGAGAGTGAGTGTGCAGAGACCCTGAGAGTGAGTGTGCATTGACCCCGACAGAGAGTTATCAGAGACCCCGAGAGTGAGTCTGCACAGACCTCGAGAGTGAGTGTGCAGAGACCCCGAGAGTGAGTGTGCAGAGATCCCGAGAGTGAGTCAGCATAAACCCCGAGAGTCAGTGTGCAGAGACCCCGAGGACGTGTCCGCAGAGAGAGGGAGAGTGAGTGCGCAGAGACCCCGTGAGGGAGTATGCAAAGACCCCGTGACTGACTGTGCAGAGACCCCGAGAGAGAGAGTCTGCAGAGATCCCGAGAGTGAGTGTGCAGAGACCCCGAGAGAGAGTCTGCAGAGACCCCGAGAGAGAGTCTGCAGAGACCCCGAGTGTGAGTGTGCAGAGACCCCGAGAGTGTGTTGCAGAGGCCCCGAGAGTGTCCCAAGAGACCCCGAGGGTGAGTCTGCAGTGAAACTGAGAGTGAGTGTGCATTGAACCCGACAGAGAGTTATCAGAGACCCCGAGAGAGAGTCTGCATAGACCTCGAGAGTGAGTGTGCAGAGACCCCGAGGGTGAGTGTGCAGAGACCCCGTGAGGGAGTATGCAAAGACCCCGTGACTGAGTGTGCAGAGACCCCGAGAGAGAGAGTCTGCAGAGACCCCGAGAGTGAGAGTGCAGAGACCCCGAGAGAGAGTCTGCAGAGACAACGAGAGAGAGTCTGCAGAGACCCCGAGAGTGAGTGTGCAGAGACCCCGAGAGAGAGTGTGCAGAGACCCCGAGAGTGTGTTGCAGAGGCCCCTAGAGTGAGTGTGCAGAGACCCTGAGAGTGAGTGTGCATTGACCCCGACAGAGAGTTATCAGAGACCCCGAGAGTGAGTCTGCACAGACCTCGAGAGTGAGTGTGCAGAGACCCCGAGAGTGAGTGTGCAGAGACCCCGAGAGTGAGTCAGCATAAACCCCGAGAGTCAGTGTGCAGAGACCCCGAGGACGTGTCCGCAGAGAGAGGGAGAGTGAGTGCGCAGAGACCCCGTGAGGGAGTATGCAAAGACCCCGTGACTGACTGTGCAGAGACCCCGAGAGAGAGAGTCTGCAGAGATCCCGAGAGTGAGTGTGCAGAGACCCCGAGAGAGAGTCTGCAGAGACCCCGAGAGAGAGTCTGCAGAGACCCCGAGAGTGTGTGTGCAGAGGCCCCGAGAGTGACTGTGCGGAGACACAGAGAGTGAGTCTGCGGAGACAGCGAGAGTGAGTGTGCAGAGACACCGAGAGAAAGTCTACATAGACCAAGCGGCTGAGTGTGCAGTCCCCGAGAGTGAGTGAGAAAAGACCCCGAGAGTGAGTGTGCAGAGTCCCCGAGAGTGTGTTGCAGAGGCCACGAGAGTGTCCCAAGAGACCCCGAGGGTGAGTGCGCAGAGACCCCTAGAGTGAGTCTGCAGAGAAACTGAGAGTGAATGTGCATTGACCCCGACAGAGAGTTATCAGAGACCCCGAGAGTGAGTCTGCACAGACCTCGAGAGTGAGTGTGCAGAGACCCCGAGAGTGAGTGTGCAGAGACCCCGAGAGTGAGTCAGCATAAACCCCGAGAGTCAGTGTGCAGAGACCCCGAGGACGTGTCCGCAGAGAGAGGGAGAGTGAGTGCGCAGAGACCCCGTGAGGGAGTATGCAAAGACCCCGTGACTGACTGTGCAGAGACCCCGAGAGAGAGAGTCTGCAGAGATCCCGAGAGTGAGTGTGCAGAGACCCCGAGAGAGAGTCTGCAGAGACCCCGAGAGAGAGTCTGCAGAGACCCCGAGAGTGACTGTGCGGAGACACAGAGAGTGAGTCTGCGGAGACAGCGAGAGTGAGTGTGCAGAGATCACGAGTGTGTGTGTGCAGATACCCTGAGAGTGAGTCTGAAGAGACCCCGAGAGTGAGTCTGCAGAGACCCCGAGAGTGTGTGTGCAGAGGCCCCGAGAGAGGGTCTGCAGAGACCCCGAGTGTGTGTGTGCAGAGACCCCGAGAGTGAGTGGGCTGAGACCCCGAGAGTGAGTCTACAGAGTCCCCGAGAGTGCGTGTGCAGAGACCGCGAGAGTGAGTCTGCAGAGACCCCGAGAATGTGTGTGCAGAGGCCCCGAGAGTGAGTGTGCAGAGACCCCGAGTGTGAGAGTGCAGAGACCCCGAGAGCGAATGTGCAGAGACCCCGAGAGAGAGTGTGCAGAGACCCCGAGTGTGAGTGTGCAGAGACCCCGAGATTGAAAGTGCAGAGACGCCGAGAGCGAGTGTGCTGAGGCCCCGAGAATGAGTGTGCAGAGACCCCGAGTGTGAGTGTGCAGAGATCCCGAGAGTGAGTGTGCAGACCCCGAGAGTGAGTCTGCAGAGACCCCGAGAGCGAGTGTGCTGAGGCCCCGAGAATGAGTGTGCAGAGACCCCGAGTGTGAGTGTGCAGAGACCCCGAGAGTGAGTGTGCAGAGACAACGAGAGTGAGTCTCCAAAGACCCCGAGAGTGACTGTGCGGAGACACCGGGAGTGAGTGTGAAGAGACCCCGAGTGTGAGTCTGCAGAGACCCCGAGAGTGAGTCTGCAGAGACGCCGAGAGTGTGTGTGCAGAGTCCCCGAGAGTGAGTGTGCAGAGTCCCCGAGAGTGTGTTGCAGAGGCCCCGAGAGTGCCCCAAGAGACCCCGAGGGTGAGTGCGCAGAGACCCTGAGAGTGAGTGTGCAGAGAAACTGAGAGTGAGTGTGCAGAGACCCCGAGAGTGAGTGTGCAGAGACTCCGAGAGTGAGTCTGCACAGACCTCGAGAGTGAGTGTGCAGAGACCCCGAGAGTGAGTGTGCAGAGACCCCGAGAGTGAGTCAGCACAGACCTCGAGAGTGAATGTGCAGAGACCGCGAAGGTGAGTGTGCAGAGACCCCGAGAGTGAGTCTGCACAGACCTCGAGAGTGAGTGCGCAGAGACCCCGAGAGAGAGTCTGCAGAGACCCCGAGAGTGTGTGTGCAGAGGCCCCGAGAGTGACTGTGCGGAGACACAGAGAGTGAGTCTGCGGAGACAGCGAGAGTGAGTGTGCAGAGACACCGAGAGAAAGTCTACATAGACCAAGCGGCTGAGTGTGCAGTCCCCGAGAGTGAGTGAGAAAAGACCCCGAGAGTGAGTGTGCAGAGTCCCCGAGAGTGTGTTGCAGAGGCCACGAGAGTGTCCCAAGAGACCCCGAGGGTGAGTGCGCAGAGACCCCTAGAGTGAGTCTGCAGAGAAACTGAGAGTGAATGTGCATTGACCCCGACAGAGAGTTATCAGAGACCCCGAGAGTGAGTCTGCACAGACCTCGAGAGTGAGTGTGCAGAGACCCCGAGAGTGAGTGTGCAGAGACCCCGAGAGTGAGTCAGCATAAACCCCGAGAGTCAGTGTGCAGAGACCCCGAGGACGTGTCCGCAGAGAGAGGGAGAGTGAGTGCGCAGAGACCCCGTGAGGGAGTATGCAAAGACCCCGTGACTGACTGTGCAGAGACCCCGAGAGAGAGAGTCTGCAGAGATCCCGAGAGTGAGTGTGCAGAGACCCCGAGAGAGAGTCTGCAGAGACCCCGAGAGAGAGTCTGCAGAGACCCCGAGAGTGACTGTGCGGAGACACAGAGAGTGAGTCTGCGGAGACAGCGAGAGTGAGTGTGCAGAGATCACGAGTGTGTGTGTGCAGATACCCTGAGAGTGAGTCTGAAGAGACCCCGAGAGTGAGTCTGCAGAGACCCCGAGAGTGTGTGTGCAGAGGCCCCGAGAGAGGGTCTGCAGAGACCCCGAGTGTGTGTGTGCAGAGACCCCGAGAGTGAGTGGGCTGAGACCCCGAGAGTGAGTCTACAGAGTCCCCGAGAGTGCGTGTGCAGAGACCGCGAGAGTGAGTCTGCAGAGACCCCGAGAATGTGTGTGCAGAGGCCCCGAGAGTGAGTGTGCAGAGACCCCGAGTGTGAGAGTGCAGAGACCCCGAGAGCGAATGTGCAGAGACCCGAGAGAGAGTGTGCAGAGACCCCGAGTGTGAGTGTGTAGAGACCCCGAGATTGAAAGTGCAGAGACGCCGAGAGCGAGTGTGCTGAGGCCCCGAGAATGAGTGTGCAGAGACCCCGAGTGTGAGTGTGCAGAGATCCCGAGAGTGAGTGTGCAGAGACCCCGAGAGTGAGTCTGCAGAGACCCCGAGAGCGAGTGTGCTGAGGCCCCGAGAATGAGTGTGCAGAGACCCCGAGTGTGAGTGTGCAGAGACCCCGAGAGTGAGTGTGCAGAGACAACGAGAGTGAGTCTCCAAAGACCCCGAGAGTGACTGTGCGGAGACACCGGGAGTGAGTGTGAAGAGACCCCGAGTGTGAGTCTGCAGAGACCCCGAGAGTGAGTCTGCAGAGACGCCGAGAGTGTGTGTGCAGAGGCCCCGAGAGTGAGTGTGCAGAGTCCCCGAGAGTGTGTTGCAGAGGCCCCGAGAGTGCCCCAAGAGACCCCGAGGGTGAGTGCGCAGAGACCCTGAGAGTGAGTGTGCAGAGAAACTGAGAGTGAGTGTGCAGAGACCCCGAGAGTGAGTGTGCAGAGACCCCGAGAGTGAGTCTGCACAGACCTCGAGAGTGAGTGTGCAGAGACCCCGAGAGTGAGTGTGCAGAGACCCCGAGAGTGAGTCAGCACAGACCTCGAGAGTGAGTGTGCAGAGACGCCGAAGGTGAGTGTGCAGAGACCCCGAGAGTGAGTCTGCACAGACCTCGAGAGTGAGTGCGCAGTGACCCCGAGAGTGAGTGTGCAGAGACCCCGAGAGTGAGTCTGCACAGACCTCGAGAGTGAGTGTGCAGAGAAACTGAGAGTGAGTGTGCAGAGACCCTGAGAGTGAGTGTGCAGAGACCCCGAGAGTGAGTCTGCACAGACCTCGAGAGTGAGTGTGCAGATACCCCGAGAGTGAGTGTGCAGAGACCCCGAGAGTGAGTCAGCATAAACCCCGAGAGTCAGTGTGCAGAGACCCCGAGGACGTGTCCGCAGAGAGAGGGAGAGTGAGTGCGCAGAGACCCCGTGAGGGAGTATGCAAAGACCCCGTGAATGACTGTGCAGAGACCCCGAGAGAGAGAGTCTGCAGAGATCCCGAGAGTGAGTGTGCAGAGACCCCGAGAGAGAGTCTGCAGAGACCCCGAGTGTGAGTCTGCAGAGACCCCGAGAGTGAATGTGCAGAGTCCCCGAGAGTGTGTTGCAGAGGCCCCGAGAGTGTCCCAAGAGACCCCGAGGGTGAGTCTGCAGAGAAACAGAGAGTGAGTGTGCATTGAACCCGACAGAGAGTTATCAGAGACCCCGAGAGTGAGTCTGCATATACCTCGAGAGTGAGTGTGCAGAGACTCCGAGAGTGAGTGTGCAGAGACCCCGTGAGGGAGTATGCAAAGACCCCGTGACTGAGTGTGCAGAGACCCCGAGAGAGAGAGTCAGCAGAGACCCCGAGAGTGAGTGTGCAGAGACCCCGAGAGTGAGTGTGCAGAGACCCCGAGAGTCTGCAGAGACCCCGAGAGAGAGTCTGCAGAGACCCCGAGAGTGAGTGTGCAGAGACCCCGAGAGAGAGTGTGCAGGGACCCCGAGAGTGAGTGTGCAGAGTCCCCGAGAGTGTGTGTGCAGAGACCGCGAGAGTGAGTCTGCAGAGACCCCGAGAGTGTGTGTGCAGAGGCCCCGAGAGTGAGTGTGCAGAGACTCCGAGAGTGAGTGTGCAGAGACCCCGAGAGTGAGGGTGCAGAGACACCGAGAGAAAGTCTACATAGACCACGAGGCTGAGTGTGCAAAGACCCCGAGAGAGAGAGTCTGCAGAGTCCCCGAGAGTGAGTGTGCAGAGACCCCGAGAGTGCGTGTGCAGAGACCCCGAGAGTGTGTGTGCAGTGACCGCGAGAGAGTCTGCAGAGACCCCGATAGTGAATGTGCGGAGGCCCCAAGACTGAGTGTGAAGAGACCCCGAGTGTGAGTCTGCAGAGACCCCGAGAGTGAGTCTGCAGAGACGCCGAGAGTGTGTGTGCAGAGGCCCCGAGAGTGAGTGTGCAGAGTCCCCGAGAGTGTGTTGCAGAGGCCCCGAGAGTGCCCCAAGAGACCCCGAGGGTGAGTGCGCAGAGACCCTGAGAGTGAGTGTGCAGAGAAACTGAGAGTGAGTGTGCAGAGACCCCGAGAGTGAGTGTGCAGAGACTCCGAGAGTGAGTCTGCACAGACCTCGAGAGTGAGTGTGCAGAGACCCCGAGAGTGAGTGTGCAGAGACCCCGAGAGTGAGTCAGCACAGACCTCGAGAGTGAATGTGCAGAGACCGCGAAGGTGAGTGTGCAGAGACCCCGAGAGTGAGTCTGCACAGACCTCGAGAGTGAGTGCGCAGAGACCCCGAGAGAGAGTCTGCAGAGACCCCGAGAGTGTGTGTGCAGAGGCCCCGAGAGTGACTGTGCGGAGACACAGAGAGTGAGTCTGCGGAGACAGCGAGAGTGAGTGTGCAGAGACACCGAGAGAAAGTCTACATAGACCAAGCGGCTGAGTGTGCAGTCCCCGAGAGTGAGTGAGAAAAGACCCCGAGAGTGAGTGTGCAGAGTCCCCGAGAGTGTGTTGCAGAGGCCACGAGAGTGTCCCAAGAGACCCCGAGGGTGAGTGCGCAGAGACCCCTAGAGTGAGTCTGCAGAGAAACTGAGAGTGAATGTGCATTGACCCCGACAGAGAGTTATCAGAGACCCCGAGAGTGAGTCTGCACAGACCTCGAGAGTGAGTGTGCAGAGACCCCGAGAGTGAGTGTGCAGAGACCCCGAGAGTGAGTCAGCATAAACCCCGAGAGTCAGTGTGCAGAGACCCCGAGGACGTGTCCGCAGAGAGAGGGAGAGTGAGTGCGCAGAGACCCCGTGAGGGAGTATGCAAAGACCCCGTGACTGACTGTGCAGAGACCCCGAGAGAGAGAGTCTGCAGAGATCCCGAGAGTGAGTGTGCAGAGACCCCGAGAGAGAGTCTGCAGAGACCCCGAGAGAGAGTCTGCAGAGACCCCGAGAGTGACTGTGCGGAGACACAGAGAGTGAGTCTGCGGAGACAGCGAGAGTGAGTGTGCAGAGATCACGAGTGTGTGTGTGCAGATACCCTGAGAGTGAGTCTGAAGAGACCCCGAGAGTGAGTCTGCAGAGACCCCGAGAGTGTGTGTGCAGAGGCCCCGAGAGAGGGTCTGCAGAGACCCCGAGTGTGTGTGTGCAGAGACCCCGAGAGTGAGTGGGCTGAGACCCCGAGAGTGAGTCTACAGAGTCCCCGAGAGTGCGTGTGCAGAGACCGCGAGAGTGAGTCTGCAGAGACCCCGAGAATGTGTGTGCAGAGGCCCCGAGAGTGAGTGTGCAGAGACCCCGAGTGTGAGAGTGCAGAGACCCCGAGAGCGAATGTGCAGAGACCCGAGAGAGAGTGTGCAGAGACCCCGAGTGTGAGTGTGTAGAGACCCCGAGATTGAAAGTGCAGAGACGCCGAGAGCGAGTGTGCTGAGGCCCCGAGAATGAGTGTGCAGAGACCCCGAGTGTGAGTGTGCAGAGATCCCGAGAGTGAGTGTGCAGAGACCCCGAGAGTGAGTCTGCAGAGACCCCGAGAGCGAGTGTGCTGAGGCCCCGAGAATGAGTGTGCAGAGACCCCGAGTGTGAGTGTGCAGAGACCCCGAGAGTGAGTGTGCAGAGACAACGAGAGTGAGTCTCCAAAGACCCCGAGAGTGACTGTGCGGAGACACCGGGAGTGAGTGTGAAGAGACCCCGAGTGTGAGTCTGCAGAGACCCCGAGAGTGAGTCTGCAGAGACGCCGAGAGTGTGTGTGCAGAGGCCCCGAGAGTGAGTGTGCAGAGTCCCCGAGAGTGTGTTGCAGAGGCCCCGAGAGTGCCCCAAGAGACCCCGAGGGTGAGTGCGCAGAGACCCTGAGAGTGAGTGTGCAGAGAAACTGAGAGTGAGTGTGCAGAGACCCCGAGAGTGAGTGTGCAGAGACCCCGAGAGTGAGTCTGCACAGACCTCGAGAGTGAGTGTGCAGAGACCCCGAGAGTGAGTGTGCAGAGACCCCGAGAGTGAGTCAGCACAGACCTCGAGAGTGAGTGTGCAGAGACGCCGAAGGTGAGTGTGCAGAGACCCCGAGAGTGAGTCTGCACAGACCTCGAGAGTGAGTGCGCAGTGACCCCGAGAGTGAGTGTGCAGAGACCCCGAGAGTGAGTCTGCACAGACCTCGAGAGTGAGTGTGCAGAGAAACTGAGAGTGAGTGTGCAGAGACCCTGAGAGTGAGTGTGCAGAGACCCCGAGAGTGAGTCTGCACAGACCTCGAGAGTGAGTGTGCAGATACCCCGAGAGTGAGTGTGCAGAGACCCCGAGAGTGAGTCAGCATAAACCCCGAGAGTCAGTGTGCAGAGACCCCGAGGACGTGTCCGCAGAGAGAGGGAGAGTGAGTGCGCAGAGACCCCGTGAGGGAGTATGCAAAGACCCCGTGAATGACTGTGCAGAGACCCCGAGAGAGAGAGTCTGCAGAGATCCCGAGAGTGAGTGTGCAGAGACCCCGAGAGAGAGTCTGCAGAGACCCCGAGTGTGAGTCTGCAGAGACCCCGAGAGTGAGTGTGCAGAGTCCCCGAGAGTGTGTTGCAGAGGCCCCGAGAGTGTCCCAAGAGACCCCGAGGGTGAGTCTGCAGAGAAACAGAGAGTGAGTGTGCATTGAACCCGACAGAGAGTTATCAGAGACCCCGAGAGTGAGTCTGCATATACCTCGAGAGTGAGTGTGCAGAGACTCCGAGAGTGAGTGTGCAGAGACCCCGTGAGGGAGTATGCAAAGACCCCGTGACTGAGTGTGCAGAGACCCCGAGAGAGAGAGTCAGCAGAGACCCCGAGAGTGAGTGTGCAGAGACCCCGAGAGTGAGTGTGCAGAGACCCCGAGAGTCTGCAGAGACCCCGAGAGAGAGTCTGCAGAGACCCCGAGAGTGAGTGTGCAGAGACCCCGAGAGAGAGTGTGCAGGGACCCCGAGAGTGAGTGTGCAGAGTCCCCGAGAGTGTGTGTGCAGAGACCGCGAGAGTGAGTCTGCAGAGACCCCGAGAGTGTGTGTGCAGAGGCCCCGAGAGTGAGTGTGCAGAGACTCCGAGAGTGAGTGTGCAGAGACCCCGAGAGTGAGGGTGCAGAGACACCGAGAGAAAGTCTACATAGACCACGAGGCTGAGTGTGCAAAGACCCCGAGAGAGAGAGTCTGCAGAGTCCCCGAGAGTGAGTGTGCAGAGACCCCGAGAGTGCGTGTGCAGAGACCCCGAGAGTGTGTGTGCAGTGACCGCGAGAGAGTCTGCAGAGACCCCGATAGTGAATGTGCGGAGGCCCCAAGACTGAGTGTGAAGAGACCGCGAGTGTGAGTGTGCAGAGACCCCGAGAGTGAGTCTGCAAAGACCCCGAGAGTGACTGTGCGGAGACACCGAGAGTGAGTCTGCGGAGACAGCGAGAGTGAGTGTGCAGAGATCACGAGAGTGTGTGTGCAGATACCCTGAGAGTGAGTTTGCAGAGACCCCGAGAGTGAGTCTGCAGAGACCCCGAGAGTGTGTGAGCAGAGGCCCCGAGAGTGGGTCTGCAGTGACCCCGAGAGTGTGTGTGCAGAGACCCCGAGAGTGAGTGGGCTGAGACCCCTAGAATGAGTCTACAGAGTCCCCGAGAGTGCGTGTGCAGAGACCTCGAGAGTGAGTCTGCAGAGACCCCGAGAATGTGTGTGCAGAGGCCCCAAGAGTGAGTGTGCAGAGACCCCGAGAGTGAGTCTGCAGAGTCCCCGAGAGTGTGTGTGCATAGTCCGCGAGAGTGAGTATGCAGAGAACCCGGGAGTGAGTGTGAAGAGACCGCGAGAGTGAGTGTGCAGAGACAACGAGAGTGAGTCTCCAAAGACCCCGAGAGTGACTGTGCGGAGACACCGGGAGTGAGTATGCGGAGAAACCGAGAGTGAGTGTTAACAGACCATGAGAGTGAGTGTGCAGAGACGCCGAGAGTGAGTGCGCAGTCACCCCGAGAGAGAGTCTGCAGAGACCCCGAGAGAGAGTCTGCAGAGACCCCGAGAGTGAGTGTGCAGAGACCCCGAGAGGGAGTCTGCAGAGACCCCGAGAGTGATTGTGCAGAGACCCCGAGGACGTGTCCGCAGAGAGCGGGAGAGTGAGTGTGCAGAGACCCCGAGAGTGAGTCTGCAGAGACCCCTAGAGTGTGTGTGCAGAGGCCCCGAGAGTGAGTGTGCAGAGTCCCCGAGAATGTGTTGCAGAGGCCCCGAGAGTGTCCCAAGAGACCCCGAGGGTGACTGCGCAGAGACCCCTAGAGTGAGTCTGCAGAGAAACTGAGAGTGAGTGTGCATTGACTCCGACAGAGAGTTATCAGAGACCCCGAGAGTGAGTCTGCACAGACCTCGAGAGTGAGTGTGCAGAGACCCCGAGAGTGAGTGTGCAGAGACCCCGAGAGTGAGTCAGCATAAACCCCGAGAGTCAGTGTGCAGAGACCCCGAGGACGTGTCCGCAGAGAGAGGGAGAGTGAGTGCGCAGAGACCCCGTGAGGGAGTATGCAAAGGCCCCGTGACTGACTGTGCAGAGACCCCGAGAGAGAGAGTCTGCAGAGATCCCGAGAGTGAGTGTGCAGAGACCCCGAGAGAGAGTCTGCAGAGACCCCGAGAGAGAGTCTGCAGCGACCCCGAGTGTGAGTGTGCAGAGACCCCGAGAGTGTGTTGCAGAGGCCCCGAGAGTGTCCCAAGAGACACCGAGGGTGAGTCTGCAGAGAAACTGAGAGTGAGTGTGCATTGAACCCGACAGAGAGTTATCAGAGACCCCGAGAGTGAGTCTGCATAGACCTCGAGAGTGAGTGTGCAGAGACCCCGAGAGTGTGTGTGCAGAGGCCCCGAGAGTGAGTGTGCAGAGACCCCGAGAGTGAGTCTGCAGAGTCCCCGAGAGTGTGTGTGCAGAGTCCGCGAGAGTGAGTATGCAGAGAACCCGGGAGTGAGTGTGAAGAGACCGCGAGAGTGAGTGTGCAGAGACAACGAGAGTGAGTCTCCAAAGACCCCGAGAGTGACTGTGCGGAGACACCGGGAGTGAGTATGCGCAGAAACCGAGAGTGAGTGTTAACAGACCATGAGAGTGAGTGTGCAGAGACGCCGAGAGTGAGTGCGCAGACACCCCGAGAGAGAGTCTGCAGAGACCCCGAGAGAG